>NC_062216.1:106780544-109180544 GCF_902686445.1 Sciurus carolinensis | reverse complement strand
CAGCAATGGTTCATCTCCTCCCTGCCAATTCTTCAAAAGGAGTCCTCAGAGCTGAGCCAACTACTGCTGGTGGTAGCAACTAGAGATGACTGATCAGCGAAGAGTCAGTCATTTCTGACTTCAAATACCTCTAAACATGGGTGATCCCAAACAGAAAGTTACAGAAGCTGCACAAGAGAAAAAGAAGTTTTGCAGCATACCAAGGTCCACAGGTTAGAATAGAATAAAATAATTTCACACATTTCCATAGGACTTCATTCTCTTCAAAGAATCTTGCTTAATCATTGTGATGATGAGTTATGAGTTTTTCTTTTTTCCTTTATATGAAAAACAATACTGACACTCTATGTTCTAATTTCATGACGACTGTTCCTTGTAAAACTGGATGCTTAGTTTATCCAACACTTATGGCTCTGGGAATTATCCACACAATCATAGCATACTACTTTTATAATGCTAAATGGAGCAAACATTTATTCTTTTAGTTGTGTTTTCTTTGGTTTGGAAAATAAACCAAGACTGGTAAATGAAGTAGGAGATAAAAATATGTTGAGCAAAAGATATGGTTCTAAAATAATAAAATTAAATTTTTGGGAATGATATTTTAAGTATCACTGGGGCTAGTTCCCAAAGAATCATGGTTATTATTATTTTTTGATTTTTTAAAAATATATTTTAACTTGTTGATGGACAATTATTTTATTTACTTATATATGGTGCTGAAAATTGAACCCAGTGCCTCATATATGCTAGGCATACCACTGAACTATAACTCCAACCCTATGTTTTTGACATTTTTTTTAGTGCTAATCTGTTTTATTTTTTGTGAGTTTAGTATAATTATATATAATATTGGGGTTCATTCTGATATATTTATGTAAGCATGGAATATAATTTATTCCAATTCAGTCCACAGTATACTCCTTTCCTCACTTCTCTCTTTCTCTACTCCATTGATTTTTCTTCTATTTATCTATTTATATATATATTTTAAATTAGGACTTCATGCATAAAGGTGAAATACATAAAGGTGAAATTCACTGTGGTATATTTATATATGTACATAGGAAATTTCCATCAGATTAATTCTATCATTTATTGTTATTTTTCAATGGTAACATTATTACTAGAATAAGTATATCAAAAATGTTCCTTGTGGATTCTGGTATATTTGGTTAAAAATTACATTCATTTTACTCATTTTTATTCATTTTAAAAACTCTTCTAATTTATCCCTTCTTACATTTCTGTGGAGTAGGAAGGAGAACTCTTATTGTTCTTTAAGGCATATGAAGAAACTGAGATCAAGGAAGATAAGATTTTGTCCTCAGGTTCAGAGGAACTCTCCTGAACTATTCTTTATCATCCATCTACACTTTCTTACTTCTATCCAAGTCACAGCAAGTGAGGAAAAAAGTATTAAGGAATTTGTGAAAGTCCTTGTCCAGTTCCCTAGTAGAGAGAATGGACATTATTCTGTCTCCTAGAAAAGGAAGACACTTTTACATTTGAGAGAAGCATGGTAGGAAAGAGTATGAGATTTGGTTCAATTGGCTCCATAACTAGCTCATTCTGGGGCTATTTTGGGAAATTATCTAGTTACTTCCCAAACTCAAGTTTTTTACCAGAAAATAGGATTTAATAATATTATCACTTGTGATGTGATGCATGCTAAAATTGAGCTTGACCGTGTAAAGAACTGGTGTATTGTAGGTGCCAAAGAATAGTTATAACATTAACAAGCTTTGAAGATGACATCTTCCAGTAGGAAAGGAAGATGGTATCTGTTTCAAGGATGCTGTGTTTTATTTTAATTTTTTTGTCTAGTACTGAATAAAAAATCAAGCAAAGTTTCCTAATTTCCTTTTGATAACTCTCAAACCATAGGTTCATAAAAATATTTTTCTAAAATAGAAAAATCTTTAGTCTTTGTCTGAACTTATTGTTTTTCAAAATAGACAACTGAACCTCAGAAAGAAAATGGATTCTTTATAAACCACACAGCTTCTCCACAGCAGAACCAGAACTAGAGCTCAGGCCAGTTGAATTCCTGTATGATTCTTTTCTTGCCACATTGAAATACTCTGTTCTATAGGGCATTTAAGGTGAGGAATATGCCACATTTACACTTAGGAGATATACTATGACATACCTGAACATGCCTGAGCCATAAAAGATGGTGACCACAAGGAAATGAGAAGAGCAGGTGGTAAAGATCTTGCTCCGACCCATGGCAGAGTTGATCCCCAGGGCTGTTATGATGATTCGGCTGTAGGAACCCAGAAGTAGGACAAGGGTCCCAAAGCCCAGGACCACCATGGTGGTCAGGATGGAGGCAGTACTACTGTAGGGGTCAGAACAGGCCAATAAGAGCACTGGGGGAAACTCACAGGCAAAACTGTGAATGAGGTTGGGGCCACAGAAGTGCTGCTGAGCTAGGAGGAGAGTGTTAATTAGGCTGGTACTTATTCCTATCACCCAGGATGCACCTACTAGGACTGTACATACTTTCCTGTTCATAGCCACTGTATACGAAAGTGGGTGGCACACAGCCTGGAACCGGTCATAAGCCATGACAGAAAGAAGGCAGGCTTCAGTGGCCCCAGAAAATATGACCAGGGAAATTTGGGTGAAACACTCAAGGAAGGATACAGTTTTCCACTTAGAAAGAAGGTTCTCTAGCAGTTTAGGTACAATGATTGAGGAATAAAAAGCATCCAGGAAGGAGAGGTGTTTTAGGAAGAAATACATGGGGGTTTGGAGAACGAAATCAGTATTGATCACCAGTAGTACCAGCAGGTTCCCCATGATGGTCAAGAGGTAAATCACCAAGAAAAGCACAAAGAGTAGTACCTGGATCTGAGGATTGTTGGACAGTCCTAGGAGAACAAATGCAGTGACTGAGGTCTCATTGTTAACTTCCATGGAGCATTCAAGGACTTTGGAGGGATGAGGACTGAAAAGAATGCTCAAATGGGCTATCAGTCTCAGGCATTATGAGCAGAGCTTCAGAACTAACCTGGACAGATCACGTAGCAGAGGCAGCCCTGCCCTGTCAGACATTTTCAGTTCTTCTTAGTCCAGGACAGTAATCTACTGACCAAAATGGAAAAGGTGGGGAGGAAGAGTGTAGAGAATCAGACCTAGAAAGGAAAGAGAAGGACTACTCCAAATGGATGAGAAAGGAAGGGAGTTGAGGATAGACTCAAGGATACCTAGAAGATTGTTCTCTGTTTCCAAAGGGAACTGAGCTCAGATGATCTGACTGACAGACCACGATGAATGTGAATGTGTTTGAATAATTGATCGGGGAAGTGTGACATCTGATGACAGTGCAAGTCCTTTCTCTGTTCCTGAAAACTTGCTCATGAGTAAGTCACTAGAGTTTTTCATTTGAAAAATCCATCTGTGAAAACTAGTTTCCAAAGTTCATTCCACTTTAGAAATTCTAAAGATGGAAATGGTCTTTCTTGGGTGTCTACAGTACAAATAGAAATCCCCTCATCTCTTCTGTGTCAACTCAGGCAGCAGTGGCATACCATTGCGCTGGTTACGTGAAAGCCACAGAGGGGAAAATTCTCCAAATGCAGATAAGGGCTGTGTGCATCAGTTATTCCAAGACCTTCCCGTTCCAGGAATCTGGGAACCTATGATGTCCTATTTCCACTCTAATATTGGGGCTTAACCTGAGTCCACAAATATGGGGCTATTCTCTGGGTTGGTGCCAGGAATTTTGAATAAAGTCAAATTAGACTTGGATCAGTTTCTGTTCAGAGATCATGGCTCATTTCAGGGACCAAAAAAAAAAAACACCTGGTAAATGAACAGTTATAGGTTTAGTTTAGACCAGAGGAAGGTGGTCCCCTCACCTTACCTTGATGGATAATTCAGAGAAGTTATAAATGAGGATCTAATCTCTATTCATGACATGTACACTCACAGGTTCCTAGAATGGATAGTTTTAGGAGAAAATGAATTTGAATGGAATTTTCTTCACCTGGACTCTCTAGACCAACAACAGTTACCCTCAGTGGAAGATACCTGTATGGCATCCTTTCCCATGTGGGAGCAAAGCTACAATTATGACTAGGGTTCTGTGGCCTTCTTTTGACTTTGTCCTTCCTTTAGAGGATGTAGGGGAGGGAGTTCTGAGAAAGGAACTAGTCCCATAGTCTTTATGTCCAAGGGGAAGAATTTTGACTCTGCTTTCTAAATAACAATGGCCAGAGAGACTTGATCTCAGCTGTAGACCTTGGAGAATAGGGAGGTCCCTGGAGAGACCCTTAAGCAAGAGGCCTGCTCTGATTCTGAATGGTTCTCTAGAATCAACTCCTCTTCCCTTGTATTACTCTCATTTCAGTGGGTTACATCATCCAAGAGGGCTCTGGGGGTGACCAATAATTTATTTTTTAGTTCTACTATAAGTTTTAAAGGTGTCTTTAAAAAATTTTATAATATTGTCAACTTAAACACCATTCATGCTGAGCACATATATCAACTTAACCTCCTCAAATATAAATTTCGAGAAGTCAAAATCATTCTAGTTTTGTTAAAATAAAAGTTGCATTGCAGACTATTGTCATGATGGCTAACAAATCAAGGACAAAGCAGTGCTCAACTCATAATATTACAGTGTCTTCAATTAATTGTATTATAGGTTGGTTAAATGTCAGGATTCACACTGGTGTACCTATGATGCTGTAACTCCTTAAAAGATATGCAGTTCTTAAATCATGTACTTCCTCAATAACATTAGGAGCAGAATTCAACATTTCTAACATAAGAGCATACCATAAATGCTAGGACTAGTTTTCATTTGTGGTGAGTTTTCTCTTTCTGTAACAAAATACCTGAAATATTCAACGTGTAAAGAGAAAAGGTTTATTTTGGCTCTTTTTTTTTGAGTTTTCAGTCCATAATCAAATGCCCCTCATTGCTTCAAGTTTGCCATGAGGCAACATATGGTGGGGTGTGTAGCTAAGCATAATTGCTCACCTCATAGCCTGGGTTGTGAAAAAAGAAAAAAGGGGGAGACTGGGGTTTAACAGTACCAGTGATTTAAAGACCTGTCCTTGGGTGCCACCTCTCAAAGTTTCTACCACCTCTGAATAGTACCAGTTGGGAACTAAGCCTTTACCACATGGACCTTGGGGGACTCTTAAAATCAATATAGTAGTGTGGTCTTGCTTGTAACCTCTGTAACCAAAGACATGCTTGTCCACAATGAATTATTTCAAGTTAACTGAGAGGTCTTCTTGAGAAAAGGTAGTTCCCCCCCCCCCCAAAGGGACAAATACAAATTTTAGTATGAACTGAGGAACAATTAGAACTTTATTTAAGTTTATTCATTTAAAAATGTTTAGGGATTAACAAGCATTAGTTAACTCTAAGGAATCATTTTAGCTTCAGAAAAGATAATCTAAATCCTCCATCAACATAGGTGAGATTCCAATTGATTTTTTCAGGTACCGAATTGGTATTTCCACCACATTTTATACAATTGACACATTTCCCATTGATTTTGGTGGCACGCTTATCACATGTTAACATACACTAAATCTCTCTCAGTCCTCTTTTCTTTCCTATTGTCCTGTTTGCTCACTTGAATCTTTTTATTACTAAGATCTTGTAATATCTCCCAGAGGGTAGGCAATTATCTTGCTATCTTAACTCTTTATTTTAACCCATTATGTCCTATAATTTCATTTAAGAAACACCTAAAAAATTTAGACTGAGCAAAAAAATTTACCACTGACAGTAAATTTGAAATAAATATTGATGTTTTTAGAGTTGTATTTTTTGAGAAACATAACAGGTGAATGATTAGTGATAATATTCATAATATTATTAATGATAGTAAATTATGTAATAAGCTCTAGATTATGATTTACAACCTACTTTTTTTTTTTTTGAGCAACTTGCCTTTTTTTATTTATTTTTTATTTTTTATTTATTTTTATTTTTTTACATTTACATAGGGTAATGATGTTTACTTTATTTTTCCCCTCCCCCCACCCCTCCCACCCCTCCCACCCCTCTTTTCCCTCTACACAGTCCTTCTTTCCTTCATTCTTGCCGCTGTCCTTAGCCTAACTCTAAACCTAACCCTAAACCTAATGCTAGCCCCTCCCACCCCCCATTATATGTCCTCATCCGCTTATCAGCGAGATCATTCGACCTTTAGTTTTTTGAGATTGGCTTATCTCACTTAGCATGATATTCTCCAATTTCGACCATTTGCCTACAAATGCCATAATTTTATCATTCTTCATTGCGGAGTAATATTCCATTGTATATATATGCCACAGTTTCTTTATCCATTCATCAATTGAAGGGCATCTAGGTTGGTTCCACAATCTGGCTATGGTGAATTGAGCAGCAATGAACATTGATGTGGCTGTATCTCTGTAGTATGCTGATTTTAAGTCCTTTGGGTATAGGCCAAGGAGTGGGATAGCTGGGTCAAATGGTGTTTCCATTCCAAGCTTTCTGAGGAATCTCCACACTGCTTTCCAGAGTGGCTGCACTAATTTGCAACCCCACCAGCAATGTATGAGTGTTCCTTTTTCACCACATCCTCGCCAACACCTATTGTTGCTTGTATTCTTGATAATCGCCATTCTAATTGGGGTGAGATGAAATCTTAGGGTAGTTTTGATTTGCATTTCCCTTATTACTAGGGATGTTGAACATTTTTTCATATATCTGTTGATTACTTGTACATCTTCTTCTGTGAAGTGTCTGTTCATTTCCTTAGCCCATTTGTTGATTGGATTATTTGTATTCTTCGTGTAGAGTTTTTTGAGTTCTTTATAGATTCTGGAAATTAGCGCTCTATCTGAGGTATGGTTGGCAAAGATATTCTCCCACTCTGTAGGCTCTCTCTTCACATTTCTGATAGTTTCCTTTGCTGAGAGAAAGCTTTTAAGTTTGAATCTATCCCAGTTGTTGATTCTTGCTTTTATTTCTTGTGCTATGGGTGTCCTGTTAAGGAAATCTGATCCTGAGCCAACAAGTTGAAGATTTGGACCTACTTTTTCTTCTATAAGATGCAGGGTCTCTGGTCTGATTCCAAGGTCCTTGATCCATTTTGAGTTGAGTTTTGTGTAGGGTGAGAGATAGGGGTTTAATTTCATTCTATTGCATATGGTTTTCCAGTTTTCCCAGCACCATTGTTGAAGAGGCTATCTTTTCTCCATTGCATATTGTTGGAACCTTTGTCTAGTATGAGAAAATTGTATTTATTTGGGTTTGTGTCCATGTCCTCTATTCTGTACCATTGATCTACCTGTCTATTTTGGTACCAATACCATGCCGTTTTTGTTACTATTGCTTTGTAGTAGAGTTGAAGATCTGGTATTGCAATACCCCCTGCTTCGCTCTTGCTACTGAGGATTGCTTTAGCTATTCTAGGTTTTTTATTCTTCCAGATGAATTTCATAATTGCTTGCTCTATTTCTGCAAGGTACATCATTGGGATTTTAATTGGAATTGCATTGAATCTGTATAGCACTTTAGGTAGTATAGCCATTTTGACGATATTAATTCTGCCTATCCAGGAACATGGGAGATCTTTCCATTTTCTAAGGTTTTCTTGAATTTCTTTCTTTAGTGTTCTGTAGTTCTCATTGTAGAGGTCTTTCACCTCTTTTGTGAGATTGATTCCCAAGTATTTTATTTTTTTCGATGCTATTGTGAATGGGGTAGTTTTCCTAATTTCTCTTTCTGAAGATTCATCACTTATGTATAAAAATGCATTGGATTTATGAGCATTGATCTTGTAATCTGCTACTTTACTGAATTCACTTATGAGTTCTAAAAGTTTTCTGGTGGAATTTCCAGGTTCCTCTAAATATATAATCATGTCATCAGCGAACAGGGATAGTTTGAGTTCTTCTTTTCCTATTCGTATCCCTTTAATTTCTTTGGTTTGTCTGATTGCTCTGGCTAGAGTCTCAAGGACGATGTTGAATAGAAGCGGTGAAAGAGGGCATCCCTGCCTTGTTCCAGTTTTTAGGGGGAACGCTTTTAGTTTTTCACCATTTAGAATGATATTAGCCATGGGCTTAGCGTAGATTGCCTTTATAATGTTTAGGAATGTTCCCACTACCCCAATTTTTTCTAGTGTTTTGAGCATGAAGAGATGCTGTATTTTATCAAATGCTTTTTCTGCATCTATTGAAATAATCATGTGATTCTTAACTTTAAGTCTGTTGATATGGTGAATGACATTTATTGATTTCCGAATGTTGAACCAACCTTGCATCCCTGGGATAAAACCCACTTGATCGTGGTGCACTATCTTTTTAATATATATTTGTATGCGATTTGCTAAAATTTTGTTGAGAATTTTTGCATCGATATTCATTAAGGATATTGGTCTGAAATTTTCTTTCCTCGATGTGTCTCTGTCTGGTTTAGGTATCAGGGTGATATTGGCTTCATAGAACGAGTTTGGTAGGGTTCCCTCTTCTTCTATTTCATGGAATAGTTTGAGAAGTATTGGAATGAGCTCTTCTTTAAAGGTTTTGTAGAACTCGGCTGAGAACCCATCTGGTCCTGGACTTTTCTTTGTTGCTATGCTTTTGATGACCTCTTCTATTTCATTGCTTGAAATTGGTTTATTTAAGTTGTGTATGTCCTCCTGGTTCAGTTTAGGTAGTTCATATGTCTCTAGAAACTTGTTGATGTCTTCGAGGTTTTCTGTTTTGTTGGAGTATAGATTTTTGAAATAGCTTCTAATTATGTTTTGTATTTCACTCGTGTCTGTTGTGATGTTTCCTTGTTCATTCCGAATTTTAGTAATTGAGTTTTCTCCCTCTTTCTCTTTGTTAGTGTGGCTAAGGGTTTATCAATTTTATTTATTTTTTCAAAGAACCAACTATTTATTTTGTTAATTTTTCCAATTGTTTCTTTTGTTTCGATTTTGTTGATTTCGGCTCTGATTTTAACTATTTCCTGTCTTCTACTATTTTGGTATTGGTCTGCTCTTCTTTTTCTAGTGCTTTGAGCTGTAGTGTTAAGTCGTTTATTTGTTGATTTCTACTTCTTTTTTTGAATGCACCCCATGAAATAAATCTTCCTCTAAGTACTGCTTTCATAGTGTTCCAGAGATTTTGATATGATGTGTCTTTGTTCTCGTTTACTTCTAAGAATTTTTTTATTTCCCTCCTGATGTCTTCTGTTATCCATTCATCATATAATAGTGTATTATTTAGTCTCCAGGTATTGGAGAAGTTTCTGTTTTTTATTCTGTCATTTATTTCTAATTTCAATCCATTATGATCTGATAGAGTACAAGGTAGTATCTCTATCTTCTTGTATTTGCTAACAGTAGCTTTGTGGCATAAAATATGGTCTATTTTAGAGAAGGATCCATGTGCTGCTGAGAAGAAAGTGTATTCGTTCTTTGTTGGATGGTATATTCTATATATGTCCGTTAAGTCTAAATTGCTGATTGTGTTGTTGAGATCTATAGTTTCTTTATTCAATTTTTGTTTGGACGATCTATCCAGTGGTGAGAGAGGTGTGTTAAAATCGCCTAGTATTATTGTGTTGTGGTCTATTTGAATTCTGTAATTGAGAAGGATTTGTTTGACGTACGTGGATGAGCCAATGTTCGGGGCATAGATATTTATGATTGTTATGTCTTGCTGATTTATGCTTCCCTTAAGCAGCATGTAATGTCCTTCTTTATCCCTTCTGACTAGTTTTGGTTTGAAGTCCACATTATCTGAGATGAGGATGGATACTCCAGCTTTTTTGCTGTGTCCGTGTGCATGGTATGTTTTTCCCCATCCTTTCACCTTTAGTCTCTGGGTGTCTCTTTCTATGAGGTGAGTCTCTTGCAGGCAGCATATTGTTGGATCTTTCTTTTTAATCCAATCTGCCAGTCTGTGTCTTTTGATTGATGAATTCAGTCCATTAACATTCAGGGTTATTATTGTGATATGATTTGTATTCCCAGTCAATTGACTCATATTTGTTTTTGACATGATTTGGTTTCTCCTTTATTTGGCTATTCCTTTAGGCTAGCGCCTCCTGTTGCTGATTTGCATCGTTGTTTTTCATCTCTTCCTCATGGAATATTTTGCTGAGAATGTTCTGTAATGCTGGCTTTCTTTTTGTAAATTCTTTTAGCTTTTGTTTATCATGGAAGGATCTTATTTCATCGTCAAATTTGAAGGTAAGTTTTGCTGGGTATAAGATTCTTGGTTGGCATCCGTTTTCTTTCAGGGCTTGGTATATGTTGTTCCAGGCCCTTCTAGCTTTTAGTGTCTGGATTGAAAAATCTGCTAATATTCTTATTGGCTTCCCTCTGAATGTAATTTGATTCTTTTCTCTCGCGGCCTTAAAATTCTGTCTTTATTTTGTATGTTAGGTATTTTCATAATAATGTGCCTTGGTGTGGGTCTGTTGTAATTTTGTATGTTTGGATTTCTATAAGCCTCTTGTACTTGGTTTTCCATTTCATTCTTCAGATTTGGGAAATTTTCTGTTATTATTTCATTGAATAGATTGTTCATTCCTTTGGTTTGTTTCTCTAAGCCTTCCTCAATCCCAATAATTCTTAAATTTGGCCTTTTCATGATATCCCATAATTCTTGTAGATTCTGTTCATGATTTCTTACCATCTTTTCTGTTTGGCCAACTTTGCTTTCAAGATTAAATAATTTGTCTTCAATGTCTGAGGTTCTGTCTTCCAGGTGTTCTATCCTATTAGTTATGCTTTCTATGGAGTTTTTAACTTGGTTTATTGTTTCCTTCATTTCAAGTATTTCAGTTTGTTTTTTTTTCAGTATCTCTAACTCTTTATTGAAATGATCTCTTGCTTCCTGTATTTGGTCTTTTAACTGTTGATTGGTGTGATCATTTAATGCCTGCATTTGCTCTTTCATCTCCTCCTTCAATGCCTGCATTTGCTCTTTCATCTCCTCATTAGCTTCCCTGATCGTTTTAATTACGTACATTCTGAACTCCCTTTCTGACATTTCTTCTGCTGTGCTGTCATTGGGTTTTATTGATGTAGTATATAGGTTTGTTTGGGACATTTTCTTCCCTTGTTTTCTCATATTGGTCAGTTGTCAGTGGGACCCTGAGATATTGCAGTTTTCCGCTATTGGCTTATAGTGTTCCGGTAGATTTCCAGTGTATCACCTCCCAGCCTTCAGTAGCCTGATGTCTTGGAGGAATCTGATAAAGCAGCTCATCCGAAGAAAACTGCCCCTAGCCCCCTACTGGTTCCACGGTTTGGAACTGGCTCTGTGCGGAAATGCTCTCACTGTGGGCCTGCACCGTGCAGCTGGCCGTGTGGGAGGAGCCCACTGCCGGAGTGTGGAAGGCTACCTTGGGAAGACTCTAGCTGCCCTGCCCGGCTCCAATAAGCCACCTCTATCTGGGCCTGCCACCCGGGCCGAGCTTTACCCAGTGGGCAGACTCACCTGTGGCTCTATTTCAGTTCGAGTCTCTCAATGCCTCCCCTTCTTAACTCCAGGGTTCTGGAGCGACTGGGGGTGCAGTCTCCCTCTAGGCCACCATCTTGGATCGCCCTGTGAAGAGAGCCTGCAGCCGGAGTGGGCAGAGCCGCCTGAAGAGGTCTCTGGCTGCCCTGCCCTAATCCCAGAGGCTGTTTGCGGATCGCGGCTCTCCGCTGGTTCGTTGCCAGAGTATGCTGCGCTGCAGGGGCTCTGGGACTCGGAGCTTGTTCTGGTCGGAAAGATTCTCACTAGCGGGCCAGTTCCGGTCTGAGAACCTGGAGAAGCTGGCTGTCCAAGCTACTTTATTTATTGAATTTTTGGTTCTAGGGATTGAACCCAGGAGTGCTTAATCACTGTGCCACACCCCCCAGCCCTTTTTAATGTTTTATTTAAAGTCAGGGTCTCCCTAAGTTGCTTAGAGCCTCACTAAGTTGCTAAGCTGGCTTTTTTTTTAATTTATTTTTTATTTTTATTTTTTTATTGTAAACAAATGGGATACATGTTGTTACTCTGTTTGTACATGGCATAAAGGCATATCATTTGTGTAATCATAAATTTACATAGGGTAATGTTGTTTGATTCATTCTGTTATTTTTTCCCTTCCCCCAACCCCTCCCACCCCTCTTTTCCCTCTATACAGTCCTTCCTTTCTCCATTCTTGCCCCCCTCCCTAACCCTAACTCTAACCCTAACACTAACCCCTCCCACCCCACATTATGTGTCATCATCCACTTATCAGTGATATCATTCATCCTTTGGTTTTTTGAGATTGGCTTATCTCACTTAGCATGATATTCTCCAATTTCATCCATTTGCCTGCAAATGCCATAATTTTATCATTCTTTACAGCTGAGTAATATTCCATTGTGTGTATATATATATATATATATATATATATATATATATATATACTACAGTTTCTTTATCCATTCATCAATTGAAGGGCATCTAGGTTGGTTCCACAATCTGGCTATTGTGAACTGAGCAGCTATGAACATTGACGTGGCTGTATCCCTGTAGTATGCTGATTTTAAGTCCTTTGGGTATAGGCCAAGGAGTGGGATAGCTGGGTCAAATGGTGGTTCCATTCCAAGTTTTCTAAGGAATCTCCACACTGCTTTCGAGAGTGGCTGCACTAACTTGCAGCCCCACCAGCAATGTATGAGTGTACCTTTCTCCCCACATCCTCACCAACACCTGTTGTTGCTTGTATTCTTGATAATCGCCATTCTAATTGGGTGAGATGGAATCTTCGGGTGGTTTTGATTTGCATTTCTCTTATTACTAGAGATGTTGAACATTTTTCCATATGTTTGTTGATTGCTTGTAGATCTTCTGTGAAGTGTCTATTCATCTCCTTAGCCCATTTGTCGATTGGATTATTTGCATTCTTGGTGTAGAGTTTTTTGAGTTCTTTATAGATTCTGGAGATTAGTGCTCTATCTGAAGTATGATTGGCAAAGATTTTCTCCCACTCTGTAGGCTCTTTCTTTGCATTGCTGATAGTTTTCTTTGCTGAGAGAAAGCTTTTAGTTTGAATCTATCCCAGTTATTGATTCTTGCTTTTATTTCTTGTGCTATGGGAGTCCTGTTGAGGAACTCTGGTCCTAAGCTGACATGTTGAAGATCTGGACCTACTTTTTCTTCTATAAGATGCAAGGTCTCTGGTCTGATTCCGAGGTCCTTAAACCATTTTGAGTTTAGTTTTGTGCATGGTGAGAGATATGGGTTTAGTTTCATTCTGTTGCATATGGATCTCCAATTCTCCCAGCACTATTTGTTGAAGAGGCTTTTCTCCATTGCATATTTTTGGCACCTTTGTCTAGTATGAGAAAATTGTATTTATTTGGGTTTGTGTCCGTGTCCTCTATTCTGTACCATTGATCTACCTTTCTATTTTGGTACCAATACCATGCCGTTTTTGTTACTATTGCTTTGTAGTAGAGTTGAAGATCTGGTATTGCGATACTCCCTGCTTCACTCTTTCTGCTAAGGGTTGCTTTAGCTATTCTGGGTTTCTTATTCTTCCAGATGAATTTCATGATTGCTTGCTCTATTTCTATAAGGTACGTCATTGGGATTTTAATTGGAAGTGCATTGAATCTGTATAGCACTTTTGGTAATATGGCCATTTTGACAATATTAATTCTTCCTATCCAAGAACATGGGAGATCTTTCCATTTTCTAAGGTTTTTTAAAATTTCTTTCTTTAGTGTTCTGTAGTTCTCATTGTAGAGGTCTTTCACCTCTTTTGTGAGATTGATTCCCAAGTATTTTATTTTTTTCGATGCTATTGTGAATGGGGTAGTTTTCCTAATTTCTCTTTCTGAAGATTCATCACTTATGTATAAAAATGCATTAGATTTATGTGCATTGATCTTATACCCCACTACTTTACTGAATTCACTTATGAGTTCTAAAAGTGTTCTGGTGGAATTTCCTGGTTCCTCTAAGTATATAATCATATCATCAGCAAATAGGAATAGTTGGAGTTCTTCTTTTCCTATTCGTATCCCTTTAATTTCTTTGGTCTGTCTTGAACTTGTGATCCTCCTGACTCCACCTCCCCAGTCTCTGGGATTACAGGCGTGCTCCATTCTACTTTAATGCACCTGTGTCAACTTCATTGAAATCTTTGCAGAATTGAAAACTTGGGACTTTAAAGAGGTAAACTTGGTTAGTGTTCATTATTCTACATAAATATTGAAGTAATAGTTTATTTGGATCCTTAAAGAAAACCAACAGGAATTTTGATTGGTTTCACATTGAAATTATAAGTTAAATGGGAGAAAAACTGAAACATTCATAGTAGTCAAACATCTCATCCAAAATCCTGAAATGTCTTTCCATTTAGTCAAATAATCTTCAAAGTCTTTTAAGAGAATGTGAGTTTTTCTCCGTTAATATCTTAACTATCCCATAGTGGTTTACTCCTAGAAATATAATAACTTTTGTAAATACTAACTTGTTGTTGATTATATTTTCTGGGTAGATAGTGTGTGAGTAGAGACATTCTATTTGTTTTGGTAGTTTGATTTTATAATTGTAAGCCTTACTAAATTCTCTTTTCAGTTCCAGTAATGAATTATTTTGGGTTTTCTAAGTAATAATCATATTTATTATTTTAAAGTTATGCATAACATTAAAGTTCATTTTGACACAATTATAAAAGCATGGACTATAATTTGTTCTAATTTAACCCCCAGTATCACCCTTTTTTTTCCTTTTTTCCTTCCTCCCTGTGTTTCCTTCCCTCTACTCTGCTGATCTTTCTGCTATTTACTTACAGTGTTTTTTAAAATTAGTGTCTTGTGGATGTACATGATGGTGAGGTTCACTGTGGTATATTCATATATGTACATAGGAAAGTTAGGTCAGATTCACTCTATTGTCTTTCCCTACCCCATCCCTTCTCCCTTCCCTTCATTCCCCTTATTATACTATACTGATAGTTCTTTTATTTTTTTAAATCCTCCCTTATTTTGGATTAGCTTCTTCATATTAGAGAATACTTTTGACCTCTGACTTTTTGGGACCGGCTTATTTCACTTAGTATGATAGTCTCCAGTACCATTCATTTACAAGCAAATGCTATAATTTCATTCTTCCTTAAGGCTGAGTAATATTCCATTGTGTATATATCTACCACATTTTCTTTGTTCATTCATCTGTTGAAGGACTCCTAGGTTGGTTTCATAGTTTAGCTGTTATGAATGGATGTACTGTGTCACTATCGCATGCTCGTTTTAAGTCCTTTGGGTATATACTTAGGAGTGGGATAACTGGGTCAAATGGTGGTTCCAGTCCAAGTTTTCTTAGGAATCTCCATACTGCTTTCCATAGAGGTTGCACCAGTTTGCAGTCTCACCCTTTTCCCCACATCCTCACTAACATGTATCGTTATTTGTATTCTTGATAATTAACATTCTGACTAAAGTAAGACGAAATCTCAGTGTAGTTTTAATTTGCATTTATCCAATTGCTAGAGATGTTGCAAACTTTTTCAAATATTTGTTGACCAATCATGTTTCTTCTTCTGTGAAGTGTCTGTTCAGTTCCTTTGCCCATTTATTGATTGGGTTATTTATTTATTTTTTTTGGTGATAAATTTTTTGAGTTCTTCATATACCCTGGAGATTAATGCTCTATTTGAACTGTAGGTGGCAAAGATTTTCTCCCATTCTGTAGGCTCTCTCTTCACATTCTTGATTGTTTCCTTTGCTGTGAAGAAGCTTTTTAGTTTGATAAAATCCTATTTATTGATTCTTAATTTTTCTTCTTGTGCTTTAGGAGTCTTGTTGAGGAATTTGGTTCCTAATTTTGCCTACTGTTTTTTGTAGTAGGCATGGGGTCTCTTGTCTAATGCCTAGATCCTTGATTCACTTTGAGTTGAGTTTTGTGCAGGGCGAGAGATAGGAATTTAATTTCATATTGCAGCATCTTTTGTTAAAGAAGCCAATGTATGTTTACAGCTCCTTTGTCTAGTAAGAGATAACAGTATTTATGTGGGGGTCTGGTATTGTGATGCCTTCTATTTCACTTTTCTTGCTGAGGATTGCTTTGGCTATTCTGGACCTCTTATTTTTCCAAATGAATTTTATGACTGCCTTTTCTATTTGTACAAAGAATGTCATTGGAATTTTAGTAGGAATTGGACTAAATCTGTATAGCACTTTTGATAGTATGACCATTTTGACAATATTTATTCTGCCTATCCAAGAGCACGGGAGATCTTTCTATTTTCTAAGGTGTCCTTCAGTTTTTCTTAGTGTTCTGTAGTTTTCATTGTAGAGATCTTTCACTTCTTTTGTTAGATTGATTCCCAAATACTTGTTTTTTTTCCCCCAAGGTTATTATGAATGGGGTAATTTTCCTAATTTCTATTTCACTTGCTTGATCACTGATGTATTGGAATGTAACTGATTTGTGAGTGTTAATTTTACATTCTGATACTTTGCCAAATTCATTTATGAGTTCTAGAAATTTTCTGGTGAAATTTTTTTTTTTGGTGTGCTAAATATAGAATCATATCATTGACAAATAGGAATAGTTTGATTTCTTCTTTTCCTATTCACATCCATTTAATTTCATTCCTCTCAAAAAACTAATTTTTGTTTCATTGATTGTATTTTCAAAAAAATTTCAATTTCATTGACTTCAGTTCTGATTTTAATTATTCCCTGTCTTTTACTGGTTTTGGTGTTGGTTTGTTCTTTTTCTAGGGCCTTGAGATATAATGTTAGATTACTTATTTGGTATCTTTCTATTCATTTAAAAATTTATTTATTTATTTATTTATTCTTATTTGTTCTAATTAGTTATACATGATAGTAGAATGCATTTTGACACATCATATATAAATGGAGTATAACTTCTCATTGTTCTGGTTGTACATGATGTAGTCATATGTGCACATAAGGGAATAACGTTCGATTCATTAAACTATCCTTCCTCCCTCCATACCTCCTCCCCTCCCTTCACGCCCCTCTGCTTAATCTAAAGTACCTCTATTCTTCCCTAGACCCCTCCCGCATTGTGAATTAGCACCCACATATCAGAGAACATTTGGCCCTTTGTTTTTTGGTATTGACTTATTTCACTTAGCATGATATTCTCTAGTTCCATCCATTTACCTGCAAGTACCATAATTTCATTCTTCTTTAAGGCTGAGTAATATTGCATTGTGTATATATACTCCACTTTCTTTATCCATTCATCTGTTGAAGGGCATCTAGGTTGGTTCCAAAGCTTAGCTATCGTGAATTGAGCCGCTATAAACATTGATGTAGCTGCATCACTGTAGTATGCTGATTTTAAGTCCTTTGGGTATATGGGGAGTGGGATAGCTGGGTCAAATGGTGGATCCAAGTTCTATATGCTAAATATAGAATCATATCATTGTTTTCTAAGTTTTCTAAGGAATCTCCATACTGCTTTCCAAAGTGGTTGCACCAATCTGTAGTTCCACCAGCAATGGATGAGTGTACCTTTTCCCAAGTTTTCTAAGGAATCTCCATACTGCTTTCCAAAGTGGTTTTGGAAAGTTTTCTAAGGAATCTCCATACTGCTTTCCAAAGTGGTTGCACCAATCTGTAGTTCCACCAGCAATGGATGAGTGTACCTTTTTCCCCACATTCTTGCCAATGCTTCTTAATGCTTGTATTCTTGATAATTGCCGTTCTGACTGGAGTGAGATGAAATCTTAGAGTAATTTTGATTTGCAGAGAACAGTGATTTCTAAGCCTTAATCAGTACAAGAGTTGGGGTGAGGGTCTGTTGGTGCAAGAGGAAGTACCTTTGTGGCTGGTCATGTCTAGTGACTGTTAAGGAATTGTCTTTGTGGCTAGGAATAGCTGGGGTCAGAAGTTTGATTTCCTAATTTTCTCTTCGTCCTTTTCTTCTCTGAGACCCTTTTCCTGACTGCCTATGGGTGGTCTATTTTTTTTGTCTCAATAACTAATCTTCCAGTCTCTCCAGGTCTGGAACTTTGTAATACTGAGTCTTAGAGCATTTATTTTGTTACCCATCTCTCAATTCTGCTTTTTTCTTTGCTGCCTTCTTTCTGTATTGTGAGGAGATTGGGACTTGCTGTTTAGCTCACTTCCCTCCTCTTCCCATATTTTAGGTATATTAATTTTTTGTATAAAATTGATACGGAGATAATGATATTCTGAGGAAGTCGATAATACTGTCAGACAATAATAATATCAACAATAGGGGTAATAATAATATTATTATTAAAACAGTAGGGGTGGTATTGGCAAGATTTCCTTATTCCTAGTCTTTAAGACAGTCACTGTAGGGCTGGGAGATAGCTCAGCTGGTAGAGTGCTTGCCTTGCAAGCACAAGGCCCTGAGTTCAATCCCCAGTACGCAAAAAAAAAAAAAAAAAAAAAAAAAAAAAAAGACAGTCACTGTAAGTTTTCTCTATGAAGCACAATGATTACCATAAGGTTTGGTATATAACCTTTTCCAAGTTAAAGTTTTCTCTATTTCTAGTTTCTTAAGAGTTAAATAAATTATAGCTAACGAACCTTACCAAAAGCATTTAGAGCACAGATTGAGATAATGACATTTCTCTGTTAGCCTATTAGTGTGAATTGTGGTGGTAGATATTCAGATATTAAATTTCCCTTGTATTCCTGAGATTAAACCCTACATGATTCTGTGTATTGTTTTCTTAATATAATGAAAAATCAGTTAACTAATATTTTATTTAGGATTGTTGTGCTTGCATTCATGAATGAAATGGAACTATATTTTCTTTTTCTGTTCTTTATCTGGTTTTGAAATCAAGATTATATTGCAGTTTCTTAAAATGAGACTGAAAGATGTTTTTCTCCCCTACTTTCTGGAATAACCCTGAATAATAAGGGAAATAGCCCCTTTTCTTTAAGTCTGGTTGAATTCATCTGTATAGCCATCAATGTTTATATTTTTGGAGGGGAATAGTCTTTAACTCTTTCTATTTCTTTAATATTCTCAGTCTAATAAATTGTCTATTTTTGTTCCAAAGTGTATTTATCCATTTATATAAGTCTTAAAAAGTGTATATATATATATATATATATATATATATATATATATATATATATATATATTGGAGATTCAACCCAGGGATGCTCTACCACTAAGCCAGATTTGCAGCCCTTTTTATTTATTTTTATTATTATTTTTTTTTAATTTTGAGACAGGGTCTCACTAAGTTGTTGAGGCTGTCCTCAAACTTGCAAATCTCCTGCCTCAGCCTCCCCAGTAGCTGGGATTACAGTTGTGTACCACCATGGCTGGCCTATGTTTTCAATTTTTAAGTCTTTTTTCTTTTTTTCTCTCCAGTGTTGGGGATCAAACCCAGGGCTTTGTGCATACTAAGTAAGGGCTCCACCACTCAGCTATACCTCTGCCCCTTGGTTTTCAATTTTTAGAAAATCATTCTTTTAATAATGTGTCTTATTATGTTTAAAATTTGTTTTACTTTATATTTATTTATCTTCATTTTATTATTTCTTGATCAGTTTTGATAAATTTCTGTTTTATTGATCTTTCCCTCAATTTTTTTTTTTTTGCTTATGTGGAGAGGAGGAGAAAGTCTCATACCTGGGCTTTCAACCCCCAAGAATTCTTTCTTTTTTTTAAAAAATTTTTTGTAATTGTAGAATAATAACATGTGTTTATTTTATTTTATTTTATTTTAAATGCAGTACTCAGGATCAAACCCAGTGCCTCACACATGCTAGGCAAGCCACTGAGCTACAGCCTCAGCCCCCAATGAATTCTTTCTATTTCTGTCAGCAACTCAATTAAATTCTAGTCTTCTTTTTACGCAAATTTTTTGGAGAGTTGGGAGTTGTGTCTCAGGAACGTTCCCTATCTTTTATTAAATCTTGAATACGGTGCCCACCAGCACCTTGCTGTCCTCTTTTCAGGATATTGGAACACTGTCTCTTAATAAACGAACCATTTGGGAGTTAACTGAAAATTTAAGGCAAAAGAAGAGTATCACTTAATATTCTGTTACATAAATATATCTAATAGTAAAATTTTAATTATATAATAAATATGCATTCATTCACATCTTGATTATTTCTATTCCATGGATATCCTTCCAGTTAGTGTGTTCCATTCATCTCATTTTTTGTACTGTGGCAGAATAGAAGTAACAGTAAGTTAATTAGAGATAGATGTTTAGGTTGCTGCCCCCCCTTTTTTTTCAATAATAATACAATCCATATTTGTGTAAATCTTTCTTTTTTCAATATGTGTAACAATGGATTTTGAAAGATGGAGTTTGTGGCTCAAAAGGTAAGCACACTTAAAAAAAACATTGATAAACGTTGCCAAATCACCATCCAAAATGTATAACAGTTTTTTGTTTTAGTTCCTTTGATCTTTTATTTAACCATGGTATGAAAATAAAATTGAATGAAAAAAACAAAACAAAACAAAATAAAACCAACCCAAGTACTTTGCTGTGATTTTCATTCTGCCCTGATTGGAAATAGAGGATTCAATGAGAGAAACTTCTGACAACTGTGCTCCTTTTTCAGTTTGTTAGGCAGAACTCTTCTGGAAAGAGATTCCAAAAGTAAAAAACCAGAAACACAAACAACAGTCATAAGATTAAAGGCAACTCTGATGTGCAACTTGCAGTTCCTAGAGGTAGCTGAGTTGCCGGGAGTCTGTGGAACTCTAATTAGCATCAGGGCAAAGAATAAGAAATCATTCAAGGTGCAGGATGTGGGCAAAGGTATTTGCCAGACACTTGAACCCTTCAGTGAAAAATACAATGGGAAAGTGAAAGGAGAGTGACTCTCGATCCCTTTCTAACACTATGGTCAGAGAAATGAATGTTCTCAGTGATGCCAGTAATGAGAACCCTGTGATCTGGAGGTAGGTGAACCCTTTTCTTCCCAAGATTCATCTACTTACCTTAAGCAAACAACTATCTTTTAAATATATTTTTGTATGCAATTTGCTAAGATTTTGTTGAGAATTTTTGTGTTGATGTTCATTAAGGATTTTGGTCTGAAATTTTCTTTCCTCGATGTGTCTCTGTCTGGTTTAGGTATGGGGGTGATATTGGCTTCATAGAATGAGTTTGGGAGGGTTCCCTCCTCTTTTATTTCATGGAATACTTTGAGGAGTATTGGAGTGAGCTCTTCTTTAAAGGTTTTGTAGAACTCGGCTGAGAACCCATCTTGTCCTGGGCTTTTCTTTGTTGGTAGGCTTTTGATGACTTCTTCTATTTCTTACTTGAAATTGATCTATTTAAATTGTGTATGTCCTCCTGGTTCAGTTTAGGTAATTCATATGTCTCTAGAAACCTATTGATGTCTTAGAGATTTCCTATTTTGTTGGAGTATATATTTTCAAAATAGCTTCTAATTATGTTTTGTATTTCAGTCGTGTCTGTTGTGATATTTCCTTGTTCATTCTGAATTTTAGTAATTTGGGTTTTCTCTCTCCTTCTCTTTGTTAGTGTGGCTAAGGGTTTATCAATTTTGTTTATTTTTTCAAAGAACCAACTATTTATTTTGTCAATTTTTCAAATAACCCAATCAACAAATGGGCTAAGGAAATGAACAGACACTTCACAGAAGATCTACAAGTAATCAACAGATACATGAAAAAATGTTCAACATCTCTAGTAATAAGAGAAATGCAAATCAAAATTACCCTAAGATTCCATCTCACCCCAATTAGAATGGTGATTATCAAGAATACTAGCAACAATAGGTGTTGGAGAGGATGTGGGGAGAAAGGTACACTCATACATTGCTGGTGGGGCTGCATATTAGTGCAGCCACTCTCGAAAGCAGTGTGGAGATTCCTTAGAAAACTTGGAATGGAACCACCATTTGACTCTGCTATCCCACTCCTTGCCCTATACCCAAAGGACTTAAAATCAGCATATTACAGAGATACAGCCACATCAATGTTCATAGCTGCTTAATTCACAATAGCCAGATTGTGGAACCAACCTAGATGCCCTTCAGTGGATGAATGGATAAAGAAACTGTGGTATATATATATATACAATGGAATATTCTCAGTCATAAAAAATAATAAATCATGGCATTTGCAGGCAAATGGATGAAATTGGAGAATATCATGCTAAGTGAGATAAGCCAATCTCAAAAAACTAAAGGATGAATGATCTTGCTGATAAGTGGATGATGACACATAATGGGGGGTGGGGGGGCAAGAATGGAGGAAGGAAGGACTGCATAGAGGGATAAGAGGGGTGGGAGGGGTGGGGGGAGAAAAAAAAGAAAACAACTTATCAGCGGGGTGTGGTGGCGCATGCCTGTAATCCCAGTGGCTCGGGAGGCTGAGGCAGAAGGATTCATCACAAGTTCAAAGCCAACCTCAACAATTTGCAAGTCTCTGAGCAAAGTAGTGAGACCCTGTGTCAAAATAGAGAAAAGGTCCAGGGATGTGGTTCTGTGGTTAGGCACCCCGAGGTTCAATCTCAAATCAGGCAAACAGATACTTTTCCTGATTCCTGGTCTGTGCCATATTTATGTCCCAGTTTCTTCAGAGTCAGTCTTGGTCTTTAAAAGGTTGACTAGATCATTGAATTTGTGATAAAACATAATGAAACACTACTTAGAATGGATCCGTTTGATTGACTTGTTGGAGGGTAGGGACTGAATATTAGTGCAGAGACCTTAGAAAGTCTAAATTTGCACTAATATAGTAGCTATTAGTAATATGTGGCTATTGTGCACTTGAAATGTGCCCAGGACCTACTGAAAAGAGAATTTCAAATTTAATTGAATTTATTTTAAATTTAAATATTAGAATTAATGCCAGTTATTGGGAAACTTTTATGTGTGTTTGAAATAAGTTGTTCTCACACAGGGTTGATATTTTTCTCCAGTCAAATTTTAGTTCATTGTCAGTTAAATAATTACATAGTTAATGGTGCTGAACAGTCTGAGAACGGTCAAAATCTAAACTATAATTATTGAAATTATATTAAGGACCACAAGATGTCACTGTGTGCTCAAAAGTATTTTAGACAAACCAAAAGCACTCAAGAACAAAGAGGGGGGCTGGGGAGATAGCTCAGTTGGTAGAGTGCTTGCCTTGCAAGCACAAGGCCCTGGGTTCAATCCCCAGCACTGCAAAAAAAAAAAAAAAAAAAAAAAAAAGAGGGAAAAAACTAATTAAGGTAAATTCAATAAGTGTAACTCCAGACTTGAGAGCATTCTCTCAAATAACTCACCCATTCTTCCAGACTGGCAACTGTGCCACAGATGTTCAGCACAGCCACTTACAGATGACTCAGGAACCAAAGCAGAGAACCTAATAAAGCCTCAGGCTCGCACAGAAAATGTGGGTGCTTGGTTCGAGGACCTTGAAGGGATCAGAGGGGGACCCTCCCTTGGTTCTAGTTGTCTCAAAGAAATTTAGGAAAGTTCAGAATTCTTTCTTATTATCAGTTTATTATAAAAGATACAATCCACAAGCAGCCAAATATGAGGTGTAGGGCGAGGTGCGGGAAGGGTGCACTGAGCTTCACTTCACTCTCCCTTCCCTCCAAGCTGTTCACCAATTTAGACGCTTTCTCAATCACACTGTTCTAGAGCTTTTAAACCTCTCCAGCCCTTCCCAGAGATGGAAATTCTCACCCTCTAAACACAGATTGGGTCTTTCTTGTGACCACCTTTCATCTTGAACCTGTTGAGGGACCCATTTTTTTTTTTTTTTTTTTTTGGCATCTTAATATTTTTAAGCCTTCAATGAAGATTTATTAAGACACTAAGAACTATTTATGGACATTATAAGGGCTGCACAATATATCATCATATGATTATAGTTAATACCATTGAGGGACCCATTCTTGAGTTGCTGCATTAGTATAAACTCAGGCGTGGTGGACATGTTACCACAAGGGAGTTCAATGATGTGTCTCCAGAGGTGGGGGAGACCTCTGCTCTGAACTTCTGGGCTCATGACACATCGCAGAAAAGAATTTAAGGTTGCATCAGGTTTTAGCAGAGAGGAGGAGCTTAATTAGAAAGTAAAAGTTGAAGATACGTGTTTTCAGGGCAGAATCTGGCCTTTCTTCAGGGTCAGAAGCACTTTTGGGGTCTTGAACTCTTCTTTTAAAGTGAACTTTGTGAGGAGCCATCATGGGAAGGTATGTGGAGATGACATCACCTGGTGATCACAAGGTGGTTTATGGTGGCCTGGCTGTTCTCAGAATCTTTGACGATGTTGTTGCCGAAAGCTTGGTCCTTGTTTCCAGTGCTAATCCAATAATGAGGACACGGCTTTGAGAAAAAGGAAAAGGTTTATTGCTTTGCTAGCAAAGGAAAAACACAGGGGACTCCTGTCCCAAAGGGTGTGATTCTGCACATCAGCAGGAACAGGGGGCTTTTAAAGAGGTGATTCAGAGAAAATGAGATTAGAGAGTAGAGATCAGGAAGAAGATGAGGGAAAAGAAGATCAGGGAGGAGAGAGGGAAAAGAAGATCAGAAAGGAGATCAGGGAAAAGGTTAGGGAATAGCAGATCAGGGAGAAGAAGGCTGGGAGAAAGAAAAAAAAATGTAAGTTTCAAAGCCCCAAGGGATATAGTCAAAGCATCAAGTGAACACTTGTTACATTGTCTCTGTTAGATAATAGATAATGTTTGGAATGTATCCTCATTTATAGGTTCCTTAAAGTATTGTATCTCCCTTTGCTCAATCTATTCTGAAAATATGCGTTAGTGCATTGCACAGAGCAATTTTCATAAACAAGTGAACTTACAGTAACTTTGAGATTATGATTGGAGGTTTGTAGTTTTCCCAGATATTTAGGAGTGACAGCCCTGGGGAAAAACTGACTTGGGGAGTGACAGGCCTGGGAGGAAACCTGGCTTGGGGAAAAAGGAGTGAAGAACTTCAGCACAGGGCTTCCAGATTAAATTTAAAATCTTATTTTCCTTCTTTGGTGTCTGTATCTCTTTTATTTCTTCTATTCTATCACAGTATATTGTTAATGAAATAATTGTTAATATTGAAATAATTGTTAATATTGTTAATGAAATAAAGTAATAAAAGATGTTCCTGTCACTTGGGAATGACAAAGGTTTTAGGAGCTCTGTGCCAGGAACTGGGAAAATAGATTTTCTTACTATATCACAATAGCTAAGCAGATATAACCCATTCCATACATATTTTCATGATAAGAAATAACTAGTCCTTAGGTACATATTGCTACATATTCATCCTAGATCCACCTGGTAATTGGGACAGCTATCTGTACTTGCTAATTGACTTTATCCGAAGGGAAAGCAAACTTTTCACACTATTATGATAGGAACTAGTTTTGCAACTTGGAATGAGGCTCCCACTGAGTCAGGCTTCCTTCAACCCACAAAACTAGGAGAGAGGGCACCATCTTCCTTGGTGGTTCCCTTTTAAAAGACATAGATCCCAGGTCCTGGAGAAAGACATTATGGGCACTTAAAACTTGCAAGAGGATGCTTTGACTTCTAAATAGATTTACATACATTTTCATTTACAAGTTTTTAAAACTGTAAATGTTCTAAGAAAAGGAAGGAGGAAGAAGTCTCTTTCCTTATTTTCGGCATGGAAAATTAGCCTCTTGTTTTTAATTTATATTTTCTCTTTTACCATCCAGATGTTCCGCTTGCTGAAAAGACTATCCTTTCTCCATGGAGTTGCCTTTTCACCTGTCAAAACCATTTGTGTTTGTGTGGATTTTTTTCTAGGCTCTGTTCAGTTTCACCGACCTCTTGTCTTTTTTTTTTTTTTCCTGATCCATCACTGTCTTGATTACTATGTGTAGATGTGTAGTAAGTCTCGAACTGGGTATTTTGAGTTCTCTGATTTCATTCTTTTTTTTCAGATCTGTTTTGACTATTCTAGCACATTTACCTTTCCATATGCACCAGTTTCCTCAGGCTAAGGTTTTGAATCTCGTTCCCTGATTTCAGTGGGATTGCATTATACCCTTAGGGTATAGGATTTGATAATTTAAACTGCAGATTAATCCTTTTGTTCCTTAGGGAAAATAGAGGAGCCAAATCTGGGAGAATTTGGCAGAACTGCTGTTGTCCTACACCCACTAGCATCATGGGGAGAGCTTTCTGTGGTTCCTCTTTCCTCCCTCCTGGGAGATCAAGGTAGGGTTCCTGGGGGAAAACACTGTAAGAAGGTGGGACACCTCCAAGACTATGGCCCTTTGGAGCTTTCCAGAAATCTCTGGAGACTCCAGAAATTTCTCAAAGGTTTTAGTTTATGTGACATGCAGCAATTTATGTCCTAGATAAACAAATGCTCAGGTTCTGTGCCTCTCTGAAGGTTCCTGCCTCTCTCCTGATTGATTGACTTTTTTTTTTTTTTTTTTTGGTACTGGGTGTTCAATCCAGAGGCACTTTACCACTGACTTTACCACTGAGCTATATGTCCTTTGCCCTTTTTATTTCTTATTTTTATTTTAAGAGAGGGTCTCACTAAGTTGCTGAGGGTTGTCCTTGATCTTAAATCCTCCTGTCTCAGTCTCCTGACTCTCTGGGATTACAGGCATGTTATGCCCAGCCTCCAGATTGATTTCTATATTGCCATCTGCTCTATGGCCCCAGTTCTCTGAGGGTCTAAGAAAAGTTGTTGATTTTCAGTTTGACCAGGCTTTTGCTTGTTGTAAGAGTGAGAGTGATCTTTCTAGCCCTCTACATTTCTAAGCTAACACTGAAAATCTGAGTTTTTAAGATGGCAACTCTTGGTTTTGGAATGTCTTTTGTTATATTCGAAACTCACTAAGTACCCTCACTCCTATCCCCCACCCCCCAGTAGTTGTTTAGGTCCATATCTATCTCCTTGAATGGTTTTAATGGGTTGCTCTGGTTATTCTATTTGGTGGTTCTCTTTTTCATTGTTTGTTTGTACTAGCATTTTGGCTTGCTCATTGTGCCTAAGGACTGGCTATTTGAGTTCCTTCAGTGGTAACAGTCACCTGAGAGAAGGGCATCCCTGCCCCTTGTGTGCCTGTAGTGTGGCAGTAGGTGAGTTGCCAGGCCCACTTCAGGCAGCAACTCTGCACGCTGGTCCCCTCATGCCAGCCCATGCTCAAGACAAGGGAAACTTAGCTCTGTTTTAGTACTTTCTCAGATGCTTGGGAATTAGAGATATATTTTCATATTTCATATTTTCAGTCTTTCAGATACATATGCATCACCTGAATGCTAATGTTCCCAGGAAAATCTGTGTTCAGTTCTCGGTGCTGGAGCAGGTGTGGAGCTTGGGTCCATGGAGAGTGGTTTGGGTCCTGGAGTGCTGGTACAGAACCTAGGTTCATGGGAGCTGGCCTGGGACTTGAGGCTTGGGGACCAACTTGGAACCTGGGTCTATAAGGTTGTTTCTGGACCTGGGCTTCTGGATTCTGACCCAGTGCTAGGGCCTATTGAGCTGCACCTGGATGCTAGGTCCTCTGAAATAGGCTTGGGCCCTCGATTTGCCAGATTGTGGGTCTGCAGGAATCAGCTTGGTAATTGGCAGGCCTGGACCTGTGTCTGTAGGTGCTTGTTTGCTGCATGAGACCAGGATTACTGACTGGTGCTGGGGTGGGCCTGAAGCCAGGGGTTGTGTGGTTGGTCTGGATCTGGTATGGTCTGAGCCTGGGATCTACCTGGGGTCTGAGTCCTTGGGGCTGGCTTGGAGTCTGGGACTGCTGGGATTGCCTACTGTAGGAATAGATCTGAAGTCTTGGGCTGCAGAGAGCTACCTGGTGCTGGAGTAGTCTGCATCCTCAGTCAGCAGGGCCTAATCTGAACTTGGGGTCTTTGGGTGCTGGTCTGAGGCTGGGGAAAGCCTGGAAGCTGGATCTATCTGTGTGTGCTGCCTGGGGTCTGGAGCTGCTAAGGCAAGTGTGGTGATGGGTGTGGCCTGGATCCTGGTCACTGGGGCTGCCTTGACTGTGGGGCAGGCCTGGAGCCTCTAGGTAGGTCTGGAGTCTGAGTCTGGGACATGGACTGGCATTAGGCAGACCTGGAGGCTGGGTCTGTAAGTGCTGATCTGATGATTAGAGGTAAAGGGGCTAGCCTGGCACTGGGGCAGGCCTGAAGCGTAGGGCCTTGGAGGACAGCCCAATACTGGGGGCAGTTGGAGCCTGGGGCTGCTGGGTTTGACTAGATTCTGGGTTTAGGGGGCTGTCCTGGTGCTGATGCAGGCCTAGAGGCTAGGACCTTGGGTACCAGCCTAATAATTGTTTTCTTTTCTTTTTTTTTTTTTTTTTGATACCAGAGATTGAACCCACTGAGCCACATCCACAGCCCTTTTTGTATTTTTTTATTTAGAGACAGGACCTCACTAAATTGCTGAGGCTGACTTTGAATTCGTGATCCTCCTGCCTCGATCTTCTGAGCTGCTGGAATTATAGGTAGGTGTCACTGCACCTGGCTCCCTTGTTTTCAATGGTATTTTATGCTGTGTGATTTAAGCAGTTAAAGTTCATGGTTGTTATATCTTCTTTGGCTTGTAGACATCATTGTGGATTATAGATTTCAAAATTTGAAATTGTTATTAGTTCAACCAGCAAATATTGTTGAGCATGTACTACATGCACGTTAGACCCTTTACCTATTTTTTTCCTTTAAATTCAATTCTGACTGACAACTTCTTTCTGTTTGAATGCATTTTCTATTTCAGATCTTAATACAATTAAAAAAAAACTTTCAACATTTATGAGTCACTTTGTTTGAAGTCTCCATTTTGTATGTAGCATATAGTATCTTTTTTGATCCAATCTTAATGTCTTTTTCTTTTAACTGGTGCAGTTGTTTCTGCTATTGGATTTAATAAACTTATTGTCTTTTTCTGTGATTTTTTTATTATATAGCAATTTATTTGTGAACAGTGTTTACGGCTCTATATATCTTTCAGAAATTTAATTTTACATAAACTGACACTTCTTTTTTTAATTTGTTCTAATAAGTTCTACATGACAGCGGAATGCATTTCAACTCATTGTACACAAATGGAGCACAGCTTTTCATTTCTCCAGTTGTACATGATGCAGAGTAACACCGTTCATGCAATCATACACATACATAGCGTCATGATGTTCATCTCATTCCACCATTGTTCCTACCCTCACACCCCTCCCCTCCCCTCCCCTCCCTTCCCCTCCCCTTCCCTCCCCTTCCCTCCCCTACTAATCTCTGCCCAATCCAAAGTTCCTCCATTCTTCCCTACTCACTCCCCACAAATTATGGATCAGCATCCGCATATCAGAGAAAACATTCGGCTTTTGGTTTTATGGGATTGTCTTATTTTGCTTAGCATGATATTCTCCAACTTCAAATTTACCTGCAAATGCCATAACTCAATCTTCTTTAAGGCTGGATAACAGTCCATTGTGTATATATACCACATTTTCTTTATTCATTCATTTGTTGAAGGGCATCTAACTTGGTTCCATAGTTTGGCTATGGTGAATTGAGCTGCTATAAACACTAATGTGGCTGTGTTACTGTAGTATGCTGATTTTAAGTCCTTTGAGTATAAATTGAGGAGTGGGATAGCTGGGTCAAATGGTGGTTCTATTCCAAGTTTTCTGAGGAATCTGCATACTGCTTTCCATAGTGGTTGCACCAATTTGCAGTCCTACCAGCAATGTATGAATGTACCCTTTTCTCCACATCCTTGCTAACACATATTGTTACTTGTATTTTTGATAATTGTCATTCTGATTGGAGTGAGATGAAATATGAGAGTAGTTTTGATTTGCATTTCTCTAATTGTAAGAGATGTTGAACATTTTTTCATATATTTGTTGATAGATCTTATTTCTTCTGTGATGTGTCTGCTCAGTTCCTTAGTCCATTCATTGACTGAGTTTTTTTTGTGTGTGTGTTAAGTTTTTTTGAGTTCTTTATATATACTGGAGATTAGTGGTAAAGATTTTCTTTCATTCTGTAGACTTTCTCTTCACGTTATTGATTGTTTCCTTTGCTGAGAACAAGCTTTTTAGTCTGAATTCATTCCATTTGTTGATTCTTGATTTTATTTCTTGTGCTTTGGGAGTCTTGTTAAAGAAGTTTGGTCCTAAGCCGACCTGATGAAGATTTAGGCCTACTTTTTCTTCTATTAGGTTCAGGTTCTCTGGTCTAATTCCTAGGTCCCTGATCAACTTTGAGTTGAGTTTTGTGCAGGGGGAAAGATAGGGATTTAATTTTACTTTCCTACATATGGATTTCCAGTTTTCCCAGCACCATTTTTGAAGATGCTATCTTTTCTCCAATGAATGTTCTTGGTCCCTTTGTCTAGTATGGGATAACTGTATTCATGTGGGTTTGTCTCTGTGTCTTCTATTCTGTACCATTGGTCTACATGTCTATTTTGGTGCCAATGCTATGTTGTTTTTGTTACTATTGCTCTGTAATATAGTTTAATAGTAGTATTGTGATGCCTCTTGCTTCATTCACCTTGCTAAGGATTGCTTTGGCTATTCTGGATCTCATTCTTCCAAATGAATTTCATGATTGCTTTTTCTAGTTCTATGAAGAATGACATTGGAATTTTAATAGGAATTGCATTAAATCTGTATAACACTTTTGGTAGTATGGCCATTTTGACAATATTAATTCTGCCTATCCAAGAACATGGGAGATCTTTCCATCTTCTAAGGCCTTCTTCAATTTCTTTCTTTAGTGTTCTGTAGTTTTCATTGTAGAGGTCTTTCACCTCTTTTGTTAGATTGATTGCCAAATATTTTATTTTAGTTTTTGTTGAGGGATTGTAGATGGGGTAATTTCTCTAATTTCTCTTGCAGTGGATTCACCACTGATGTATAGAAATGCATTTGATTTTATGGGTTTTGATTTTATATTGTGCTACTTTGCTGAATCCATTTATTAGCTCTAGAAATTTTCTGGTGGAATTTTTTGGATCTTAAATATAGAATCATATCATAGGCAAATAGTGATAGTTTGAGTTCTTCTATTCCTATTCATAGCTCTTTAATTTCTTTCTACTGTCTAATTGCTCTGGCTAGAGTTTCAAGGACAATGTTGAATAGAAGTGGTGAAAGAGGCATCCCTGCCTTATTCCAGTTTTTAGAGGGAATGCTTTCAATTTTTTTCCATTTTGCATGATGTTGGCCTTGGTTTTGGCATTGATAGCTTTCACAATGTTGAGGTATGTGTCTACTATCCCTAGTTTTTTTCGTGTTTTGAACATGAAGGGGTGCTGTATTTTGTCAAATGCTTTTTCTGCATCTATTGAAATGATCATATGATTCTATTGATGTGATGAATTATGTTTATTGGTTTCTGTATGTTGAACCAACTTTACCTGGGATTAATCCCACTTGATCATGATGCACTATCTTTTAATACATTTTTAATGCAATTTGTAGAATTTTTTCATCTGTGTTCATCAGGGATATTGGTCTGAAGTTTTCTTTCTTTATGTGTCTTTGGTTTTGGTATCAGGGTAATACTGACTTCATAGAATGAGTTTGGAAGGGTTCCCTCCTTTTCTAGTTCATAGACTAATTTGAGGAGTGTTGGTGTTCTTCTTTGAAGGTCATGAAGAACTTGGCTAGGAATCTGTCTGGTTCTGGGCTTTCCTTTGTTGGTAGGCTTTTGATGGTATCTTCTATGTCATTGCTTGAAATTGATCTGTTTAAATCATGTATGTCCTCCTGATTCAGCTTTTGGGGAGATCATATTTCTGTAGAAATTTTTCAATGTATTCAAGATTTTCTTATTTTGTTGGAGTATAAAATTTCAAAATAGTTTCTAATTATCTTTTTTATTTCAGTAGTATCCATTGTGATATTTCCTATTCATCACAAATTTTAGTAATTTGAGTTTTCTCTCTCTTTTTCTTTGTTAGTGTGGCTAAGGGTTTATCAATTTTATTTATTTTTTCAAAGAATCAAGTTTTCATTTTGTCAGTTTTTGAATTTTTTTGTTTAAATTTCACTGATTTCAGCTCTGATTTTAATTATTTCCTGTCTTCTACTGTTTTTTGTGTTGATTTGTTCTTCTTTTTCTAGGACTTTGAGATGTAATATAAGGTCATTTTTGTTGACTTTTCATTCTTTTAATGAATGGAGTCAATTCAATGAATTTTCATCTTAGTACTGCCTTCTTAGTGTCCTGGAGATTTTGATATGTTGTATTAGTATTCTCATTTACCTCTAAGATTTTGTTTTATTTCTTCCCTGGTTTCTTCTGCTATGCATTAGTCATTCAGTGGCGTATTATTTAGTCTCCAGGTGCTGGACTAGCTTCTATTTTTTATTTTATTGTTGATTTCTAGTTTCATCTGTTATGATCTGATAGAATGCAGGGTAGTATTTTAATTTTTTTGTAATTGCTGAGAGTTGCTTTGTGGCATAAACTATGGTCTATAAAGAAGGATCCATGTGCTCCTGAGAAGAAAGTGTATTTGCTTGTTAATGGATGGAATATTCTATATATGTCCATTAAGTCTATATCATTGATTGTATCATTTAATTCTATAGTTTCTTTGTTTAGTTTTTGTTTGGAAGATCTATCCAGTGGTGAAAGGGGTGTGTTAAAGTCACTCAGTTTTATTGTGTTGTGGTCTATTTGATTCTTGAAATTGAGAAAGGTTTGTTTGTTGTACATAGATGCTCCATTGTTTTGAGCATATATATTTACGATTGTTATGTCTTGTTGCTGTGTGATTCCCTTAAGCAGTATGAAATGCCCTTTTAATCCCTTTTGACTAATTTTGACTTGAAGTCTACTTTATCTGATATGAGGATAGAAACCCATGCTTGTTTACACAGTTCAGATGATTGATAATATTTTTTCCCAACCTTTTACCTTCAGTCTGTAGAGGTCTTTTCCTAGGAGATAAGTCTCTTGAAGACAGCATATTGTTGGGTGTTTTTTAAAAATTCATCTGCCTGCCTAATTTTTTATTGATGAGTTTAGGTCATTAACATTCAGGGTTATAATTGAAATATGATTTATATTCCTGGTCATTTTGGTTTATTTTTGTTTTTGACTTGACTTGGTTTTTGCTTTCATTGGCTTTTCCTTTAGTGTAGTTCCTTTAGTTTCCTTTAGTGTAGTGTAGTTCCTTCCTTTGCTGTTTTTAAAAATTTCCTCCTCATGGAATATTTTCTGAGAATGTTCTGTAGTGCAGGCTTTCTTTTTTCTTTTTTGGTGCTGGGGGATTTGAACCCAGGGTTTCATGCATGCCAGACAAGCACTTTACCACTGAGCCACGTCCTCAGCCCTGTAGTGCAGGCTATCTAGTTGTAAATTCTTTTAACTTTTGTTTACCATGGAAGGTTTTTAATTTATCTTCAAATCTGAAACTCATATTTGCTGGGTGTAAGATTCTTGGTTGGCATCCATTTTCTTTCAGAGCTAGGTATATGTTGTTCCAGGGCCTCCTAGGGTTGAGAAATCTGCTGAGATATGAATTAGTTTCCCCCTGTATAAAATCTGATACTTTCCTCTTATGGCCGTTAAAATCCTAATGCTGTATCTAGGCATTGTAATTATAATGTGCCTTGGTGTGGTCTATTGTAATTTGGTACATTTGGTGTCCTGTGAACCTCTTGTATTTGATTTTCCATTTCATTGTTTAGGTTTGGGAGATTTTCTGATATTATTTCATTGAAAAGGTTGTGCATTCCTTTGGTTTGTATCTGTGTGCCTTCTTTTATTCTGATAAATCTTAAATTTGATCTTTTCACATTATCCCATAGTTCTTGGAGTTTCTGTTCATGGTTTCTTACCACTTTCACTGTGTGATCAACTTTATTTTCAAGATGATATATTTGTCTTTGTTGTCTGAAGTTCTGTCTTCTAAGTGATCTAGTCTGTTGGTGATGATATGGTTTATTGTTCCCTTCATTTCAAGGATTTCTGGTTTTTTAAAATTTCTTTATTGAATTGATATTTTGGTATCTGTATTTGTTCTCTTACATCGTCCTTTACTTCCCAGATCAGTTGAACTGTGTTCATTCTGAACACCTTTTCTGACATTTGTTCTGTGCTGTCAATGGATTCTATTATTGTAGCATCGTGGTTTGTTTGGGTCACTTTCTTCCCTTATTTTTTTCATGTTGTTCCTGTGTCTTCCCCTCTAGCAGTGCAAATCCACGGTTTTACAGTTTCTACCCTATAGTTTATACTGTACCTGCAGATTTCCAATACTCCACCTTTAAGGGGTAGGTCAATATTAACCAATGCAAACAATATGCAGCATTAAACCAAATAGCTCCTATTAAGATGTTTAGTTTTGTGGCAATAAACAGAAATGAAGTGTTCAATTATTGTCTACAATATAAACAACAGGTTTGAAAAAGGGTCTACAATTTCTAATGGTAGACAAAGAGAGAATGAGAGTGGCGTAGGATGTGATATTTATGAAGTGGGGGGGTAGAAAATAGAAGTATTAGATTATAGGAAGAGTGAAAGAGGAATCAATAGAAGTTGGTTGTTAGCAGGAGAAAAGAGATAAGAAGACTGGAAACAGATAAGTGAGAGGAAAATAATGGAAAAAGAGTAAAAAAAAATTAAAAAATTAAATAAAATAAGAAAAAAGCAAAAAATTAAAAATAAAAGAAAAATATAAAAATAAAAGAATATACAATGAAACTGTAATATACTCTTCAGACATCCCATCTTCAATAGCCCAATGCATGAAAAGTACTTGGTTTCAAAAGTGGTGGAGATGTGAGAGCAGTAAAAGAAAAGAAAAGAAACATTTGAAAGGAAAATCGAACAGTTGTATCTGTTGGAGTTCAATATATTCTCTGCTTCCCTTCTCATCTGATGGGTGAGGTTGTCTGGAGTTTGCCAGTTTCTCCACCTTTAGGAAGGTGAGGGTTACTAGGGTGGGAGGGTTAGTCTTGGAGGCGAAACTCCTGGAGGTGGAGCGTAGGAATTGCCAGTCTCTGTTGGAAGATTACACCCCAGGAATCTCCTCTGGGGTCCACTTGTGTGATGTAGGAGCCTAATGTTAGCCCCTTATGTTGCTTGTGGATCCCACAGTTCCTGGCTTCTAATTTAGTCTCTGAACTATATCTCTCCTGCACCCACCCTTTTGACTCCCCAATCAGGCACCTCTCTATCCAGAGGTCCTGAGGGCTGAGCACCAGGACCTGTGTGCCTGTTATGGAGAGATCAGGTATTGGGCAGATCAGGACCAGGTGGTGAGAGCTGCAGGCTGGCCATGTATCTGCAAGCACTGGGCCACGTTGGCAGCTAGGGAGGGGTTGGGAGACAGAGGATTGGGGAGCTGAGGGCCCTGTTGATTGCAAAATCAGTGGGATCAGGGGATTGGTAGATGCTGGATTGGGGAGGGAGTTGGAGACTGGGCTGGTGTTGGGTCCCAGCAAGTGCCAACCTGAGATGGCCCTGGAAACCTAGTGGGTGCTGGACTGATTGACTAGGGAAACTGAGAGCAAGATGCTGTCATACCCCTTCCAATCTACCAACTCTATGCAAGGCTCTCTCCTGCCTCTGCAGCAAGATGGTGGCTATTAGTACCCCTAGCAGGGAGACCTTGGCTGTTACCAAGCCTGCAGGGACCCTGATGATGATCTTCCAGGCCCTGGCTGGTGTCCCTAGATGGAAGTAGCCACATCCCTACATAGTGGCAGTGGTAGTGGCAAACCTGTAGGTTCCTTGATGTTGGGCTTCCAGGCCCTGACTGGTGTTCTAAGATGGAAGCTGCTGGAACTCAAGATGCTGATGGTAGTGTTAAGAGGTGCAACTTAAGAACAGACCAATCACCACTGAGAAGTTCAAATTTGAGAGTCTTTATTAAACTGGCCAGCTGTCTCACACAATGCCCCAAAAAATGGCTATTGGGAGAACAGCCCCAACCATTGGGTTGTAGGGGTTCTTATACCACAAATCACATCAATCATAAGTATCTGTTGCTATGATTCAAAATTATAAACTAACATCATGAGATCATCAATAGAGGGGGAAGTGGGTCAAAATGACCGTTACCTAGGTACAAACTAAAGAATGGTTACTAACATCCACACAATCACTGTTCACATGGTACATTGTTTAGGAGCAATAGGAATCAAAAGAGAGCAATTTTTCTTTACATAGGAATTATCATTCTGTATTGTTAAACATGTCACACTAAGTAACTGAGGATGGGTACAGAGGCGGGGTGTTCCCATGGGAGAAGCTTATTTCCTACATAACATGGAGTCTCAGAGCAAAATGGAGTCTGTTTAGTCATTTCCCTTATAGTCTGGCCTATAATATTCTCATGGAGTCAGATCTGTCAGTCCATCACGGTGGTAGCAGAGGTAACCCAAGATAATGGCAGAGGTGTCCCAAGATGGAGGCTACCTCTTTCAGAAATGTGGCAGCGAGGGCAGGCTTTTCGGTGATGGTGAGTGGCACATTCAGAGATGCAGCACTGTGGCGGGTGGCGCTGTGGTGGGCGTCTATCTCCAGACCCTGCCCAGTGTCCTAAGGTGGAGGTTACCACTTCAAGGTGGCTATGGTGATGGCTGTGGTGTCCCAAGATGGAGGCAGCTGCATTGGGAAATGAGGCAGCTGCTGGCAGGTAGCTCAGTGATGGTGGGCACCCCCGTTGGAGGATGGGGAGCCAGCAGCACGGTTGCATGGTAGCTCTGTGTTGTTCGGTAGCTCTGCCAATTGATCCTTTCTTAAAACTTAAACTTTGGTTTGCATTTCTCTAATTGCTAGAGATGCTGAATATTTTTTCATTTATTTGTTTATCGATTGTATTTCTTCTTCTGTAAAGTGTCTGCTCAGTAACTTAGCTCATTTATTGATTGGGTTATTTGTTTTTTTGTGTGTGTGTTAAGTTTTTTGAATTCTTTATATATCCTGGAGATTAGTGCTCTATCTGAGGTGTGTGTGGTAAAGATTTTCCTCCATTCTGTAGGCTCTGTCTTCATGTTATTGATTGTTTCCTTTGCTGAGATCAAGCTTTTTCATTTGAATCCATCCCATTGATTGACTCTTGATTTTATTTCTTGTGCTTTGGGAGTCTTGTTAAGGAAGCCGAATCCTAAACCAACATGATGAAGATTTGGGCCTACTTTTTCTTCTATTAGGTGCAGGTACTCTGGTCTAATTCCTAGATCCCTGATCTACTTTGAGTTGAGTTTTGTGCAGGGTGAGAAATAGAGATTTAATTTCATTTTGCTGCATATGACTTTCCAGTTTTCCCAGCACCATTTGTTGATTTTCTCCAACATATGTTTTTGGTCCCTTTGTCTAGTATGAGATAACTGTACTTTGTGGGTTTGTCTCCTAGATGCCCTCCAATAGATGAAAGGGTAAAGAAACTGTAGTATATATACACAATGAAATATTACTAAGCCTTAAAGGAGAATAAAATTTTGGCATTTGCAGGTAAATGGATAGAGTTGTGGAATATCATGCTATGCAAAATAAGTCAATTCCAGAAAACCAAAGGCTAAATGTTTTCTCTGATATGTGGATGCTGACCCGTAATGGGGGTGGGGCAAGGGAAGAATGGAGAAATTTTGGATTGGGCAGAGGGGAGTGAGGGAAGGGAGGGGCTATGGGAGTGGGAAAGATGGTGGAATGAGGTTGACATCATTACTCTAGGTACATGTATGATAGCATGAATGGTGCGATCTACATCACGTAAAACCAGAGAAATGAAAAGTTGTGCTCCATTCGCATACAATGAATTGAAATGCTTTCTGCTGTCCTGTATAAATAATTAAAACAAATAAAAAAGAAATCAATAAACAATGATTTTCCTCAAAATGAAAACTTAAACTGCTAGATATTTATTTCTCTAGAACAGAAGGGCTGGTATACATTATTTTTCAGAAGTGAAGTGCTATTTCATAGAACTGTTTTCTTTTTTGTTTGTTTTCAAATTTTAGAGAACTAAATTGGCACTTGTTAAAAAAGTAGAAAAGATGGTTTCTACATTTACAAATCATTTTGGTCATGTATGTGATCAAAGAAAGAATAAAAATTTTTTTCTCTAATGTACTGTACTGTATTGTTCAATAAAAAAGATCTTCTGTCATTTGCTAAATGATAGGTGGGAATTTCATAATGGATAATGGAGCCATTTTCTTGGGCATGTCACAGGCAGGGGCAGCTGTGCTGTAACCCTATGGTGTCCCATAACCTGGGGTCGTGCAGCCAGGAGCCACTGCAGCCCCAAGGCAACTCCTTGGGGTCCCAAGTTCCTCTTCCTCTACCCCCAACTCTTTGAATACTGTGGACATGGCTGCATTTACAACATCCTTTGCCTGATGAATAATCTTTTTCTTTATTATTTGCCACACTGACTCAAAAGAACAACTTTTCCAGGGCAGCTAAAGTGGCATTTGCCTTTGCCTCATTCTTATTTGAACATGTGCCTCTGAATTTCTGTACATCTACTTCTGCCTCCACCACAAAGCACTTGTCATGGCTTCCACTGGTCTCTGAGGGGAGCAAATATTTGAGACCTCTTCTTTTTTCATAGAACTCCATTGTAGGATTTTTGTCACTTGCGGGAGGACAGAGCCTTGAGTTCTTACCTCTAAGGTACTGGGCATTTCAGTTGTAGAATTTCCAGTACTATGCTTGAGTTTGAAGTCACTTTCATTATCTGACTTTTCAATGGAACCCATATATTCAACACCTTTATCAAATACTGTTGGGTATCCCATTGCCTACAATACCTTCACTGCTATCTATTTATTTATTTTTATTTTTTGGTGCTGGGGATTGAACCCAGGGACTTGCGCTTGCGAGACAAGTGCTCTACCAACTGAGCTATCTCCCCAGCCCCACCTTCACTGCTATCTGAAGTATGGCTGTGTTCTTGAATGGTCCTGAGGCTTCATGTGTTGTGCCATCCACATCTACAGTCATTGCGAAGACTGGGGCACAAACAGGGCCAGAATGAGATAGGAGCTTATGCTGAAGCCCAGGCCTGATCTGATTTAGCTTCATTAGTGCATTCATAGGTCTACTGCTTTATAACCTAGATTTTCCTTAAGTTTTGTTTCATCTTATTATTGGGATCCTTATCATCCTTTAATCCATCTTCAAATGGCTTTTTAGAGTTGAAGACCTAGTACCCTCTAGAAGTAACTTCTGAAAAGGCTCATTTCCAGCAATTTAAAATCTGGCCAGAAGCTGATAGTCTGAGTGCATGCTGTGCACTGTGGGTTTTGTTTTCTTTTGTTGGATGGTCATGTAGCTGAGAGCATCTGCTGGGTCTCACAAGGATCATGAAGACCAGATCCCCCAGAAAGTAGATGCCAAACATGCTATTATTTGTCTCAAGACCTCCCTGAGGTAGAAGTTTTGGGATGTCAAGATGGTGGAGGCAAGATACAAGAAAATTGCTGGCTGAGTACAAGACAGGACATCATGTCCCTATTTATGATAGATCCTATTATCATGACAACTTCTGCCACTGAGGGCTTATTACCCAAGGCAATTATGCCACAGGTTCTGTATTCAAATTAGGTGAAAATAAGGTAACCAGTAGGAACAAATGGGTCAAGGTCTTCAATCAGATCCTTGTGGAAAGCAGACCCAGGCACAGCTTAGAATATAAAACAAGGCTCACCCAGATATCCGGGTCTTAGCCACTCCCTTGCTGAGTCCACACCTCTCTATGAAGTGTCACTTTCATTTTCACTTCCAGTACCTCTATGCTCTGCCTGTTACTTCTGCATGTTTTGCTCAATTCTTTGTTCAGGATGCCAAGTTCCTGGATGTCACCTGGATACCCCACCAGTATCATCCCCAGCACTCAAAAGTCTGTTTCAAATACAGTTGAATTTTCACATGTAAGTTCTAGGGGCCATCATCTTAATGGTGCCCAGGTAGGGACTTTGTTGTACAAATCATGCCGGATGTGGAGGAAAACCACACGTGACTTGAATTCATTTGTTCTTGCCTGAACCATTTGGCACGTGGAAGAAACATGAAGGCATTAAGGCATTTCTTCCAGTAAGTCCATAGGATATTTCATTCCAGCATTTTTTCCATCCCACTTTCCCAACTTATTCTTAAGTAGACAGGGGGAAATTATCTCTTTCAAAGCCCAGACTCTTTTGTGTTCCGAATTATAATAGCTACCTCATTTACATGTTGTTCCATGTGATATTTCTTTTCTGTGAGTTTCTGAATCTGAGTAGAAAGGTTATTTTTGTATAACAGGGTCTCTGTGGGTTTGGCTTTACATCTTAAAACCAGCTTCAAGTCCATATCATCCTTGCAAGCTTTTGCAATCAGCCAATCCTCCTCATACCCCACAATGTTGGAATACCTTGACCCTTGGAATAGTTTTCTTTGGCCTATCTTTCATCACTTTTATCTCACCTGTTTTTGTTTCTTATTTGTTTCATTCAGGCAATCTGAGACATGTTGAAGAGCACATTTAACAGTGTAACAGTGGACACTGTGTTTTTGAACAGTTTCAAGTCCCTATAGAGTTGGAGAGATTGTTGTGTTCCACTATAACATGGGATCATTTTTGGCAAAAGATTGAATAGATCTCATAGTTTTCTCTAGTACTTTTGTTTCTTTTCCCTACCCTTTATTTTCTTTCTCCTTGCCTTCATTAGCCACTATTTTGTGTGACAGTACTTTCTTATAAGCTTGAGTCCCCTGACAACTCAGGGTAAGATACTGGTAATGTTTGAAGACTTGTTCTCTAGAATACACCCACTCAAGTCCTGGCTCCTACTCCCCTGTCAACACCATCTGGTGCCCTGGTGCCTCTGATTGGCAGTCCAGCAGTACTGACTGCTGCCCTGATTGATGTCATAATTTTTAAGCTTTATTTTTACCGTTTTTGTGCTTTCTTGGTGCTATTTTGTTTCCTATCTTTTGTTTGTGGCAAAAGAACCATGCTATCCTTAAACTTTTTAAGAGTATTAGATGACAGATGATAATACACAATATATACTGAGGAAACAAGATGGAACCCCGAAATTCTATACCTTGGCACATTTTCATTCGGATGTAGAGTCAAAATATATTCTTAGATATGCAAGTTCTAGGAATATGTCATAGTGATCATTTTCCAAAAGAAATCTAAATAAGTACATATTTAAAAAAATAAAATCGGAATATAGAACTCATTAAAAATGGTGGACACACTCAAGTGATATCTATTAGTGTTGTGGTGTTGTAGTGCTTTACAAGTAGCATTTCACTTAACCCTCGCAATAGCTGTATGATGTAGGTGCTATTATTGTTTCTTTCCATATAGGAAATTGAGGCACAGAAGAGTTAAATAATTTATTGAGGCCATGAGTGTATATGGACAAAGTTAAGGCCAAGGCAACTGGTCTTCCAAGACTATACATCTAATCTTTGTTGTCTGCTATGGAAAAGAGGAAGTAAACATGGTGGAATGTGCATGAGGTCCTGGGTTCAATCCCCTGCACCAAAAAAATAAAATAATAAAGAGCGAAGTATGCTGTGAAAGAGATTTCGGTGAATATTAAATAAATTTAGACATAGACTAAGTCCTAGAAGCTGTAAAAACTATGATTAGAACCAGAATTTAATTGATTCAATAGTTACATAGTAAACTGGGTGTGATGCTGCACACACCTGTAATCCCCGTTAGGAGGCTGAGAAAGGAGGATCACAAGTTCAAGTACAGCCTGGGTAACTTAAAGAAAGTCTGTCTCAAAATAAAAGATAAAAAGGACTAGGGATGTAGCTCAGTGGTTAGGCACCCCTGGATTCAATCCCTAGTACTGAAAAAAAATTACAATTATGTAAAGATAATTACTTTTTAAATATAATCAGGGGGAAAAATTCAAGAATGTAGAACAAAATTGGAGAATGCAAGTGGCAGAGGGAAGAGGGAAATTATCAAAATAAAATAAATTTGTACTCTTTCATAGGAAGTGTAAACATACTTTGTTTTACAACTTGAAATCCATAAATACAGATTTACACTATTGCTTACAAGGATAATGTAGAAATAAAATAGTCTAACAGTTTTAGGAGACAATAAATCGGAAAAAAAAATCAAAGAAGTTGATCAGGAAGACAAAACATTAAGGGTGAAAAATAAGACATAAATGATCAATTCAGGAGGTGGTGTTGTAAAAGAGTATAACAAAGAAAAAATAGACCATAGATCTACAATATACACTTGATATATTTTATGTATTTTATTTGCCATCATCAATGTGGCTAGGAAGAGTGGTACAGGGCTCTCTTTCAGTTAGTGGTCAAAAATCTACCTCGTGTTCAAGCACTTGGGGATACACTCTCATTTTCCAGCACTCTGTTCTTGTTCATGACCCAAAATAATGTAGATATTTCCTCAACGTCCTTCTCACAGCTGCCTTCACCTTCTGGTTCTTTAGACTGTAGATGAGGGGATTCAGCATGGGTGTGACTGTGCTGTACTGCAAGGAGGAGAGCAAATCTAGGGATGAACCAGAGGTTGGCATGAGATAGCAAACCAAACCTGACCCGAAGACCAGGATCACTGCAATCAGGTGAGAGGAGCAGGTGGTAAATGCCTTGCCTCTGCCTGTGGTGGAGCTCATGCTGAGGACAGTGGACACAATGCAGGTATAAGAGAAGAAGATCGGGAGAAAGTTTCCCAGTCCATGCAGCAAGGTGGAGCAGCTAAAGATTGATGGAAGTATCAGAGCAAGAAAGAGGGAAGAGAGAGGAAAACTCACAGGTGTAGTGGTGTATGGTTTGGGCATCACAGAAATCTAGGTTAATAGCCAAGAGTACAATGACTACTGAATTGATAGAGGCCAGGCCCCAAGAGACCAGTACCAGCGTCACACAGAGCTCTTTGTTCATTTTTTGGCTATAGGGTAGTGGGTGGCAGATGGCAGCACACTGAGACCAGTGCGGCCAAACTCTCGGTTCTGGTGAGGGGCGAAGGGAGATTGGAAAATCATAAACACATTTTGAAGATTAAGCTGGGATCGGGTGGAGCTCTGCTCTCTGATGGAGATGCAGATCTAAAGAGTTATGCCAGCAATCTTTATTTATATATGTCTCATTATCAGGTTAAAGACTATGAAAGCATTATTCTTTGTGTTCAGGAAAGTTACAGAAACTAGGACAGTTATGTAGCTTTTCTTCAGTTGCAATCCACAGTTGCTAAGTGCAATTTAGGAGCTTTGTGTAGCTCTCAAGAAAGTCCATTGTTAAAAGGTAACTGTAAATCGGTCAGGAAAAGGAGAAGTGGAGTTGGTGAAATATTGCAGTTGTCTAGCATAAGAATTCCTCTATTTCCAGGAGCTGTGTGCCTGAGATCAAGGTCAGAGCTGATAGGACTCTTGCACAGAGCTTGTTCATGCAGGACATTGCTACAGCAGCTAAGTGTACTGTGCCCTTGCACAGGAACATTCCCAGGCACCAGGCATGCCACAGCCATGAGGTCATGAGAGACCCCCAATCTGAGTCACTGCTCTACCATCCTCTGTCACTGCTCTCCATAGCCGAATAGCAGTTATAAGCCATCATTGAAAGAAGAAAGTCTTCAGCCCCTGCAGTGATAAATGCAAAGAAGACTTGAGTCAGGCAGCCCTCTACTGAGATGGTTTTCTTCTCAGACAGGAGGTCCTTCAGCAGCTTGGGCACAGTGAGAGAAGAGAAGCACAGATCCAGGAAGGACAGGTTGCTCAAGAAGTACATGGATGTGTGAGATGGGTGTCAGCCCCGATCACCAGTAGCACTGTCAAGTTCCCCATCATGATCAGGATGTAAATCCCCAGGAACAGCACAAAGAGTAGAGCCTTGATTTGGGGGTTGTCAGACAGTCCAGTGAGACTGGTGCTGTGATGGTGCTGTGGTTTCTTAAGGCCATTTGTGGATGATATTGCCTTGGAATAAAACAGGAAGAGGAGTGAGATCTGTAATTGTCCCTATCTCCTTCAGGGCATCACCCCTTCTTCTCATCCATTCCTCTTTTTGCCTCGTCTCTATGCTCAGATATCTCAAGTTGCCCTCACTTGTATCTTAGTAAGAGTTTTTATCCTGCTTCATTATCAGTGATGTTGGGTCACAGTCCTCATGTATTTCTGAGAATCCTATTCCTTCTCCCCTGGGATCTCCTTGAAGAATGAGTATCTCTGGTTTACTTATACATACATGGTATATAACTTTTTTGCATATACCAAAAACTATTCCTGTAGTTCAGAAACCCTGGAAATTCTGGATCCTATCTATAATGGTTTTCTAAACCTTCTCTTTTCTCCTCAATTTTTCAATCACTTTTTTTTTTATTATTGTAAACAAATGGGATACATGTTGTTTCTGTTTGTACATGGAGTAAAGGCATACCACTTGTGTAATCATAAATTTACATAGGGTAATGTTGTTTGATTCATTCTGTTATTTTTTTCCCCTTCCCCCCCACCCCTCCCACCCCTCTTTTCCCTCTATACAGTCCTTCCTTCCTTCATTCTTGCCCCCCTCCCTAACCCTAACTCTAACCCTAACACTAACCCCTCCCACCCCCCATTATATGTCATCATCCACTTATTAGCGATATCATTCGTCCATTGGATTTTTGAGATTGGCTTATCTCACTTAGCATGATATTCTCCAGTTTCATCCATTTGCCTGCAAATGCCATAATTTTATCATTCTTTATGGCTGAGTAATATTCCATTGTATATATATACCACAGTTTCTTTATCCATTCATCAATTGAAGGACATCTAGGTTGGTTCCACAATCTGTCTATTGTGAATTGAGCAGCTATGAACATTGATGTGGCTGTATCTCTGTAATATGCTGATTTTAAGTCCTTTGGGTATAGACCAAGGAGTGGGATAGCTGGGTCAAATGGTGGTTCCATTCCAAGTTTTCTAAGGAGTCTCCACACTGCTTTCCAGAGTGGCTGCACTAATTTGCAGCCCCACCAGCAATGTAAGAGTGTACCTTTCTCCCCACATCCTCACCAACACCTGTTGTTGCTTGTATTCTTGATAATCGCCATTCTAATTGGGGTGAGATGGAATCTTAGGGTGGTTTTGATTTGCATTTCTCTTATTACTAGAGATGTTGAACATTTTTGCATATGTTTGTTGATTGCTTGTAGATCTTCTTCTGTGAAGTGTCTATTCATTTCCTTAGCCCATTTGTCGATTGGATTATTTACATTCTTGGTGTAGAGTTTTTTGAGTTCTTTATAGATTCTGGAGATTAGTGCTCTATCTGAAGTATGATTGGCAAAGATTTTCTCCCACTCTGTAGGCTCTTTCTTCGCATTACTGATAGTTTCCTTTGCTGAGAGAAAGCTTTTTAGTTTGAATCTATCCCAGTTATTGATTCTTGCTTTTATTTCTTGTGCTATTGGAGTCCTGTTGAGGAAGTCTGGTCCTAAGCCGACATGTTGAAGCTCTGGACCTACTTTTTCTTCTGTAAGATGCAAGGTCTCTGGTCTGATTCCGAGATCCTTAAACCATTTTGAGTTTAGTTTCGTGCATGGTGAGAGATATGGGTTTAGTTTCATTCTGTTGCATATGGATTTCCAATTCTCCCAGCACCATTTGTTGAAGAGGCTATCTTTTCTCCATTGCATATTTTTGGCCCCTTTGTCTAGTATGAGAAAATTGTATTTATTTGGGTTTGTGTCCGTGTCCTCTATTCTGTACCATTGATCCACCTTTCTATTTTGGTACCAATACCATGCTGTTTTTGTTACTATTGCTTTGTAGTAGAGTTGAAGATCTGGTATTGCGATACCCCCTGCTTCACTCTTTCTGCCAAGGATTGCTGTAGTTATTCTGGGTTTTTTATTCTTCCAGATGAATTTCACAATTGCTTGCTATATTTCTGTAAGGTACGTCATTGGGATTTTAATTGGAATTGCATTGAATCTGTATAGCACTTTTGGTAGTATAGCCATTTTGACAATATTAATTCTTCCTATCCAAGAACGTGGGAGACCTTTCCATTTTCTAAGGTTTTTTAAAATTTCTTTCTTTAGTGTTCTGTAGTTCTCATTGTAGAGGTCTTTCACCTCTTTTGTGAGATTGATTCCCAAGTATTTTATTTTTTTCGAAGCTATTGTGAATGGTGTAGTTTTCCTGATTTCTCTTTCTGAAGATTCATCGCTTATGTATAAAAATGCCTTAGATTTATGTGCATTAATCTTATATCCCGCTACTTTACTGAATTCACTTATGAGATCTAAAAGTTTTCTGGTGGAATTTCCTGGTTCCTCTAAGTATACAATCATATCATCAGCAAATAGGGATAGTTTGAGTTCTTCTTTTTCTATTCGTATCCCTTTAATTTCTTTGGTCTGTCTAATTGCTCTGGCTAGAGTTTCAAGGATGATATTGAATAGAAGTGGTGAAAGAGGGCATCCCTGCCTTGTTCCAGTTTTTAGAGGGAATGCTTTCAGTTTTTCACCATTTAGAATGATATTAGCCATGGGCTTAGCGTAGATGGCCTTTACAATGTTAAGGAATGTTCCCACTATCCCTATTTTTCCTAGTGTTTTGAGCAAGAAGGGGTGCTGTATTTTATCAAATGCTTTTTCTGCATCTATCGAAATAATCATGTGATTCTTGACTTTAAGTCTATTGATATGGTGAATGACATTTATTGATTTCCTGATGTTGAACCAACCTTGCATCCCTGGGATGAAACCCACTTGATCATGGTGCACTGTCTTTTTAATATGTTTTTGTATGTGATTTGCTAAAATTTTGTTGAGAATTTTTGCATCGATGTTCATTAAGGATATTGGTCTGAAATTTTCTTTCCTTGATGTGTCTCTGTCTGGTTTAGGTATCAGGGTAATATTGGCTTCATAGAATGAGTTTGGGAGGGTTCCCTCCTCTTCTATTTTATGGAATACTTTGAGAAGTATTGGAATGAGCTCTTCTTTAAAGGTTTTGTAGAACTCGGCTGAGAACCCATATGGTCCTGGACTTTTCTTTGTTGGTAGGCTATTGATGACTTCTTCTATTTCATTACTTGAAATTGGTCTATTTAAATTGTGTATGTCCTCCTCGTTCAGTTTAGGCAATTCATATGTCTCTAGAAACCTGTTGATGTCTTCAAAATTTTCTATTTTGTTGGAGTATAGATTTTCAAAATAGCTTCTAATTATGTTTTGTATTTCAGTCGTGTCTGTTGTGATATTTCCTTGTTCATTCCGAATTTTAGTGATTTGGGTTTTCTCTCGTCTTCTCTTTGTTAGTGTGGCTAAAGGTTTATCAATTTTGTTTATTTTTTCGAAGAACCAACTATTTATTTTGTCAATTTTTTGTATTGTTTCTTTCGATTCAATTTCGTTGATTTCAGCTCTCAGTTTAACTATTTCCTGTCTTCTACTACTTTTGGTGTTGGTTTGTTCTTCTTTTTCTAGGGCTTTGAGCTGTAGTGTTAGGTCGTTTATTTTTTGAGTTTTACTTCTTTTATTAAATGTGCTCCATGAAATAAATCTTCCTCTAAGTACTGCTTTCATAGTGTCCCAGAGATTTTGATATGATGTTTCTTTGTTCTCGTTTACCTCTAAGAATTTTTTAATTTCCTTCCTAATATCTTCTGTTATCCATTCATCATATAATAGCATATTGTTTAATCTCCAGGTGTTGGAGTAGTTTCTGTTTTTTACTCTTTCATTTATTTCTAACTTCAATCCATTATGATCTGATAGAATACAAAGTAGTGTCTCTATCTTCTTGTATTTGCTGACATTAGCTTTGTGGCATAATATATGGTCTATTTTAGAGAAGGATCCATGTGCTGCTGAGAAGAAAGTGTATTCACTCTTGGTTGGATGGTATATTCTATAAATGTCTGTTAAGTCTAAATTATTGATTGTGTTATTGAGATCTATGGTTTCTTTGTTCAGTTTTTGTTTAGAAGATCTGTCCAGTGGTGAGAGAGGCGTGTTAAAATCACCTAGTATTATTGTGTTATGGTCTATTTGGTTTCTAAAATTGAGAAGGATTTGTTTAACATACATGGATGAGCCACTGTTTGGGGCATAGATGTTTATGATTGTTATATCTTGCTGATTTATGCTTCCCTTAAGCAGTATGAAATGTCCTTCTTTATCCCTTCTGACTAACATTGGCTTGAAGTCCACATTATCTGAAATGAGGATGGATACTCCAGCTTTTTTGCTGAGTCCATGTGCATGGTATGTTTTTCCCCATCCTTTCACCTTTAGTCTATGGGTATCTCTTTCTTGCAGGCAACATATTGTTGGATCTTTCTTTTTAATCCAATCTGCCAGTCTATGTCTTTTGATTGATGAATTCAGGCCATTAACATTCAGGGTTATTATTGAGATATGATTTGTATTCCCGGTCATTTGGTTCATATTTAAAATTTTATTTATTTATTTATTTCTTTTTTGACACATCTTGGTTCCTCCTTTATTTGACAGTTCCTTTAGGGTAATTCCTCCCTTTGCTGATATGCTTCTTTGTTTTTTATCTCTTCTTCATGAAATATTTTGCTGAGAATGTTCTGTAATGCTGGCTTTCTTTTTGTAAATTCTTTTAGCTTTTGTTTATCATGGAATGATTTTATTTCATCGTCAAATTTGAAGGTAAGCTTTGCTGGGTATAAGATTCTTGGTTGGCATCCATTTTCTTTCAGAGCTTGAAAAATGTTATTCCAGGCCCTTCTAGCTTTTAGGGTCTGGATTGAAAAATCTGCTGATATCCGTATTGGTTTCCCCCTGAATGTAATTTGGTTCTTTTCTCTCACAGCCTTTAAAATTCTGTCTTTATTTTGTGTGTTCGGTATTTTCATTATAATGTGCCTTGGTGTGGGTCTGTTGTAATTTTGTGTATTTGGAGTCCAATAAGCCTCTTGTAGTAGATTTTCCATTTCATTCTTCAGATCTGAGAAATTTTCTGATATTATTTCATTGAATAGATTATTCATTCCTTTGGTTTGTTTCTCTAAGCCTTCCTCAATCCCAATAATTCTCAAATTTGGCCTTTTCATGATATCCCATAGTTCTTGGAGATTCTGTTCATGATTTCTTACCATCTTCTCTGTTTGTTCAACTTTGCTTTCGAGATTAAATATTTTGTGTTCAATATCTGAGGTTCTGTCTTCCAGGTGTTCTATCCTATTGGTTATGCTTTCTATGGAGTTGTTAATTTGGTTTATTGTTTCCTTCATTTCAAGGATTTCTGTTTGTTTTTTTTTCAATATCTCTAACTCTTTATTGAAATGATCTTTTGCTTCCTGTATTTGCTCTTTTAACTGTCGATTGTTGCTATCATTCAAAGCCTGCATTTGCTCTTTCATCTCATCATTCAATGCCTGCATTTGCTCTTTCATCTCATCGTTTGCTTCCCTAATCATTTTAATTATGTACATTCTGAACTCCCTTTCTGTCATTTCTTCTGCCATGCTGTCGTTGGATTTTATTGATGTAACATCTAGATTTGTTTGGGGCATTTTCTTCCCTTGTTTTCTCATACTGTTCAGGAATCAGTGGGTCGGGTCATTAAGATATTGCAGATTTCCTCTATCGACTTATAATGTCCCTGAAGATTGCTAGTATATCCCCTCTTATCCTTCAGTAGTCTGAAGTCTTGGAGGAAGTTGATAATGCGGAGCTCCATGAAGAAGCTGCCTCTCTAGGGGTGGTGACCCTCAGGTGGCGTATATTCCCTGCTAGTGGGCAGAGGTGCCTTCACTTGTTGACCAATGGTCATCCAACCGGGAACTAGGCTGCGGGCTGAGGCAAGTCCTGTTTGTGCCTGTGGCTCTGGTTTTACCGTCCCTGTGGGAAAACCTCACCCGGCAGGGAAGACTCACTGGGTGGGGACGTCTTGCTGATCAGTTCCCCTCGTAGAGGTTCCCCTCAATCTACAACTACCGCCTGGGCTGGGCTGTCTTCCTCTGCAATGTTCCCAGGGGCCCAGACCTACCTCCTGGGCCTGGGAGCCTCACCCTTTGCAGCCGAGTCTCCCTAGGCTGCCTCTCCCAGAGACTCTGCCCGCAGTCCTGGAAACTTCGCTCCGCCCCTAGGCGTGTCTCTGTGCGGCTCTTCCAGCAAGAAGCCACCTAGCTCCTGGGACCCTGCTCTGCACCTAATCGCCTGGCTATGCGGCCCCTCCTCTGAGCCGCCACCTGGAGCCCCGTACAATAGCTCCGATACCCAGAGACCCACCACACACCTCCTCCTCCGGACAGTGGCCGTGTTTCTGACGCAGTCACTCGGAGCCCAAGCAATTCACTTCGCGTCTCCTCCTCCCGCCAACTGCCCGTAGCCCTAGGCAGTCACTCCAAGTCCAAGTGACCCGCCCTGTTTCTCCTCCTCCTTGGGGTAGCCCCCAGGGTGTTCAGGAGCGGTGGCTCTGAGACCAAGTGACCCACCACGCTCCTCCTCCAGGCAGGCCACCGGTGTTCAGGAGCGGTCGCTTTTAATCCAATCAACTCACCACTCGCCTCCTCCTCTGGCAACCGCCTGTGGCTCTGATGCAGTCACTCCTAGACCAAGCGACCCGCCGCACTTCTCCTCTTCCTCCGGGCAACCCCTCGGTGTTCAGAAGCGGTCTTTCTGGTTCTAAACAGCTTGCCACGCAGCTCCTCCTCAGGCAGCCGCCCGGAGCCCCAGTGGTTGCTCCGAGTCCAAGCGCTGTGCTGAGCCACCTCCTCTACGATGATCCCAGTTGTCCGTGTTTACCGCTCTAGTGGGGGGGGGGCGTCTCACCGAGCAACTCTACTTCACAAAGTTCCCTGCGTTCCGGGGCTACTGCCCCATCCGGGACGCCTCCCCAATGGGAGAGACTCACCCAGCGACTTCGAGTTGGTCCCAAGTCTCTCACTATCTCCTCTTTTGAATCTTGCGTCCTGGAGCAACGTGAAATGCAGCCGCCCCCTAGTCCGCCATCTTGAAACTCCCCTCAATCACTATTTTTTGATAAAAATCATCCAATGAGGGGCTGGGGAGATAGCTCAGTCGGTAGAGTGCTTGCCTTGTAAGCCCAAGGCCCTGGGTTCGATCCCCAGCACCCAAAAAAAAAAAAAAATCATCCAATGATTCCTTACCAGGCCTGACTGAATATAAAGGAAAACTGAATATAATCATATTGGAATGTTTTTATATTTTTAACTATGCAATCATAACAGGTAAATTTAAATTTTTTTAGTGGAAAGGGGGCCCACAAGGTCAAAAGTTCTGGTGCTCCCACGTAATTCTGTGAGAACTGTCAGGAAATTCTTGTCTCTGGGAGAAGTATTATCTTCATTTTCATGTGAGAAGTCATCAGAGATGACAGGGATATTCTGTAAAGTTATATTGGCATGTGGAGGAACCATAAAAAAGTTACAGAATATTTTTTCTAATTACCACTTCAGTATTAGGTTTGGTCCATGATGATAAATAACATTTTTTTTTTTTTTTACTTTGATATTTGGAATTCTTCCTCATCTGTCCTTAACCTTTCAGTCATTTTGGTTGCCTTTGATACTGAAAAGTCTATTTGCTTCTGTGTCCGTGCTCACATTTTCTTCTACTTTAAATATCTTCCTCTCAATTCCACTAATCCAAACTTTCATGGACTTTCCAATATCACCTATTTGCTTTTTCCAATCGCTCTTCTTGAGAGCTCCCTTCTTTAGCCCACAGTTTCTCTTGCCCCACGATATATTCTGAATTCTGCTTCTTTTCTCATGTTGAACATTTGTCTAAATTTTTTTCCCCTTCCAGGATGTGAGCTCCTTGAGTACATGGACCACAATCAACAACAACAGTAATCATAAATCAGGACTTTTCTTTTCTGTCCCTACTCAATCTGTGTTAGTTTCAGATTATTCTGGAAGTATCTCTACAGCGTGTCACATGGGCTGTAGGCAAGAACTCCTGACCACTTCAAGTACAATCATATCCTTTTTCTCTACTGTCCCAACAGCAGTAGTGCCCAGCAGAAGTATTGCTGATTTTTTTAAATTTAAATTTTATTTCTTTCTTTGTTCTTTTTAGTTACACATGACAGTATAGTATATCAGTGTATTTATGTTCACTGTTGTGTATTTAGTATTGCTGATCTTGTTGTCCATCAAAGTTGCCATGCTGGTTATCCATGTTGCATAGGGGCCTCTACTGCTGAATTCAAGGATGGTTTTTATCAGAATAGAGTGTGTCCTTTCATGTTATTTCATTGTCCTTTGATGATCTCATTTTTTTCTTTTTGTGGAATCTATAAACACTTCTGCCATTACTTATGGATGTTGCTTGTGTTCATGTTGTGGATGAATTCTTGTATTATCCCATGGTGGTCTGAATGAAGAGTCTTATAATTTTCTTTTAAAACTTTCTTGCATCCTCTTACTCTAGTTATAAGCTGTGTGTCCAAGAAGACCAGGATTATATATAGTTTATGATAATGGTTATATTAAAAATCATTTTGAACCCTAATTTATGAGGCTATGTAGTAGTTCATTATCATATATGAATAACCTGATTTTACTTGCCACTTTTAGTCTAATTCACCACTATTCTGTTTTGTTTGGCCTCCACATTCTATTTCCAAGATAGGAGGTTTCTGTAATCACAAAAATATTTAATCTTGCCGATCTAGATGGCCCTGATTCTGATCCTTCTGGCCTTGTCAGCAATCTGTAATCAGGTGCTAACTTAACAAGAAGATTAAATTTTGATCAAATTAATTAATCTGTTAGCCCAAGCTTAAGTCCATCTTAGATCCAAGTCTAGGTTGCCTGTGTGCCTGGACAAACAGGGCAAGGTCCGCTTTTGTGTGCCTGTATGGTAAGAGCTTAGATCCAGTGATGGTGAAGCAAAGTCAGCTGAAGAAGTTATTTTTGAGAACACTGCATAGGTAAAATTGCAAATACTTCATTTGATATCCATACAAGCAAAGTCAAATGACAAATGGAAGCCATTTTTCTCCAAAGATTTGGATATTTCAGGGTGTTTGTGGATAAGTCTATCCTGAAAATTCCTTCTATTTTTCAACTTGCTTTCACAAGGTGAACCTGACCACAATGTCTATAGGGGCTTCAAGCTCTCATGTTAAGAACACTGCAAGATTTCTGGAGAATCCTTTCTGTCCTGCCTATTCATACTTTGTATGAATGAAGGCAGCAACTACTTCTTGCATTTGATTTTCAAGTGATCACAAGGAAAGGAATTTCCTACCCTGCCACATTCCACCTCAAACTAAAGTCTGAAATTTCTTGAATGACAAGTGTCAAACAATTTCACTCAAAACAAGTCAAATTTGTAGTCTTTTTACAAAAGGGAAGATATTGACTCATTTGATGCTGAGATATAAGACAGATACACAAATTTGAATATGGGGTGAAAACAGGGTAAGATAAAGACAAGGAGGTTGATCACAGAAGGGGAGAAGGAAAAGAGGATTTCACATGGTCTTAGATAAATACTTGTATCATCTTTTGCCAACACAGACACTATGTCAATGGTGCACCTGGTCATTTGATCCATTTCTCTTACAAAGTGATAAAACAGAATATTGGGTAACTTCATGATTTCGTGACTCTCAGAAAGTTCATTGGATCTGTCAGCCACTCCCTCTGGGCCACAGTCCTCCGCCCTCGCCCGCGACGACTGACCAGAGTTGGTGAATTCTCTGCTCCGAGTCCCTCAGAACCACCCCGACCCCAGCTTTCTCTCCTCTGAAGACACTAAGAATAATGTTCCTGCATCATTTTACTAGAGCCAATCACCTGTCATACCTGGAACAGGGATCGTACCCAGATTGTCCTTAGCCCCAATAATCACCAAGTGCACATCTATAAGAAAAACGGGAGACAGTGGGTGAAAGCTCATGGACTCAAGGAGCACAAAAGACACATCATGGCTATTGACTGGGCTCCCCATCGTCACTTGCCAGGCAGACCGCAAGGCCTGTGTCTGGAAGCCGGTCCTGGTGACCCTGAGGAGGAGCCGCGCAGCTACTTTTGTGAAATGGTCCCCTCTAGAGAGCAAGTTTGCTATGGGAAGGGGAGCACGATTCATTTCTCTTTGCTACTTTGAGTCTGAAAGTGACTGGCAGGTAAGCAAGCCCATTAAAAATTTCATCCACTCCACGGTCCTCAGTTTGAACTGGCATTCCAACCGTGTTTTGCTGGCAGCAGGATCATGTGACTTCAAATGCAGAGTGTTTTCTGCCTACATTAAAGAAGTGGATGAAAAGCCAGCCAGTACACCCTGGGGCAGCAGCATGCCTTTTGGTCAGCTGGATCACCAGGATCGGCTTCCAGACACCATCATTCCCACTGGTGGCAGTGGCTCTGGCGGTTGGGTCCCTGGGGTCAGCTTCTCTGCCAATGGGAGCCGACTGGCCTGGGTCAGCCGTGACAGCACCATGTTTGTTGTTGATGCCTCAAAAAGTGTACAGGTCTCAACTCTGAAAATGGAGTTCTTGCCACTCCTGAGTGTGCCATTTGTCCTGGAGAATAGTGTTGTGGCTGCTGGCCATGACTGCTGCCCAGTGCTCTTTAACATGATGACCAACACTGCTTGACCTTTGTCTCCAAGCTAGACAGTTCAAAACAGAGCATCCAGCGCAACGTGGACAGAGGGCCATGATTGAGGATCGCAATACAGCCTCGGAGGCGCTGCACCAAAATAACATCGCTCAAGTGTCTATTTATGAACTGAACAAACAAGACTGTCACAGATTTTGCACTACTGGCATTGATGGAGCCATGACAATTTGGGATTTCAAGAACTAAGTCTTCGATCCAAGACCTCCAGATAATGTGAAACTGTGTGAGCCTCCACCATCCAGCATAAGAACACATGACTGACGGCAGCTCTGCTATTTGCATGATGGTGAGGAAAGCTGGCCCCCAGGAAACATTGTAAACACACATTGAGCAAATATTGTGTGTTTTGTTTGAATATAATTGGTGAAAATGTTTTTTAGAGGCAATGGTATTTTTTTTTTTTCTATTTCATTCCATTCTTGACCAACGCTTCTCTTTCAGCAGTTTATTATGGAAAATTGTCACACTAACTTAAAGGAAAGGGTGAGGGAGGTATGTAAATTGTCTGCTAGAAAATTAAATTAAAAAATCCCAAATGTGAAAAAAAAAGAAAGTTCATTCATTAAAGTGAGAATGTTCCCTAATTCTGCTGTGAATAGAGAAAAATCACAGATGTATTTCACCAACTTAAGTGTTAAGCCAAAGTTAAGAGGAACGACTCTGATGGAGATAATATCTTAGTTACCTGGTCTTGCTTAAAGGATCGGTTATTTGACAGCAGGTTTTTTATAAAATGAGAGATGCCTAGCAAAGTGCCTTTTTCACATTGGTTCTTAAATACAATCTTGGATTGAAGAAATGAGTGAGGGCTGTGTGTGAAGGGTGGAAGTATGTGGAGGATCCAGGGGGCTGAGGGTTAACATTCAGATCCCAGTTCAAGGGGGCAGGGATTTGAATGGGAGAAGGATACTCAGCACTGGAGGAAGGGCCAACAACACACTGCATGTACTTAATGTTATCCTCAGAGCTGTTCTTTCCTGTGGTGCCTCATGCTCCTCACAGTGTCTCAGTGGTGAGTACATCAGGATGATTTCAATAGCAGAAACCTTTTACTGCAGTTCCCTAATAGAAGTACTGGGTGAGCTGGAGAATAAGTAGCTCCAATAGTTCTATATCTGTCTCTGATACACTCATTCCATTCCAGGGATCAGCTGTCTATAATCTTTTGGAATCCTTTAGAATGAAAGTATTTATGACCAGGCTTTAAGGGGACACTGTTCTCAGTGTTAAGCATAAAATGAATAAAGACCCTTCTGAGAAAGTGCCCAAGGTAGCTGGTAGAAATGGTTGCATAAAGGGGAAATGTTCTGAGAAGGACTGAGAAACTTCTTCTTATAGCTTAGGGATGAAGGATGGGTAGAGCAGGATGAATGGAACAGATCATGAAGTCGTAGGAGGTGAAGGAAGGGAGAGGGGATCAGCAGCAGAATTAAAACGTGCACAGAGTTTCATAGGCAGAAGCACAGGGGGAACATTGGGAAATCAGAGGTCATTACCATTCTGCTTGATTTTCTTGGAGGAGGTGGTTGCACATGTCCTGTCTTTCCCATCATGGATAAACACATCACAGGCAAAGTCTTCCCATGAAAGAACCCCAACCACAGCAGTTTGACTCCTCACAGTGTAGTTAGGATTTTCTCTTTGATGTCAATGAGCAAAGGACAGAATAATCTGAGTTCTGGAAGCACTAGATATATGACAGAACCAGGAATATTCTCCTGAATGCCTTAATCTGGAGTGGAGCCATTCTGCCATGCAGGATACTATGCAGAATGATAAAAGATTTTCTCTAAAGCGCGTATTCTGAAAAACAGGTATATGTTTCTTCAAAACCCTCTCCTACACTCACAGGTGTGGCAACATGCCTTTTCTTCATTTATTTCTTTTGAGATTCTGAATATTCTTCTACAAGTCACTTGAAAATACTTTCTAGTGGAACAAATCAAAAAGCCATCTGTGCTTAGGCAGCTACAGACTGAGTCAGGCACCCAGGGGAGACTGGCCAATGACCTGGATTCCCTGAAGTCTCACTCTGAACCCAAGCTCTGGACTCACTAGCCAGTTTCCCGTTAACTGGAAAGTTAAACTTAGCTAGAGGCACAGGGAACTATCTTCAAAGCCACATTTGAGATCTCTGATTTAAAATAATCACTTAAACCTAAAAAACTCTTTTATTGTTTTTGGTTTTGGGTACTGAGGATTGAACCAACAGGTGCTTAACCACTGAACCACATCCCCAGGTCTTTTTTAATATTTTATTTTGAGACGGGTCTCACTAAGTTGCTTAGGGCCTTGCTAAATTGATGAGACTGGCTTTGAATTCACGATCCTCCCTCCTATAAGAGAACTCTTATTAGGGCTGGGATGGAGATGAAGAAGGGGAGAAAAAGAAAGAGATTTATGGAAAAATTGCACTGTTGGAAAATGGACAGTGTCTTTGTGACAGTGCAGGGCTGAGACTATCCTTTAGGAGTTGTCTAGGAGTTTGAGCTGTGACACATTACTGAATTTGTCATTTTCTACTGCACATTTTAGGTTTTCTTGTTTTTACAAAAGGATCATTCATTTTAGTAATTTAACGAGAGGAGATGGCTCTACTCTGGGAAAATTATTGAACCTTAAATTTATATTTCAAGTATATGATGAAAAAAATATTTTTTTATCTTTGGTACTGGGAATTGGACCTTGGGATGCTTTACCACTGAGCCATATCCTCAGCCCTTTTATTTTTTGTTTTGAGACAGGGTCTCGCTAAATTGCTTAGGGCCTCAAATTTGTGATTCCCCTGCCTCAGCCTTCCAAATTGCTGGGATTACAGGCATGTGCACTGCACCCAGCTGGCTTGTATTTTTAAAGAGTTTGTTAAAGAGGTAATAATTCAGGCATACAGTAAATTATTTTAATAATTCACAAAAATGTCTAGAATCAAAATTTTAACTTATTATTTGAGTTAAGAAAGAGTTATCAACATTTTAATGGAGTTTAAATGTAAGTAACGAACACAGAGGACATATTACCCTTGATTTAACTCAGGTGATGCAGAAGTCAACAAAACATTTACTTATTCACCATTTCTTCAATGAGATGGGAGTGCCAGGCACTGAGTGAGATGAGAGATTCCAGAAATGAAGAAGACTGTTCTGGATCATCTGCCTAAGCCCTTTTAGGTAGACACAGGCTTTGTTTTTACATGTCATCTTGGAGAGAAATTAAATCTAGATATAACTGATTTCTGAATATCTGATGGCTAGTCAGAAAGTAGATATCTTAGTTCTAGGAAACAAATACACTTCTTGTAATAAAGATCAAATTCCAGTGTCTGGAATTTGTTGCTCTTTGGCAGTGTGTGTGTAGAATGCACCTTTAACTCTTCAGGCTCTTTAGGACTTGACATTATTTGCTAAGGGAAAAGAGCCGACTTGCTGATTGAGGAGTAGGAGTTTCCTATTGCCTTACTGGAAGATGAGGAAAAGGGAGGTTTAGGTGGGTAGGCTGTGTCTTTTCAAGCCCCCAGTTAATCCAGAGCAGTTCTACTTAATCACATTTGTTTATGATTTTATATAAGATTTGAAAAAAAACAATGTAGTCAGGGATAAAACATATTTGAAAACATTTGTTCTGGTTTAGCTCTTTGCTTATTTTAAGTAAGGAAGTAAAAGTGACTTACATAGGATAAGAGAGGTATTGACTAGGCATGCTTTTCATGCAATAAATTTTCATGATATTAGTCATTTAATTTATGCCACTAGATATGTGCCAAATGCAAAGACTATGAGAGTTTCATATTTATTTATGAGAAAAATGTACGGGAGCTGACAGAAGGGATATAGGTTTTATTCAGTGTTTGATAGGTATTTTAATAAATATTTGTTTTGCGAAGGTATGAAAAAGTGTACTCAATTAATGTGCATTGCTTTTGAGATATGTGCAGAATACCTGGTTTATAGATTAGGGAGTCATTACCATATGGGTGGTCATTGATCATGGAGGTAAATAAAACAAGTTTTTGAAGGCCACTATTATTAGTATGATGTTGAAATCAAGTTGAATGCTGGTGGATAGAATTAGACATTAGAGAAATTTGAGATCAGGCTATTTGATGACTCGTCAACATTAATGCTGAGTTGGCTGTTATGACACCAGGAACCGAGACAGACAAGAACACTATGATGTGGGCTGGGGCTGAAGCTCAGTGGTAGAGCACTTGCCTAGGGTGTGTGAGGCACTGGGTTCAATTCTTAGCACTGCATATAAATAAATGATTAAAATAAAGGTTCATCAAAAACTAAAAAAAATTACTTAAAAAAATAAAAGAACACTATGAACTCAACACCAAAGTGCTGTACAAACAGGAGTGGGGACTAGAATACTGGTAGATTAAAACAGAGGAGGTGAAAAAGGAAGCGTTTTAGGGATGACCTCCCAGCCACTGGGCTTAAGGACACCTGAATCTCAGTAGCCCCATCTCCATCCTCTGACGGGCTCATGACTGAGTGTAGACAATCATAGTTCCCAAGTCCCCTGGCCACAGTGCTTAGCCTAGGAGAGGACATCAGATTTTACCAGCCTAATATAAAATGCTTCCTTGACAGTTTTTCTACTTGAACTCTCAGTTCTCACCATTTCTATCTCTCCATTACCTTTATTCTATATGCATAAATATAGCCAAATCTTTTCCTTATTAAAAAAAATTGACAAATCAAAGTCAAGTGGAAAGTTAACTAAAATATGTCTTTTAACTTCTGACCCAGATCCCATTCTCCTAGAGATCATTGCTGTCCAATAAAAATATAATGAGAGTCACATGTGGAAAGATGGAAACATTTAAACTTTTTATTAAATTTCATTAAAAATCCTCATTCTGGAGCTGGGTGTGTAGCTCAGTGGTGGAGGCTTGCCTAGCATGTGCAAGGCCCTGGGTTCCTTCCCTAGCACTGCGAAAACAAACAAAAAACCCCAAACGAGTTTAAACTTGACACCATTTATTATTTTACTTTCCTCTTTCATTCTCTTTCATGCTAGACTCCTTGATAGTGTGGTGTGAATTAACAATTTTATTTATCTCTCCCTAGAAGTCTGTCCTTCCCCCACCACTACTGCTAACAATAATGATTCTATACAATTTTTGAAAGAGATTCCTCACAGCATGAGGAACCGGTCAGTGGGTCTGGACAGCCCAGGTGAAATTGGACCAAATGCATTATTCCCAAAGAGAAATCACTGAAACCTCATTTGCATAAATGTTCATTTGCCTAAAATCTCTACTACCAAATTTAAATTTCACATAGGATGCGATGGTCTCAATCTCTCTGGTGACTTGACCAATTCTTTCTTTTGTTTTAAAACACCACTTATTAAGGTTTGGTTGACATGTAAAAAGCTGTACCTATTTAACATATACTGCTTGATGACTTTGGAGATATGTTCCCACGAAACCACCATAATCAATGGCACAAAACTATCCATTATCTCCAAAAGTTTTTTTTTCCATTCTCTTTAGTTCTATTTAATTTAAAAAGTAAGATTCTCTTTACCTTTAAAATAAAGAGAACCGCTATAAGATCTACCCTCTTTGCAAAATAAATATACAACATAGTATTGCTAACTATGGGCATTATGGGACTTACTCACCTTGTATAACCAATAGTTATTACCTTTCCCAACAATTTCCCATTCTCCGTAACCCCCTTGGGCTCCACTCTTTAGATTCCTCATGTTAGTGGGGCCATGTAGTATTTGTCCTTCTGTGTTTACATTTTACTATGCATAATGTTCTCTAGGTTCATTTATGTTGTTGCGAATAGTAGGATCTCCTTCCTTTTTAAGGATAACTTCTGTTCCATTATAAATATCTATGAATTATCTTTATTCATTCGTCTGTCAATGTACATTTAGGCTGTTCCCATGTTCTGGCTATTGTGTGAATGAGGATGCAACTAACATAGGGGTGTAGATATCGCTTTGGGATTCTGATTTCCTTTGGTCGTTTACCCAAAAGTGGGATTGCTGGATCATATAGAAATTCTACTTTTAGTTTTTTGAGGAATCTCCATACTATTTTCCATAGTGGCTGCATCAGTATTCCCATCAATAGGGTGGAAGAATTCCTTTTCCTCCATATCATAGGTACCACTTTTTTTTTTATAATAGTCATTCTAGCAGATGTGAGGTGACACCACATTGTACTTTTGATTTTCATTTTCTGATAATTTAATTAATGATTTTGAACATTGTTTCATATACTAGTTGGCCATGCATATGTCTTCTTTGAAGAAATGTTTGTTTAGGTTTGTTTAAAATCGAGTTACTTGTTTTTACTGCTATTGAGGTGAAGTTTCTGGAATATTTTTGATATTAGTTCTTTGTCAAATACACAGTTTACAAATATTTTCTTACATTCCATAAGTTGCATTTTTACTTTTTGGTACCAGGGATTGAATCAGGGGTGCTTAACCACATTCCTAGTCCCATTTTATATTTTATTTTGAGACAGGGTCCCGCTAAGTTAGGGCCTCACTAAGTTGCTGAGACTGGCTTTCAACTCAAGATCCTCCTGCCTCCCAAGCAACTGGGATTACAGGCGTGTGCCACTGTGCCTGGCTGTATTTCTATTTTGTTAATTGCTTACTTTGCTGGGCAGAAACTTTCTTGCTTATTTTTGCCTTTGTTGTCGCTGTGTTTTTCGCTCATATCCAAGAATTCATTGCCTTGGCGAAAGTCAAGAAGCTTTTCCCTTATGTTTTTCTCTAAGAGTTTCAGTTTCAGATCTTACAATTAAGGTTTTAACCCATTTCAAGTTAGTTTTTGTGACTGGTGTAAGAGTCCCATTTTATGATTTTGCATGTGGATATCCAGTTTCCCCAACACCACCACTGAAGAGACTAATCTTTACCCACTTTGTTCTTGGCATCTTTGTCAAAGATTAGTGGACCATGTTTGTGCAGACTTATTTTTGGACTCTCTAGTCTGTTCCATTTGTCTATGTGTTTGTTTTTTATATGAATCCTATTACGTCTTGATTACTGAAGATTTATAATATATCTTGAAACCAGGAAGTGTGATGACTCTAGCTTCATTCTTGATCAAAATTTTGGCTTTTGAGGTCTTTCATGGTCTTGTTTGAATTTTGCAATTGCTTTTCTTTGGTCACATTCAGGGCTCCCACGTGGTCCTAGTTAACCAGCTTCCTAGGAGCAACATTTCCCCTTCAGTCTGATTGACATCAAAGTTGAGTCTTGAGCACAATTATGTGTTCAAGCAGTATATTCTGGCAGTGCTTTTATGCTTTTATAAGGTGGATATCTGGATATCAGGAGAGGTCAGTGGCATGGGCCAGATGGTCAGGGGTCAGTCTCCATCTTGATATTATTATCAGAGTTTGAGGAATCCTTACCCCTTTCTTATACCTACCTTCAGTCTGGGTCAGTTGTCAAACATTTCTTTCATAAAAGGAATTTAAGTTATTCTTGTAAGGTAGACTTTGTTTTATTGTCACAAAAGTTGAATATGTGCTGATGTGGTCTTGTTTTTTGGCAACCAAGATTTTTAGGTCCCATTGTCATAAAGATCCAGTAACACCCAGGCCAGGGTTGGAAATTCTCAGGCCAGGTTGCCTTATATTGCTAAGTGACATAGTGTGGGCCCCATGACTGTTATTAATTTTATACTGTAGCCAGAATATGTCTTTATAGTACACTGTACTTTTCTATTTTTGTAAAGAATGCCATTGGAATTTTGATAAGGAGTGCAATGAATCTGTAGATGATTTTGTGTAGTGTAAAATGTGTAGATGGACATTTTAACAATATTTCTTCTTCTAATTCATGAACATAGGATGTTTTTTCATTTATTTATGTCTTCAGTAATTTCTTTCACCAATGTTTTATTTTATTCAGTATACACAGCACTTTCTTTCTTTCTTTCTTTCTTTCTTTCTTTCTTTCTTTCTTTCTTTCTTTCTGTCTTTCTTTCTTTCTTTCTTTTCTTTTTTTGCAGTGCTGGAGAGTGAACTCAGGGCCTCGGGAGGCAAGCACTCTACCCACACATTTCTTTGATGAAGATAATTCCTATGTATTTTATTCTCAGTGCCATTTCTTTTTTGGATAGTTTCACTGTTAGTGTATAGAAATGAAATTGAATTTTACACGTTGATTTTGCATCTTGCAAATTTACTAAATTCATTTATTACTTCTATAATAGTTTTTTTTGGGGGGGTGAACTCTTCAGGATTTTAATGTAAGATCATGTTATCTGCAAAAAGAGATAATTTTACTTCTTTTGACTTGGATGCTTTTATTTCTTTTTCTCCTCGAGTGCTCTGGCTAGGACTTCTATTATCTTGTTGAATAGAAATGGCAAGAATGGGCATCTTACCCTGGTTTGTGATCTTAGAAGAAAAGCTTTCAGTTTTTGCCATTGAGTATGATGTTTTCTGTAGGTTTTTCATTTATAACCTTTATTTAGTAGAGGTAATTTCCTTCTCTATCTATTTTGTTCAGAGTTTTTTTAATCATAAAAGGCTGTTGAATTTTTTCAATTGTTTTTTACATGTCTATTTTATTTCCTGCACTTTGGGGGTCAAATTAAAAAAAAGGTATTTCTCACGCCAATGTTGAATAGTTTTCCCCTTATGTTTTCTTCTGGGAGTTTTACAATTTCAGATCTTGTGTTAAATTATTCAGTCCGTTTTGAGTTGATTTTTGTATGTGGTATGAGGTAAAGGCCCAGTTTTGTTCTTTTGCTTATGGATATCCAGTTTTCCAGGCACAATTTATTAAAGAGATTGTCCTTTTCCCATTGTATATTCCTGGTGCCTTTGTTGCAAATCAGTTGACTGTATATGTGTGGGTTATTTTCTGGGCTCTCTATTCTATTATACTGGTCAATGTACTTATTTTTATGTCAGTACCATGCTGTTTTAATTGCTATTGTTTTGTAGTGGAGTTCTTTTTGCTCTTGATAACCTTGGCAATTCAGGTTTTTTTATAGTTCCATATAAATTTTAGGATTTTTTTATGTCTGTGAGAGATGACATTCTATAGAGATTGCACTGAATTTGTAGATGGCTTTGGATAGTATGGACTTTTTTTTTTTTTTTTTTTTTTTCTGGGTGCTGGGGATTGAACCCAGGGCCTTATGCTTACAAGGCAAGCACTCTACAGACTGATCTATCTCCCCAGCCCCAGTATGGATGTTTTAATAATATTAATTTTTCCAAGAGTACTATCACCTTTAGGTGGTAGTATATTTATTTAATTTGAACAAGGTTCCATCATAGACTGATGAATAACATATGGGGCCCTTTCTAATCATTGACTCACTTGAGTTTTATAGTTTGTAAAATTCCTATCAACTTCATAGTTGTACACATCACTCTTATGTAGCATAGATAAGGTCATACTAAGTCCTATTTCATGTTTCTTGGAAGAAGTTCATTTTTTCTGACTTGTAATTTTTGATGCAGGGATTATCAAAATGGGCCAGTCAGATCACAGTGCTTGCTTTTATGCAAAATGAGACCTGAACTTTAGTACTTACCAGGGGAAAGTGATGTGGTTAGATTTGTATGTTAAGTTGATCACTCTTGTCTGGGCATGGAGGTACAAAGAAGGAAAAGAATTACTAGGGTGAAGGGATTTAGTTAAGAACACATTTTTCCCTGATTGTAGTAATGACAATGAGGATTTCAGTTTTAAGAATTATTTAGAAGGTAAAGGTGGAAGATACATTAGTCAAATTTCTATTACTGTAACAAATACCTGAGAAATATCAACTTTTTAAAGATAAAAGGTTTATTTTGGCTCACAGTTTTGAAGATTCCAGTCTGTAATTGGGTTGACACATTCCTTAGGCCTCTGGTTGTGGTGTAGCACAAATGAATAAATTAGGAAGAAGTCTGTTATGGACATGCAGGTTTTGGCATTAGGCTGGAAGTTAAAAGCACAAGAATGGGTGTGAAATGCTCTTAAAGGAGGTAGAATGAGGTGAACCATGATCTATGAACAGAACCCTGTGGAATGCCAGCATGCTAGAGGGACAGAAGATGTCATTGCAGTCAAATAAAGATGAGAATTTTTGAAAGATAGAATGTGGAAAAGACTATAGGATTTGGCCCTTAAAAGATTTTGGAGCTACAAAAGCTTTAGGTCCTGGAATCAGGTAGGAGTCAGGTATTACATTTATTAGCTTTGAACTTCCTTCACGTATCTCTCCCTCTGGGACACAGGTGAAGTTTCAGTAGCTGCCTGAAGCAGGTTGTTTTGTGGCAAAGGGTAAGCATTTGGGAAGTGACAGAAAGGCACAACACCTTAAAATTTGTACTACAACTGGAACACTGCCACTTCCATCCACATTTCATTGATCAAAGCAATTCATATGGTCAGGCCCAGTTCAGGAAGGGGGAAACAAACTCTGATCCTAAAGAAAGAAGGGAAGGTACAGTCAATATTTGATGAAAAATCTAAGATACAGTAGGTAAAAAATGAGAAAAGAGGAAGGTCAAATACTCTTTTAAGAAGTTTGAAAAATAAGCCAATAAAATTATTAGGAATTAATATGGGCCAAGTGCTGTTTTGTTTATAAAATATGGGGATATGATTTAACTCAACAGAGACCCTACAATGTAGTTAGTATTTTAACCCTATATATTTTTTGTACTATGAATTGAACCCAGAGCCTGTGTATGTTAGGCAAGCACTTTACCACTTGCAGTCATTTTATGTGTGTGTGTGTGTGTGTGTGTGTGTGTGTGTGCATATATATATATATATATATATATATACATATATACATATATATATATTTATTTATTTGAGACTGGGTCTTGCTAAGTTGCCTAGGTTGACCTCAAACCTGTGATCCTCCTGCATCAGCTTTCCTAGTTGCTTAATTATAGGCATGTGTCACTGTACTCAGCAATTAACCCTGTCTTATGGATTAGGAAACCAAAGCATAGTAAAGCATAGCAACTTGTCCAAAGTCATTCAAGTAAAAACAGATTAGTTGGACCCAGTGGCACATACATGTAATCTCAGTGACTTTGGAGGCTGAGGCAGGAGGATTACAAGTTCAAGGTCAGTCTCAGTAATTTAGTGGGAGCCTATCTCAAAATAAAAATGAAATAAAAATAACTGGAGTATAGTTTAGTGGTAAAGAGCCCATGGGTCCAATACCTAGAACCACAAAACAAACAAGTAAATGAATTAAAAAAAAAAAAAAAAGCAGAGCAAAAAACATGAAGGTCCATGGGTTTTGGTTAAATTGTCTAATCCATAAAGACAAAGACATACACTCCACTGTCTCTGCTGTAACTCAGAGAGTCATGTGGTCTTCAGTATTCCATGAAGTACATTAGTTGAGTAAGTCTTAGCTTAGATTTTCTTTGAATAAACTGTAGGCATAGCATGGAGTTCATTGTCTTTTCTCTTGGCCATAAATACAGTATGGCACAGTGTTTTAGTCAGTTTTTGAATTGTTGTGACCAAAATACTTGACAAGAAACAACTTAGAGGAGGAAAAAATTATTGGCACTCACAGTTTCAGAGCTGTCAGTCCATAGATGGCCAACTGCATTTCTCTGGGTGCAAGGTGAGGCAGAACATCATGGGGCGGGGCAGGGCAGAGGGAAGTCACTCCTCTCCTAGTAACAAGGAAGCAGAGAAAGAGCATACCATTGTCTTTTCTTACCATTGTCTTTTGACAATAATTATTCTAACTGGGGTGAGATGATATCTCACTGTGGTTTTGATTTTCATTTCCCTAATAATTAGTGCTGTTGAGTATTTTTTTTTGTAGATTTTTTGGCCATTTATATATTCTCTTTTGAGAAATGTCCATTAAGATCATTTGCAGCGGGGTGTGGTGTTGCACACCTATAATCCTAGCAGCTCGGGAGGATGAGACAGAGGAGGATCATGGGTTCAAAGGCAGCCTCAGCAACTCAGTGAGACCCCGTCTCTAAATAAGATGAAAAGAAAGTCTGGGGATGTGGCTCAGTGGTTAAGTGCCCCTGGGTTCAATTCCTGGTACCCACCTGCCCCCGCCAAAATCATTTGCTTATTTAAATGTTCAGATTTTTGTTGTTGAGTTTTTAAAGTTACTTATATATCCCCAAAATTAATTCCTTGTCTGATGAATAGTTTTGCAAATATTTTCTCCAATCTATAGATGGTCTTTTCACTTAGTTTCCTAAGAATAGTTTCCTTTGCTGTACAGAAGTTTTTCTGTTTGTTATCCAATTTCTCAATTTTTTCTTTTGGGATCATATTCAAAATGTCTCTGCTAAGATCAATGTCCTAAAGTGTTTTCCCTATAGTTTCTTCTAACAGTTTCATAGTTTGGGTCTTACATGTAAGTCTTTGATCCATTTTGAGTTAATTTTGTGTATGGTAAGAGGTAGGGGTTTAATTTCTTTTTTTCTGCAGGTGAATATTCAGTTTTCGCACAATCAGTTATTGAAGAGACTTTCTTTTCTCTAATGTATATTCTTGCTGTCTTTGTTGAAGCCCAGTTGGCTATAAATACATGGACTTATTTCTGGTATCCATACTCTGTTTCAGTGATCTCTGTGTCTATTTTTATGTCAGTATTATGCAGTTTTGGTTACTATCACTTTATAGTGTGTTTTGAAGTCAGACACTTCAATGGAGTTCTAACAAATTTAGAAGATTGAAATCTTTTCTGACCACAATTATATAAAAGTAGAAATCAATGATAAAAGGAAACTGTGAAAATTCACCAACATGTGAAAATTACACAACATGCTGCTGAACATCCAACAGATCAAAGAAGCAGCTAAAAAAAGGAAATTACAAAATATTTTGATATAAATCAAAATGGAAACACAATATATCGAAAATTATTTGAGGCAGAAAAACAGCCTCCAGAGGGAAGTTTCTAGCAAGAATAAAGACCTCAAGCAATCAATCTAATGTTGCATGTTAAGGAACTAGAAAAAGAAGAACAAAGTCAGCCCAATCTCAGAAGAAGATTGAAGTAGGAGTAAAAACAGAATTTAATGGATTGGAAGAGAGTGGAGTAGAGAGAGGGTGCACTTTCCAGTTGTTCCCAGGCTTGAGATTCATGCAGTGGGAGTTTTGTTTCTCAGTGAGGTGGACGACTGAGGGAATTCACTGAAATTTAACATCGGCAGTAAAATAACTATAGAGACACAGAAATTCAGGAGCTTTGAACACAGAACAAGAAATACTACATTAGAGACATGTCAACTTTGCTGGTGATGGCAGGGGTGAGGTGGGTGGGGTCGTCAACCAGTTCGTAGCAGAGAGGAGGGATAACACAGGATAACACAGAGAAGAAAGCACTATGAATAAATTTGGCAAGGGAGAAACTGTGGGACAGGGACAGAGGCGAACTTTAACAGGTCCAGTCAGTTCTGCAAGCTGATAATTGAAAAGTGGTTCAAATCTCTTGGCTGGTAAGCTGGGAGTTGAGGTGGGAGTCATTCATAAGAGGCCCCATGGCAGCTTGCAGCCCCAGGAGCCTGACAGTTCATAAAAAGCCCTGCCAGACTGTTCTAGCAAGTGCCTGCCATGGGGTCCAGAGTGTGCATGGCCCAGCATGACTGAAATAGTCACAAAGAAGATTGTGTCCAGCAGGATCCAGGTTGGGGTTACTGAGGGAAGACTTGATTTATTTGTGCATTATATCTACACATATTAATAGGTTTATTTTGACATAATCACACATGCATGGAATGTAATTTGTTCCATTTCAGTTCCCAGTATCTCCTTCTCTCCCTTTCCCTCTTCATCCTCCTTTAAATAATATCATACAATTTCAATTAGAGTCTTTTAGAAGTCTAGTGTTTACAACTTAATATCATTTAAATGTATTATTTGGTACAATGGTGTTCATGTATGTATGTACCTATGCATACAAGCACATTACAAGGTATCAAAGTACAGGGCTGGGGATGTAGCTTAGTGGTAGATTGATTGCCTAGCATGTGTAAAGCCCTGGGTTCAATCCTCAACATGGGGGTGGATATCAAAGTACAAAGTACATTAAAGTTCATTAAAAGTAAACAATAAAAATAAATTTGGTACCCTAGAGGAGCATAGTATGATACCTTTGACAAAATGATGTTGGGTATGCAGACTGTTTTCAAAATGAGGTAACAAAACATTTTCCTCCGTATTGTATGCATCTGCTCAGGTGAGCTACTTCATCCAAATGTGTACTCTTTTCAACATTCTGTAACATATTGACTTTCATTATGATTTTGTGCACTGCAAGACAAGAGATAGTCATAAACAGTTAAAGTTCCTTAGTAGCCATATGTTACCTTCTGCTGAGGCTATTATAAAATATTATTTTTACGGACAATACTGCAGCCAAGGTGACAGTCATTTCTAGTACTCAATTACATTTGTTGATCATTTCCTCCCAACCTTGAATGTCCCTACAGGGGTAGAAGAGAAAGAAAATAATTTTATTGTTGCCCAAAATGTGATGTGTATCACAGACTGTTAGCTGAGAGATGGCAAAGAAGAAAGAAATCTTATCCCTTTCTATAGTCAAACACTCATTAATACATTTTCTCAAAATAAACAGTAACTGTCTTCAAGTAAGAGACCTTGATATCACCATTTGTCACACATAGGTCACCCTAGATTTACTTGATAATTGGCATGGCTATCTCTGTTTGCTAATTGGTTTTATCTAAAGGAAAAACAAACACCCGGTATCTTTATGACAGGGGTAGTTTTGTAGGGTGGCAAGCTTTTCATTTACTTGCTTCTTTGATGATTACATTTCAAAGAGATGGCTCCCAAGGTCTGGTCTTAAAGGTAGTTAGAGGATTACTTAGACTTTAAAAAGATTTAGACATTTCAAAAATACAGAGATAAAAGCTTACACATTTTCTAAAGTAAATGCTCCAAGGAAAGGGAGTGGAGAGAATTCTCTTCTTTTCAACTGGGAGAATTAAGCCTCTTGTTTTTAATTTGTATGTGCCCTCACATCTGTCACCTTTTGAAACCTTTGCAGAATGAGAAGGTGTCTTTCGCAGCCAGACTCTCTTTGGTGTTCCACCAATGGTTAAAAGAACCTAGATTTTTTAACAAAAAAAAAAAAAAAAAAAAAAAGAACCTAGATTTTCACCTCTGCCTTGCTTGTATAGTCCATAGTCTGGAACATGCATATAAAGAGATGAATCTGTCATGACAGGGTATGATTTTAATACTACTGTGTGTCTGGGTAGAATTTGCATCTTTAAAAAAGAAGTTATAATTAGTCATAGAAGTGCCTTTTTCTTGTGTGGAACCTTGTACATATTCATTGGCATCACAGAGTTTGGTATTTCATATACAAGATGACCTGGATAAAAAGCAAAGCTGTGTGAAGAAAGGAAAACTGAGGATAAGTTAGTTTAGATGGTCAATAATTAACTACTGATGAATCAAAAGCAAAACTCTGCTATGACAATTTGGCAAAGCATATTCCAAATATGAGCAATAATATTTTAGAAATATTGACTAATTTGTAAACAAAAAAGGTGAATTGCAAACTCTTTAATCCAAAATTTAAATAATTATGTACTTCAAAGAAAGAGAAATCATGTATACAGGGGAAAAAGGACCTCATGAACATTTCTACATGTAGAATTCCTATCTTAAAATTTGAAAACTTTGACTGGGCACAGTGTGCACGCCTGTAATCCCAGTGGCTGGGGAGGTTGAGACAGCAGGATCACAAGTTCAAATCCAGTCTCAGCAAGAGCAAGGCACTAAGCAACTCAGTGAGAGCCTTTCTCTAAATAAAATACAAAATAGGAGTGGGGATGAGGCTCAGAGGTTGAGTGCCCCTGAGTTCAAACCCTGGTACCCAACCCTCCACATAAAAATTGAAAATTTCATGCTCACAATTACTTAACACAGTGAATCTCTGCCCTACGTGCAATTCTGAACAACATGAGAAATGGAGGAATAAACAAACTCATATAGTGTTAAAGTATGAAAAGATATCTAGCAATAATGGCATTTAGACATTAAACGTGACTTATATGCTCAGTGAAGCTGAATTATGTAAGCTTGGGGGCATGGTTAGTGGCCAAATAAAATTGGACAGAAAGTGACCAAAGCAAGCTTTATTGGAATTTGGCTCTCGGGCGAAATTCCCAGCCCCCAGGGGTACAGGTTGGGTAGGGAGCCAGAGAAAATCTCACATGGCCCTGGCTACCCAGGGTCTTTATAGGCTGGAATGGGCAGGGGTCCTGCTGAGTGACAGGTGGAGGTAAGGGTCAGTGGAGTTTTCCTGCCTGTTTGATTGGTCACCATTTGGCGCGCTGCCCTTTGCCTCAGTTTCTCCACTCTCCCTCAAACAGTTGCCCAAATTCCGACCTAACATCCCAACCTTTTTGGTGATATAGGGTGCCGGAGTCCATCTGGCACTTCCTGCATGTTAGGGGACATCATGGGGAAAGAAAGGTTCGGGTTCTAGGTTGGTGGGGAGGCGGCTATGAGAGTGTGGGAGTATCTGGTTTTGTGTCACCCTGGCAACCTCACTCATGCAGTTCCAGGCAAACCTGAGAAAACAGGGAGCAATCATTAGCAGAAATCCTATCACAAATAGGGGAGTAAGGATAGGGGTCAGTCAGGTGACAAGAGTGGAGTTCAGCCATTCTGGTCAGGGGTCATTTGATTCTTCTTGCTTCAGCCTTTCATTTAGACGTCTGAGTTTCAACATTCTTCTCAACTTGTCCAGTTTCATTGATGTAGTAGCAGCATTCTTTCCTTAGGAAGAGGAATTTCCCCCTTGTCAGATCCAGAGCTGGACTGTTCTGTAAGGAAACTTGAGCAATAAATGTCATTCATTTTTGCAGGAATGTCAGGGGGGCAGCAGATGCATCTACTGCCTTCTGGAATTGCTGTTCTAGCTTTTGGGTGGCAGTGACTGCATAACCAAGTCCTCTTGTTGCTATAAGCTGTGTTTAGTAGAGATCTCTATATTTCTGTGACTTAGGGCTAGATAATCATACTAACAAGCATAGATTAAGCCTACCTATGTAGCTTAGGAGAATCTTTAGGCCTAAAACTGACTAAAAACTCCTGATTCTGGCAGTGTCTCTTGATAGTTAGCAGGTACATCTGCCTAAGAATCTCTCTCTTGTAGCTTCCAGTCTTTATTTATTCTAGGGGGGTTAACACAAGTGTACATCTTAGGTTGCATTTAACTATTGTTTCTTTTAAATGCCCAAGAATGACTATATTGGTTTTAACTGTCTTGCTAGGTGTTTAAGACCAAGCTGGTCAAATTGACTGTTCCTGTCTGTTAAAAGTCAGCTGAGTTCCCACAGGGGTCACTTGTAGGGAACTTAAGCGCAGCTTCTTAGCTCCATTAGTGCCATTCATTAGGCAGGGTCTCCTTGATGAGGTGGCTTCCCTTGGAAGCATCAGGGATGTCTCCCTTTTCCAATGACCCTTCTCTGCAGCAGGTGCACTGATTGGCTTTTCATCCTCCAGTGGTCTCATCATCTCCCTGATTGGGAGGTTGTGTGGCCCAGAGTTGTAAAGTTCCTTAGAGAAGTTCTCTTGTTCCTTGCCCTCAGGCTAACACTGAGGGCAAGATCCAAATACTGGTTTTTCTTGGCCTCTGTATTTAATCTCAATCTCTAAATTTGATCTTAACCATCCAGCAAGTCAGTCTCACCAGTCATAAAGTAAGAGCACTGGGCTTCAGTTTCAATGTCTATGACTTTACAGATATTCACCCCCTTTTATCTAATTGGGATCTACATTATCTGTCCTACTGGTGATGCTTTACTATTTCAAGTTAATTTATGGTGTTTGCTCTTGAAGCAGTACTTCTGCAAAAAATTAATCAGGCAACAGTTATAGTTTACAAAGAAAATACAAAATGGAATCACCAACAGTAAAACATTCAGTTTGTGCAATAGCTATCTTGAATTTTGACTGAGTTTATTCATTATATCCCCTGTTTGAGATCACAGTAATCTTTATAACAAACATCAAATTTTGATCACAACTTTAAATGAGTTAAAGTCTATTTTACTTTGGAACCATTCTAACATGCAGCAGGGTGTGAGGCAGAGCCTTATCTCAGGTAAGGCAGGACTCTTCACAAAACACAGATTTTGAAGATTAAGCTGGGATCAGATGGAGCTCTATTCTCTGATGGAAATGCAGATCTAAAGAGTTACATCAGCAATCTTTATATGATGTGTTTTTATTAGGTTAAAGTCTATGTAAGCATTATTCTTTGTTTTCAGGAAAGTTACAGAGACTAGAAATCTACGTAACTTTTTCACAATTGCAAAGTGCAACGTTAGGAACTCTGTGTAGCTCTCTAGAAAGTCCACTGTCCAAAGGTACTGTAAGGTGGGCAGAAACCAGAGAAGGGAACTGAGGAAACACTGGTTATCTAGCTAAAGAATTCCTTCCTGCCCAAAAGCTGTGTGCCTGAGCTCAATATCAGAGCTGATAGGATTCCTGCACAGAGCCTCCCCAGGGAGGTACTGCCACAGCAGTTAGGCATCTTGTGCTCCTGCACAGGAACATTCCCAGGCACCAGGCATGCCATAGCCATGAGGTCATCAGAGACCCCAATCTCAGTCACTGTTGCTCCATTCTTTGCTATTGCACATCACACTCTTTCTTAAATGTCATTTTAAGAAGTTTCTAAGAAATAAAACTTAACAGACACAATGTCAAGAGTAAATTAGTGTTTTTTAAAGGAATCCTTGTCATTCTAACATATAGATTAAACTTTAGTTTATATCAATACATTAGTATTTGACCTTAGGAAAAATCTTAAATAGCTTTAACTGATTATCTCACGTACATATGACCAACTTAGTTACATGCAAACTTGTTGAAATTTGCCCTTTACTTACACACAGACTTTCTTACCCAGAAACATTTTCTTTTCCCTTCTACCGAATATATTCCATACTTAGAAACTTCTGTTTTTCTTTCCTATCTGGTGACCACTCTGTGGTGAAAAATCCGCAATCCTTCCAAATAGACGAATGTGAGTGAGCAATCAAGAAGGCATATTTGGAATCTGTGTAGATGTTAACCTGTTTACCTTTGGATGGTATTAGAGCCTTAATAAGAGCAAAGAGTTTGGACTTTTGGGAAGTGGCCCCTTCTGGAAAGCAATTGACTTCCAGAACTGAGGCAGTGGTGACTATTGCATAAGCGGCTCCATAGCATCCATCTGTACCCAGCACAGAACTGCCATCTACAAAAATGGTTAGGTTGGGTGAGGGAAGTGGGTAATTGAAGAGGTCTTCACGAGGTGAACATAAGGCCTCCAGCACCTGTGGGAATGGAAGGGATTTATGGCTTAAGAGGTCCTGTAGTTGATGGGTGGAAAACACAGTTATTGGTTGAAGTAGGGTGAGTTTTAGAGCTTCCTTAGTTAATTCAGCTAATGCCACCAGTGCTCTGAGACATGGTAGCCACCCATGAATGGCAGAATCAAGCTGCCTGGAGAGATTTGCCACCAGTCTGTAGGAAGGTCTGGTTGGTTGTGCAAGGAGGCCAGTGGCAACACCCTGTAAATTAATTAGATGTTTCCAAGAAACATATTTGAGTAATCCCACACATGTCAAATCCTTATTTTACTGTAAAAACCAAGATATCAGATAGGTATACTGAACAGCATTTGTGGTCTCTTTTCTGTTGGAGACAAGTTCTAGAAACAAATGATTAATATCAATTAACATTTTAAACTTGGCCTCCTGGAGACTTGTGAGGTAAGTCATGATGTATACACAATTTTTGGACACAAAATAGACAACACAATATACACATAACATGAAAACAAAGGCCTTGTATTTTCTATAGGTGAGATTTTCCATTGCAATATAACAGATACTCAAAAACTCGAGTTCAATAAGAATAGGACTGATAAAACATCAATGTTATGAGCTCAAAAAATATAGAATTTAAGAAAAAAACCAAACAAGAGTCCTGGAAAAATGACACAGCCATTAATTATCACTTTGTTGGAGTTCTGGTAAAAGTTGTTTTTTTTTTTTTTTTTTTTTTTCACCTGTGGGGAGAGTCATGTCTTTAGGTGGACTTGGTCGGCAAGGTCTTGTGGTGCCTGTTGGATGCAGGGTGGTTAGTCTGGTGTTGAGAGTGGAAGAAAGACATGCTAAGTGAGATCATAAGTCTGGGAAAGATACCTAAATTCCTTAATATAAGTAGAGGAGTCAGCAGAGAAAGAGCCTAAACATTTCTCAATCTGGGAAAGATCCTGGAGTGAGAATGGAACTTGGATTCGCATAATGCATTCTGCACCAGCCACCTCCGGAGGAGAAAGAAGCTCTGGGTTAGGTGGTGGGAAGGTCTGATGAGATCCTGTGTGAGCACTAACAAGGGAGGAGGGAACAGAGTGGGTGGATGGACATTCTGGAGAAGAAGGAGGGGAGGTGGGAGGGTTCTGAGGAGGAAGAAGAGGAGGAGCTGCATCCGCAGGAGGAGGGGGCAGGTTTGCAGGAGGAGGACAGGAAGAGGAGGCGGAATTCTGGCCAGAACATGGAGGGGTGGGGTTTGGGACAGCCCCAGAGAGGAGGAATTGGGTGGTGGAACAGGTAGAAGAAGGGGCGGGGTGAGCCCCAAATTCCAAAAAAAAAGTTTTCAAATGTTCGTGAGTGCCCTTTGGTGGCCATCTTGAGATCTAAAACATACTGAGGCCAGGCCATGGTTGAATAAAAAACTAGCCATTTACACCGTAAGTCTTGGGGAGTCCCAGTTTAGTAAAATTACAGTAGAGACAGCCCAAAGGAATTTTTGGGTCCAATGAACTACCGGTATTTCCCATTAGCCATTCAACTTTACCCAGATAGATGTACAGAAGCAGAAAAGTCATCCCAATTTTAGCTTATGTACACCAGGAAAATGGTGGATGGGCCAAAAACCAAAACATCTTTTGACTTTTGGGGGTCCAGAACAGAATAAATGGGGGGCTAACTGGAGGATGGGACGTCTCCACAGTGATCAGAACAAACAGAATGGATGGGGGGGTGGGGTCTGTGACATGTGCAATGGACAGACTTAGTGTGGATTGGTTCAGATTGGAAGGTAAAGATTGGAAAGGCAAATGGGAAAAACCCCAGGGAACTTACCCCATCTGATGCATGATAAAGGGAAACAGGATGGAGTGGAATGGAGCAGAGCTGAGTGGAATAGAATGGAATGTCCTGATTGGTCTGAAGGAGGGTGTGGACCTCAATCCTGATGTGGGGAAGCCTGAAAACCCTCCTGGGTTTCAGCACCAAATGTAAGCTCAGGGGCATGGCTAGTGGCCAAATAAAATTGGGCAGAAAGCGACCGAAGCAAGCTTTATTGGAATTTGGCTCTCGGGTGAAATTCTCAGCCCCCCGGGGTACAGGTCAGTGTAGGGAGCCGGAGAAAATCTCACATGGCCCTGGCCACCCAGGGTCTTTAAAGGCCGGGGTCCTGCTGAGTGACTGGTGGAGGTAAGAGTCAGTGGAGTTTTCCTGCGTGTTTGATTGGTCGCCGGGTGGCACACTGCCCTTTGCCTCAGTTGCTCCGCTCTCCCTTGTATAGTTGCCCAAATTCCAACCTAACAAATAATATTTGAAAATTAGGCTCTTGAAAGCAATGAGAAATGTTTATGATATAATCCTTGGTATAATGGTAGTATGTTAATATATCCAAGAATGCATACAAAAACGTTTTATTCTTTTGAAAAAATAGCTTGTAATATGCTTAATTTTCTTCTTAGGTGCCAGGTATGTGATAACAGAAAATACCTCTCTTATTTCACATTCTCAAAATTTAAAAAAACACAACAAACTTTTATTTAACAGTTACCTTTGTTCTCTTGTTTTTTTCTTGGAAGGGGGGAGATTTATTAAGGAAAAAAATAAGATAATTACCTCTTTCATTAGACTCTTTAGAAACACACTAAGAATAAGTGCAAAAGATTTTTTTTTTTTTTTAGGGCAATGATGTTTATTTTTTTTTCCCTTCCCCCCCACCCCTCCCACCCCTTTTCCCTCTATACAGTCCTTCTTTCCTTCATTCTTACTGCTCTCCTTATCCCTAACCCTAAACCTAACCCTAAACCTAATGCTAACCCCTCCCACCCCCCATTATATGTCCTCATCCACTTATCAGCAAGATCATTCGTCCTTTAGTTTTTTGAGATTGGCTTATCTCACTTAGCATGATATTCTCCAATTTCGTCCATTTGCCTACAAATGCCATAATTTTATCATTCTTCATTGCGGAGTAATATTCCATTGTATAAATATGCCACAGTTTCTTTATCCATTCATCAACTGAAGGGCATCTAGATTGGTTCCACAATCTGGCTATGGTGAATTGAGCAGCAATGAACATTGATGTGGCTGTATCTCTGTAGTATGCTGATTTTAAGTCCTTTGGGTATAGGCCAAGGAGTGGGATAGCTGGGTCAAATGGTGTTTCCATTCCAAGCTTTCTGAGGAATCTCCACACTGCTTTCCAGAGTGGCTGCACTAATTTGCAACCCCACCAGCAATGTATGAGTGTTCCTTTTTCACCACATCCTCGCCAACACCTATTGTTGCTTGTATTCTTGATAATCGCCATTCTAATTGGGGTGAGATGAAATCTTAGGGTAGTTTTGATTTGCATTTCCCTTATTACTAGGGATGTTGAACATTTTTTCATATATCTGTTGATTACTTGTACATCTTCTTCTGAGAAGTGTCTGTTCATTTCCTTAGCCCATTTGTTGATTGGATTATTTGTATTCTTGGTGTAGAGTTTTTTGAGTTCTTTATAGATTCTGGAAATTAGTGCTCTATCTGAGGTATGGTTGGCAAAGATATTCTCCCACTCTGTAGGCTCTCTCTTCACATTGCTGATAGTTTCCTTTGCTGAGAGAAAGCTTTTTAGTTTGAATCTATCCCAGTTGTTGATTCTTGCTTTTATTTCTTGTGCTATGGGTGTCCTGTTAAGGAAGTCTGATCCTAAGCCAACAAGGTGAAGATTTGGACCTACTTTTTGTTCTATAAGATGCAGGGTCTCTGGTCTGATTCCGAGGTCCTTGATCCATTTTGAGTTGAGTTTTGTGTAGGGTGAGAGATAGGGGTTTAATTTCATTCTATTGCATATGGTTTTCCAGTTTTCCCAGCACCATTTGTTGAAGAGGCTATCTTTTCTGCATTGCATATTTTTGGCACCTTTGTCTAGTATGAGAAAATTGTATTTATTTGGGTTTGTGTCCATGTCCTCTATTCTGTACCATTGATCTACCTGTCTATTTTGGTACCAATACCATGCCGTTTTTGTTACTATTGCTTTGTAGTAGAGTTGAAGATCTGGTATTGCAATACCCCCTGCTTCGCTCTTGCTACTGAGGATTGCTTTAGCTATTCTAGGTTTTTTATTCTTCCAGATGAATTTCATAATTGCTTGCTCTATTTCTGTAAGGTACATCATTGGGATTTTAATTGGAATTGCATTGAATCTGTATAGCACTTTAGGTAGTATAGCCATTTTGACAATATTAATTCTGCCTATCCAGGAACATGGGAGATCTTTCCATCTTCTAATGTTTTCTTTAATTTCTTTCTTTAGTGTTCTGTAGTTCTCATTGTAGAGGTCTTTCACCTCTTTTGTGAGATTGATTCCCAAGTATTTTATTTTTTTCGATGCTATTGTGAATGGGGTAGTTTTCCTAATTTCTCTTTCTGAAGATTCATCACTTATGTATAAAAATGCATTGGATTTATGAGCATTGATCTTGTAATCTGCTACTTTACTGAATTCACTTATGAGTTCTAAAAGTTTTCTGGTGGAATTTCCAGGTTCCTCTAAATATATAATCATGTCGTCAGCGAACAGGGATAGTTTGAGTTCTTCTTTTCCTATTCCTATCCCTTTAATTTCCTTGGTTTGTCTGATTGCTCTGGCTAGAGTTTCAAGGACGATGTTGAATAGAAGCGGCGAAAGAGGGCATCCGTGCCTTGTTCCAGTTTTTATGGGGAACGCTTTCCAGTTTTTCACCATTTAGAATGATATTAGCCATGGGCTTAGCATAGATTGCCTTTATAATGTTAAGGAATGTTCCCACTACCCCAATTTTTTCTAGTGTTTTGAGCATGAAGGGATGCTGTATTTTATCGAATGCTTTTTCTGCATCTATTGAAATAATCATGTGATTCTTAACTTTAAGTCTGTTGATATGGTGAATGACATTTATTGATTTCCGAATGTTGAACCAACCTTGCATCCCTGAGATAAAACCCACTTGATCGTGGTGCACTATCTTTTTAATATATTTTTGTATGCGATTTGCTAAAATTTTGTTGAGAATTTTTGCGTGGATGTTCATTAAGGATATTGGTCTGAAATTTTCTTTCCTCGATGTGTCTCTGTCTGATTTAGGTATCAGGGTGATATTGGCTTCATAGAACAAGTTTGGGAGGGTTCCCTCCTCTTCTATTTCATGGAATAGTTTGAGGAGTATTGGAATGAGCTCTTCTTTAAAGGTTTTGTAGAACTCGGCTGAGAACCCATCTGGTCCTGGACTTTTCTTTGTTGGTAGGCTTTTGATGACCTCTTCTATTTCATTGCTTGAAATTGGTTTATTTAAGTTGTGTATGTCCTCCTCGTTCAGTTTAGGTAATTCATAAGTCTCTAGAAATTTGTTGATGTCTTCGAGGTTTTCTGTTTTGTTGGAGTATAGATTTTCGAAATAGCTTCTAATTACGTTTTGTATTTCACTCGTGTCTGTTGTGATGTTTCCTTGTTCATTCCGAATTTTAGTAATTTGAGTTTTCTCCCTCTTTCTCTTTGTTAGTGTGGCTAAGGGTTTATCAATTTTATTTATTTTTTCAAAGAACCAACTATTTATTTTGTTAATTTTTCCAATTGTTTCTTTTGTTTCGATTTCGTTGATTTTGGCTCTGATTTTAACTATTTCCTGTCTTCTACTACATTTGGTATTGGTCTGCTCTTCTTTTTCTAGCGCTTTGAGCTGTAGTGTTAAGTCGTTTATTTGTTGATTTTTTTCTTCTTTTTTTGAATGCGCCCCATGAAATAAATCTTCCTCTAAGTACTGCTTTCATAGTGTCCCAGAGATTTTGATATGATGTGTCTTTGTTCTAGTTTACTTCTAAGAATTTTTTTATTTCCCTCCTGATGTCTTCTGTTATCCATTCATCATATAATAGTGTATTATTTAATCTCCAGGTATTGGAGAAGTTTCTGTTTTTTATTCTGTCATTTATTTCTAATTTCAATCCATTATGATCTGATAGAGTACAAGGTAGTATCTCTATCTTCTTGTATTTGCTAACAGTAGCTTTGTGGCATAAAATATGGTCTATTTTAGAGAAGGATCCATGTGCTGCTGAGAAGAAAGTGTATTCACTCTTGGTTGGATGGTATATTCTATGTATGTCCGTTAAGTCTAAATTGTTGATTGTGTTGTTGAGATCTATAGTTTCTTTATTCAATTTTTGTTTGGACGATCTATCCAGTGGTGAGAGAGGTGTGTTAAAATCGCCTAGTATTATTGTGTTGTGGTCTATTTGATTTCTGGAATTGAGAAGGATTTGTTTGACGTACGTGGATGAGCCAATGTTCGGGGCATAGATATTTATGATTGTTATGTCTTGCTGATTTATGCTTCCCTTAAGCAGCATATAATGTCCTTCTTTATCCCTTCTGACTAGTTTTGGTTTGAAGTCCACATTATCTGAAATGAGGATGGATACTCCAGATTTTTTGCTGTGTCCGTGTGCATGGTATGTTTTTCCCCATCCTTTCACCTTTAGTCTCTGGGTGTCTCTTTCTATGAGATGAGTCTCTTGCAGGCAGCATATTGTTGGATCTTTCTTTTTAATCCAATCTGCCAGTCTGTGTCTTTTGATTGATGAATTCAGGCCATTAACATTCAGGGTTATTATTGTGATATGATTTGTATTCCCAGTCATTTGACTCATATTTGTTTTTGACATGATTTGGTTTCTCCTTTATTTGGCTATTCCTTTAGGCTAGCGCCTCCTGTTGCTGATTTGCATAGTTGTTTTCATCTCTTCCTCATGGAATATTTTGCTAAGAATGTTCTGTAATGCTGGCTTTCTTTTTGTAAATTCCTTTAGCTTTTGTTTATCATGGAAGGATCTTATTTCATTGTCAAATTTGAAGGTAAGTTTTGCTGGGTATAAGATTCTTGGTTGGCATCCGTTTTCTTTCAGGGCTTGGTATATGTTGTTCCAGGCCCTTCTAGCTTTTTAGGGTCTGGATTGAAAAATCTGCTGATATTCTTATTGGTTTTCCTCTGAATGTAATTTGATTCTTTTCTCTCGCAGCCTTTAAAATTCTGTCTTTATTTTGTATGTTAGGTATTTTCATAATAATGTGCCTTGGTGTGGGTCTGTTGTAATTTTGTATGTTTGGATTTCTATAAGCCTCTTGTACTTGGTTTTCCATTTCATTCTTCAGATTTGGGAAATTTTCTGTTATTATTTCATTGAATAGATTGTTCATTCCTTTGGTTTGTTTCTCTAAGCCTTCCTCAATCCCAATAATTCTTAAATTTGGCCTTTTCATGATATCCCATAATTCTTGTAGATTCTGTTCATGATTTCTTACCATCTTTTCTGTTTGGCCAACTTTGCTTTCAAGATTAAATAATTTGTCTTCAATGTCTGAGGTTCTGTCTTCCAGGTGTTCTATCCTATTGGTTATGCTTTCTATGGAGTTTTTAACTTGGTTTATTGTTTCCTTCATTTCAAGTATTTCAGTTTGTTTTTTTTTTCAGTATCTCTAACTCTTTATTGAAATGATCTCTTGCTTCCCGTATTTGGTCTTTTAACTGTTGATTGGTGCGATCCTTTAATGCCTGCATTTGCTCTTTCATCTCCTCCTTCAATGCCTGCATTTGCTCTTTCATCTCCTCATTAGCTTCCCTGATTGTTTTAATTACGTACATTCTGAACTCCCTTTCTGACATTTCTTCTGCTGTGCTGTCATTGGGTTTTATTGATGTAGTATATAGGTTTGTTTGGGACATTTTCTTCCCTTGTTTTCTCATATTGGTCAGCTGTCAGTGGGACCCTGAGATATTGCAGTTTTCCACTATTGGCTTAGTGTCCCGGTAGATTTCCAGTGTATCACCTCCCAGCCTTCAGTAGCCTGATGTCTTGGAGGAATCTGATAATGCAGCGCATCCAAAGAAAACTGCCCCTAGCCCCCTACTGGTTCCACAGTTTGGAACTGGCTCTGTGCGGAAAGGCTCTCACTGTGGGCCTGCACCGTGCAGCTGGCCGTGTGGGAGGAGTCCACTGCCGGAGTGTGGAAGGCTACCTTGGGAAGACTCTAGCTGCCCTGCCCGGCTCCGATAAGCCACCTCTATCTGGGCCTGCCACCCGGGCCGAGCTTTACCCAGTGGGCAGACTCACCTGTGGCTCTATTTCAGTCTGAGTCTCTCAATGCCTCCCCTTCTTAACTCCTGGGTTCTGGAGCGGCTGGGGGTGCAGTCTCCCTCTCGGCCGCCATCTTGTATCGCCCAGTGAAGAGAGCCTGCAGCCGGAGTGGGCAGAGCCGCCTGAAGAGGTCTCTGGCTGCCCTGCCCTGATACCAGAGGCTGCTTGCGGATCGAAGCTCTCCGTTGGTTCGGGGGTTTGTGGCTGGTTCTATGTAGAAAGCCTCTCACTGGGCGGTCTGCTCTGAGAAGCTAGCCTTGAGAGGCACCTCCCACCGCAGGGATCCAGGCTACTTGAGGAAGTCTCTGGCTGCCCTATCCTGGTCCCTGAAACTGCTTGCGTGCCAGAGTATGCTGCGCTGCACTGGCTCCGGGACTCGGAGCTTGTTCTGGTCAGAAAGGCTCTCACTAGCGGGCCAGTTCCGCTCCGAGAACCTGGAGAAGCTGGCTGTGTGGGCGGGGCCCACCGCCGGAGTGCACAGGGCTGCCTGTGGATGACTCTAGCTGCCCTACCCGGCTCCGATAAGCCACCTCTATCTGGGCCTGCCACCCGGGCCGAGCTTTACCCAGTGGGCAGACTCACCTGTGGCTCTATTTCAGTCCGAGTCTCTCAATGCCTCCCCTTCTTAACTCCTGGATTCTGGAGCGACTGGGGGTGCAGTCACCCTCTAGGCCGCCATCTTGGATCGCCCAGTGCAAAAGATTTTTTGGCATATAAAGTATTATAACTTTTTCATCAAAATACCAAGTTTATGAAAATGGGAACAGTACTGGGGAGATTGTATTTCTCTTCACTATGGTACTTTAAAAATACAGAAAAAGAAAAAATACAGAAAAAGGACTAAAACAAGATACCTTTTTTTTTTTTTTTTAAAAGCATTTTCTGTAGAACAAATCTGGAAGGATAAGAACATAATTATGTGTTACTAGTTTCATCTAGGTGTTTTTTTTCTTTTCTTTTCTTTTTTTAAAGGAGGAAAAATGTATTTGGGGTTTACAGTTTCAAAAGGTTCGGTCCATAGATGGCCAGTTCCATTGCTCTGGGCCCAAGATGAGGCAGAACATCATGGTAGAAGTATGGTGGAAGAAAGCAGCTCAGGACCTAACCACCAGGAAACAAGGAGCTCCATTCACCAGGGACAAAATATATGTCCCAAAGGCATGCCACCAGTGACCTACCTCCTCCATTCATACCCTATGTGCCTATAGTTATCACCCAGTTAATCCATTCAAGTAGATTAACAAACTGATTAAGGCTTTTATAACCCAATCGTTTCACCTCTTAACTTTCTTGCATTGTCTTACACATGAGCTTTCAGGGTACATTTCATATATAAACCATAACACTCTGCCTCTGACCCCCAAAAGCTCATGCCCATCTCACAATGCAAGATATATTTAGTCCATTTCCAAGAGTCCCCAGAGTTCTTAATGGTTTGAGTGTTGTCCAAAAATGGAGTGTTGTCCAAGTCCACAGTCTCTTCTGAGACTTAAGGAGAACTCTCTGCATGAGTCCCTGTAATGATCAAAAGCAAATTACATATATCCAATATAGAAAGGCACAGATTAAACATTTCCATTCCAGAAGGGAGAAATATGGGCATAGAAAAAAGGAATGGGACCAAAGCAAGACTGAAATTCAATGGGGCAAACAAGTTCTGTAACTCCACATCCAGCTTCTGGGGCATATGGTATCCTGATGTTCTCTCTAAAAAGCCTGTGTAGCTCCACCCCTATAACCTTGCTGGTTGAAGTCCACATGGCTTCTCTCTTAGCTTGTTTCTGTTCAATTCCTAAAATTTTCCTTGGCAGCTGTCTCATGGTACTGGCACCTCTTAATCTTAGGGATTTCCACTGCAGCTTAGGCCTCCTTTTCACATCTTCAATCACCACACTTCGGGGGCTGTCTCCAGGGACTCTCGCCCTGCTACACTTTGCCTGGCTTCACAGGCCTTCCTTTGAAATACTGCTTATAACAATCTAAAACGTTTGCAGCTTGTATCTCTAAACTTTTCAAAATTCCATGACCCCCTAACTTCAGCATCCTGCATTCCTGCAGAATACGGTTAATACCAAGGTCTGCCACCATCTTGAGTAGTAGCCATGCCTCCAGGGATTAGAGCTTCAGCAACCCATCAGTGTTTCAGCTGTTGGGCATGGTGAAACAACTTCCTAGGTCCCCTTGTGGAAGTATGGTATCCCATTGGTCTCTTGACAAAGGAATTTTTACTTTTACATTCTTGAGTCTGAGATGAGTGTGGTCTTGCCAATTCTTGAGATGACCTCAAACCATCTTTCCTATTATTTCTGGGTAAAGTATTTAGCTTATATTTAGTGGCTGTAAGTTTGGAATAACACAACTTCCTTAAGCTTGCATATTTAAACTTTTCAAAATTCCTCCCACAAATTCCAAAAATTCCAAAAGCTTCTGAACCACATGGTCAGTTAGTTATAGCAATGATCACAGTTCTTGGCACCAATTTCTGTTTTAGTCAACTTTTCCACCACCGTGACCTGACAAGAACAATACAGAGGAGGAAAAGTTATTTGGGATTCAGTGATTTCAGAGGTATCAGTTCATAGATGGCCAACTCCATTGCTCTGGGCTCAAGGTGAGGCAGAACACTATGGCAGAAGAGTGTGGTGAAGGAAAGTAGCTCATGACATAGCACCAGGAAGCAGAGCTGATCTATTTTTTAAAATTTATTTTTATTGTAAACAAACGGGATACATGTTGTTTCTCTGTTTGTACATGGAGTAACAGCATACCATTTGCGTAATCATACATTTAATTAGGGTAATGATGTTTGATTCATTCCATTATTGTTTCCTTCCCTCCACCCCTCCCACCCATCTTTTCCCTCTATACAGTTCCTCCTTCCTCCATTCTTGCCCCTCTCCCACCCCCATTATGTGTCATCATCCGCTTATCAGTGAGATCATTCACCTTTGGGATTTTTGAGATTGGCTTATCTCACTTAGCAGGATATTCTCCAATTTCATCCATTTACCTGCAAATGCCATAATTTTATTTTTCTTTATAGCTGAGTAATATTCCATTGTATATATATACCACAGTTTCTTTATCCATTCATCAATTGAAGGACATCTAGGTTGGTTCCACAGTCTGGCTATTGTGAACTGAGCAGCTATGAACATTGATGTGGCTGTATCTCTGTAGTATGCTGATATTTTAAGTCCTTTGGGTATAGCCTGAGAAGTGGGATAACTGGGTCAAATGGTGGGTCCATTCCAAGCTTTCTGAGGAATATCCACACTGCTTTCCAGAGTGGCTGCACTAATTTGCAGCCCCACTAGCAATGTATGAGTGTACCTTTCTCCCCACATCCTCGCCAACACCTATTGTTGCTTGTATTCTTGATAATTGCCATTCTAATTGGGGCGACGGGGAATCTTAGGGTAGTTTTGGTTTGCATTTCTCATATTACTAAAGATGGTGAACATTTTTTCATATGTGTGTTGATTGCTTGTAGATCTTCTTCTGTGAAGCGTCTGTTCATATACTTAAACCATTTGTTGATTGGGTTATTTGCATTCTTGGTGTAGAGTTTTTTGAGTTCTTTATATATTCTGGAAATTAGTGCTCTATCTGAAGTATGAGTGGCAAAGATATTCTCCCACTCTGTAGGCCCTCACTTCGCATTGCTGATAGTTTCCTTTGCTGAGAGAAAGCTTTTTAGTTTGAATCTATCCCAGTTATTGATTCTTGCTTTTATTTCTTGTGTTATGGGAGTCCTGTTAAGGAAGTCTGATCCTAAGCCAACAAGGTGAAGATTTGGACCTACTTTTTGTTCTATAAGATGCAGGGTCTCTGGTCTGATTTCAAGGTCCTTGATCCATGTGAGTTGGTTTTTGTGCAGGGTGAGAGATAGGGGTTTAGTTTCATTCTGTTGCATATGGATTTCCAGTTTTCCCAGCACCATTTGTTGAAGAGGCTATCTTTTCTGCATTGCATATTTTTGGCACATTTGTCTAGTATGAGAAAATTGTATTTATTTGGGTTTGTGTCCATGTCCTCTATTCTGTACCATTGATCTACCTTTCTATTTTGGTGCCAATACCATGCCGTTTTTGTTACTATTGCTTTGTAGTATAGTCGAAGTTCTGGTATTGTGATACCCCCTGTTTCATTCTTCCTGCTAAGGATTGCTTTAGCTATTCTGGGTTTCTTATTCTTCCAGCTGAATTTCAAGATTGCTTGCTCTATTTCCATAAGGTATGTCATTGGGATTTTAATTGGAATTGCATTCTGTATAGTAGAATCTGTATAGTACTTTTGGTAGTATGACCATTTTGACAATATTAATTCTGCCTATCCAAGAACATGGCAAATCTTTCCATCTTCTAAGGTCCTCCTCAATTTCTTTCTTCAATGTTTTGTAGTTTTCATTGTAGAGATCTTTCACCTCTTTGATTAGATTGATTCCCAAGTATTTTATTTCTTTTGAGGCTATTGCAAATGGAGTTGTTTTCCTCATTTCCCTTTCAGTTGTTTCATCACTTCCATATAAAAATGCTTTAGATTTATTCGTGTTGATTTTATAGCCTGCTATTTTGCCGAATTCATTGATGAGGTCTATAAGTTTTCTGGAGGAGGTTTTTAGATCCTCTAAATATAGAATCATATCATCAGCAAATAGTGACAGCTTAAGTTCCTCTTTTCCTATTCATATCCCTTTAATTTCTTTGGTCTGCCTAATTGCTCTGGCTAGAGTTTCGAGGACAATGTTAAATAGAAGTGGTGAAAGAGGACATCCCTGTCTTCTTCCCGTTTTTAAAGGGAATGGTTTCAGTTTTTTTCCATTAAGAATGATGTTGGCCATGGGCTTAGCATAAATATCCTTTATCCTTTACAATGTTCAGGTATGTTCCTACTATCCCTATTTTTTCTAGTGTTTTGAGCATGAAGGGGTGTTGTTTTTTGTCGAGCGCTTTTTCTGCGTCAATTGAAATAACCATATGATTCTGATCCTTAAGTCTATTGACATGAAGGATTACGTTTATTGATTTACGGATGTTAAACCATCCTTGCATTCCAGGGATGAACCCCACTTGATTGTGGTGCACGATTTTCTTAATATGTTTTTGGATATGGTTTGCCAATACTTTGTTAAGGATCTTTGCATCTATATTCATCAAGGATATTGGTCTAAAATTTTCTTTCTTTGATGTGTATTTTCCTGGTTTGGGTATGAGGGTAATATTAGCTTCATAGAATGAGTTAGGTAGGGTACCCTCCTTTTCTATTTCCTGGAATACTTTGAGAAGTATTGAAATGAGTTCTTCTTTGGAGGTCTTGTAGAACTCGGCTGAGAATCCGTCTGGTCCTGGGCTTTTCTTGGATGGTAGATTTTTAATGGCTTCTTCTATTTCATTGCTTGATATTGATCTGTTTAAATCGTGTATGTCCTCCTGGTTCAGTTTGGGAGGAGTATATGTCTCTAGAAATTTGTCAATGTCTTTGGTAGTTTCTATTTTGTTGGAATACAGATTTTCAAAGTAGCTTCTCATGTTCTGTATCTCAGTGGTGTCTCTTGTGATATTTCCTTTTTCATCAGGAATTTTAGTAATTTGAGTTTTCTCTCTCCTTCTCTTTGTTAGTGTGGCTAAGGGTTTGTCTATTTTATTTACTTTTTCAAAGAACCAACTTTTTGTTTTGTCAATTTTTTGAATTGTTTCTTTTGTTTCAATTTCATTGATTTCAGCTCTGATTTTAATTATTTCCTGTCTTCTACTACTTTTGCTGTTATTCTGTTCTTCTTTTTCTAGGGCTTTGAGCTATAATGCTAGGTCATTTAGTTGTTGACTTTTCATTCTTTTCTGGAATGCACTCCATGCAATGAATTTTCCTCTTAGTACCACTTTCATAGTGTCCCAGAGATTTTGATATGTTGTATCATCTTTTTCATTGACCTCTAAGAATTTTTTTTATCTCCTCCCTGATGTTTTTTGTTATCCATGTTTCATTCAATAGCATATTATTTAGTCTCCAGGTGTTGGAGTAATTTCTTTTTTTTTATTTTGTCATTGATTTCTATTCTCAGTCCATTATGATCTGATAGAACACAAGGCAGTATCTCTATTTGTTTGCATTTCCTAAGGGCTGTTTTGTGGTATAACATATGGTCTATTTTTGAGAAGGTTCCATGTGCTGCTGAGAAGAAAGTGAATCTGCTCGTTGATGGATGGAATATTCTATATATTTCTATTAAGTCTAGGTTATTGATTGTGGTATTGAGTTCTATGGTTTCTTTGGTTGGATTTTGTTTGGAAGATCTAACTAGTGGTGATAGCGGTGCATTAAAGTCACCCAGAATTATTGTGTTGTGGTCTATGTGATTTCTGAAATTGAAAAGGATTTTGATGTACAGGGATGTGCCATTGTTTGGGGCGTAAATATTTACTATCATTATGTCTTCCTGATTTATGGTTCCCTTAAGCAGTATGAAATGTCCTTCTTTATCCCTTCTGACTAAGTTTGGCTTGAAGTCCACTTTATCTGATATAAGGATGGAAACCCCTGCTTTTTTACTGAGTCCATGTACGTGGTAGGTTTTTTCCCATCCTTTCACCTTTAGTCTGTGGATGTCTTTTTCTATGAGATGAGTCTCTTCCAGGCAGCATATTGTTGGGTTTTTCTTTTTAATCCATTCTGCCAGTCTATGTCTTTTGATTGATGAGTTTAGGCCATTAACATTCAGGGTAATTATTGAGATATGATTTGTATTCCCAGTCATTTGACTTATTTTTGGCTTTTAGGTTGGCTTGTTTTCTCCTTTGAGTAGTTTTTCTCTAAGGTAGTTCCTCCCTTTGTTGACCTACATTGTTGTTTTTCATTTCCTCCTCATGGAATATTTTGTTGAGAACATTCTGTAGTGCAGGCTTTCTATTTGTAAATTCTCTTAACTTTGTTTATCATGGAAGAATTTTATTTCATCTTCAAATCTGAAGGTTAGTTTTGCTGGGTATAGGATTCTTGGTTGGCATCAATGTTCTTTCAGAGCTTGAAATATGTTGTTCCAGGCCCTTCTAGCTTTTAGAGTCTGGGTTGAGAAGTCGGCTGCTATCCGTATTGGTGTCCCCCTATATGTAATCTGATGCTTTTCTCTTGCGGCCTTCAAAATCCTATCTTTATTTTGAATGTTAGGCATTTGCATTATAACATGCCTTGGTGTGGATCTGTTGTGATTCTGTGCATTTGGTGTTCTGTAAGCCTCTTGTATTTGATTTTTCATTTCATTCTTCAGGTTTGGGAAATTTTCTGATATTGTTTCATTGAATAGGTTGTCCATTCCTTTGGTTTGTATCTCTGTGCCTTCTTCAATCCCAATAATTCTTAAATTTGGTCTTTTCATGATGTCCCATGGTTCTTGGAGGTTCTGGTCATGATTTCTTACCATCTTCTCTGTTTGGGCAACTTTATTTTCAAGATTAAATATTTTGTCTTCATTGTCTGAGGTTCTGTCTTTCAAGTGGTCTAGTCTTTTGGTGATGCTTTCCTTTGAGTTTTTTATTTGGTGTCTTGTTTCCTTCATTTCAAGGATTTCCATTTTTTTTTTTTTTGAGAATCTCCATCTCTTTGTTGAAATGATTTTTGCTTCCTACAGGTGCTCTTTCAGCTTATTGGTATTATCATTCATTGCCTGCATTTGTTCTCTAATCTCATCCTTTGCCTCACAAATCATCTTAATCATGTATAATCTGAAGTCCTTTTCTGACATTTCTTCTAACATACTGTAATTAGATTCTATTAATATAGAATCTAGATTTGTTTGGATCATTTTCTTCCCTTGTTTTTTCATGTTGTTCATGTATCTTCCCCTCTAGCAGTGCAGATCTGGGGTATTGCGGATTTCCCCCTATAGGCTTATTGTGGCCCTTTAGGTTTCCAAAACCCTTTCTTTAAGGGGAGATCAATATTAGCAGTGCCCAATTCAGACACTATGCAATCCTAGACCAAATAGCCCCTATGAGGACAATAACAAAATTGTCATAATAAACAGAATGAGTTCAAATATTATCTTCAGTAAAACAAACAGATTTGCAATAAGGTCTGCAGTTTCTAATGGAGGACAAAGCAGATTCAGAGGGATGTAGAATGTGGCTGTTAATGGGCAAGAAAAGAATATACAGAAGTTCTAGATAATAGAAAGTGTGAGAGTGTAATCAAAAGAAATTGGATATTAGCATGCAAAAAAGGGAGAAAGAGACTCTGAGGGAACAGGTAAACAAAAGTAAAAGAAAGCAAGAAAAGTGAAGAAATAAAAACTTAAATTTTTTCAATAAGAAGAAAAAAGAAAATCTATAGTATAACAGTCATATAGTAATGAAACCTCCCAGTCTTAATTAGCCTGATGCATGAGAGGTTCCTGACCATGAGCTTCAAGCCTCCAGCAGGCGTCTCAGGATGGGTTTTGCCCCATCTAAAGATCGGAGCTAAGGCTTCCAGGATTATCCAATATGGCCACTCTGGCTTTGAAATGTGTTGGCAAATGGGGAGCTGCAGCTCAGGGTGTGGCCGTGGTCAGCTGGAGGTCCTGGAGGCAGGATGTGGTTGGTCAGGCAGGGGTCCTGGAGGTCGGGTGCATTTGGTGTGGATGTGGGATCCTGGAGGCTGGTTGCAATCAGTCGGTCTGGGGTCCCGGTGATAGAGCGCAGTCAGTTGGTCTGGGGGTCCTTGCAGCAGGGAGCAGTCAGTTGATGTGAGGGCTCCAGAGGCAGGAAGTGATCAGTTGGGCTGAGGGCTCCTGGAGATGGGGCTCAGTCAGTCTGGCCAGGGGTCCTATGGGGCCTGGCTGTTGTCTCAAAATGGCGGTAGCCATTTGTATCAAACCTGCAGGTACTGTGACAGAGAACTTCCAGGCAGCAGCAGGCGACGATCTCTTTGCTGACTGTTGTCGGACGATCGGGAGGTGAACCTCGTGCGTTGGGTGATGGATAGGTGCAAGGCAGGTGATGGACAGGCGAGAGGCAGGCAAATGGTGGATGATAGACGCCTGACAGTCAGAAACTATTATTTTTAATTTTAAACAATTTGCTTCAACATTAACTGAAAGGTGTCCTACCAAATCAGAACAATAGAGGAGGAAAGTTTCATTTGAGGGCTCACGATTTCAGAGGTCTTAGTCCATAGAAGGTCAGCTCCATTCCTTGCGGCTCAAGGTGAGGCAGAACATCATGGGGGAAGAGCGTGGTGGAGGGAAGCAACTCACAAGATGATCAGAAAGCAGAGAGAGAGCTGATCTATTTTTAATATTTTATTAATTAAATATTTAAATGGTAAATAGGACAATGTGATTTAAAAGCCATTTATAATTTAAAAGAGTATAAAATAAAGGACATTGGAATGTAAGATGTTCTATCATATTTTTTATTCAAATTGTATTAATATAAATAATATAGCTAACACATAGAAACAGGAACTGAATAGGCACTATTTAATTTCATAAACACATATAAAATAAAATATTTTTAGAAATATTAAAAATAGCATTGGGAAGAAAAGAGCCCTCACAAAGAGTTAGTTAATTACAAATAAATACCTCATATTTGATAAAACTTGTTAAAATATGCCAATAAAGGAAGAGATTAATTGGCTACAATTCTCCAATTAAAAATAAAAACAGAAAAATATATTGAAAATGAAATGTTGACATGGGCTGAAACATGTTTATCATATATGAAATTCTAAAATTTGATTATTATATTTATATTTAAAAAATTTTTTTCGTTGTTGATGGACTTTTATTTTATTTTTTTTATGTGGTGCTGAGAATCGAACCCGGTGCCTCACACATGCTAGGCAAGCACTCTACCACTGAGCTAAAACCCCCAGTCCTGATAATTATATATTTTAAGAAAAAGTGTTACAGGAAATTTTCTTGGTAAAAGTGACTTTTGACCAGTCTCAGCAATTTAGTGAGGCACTTAGCAACTCAGCGAAATCCTGTCTCTAATAAAATATTAGAAAAAGGGCTGGGGATGTGGCTCAGTGGTTGAGCACCCCTGGGTTCAACCCCCCCGTACAAAAAAAAAAAATGGCTCTTGGACCAATATCCTTTAGCAGAAAAGTTAAGCAGTTTCTGCAAAAGGCATTTTAAGGGTACCAAGTGGGCAGACACCAGGATATAGCAGATATGCAGGTAGAGAAGAAGGAGGAAGAGAAGAAGGGCGGTTCCATACTTGACCTGGAACACAGGTCTTCCCAGAGTACTTAAGGGTCTCATAATTGAAAGAAGTGTCACAAGTATTGTGTAGGGCCACATCTCTATATTTTGTACCATTTTAAAGTGCAGGGCAAAAATCTGAGTTTTATCATGAGTCCCAGACATTGGTGTAGTGAATTTCTTAGGGTCACACTTCTTTGGAGATAAATAGCAGGTCAGAATGTGACAGACTTTCAATTATTTCCCAATAAGGAGTGATTCCTTTCCTTGGACTGTTTAACACTATTTTGCTCTGCTTGAATCTTTTGCTTTTCCTATTCTCATACTGTTCTTGCCTTATCACTACTTGAATCCTGCTTATCATCTGATTTTATAGAAGTGTCATGTTTATATAGTTGCCTGATATTGTGAACAGAATTCTAAAGTTGTCCATCAAGATCCCCATTTTCTGGTTATTCAAAGAACTGCTGTGCTTATAATACAAGACTTTCTAGGTGGGCCTAATCTAATCACATGAGTCCTTTAAAAGGAGAGTATTTTCTCCAGATAGGAGCAAAAGACGTCTCAGACAGATTGAACATAGGCACCTGACATTCCATTGCTGTTTTGGAGAAAGAGGGAGTCATGTGAGAAGGTGTGCAGGGATCCTGTTCCAGAGAAGAGTGACCCCATGACCCCATCTGACAGCCAACAAGGAAACAATGTCCTCAGATCTACAGACTGAGTTTCTTTAGTGCCCTGAATAAGCTTGGAGTCAGATTCATCCCAGAGCATCCAGGTAAGAGCCCAACCAAGCTAACAACTTTTCAGTCTTGTGAGATTCAAAACAGGGAGACAACTTGAGTCCACTGGAGTATTACCATTACTTGAGTGACAATTTATTATAGTAGCAATAAAGACCTAGGATGCCTGGCAAATTGTGACTTCCTCTCTTGACCAGAAAAGCAGAAAAACAGAACCAAATAGAGATTATATATACAAAAGATTTATTATAAGGAATGAGCTTACATGATTATGGAAGCTGAGAAACTTCACCAACTGCTATCTGCAAGCTGGAGACCCAGGAAAGTCAGGGGTTCAGTTCTGGTCTGAGTCTGGCATGGTAAGAACTCAGGTGTAAATTCTAGTCCAGGTTGGAAAGCTTGAGAACTAGGAAATTGAAGGTGGACATTGTGGTCTGCATCGGCAGGCCTGAGAAATAAGGAGTACTAACAGTATGAGAAGATCAATGTCCCCATTCCAAACCATCAGGTTAAGGGATCTTTCCCTTCCTCTTATTTTTTGTTTTCTATTCAGGACCATGACTAATTGGATGAGGTGCACCCACATTGCAGAGAGCCATAATATTTAGTCATTCCACTTACTCAAATACTAACTCCCTCTGGAAATACCTTCATAAATACACACAGAATATCCAACCATATATCTGAGTATTCTGTGACCCAGACAAGTTGACAAAGAAAATTAATTATAACAATACTCTATTTCTTCTTTTTTAATTGTTAACAAATGGGATACATGTTGTTTCTCTGTTTGTACATGGAGTAAAGGCATACCATTTGTGTAATCATAAATTTACATAGGGTAATGTCATTTGATTCATTCTGTTATTTTTTCCCTTCCCCCAACCCCTCCTAATCCTCTTTTCCCTCTATACAGTCCTCCTTCCTCCATTCTTGCCCCCCTCCCTAACCCTAACCCTAACCCTAACACTAACCCCTCCCACCGCTTACCAGCGAGATCATTCGTCCTTTGTTTTTTTGAGATTGGCTTATCTCACTTAGCATGATATTCTCCAATTTCATCCATTTGCCTGCAGATGCCATAATTTTATCATTCTTTATGGTGGAGTAATATTCCATTGTATATATATACCACAGTTTCTTTATCCATTCATCAATTGAAGGACATCTAGATTGGTTCCACAATCTGGTTATTGTGAATTGAGCAGCAATGAACATTGATGTGGCTGTATCTCTATGATATGCTGATTTTAAGTCCTTTGGGTATAGGCCAAGGAGTGGGATAACTGGGTCAAATGGTGGTTCCATTCCAAGCTTTCTGAGGAATCTCCACACTGCTTTCCATAGTGGCTGCACTAATTTGCAAACCCTCCAGCAATGTATGAGTGTACCTTTTCCCCCACATCCTTTCCAACACCTATTGTTGCTTGTGTTCTTGATAATCGCCATTCTAATTGGGGTGAGATGGAATCTTAGGGTGGTTTTGATTTGCATTTCTCTTATTACTAGAGATGTTGAACATTTTTTCACATATCTGTTGATTGCTTGTAGATCTTCTTCTGTGAAGCATCTGTTCATTTCCTTAGCCTATTTGTTGATTGGATTATTTGTATTCTTGGTGTAGAGTTTTTTGAGTTCTTTATATATTCTGGAAATCAGTGCTCTATCTGAAGTATAAGCGGCAAAGATTTTCTCCCACTCTGTAGGCTCTTTCTTTGCATTGCTGATAATTTCCTTTGCTGAGAGAAAGCTTTTTAGTTTGAATCTATCCCAGTTGTTGATTCTTGCTTTTATTTCTTGTGCTATGGGAGTCCTGTTAAGGAAGTCTGATCCTAAGCCAACAAGGTGAAGATTTGGACCTACTTTTTCTTCTATAAGATGAAGGATCTCTGGTTTGATTCCGATGTCCTTGATCCATTTTGAGTTGATTTTGTGCAGGGTGAGAAATATGGGTTTAATTTCATTCTGTTGCATATAGATTTCCAGTTTTCCCAGCACCATTTGTTGAAGAGGCTATCTTTTCTCCATTGCATATTTTTGGCACATTTGTCTAGTATGAGAAAATTGTATTTATTTTGGTTTGTGTCCATGTCTCCTATTCTGTACCATTGATCTACCTGTCTATTTTGGTACCAATATCATGCCATTTTTGTTACTATTGCTCTGTAGTATAGTTGAATATCTGGTATTGCGATACCCCCTACTTTGCTCTTTCTGCTAAGGATTGCTTTAGCTATTCTGGGTTTCTTATTCTTCCAGATGAATTTCATGATTGCTTGCTCTATTTCTGTAAGGTACATCATTGGGATTTTAATTGGAATGGCATTGAATCTGTATAGCACTTGTGGTAGTATGGCCATTTTGACAATATTAATTCTGCCTATCCAAGAACATGGGAGATCTTTACATCTTCTAAGGTTTTCTTTAATTTCTTTCTTTAGTGTTCTGTAGTTCTCATTGTAGAGGTCTTTCACCTCTTTCGTTAGATTGATTCCCAAGTATTTTATTTTTGTTGAGGCTATTGTGAATGGGGTAGTTTGCCTAACTTCTCTTTCTGAAGATTCATCACTTATGTATAAAAATTCATTGGATTTATGAGCATTAATCTTTTATCCTGCTACTTTACTGAATTAACTTATGAGTTCTAAAAGTTTTCTGGTGGAATTTCCTGGTTCCTCTAAATATATAATCATGTAATCAGCAAACAGGTATAGTTTGAGTTCTTCTTTTCCTCTTTGTATCCCTTTAATTTACTTGGTCTGTTTAATTGCTCTGGCTACAGTTTCAAGGACAATGTTGAATAGAAGTGGTGAAAGAGGGCATCCCTACCTTGTTCCAGTTTTTAGGGGGAATGCTTTTAGTTTTTCACCATTTAGAATATTGGCCATGGGCTTAGTGTAGATGGCCTTTACAATGTTAAGGAATGTTCCCACTATCCCTATTTTTCCTAATGTTTTGAGCATGAAGGGATGCTGTATTTTATCGAATGCTTTTTCTGCATGTATTGAAATAATCATGTGATTCTTGACTTTAAGTCTGTTGATATGGTGAATGACATTTATTGCTTTCCAGATGCTGAACCAACCTTGCATCCCTGGGATAAAACCCACTTGATCATGGTGCACTATGTTTTTAATATGTTTTTGTATGCGATTTGCTAAAATATTTTTGAGAATTTTTGCATCTATGTTCATTAAGGATATTGGTCTGAAATTTTCTTTCCTTGATGTGTCTCTGTCTGGTTTAGGTATCAGGGTGATATTGGCTTCATAGGATGAGTTTGGAAGGGTTCCCTCCTCTTCTATTTCATGGAATACTTTGAGGAGTATTGGAATGAGCTCTTCTTTGAAGGTTTTGTAGAACTCGGCTGAGAACCTGTCTGAGGACTTTTCTTTGTTGGTAGGCTTTTGATGACCTCTTCTATTTCATTGCTTGAAATTGATTTATTTAAGTTGTGTATGTCCTCCTGGTTCAGTTTCGGTAATTCATATGTCTCTAGAAACTTGTTGATGTCTTGGAGGTTTTCTGTTTTGTTGGAGTATAGATTTTCAAAATAGCTTCTAATTATGTTTTGTATTCCACTCGTGTCTGTTGTGATATTTACTTGTTCATTCTGAATTTTAGTAATTTGAGTTTTCTCTCTCTTTCTCTTTGTTAGTGTGACTAAGGGTTTATCAATTTTATTTATTTTTTCAAAGAACCAACTCTTTATTTTGTTAATTTTTTCTATTGTTTCTTTTGTTTCAATTTCATTGATTTCAGCTCTGATTTTAACTATTTCCTGTCTTCCACTACTTTTGGTGTTGGTCTGCTCTTCTTTTTCTAGGGCTTTGAACTGTAGTGTTAAGTCGTTTATTTGTTGATTTTTTTCTTCTTTTGTTGAATGCGCTCCATGAAATAAATCTTCCTCTAAGTACTGCTTTCATAGTGTCCCAGAGATTTTGATATGATGTGTCTTTCTTCTCATTTACCTCTAAGAAGTTTTTTTATTCCCTCCTGATGTCTTCTGTTATTGATTCATATAATAGTGTATTATTTAATCTTCAGGTTTTAGAGAAGTTTCTGTTTTTTATTCTGTTTTTTATTTCTAATTTCAATCCATTATGATCTGGTAGAATACAAGGTAGTATGTCTATCTTCTTGTATTTGCTAACAGTATCTTTGTGGTATAAAATAGGTCTATTTTAGAGAAGGATCCATGTGCTGCTGAGAAGAAAGTTTATTCATTCTTTGTTGGATGGTATATTCTATATATGTCCATTAAGTCTAAATTGTTGATTGTGTTATTGAGATCTATGGTTTCTTTATTCAATTTTTGTTTGGAAGATCTATCCAGTGGTGAGAGAGGTATGTTAAAATCACCTAGTATTATTGTGCTGTGGTCTATTTGATTTCTGGAATTGAGAAAGATTTGTTTGACATACATGGATGAGCCAATATTCGGGGCATAGATATCTATGATTGTTATGTCTTGGTGATTTATGTTTCCCTTAGGCAGTATGAAATGTCCTTCTTTATCCCTTCTGACTAGTTTTGGCTTGATGTCCACGTTATCAGAAATGAGAATGGAAACGCCAACTTTTTGCTGTGTCTGTGTGCATGATATGTTTTTTCCCATCCTTTCACCTTTAGTCTGTGGTATCTCTTTCTATGAGATGAGTCTCTTGCAGGCAGCATATTGTTGGATTTTTCTTTCTAATCCAATCTGCTAGTCTGTGTCTTTTTATTGATGAGTTCAGGCCATTAATATTCAGGGTTATTATTGTGATATGATTTGTATTCCTAGTCATTTGACTCACTTTTGTTTTTTTGACTTGATTTGGTTTCTCCTTTATTTGGCTATTCCTTTAGGCTAGTTCCTCCCTTTGCTGATTTGCATCATTGTTTTTCATCTCTTCGTCATGGAATATTTTGCTGAGAATGTTCTGTAATGCTGGCTTTCTTTTTGTAAATTCTTTTAGCTTTTGTTTATCATGGAAGGATTTTATTTCGTCGTCAAATCTGAAAGTAAGTTTTGCTGGGTATAAGATTCTTGGCTGGCATCCGTTTTCTTTCAGGTCTTGGTAAATGTTGTTCCAGGCCCTTCTAGTTTTTAGGGTCTGGATTGAAAAATCTGCTGATATTCTTATTGGTTTCTCCCTGAATGTAATTTGATTCTTTTCTCTCACAGCCTTTAAAATTCTGTCTTTATTTTGTGTGTTAGGTATTTTCATAATAATGTGCCTTGGTGTGGGTCTGTTTTAATTTTGTATATTTGGAGTCCTATAAGCCTCTTGTACCTGCTTTTCCATTTCATTCTTCAGATTTGGGAAATTTTCTGATATTATTTCATTGAATAGATTGTTCATTCCTTTGGTTTGTTTCTCTAAGCCTTCCTTAATCCCAATAATTCTTAAATTTGGCCTTTTCATGATATCCCATAATTCTTGTAGATTCTGTTCATGATTTCTTACCATCTTCTCTGTTTGGTCAATTTTGTTTTCAAGATTAAATATTTTGTCTTCAATATCTTAGGTTCTGTCTTCCAGGTGTTCTATTCTATTGGTTATGCCTTCTATGGAGTTTTTAACTTGGTTTATTGTTTCCTTCATTTCAAGGATTTCTGTTTTTTTTTCAGTATCTAACTCTTTATTGAAATGATCTTTTGTTTCCCATATTTGCTCTTTTAACTATTGATTGGTGCGATCATTTAATGCCTGCATTTGCTCTTTCATCTCTTCCTTCAATGCCTGCATTTGCTCTTTCATCTCCTCATTTGCTTTTCTGATTGTTTTAATTATGTACATTCTGAACTTCCTTTCTGACATTTCTTCTGCTGTGCTATCATTGGGTTTTATTGATATAGTATCTAGGTTTGTTTGGGACATTTTCTTCCCTTGTTTTCTCATATTGGTCAGCTGTCAGTGGGACTCTGAGATATTGCAGATTTCCTCTATTGGCTTATAGTGTCCTTGTAGATTTCCAGTATATCACCTCCTAGCCTTCAGTAGCCTGAAGTCTTGGAGAAACTTGATAATGCAGTGCTTCTGAAGAAAGCTGCCCCTAGCCCGCTACTGGGTCCAGGGCTGGGGGTGGTTCTGTGTGGAAATCCTCTCCCTGGTCGGGCCTGCTCCTAGAAGCTGGCTATAGACAGGGCCTGCCACTGCCTGAGGGAGCCGGGCTGCTTGGGGAAAGCCTCTTTCTGTCCTGCCTTGGTCCCAGAAGCTGCCTGTGGGTCAGGGCCCACTGCTGGGTCTGGGGTTTGCCACTGGGTCCAGGGCTTGGGGTTGGCTCTGTGCGGAAAAGCTCTCACTGGGTGGGTCTGCTCTGAGAACCTGGCTGTGGACTAGGCCTGCCATGGGAGGGAGCAGGGCTGCTGGGGGAAGTGTCTCACTGCCCTGCCCTACTCTGAGAAGCCCACTGTCCGGGCCTGCTGCCTGGGCCGAGCTTCACCCGCTGGGAGAGACTCACCCCGTGGTTCTATGTTGTCCGAGTCTCTCAATACCTCTCCTTCTTGAATCCTGAGTTCTGGAGCAATGGGAGATGCAGTAACCCTCTAGTCTACCATCTTGGATCTGCCCCTCCATCAGTCTAACAATCCTCTATTTCTGCCAGTGTCCAGAGACCTCATCTCCCACCACTATGCTCTTCTTCTACCCTACAAAGCCCAAGGGTTTTTTTTTTTTTTTTTTTTTTTTTTTGAGACCAAGTGTTAGGGGCAGTTATGGTTCGTCAATAACTCCCAGAAAAACGCTCCACAGACACAGGTCTCACACAAGGAACTTTTATTTTATGTGGACGATTCGCGTCCGCTTGGGGAAAAGGAAAAAAAAGGAAAAGAAGAAGGAACATGGTGCATGGTTTCTCCTCATATTGGAATTTCTCAGGCTGGGAGGAACCAGTCGTGGAGAATTATTACAGACTTACTGATCGACCAATGACATATTAGAACATAATGTGGGAGGCAGGAAGATTACGGCAACGTAAGCCGGAAATTCCTGTAACGGGAGAGGCGGGCATAACGCAGATTGACAGGTGGTTGGGAGGCCAGAATCCTTACACCAAGCCTCTTTTATTATTTTATTCTTCCAGGCATGCTAATTCAAATTAAAAATTCAGGACACAAAATATTTTAGGATCCATCTGTTTGAAGGATCTTAAAAAGTGTAAATTGACCTGTCATTAACAAGATCCATGAAACTGAGAGGGTTTTCTGATTTATTACTCTGTCTCTGAATAGGATTTTTGACCAGCTCCCAACAAATTTCTTGATAAATTTTAAGTAGGGACAATTATCAGTGGACTTTGCAACATGTGACAAAAATAAGGCATCGGGAACTTCGTACTGTCAATCAATAGATTTCTTGCTGCAGTTCTACTTTCCCTTCATGCTATATCTTCTCTGAGTTATCTGAGACAATATAAATACTTTAGCAACATTCTTCTCAAAGTTGCTTTTTTATCCTTGTTCTTCTAGCTGAAGAGGAAAGGATTCAGTAGAAGAGTGATTACATTGTACCATGTGGAGAGGGCCTATTAAGAGGTGAACCTGAGGTTGGCAAGAGATAATGGAGGAAAGTTGAGCCATAGAAGTTCGCTGTAGTGAAGTGTGAGGAGCAGGTAAAGAAGGTCTTTCTTCTGCCTGTGGTGGAGCTGATGCTCAGACTGGAGAGGATGCAGGCATAAGAGAAAAAACTCAGGAGGCACAATTCATGATTAATAAAATAGATCAATGTTAGAAATATTTAATAATGGATGAGTTTTAATATATACAATGGTCTTTGTGCTCAATGGAATATAACTTGAAAATTATGTTTTGAAACACAGTAAGCTAAAATGCTGGGTACAATATGACTGTAAGAATAATTATAATTATGCATAGGAATGCTTTCAAAAGATCTTCCCAGTACAAAATTTGGAGGAAAATAGAGTTAAATGTGAGAAGCAATTTTCACTGAGAGGTGGAATCTTTGTGAGTGATTTTCAGAATTTCTCAATAGAAAACTTTCAGTAATCAAGCAAAATATGTGCTACTTTGTACTGTACAGAAACATCTTTTAAAAACTAACGAGTAAGAAATAAACTACAATGAACTCTAAACTGCTTTTAAGTATCTATTACATGTTTTCATTTATGAGGTGAGAAATGGGAAGAAAAAGTTACAAAGTACTAACTTGCTTTATAAATCCTCATAATATAAAAATGTAAGAAAATAACAAAGGTAAGAATGCTTAACATGGGTAAATTTGGTGAATCACCCATTAAGGATTGAATATGTGACAAATGCTAATTAAAGCAATGCCATTAAAAGGAAAAGGGGGTTCAAGATATAGCTTAGTGGTAAAGCACTTGCCTAACATTTGTGAAGCCCTACCTTTAAACTTCAGCAACACACACACACACACACACACACACACACACACACAAACACACATGCAGGCACACACACAATGGAAAGGGAAAGTTGTTGAAAAAAACTTGAGATTCTCAAAATAAACAAGATTGAAAAACACATCCAATTAGGAAAAACTGTGGAAAGACCTAAAACTAATCTACCTCATGTGAAATTGCGAAGTTAGGTAAAGGCATATTTTCCATGAATGCCTCATTAGATTATGAGATACAATTTCTTTAACTCAAACCTCTTTTAGGGAAACATTTGGTTGAGTTTGGAGCAACCCCTAAACCTTGAAGCCATGCACAGAGGGCAGTGCTCTGGTGGGAGCAGAGACACCGTGTGGTAGGAGGACACAAAATGGAAACAAGGAGGCCGTGGAGATGAGCCTCTTTCTCAAGGCGCTTAGAAATTCCCAGGGCTCCCAAAGTTTGGAGGAAGAACCACTGGGTTCTTCCACCTGATATTTTGCCTCAACATGGTGTCAGAGAAATTCCTTCTTCCGTTAAAATCCTTCTCTGTGTGTTCGTGGGTGCAGTGAATTCCTCAGGCCACTGAGGAGGCCACTGCAAGTACAGACCTAGGTTTCTAATTCCTGTGTTTCCAAGAGTTTCCCTTTTTAAAATTCTTTTGCTTTTCTGACTCTGATTGAATTGTTTTCCTTTAATTTCCCCATTGTGTTAGTCAGCTTTTCATTTCTGTGACCAAAATACCTGATGCAGACACCTTCGTGGAGGAAAGGTTTATTTTGGCTCATGGTTTCAGAGGTTTCAGGCCTTGGTTGGCCAGCTCCATTGCTCTGGGACTGAAGTGGGGCAACACAGCAAAGAAGAAGAGTGTGGTGGAGGAAAGCAGATCAGCTCATGGCAGCCAGGAAGCAGAGAGAAGAAGGGGCCAGGGACAAGATTAAGGCATGTCCCCAGTCTACATGCCTCACCTGCCTACAGTCTCCACCTCCTCCAAGTAGTCCATTCAAATTATTAATCCTTCAGTTGGATTAATTACCTGATGAGGTTAGAGTTTTTATGATCCAATCACTTCCCAAAAGCCCCACCTCTGAACTTTGCTCCATTGGGATCAAGCCTTAACACTTGAGCATTTGGGGGACATTTCAGGTCCAAAACATGACACCCTTATTCCTCCCACTCTTCATTCTATTCTGTTTTCCTTCACTTTATATTGCCTTGTCCAAATCTCATTCTCTCTCTCTCTCTCTTTCTTTTTTTTCCTCTCATTTGTTTGCAGTACTGGGGATTGAACCCCAGTACTTGCCTTGGGTATCCTAGGCAAGCACTCTACCACTGAGCTACATCCCCAGTCCCCTTTTAATTATTTTATTTCATTTCATTTCATTTTATTTTGAGACAGGATGTCACTAAATGCACAGGCTAACCTTGAACTTGCAATCCTCTTTCCTCAGTCTCCTAGGTAGCTGGGATTACAGGCATGTACCAACACACCCAGTTCTGTCTCTTTTCCTTGCCTAGAGACAGTCACATTTACCTAATTATTTAGTACAAGAGTTTGCTTTTTGTTGTTCCTCAGCCCCACACTAGCTCCATCTACTTGTCTGTGTGCTACTTGTACTAGATGTCAGTGAAGTCATTTTCCATATTCCCAAGGAAGTGGCTTCTGGTTGGGCTTAGCCGATGGGAAGGGCAGCAGGGAATGAGAGGCAGCCAACCTGCTTCTGAAATAGGCAAGGGAGTCTGCTTTCAGCGCTTTCATTCAACGATGGTGACTCTAGGGACTCACAATCTGCTGGCCACCCCAGAAAGTGGATTTTCTCCCCTTTGCCAGTTTCCAGGTGAAGGTGCCATGACAGGCACAGAATATGCAAAGTGTCGATAATGATGGGTTGGCCTAAGATGGCATTTCCTCTCCTACCCAGTATCCTTCTGTCTTTTCTAGAAGTCCTTCACCAGTCCAAGATCATCCCCAAACCTAAAATCATCCCCAAATCACCATGGATTCAAATAGGAATTTGGGCTGTAGACAACTTTTCTACAACTTCTGGGAGTGTTTCACAAAAGTTTCTTCATCCCTAAGAAGTTTGTCACCAGTCTTCTAGATTTAAATAATTATCTAACCTATTATCCCTTTAATATGATGCTTTAAATATGAGCAAAACAATATACCCCTTGACTTTTCTTTGAAGATGACAGAGAATCCCCTTCCAAGATGTTTGGTCATAGCCGATATTAGTTAAAAAACTTTCCTGAATGAGTGCTATCTATCATCTCGATGCACGTTTACTCTGTTTTTCAATCATTCCCTGACTGTCTTCTGCTATTTAAAATGTTGCAAACCTTTTTTCAACATTCTTTTCAGAGCTGCTTTCACTTCCTTGTTTTTCAGGCTGTAGATAAAGGGATTCACTAGGGGAGTGAGCACACTGTACTGAATGGAAAAAACCAGTTCCATTGGAGAACTTAAGGTTGGTATGAGATAGCGAAGAGAACCAGATCCATAGAACAAAATCACAGTAGTGAGATGGGAGAAGCAGGTGGAGAAGGCCTTGCTTCTGCCTGCAGTGGAGCTGATGCTCAGAATGGTGGAGACAATGCGGGTGTAAGAGAAAAGGACCAGAAGGAAGGTCCCAAGGGCATGCAGGGAGGTGGAACCCACTAGGACTGCAAAGTTGGCAGAGACATCAGAGCAGGACAGAGAAAATAGAGAGGGCAATTCACAACTGAAGTGAGGCATGACACGAGCCTCACAGAAGTCCAAATTCCAAGCCATGAGGATGTTAATGAGAGCGTCCAGAAAGCCCAGTCCCCAGGAGGCCCATGCCAGACCGCCACACAACTGTCTCGTCATCATCTGGCCATAGAGTAGGGGGTGGCAGATGGCAGCATAGCGGTCGTAGGCCATCACTGAGAGAAGAAAAGCTTCAATCCCTGCAGTGGAAAATATAAAATAAACCTGAGTCAAGCAGGCTTTTACTGAGATTGATTTCCTCTGAGACAGAAGATTGTCCAACATTTTGGGCACAATGACTGATGTTAAGCAAAGATCCAGGAAAGAGAGGTGACTGAGGAAGAAGTACATGGGGGCCTGGAGCTGAGAATCAGTCCTGGTCACCAGTATCATCAACAGGTTCCCCACGAAGGTCAGAAGGTAAACTCCCAAGAACAGCACAAAGAGCAACCCCTGGGTGTGTGGCCAAGCAGGCAGTCCCAAGAGGATGAACTCAGTGACGATGCTGTGGTTTCCTGTGGCCATTATGAAGAGAGTCCTCGGGAACAAAGAAAGATGAAGCAGCCGCCACTTCTCATGCCACCCCTGAGTTTCTACCTCATTCCTTCCCACCTGCTCGTCTTCACAGATTTCCGACCTGTTCCCCTTCCCTCCCAGAACGCTTTTCTCATCCACTTGCCTCCTGAGCAACTTCTTAGCCGTGAATCTGCACACTGGTACTCTTTCCCTGTGTGACTCTTCTAACCTAAATAACCCAAATGAATACATTCACTGTTTTTCAGACTAGTCTAAGAGTAATTGACTTTATCTTCTTTATCTGGTCTTTGCTTTTATCCTGCAAAAATCAAAGTGAATTTCTTATTCAGTACATTTCCAGAGAAGTGTTCTGACTTTATTTAACTCAGTGGACCAAACCTCCATTACTTGTGGCCGTTGTTCAGTACTACTGACTGGCAACACTCTCTGGCTACTGTATTTTTACTGTCCTATGTCTCTGACATATTTCATTATATTGACTGAAAGGACATTTTCACCTATTACTTTCTTCAATAATTTTTGTACTTTCACTTGGATGTCTATCTTGCTGTGAATTTTAGTAGGAGGTGAGTAGTAATTATTTTTTTCTTTTACTTTTTTTTATTTTTACAGACTGTGTTTTGATTCATTGTACACAAATGGGGTACAAATTGTTTCTATGGTTGTACATGACATAGATTCACACCATTCGTGTGATCATACATGTACATAGGGTAACGATGTCTGTCTCATTCCACCATCTTTCATATCCCCGCCCCTCCTCACTCTCATTTCCCTCTTCATAATCCGAAGTTCCTCCATTCTTCTCTTACCCCCACCCCCATTATGTATCATCATCCACTTATCAGAGAAAACATTCCATCTTTGGTTTATGGGATTGGCTTATTTCTCTTAGCATGATATTCTCCAATTCCATCCATTTGTCTGCAAATATCATAATTTTATTCTTCTTTATGACTGTATAATATTCCATTGTGTGTGTGTGTGTGTGTGTGTGTGTGTGTGTGTGTGTGTATATATATATATATATATATCACAGTTTCTTTATCCATTCATCTATTGAAGGGCATCTAGGTTGGTTCCACAGTCTAGCTATTGTGAATTGAGCTACTATAAACATTGATGTGGCTATGTTACTATAGTATGCTAATTTAAAATCCTTTGGGTATAAAATGAGGAGTGGGATAACTGGTTCAAAAGGTGGGTCCATTCTAAGTTTTCTGAGGAATCTCCATACTGCTTTCCAGAGTGGCTGCACCAATTTGTAATTCTTTTTTTCTACAATCAACTTACTTGTCCCTGGACTATAAGGGTTTTTATCCAATTATCTATTTATCTTAAATCCTGCACATGTCTTAGACTGAGAGGCACACAATAGGTCCTAAGCAATATTTGTTGAATGTAGAAAGAGTGATAGGATGAAGTAAATAGGGCATATCACATGCTTTTCTTCTCAAGTTATATCCCTAGCTTGAATTCCAGTTTCAGAAATAAGCCAAGTTTGGGACGTGGCGTAGTGGTAGGGTGTTTGCCTAGCATGCACAAGGTCTTGGGTTTGATCTTCACCACTGCAAACACAGCAAAACAAAAGAAAACAAAGGCAAAACCAAATCTTAAGGGAGATGTGAAATGGTGGGGAAAGGAAAGATGTGGAATTTAAGGGTTCACTTAGTAGTTGCTTTGAAGGATTAACAGAAGTCTTATCTTCTGCTGTACTAAATAGCATCTAAACATTTCTTTTCTCAGAGCACAGCTCACATGTATTAGCTCATTTTTGTTCTTAACTGGGAATTGTTTGAAATCAAGATCTTACTCATCTAATGCCAACTCATCAAAATTTAATAACTTATGTAACAGTTTATCCATTATTTATCCATCTCATCTTTCTTTTATTCTTACTTTCATTCACTGGGTCAATTCAGTCATCTATCCTTCTAAGTATCCAAATATTTGTAGATTTACTTTGTATAAGGCTGCCTACTTAAAATATTAGGCAAATGACCTTACTTAATCTGTCTGGAACCATTGTGTGAATGTACTTACTTATCCTAGTTTCCCAATTGTATTTTCCAATATCAGGGATTAACTCCCTTGCTAGTTAATTTTTTAATCCAACTTAAAACCTGGCCTATCATTGTATGTGCAGACTACTCCTTCATGAGACCTCTTGCCTTTCTTAGTAATTCCTTAAAATAATCTTGACCTGTGGAATTTAACTCTAACTGTACTCTGAATCCCCCAGATTTTACCTGATACTGCAGTCTGACATTGATCTTGCCAACACTATTTACCTTAACAGATTCTATGCTTGCTGGACTACTGAATGTCTTTGTACTTTTTCTTCCTGGCTTTCCCTTTTGGGGATTTAGACAAGTTTCCATACTTCAAATCTTTACCAGAAACCCATATTTAAGTTACCTCCTAGTCTTAGTTTTGTCTGGTGATAATTTGCAGCCCAGGATGGAGGCTCAAATTAAATTCATTCTTCGGTGAGGATGAATGACCAGATGAAAAAGTCAAATTTTCTTTTATATAGGTAGTAAAATTCTGTTGAGATAACAAATTCCTCTGTGTTCTTCAGTAGCAAAGAATCTCCTCAGTATTTGGAATTATTATCTGGTTTTGATCAGAAAATAACTTCAATATTTTCATATTTACTCTCAGTGTAGACCTGGATAGAATCCCATTTGTGTTCCTGAGCACTTAGTCTGAGTAAGGTCTAACATATACACGGTAGGTAGGGAAATTTTGAGTTAGAGATCCAATGTTTAAAAACCACTTTCCCATGATAAGTTCCTACAAAACTTCTCAGTAAGACAGGTGGAAGCTCAAGTGCTACAAAACCTCTCAGTAACACAGGTAGAAGCTCAAGTGTAGAATTCCCTGGTCCTCAATACAGCTCATCTAATTGTGACCAAGTGAAGACAGAGCATCATTTTAACTTTGAAGGGAAAGGTTGGCACTAATTATAAACTCTGCTCACTCAACTTCCAAAAGGAAACACTGCTGCCTTGATTTAAATTGAAGCTAAGTATCTATTTTTAAAGGTAGTAAAATGAGAAAAGAAGGGAAATCTGGGTGCTTACATAGGGAAAAACAAAAGAGTGGGCTCCAGTGAGATCCTGTTATTGACATGTTATTTATCAACTTACTTGTGTAACTGTGTTTGAACACATGTCAAACAGGTCCCTTTTTTGTATCTTGTATTTATCATCTTAAAAAGAAGTGAACAAAGAGCCTGCATATTCTGAATCACTTTAAGAATAACCCTTGATAGTTTCCACCTTCCATCCTATGATTTATGTCTAAATTTATATCACCTTGAATTCATTCTACTTCATATTTACTCAAATGTAAAAACCAATCAGTTCTGATGATAAAATGTATTTATACCATTTAGTATTATTAATTCCTTTAGATCTTGTGATCTTATATAATTTCCATGGAGATAGGTAATGGAGTACACTCCAAGGAGAAATGTCTCAAAATTTGACCATTTGAGCTATCTGTATTTATGCAGAAAATGCTAGTTAACTGCATCAATGGCAGAACAGATATGTGGGTTAATGAAAGACAAGTCTAGTGCTAGAAGACAGAAATGGTCTAGGTAACTAATTTGGAGAATATAATACATCAGAAGAATAGAAAGACCCTGGGTATCCCTGGGTATCTGAAATAGAAAGACCACAATGCTTAAGGTCTGTGTGCATAGAACAAACTTCAAAAATCCCAAGATTTTCCTCAGAAGCTTCTCTGAATAATGCCCTATCCTCTTTTTTTTTTTTTTAAACCTCCAATAGCTTTGTTGAACAGAGTTGATAGTGTGGTAATAAGAACTGAATAGAGAAAATTTGATGCAGACACATCAATGCTTATAGCAGTGCAATTCACAATAGTCAAATTATGGAACCAGCCCAGGTGCCCATCAACAGTTGAATGTATAAAGAAAATGTGGTGTATATAGACTATCAAGTTTTACCCAGCCATAAAGAAGAATGAAAGTATGGCATCCTGCTCAAGACCTGCATGGAGAGGGAGTAGGAAACTGTTGGAGGTGTGGGCTGGCTGGAAGTAAAGGCTAGGAAAGTAATATAATGAAATAAACACAAAAGATGAGAATTATATATATTCAAAGTGTGGGCATTGATGGGTGGAAGAGACCTGATAGGTCTGATCTGAACAAAAGGAAAAGCCCAGAATGCTTTATTTATAGTGAAACACATCAAAAGGATTCAGTGAGGAGCTTCTTCAGGAAAACAGGATAAAGATGGGAAAGACAAGTTGTTTGGGGCTTGGCAGGTTATGCCCATCTCCAGGAGACTGCGTTTGAACTTAGGGCTGTGAGCTAAGGCAGGGCCCCAGCATGATCTGGGCTTTCTTGAACAGGGGAATTTCACCCAGTTGTTCCCAAGGAAAAGTAGCCTCCCTGCCTCATGATTGTTCTAAAAACCCCATAATTTATACATGGCTTCCACCAATGGTATTTGCCAGACTCAGAAGGTCAAGAGCTGAATGTTATCTCTCATAAGTGAAAGCTGGAGCAAAATAAAGGGAAAAAAGGGTGGGGGAAATCCCATGAAAATAGTTGAGAGATCAGTGGGATAGAGGAAGGGGACTGAGGGAGAGAGGAGAAACAGAAAAGGGGTTCTTTTACAGAAGGGAACTTGGGGATAAAAATGAAATTTCATACTATGTGCATATATGAATATATACAGTAAGTTTCACATTTATGCATATCTATAACAGCAGCAATAAATAAATAGAATGAAGACCAGTAGAATAGGGGAAGGGAAACAGGAAGGGAGGAGAGGGGAGGGAAAGAGGAAGTACTGGAGACTGAATGGAGCTCATTATATTCCATGCATTTATGTCAAAATGAACCTTACTATTATGTATAACTATAATGCACTAATAAAACTATTAAAAATAAAAGCAGAAAAAAATCTCTTTTTAGCAACTACATTTAAAGTCTAGAAGAGGAGGAAGGTCCTATGTCACTAAAATCTCACCATTTACTTTGATGTGATTTTACTACTCCTTGGATTGGGAACTTCTTAGCTCTTTGTCTCAGTTTTCCAGATCAATGCAGTTTTTACAGTCAGTGTATTCTCAATACTTCAGAGGGCATAGAGTGGAATTAGTTAATGAATTATAAGAGCAATTAAAGATAAGAGTCTCACAGGAGGTAAAATCAACAAAACCCTAAGGGTCCAGAACTCTGGCCTAAGGAAAAAGGAAACGAGAGACCTCCAGGTAAAAAAGGCTTACCTGAAAGAGCCAGGCATGGAAGGCTAGCTGGATGAGGTGAAGAAATCCGACCTAGAGGTCTGCGTGTAGGAATAAAGAGAACCAACAAAGAAGTAAGGGAAGTTTTACTTTTCCTGGAACAAAAGTCTTCTAGCTTTTGTCTTACCATGGCATAAGAAGTCATCTTTGGTCCAGAAGTCTCCATGGACAGGAAAATTAATCTTTCTACAGCCTAAACTACAAAAAGCACAGACAGTCAATTTTCCCTATTTGTAGGTCACAGAGTGAAGGAAAATAGACTATTCCAGGTGGAGAGGCTCATCTGAAAGTCATCTTTGTCCTGCCACTTTAACCCACTAATGTAGTGGAAAACATTCAGATTCTGAAAAAAGCACAAAAGAGATTTCTCTCATGTGAACCCCTACACAGTCACAGAGGCTTCTCTTCATTTATCTGCCTTTGTGATTGTGATTATGTATACTGGACAAAGAATGTAAGTGGTGCACAGTTTTCAGTTATAATGTAACTGTAGGGAATCAAGTAATTTGACTGGTGGAACACAGAAACTCAAGAGAGCTGTATTCCCTGAGGTCAAAGTCTGAAGCCAAACTTGAAATCCATTAAATGAATGGAGGTTTGTGTCAATCCTAGGGCATTCTTAAAGATGCAGGCTTTGCGACATCAGGGTTGCAGCTCTAATTTTAAACCCTAGGGTCTGGTGCATTTGGCAAGTATTGTTCTAGTGGCCATCAGGAGTGATATTCCTTTTGGAAATTATCTATAAATGTATACAAAAAGATAAAGTTCACCAGACAGCTTTATTTCCCATACACATATGAACCGTGTCTTTAAACACATTTAGTCTGGATATTCTGATGATCATATAAATTTAAAAATCAGAAAGAGTTATGTTTGAAATATTTAAGTAATGTCTGATGTATCCATTAACTTTCATCCCACATAACAGTGTTGCAAAGAATAGTGTACAGATGGGGCAATCATAGGCTTTTGCTTCAGTTGTCTTTTGAAATGCATTATTCAATAAATTGAGCATCTACTCAGGCAGTATGAAACTTCTCTTTGATCATTTCAGAAAAGAGTCAGCTCTCTCTACCTCTCTTGTGAGAGAATTTTTGTAGTATTTTCTATGATGACACATGTTTATTAGTGTCAAAAAGAGTGGGATTCAATCACTTAAGAAAGAAAAACTCATTCAAAGGTTAAGTATGTTTATTTACTGATGATAATATTATAGAAATTTATCTGAGATACAACATGAATAAGATTCTATTCTTGCCTTGGAGAAATTTATGATCAAATAAGAAACCCGAGGTATCTTAGTATAATGTCACCCCCTCAAGAGTATATATACAGGACTGGGGATGTAGCTCAGTTGATAGAGTGCTTGCCTTGCATGCACAAGGTCCTGGGTTCAATCCTTAGCACCACGCACACACACACACACACACACACACACACACAAGAGTATATAGGCAAAATTAAGGGGCCGGGGTTGTGGCTTAGTGGTAGAGTGCTTGCCTAGTATGTGTGAGGCACTGGATTTGATCCCCAGGACCACATTTAAAAAAAAAAAACAACCTCTAAACAAACAAAATAAAGGTATTGTATCCATCTACAACTAAAAATATTAAAAAAAGAGTATATGTACAAAATTAAATTCCATGCTTGTATGATTATGTCAAAATGAATCCAACTATTATATATAACTATAATGTACCAATAAAAGCATAAAAAGTGGATATATACAATTATTTCAAAGAAAGCCCATGAGGGCAAGGACTCTGCATGTTTCTCCAGTAACTATAATGGTGCTCCTGTGTGTAGAGGTGCTCAGTAAATAGAGCTGGGCTATTTATTTCCTTTATTGAGGTATATATTTTACATATAGCAAATGCAAAGACCATAAGTGAACAGTCTGATGCATTCTGACAAATGTATACACCAAAATCAAGATTTACACCCTTAGAATTTCCTGAGGCTCTTTCTAATCAATTCCACATTGTATCTCTCACTCCAAAAAGCATCCGCTTTTTTGATCTCTTGATTTTTATGTGGACAGAATGATAAACTATAAATCCTTGTCTGTCTACTTTCTGTTGCCAAAAATGTTTTGAGAATTGTCCATATTTTTGCATATATCCATAGTTTGTTGCTTCTTATTATACTTAGATTCATATGTTAAATTGGTTTATTCATTCTATGTTGGACATTTAGGTTATTTCCATTTATTCTTTGAATAAAGCTGCTATGAGTATTTCTATAAAAGTATTTTCTATGGAAATATTCTCTCATTTCTCTTGATTATATACCTAGACATGGACTTTCTGGTTATAAAGTACTTGTACATTTAACTTGATTAGAAATTACCCAATAGTTTTTCAAAGTTAAACTATTTCACATTCCCAAGAACAATGTATGAGCTTTTTGTTAGCTGAATACCCATACCATTACTTGGTATTTCCACTCTATTTGACTTGGACACTCTAGTGGGTGGGAAGTGGTAACACATTTTACTTCTTTAAAAAGTGTGGTAAAATACATGTAACATAAAATTTATCATCATAACCATTTTTTTTTGTGGTGCTAGGGTTAGAATTCAAGAACTTGTGCATGCTAGGCAAGTGTTCTAACACTGAACCACACTTTCAGCCTCTCATGATTATTTTTAAGTTTGCAACTTCCTGGCACAAGTCCACTAGCATTGTTCTATAATCATCACCATCATATGTTTTCAGGACTCTTTCCACCTTGCAAACCTGAAACTCTGTTCCCACTACACCTACCTTCCCTCCTCTCTATATCCCTTGGCAACCACCATTCTAGTTTCTGTTTCTATAAACTTGACCACTCTAAGTACCATATGTAAGTGCAATCATAATATATATATCCTTTTATAACAGGCTTATTTCACTTAGAATTATGTCTGCAAGGTTTATCCATATTGGAGCATATGTCATAACTTACTTCCTTTTAAAGGCTGAAAAATATTCCATTGTATGTATATATTACTCTCATTTTTTGATGAACACTTGATTTATTTCTACCTTTTGGCTATTTACCTTCTTATTATTTCCTTCCTCATTATAGCCTTGGGTGTAGTTTGTTATTCTATTTCTAATTCCTTAATGTGAAAAGGTAGCCTATTTATTTGAGATCTTTCTTCTTATTGTACATAGATATTCATAATCATATGTTTTCCTCTGAGCACTGCTTTTTTTAAAACACTGGATATTTAATTATATTAAGGAATTGTAAAGTTAGGGTTGTTTACTCTTCAATGCATTCTCATGTTTTCAAGATAATGATGACATACTTAAAGATCAAGTAAGGTGTATTTTTTTGCCTAAATGTATGGCTTATTCTGGACCATGTTCCATGTACACTGCGGAGATTGTGTATTCTGCTGTTGTTGGGTGAACTGCTCTATATTAGGACTATTAGTTTATAGTGTTAGTCACTCTATTTCCTTATAGATCTTTGTATTTTCCTATAACTTTTAAATGGTATCAACATACAAATTAAAATTTAAAACCTTGAATCTGGAGAATGACAGTAAATAATATTGAAAATTTTAAAAACTACAATGTGTATTTATTAATAAGAGAAAGGTGACTTTTGTTAAAGGAAGGATAGTGTAGGTTGCAGGTGAACATGCACACCCAGAGCAACTAAAAATCTGGATAACATACAAAAACTATGTATTAAAAGAATCAGAGAGTTGCTACTGGAATAAGGACTAGAATTCCTTGACTTCATGGAGTGTATCTCTGTGGTCATCCGACCATTAGTAGCAACTCTTTTCCTGTGATATTTGCTGATTCTGGTTAGAAGCTGTGGACTTGGGTCTGATCTAGCCAGAATGTTGTTACTAGTAGTCAGTTTAGGCTGTGGTAAAACTGGAGAAGTGAGGTATCTTAACACATAGCCAGTTTTCCCTTCAAGACATTTGGTGAAGCTTGACATTACTATGCAAACCTCCATGAAGCTAAAGATATAATCTGATCAACTATAAGCTTCAGACCAATATGCCTGATGAACATAGATACAAAAATTCTTAATAAAATATTGGAAAATTACATACAAAAACACATCAAAAAGATAGTGCACCATGATCAAGGGGGGTTCATCCCAGGGATGCAAGGTTGTTGCAACATACAGGCATCAATAAACATTAATTCCCCACATTAATAGACTTAAAAACAAGAATCACATGGTCAGAAATACATTGCAACTAAGTAGGACGATTCCAGGAATGCATGTGTAGTTTTTCTTTTTTTAGTAAATCAACCAATATAATTTACCTTATTCACTAGTAAAAGGAGATAGCTCAATAGATACAGAAATATCATTTGACAAAATTTGACATGAAGTGTGGTTAAAGCACTTAAATGAGGAAAAGGAGGAAACTTAATCTGAAAAAGTGAATCTCTTTGGAAATGTTAGCTACCCTGATTTGATCACTCCACACTGTATACATTAAAATATTACACTATATCCCATAAAATTGTTCAATTAAAATAATAAAAAATAAAGTTAACTTAAAAAAAAAGAGAATAGTTGAAAAAGAGAAATGGGACCAGGATTCCTAACATTGCCACTTTTTATTGAACATCAAAGAGATGGTCACTGCAAAGAAGAGAAAGGAAATGCCAATCATTTGAAAGATGAGTATAAAATGAATATTATTTACATACACAAATTAAAAAATTCCCAAAGAATATCAATAAAACCTTAAAAATCAATAACGTATTTATTAAGGTCACTGGGTATACAAAATCAACCATATTTCAACATATAAAGAAAAAACACATAACACTTAAATGGAATTAAAAACATTAAATGCCTACTAATATAGCTCAAAAAAGTTCACATGAAATTTGCAATAAAATGTAGAATTATTTTGAGAGAAATTATAAAGATCTAATGGAGGGATATAACTTGTTCATGAATTGCAAGACTCATTATTATAAAGTGCCACTTCTTCTAACCCTGTTCTGTGGATTCAATTCCAATCAAAAACCCAGTCTTGCTAGTTGTGATGGCCCATGCCTGTAATCTCAGATACTCAGGAGTCTGAGGCAGGAGGCACATACACTTGGGAACTCTTCAGACTCAATAAGGGTGATTCATTTATTTTTCTTCCTGAAACTTTAACCTGAATTAATTTCCAATAACTTATGAACTTATTGTGTCTTTTCTCTTCTAAAGATTCAGGCATTTACCTACTTAGAAATGCTATGACTTTCAGCATTTTACCAAAACTCAACTACAAATAATGCCAGAAAATATAGCCCAAATAAACCTTAATGTAGATGTATGAGAAAAAATGAAAATAACTAATGAACATATTTGCAATCAAATCTCAGAGTCTGAGATGAATATTTAATCCATTCTTATGCCTCTGATTGAACTGAATGACTCTACTCTTAAATAGTTCCATGCTTTTTTTTTTTAAATAGGCATTTTAAATTTATTTTGCCAAATTTGACATCATAAGTAGTCAGGAAGTTCTGATTAATGTCCACTCACCCAATGTCTTACTATATGTGTTTCAATTATCTGTCAACCTCTTTCTTTTTCCTGACAATGGAACATTATAAGTATTTCCCTAGTGTTCTTCTCACCACTGCCTTTATCTCCTTGTTCTTTAGGCTGTAGATGAGGGGATTCATAATAGGCATGACCACCCTGTACCACACAGAGAAGATCAACTCCAGGGAGGAGCTTGAGGTTGGCATGAGATAGTGAAGAAAACCAGAGCCATAAAATAAGATCACTGTGGTGAGATGGGAGAAGTAGGTGGAAAAAGCTTTGCTTCTGGTAGAGGTAGAGGTGATACTCAGGATGGTGGAGACAGTGCAGGTGTAAGAAGAGATCGAGAGCCTAAACTCATCAATAAAAATACAGAGTGGCAGACTGCATTAAAAATAAAAGACACAACAATATGCTGTCTTCAAGAGATTCACCTTCTAGGAAAAGATATCCACAGACTGAAGGTGAAAGTTTGGGAAAAAATCATCACTCTCATGGACTGTGTAAAGAAGCAGGGGTTTCTATCTTCATATTAGATAAAGTGGACTTCAAGCCAAAGTTAGAAGGGATAAAGAAGGACATTTCATACTGCTTAAGGAAATCATATATCAAGACATAACATATATATTTATGCCCCAAACAATGGAGCATCTACATACATCAAAACAAAAACAAAAACAAAAGCAAAAACAAAAAACCTTCTCAACTTCAAGAATCAAAGAGACTACAACACAATAATACTGGGGGACTTTAACACGCCTATCTCATCACTGGATAGATCTTCCAAACAAAAATTAAACAAACTATAGGACTCAATAATGCAATCAATAATTTAGACTGAATGGACATTATATATATTTTATCCATCATCGAGCAAATACAGTTTCTTCTCAGCAGCACATGGATCCTTCTCTAAAATAGATCATAGGTTATGCCACTAAGCAACTCTTCACAAATACAAAACAATAGAGAAACTACTTTGCATTCTATAGATCATAATGGAATGAATCTAGAAATCAATGTTAAAATGAAAATAGAAGCGCTCTCTCTCTCCTTGCTTTCATACTTTCTCCTCCTGACTTTTCACTCTCTCTTGCGTGCATGCTCTCTCTCTCTGTCCCTTTTCCTCTCTTTTTCTCTCTTACCCTGAAGGGAGACACTCCGCCTGTTTGCTTAATAAAGTCTCTTATGTGAAAAAAAATAAATAAAAAAAATAGAAAATAGAAACTACTCCAACACGTGGAGACTAAATAATATGTGATTGAATGATGAATGGATAGTAGAAGACATCAGGGAAGAAATTAAAAATACCTAGAGGTAAATGAAAACATTGATACAACATATCCAAATCTCTGGGACACTATGAATTCAGTGCTAAGAGGAAAGTTCATTGCATAGAGCTCATTCATTAAAAGAATGAAAAGTCAACAAATAAATTACCTAACATTACATCTTAAAGCTCTAGAAAAAGAACAAATCAAAACCCAAAGCAGAAGTCAGGAAATAATTAAAATCAGCGCTCCTGCCCCATTACCACTTGCCCCTCCTGCCGTGCCACCATGAAGACCTCCCGTGCCTCAGGTTTCATCTACCAACCTGGGGCTTCCCCAGCTGCCTCCATCTTGGGACACTGCAGCCGCCACCATAGATCCCTTGACATGGTAGCTTCCACCTTGGGACACTGGACAGGGTCTGGAGACAGCTGCCTGCTGAATAACAGCCTGCCACCTTGCTGCATCTTTGAACAGACCACCCAATGCCACCACACAGCCAACCCTCACTGCCTCATCTCTAAAAGGGCCGCCTCCATCTTGGGACAACTCTGCAACCATCTCAGGTTACCTCCACTCCCTCCATCACCATCCTTAGTTGGAGCAGCTTCCATCTTGGGACATTAGCCAAGGCCTGGAAGCCCAACACTAAGGTACCTACAGGTTTGCCACTGTCACCGACTAAGGACATGGCTGCTTCTATCTAGGAACAACAGATAGGATCTGGAAGACCATCACTGAGGCCCCTGCAGGCTTGGTTATACCTGTGGTCTCCCTCTAGGTGTAACAATAGCCACCATCTTGCTACACAGGCAAGAGAGCACCTTGGACAGGTGGTTAGGTTGGAAGAGGGTGTGAGGGAATCTTGATCCCATCTTGCCCACCAACCAGGCCAGCACACACCAGGCTCCCAGGGCCAACTCGGTTGGCACTTGCTGGGACCCGACACCAGCCTGGTCCCCAACTTCCACCCCAATCCAGCATTCACTGATCACCAGGTTCCACTGGTTTGGCAATCAACAGGGCCTTCCCTATGCCCCAGGCTCCCAACTCAACCTCATGCCCCCCTAGCTACCAACCTGGCCCAACGCTTGCAGCTATATGACTGGCCAGCAGCTCTCAATGCCTGGTCCTGATCTGGCAGATACAGAACAGTTCTCCACAACAGGTGCACAAGTCCTGGTGTTCAGTCTTCAGGACCGTGGGAGAGAGAGGTTCCTGATTTGGAAGTAGAAAGAGTGGGGACAGGAGAGGTATAGTTTAGAGACTAGGAATTGTGGGGTCCACAGGTGATGTAAGGGTCTAAAACCAGGCTCCTACATTACATGTGTGGACCCCAAAGGAGATTCCTGGGGTGCAGTCTTCCAATAGAGACTGGCAATTCCTATATCCTGCCTCCAGGAGTTCTGCCTCCAAAACTAACCCTCCCAGCCTAGTAAACTTCACCATCCTGAGGGTGGAGATACCAGCAAACTCCAGACAACCCCACCCATCAGATGAGAAGGGAAGCAGAGACTATATTGAACTCCAACAGAAAGTTGTTCAATTTCCCTTTCAAATGTTTCTTTTCTTTTCTTTTCCTGCTCTCACATCCACACCATTTTTGAAACCAAGTACTTTTCATGCATCAGGCTATTGAGGACTGGGAAGTCTGAATAGTATATTACAGTTATGTTATATATTCTTTTATTTTTACATTTTTATTTTTATCTTTCTTTCTTTTCTCTTTCCTTTTACAACTAGAGAGCCTGCACTACAGAACGTTCTCAGCAAATATTCTATGAGGAGGAATGAAAACACACAATGAAAATCAGCAAAGGGAGGAACTACACTAAAGGAAAAATCATTTAAAGGAGAAACTAAGTCAGGTTAAAAACCAAAAATAAACCAAAATGATTGAAAATACAAATCATATATCAATAATAACCCTGAATGTTAATAGCCTAAACTTATCAATCAAAAGACATAGACTGGCAGATTGAATTAAATAAAAGACCCAACAATATGCTGTCTTCAAGAGACTGATCTCATAGGAAAAGACATCCACAGACTGAAGGTGAAAGATTGGAAAAAACATATCACTTAAATGGACTATGTAAACAAGTAGGGGTTTCCATCCTCATATCAGATAAAGTGAGCTTCATGCCAAAGTTAGTCAAAAGGGATAAAGAAGGACATTTCACAATGCTTAAGGGAATCATATAACAACAAGATATAGCAATCATAAATAATTTTGACAAATAATGGAGCATCTATGTACATCAAGAAAACCCCCTCTCAATTTCAAGAATCAAAGCGACCACAACACAATAATACTGGGTGACTTTAACACACCTATCTCATCACTGGATAGATCTTCCAAACAAAAATTAAACAAACTATAGGACTCAATAATACAACAAATAATTTAGACTTAACAGACATATATAAAATATTTCATCCATCGACGAGCCAATATAGTTTCTTCTCATCATTACATGGATCCTTCTCTAAAATAGACTGTATGTTATGCTACTAAGCTACTCTTCACAAATACAAAACAATAGAGAAACTACTTTACATTCTATCAGATCATAATGGAATTAAATTAGAAATAAATATTAAAATAAAAAATAGAAGCTACTCCAACACCTGGAGACTAAATAATATGGGATTGAATGATAAATGGATAGCAGAAGACATTAGGCAGGAAATTAAAAAAATACCTAGAAGTAAATGAAAACACTGATATAACATATCCAAATCTCTGGGACACTGCAAATGCAGTGCTAAGAGGAAAGTTCAGTGCATTGAGTTCATACAATAAAAGGATGAAAAGTCAACAAATAAATGACCTTACATTACATCTTGAAACCCTAGAAAAAGAAGAACAAATCAACACTAAAAGTAGTAGAATACAGAAAATAATTAAAATCAGAGCTGGAATCAATCAAATTGAAACAAAAGAAATAATTCCAAAAATTGACAAGAAGAAAACTTGCTTCTTTGAAAAAATAAAGAAAATTGATAAACCCATAGCTGCACTAATGAAGACAAGGAGAGAGAAAGAGAGAAAAAAAGAAAATATCTTGATGGACTATTGAAATACAGAAGATAATTAGAAAGTATTCTGAAAATTTATACTCCACTAAAGTAGAAAATCTCAAAGATATCAAAACATTTCTAGAGAAATGTGATCTCCCCAAACCAAATCAGGTGGACATATACAATTTAATCAGATCAATTTCAAGCAATGAAATAGAAAAAATCAACCAGCAAAGAAAAGCCTAGGACTAGATGGACTCTCAGCCAAGTTCTACAAGACCTTTAGAGAAGAATTAATATCAATACTCCTCAAAGTATTCCATGACATAGAAAAGCAGGGAACCCTTCCAAACTCATTCTATGAGACTAGTATCATTTTGATACCAAAACCAGACAAAGACACATCAAGGAAAGAAAACTTCAGACCAGTATCCCTGAAGAACACAGGTGCAAAAATTCTTAATAAAATTCTGGCAAACTACATACAAAAACATATTAAAAAGGTAGTGCACCATGATCAAGTGGGGTTCATGCTAGGGATTCAAGGTTGTTTCAACAAATGGAAATCAACAAACATAATTCATCATAAGAATAGACCTAAAGATAAGAATCACATGATTATCTCAACAGATGCAGAAAAAGCATTTGACAAAATACATTACCCCTTCCTGTTCAAAGCAGTAGAAAAACTAGGGATAGTTTTTCTCAACATCATAAAAGCTATTTATGCTAAACCCAAGGCCAACATCATTGTAAATGTAAAAAAATTGAAAGCATGCTCCTAAAAACTGGAACAAGACAGGGATGCCCTCTTTCACCACCTCTATTCAACACAGTCCTTGAAACTGTAGCAGAGCAATTTCAGAGGAGAAAGAAACTAAAGGGAGATGAATAGGAAAAGAGGAACTCAAATATTAGTATTTGTCAATGACATGATTCTATATTTAGAGGATCCAAAAAACTCCACCAGAAACATTCTAGAACTAATAAATGAATTCAGCAAAGTAGCAGGATATAAAGTTAACACCCACAAATCAAATGTGTCCTTATACATCAGTGATGGATCCACTGAAAGAGAAATTAGAAAAACTACCCCACTCACAATAGCCTCAAAAACAAACAAACAAACAAACAAACAAACAAAAAAACCTTGGGAATCAGCCTAACAAAAGAGGTGAAAGACCTCTACAATGAAAATGATGGAACACTAAAGAAGGAAATTGAAGAAAACTGTAGAAGATGAAAAAATCTCCCATGTTCTTGGATAGGCAGAATTAATATTGTCAAAATGTCCATACTACCAAAACTGTTACACAGATTAAATGCAATTCCTATTAAAATCCCAAAGTTATTCTTCATAGAACTAGAAAAAGCAATCATGACATTCATTTGGAAAAATACGAGACCCAGAAGAGCCAAAGATATCCTTAGTAGGAAGCGTGAGACAGGAGGCCTCACAATACTAGACCTTAAACTATATTACAGAGCAATAGTAACAAAAACAGCATGGTATTGGCACCAAAATAGGTAGACCAATGGTACATAAACACAGTTATCTCATACTAGACAAAGGTGCCAAAAACATACATTGGAGAAAAGATAACCTCTTCAACAAATGGTGCTGGGAAAACTGGAAATTCACATGTAGCAAAATGAAATTAAGTCTTTATCTCTCACCCTACACAAAAATCAACTAAATGTATATCAAAGATTTAGGCACTAGAACAGAGACCCTGTGCCTAATAGAAAAAAAAAGTAGAAACCAATCTCTGCCATGTTGGTTTAGAAACTGACTTCCTTAACCAGACTCCTAAAGTGCAATAAAGTAAAATCAAAAATCAATAAATAGGATAGATTCAAACTAAAAAGCTTCTTCTCAGGAACAGAAAGAAGCAATAATGTGAAAAGAGAGTCTACAAAATGGGAAAAAAATTCTTTTCCACACACACTTCAGAGTATTGATCTCAAGGATATATAAAGAACTCAAAAAACTCAACACCAAAAAAGTAAATAACCCAATCAATAAGTGGACTAAGGAACTGAATAGACATTTCACAGAAGAAGGAATACAATCAATTAACAAACATGAAAAAATGTTCATCATCTCTTGCAGTGAGAAATTACTCTAAGATTTCATCTCACTTCAGTCAGAATGGTAATTATCAAGAATACAAGCAACAATATGTGTTGGCAAGAATGTGGGAAAAATGTACACTCACACATTGCTGGTGGGACTGCAAATTGGTACAACCTCTATGAAAAGCAGTATGGAAATGCCTCAGAAAACTTGGAATGGACCCACCTTTTGACCCAGTTATCCCACTCTTCAGTTTATACCCAAAGGACTTAAAATTAGCATACTACGGTAACACAGCCATATCAATGTTTATAGCAGCTCAATTCACAATAGCTAATCTATGTAACCCACCTAGATGCCCTTCAACAGATGAATGGATAAAGAAAATGTGGTGTATATACACAATGGAATATTATTCAGCTTTAAAGAAGAATGCAGATATGGCATTTGCAGGTAAATGGATGAAGCTGGAGACTATTGTGCTAAGGGAAATAAGCCAATCTCAAAAAACCAAAGTCCAAATGTTTTCTCTGAAAAGCAGATGCTAATTCCTAATGGGGGCAAATGGGTGGGGAAGAATGAGGGTCCTTCGGATTGTGGAAAGGGGAGTGAAGGGAGGGGAGGGGTAGTGGGGGTGAGACAATGGAATGAGACCAACAGTATTACCCTATACACATGTATGATTCACTACCGGTACCTTGATTCTGCACCATGTTCAGTTCAGAGAAGTTGTGCTCCATCTTTGTGCAGTGTGACAAAATGCATTCTACTGTCATGTTAACTAATGAGAACACATTTTAAAAAAAAGAAAAAAGAGAAGAGACTGACAGCATAGTCAGGAGTCTACGTGGGTCAACGGAGCACAGCATGACAATGAAGACAGTGGAGCCATCGGAGCAGGACAGCGGGAAGAGAGAGGGCAGCTTACAGTCGTAGTGTGGGAAGGCGTGGGTATCACAGAAGTCCATTTTCATTGCCGGAGGGATATCGATGAGAGAATCCAGAATGCCTAGTCCCTAGGACCCCCACACAAGCTGCACACACCTCTGTTTACTTGTCATCTGACCATAGAGCAGTGGGTGGCAGGTGGAGGCATGGCAGTCGTAGGCTGTGGGGGTCCTCTCTGCCATGTCCTGCGTGGAGGAGAAAAGGGTTAACTGCTGGAGGAGAATGCTGTCGGTTTTTCTATCTATTACCCCAAAGACTTATCTACTCAATAAGCACACAAGAGCCAATACTTTTTTCATATGAGAGGTGGCATGGCGGGTCTGGCCATACCAGCTCTGGCCTCTTACGACAACTCGCCCAGTCTCCTGTATTTATAACATACAGGTAAAGGGGGCAAGGACTGGGAGGACCTTCTTCTGTGATGAACAGGATAGGGTGGAGTTAGGGGAGCCATCCTCTTAGGCGGAAAATTCCAGAAGGAGACAGGGAACCACTCCCACAAAGCACCACATATTTCCCGGCAGTTCCTAAAAGCCAGGCCTCTGCATCCCATGGCTCAGCCTAGTCTGATTCTGCTAAATAAGGACAGCTTCCCATAATAGGCCATTGCTGAGAGCAGAAAGGCTTCTGTCCCTGCAGTAATCAACACAAAGGACACCCAAGCAAGACAGCCCTCTACTGAGATTGTTTTTTTCTGAGACAGAAGGTTCTCCAGCATCATGGGTACCGTAACTAAAGAGAAACAGAGGTGACAAGAAAGAGAGGTGACTCAGAAAAAAAGTACATGGGGCTGTGGAGGTGAGAGTCAGCACTGATCACCAGCAGCAGCATCAGGTTTCCCATCATGGTTAAGAAGCAAATCCCTAGGAATGGTACAAAGAGCAGAGCCTCCAGGTGGGGGTCCGCTGACAGTCCCAGGAAGATGAACTCTGTGATGGCACTGTGGTTCCTGAAGGTCATTTGAAAAAGCCATTCGAAAAAGTCCATCCCTAAAACTGGAAACGCATGGCAGGGGACTTTCTATGCTCCTCTAACTAGTTTTCATATTTCATTGGTTCTCTTTTAATATCACAATCATCTCGAAAATAAAGGCCAGGTTCAGTCACTTGGAACATAAATATGGATAAGATGCCTATATTTAAAAAAATCCTAGTTCAAAGAAGAACATTGAGATAAAGACAAGAAATCAAATCATATTTGATTAGCTGAAGTGAACGCTCTAAGAGTGACAGAAAAAAATCAGTAATTCCATCACATTGAAGTTATTTGAGCAAAATGTTTAAGTAAAAGTGATTTTTCTATGAAGTCGTAGCCAAATATTTAGAGGATCGGGATTGAAAAAATAGCAAGGTATGTTCGGTAAAACACAGACATTAAAAAAGAGTATAGCCTAGAATGTAGATAGATAATATGAGCAATGACTAAGAATATAGGCCCTTGTATCAGACTAGGATCAAATCCCAGCTCCACCTTGTACATGTTACACAGCTGTGCTTGATTTCTGTTTCCTTGCTGAATAATATTTCTGGAATAATATTTCATTCTCCTAGAGTTATCATGGGGATTAAATATAGTAGCATATAGAACATATTTTAAAAATCTGTACAATATTGCTCAGTATAAATCATCATCATCATCAACATCATCATCATCATCATCATCAACATCAACTACAGCTGTAGCCTAAGATAAATAATAAATCTTCATGCTGTATAATTTCATCGGGGTTAAAGCTTTCTTGCCACAATGGCAGTTCTTCTTCTTCTTTAAAAAAATGTTTTTTAGTTGTTTATTGATGGACCTTTATTTATATGTGGTGCTGAGGATTGAACCCAGAGCCTCACACATGCTAGGCAAGTGCTGTACCACTGAGTTACAACCCCAGCCCCAGCTGCTGTTCTTTACTGAATTGAAATTACTGAAGACTGTTGCCCTTCCCTTCCATAGTTGAAAGGCTTTTTTAGCATTTGGAATCACACTGGGGCCTCTCCAGCTTTAAAAGGATAAAAAGACTTAAAAGCAATATCACTGAGAATGGAAGGGCAGCCAGATTCCAGAGAGGACAAGGGACAGAGAACTAGATCCTGTGCTCTCCATACTGAGGTCACTTTCTGGGATGGATATGCACCCTGTGAAGGGCAAGGATTTGGGGTAAGCAAGGAAGAGGTGATTTGAAAGAATACTGTATCAGTGTCCATGCATGGGTGACTCACTCAGGCTGAATGGGAAAGAAGGAAAGTAGGGGTAGAATTGCAGGAACCTGTGCTCTTAGAACTTGGAGTGTTTACCATGATACCTAAATCATTCTGGAACTGCCAGCAGTTGCTCTTCCTGTCCCACAGGAAGAAGAGTTTCTAAATAGAATTTCTCTCCCCATTATAAAAAAAAAAAAACACCTTCTTAAAATGGAGAAACAGAGCATTCAGTCCTGTATAAATCAACTGTGAGGATATTTGAGTTTACCCTTTGACCCTTATTTCGAGACATTTTTCTCAAATTTTAAGTATCAATTCCTTTCACAATCCTTGACTTTACTCAAACCTTCAGGTCTGGTTCATTGAAATGCCTGCCTGTTTGGACACCAACTATTAGCCATCAGCTCCAGCTTCATTCTGACATGCTGAAATTTGACCTTTGGCTCATCCATGGCATTCATCATGTTAGCCAAGCCTGTTTCCTGGTCCTGGCTTGTTCTCATAAATCCAGAAACCATCCACTGGGAAGTTCTGAGTCTTACTTTTTAGCTATTCAGCCATCAACATGTCCTCATTCTTTCTAAAACTCAAATGCATGTTACCTGTATATCCTCTCCAAAAGACAATCTGCTCCCAAGTGTAGGTCTAGGACTTGTGTTTGATTCAAGTACTAAGAATGAAAATGGAAAAGGTTCATTTTAAAATTTACTGATAATAATAACATATTTCCTTGACTTACTTATGAAATAGTCACAGGGCAGTTCCTTCTTTCAAATGATCTCAGATACCAGCACACTGACACATCTTCATCTGTTTCTCTGTTTTTCTAAAACCCTTGTCTCAGCCAAATGTAGACTCCTTTGATCTAATCAACCCTTAGAGCCGCTGTGTTTAGGCAGCTTGGGGATTGACTCCTAGGCATCAGTAGCCCAAAGCCCAGAGGATGGCTGAAGCAATGCCAGTTATTCCCTGTAGTCAAAACTTGAATTCAGATTTTGTAGACATGAGCTAAGCAATTTCAGAAACACTAATGTGGTTTCCTTAAGTGTGGCCTTTGGAACATCTAGGTTGCAGTAATAATCATGACCATCAAACATGAGCTCTGATTAAGGGAGTTCAGAGAAGATGGAGATATCTTTGCAGTTTTGACTAATTTCCTTGTAAGAAGAAATTTTTTCAGCTGATACTCTAAGGAAATTTTACCCAGGTAAATCTGCTCTGTACATGGTAGTTGATGCTAAATGAATTTTTTAAAAACTGCACTTAAGTAAGAAATCTAATACCACTCATTTGCCTAAATCACTCAGTCAACTTTTTCTGATTGATGAATTCATATATACTTAAAGCACACAGTAGCTCTATAACAATTTGCATGTTTAGTGATTAAGATTTAATTTAGAGAAGAGTTTACTTATTGAATCTACCATGTATTGAGTCATAATTGACTATTATAACAAACCAATAATTACATTTATTTATCTGAGATGTGCAAAAGGGGGACATATCTGGTTTTGTACATGGTCTCAGGACCATGACTATGTTCATGGTCACTGGCTCCATTGTTTCTGGGCCTGTGATGAGGCAGAACATCAAGGGCAGGAGGGTGAGGAAGAGCAAGACTGATAGCCTCATGGTGGCCAGGTGGAAAAGACAGAGAGCAAGGGGCTGAGGACAAAATACACCCTTCAAAGACCCACCCCAGTGAGCTGCTTCCTCCAACTAGGCCCACCTCTTAATGGTTGCACCACCTTCTAGTAGCACCACAGGCTGGATACCAAGCCTTTGGCCCATGCCCTTGAGGTGATATTTCAGATCCAGAGCATTTTATAAACACACACACACAAACACAAACACACACACACGTGCACCCCTCTCCATTTCAAAGATCCCCAACATAAGCACCTGCAACTCTAGCTTTTGCACCAGAGGGTGAACTCCAGCATCACGGGATCTTGCTCCACAGTACACATACTTCATGCAGAAGTTCGGGGAGTTACCTCCTGGGGATCGTCTTTAACCATTAGGAAACAGAAACCACTGGACAATGCCCCACTCTCTGTCCTCTGATGGGAAGTTTTTGAGGTATTTTCTACATGGTTTCCTTTTTGAAGGTCCCCATCAGAATTGAGCTCCAGTTTTCCACTGTAGAAGCATAAACATTCACACATCTTTTATTGACTTTTCTTTCTTGCATCATGCTGCCCATTTCCTCACTTAACGTTACTTTGAATCATCTTCAAAACACTCTACTAGTACTCAGGTCTGTGTCTCTTTGGGAGAATACATAAAAAGACAGTTGGTACCAGATAAAGTCCTAGAAAACAATGGAATTTTGGCTTTGCATCCATTGCCAGTTCTGTAGCAACAGGGATAATTTTTTTTTTTGAGTAAGTAGTGTGGAAATAACCCCTGAAACATCCCATTTCCTGGGATTCTAATCTGCATTGGATTTGAATGATGTATTTATGGAAGAAGAAGTACTGGATCATGCAATAGCTGTAGCAATTCAAATGTATAAATAATTATGATTATAAGGATTGAGGAGGGCTAAACATTTGTAACTAGGTTTAGAAGTCTTGAAATAGAGAATATTTTCAATCTAGTCAGCTACCAACTTAGGGCACAATGTAAATACAAAAATATTATATGGAAGCATTGAAGAAACTTCCATTCATTCCTGTTACAGAGGAAGAGTGTGCTGAAACCAGGCTCAAGATTTAATAGAGTTGGGCTGGGATGGGGGTTTAGTGGTAGAGCACTTACCTAGCATGTGTGAGGCACTGAGTTCGATTTTCAGCACTGCATACAAATAAATAAATAAAGGTTCATCAACAACTAATAAAAATATTTTAAAAAAGATTTAATAGATTTGGTTGAACACAAATCTAACTATGCACCTTTGGCAGGTTTCCTTTTACGTGAATCAAGGTCTTGACTGGAAAGGGATTGAATCCTGAGGTTAGGAATGTGAGTATTTTTTTTTTTATTGTAAACAAATGGGATACATGTTGTTTCTCTGCCTGTACATGGCGTAAAGGCATACCATTTGTGTAATCATAAATTTACATAGGGTAATGTTGTTTGATTCATTCTGCCATTTTTTCCCTTCCCCCCCACCCCTCCCACCCCTCCCCTCCCTCTATACAGTCCTTCCTTCCTCCATTCCTGCCCCCCTCCCTAAACCCAACTCCAACCCCAACACTAACACCTCCCACCCCCCATTATGTGTCATCATTCACTTATTAGCGATATCATTCTTCCTTTGGTTTTTTGAGATTGGCTTATCTCACTTAGCATGATATTCTCCAGTTTCATCCATTTGCCTGCAAATGCCATAATTTTATCATTATTTATGGCTGAGTAATATTCCACTGTATATATATACCACATTTTCTTTATCCATTCATCAATTGAAGGACATCTAGGTTGGTTCCACAATCTGGCTATTGTGAACTGAGCAGCTATGAATATTGATGTGGCTGTATCTCTGTAATATGCTGATTTTAAGTCCTTTGGGTATAGGCCAAGGAGTGGGATAGCTGGGTCAAATGGTGGTTCCATTCCAAGTTTTCTAAGGAGTCTCCACACTGCTTTCCAGAGTGGCTGCACTAATTTGCAGCCCCACCAGCAATGTATGAGTGTACCTTTCTCCCCACATCCTCGCCAACACCTGTTGTTGCTTGTATTCTTGATAATCGCCATTCTAATTGGGGTGAGATGGAATCTTAGGGTGGTTTTGATTTGCATTTCTCTTATTATTAGAGATGTTGAACATTTTTGCATATGTTTGTTGATTGCTTGTAGATCTTCTTCTGTGAAGTGTCTATTCATTTCCTTAGCCCATTTGTCGATTGGATTATTTGCATTCTTGGTGTGGAGTTTTTTGAGTTCTTTATAGATTCTGGAGATTAGTGCTCTATCTGAAGTATGATTGGCAAAGATTTTCTCCCACTCTGTAGGCTCTTTCTTCGCATTGCTGATAGTTTCCTTTGCTGAGAGAAAACTTTTTAGTTTGAATCTATCCCAGTTATTAATTCTTGCTTTTATTTCTTGTGCTATGGGAGTCCTGTTGAGGAAGTCTGGTCGTAAGCCGACATGTTGAAGCTCTGGACCTACTTTTTCTTCTATAAGATGCAAGGTCTCTGGTCTGATTCTGAGATACTTAATCCATTTTGAGTTTAGTTTCGTGCAAGGTGAGAGATATGGGTTTAGTTTCATTCTGTTGCATATGGATTTCCAATTCTCCCAGCACCATTTGTTGAAGAGGCTATCTTTTCTCCATTGCATATTTTTGGCCCCTTTGTCTAGTATGAGAAAATTGTATTTATTTGGGTTTGTGTCCATGTCCTCTATTCTGTACCATTGATCCACCTTTCTATTTTGGTACCAATACCATGCCATTTTTGTTACTATTGCTTTGTAGTAGAGTTGAAGATCTGGTATTGCGATACCCCCTGCTTCACTCTTTCTGCCAAGGATTGCTTTCGCTATTCTGGGTTTTTTATTTTTCCAGATGAATTTCATAATTTCTTGCTCTATTTCTGTAAGGTACATCATTGGGATTTTAATTGGAATTGCATTGAATCTGTATAGCACTTTTGGTAGTATGGCCATTTTGACAATATTAATTCTTCCTATCCAAGAACGTGGGAGATCTTTCCATTTTCTAAGGTTTTTTAAAATTTCTTTCTTTAGTGTTCTGTAGTTCTCATTGTAGAGGTCTTTCACCTCTTTTGTGAGATTGATTCCCAAATATTTTATTTTTTTCGAAGCTATTGTGAATGGGGTAGTTTTCCTAACTTCTCTTTCTGAAGATTCATCGCTTATGTATAAAAAGGCCTTAGATTTATGTGCATTGATCTTATGTCCCGCTACTTTACTGAATTCACTTATGAGATCTAAAAGTTTTCTGGTGGAATTTCCTGGTTCCTCTAAGTATACAATCATATCATCAGCAAATAGGGATAGTTTGAGTTCTTCTTTTCCTATTCGTATCCCTTTAATTTCTTTGGTCTGTCTAATTGCTCTGGCTAGAATTTCAAGGACGATATTGAATAGAAGTGGTGAAAGAGGGCATCCCTGCCTTGTTCCAGTTTTTAGAGGGAATGCTTTCAGTTTTTCACCATTTAGAATGATATTAGCCATGGGTTTAGCGTAGATTGCCTTTACAATGTTAAGGAATGTTCCCACTATCCCTATTTTTCCTAGTGTTTTGAGCCTGAAGGGGTGCTGTATTTTATCAAATGCTTTTTCTGCATCTATCGAAATAATCATGTGATTCTTAACTTTAAGTCTGTTGATATGGTGAATTACATTTATTGATTTCCTGATGTTGAACCAACCTTGCATCCCTGGGATGAAACCCACTTGATCATGGTGCACTATCTTTTTAATATGTTTTTGTATGCGATTTGCTAAAATTTTGTTGAGAATTTTTGCGTCGATGTTCATGAAGGATATTGGTCTGAAATTTTCTTTCCTCGATGTGTCTCTGTCTGGTTTAGGTATCAGGGTGATATTGGCTTCATAGAATGAGTTTGGGAGAGTTCCCTCCTCTTCTATTTTCTGGAATACTTTGAGAAGTATTGGAATGAGCTCTTCTTTAAAGGTTTTGTAGAACTCGGCTGAGAACCCATCTGGTCCTGGACTTTTCTTTGTTGGTAGGCTTTTGATGACTTCTTCTATTTCATTACTTGAAATTGGTCTATTTAAATTGTGTATGTCCTCCTCGTTCAGTTTAGGCAATTCATATGTCTCTAGAAACCTGTTGATGTCTTCAAAATTTTCTATTTTGTTGGAGTATAGATTTTCAAAATAGCTTCTAATTATGTTTTGTATTTCGGTCGTGTCTGTTGTGATATTTCCTTGTTCATTCCGAATTTTAGTGATTTGGGTTTTCTCTCGTCTTCTCTTTGTTAGTGTGGCTAAAGGTTTATCAATTTTGTTTATTTTTTCGAAGAACCAACTATTTATTTTGTCAATTTTTTGTATTGTTTCTTTCGATTCAATTTCGTTGATTTCAGCTCTCAGTTTAACTATTTCCTGTCTTCTACTACTTTTGGTGTTGGTCTGTTCTTCTTTTTCTAGGGCTTTGAGCTGTAGTGTTAGGTCATTTATTTTTGAGTTTTACTTCTTTTATTAAATGCGCTCCATGAAATAAATCTTCCTCTAAGTACTGCTTTCATAGTGTCCCAGAGATTTTGATATGATGTTTCTTTGTTCTCGTTTACCTCTAAGAATTTTTTAATTTCCTTCCTAATATCTGCTGTTATCCATTCATCATATAGTAGCATATTGTTTAATCTCCAGTTGTTGGAGTAGTTTCTGTTTTTTACTCTTTCATTTATTTCTAACTTCAATCCATTATGATCTGATAGAATACAAGGTAGTGTCTCTATCTTCTTGTATTTGCTGACATTAGCTTTGTGGCATAAAATATGGTCTATTTTAGAGAAGGATCCATGTGCTGCTGAGAAGAAAGTGTATTCACTCTTGGTTGGATGGTATATTCTATAAATGTCTGTTAAGTCTAAATTATTGATTGTGTTATTGAGATCTATGGTTTCTTTGTTCAATTTTTGTTTGGAAGATCTGTCCAGTGGTGAAAGAGGCATGTTAAAATCACCTAGTATTATTGTGTTATGGTCTATTTGGTTTCTAAAATTGAGAAGGATTTGTTTAACATACATGGATGAGCCACTGTTTGGGGCATAGATGTTTATGATTGTTATATCTTGCTGATTTATGCTTCCCTTAAGCAGTATGAAATGTCCTTCTTTATCCCTTCTGACTAACATTGGCTTGAAGTCCACATTATCTGAAATGAGGATGGATACTCCAGCTTTTTTGCTGAGTCCATGTGCATGGTATGTTTTTCCCCATCCTTTCACCTTTAGTCTATGGGTATCTCTTTCTATGAGGTGAGTCTCTTGCAGGCAACATATTGTTGGATCTTTCTTTTTAATCCAATCTGCCAGTCTATGTCTTTTGATTGATGAATTCAGGCCATTAACATTCAGGGTTATTATTGAGCTATGATTTGTATTCCCGGTCATTTGGTTCATATTTAAAATTTTTGACACATTTTGGTTCCTCCTTTATTTGACAGTTCCTTTAAGATAATTCCTCCCTTTGCTGATTTGCTTCTTTGTTTTTTATTTCTTCCTCATGAAATATTTTGCTGAGAATGTTGTGTAATGCTGGCTTTCTTTTTGTAAATTCTTTTAGCTTTTGTTCATCATGGAATGATTTTATTTCATCGTCAAATTTGAAGGTAAGCTTTGCTGGGTATAAGATTCTTGGTTGGCATCCATTTTCTTTCAGAGCTTGAAAAATGTTGTTCCAGGCCCTTCTAGCTTTTAGGGTCTGGATTGAAAAATCTGCTGATATCCGTATTGGTTTCCCCCTGAATGTAATTTGGTTCTTTTCTCTCACAGCCTTTAAAATTCTGTCTTTATTTTGTATGTTCGGTATTTTCATTATAATGTGCCTTGGTGTGGGTCTGTTGTAATTTTGTGTATTTGGAGTCCTATAAGCCTCTTGGACTTGATTTTCCATTTCATTCTTCAGATTTGGGAAATTTTCTCATATTATTTCTTCAAATAGATTGTTCATTCCTTTGGTTTGTTTCTCTAAGCCTTCTTCAATCCCAATAATTCTCAAATTTGGCCTTTTCATGATATCCCATAGTTCTTGCAGATTCTGTTCATGATTTCTCACCATCTTCTCTGTTTGTTCAACTTTGTTTTCGAGGTTAAATATTTTGTCTTCAATATCTGAAGTTCTGTCTTCCAGGTGTTCTATCCTATTGGTTATGCTTTCTATGGAGTTCTTAATTTGGTTTATTGTTTCCTTCATTACAAGGATTTCTGTTTGTTTTTTTTCAATATCTCTAACTCTTTATTGAAATGATCTTTTGCTTCCTGAATTTGCTCTGTTAACTGTCGATTGGTGCGATCATTCAATGCCTGCATTTGCTCTTTCATCTCATCGTTTGCTTCCCTAATCATTTTAATTATGTACATTCTGAACTCCCTTTCTGTCATTTCTTCTGCCATGCTGTCGTTGGATTTTATTGATGTAACATCTAGATTTGTTTGGGGCATTTTCTTCCCTTGTTTTTTCATATTGTTCAGGAATCAGTGGGTCATTAAGATATTGCAGATTTCCTCTATCAACTTATAATGTCCCTGAAGATTGCTAGTATATCCCCTCTTATCCTTCAGTAGTCTGAAGTCTTGGAGGAGGTTGATAATGCAGAGCTCCACGAAGAAGCTGCCTCTCTAGGGTTGGTGACCCTCAGGTGCCGTATATTCCCTGCTAGTGGGCAGAGGTGCCTCCACTTGTTGACCAATGGTCATCCAATGGGGAACTAGACTGTGGGCTGAGGCAAGGCCTGTTTGTGCTTGTGGCTCTGGTTTTACCGTCCCTGTGGGAAAACCTCCCCCGGCGGGGAAGACTCACTCAGTGGGGACGTCTTGCTGGTCAGTTGCCCTCCTAGAGGTTCCCCTCCATCTACAACTACCTCCTGGGCTGGGCTGTCTTCTTCTGCAATGATCCCAGGGGCCCAGACCTACCTCCTGGGCCTGGGAGCCTCACCCTTCGCAGGCGAGTCTCCTTAGGCTGCCTCTCCCAGAGAATCTGCCCGCAGCCCTGGAATCTTCGCTCCGCCCCTAGGCGTGTCTCTGTGCGGCTCTTCCAGCAAGAAGTCACCTAGCTCCTGGGACCCTGCTCTGCACCTAATCGCCTGGCTATGCAGCCCCTCCCCTGAGCCACCACCTGGAGCCCCGTACAATAGCTCCGAGACCCGGAGACCCGCCACACACCTCCTCCTCCGGACAGCCGCCCGGTTTCCGACGCAGTCACTAGGAGCCCAAGCAACTCACTTCGCGTCTCCTCCTCCCGCCAACCGCCCGTAGCCCTAGGCAGTCACTCTGAGTCCAAGTGACCCTGTTCCTCCTCCTCCTCCTCGGGGTAGCCCCCCGGATATTCAGGAGCGGTGGCTCCAAGACCAAGTGACCCACCATGCTCCTCCTCCAGGCAGGCCACCGGTGTTCAGGAGCGGTTGCTTTTAGTCCAATCAATTCACCACTCGCCTCCTCCTCTGGCAACCACCTGTGGCTCTGATGCAGTCACTCCTAGATCAAGCGTCCCACCGCTCTCCTCCTCCAGGCAGGCCACCGGTGTTCTGGAGCAGTCGTTCTGAGTTCAAACAGCTCGCCACGCAGCTCCTCCTCTGGCAACTGCCTGTGGCTCTGATGCAGTCACTCCTAGACCAAGCGACCCGCCGGGCTTCTACTCTTCCTCCGGGCAACCCCCGGTGTTCAGAAGCGGTCGTTCTGCGTCCGCTCAACTCGCCACGCAGCTCCTCCTCAGGCAGCCGCCCGGAGCCCCAGTGGTTGCTCCGAGTCCAAGCGCTGTGCTGAGTCGCCTCCTCTACGATGATCCCAGTTGTCCGTGTTTACCGCTCCAGTGGGGGGGAGGGGTGTCTCACCGAGCAACTCTACTTCACAAAGTTCCCTGCGTTCCGGGGCTACTGCCCCATCCGGGACGCCTTCCCAGTGGGAGAGACTCACCCGGCGGCTTTGAGTTGGTCCCAAGTCTCTCACTATCTCCTCTTTTGTATCTTGCGTCCTGGAGAGAAATGCAGCTGCCCTCTAGTCCGCCATCTTGGCCCCCCCTCAAATGTGAGTATTTAGATGAACATATTTGAGAACCTTGAACCCAGAATCTCTTGCATCTTCAGACCTCAAGAAATAGTCACCACTGTCTTGATCCCCTTATTAAAATCCATCAACCTCACATGTACTGGAAAAAAGTCCTCATCTGAAGCACATGCTTCACAAGACATGTGTCCTCAATTCTGCCCTAACTTCCTCTCACTGTCCCTAGTTCAATAATATGGGTCAGATCCCAGAATTGTCTAAATAGCAAAGTACGGAGTCCCTGTAATAAGAAAGAGCTTATTCCTTGGAATAGAAGCAGGACATGGTTAATATATACCAGCAGAAATATGGGGAACATATATGGGGATGGATTTTGAGAGTGTTATATGGGGAAAGGTCAATTTATTTAAATATCATCACTATTGCATAATTTAGAATTTTATGTCATGGCAATGACATATGGAAAAATCTGCATAGAGAAATAATTAAGTGGAGTTTACAAAACTTCCTTGCAGAGTACTAAGGAGAAAAAGGTGTGTATGTTAAAGTGGTTTTAATGTTTATCATGGAAATACTGACTGACTATTCTTCAGGATGATTTCCCCTTGCTCAAGGGTTAAAAATACATTACTGAGAAGAAGTAGTGAAATCACTGAGAATCCCAGGAGTTGCTGTTATGGAATTGGGCTCCTTAGTGTCAATGGAAATGAGATCATGGAATAGCAGAGGTGAGGAGGTTGCTTTTAATAATCAAGTGCTAGGTGAACATAATTATTGTATGGAGCAAGTGGTAACCAAGTTGCATTGGCCTGCAAGTATCTACAGATGCAGAAGTGACTACCCTGTCCCTAGGAGGGATATAGATAGGTAGCAATGATAGACAGGTGAGCACATCAAAGAGGCTACAATACCTGTTCCTTAGACTGACACACCTCACACACTCCAGCTATACATGGGGTAGCCCACTCTGGATTCAACAGCACTGGGTACATGGAGCTTTTCTCCAGGAGGGCACACAAGGCTATATACCTTAACAGGGAATAACCCGGTTGTTAAGTCACAGACAATTGGGGACTATCTCTTCTGACCCAACAGAAACCTAGTGGATACCTAGACACACCAAAGATTGGAGGAGGTGTCCCAGAATTGTATTAGAATTAAGCAACTGTGATTGCTACCTCCACACTCAGGAAAGCATAGAGGTAAGTTGGAGAATGATGGAATCCAAGCCAGGAAGACCCTATAAGAAATTTCTCCACCTTGGCATGGATTACTATACATAACTCTAACATCAGTTTTGATCTTACATGTATTACATCTTATTTATATTAAATTAGTAGTAGTTTTCCTAGTATTTGATATTGTACTGTAAATCCATTTGATTGTATTTCTTCTAATGTTTTAAAGCATTAACTGGAATCATGTTTCTATCTTGGTTTCCTTAGCTCAGGTTTACACTTGTTCCTCTTAGTCCCTCTTTTCCCTCTTTCTTTACCTGCTACTACCTCAAATCTCTCCATCCATCTTTTTCTTCCTTTTACCTTCTTTTTTCCTTTGCCCTATTTTTCTCTCCCCCCCTTTTCAGCACCTATATAATGGAACAGTAATTTTTTACTATCTTTAATAAGTAATTTTTCATCCTATTTCAGAACATTACTATAATTTCATACCTGGATTAGAGGAACCGTGGAGAACGCTTTCAACAAGTCTTATTTTTCTAAGTTGATTAGTATGTGGTTTCCTATGAAGCAATTGTAGTTAATAAGGTTTAGTGTCTTTTCACAAAGTGGTGTTGGCATTGGGACTAGCAGAGGACACATGTTGACTGAGAGTATCAATGCCTAGATATTAGTCCAGCCTGGAAACTTAAGAGCAAGAAGCTCACTAAATAGTCCCTTACATAAAGTAGAAGTGATAACCTTCCCAGCAGGTGGGTAGACATCAAACAGTATGAAAAAGCAAGGGAGCAAACCAACCAAAACAGTCTGTAACACTTCAACAACTGATTTCATTGATACCACAGTAGAAATGTCAGAGAAAGAATTTATAAAGTTCATAGCTAAAATGTTCAATGAGTTAAAAGAAGAAGAAAAGGAACAAACTTAGAAAATATAGTAAGAGAAAGATTGTTTCAATAAAGATGCAGAGATTCTGAAAACAGAACTAAACAGAAATCCTGGAAATGACTTGATAAATCAAATTAAAAATTCAGTAGAAAGCATCACTAATAGATTACACCACACTGAAGATGGACTCTCAGACCCTTAAGACAAAGTATATAATCTTGAAAACAAAGTCAACAAGAAAGAAAAGATGTTAGGAGGCTATGACCAGAATATTTGCAACCAGGCTCAAGAGTAAATAGGTCACCAGGGTCTCAAAACTCTCAGGAATGAAGATATCGACCATCCAACTGGACTGGTCAGTTATTCGGAAATTTAAAGGTGACAATCATTTTTTTATAAAGTCAGTATCAGTATATTTCATAGTGAGAAGAGGTATAATCCATCCTTAATCATCAGGTCAAGGCTTCTATTTTCTGGTATTTACAAACTGTCCTTTGTGCTGTTACACATAGAAACTTGTATTTGGTGAATTTTGCATAGTAAAATACACACCAGTTACCCGAAAGTTGGATAGCACGTCTGTTCATTTACCAACAGTGTCATTCAGAAACACGCCTGGGGAGAACTACAACCACCTCCACTAGGGTAAGTTGTCTGTGAACAACGCTTTTGCAGAGAGCCTGTGGCAGCAAAGTCATCAGGAAATTGCTTTCCGGAGCCATTGGGTCATTGCACTGTCCCTGAAGGTTGTGGCATGGAGAGTGAACAGCAATGAGGACTGCTCTGAATGCTACGGCCACCATATCATCTGAGACCGTGACTGAATCTCTGGTTGACTGAGATTAATGTGTACCTGTCTCTTATCCCCAACCCTGCCGACCACTGAATACAGGATGTGTTTTCTGTTCAGATCATGAACCACCAAGATACAGGAGGAAACTTTGGTCTTAGCAAAGCCAGGGCCTTTCATACCTCTCAGATTGCATAGCCAAAGCAAATGACCCACAGAGCATGATCTGGCTCAAGGGCAGAAACCAGACGTGGGTCATTAATGTGTACATTTAAAAAAACTAACAATGATAATAAATTGGCACAAGTTTTCTTTGCATATGCTTTAAACTTAGCACAGAAATCCACTAATCAAAGGTTAGTATAATCCTTTTAGGTTGGGCTAAGGATCAGTACTTTGCCTTAGGAATTCCTGGACGTAAGCACAGCATTGCAACATTCCAGCCATGAATAACTCTGGACTTATACATGGCATATTATTAACACATTTGCTAATTCTTCTAGGTAACTTAAATCTACCGTGGATATGGCATTAGTGACAACTCCTCATTTTTGGACATGCTCTCAGAATTTTGATAACTCTCATATCATGATTCTTGCCTTCCTAAATTATAAAATAAAAACCCGCATTATTAGAATGACATCATGAAAATGGCAGAGTAGGAAATGCCAGACAGAAAACTATCCACAAATAGAAATAGTCCTAGGAGGACTCAATACTCTAACTAAGAACCTATAGCAACAGGTGGAACCCTCAAAAGAATAACCATATAGAAAGGACTGCTGGGGAGATTGGCTTAGCAGAGATATCTAGAGATGCTAGGAACAATGAAGGTTGGTGGTTCTCTGTGTCATCCATACAGCAAATGCCGCTGTGGTCCCCAGTGGCCTGGTCTGCAGAGGATCCTTGAAGCCCTTGCTACCATGGACCTCGACAGCACTTACAGCACCTGTGGATCTCCCCAGGTCTCACAGCAGAAGACCATGCTGTTCACTGGCATGGGCCCCAGCAACTTGCTCCCAGGGGACGTTGCATTTTTCACCAATGAGTGACCAATGTCCATCAGCACCATGGACCCCTGAGAGAGAGGCTACTGTGCTTTCCCCTCAAGAGAGATTCTGTACTGTCTCCGATCAAGGTTGCCAACTCCTTCCCAATTCCATGTGTGCCCTGAACCCCAGAGCTGTGGATGCTCTGTGTGTCTCCACTTCAGGCCCCAGCTCTGTGGCCACTCTGCTGTGCCCATGTTCCAGACCTGGCTCCATGGCTGCTTAGCAGACCCCTGCATCTCAGGTACCAGAGCAATTGTCACTGTGGAATAACCAATGAACCGGACTCTTCAAACTGCTGTAGCTATGCCAGACACGAGGAGAACATTTTGAAAAGTCAGTAGGTTAAAGGTGATTTGTTTTCTGATGCTAATTTTGTTTTTGTGCCTTTTTCCGAAATGAAGGTCAAGCACAGTTCATCTTCAGAGAGATGGACTCCATTATACGATTACTCTCCTCTTACAAGGGAAACTGACTTCTCCAGTGTACTCTCACAACTTGGTAGAATGAGATTTAGATCTGACCACTTTCAAAAGTAAGTTGATTCATTACTTGGTGATATAGTGATAATTATCTCTTTGGAAGATGAAGGTGAATCATTTCTAAATTGTAGGGCACAGGGATAGTCAAGGATGGCTGATTTAGGACTGGGGCCCATGTCTGGGAAAACCCTGGGAGATATTTCACAAATAGTAAAGAACAAATTACTGTCCTTTCTGGGTCTTACTAATAAGACAGAGGCAAAAAGGCTTTGCAGATCTATAGAGATCCTGGTAGAGTCAAATACAGATGGAACCTGGTTTATGGTGATTTGATGCATGCATATTTGACTTTAGAGTTTTGTGAAAGCAATAGAACTTCAGTAGAAACCATACTTTGGATTTGAGCTTTGATCCAGGCTAGTGATTTGCAGTGTGATACTCTTTTGTGATGCTGGGCAGTAGCAGTCAGCTATTTCTCCCAGTTAGCCACACAATCGTGAGGGTAATATCATTCTTTTTAAAATTATTTATTTATTTTAAAATTTTTTGACAGACTGCATTTTGATTCATTGTACACAAATGGGGTACATCATTTCATTTCTGTGGTTGTACACGATGTAGAATCATAGCATTCGTGAATCATACAGGTACATAGGGTAATGATGTGTGTCTCATTCCACCATTTTCCATAACCCCACTCCCTCTCATTTCCTTCTACGTAATCTAAAGTTCTTCACTTCTTCTCTCACTCCCCATACACCTCACCCCAATATATCATTCTCCACTTATCAGGGAAAACATTCAGCGTTTGGTTTTTTGGATTTGGCTTATTTCACTTAGCATGATATTTTCCAATTCCTCCATTTATTTGCAAATGCCATAATATTATTCTTCTTTATGACTGAATAATATTCCATTGTGTATATATACCACAGTTTCTTTATCCATTCATCTGTTTATGGGCATCTCGATTGATTCCACAATCTAGCTATTGTGAACTGAGCTGCTATCAATATTGATGTGGCTGTGTTACTGTAATATGCTGATTTTAAGTCCTTTGGGCATAAACTGAGGAATAGGATAAATGGGCCAAGGAACTGGATAGACACTTTACAGAAGAAGACATACAGGCAATTAATAAATATAGGAAAAAGTGTTCAACATCTCTAGTAATTAGAGAAATGCAAATTAAAACAACTCTAAGATTTCATCTAACTCCAATTAGAATGGCTATTATCAAGAACACAAGCAATAATAAGTGTTGGCATGGATGTGGGGGAAAAGGCACACTTTTACATTGCTGGTGGAGTTGCAAATTGGTGCAGCCACTCTGGAAAGCAGTGTGGAGAATCCTCAATATCATTCTTATAACACTGTGAGCTAAGAATTATATATGAATGAAATAAAAGAGCCTGGAACCCTCTTTTATGTATAATTATAATGCACTAATTTAAAATAGAGGGAGGTTTGTAAAGTAGAAGAAGGGAATCAGGGGAAGGGAGGAAGAGAGGAAAAGGGAAGTACTGGAGAATGAGATGATCAAATTAAACTGCATGCATGTACAAATATGTCACTATGAATCTCACTATTATGTGTAACTATAATGCACCACAGAAAACCACTAAAAAAGAGAATGAGAAAGAGTAAGGCATTTGTCTTTGGGGATCTTTCCCATATTAGAATTGGCATTCAAAATCAAGTTGTCAGATTTCAGTACATAATGGTGAATACTTTGATGGAATTTATACAAACTTGTGCCTGTGTTGGAGTTCAAAAATTGGAATATCCATCATTGTGTTTTCACTCCCCAAATGGTCCCAGAGTAAATATTTTTTTCCTTTTTTTTTCATTGTAAACAAATGGGATACATGTTGTTTCTCTGTTTGTACGTGGAGTAAAGGCATACCATTTGTGTAATCATAAATTTACGTAGGGTAATGTTGTTTGATTCATTCTGTTATTTTATCCCTTCCTCCCACCCCTCAAACCCCTCTTTTCCCTCTATACAGTCCTTCCTTCCTTCATTCTTGCCCCCCTCCCACCCCCAATTATGTGTCATCATTCGCTTACCAGCAAGATCATTCGTCCTTTGGGTTCTTGAGATTGGCTTATCTCACTTAGCATGGTATTCTCCAATTTCATCCATTTACCTGCAAATGCCATAATTTTATTATTCTTTATAGCTGAGAAATATTCCATTGTGTGTGTGTGTGTGTGTGTGTGTGTGTGTGTGGTATGTATGTATATATATATATATATATATATCACAGTTTCTTTATCCATTCATCAACTGAAGGACATCTAGGTTGGTTCCACAATCTGGCTATTGTGAATTGAACAGTTATGAACATTGATGTGGCTGTATCTCTGTAGTATGCTGATTTTAAGTCCTTTTGGTATAGGAAGAGGAGTGGGATAGCTGGGTCAAATGGTGGTTCCATTCCAAGCTTTCTGAGGAATCTCCATACTGCTTTCCAGAGTGGCTGCACTATTTGCAACCCTACCAGCAATGTATGAGTGTACCTTTTCCCCCACATCCTCGCCAACACCTATTGTTGCTAGTATTCTTGATAACAGACATTCTAATTGGGGTGAGATGAAATCTTAGGGTAGTTTTGATTTGCATTTCTCTTATTACTAGAAAAGTTGATCATTTTTTCATATATCTGTTGATTGCTTGTATATTTTCTGTGAAGCATCTGCTCATACCCTTAGCCCATTTGTTGATTGGATTATTTGTATTCTTGGTGTAGAGTTTTTTGAGTTCTTTATATATTCTGGAAATCAGTGCTCTATCTGAAGTATGATTGGCAAAGATTTTCTCCCACTCTGTAGGCTCTCTCTTCACATTGCTGATAGTTTCCTTTGCCGAGAGAAAGCTTTTTAGTTTGAATCTATCCCAGTTATTGATTCTTGCTTTTATTTCTTGTGCTATGGGAGTCCTGTTAAGGAAGTCTGATCCTAGGCCAACATGTTGAAGATTAGGACCTACTTTTTCTTCTATAAGATGAAGGGTCTCTGGTCTGATTCCGAGGTCTTGATCCATTTTGAGTTGAGTTTTGTGCAGGGTGAGAGATAGGGGTTTAATTTCATTCTGTTGCATATGGATTTCCTTTTTTCCCAGCACCTTTTGTTGAAGAGGCTATCTTTTCTGCATTGCATATTTTTGGCACCTTTGTCTAGTATGAAAAGGTTGTATTTAATTGGGTTTGTGTCCGTGTCCTCTATTCTGTACCATTGATCTACCTGTCTATTTTGGTGCCAATACCATGCCGTTTTTGTTACTATTGCTTTGTAGTAGAGTTGAAGGTCTGGAATTGCAATACCTCCTGCTTCACTCTTCCTACTAAGGATTGCTTTAGGTCTTCTGGGTTTCTTATTTTTCCAGATGAATTTCATGATTGCTTGCTCTATTTCTGTAAGGTACATCATTGGGATTTTAATTGGAATTGCATTGAATCTGTATACCACTTGTGGTAGTATGGCCATTTTGACAATATTAATTCTACCTATTCAAGAACATGGGAGATCTTTCCATCTACTAAGGTTTTCTTTAATTTCTTTCTTTAGTGTTCTGTAGTTCTCATTGTAGAGGTCTTTCACCTCTTTTGTGAGATTGATTCCCAAGTATTTTATTTTTGTTGAGGCTATTGTGAATGGGGTAGTTTTCCTAACTTCTCTTTCTGAAGATTCATCAATTATGTATAAAAATGCATTAGATTTAAGAGCATTGATCTTGTAACCTGCTATTTACTGAATTCACTTATGAGTTCTAAAAGTTTGCTCGGGGAATTTCCTGGTTCCTCTAAATATATAAATGTCATCAGCAAACAGGGATAGTTTGAGTTCTTCTTTTCCTATTCGTATCCCTTTAATTTCTTTGGTTTGTCTAATTGCTCTGGCTAGAGTTTCAAGGACAATGTTGAATAGAAGTGGTGAAAGAGGGCATCCCTGCCTTGTTCCAGTTTTTAGAGGGAATGCTTTCAGTTTTTCACCATTTAGAATGATAATGGCCATGGGCTTAGCATAGATAGCCTTTACAATGTTAAGGAATGTTCCCACTATCCCTATTTTTCCTAGTGTTTTGAGCATGAAGGGATGCTGTACTTTATCAAATGCTTTTTCTGCATCTATCGAAATAATAATGTGATTCTTGACTTTAAGTTTGTTGATATGGTGAATGATGTTTATTGATTTCCAGATGTTGAACCAACCTTGCATCCCTGGGATGAAACCCACTTGATCGTGGTGCACTATCTTTTTAATATATTTTTGTATGTGATTTGCTAAAATTTTGTTGAGAATTTTTGCGTCGATGTTCATTAAGAATATTGGTCTGAAATTTTCTTTCCTCGATGTGTCTCTGGTTTAGGTATCAGGGTGATATTGGCTTCATAGAATGAGTTTGGAAGGATTCTCTTCTCTTCTATTTCATGGAATACTTTGAGGAGTATTGGAGTGAGCTCTTCTTTAAAGGTTTTGTAGACCTCGGCTGAGAACCTGTCTGGTCTGGGACTTTTCTTTGTTGGTAGGCTTTTGATGACTTCTTCTATTTCATTACTTGAAATTGATCTATTTAATTTGTGTATGCCCTCCTCGTTCAGTTTAGGTAATTCATATGTCTCTAGAAACCTGTTGATGTCTTCGAAATTTTCTATTTTGTTGGAGTATAGATTTTCAAAATAGTTTCTAATTATGTTCTGTATTTCACTCATGTCTGTTGTGATATTTCCTTGTTCATTCTGAATTTTAATAATTTGAGTTTTCTCTCTCTTTCTCTTTGTTAGTGTGGCTAAGGGTTTATCAAGTTTGTTTATATTTTCAAAGAACCAACTCTTTAGTTTGTTAATTTTTTCTATTGTTTCTTTCGTTTCAATTTCATTGATTTCAGCTCTGATTTTAACTATTTCCTGTCTTCCACTACTTTTGGTATTGCTCTGTTCTTCTTTTTCTAGGGATTGAACTGTAGTGTTAAGTCGTTTATTTGTTGATTTTTTTTCTTTTTTTGTTGAATGCGCTCCATGAAATAAATCTTCCTCTAAGTACTGCTTTCATAGTGTCCCAGAGATTTTGATATGGTGTGTCTTCGTTCTCGTTTACTTCTAAGAATTTTTTATTTCCCTCCTGATGTCTGCTGTTGTCCATTCATCATATAATAGCGTAATATTTAAACTTCAGGTGTTGGAGAAGTTTCTGTTTTTTATTCTGTCATTTATTTCTAATTTCAATCCGTTATGATCTGATAGAATACAAAGTAGTACCTCTATCTTCTTGATTTGCTAACAGTAGCTTTGTGGCATAAAATATGGCCTATTTTAGAGAAGGATCCATGTGCTGCTGAGAAGAAAGTGTATTCATTCTTTGTTGGATGATATATTGTATGTATGTTCATGAAGTCTAAATTGTTGATTGTGTTTTTGAGATCTATGGTTTCTTTATTCAATTTTCATTTGTAAGATCTATCCAGTGGTGAGAGAGGTGTGTTAAAATCACCTAGTATTATTGCATTGTGATCTATTTGATTTCTGGAATTGAGAAGGATTTGTTTGACGTACCTGGATGAGCCACTGTTTGGGGCATAGATATTTATGATTGTTATGTCTTGCTGATTTTTGCTTCCCTTAGGCAGTATGAAATGTCCTTCTTTATCCCTTCTGACTAGTTTTGGCTTGAAGTCCACATTATCTGAAATGAGGATGGATACTCCAGCTTTTTTGCTGTGTCCATGTGCGTGGTATGTTTTTACCCATCCTTTCACCTTTAGTCTGTGGGTATTTCTTTCTATGAGATGAGTCTCTTGCAGGCAGCATATTGTTGGATCTTTCTTTTTAATCCAATCTGCTAGTCTATGTCTTTTGATTGATGAGTTCAGACCATTAACATTCAGGGTTATTATTGTGATATGATTTGTATTCCCAGTCATTTGACTCATTTTTGTTTTTTGACATGACTTTGTTTCTCCTTTGTTTGGCTATTCCTTTAGGCTAGTTCCTCCCTTTGCTGATTTGCATCATTGTTTTTCATCTCTTCCTCATGGAATATTTTGCTGAGAATGTTCTGTAATGCCAGCTTTCTTTTTGTAAATTCTTTTAGCTTTTGTTTATCATGGAAGGATCTTATTTCGTCATCAAATCTGAAAGTAAGTTTTGCTGGGTATTAAGATTCTTGGTTGGCATCCGTTTTCTTTCAGGGCTTGGTAAATGTTGTTCCAGGCCCTTCTAGCTTTTAGGGTCTGGATTGAAAAATCTGCTGATATTCTTATTGGTTTCCCCCTGAATGTAATTTGATTCTTTTCTCTCGCAGCCTTTAAAATTCTGTCTTTATTTTTATGTTAGGTATTTCCATAATAATATGCCTTGGTGTGGGTCTATTGTAATTTTGTGTATTTGGAGTCTTATAAGCTTCTTGTACTTGATTTTCCATTTCCTTCTTCATATTTGGGAAATTTTCTGATATTATTTCTTTGAATAGATTGTTCATTCGTTTGGTTTGTTTCTCTAAACCTTCCTTAATCCTGATAATTTTAAATTTGGCCTTTTCATGATATCCCATAGTTCTTGTAGATTCTGTTCATGATTTCTTACCATCTTCTCTGTTTGGTAAACTTTGTTTTTAAGGTTAAATATTTTTTCTTCAATATCTGCGGTTCTGTCTTCCAAGTGTTCTATCTTATTGGTTATGCTTTCTATGGAGTTTTGAATTTGGTTTATTGTTTCCTTCATTTCAAGGATTTCTGTTTTTTTTTTCAATATCTCTAACTCTTTATTGAAATGATCTTTTGCTTCCTGTACTTGCTCTTTTAACTGTTGATTGGTGCAATCATTTAATGCCTGCATTTGCTCTTTCATCTCATCATTCAATGCCTACATTTAGCCTTTCATCTCATCCTTCAATGCCTGCATTTGCTCTTTCATCTTCTTGTTTGCCTCTCTGATCCTTTTGATTATGTACATTCTGAACTCCCTTTGCCATTTCTTCACCATGCTGTCATTGGGTTTTATTGATATAGTATCTAGGTTTGTTTGGGACATTTTCTTCCCTTGTTTTCTCATATTGACCAGATATCAGTGGGACTCTGAGATATTGCAGATTTCCTCTATTGGTTTATAATGTCCCTGTAGATTTCCAGTATATCACCTCCAAGCCTTCAGTAGCCTGAAATCTTGGAGGAACTTGATAATGCAGTGCTTCCGAAGAAAGTTGCCCCTAGTCCGCTGCTGGGTCCAGGGCTGGGGGTTGGCACTGTGCGGAAAAGCTCTCACTGGGCAGGCCTGCTCCAAGAAGTTGGTTGTGGACCAGGCCTGCCACTGGATGGAGCAGGGCTGCTTGGCAAAGTCTCTTACTGCCCTGCCCTGCTCCAAGAAACTTCCCACTGTCCCGGCCTACTCCCCGGGCGGAGCTTCACCCAGTGGGAGAGACCCACCCAGTGGCTCTGTGTTGGTCAGATTCTTTCAATACCTCCCGTTCTTGAATCCTGAGTTCTGGAGCGACGGGAGATGCCGTCAACATCTAGTCCACCATCTTGGATCCCCCTGGCAAATATTTTTGATATTTATAAACTTCAAAGAATATACAGATTCTTAATTTGCAAATAAAATGTTTAGTGGAGGAGTGATAACCTAGATTGGGACTTTATCTTATGAACCAGAAAACAAACAGAAATAATTGGCATGAGTGTACTCAAAATTACAGGTGCCTTTAGAGGAAAAACTGGTCAGGGTAGTTTAGGAAGTTTGGTGAGCAGAGAACTCGTCTTATTTGACTTCACTATTTGCTCCCAAGTCACTCTAGTTTGTGATGACAACTTCTCACTCCAAAGCTTCTTTTTAAAAAAATAATTATTATTTAATTGCATGAACTATGAGGCACAGTTGACATCTGATACATATATACTGTATGTGATGTTCAAATCAAGGTACTTACCATTTCCATGTTTAAATGTTTTCTAAAAGCAATTTTTAATTAACACATAACACTTGTACATATTTATAGGATTCATGTGAAATATCAGTTCATGTGCACAGTATGTGCACAGTATGATCCAACCCAGGTAATTAGCATTTCTATCTCCTTATCATTACTCTGTATTCGGAGACTTTTAGATCCTGTCATCCAGTCACTCGAAAAATATATATAATAGGTCATAGTGAACTGTAGTCACCCCACTGTGCCTTGGAATACTAGAACTTACTAGTTATATCTGATGGTGATCTGGTACCCATTACTGAAACTCCCCCTGGCTGTCCTCCCAACTCTTACCAACCTCTAGTAATCACTATCCTGCATGCCAATCATTTATTTTTAAACAACTCTGATGCTTCTTATTCATACAAGTTTGGAGAGTTTAATGCAAACATGGGTGTTTCAAATTTGAAGAGGTGAAACTCAGAGAATGTAATGCGTATGGTTTACTCAGCTTAGTAGGTGCCTTCAATTTCTGTCCATGCAAATGACCATCAAATAAATGTTAAAAATTGCTGTTCCTTTCATGGGCAATGCAGAAAAAATTTTAAACATCAGAGAAAATCCAAGGTGTCTCTGATTCTTCTTGGAGTCTGTAATGATTTTGTATTGTGCATAACCCCCCCCAAATGTCATCTGTGTCTAGCTGCTGTTATCATGTTTTTACATACCCTACCTCAGAAGCTCTGAATTTTTTTTTCTAGTTGACCATTCTTTTTTAGCTGGGGTTGTAGCTCAGTTGTAGCTACTTACCTAGCATGTTTGATCCTCAGCACTGCATGTAAAATAACTTAAAAAAAAAATAAAGCTCCACTACAACTAAAAAAAAAAATAAAAAAAATAAATTTTTTTTTTTTTTTTTTTTTTTTTTGGTGCTGGGGATTGAACCTAGGGCCTTATACTTGCAAGGCAAGTACTCTACCAACTGTGCTATCTCCCCAGCCCCACAAAATTTTAACTTAGGAACTAACTATTACAATTTAAAGATTTGGGTTGATTGGATGTGTTAGAATGTATTTCAGTATACTTTATTTTGATACTGATAAATTTTATTGGTAATTTCATGAGCAGTTATTATATATTTTTAAAACAGATTTTTTAAAGATTAAAACTTGACATAATTATCCTTAAAAATGAAGTTAAGAATGAAGTGAGCATTATTATGTATGTACTATGTTAAATTTCTTTTCTTTCTCATGCTCCTCATGGTAATATGATGCACAAATAAGGCATGCTATTTGGTTTGGTTTGGATGTTTTGCATTTTAAAAAATTTCTTATCTGCAGGATGAACATTCTAATTAAATTATCTGCCATGCCTTTTAGGTCAGAATTTGGGCAACTATAGGAGGGAGAGCGGAGCAACTGAGGCAAAGGGCAGCCCACCACATGGCAACCAATCAAATGAGCAGGAAAACTCCACTGACCCTTACCTCCACTCAGCAGGAACCCCGCCCATTCCGGCCTATAAGGACCCTGGGCAGCTGGGGGTCACGTGTAATTTTCTCCAGGTCCCTATCTGACTGTACCCCTGGGGGCTGGGAATTTTGCTTGTGAGCCAAATTCCAATAAATCTTGCTTCAGGCGCTTTCTGTCCAATGTTACTTGGCTGCTAACCATGCTCCTGAGCTTACAATGCACTCTTAGGTTGTTATCTTTATCTGTAACTTAATAAATGTACTTTCCCTATAAACAAAACATTTTCATTAAATATATTTAATGTGAAAAACAGAGAATGGGTTCAAAGGACCCTTTAAAAATTACATAGAATTGACTTGAACATTTAGAATGGGAAACTTGAACATATTTTATTAAAGACGTGAGAACATGCCAGGCTTCCTATCTCAATTGGGTTAATATATGCATCAAATAAATATGATGAAATGAGTAGTGGTAAGTGTGGGAAATTTTTAGAGAGATTTTTGGGCTTGGGAGTGTTTTTGTTTCTTCTGTTTTGTTTTCCTCCCCAGTGGTTATAGGCCTAAGACTAAAGCTGTGTGTTTGAACTGAAGGAAACATTGCTGTTTAAAATACTATCTCAATTTTTTTGAACTAGATTGCATACATCTCTAAGTTGCCTCTAGGTTATTAGATATTGACTTTACCTCATGTGGTCAAACTAGAATTAATCGTATATGCATCCCTTTCATGATAATCTTCTGATTAATTTACCTCTCCAATTCTGTCTTTCCTAGGGAATGGAGAGAGGGGAGACTTGCCTCACAAGATTTCTTGTTTATAAGATGTAGCATTTTTCATCATTTTACCACCATTTTTTGTGTACTTGATAGTTAAGGTGGAGTTCTTTTAAGCAACATTTAATTGGCAGTCTCTATCTTTTAGATATAGTCCATTTACATTTAATGTAATTACTGTTGCAGTTGAATTTAAATTTCTCATCTTACCATTTGATCTTTACCTGTCACATCTACTGTTTCCTTTTTTTTTCTTCTTTTTTTTTTTTTGCTTTCTTTTAGATGAACTATTTTTAAAATCACTCCATTTCCCCCTTCTAATGAGAAATATTTTATATATTATTCTTAGTTTTTACTCTGGATATTATCACATGCATAATATAAATTAGTACTTTTACCACTTTCTGGTTAGGTAATGATCTTTGCATATTTTAATACCTTTTAGCTCTCTTCAGACCTTTGTGCCATTATTGTTATATATTGCCATTATTGTTATATATTTTGATTATATATGTGTATGTGTTTGGTAAGTATGTGCATATATATGTATGTATGTGTAAATAAGCATGTGTGTGCATATGATGACTCAAGACACTTGTTACAGGTCAGTTTTCATTTAAATTCACCCACATGTTCAAATTATCAGTTGCTCTTAACTCATTTCTATATTTCAATGTTTCCAATAAGGGCACTTTTCCTCTATATGATGAAATTCTTTCAGCATTTCTATTGTGTAGGTGTGCTGGTGTCTAATGTCCTTAACTGTTGTTTGTCTGAAAATATTGTCCTTTCATTTTTTAAAAGTCATACTTTGAATTACTGCTTTTATTATCATGCTAAGGCTTACATTATTAATGCAGTTAGTATAAGGGCAAAAGGATGGGATGCAGGCCTCAGCGGATTCAGGGAAGCCTTTATTCATTCGCAGACTCGGGGTCTGTTGGGGTACATTTCTTGGATGCAAAAATGGCCGTCAGTTACAGGGGGGATTTTGGTTTTATTGGTACAATGAGTTTGATGTAATCATTGGAAGCTGTGTATGTGCAGTTTTGACTGTCAGGGGCTAGTTGAACAGGTTAAAACTTTAATTTAGGAGGGTAATTATAAAAGGGTTGAAATTCATTGTTGTTTGGGGAGATAAGAGTCCAGACCCTGAGGGATGAGTATTCAAATCTTGCCCTTTGGTATTTGCTGTGCCTCCATTTAGGACTAAATTTCCATGGGGGAAGGTCAAGATTTTAAGACCCAGCATTCACTATCTTCCCCTTTCCCTTAGGGCTGCTGGGAGGTTAATCTTTGGTTAGTTTACCCTCCCTCCTCTCAAGCCACACCTCTCTTCATTTTTCTCTGGGGGTTATCTTGCAGGAATATTATTTTCCATAACCCTTCATTCCAGACTCAGGGAAGAAAGATTTGGGGCATCAAGTCAGATCTGGCTACTTTGAGCTGAGAAGGGGTGAAGTGGTGGGACATCTCCTTTCAGAGTTCTGGAACACAGCATGGAGACTGGTGGGGACAGGTGTGGGGGAGGGGACCTTGAGGTCATCATAGGTGCAGTTCCCCTTTGTGATCTCAGAAAGTCAGGCTGTGACTGTGGGAGAGGTGTGTTCTGGGAGGCAATTTGAACTGGGCAGTTTACCTCATTAAGAAACACTTCTGTGCAAAATTAAGAATAGGGAGAAGAAAGGTTATCATAAGAAAGATGAGCATTAATTTGCTAGTGCTAGGAAAATAATTTTCCAGTGTCAAAACAGGACATGTTCTTCTAAAATGCCAGGAATCATACATCTCAAGTACATATCAGGTAAAATAGTTGGGACCCTATTTTCCTTATCAAGGACATTGTACCCCATTTAAATTTAGGGTACACTCTCCATGATTTCAGTGGCTTGGGTCCTCTGAAGCATAGCAAGCATAATTAACTTTGGAACAATAATTTCCTGATGTTTTAACCTTCTCCATTCTACTTGACAAACTACACAAAACAAGAACAGAGATTAAAATTAACAGTACAGTTATAGCCAGTAACTTAGCTACATTAAAAGGGTTAAGAGAAGAAATTCCTTCAGGTAAACTCTCTCAAACTTCTTCATAATTAAAAGTAGTTGTTTTTGTATTGACTAGGACCAGAGCCTGAGATTGTAATTTTAATGCATCCAAAGAGACATTATGAAAAGGATCAAGTACCTGATCAGTATGTACTTGAGTTTGTCAGGTCTTGGTAAAATCTTTGAAATTGTTGAAGGAAAGGAGTTGCTGGTGCCTGCTGGTGCAATGCCACCACTGCAGTAAATGCAGAGGTGATTATCCTAGCCAAGATAACAGTGTCAGTTGTTAGTCCTCAGATAAAATGTTTAGCACTTTTACAGGGAGGCAGGTGGCTATTGGTCTTTTGGGAAGCATAACAGTTTGTCCTGAACTTTATCATATAGTCTGGCACATTGTTGTAACATATAGTTTTCACATTTAATGTATGTTTTGTGAGGCATACTGTACTTGAATAAGTCCAGATGATAAAATATAGGGTTTAATACACCTGCTATGAGATAGAACTTCTTAAGAAAGGAAATATTGAGATCTAAGATAGCGGATTAGAGGGAGGCTAGTCGCTCCATAACTCGGGTTTTAAGCAGAGGATATGTTTCTCGGTAAGGCAGTTTTTGCTGCTTATCTGCTGTTTACCCCATTTGTCTACTGCAATCACCTGCAGTCTGCCAGCATATCGACTACTTTTTGAATGCAGATTGCTCACTGGCGCCTACCATCCACCGCTTGCCTGCCTCTTGCCTGTCCATTGCCTGCCTTTCACCTACCCATCACCCACCATCCAAGGTTCACCTCCCGATCATCTGACAGCAGTCAGAAGACTGACTGCAGACCACCACTGGAGCACCAGCTGCCTGCTGTTGCCTGGAAGTTCATTGTCACAGTACCTGCAGATTTGGTTACATGTGACTGCCACCATTTTGAGACATTAGCCAGGACCTGTAGGACCCCTGGCTGGACTGACTAAGCCCCGACTCCAGGACCCCTTAGCCTGACTGACCACTTCCTGCCTCTGGGGCCCTCACACTGACTGGCTGCTCCCCGCCACCAGGGCTCCCAGACTGACTGACTGTGCCCCGCCTCTAGGATCCCACAACCAGACCGACCACATCCCACCTCCAGGACCCCTGCCCGACCAACCGCAACCCACCTCCAGGACCTCCAACTGACCATGCCCACGCCTGTGCTGCAGTTCCCCATTTGCCAACACATTTGGAAGCCAGAGCAGCCATCTTGGATAATCCTGGAAGCTGTATCTCACATCTTTAGGTGGGGCAAATCTCATCCTGAGATGCCTGCTAGAGACTGGAAGCTCATTGTCAGGTACCTCTCATACATCAGGCTACTGAAGAATGGGAGGTTTGAATACTATAGGACTGTTATAGTGTAGATTTATTTTTCTCCATATTAAAAATTTTAAGTTTGTATTTCTTGACTTTTCTCACTCTATTTTCCTTTTGTTTACCTATTCTCCCTTTTCACATGCTAGCAAACAACTTCTTTTGATTACACTCTCACTCTTTCTAGAACCTCTATATACTCATTTCTTATCCCATTAACAGCTACATCCTACACTCCTCCCCATCCTCTTTGTCCTCCATTAGAAACTGCAAATTTATTTGGTATACTTTAGATAATAATTGAACTCATTCTGTTTATTATGACAATATTGTTAATATCCTCATAGGGGTTATTTGGCTTAGGGCTGCATATTGTCTGTACTGGGCAATGCTAATATTGATCTCCCCCTTAAAGAAAAGGTTTTAGAAACCTATAGGGTCACTATAAGCCTATAGGGGGGAAACTGTAATACCCCACATCTGCACTGCTAGAGGGGAAGATACAAGAACAACATGAAAAAACAAGGGAAGAAAATGATCCGAATAAACCTAGATTTTATATTAATAGAATTCAGTGACACTATGGTAGAAGAAATGTCAGAAAAGGAGTTCAGAATATACATAATTAAAATGATTTGTGAAGCAAAGAATGGGATAATAAAGCAAATGCAGGCAATGAATGATCACTCCAATAAGCAGTTGAAAGAGCAACTGCAGGAAGCAAAAGATCATTTCAACAAAGAGATAGAGATTCTCAAAAAACAAACAAGCAAAAAAAAAAAAAAAAAAAAAAACCAAACAAACAGAAATCCTTGAAATAAAGGAAACAATAAACCGAATAAAAAACTCAATAGAAAGTATCACTGAAAGACTAGACCACTTGGAAGACAACCTCAGACACTGTAGACAAAATATTTAATCTTGAAAATAAAGTTGAACAAACTGAGAAGATGGTAAGAAATCATGAACAGAACCTCCAAGAACTATGGGACATCATGAAAAGACAAAATTTAAGAATTATTCAGATTGAGGAAGGCACACAGATACAAACCAAAGGAATGAATAACCTATTCAATGAAACAATATCAGAAAATTTCACAAACCTGAAGAATGAAATGGAAAATCAAATACAAGAGGCTTACAGAACACCAAATGCACAAAATCACAACAGATCCATACCAAGGCATGTTATAATGCAAATGCCTAACATACAAAATAAAGACAGGAATTTGAAGACTGTGAGAGAAAAGCATCAGAGTACATATAGGGGGAAACCAATACGGATACCAGCAGATTTCTCAGCCCAGACCATAAAAGATAGATGGGCCTGGAACAACATATTCCATGCTCTGAAAGAACATAGATGCCAACCAAGAATCCTATACCCAGCAAAACTAACATTCAGATTTGAATACAAAATAAAATCCTTCCATGGTAAACAAAAGTTAAAAGAATTTGCAAATAGAAAACCTGTGCTATAGAATATTCTCAACAAAATATTCCATGAGGAGTAAATGATTACCCTAAAGGAAAAATCAATCAAAGAAGAAACCAAGTCAAGTTAAAAATCAAAAAGAAACCAAAATGACTGGGAACACAAATCATATTGCAATAATAACTCTGAACATTAATGGCCTAAACTCATCAATCAAAAGACATAGACTGGCAGGTTGGATTAAAAAGAAAGACCCAACAATATGCTGCCTTCAACAGATCATCTCATAGAAAAGACATCCATAGAGTAAAGGTGAAAGGATGGGAAAAAAGCTACCATGCACATGGACTCAGTAAAAAAGTGAAGGTTTCCAACCTTATTTCAGATTAAGTGGACTTCAAGCCAAAGTTAGTCAGAAGGGATAAAGAAGGACATTTCATACTGCTTAAGGGAACCATAAATCAGGAAGACATAATGATCGTAAATATTTATGCCCCAAACAACAGTGCATCCATGTACATCAAACAAATCCTTCTCAATTTCAGGAATCAAATAGACCACAACACAATAATTCTGGGTAAATTTAACACACTGTTGTCACCACTGGATTGATCTTCCAAACAAAAACTAAGTAAAGAAACCATAGAACTCAAGAACACAATCAATAACTTAGACTTAACAGACATATATAGACTATTCCATCCATCAATGAGCAAATTCACTTTCTTCTCAGCAGCACATGGAACCTTCTTGAAAATAGACCATAGGTTATGCCACAAAGCAGCTCTTAGTAAATGCAAAAAAAAAAAAAAAAAAAAATAGAGATACTGCCTTGTGTTCTATCAGATCATAATGGAATGAAATTAGAAATCAATGACAAAATAAAAAACAGAAATTACTCCAACACCTGGAGACTAAATAATATGCTGTTGAATGAAGCATCAGGGAGGAGATTAAAAAAAAAAAAAACAAGAACAAAGATACGACATATCAAAATCTCTGGGACACTATGAAAGCAGTACTAAGAGGAAAATTCATTGCATGGAGTTCATTCAAGAAAAGAATAAAAAGTCAACAACTAAATGACCTAACATTATAGCTCAAAGTCCTAGAAAAAGAAAAACAGAACAGCACCAAAAGTAGTAGAAGACAGAAAATAATTAAAATCAGAGCTGAAATCAATGAAATTGAAACAAAAGAAACTATTCAAAAAATTGACAAAACAAAAAGCTGGTTCTTTGAAAAAGTAAACAAAATAGACAAACCCTTAGCCACACTAACAAAGAGAGGAGAGAGAAAACTCAAATTACTAAAATCCGTGATGAGAAAGGAAGTATCACGACAGACACCACTGAGATATATAACATAATGAGAAGTTACTTTGAAAATATATACTCCGGCAGTCGTGGAGTGAACGGTGGGCATATAACCCGCCAGCTAGAAGGCCAAGGACAGACATCATAACTGAGTGACCCCGCCTGACCCATGCAACTAGGTTGGTGCCATCACTGGTTGGTCGCAGTCATGGAGTGAGCTGGCTGGTGATTCAGGCCGCCTACATTGCAGAGGTAGCAGGCAGGCACGCAACCCACCTGCCTTGTGGAGCTGGGCAGCCCATAGCAACCTGCCCACCACCAGACCAAATACAGATGCCACCACTGAACAACTCTGCCCGACCACCACACTGAGGTTTGTTGCCATCACAGAGTTAGCCAGAGGCTTCTTTTTAGGCTGGTGCAGGCATTTTGAATTACTCCCTAGGACGTGGCCATCATCATTGGAATGGCAACTCTCTTCCTGAGACACCTATAGGAGGCTAGAGGACTTTTGACAAGACCTAGGAGTCAAGAAGAGGAGGTATTGAGAGACTCGGGACCAACTCAGAGCCACTGGGGAATACACCCCACCCGAAGGCCACCACCCCAAGAAGGCCAGCTTAGTAGTGGAGCACCGCATTATCAAGTTCCTCCAAGACTTCAGGCTACTGAAAGCTAAGAGGTGAGTTTTGGAAATCTACAGAGACAATATTAGTCCATAGAGGAAATCTGCAATATCCCAGAGTTTCACTACTAGAGGAGTAGATACCTGAACAATATGAGAAAACAATGGAAGAAAACATCCCAAACAAACCTAGATGGTATAGTAATAATATCCAATGACAGCATGGCAGAAGAAATGTCAGAAAGGGAGTTCAGAATGTACATAATCAAAACGATCAGGGAAGCAAACAAGGAGATGAAAGAGCAAATGCAGGTATTGAAGGAGGAGATGAAAGGGCAAGTGCAGGCATTGAATGATTGCACCAATCGACAGTTAAAAGAGCAAATACAGGAAGCAAAAGATCATTTCAACAAAGAGTTAGAGATATTGAAAAAAAAACCAAACAGAAATCCTTGAAATGAAGGCAACAATAAACCAAATTAAGAACTCCATAGAAAGCATAACCAACAGGATAGAATACCTGGAAGACAGAACCTCAGGCAATGAAGATAAAACATTTAATCTTGAAAATAAAGTTGAACAAACAGAGAAGATGGTAAGAAATCATGAACAGAATCTCCAAGAACTATGGGATATCATGAAAAGGCCAAATTTGAGAATTATTGGGATTGAGGAAGGCTTAGAGAAACAAACCAAAGGAATGAAGAATCTATTCAATGAAATAATATCAGAAAATTTCCCAAATCTGAAGAATGAAATGGAAAATCAAGTTCAAGAGGCTTATAGAACTCCAAATACACAAAATTACAACAGACCCACACCAAGTCACATTATAATGAAAATACCTAACATACAAAATAAAGACAGAATTTTAAAGGCTGTGAGAGAAAAGAACCAAATTACATTCAGGGGAAACCAATAAGAATATCAGCAGATTTTTCAATCCAGACCCTAAAAGCTAGAAGGGCCTGGAACAACATTTACCAAGCCCTGAAAGAAAATGGATGCCAACCAAGAATCTTATACCTAGCAAAACTTACCTTTAGATTTGATGATGAAATAAAATCCTTCCATGATAAACAAAAGCTAAAAGAATTTACAAAAAGAAAGCTGGCATTACAGAACATTCTCAGCAAAATATTCCATGAGGAAGAGATGAAAAACAACAATGTAAATCAGGAAAGGGAGGAACTACCCTAAAGAAACAACCAAATAAAGGAGAAATCAAGTTGTGTCAAAAAAACAAAAATGAGTCAAATGACTGGGAATACAAATCATATCACGATAATAACCCTGAATGTTAATGGCCTGAACTCATCAATCAAAACACATAGACTGGCAGATTGGATTAAAAAGAAAGATCCAACAATATGTTGCCTGCAAGAGAGTCATCTCATAGAAAGAAATACCCACAGACTAAAGGTGAAAGGATAGGGAAAAACATACCATGCACATGGACACAGCAAAAAAGCCAGAATATCCATCCTCATATCAGATAATGTGGACTTCAAGTCAAAACTAGTCAGAAGGGATAAAGAAGGACATTATATGCTGCTTAAGGGAAGCATAAATCAGCAAGACATAACAATCATAAATAGCTATGCCTTAAACAGTGACTCATCCATATATGTCAAACAAATCCTTCTCAATTCCAGAAATCAAATAGACCACAACACAATAATACTAGGTGATTTTAACACACCTCTCTCACCACTGGATAGATCTTACAAATGAAAATTGAATAAAGAAACCATAGATCTCAAAAACACAATCAACATTTAGACTTAATGGACATATATAGAATATACCATCCAACAAAGAGCGAATACACTTCTCAGCAGCACGTGGATCCTTCTCTAAAATAGACCATATTTTATGCCACAAAGCTAATGTTAGCAAATACAAGAAGATAGAGACACTACCTTGTATTCTATCACATCATAATGGATTGAAATTAGAAATAAATGACAGAGTAAAAAACAGAAACTACTCCAACACCTGGAGATTAAATAATACACTATTGTATGATGAATGGATAACAAAACATATCAGGAAGGAAATTTAAAAATTCGTAGAGGTAAATGAGAACAAAGAAAAAATATATCAAATCTCTGGGACACTATGAAAACAGTTCTTAGAGGAAAATTTATTTCATGGAGCACATTCAATAAAAGAAGAAAAATCAACAAATAAACGACTTAACACTACAGCTCAAAGTCCTAGAAAAAGAAGAACAGACCAACAACAAAAGTAGTAGAAGACAGGAAATAGTTAAATTCAGAGCTGAAAACAATGAAATTGAAACAAAAGAAACAATAGAAAAAATTAACAGAATAAAGAGTTGGTTCTTTGAAAAAATAAACAAAATTGATAAATCCTTAGCCACACTAAGAGAAGAAGAGAGAAAACCCAAATTACTAAAATTCGAAATGAACAAGGAAATATCACAACACGAGTGAAATACAGAACATAATTAGAAGCTATTTTGAAAATCTATACTCCAATAAAATAGAAAATCTCGATAACATCAACAGCTTTCTAGAGACATATGAATTACCTAAATTGAACGAGGAGGGCATACACAATTTAAATAGATCAATTTCAAGTAATGAAATAGAAGAAGTCATCAAAAGCCTACCAACAAAGAAAAGTCCCAGACCAGACAGGTTTCTCAGCCGAGGTCTACAAAACCTTGAAAGAAGAGCTCATTCCAATACTCCTCAAAGTATTCCAGGAAATATTCTATGAAGCCAATATCACCCTGATACCTAAACCAGACAGACACATATCAAGGAAAGAAAATTTCAGACCAAAATCCTTAATGTACATTGATGGAAAAATTGTCAACAAAATCTTATCAAATTGCATACAAAAATATATTAAAAAGATAGTGTACCACGATCAAATGGGGATTTTTTTCATGTTAAAATGATCTGTTTAATGTTCATATTATGCACCATGATCTTTTTTGTTTTTTTAATTTATTTTTATTGTAAACAAATGGGATACATGTTTCTGTTTCTACATGGAGTAACCGCATACCATTTGTCTAATCATACATTTACATAGGGTAATGGTGTTTGATTCATTCTGTTATTTTTTTCCTTCCCCCCACCCCTCTAACCCCTATTTTTCTTCTATACAGTCCATCCTTCCTCCATTCTTGCTCCCTTTCAATCCATATATGTGTCATCATCCGCTTATCAGCAAGATCATTTGTCCTTTGGTTTTTGGAGACTGGCTTATCTCACTTAGCATGATATTCTCCAATTTCATCCATTTGCCTGCAAATGCCATAATTTTATTATTTTTTATAGCCGAGTAATATTCCATTGTATATACCACACTTTCTTTATCCATTCATCAATTGAAGGACATCTAGGTTGATTCCACAATCTGGCTATTGTGATTTGAGCAGCTATGAACATTGATGTGGCTGTATCTCTGTAGTATGCTGATTTCAAGTCCTTTGGGTATAGGCTGAGGAGTGGGATAACTGGGTCAAATGGTAGGTCCATTCCAAGTTTTCTAAGGAATCTCCACACTGCTTTCCAGAGTGGCTGCATTAATTTGCAGTCCCACCACCAATGTATGAGTGTACCTTTTCCCCCACATCCTTTCCAACACCTATTGTTGCTTGTATTCTTGATAATCGCCATTCTAATTGGGGTGAGGTGGAATAATAGAGTAGTTTTGATTTGCATTTCTCTTATTACTAAAGATGGTGAACATTTTTTCATATGTTTGTTGATTGCTTGTAGATCTTCTGTGAAGTGTCTGTTCATTTCCTTCGCCCATTTGTTGATTTGGGTTATTTGTATTCTTGGTGCAGAGTTTTTTGAGTTCTTTATATATTCTGGAAATTAGTGCTCTATCTGAAGTATGAGTGGCAAAGATTTTCTCCCACTCTGTAGGCTCTCTCTTTGCATTGCTGATAGTTTCCTTTGCGATCAAGTGGGTTTTATCTCAGGGATGCAAGGTTGGTTCAACATCTAGAAATAAGAAGTGTAATTCACCATATCAATAGACTTAAAGTCAAGAATTACATGATTATTGAGATAGATGCAGAAAAGGCATTTGATAAAATACAGCTTCCCTTCATGCTCAAAACACTAGGAAAAATAGGGATAGTGGGAACATTCTTTAACTTTGTAAAGGCCATCTATGCTAAGCCCATGGCCAGTGTCATTCTAAATGGCAAAAAACTGAAAGCATTCTCCCTAAAAACTGGAACAATGCAAGGATGTTCTCTTTCACCACTTCTATTCAACATTGTCCTTGAAACTCTAGCCAGAGCAATTAGACAGACCAAGGAAATTAAAGGGATACAAAGAGGAAAAGAAGAACTCAAACTATACCTGTTTGCTGATGACATGATTATATATTTAGAGGAACCAGGAAATTCCACAAGAAAACTTTTAGAAATGATAAGTTAATTCAGTAAAGTAACAGGATAAAAGATTAATGCTCATAAATCCAATGAATTTTTATACATAAGTGATGAATCTTCAGAAAGAGAAGTTAGGAAAACTACCCCATTCACAATAGTCTCAACAAAAATAAAATACTTGGGAATCAATCTAACGAAAGAGGTGAAAGACCTCTACAATGAGAACTACAGAACACTAAAGAAAGAAATTAAAGAAAACCTTAGAAGATGGAAAGATCTCCCATGTTCTTGGATAGGAAGAATTAATATTGTCAAAATGGCCATACTACCAAAAGTGCTATACAGATTCAATGCAATTCCAATTAAAATCTCAATGATGTACCTTACAGAAATAGAGCAAGCAATCATGAAATTCATCTGGAAGAATAAGAAACCCAGAATAGCTAAAGCAATCCTTAGCAGGAAGAGTGAAGCAGGAGGTATTGCATACCAGACCTTCAACTCTACTACAAAGCAATAGTAACAGAAACAGCATGGTTTTGGCACCAAAATAGACAGGTAGATCAATGGTACAGAATAGAGAACATGGACACAAACCAAAATAAATACAATTTTCTCATGCTAGACAAAGGTGCCAAAAATATGCCTTGGAGAAAAGATAGCCTCTTCAACAAATGGTGCTGGGAAAACTGGAAATCCATATGTAACAGAATGAAAATAAACCCCTATTCTCTCACCTTGCACAAAACCCAACTCACAATTGATCAAGGACCTTGAAATCAGACCAGAAACCCTGCATCTTATAGAAGAAAAAGTAGGTCCAATTCTTCAACTTGTTGGCTTAGGATCAGACTTCCTTAACAGGACTCCCATAGCACAAGAAATAAAAGCAAGAATCAATAACTGGGACAGATTCAAACTAAATAGATTTCTCTTAGCAAAGGAAACTATCAGCAATGTGAAGAGAGAGCCTACAGAGTGGGAGAAAATCTTTGCCACTCATACTTCAGATAGAGCACTAATTTCCAGAATATATAAAGAATGCAAAACACTCTACACCAAGAATACAAATAACCCAAATCAACAAATGGGCGAAGGAAATGAATAGACACTTCACAGAAGAAGATCTACAAACAATCAACAAACATGAAAAAATGTTCAACATCTCTAGTAATAAGAGAAATGCAAATCAAAACTACTCTATTATTCTACCTCACCCCAATTAGAATGGTGATTATCAAGAATACAAGCAACAATAGGTGTTGGAGAGGATGTGGGGAAAAAGGTACACTCATACATTGCTGGTGGGGCTGCAAATTAATGCAGCCACTCTGGAAAGCAGTGTGGAGATTCCTTAGAAAACTTGGAATGGACCTACCATTTGACCCAGCTATCCTACTCCTCAGCCTATACCCAAAGGACTTGAAATCAGCATACTACAGAGATACAGCCACATCAATGTTCATAACTGCTCAAATCACAATAGCCAGAGTGTGGAACCAATTAGATGTCCTTCAATTGATGAATGGATAAAGTAACTGTGTTATATATGTACCATGGAATATTACTCAGTCATAAAGAATAATAAAATTATGGCATTTGCAGGCAAATGGATGAAATTGGAGAATATCATGCTAAGTGAGATAAACCAATCTCCAAAAACCAAAGGACGAATGATCTTGCTGATAAGCACATGATGACACATATACGGAGTTGGAAGGGGGCAAGAATGGAGGAAGGATGGACTGTATAGAGGGATAAGAGGGGTGGGAGTGGTGGAGGGGAGAAAAAAATAACAGAATGAATAAAAAACTATTACCCTCAGTAAATGTATGATTACACAAATGGAATGCATCTACTTCATGGACAAACAGAGAAACATGCTGTATCCCATTTGTTTACAATAAAAATGCATTAAAACAAAGAAAATATATACTCCAACAAAATAGAAAATATCAAAGACACTGATAAATTTCTAGAGACATATGATCCTCCCAAACTGAACCAGGAGGACATACACGATTTAAACAGATCAGTATCAAGCAATGAAATAGAAGAAGGCCTCAAAAGCCTACCAACGAAGAAAAGCCCAGGACCAGATGTATTCTCAGCCAAATTCTACAAGATCTTCAGAGAAGAAATCATTTCAATACTTCTCAAAGTATTCCAGGAAATAGAATACGAGGGAACCCTACCAAACTCATTCTATGAAGCCAATATCATCCTCATACCCAAACCAGACAAAGACACATCAAGGAAAGAAAATTTTAGACCAATATCTTTGATGAATATAGATGCAAAAATCCTTAACAAAATCCTGGCAAACAACATCCAAAAACATATTGTGAAGATAGTGCACCACGATCAAGTGAGATTCTTCCCAGAAATGCAAGGTTGATTCAATATCCATAAGTCAATATATGTAATCCATCATGTCAATAGTCTTAAGGATAAGAATCATATGGTTATTTCAATTGATGCAGAAAAAACATTTGACAAAATACAGCACCCCTTCTTGCTCAGAACACTAGAAAAAATAGGCATAGTAGGAACATACCTCAACATTGTAAAGGCTATCCTATGCTAAGCCCATGGCCAGCATCATACTTAATGGAGAAAAACTGAAAGCATTTCCTTTAAAAATGGGAACAAGACTGGGATGCCCTCTTTCACCACTTGTATTCAAAAGCATCCTCAAAATACTAGCCAGAGCAATTAGACAGACTAAAGAAATTAAAGGGATACGAAAAGGAAAAGAGGAACTCAAGCTGTCACTATTTGCTGATTATATGATTCTCTATTTAGAAGAAAAACTCCACCAGAAAACTTCTAGACCTCATAAATGAATTCAGCAAAATAGCAGGTTATAAAATCAACACATATAAATCTAAAGCATTTTTATACATAAGCAATGAAACATCTGAAAGGGAAATGGGGAAAACAACTTCATTTGCAGTAGCCTCAAAAAAAAAAAAAAAAAAAAAAAAAAAAAAAAAAAACCACTACCACTTGGGAATCAGTCTAACAAAAAACAAAAGAGGTGAAAGATCTCTACAATAAAAACTACAGAACATTAAAGAAAGAAATTGAAGAAGATCTTAGAAGATGGAAAGATCTCCCATGTTCTTGGATAGGCAGAATTAATATTATCAAAATGGCCGTACTTCCAAAGGCACTATCCAGATTTAATGCAATTCCAATTAAAATCCCTTTGACATTTCTCATAGAAACAGGAAAAGCAATCATGAAATTAATCTGGAAGAACAAAAGACCCAGAATAGCCAAAGAAATACTGGGCAGAAAGAGTGGACGTATCACAATACCAGACCTTAAACTCTACTGTAGAGCAATAGTAACAAAAATGGCATGGTACTGGCACCAAAATAGACAGGTAGACCAATGGTACAGGATAGAAGACACGGAGATATACCCACTAAGTTATTTCATACTAGACAAAGGTGCCAAAAACTTACAATGGAGAAAAATAGCCTGTTCAACAAATGGTGCTGGCAAAACTGGAAATCCATATGCAGTAAAATGATATTAAACCCCTATCTCTCACCCTGTACAAAACTCAATTCAAAATGGATCAAGAATGTAGGAATTAGACCTGAGACCCTTCACCAAGTAGAAGAAAATGTAGGCCTGAATCTCCACCATGTTGGCTTAGGACCAGACTTCCTTAGCAAGACCCCCATAGCACAAGAAATAAAAGTGAGAATCAATAAATGGGATAGATTCAAACTAAAAAGTTTTTTCTTAGCACAGGAAATAATCAATAATGTGAATAGAGAGTGGGAGAATATCTTTTCCACACACACTTCAGAGAGAGCATTAATCTCCAAAGTTTACAAAGAATTTAAAAAACTACACCAAAAATACAAAGAACCCAATCAGTAAATGGACTAAGGAAATGGACAGACACTTCACAGAAGATATACAGGTGATCAAGAAATATATGAAAAAGTGCTCATCATCCCTAGTAATTAGAGAAATGCAAATTAAAATCATCCTAAGATTTCATCTAACTCCAATTTAATGGCTATTATCAAGAACACAAGCAATAAGTGTTGGCGTGGATGTGGGGGAAAAGGCACACTCATACATTGCTGGTGGGACTGCAAATTGGTGCAGCCACTCTGGAAAGCAGTGTGGAGAATCCTCAGAAAACTTGGAATGGACCCACCATTTGACCCAGTTATTCCACTCCTCAGTTTACACCCAAAGAACTTAAAATCAGTATACTATAGTGATGCAGCCACTTCAATATTCATAGCAGCTCAACTCAGAATAGCTAGATTGTGGAACCAACCTAGATGCTCTTCAATAGATGAATGGATAAAGAAACTGTGGTATATATACACAATGTAATATTACTCAACCATAAAGAAGAATAAAATTATGGCATTTGCTGATAAATGGATGAAGTTGGAAAATATCATGCTAAGTGAAATAGGCCAAGTGCAAAAAACTGAAGGCTGAATGTTTTCTCTGATAAGTGCATGACAATATGTAATGAGGGGGTCGTGGTGGGGGGGAAGATAAGAATGAAAGAACATGGTGTAGAGGAAAATGGGGTGGAAAGGGGTGGAGGACAGAAAGATAGTAGAATGAAACAGACAGTATTATCCTGTGTATATTTATGATTACATGAATGGTGTTAATCTACATTGTGTACAACCATGGAAATGAAAAGTTTGTGTACAATGAATCAAAATGCAGTCTGTAAAAATAAAAAAAGTGTAATAAAAAAAGAATGGAAATATTAAGATGGGTAACATTTTAAACTTTTTATATTGAAAATCACTGTTTGAGATTTGAAAAGTCTCCTGAGTTGGACTTATTTTCCATATTCCAGGTGGTCCTAGAGCTGTTTAACCTTGTTTCTCATCACTCCTGACTGGTTTACATAGAAACAACATTCTTCCCTGATTGGTTGTAGGATGACAGATGTCAGGGAGTCCAGTTGAGTTTGTAAAGTCAGTACTAATCAGTGACCTGTTGGATATCTGCAAATAACCTGTGCTGTTTTTATAGTGAATAGAGGTTCCTAACCCTGCAGCTCTTGTGTTAATCCTGGTGGATGTTTTTAGCCCTATGAGTAAGACAATAATTTGGGGAGAGTGGCTACATCTGGTGTGTGCTGTTATCAGAATGGGTAGGCTTTTGTTGTGGGGTAAAGTGTCAGTTTGAGAAGTAGTTTTGGTAGGCAGGGATAAATATGAGTCTCCCAAAGGAAAAAAGCCTCAGCATTTGGGGGCATCAGGGCTGTGGGACTGACACAAGTGTAGGTCTTAAGTCCAATAAAGGAACTATTATCTTCCTTTTTAAACCCAGTTATGGCCATATTTTGGTTATAACTGTTTTTGCTAGGTGTTCAAGACCAAGCTGGTCAAATTGACTTTGTTCCTATCAGCTGTTAGAAGCCAGCTGAGTTCCCATAGAGGTCACTCTTGGGGAACTTAAGAGCAGCTTCTTAGCTCTTTTAGTGCCATCTGCTAATTAGGGTCTCCTTGATGAGGTGGCTTTACTTGGAAGTATTAGGGATGTCTCCCTTTTCCAACAACCCTCCTCTTTGCAGCATGTGCACTGATTGACTTTCTGTTCTCCAGTGGTCTCATTAATCTCCCTGTCTGGAAGGTCATGTGACTCAGAGTTGCAAAGCTCTTTAGAGAAGTTCTCCCACTCCCTGGGTTCAGGCTGATTCAGAAGGCAAGAGTCAAATACTGTTTTGGGTTTTTTTTTTTTTTTTTTTTTTTTGGCCCTTTTGTGTTAATCTTGATCTTAAATTTGACCTTAAACATTCAGAAAGGCAGTCTCACCAGTCTTAAGGTAAGCATACTGGGCTTTAACTTTAATGTCTATAACCTTACAGTCATTTACCCTTTTATTTAATTGGGATCTGTATTTGTACTGGAAGTTACCATTATATACTATCTGTACTGTAGGTGATGGCTTATTATCTCAAGTTAACCTAGGACCTAGGTTGTGTGTTCTTGAAGTAGTACCTCTGTAAAACATTAACAGGTAACAGTTTTGTAAAATGAAATTAGCAAGAGTAAAAATATATTCAGCTTGTATAACAGCTATCTTGAATTTTGATTAGTTATACATTATATCCCGTATTTGAGATTACAACAAAAATAAATCTCTTGAACACAACTTTAAAAGAGCTGGAGTCTGGCCTATTTCGAAGTCATTCTAACAGGCAGTGAGGTGGGAGGCAGAGCCTTCTCTCAGGTAAGGCGGGGCTCTTCACAAATCTTAGGTCAAGTGTTCTAATTCTGAAGTTGCTCTTTGCCTCTTTCTTAAATGTCATTTTTACAAAGCTTACATATATTGTTGCCTGAGTCTATATGTTCATTAGTTAACACAATATATTAATATATTATATTTAAACATAAACCAGAGAAAGGCTGAGAGAGCTTTTAAATTTCTTTTTGTGGGGAAAAGTACAAAATGCTTTCATAAGCTTTTCATAAGAAGAAACACTTCATGTTATTTACAGTACTCTAAATGAAACAGTTGAAACTTTTGAACCCATTGTACATAGATCTGTTTGTTTATCAATTTATATTTACCTTTAAACAGATGAGGCTCTCATCTTTTAGAAATACATTTACGCTTTTATTGTAATGTAGAAGGTAACATAAGGTTCAGGTCCAGTTACAGAACGTTAAATGATATAAATAAATCCCCAATAAAATTCATTAGTCTTATAAATTTAAAATTACCATTACAGACAAGTTTAGTTTAGAGAACAGCAGCTTGATAAAAATATTCTTTTAAATTTTCTGCTTTAAAGATTTGTATACCTTGAAGATATGAACACATTTAGTGTGCCATACCGATGCTTTTATATTAATCAAGTTTAGCATTTAAAGGAAAATTCAGACTCTGTAATGTAGCATAATACTCAAAAATAACTGTTGCTGTGCTACCAGTGTTGCACAGATCCCAATTCCTTCAAAATTAGTCACTTTAAAGAATAAAACTTAGTAGACACAATTCTAAGAGTAAATTAATGTTTTAAGAAATTTTGTCAGTTTAACATATGGATTAAGCCTTTTTTTTTAATATCAGTACATTAGTATTTGACCTTGGGGAAAAAAACTTAAATAACTTTGATTGTCTCACATACATATAACCAACTTAGTTACTCACAAACTTGTTTAAAAATGCCTGTAGCTTACACATAGACTTTCTTAGCACTTATTTAGACCCTCATGTATTTCATCAAACACAGACTTTCTTACCCAGAAACATTTTCTTTTTTCCTTCCACTAAATATATTTCCATACCTAGAATCTTCTATTTTCTCTTTCTGTTGACCCCTCTTTTTGTTCACATTTTGAAACAACCCTTATGAAATTTCTGAATTTAAATAAATTACTCCATTTTAATAAGAAGAAACACTTTATGTTATTCACAGTGCTCTAAATGAAACAGTTGAAACTTTTGGACCCATTGTACATAGATCTGTTTGTTTATCAACTTATGAAAACACAAACAACGTTCAAGTATATCACCCTATGAAATTGGGCAAGTTAAGAGTACTTTGTTATATTTGTTAGCATTTTAACTTTGTAAAATTCATCAGATGTTTCTAACAAACACATTTATGAAGTTTAATCCCATATATGTCAAATCTAATTTATTTATTAACTATAAGAATCAAGGTATCAGACAAGTGTATTGGACAGCATTCATCACCTCTGTGTTGAAGAAAAATATTAGAAATAATGGATTTATACCTTTACATTGTCATCTGTGTACCCAATGTAAACTGAACCTTTTAAATCACATGAATTAAGAGTGCTTGGATCCATTTAAAAAAATTTTAGGGGTGTGGGGGAAGGGAAAAAAATAACAGAATGAATCAAACAACATTACCCTATGTAAATTTATGATTACACAAATGGTATGCCTTTTTGCCATGTACAAACAGAGAAACAACATGTATCCCATTTGTTTACAATAAAAAAATTGTTTTTATCTTGCCTATCCCTTTGACTAAGCACCCAACTGAATGTATACTACTAATAAAAAAAATATACATTTTCCTTATCTCCTACCTATAGTACAAATGCCTCTAGTGTTTTCCTATTAAGTAATATAATGGCTTTGAATTGAAAAAAATTTTTTTAATTCATGAGCACTCTATCTATATGCCAGTTTTGATAATTATTTTCTATAAAGTAGCATGAGAGAGAGAGAGAGACTCTTTCTTAAAACCATTTTTCTGTGTTGCAGCCCAGGAGAAGTTTAAACTGGACACTTTTTTTCCCCTTCAGTCTTAGGTTGGTTGCTTGCTGGGCCTGCTGGTTTTTGCAGTTTATATTCCAATGCAGGCCTCAGCAAGGTTAGGCCAGGAAAAGTGATGCCTAAGTTTTTTTAACCCCTTTTTACCCTGTTTGGTAATCAGGTCAGGTTAGGATGTCGAAGAAAATTATGAGACCTTTATTTTTCATTTCTTTTGATAATGAATCTACTATGCTAAGCTCCTTATTGAGGCATGCCATTTACTGTTGGTTTGGTTAGGGTTGTTTTTTCTCTCTCAGTGACAAGCAGTTTAAATTTTTGCTCCATAGGTAAGTTGAGGGTAGGGGCTGTAAATGAAGAAGAGAGTTGTGAGTCTGTAAGAATTAATTGCAAAGTGGGATAAGGTTTGCATAATGAGCAGTTGGAGCAGAGGACAAGAAAGCCTTTGAGGTACGGGACCTCACTCCATTTGCCATTTTGAAATAAATGACTTTTTAATTTTTGGAGAATTTATTCATCAAATGTTCCATATTTGGGCCACTGGTGCAGATTATCTAATTTGTATTGTGGCCAAATCCAAGTGCTGAGCTTAATGAGGTGTTTGATTTTGAGGTCAGTTTGGGAGTAAAGGGTCTTAAAATTGCTAATGAGACAACCCAAAGGAGAGTCCCATGGAATTGACTGATTCCCATGCTGTGTGTGTGTGTGGGGGGGGTGATCGGGGTGTTACATTGAAACCAAAGCGTCCCCTGGATTCTTTTCCACACCAAACTGGACAGTGTAACCAGAAATGGGGGAACGTCTTCACCCCAATTTCAATGGTGGAGGAATCCCCAGGGTTCAGTGGACCAAAAGGCAGGGGTCTCAGGGCAGGGTGCCTATCTGCTAGAGATGAGACAGACAAATGGACAAAAGGTTGGAGTTTTACCCTTCTGGAGAATTTAAAGGCCGCTATTGGATGCAGGAACAAAATGGCAAAGGGGTCTCTGATTCGGAGGTCTGCAGGGTATCAGGAAGGGAGGGATCAGGGAGAGGATGGCCAAGGGTGTAGGAAGGGGGTCATAAAGAGGATGCCTCCAGCACCAATAAAGCATTCGACACAAATCCTTGCACCGTTCACATAGCATAGGCCAGGAAAACCTAGCCCAGGGTTAGGGTTTGTTATTGGTTGCGTACTGGCAGCCCTTAAGCCAAAGTGGACTCAGAGGGTTTGGAGGGTCTCTTTCTGCAGGGTGGGTATTCAGCTGCAGCGTAAGCGATGGCTGCAGGGACCCCCAACTTCAGAGGACCATAGGGGCGCCAGACTCTCAATGGTCACTACCCAGGTCTCATCGGTCATTTTACTTAACTGTGGGGAGAGGGAAAGGGTTTCAGGGGACAGGGGAGGGCAAATATTACCTTACTCTTGTTTCCCACTCGGGGAACCAAAATGTAAGTGCAGAAGGACGGGATGCAGACCTCACCGGATTCCGAGCAACCTTCATTTATTCACGGACTCAGCACGGGGGTGTGTCGGGGAGACACCTCATTTTCCAGATGCAAAAATGGCCCTCCTTAACAGAGGGGATTTTGGTTTTATACGGTAGTACTCATTTGCCATGGGAGAAGGCCAAAGTTTAGGGCCCAGCATTCAGTATCCACCCCTTTCCCCCAGGGCCCATTGTTATCAGAAAAGGAACTGCTGGGAGGTTACTACCTTGGCTAGTGTCCTCTCCCTCCTCCTGAGTCATACTTCTCTCCATTTTTTTTCAGGGGCTATCTTGCAGGAATATTATTTTCCATAACCCTTCAGTTAGAAATGTCTGAAAGGTTATTATTGTTTAAAAAACTCATTCATTAAATAAATAATATTAATACTTCATTTGAACTTTAGAATTAAAGGCCCTAGCCAAAAAAATTCCACCCAAAACATTGATCCAATGTGAAAGGATATATTACCACAGACATCTCTGAAATTCATAGGATCATTAGACTACCTTGAAAACTTATATTCCAATAAATTGGAAAATCTAGAGGAAATAAACAGATTTCTAGATACATATGATCAACAAAAATTGAGCCAAGAGGATATAGAAAACCTAATCAGAGCGATAATAAGCAGTAAGATTGAAGTAGTAATAAAAAACCTTCCAAAAGAGAAAAATCCCAAGACCAGATCTATTTCCAGCTGAATTCCACCAGACCTTTGAAGAAGAACTAATGCCAATTTTCCTCAAATTATTCCATGAAGTAGAAAGGGAAAAATGCTTTCAAATTTATTCTATGAAGCCAATATCACCTTGATCCCAAAACCAGATAAAACCACATCATGGAAATAAAACTACAGACCAATATTCCTGATAGGCATAGATGTAAAAATCAACAATCAAATACTAGCCATTCCTATTAGAAAACACATTAAGACAATTTTATATCATGATCCAGGTGGTTTCATTCTAGAGGTGCAATGATGGTTCAACATACACAAATCAATAAAAACAATCCATCATATAAATAAGACAAAAATCACAAGATCATCTCAATAAATACAGAAAAACTGTCCCCCCAAATTCAGCACCTTTTATGTTAAAAACACTAAAAAACTTATGGATAGAAAAAACTTACATCACATCTTAAAGACAATATATGACAAATAGAAAGTCATAGAAAGTCAACATCGTACTGAATGGGGAAAAACTTTTTAAGCATTTCCTCTAAAATCAGAAACAAGACTAAGGTGTCCACTCTCACTACTCCTATTCAATATAGTACTTGAAATTTTAGCCAGAGCAATTAGGCAAGAGGAGGAAATAAAAGGGACAAAAATAGGAAAGGAAGAAGTCAAATTATCATTGTTTGCAAATGCTATGATACTATAATTAGACCATCAAAAAACTCTATGGGAAGACTACTAGAGCTAATAAAAAATTCAATGAAGTAATAGGTTAAAAAACCAATAGATACAAAAATCAATAAATTTTCTATATACCAGTAATGGGATCTGCTGAATAAGAAATGAAGAAAACAATCCCATTCACAATAACCTTAAAAAAAAAAAGAAAAAGAAATACTTAGGAATATATCTACCCAAGGAGATGAAAACTATATAGAACACTGAAGAAAGAAGTCAAAGAAGACATGAGAAGATGGAAAAAAAAAAAAAAGAAGATGGAAAGATCTCCCATGTTCTTGAATAGGTAGAATTAACATTGTCAAAATGGTCATATTACCAAAAGCAATGTACAGATTCAATGCAATCCCTATCAAAATCCCAATGATATTCTTCCCAGTACTAGAAAAAAAGTCTTATGAATTTTAAAATTCATATGGAAGAATAAAAGACCCAGAATAACAAAAGCCATTCTAAGCCAAAAGAAAGCAATGCTGAAGGCAACACAATACCTGACTTCAAATTCTACTACCAAGCAATGCTGAAGGCAACACAATACCTGACTTCAAATTATACTACCAAACCATTATATCAATAACTGCATTGTACTGGCATCAAAACAGACACATACACAAGTGAAAGAGAATAGAAGACACAGAAACAAACCCACAGATACAGTCATCTGAGCCTTGATAAAGCACCCAAAACATATGTTGGAGAAAAGACATACTTTTAAATAATTGTTGCTGAGAAAATTGGTTATCCATATATAGAAGAATGCAACTAGAGCCTTATTTCTTCCCCTGCACAAAAGTCACCTCAAAATGAATCAAAGACCTAGGAACTAGACTAGAAACTCTGCAATTACCAGCAGAAAACAGGGCCATCTATAAATGAGATGGAATCAAACTGAAATGCTTTTGCATAACAAAGGAAACAAGAGTGTGAAGAAAGAGCCTAAAGAGTGGGCGAAAATAGTAAGCTACTCTTCTGACAGAGAATTAATATCCAGAATATATAAAGCACTCAAAAAACTTAACATGAAAAATTAACAATGTATTTTTTAAATGGACGAATTAACCAAACATACATTTCTACAAAGAAGAAATAAAAATGACCAACAAATTATACTTTAAAAGTTCTAAATCCTTAGTAATCAGGGTAGTGCAAATGAAAACTACACTGAGATTTTGTCTTACTGTAGTTAGAATGGCAATCATCAAGAATACAAATAATAGTAAATGCTAGCTATGATATGGGGATTATACACTGTTGGTGGGATTGTAAATTAGTACAAACACTATGAAAATCAGTATGGAGGTTCCTCAAGACACTAGGAACGAAGCCACAAGGCCCAGGAATCCCAGTCCTCAGTATTTATCCTAAATAAATAAAGTCAGTATATTATAGAGATAATAGGCATATCCATGTTTATAGCACCCAGGTTATCAAATGAATCTAGGTGCCAATCAATGGATGAATGAATAAAGAAAATGTGGTATATATACACCAAAGAGTTGCATGCTGCCATAAAGAAGCATTGCAGGTAAATGGATGGAACTGGAGAACATCATATTATAGGCCAAGATCACTGATGAAGACAAATGCAAAAATCAGTAAAATTGTCTCTGTTTGGTAGATGTCATGATCTATTTTTTAAAAATATTTTTTAGTTCTTGATGGACCTTTATTTTAATTTATTTTATATAATAAAAATAAAGGTGCTCAGAATTGAAGCCAGTGCCTCACACATGATAGGCAAGTGCTCTCTCACTGAGCCACAATCCCAGCCCCTGGATGCCATGATCTTATATGCTGAAGACTCTAATGACTCCATGAAAAAAATGTTTAGAACTGACAAATTCAGTAAAATTGCAGGATACAAAATCAACATACAAAAATCAGTTGCATTGGTACATGTTAACAATGAACTATCTGAAAAAGAAACTAAGAAAATAATCCCACTTGCAAAGTGTCAGAAAGAATAAAAGACTTAGGAATAAATTTAGCCAAAGAGGTAAAAGATATGTATACACTGAAAACTATAAGACATAAGATAATCATGAAATAAGCTAAAGAAGACGCAAAGAAGTGAAAGATAGTTCATGTTCTTGTATTGGAAGAACTAGTGTTGTTAAAATGTTCATATTAACTATCCAAAGCAGCCCACAGATTCAATACAAACCTAAGAAAAATTACAATGAAATTTCTTACACAAATAGAAGACACAATCTTAAAATTCACAATGGAACTACAAAAGGTCATAAATGGCCAAAGCAATGCTGAACAAGAAGAAAAAACTGGAGACATCACAATTTCTAATTTCAAGTTATGTTACTAGACTCTAGTAATCAAAAAAGTAAGATACTGGCATACAGACAGACAGATAGCCAAAGGAACAAAACAGACACACCAGAAATAAATCTACGCCATTTATAGTCAACTGATTTTTGACAAAGTCCTAAAGAACACACATTGGGAAAGGATAGTCTTTTAAAAACTGATCTTTGAAGGGGGATTCAAGATGATGGATTAGAAGATGGCTGCATTTACAGTTTTGCTTTGTGGCTTGGGATTCAAGCAGTGAGTACTGTTTCTGAGCGAGGTGCACAGAAGAGGGAATTCACGGAAATTCAATATCGGACTCTCAGACTCTTAGAGAACCAAACTTCAGGTACATTGAACAATAATGCACTAAGAGAAAATTAAATAAAAAAGGGAAAGACAGCATAAAAGCATTAAAATCTTATTGGACATGATGAAGTCTAACATATTTAGAGTCTCAGAAAGAAAGAACAGACAGAATGGAACAGAAAAATATAATTTAATATGAAAACCATTTTTCTGGAAGAAAAATGGCAGATGAATAGCAGCCAGTGCATACTGACTGTTCCCAGAGATTGAACTAAATTAACAGTTATGCTGCTGCTGGATGAGAGAGGGAAGCTGGATTTCAATGTAGAGAAGGAGACATCGGTTAAAATACAGGAAAAATAATAAGTAACATAGAAAAGAAGACAGGGTAATAAACTACACCAGTGCCAGTCATGTTGCTTCTCCGCAGGGGGAGGGAAAACTCCCTCCAAAGAAATGAAAAAAGGAATAATAATAGAATTTTATAAATGTAAACCTTACTAAACTCTCTTTTTTAATTTGCATTTCCCTGGTTGCTAAGGGTTGAACACCTTTTTTTTTTTTTTTTCATATATTTTCTGGCCATTTTGTAGTTTTTCTTTTGAGAAGTGTCCATTTAGTTCTTTCACTCATTTCTTTCTTTTTTTTTTTTTTTTCGGTGTAGATGGACACAATATATTTATTTTATTTATTTTTTTAATTTTTATGTGGTGCTGAGGATCAAACCCAGTGCTTTGCATGTGCTAGGCAAGCTCTGTACCACTGAGTCACAACCCAAGCCCCTTGCTCATTTCTTAATTGCATAATTTTTTTGGGAGTGGTAAGTTTTAGAATTCTTATATAGTCTGAATATTAATCTCCTGTTTGAGGAGCAGGTGGCAAAGATCTTCTCCAAGTCTGTAGGCTCTCTTCATGTTCTTAATTTTTCCTTTGCTGTACATATGATTTTTAATTTTATTCCATCCAACTTATTGATTTTTGGTTTTATTTCTTGTGCTTTGGGGGTCTTGTTAAGAAAGTCAGTGCATGTGCCAATATGTTGGAGTGTTAAGCCTATATTTTCTTCTAGTAGTTGCAGAGTTTCTGGTATAATTCCTAGGTCTTTTATCCACTTTGAATTAACATTTTTGCAAGGTGATAGGGGTCTAATTTTATTCTACAATTGTAAGGATATCCATTTTACCCAGCATCATTTGTTAAAAGGGATCTCTTTTTGCCAATGTTTTTGGCACCTTTGTTGAGTGTTAGATGACTTTACCTATGTGGATTTTTCTTTGTGTCTTCTATCCAAAACAGACTCAAAATGCTCCATCAGAAGATTTCTAGAGCTTATGAACAAATAGCAGATTAGCAGGACACACTATCAACATACATAAATCAATTGTTTTCCTGTGGACAATTAATAAATCTGTTGAAAAAGAAATCAGGAAAGCTATCCCATTCACAATTTTGAAAACAAACTTGAGAGTGAATCTACTTAAGAAAGTAAAAAACCTCTACATTGAAATTATGTTCACTGTTTTCACTGAACAATGAAACTGAAGACTGAGGAAGATGGAAACACCTCCAATTTTCTTGCTATGTAGAATTAATGTAAAAGGGTCATACTACCAAAGGCATTATACAGATTCAATGCAATTCATATTAAATGCCAACGACTTTCTTCAGAGAACAAAAAACAAAAAAAGAGTTCTAAAATTTATTTGTAAGAGGGCTGGGGTTGTGGTTCAGTGGTACAGCACTTGTCTGGCATGTGTGAGACACTGAGTTCAATCCTTAGCACCACAAAAAAATAAGTAAGTAAAATAAAGGTATTGTGTCCACCTACAACTAAAAAAATATTTAAAAAAATTCATTTGTAAGAATAAGAGACCCAGAATAGCCAAAACAATACTGAGCAAGAAGAGTGATGCTGGAGGCATCACAATACTGGACCTCAAATTACATAACAGAGCTATAGTAACAAAAACAGCATGGTATTCCCACCACAACAGACATTATACTATGCTTCCAGAACAACAGTGTAAAAGTATATCATTTCCTCCACATACTCTACAGCATTTATTATTGTTTGTATCTTTTTTGAAAAATTATTTATTTTTTAATTTTATACAGACTACGTTTTGATTCATTGTACACAAATAGGGTACATTATTTTGTTTCTATATTTGTACATGATGTAGATTATTCATACCATTTGTGTAATCATACATGTACATAGGGTAATGATGTCTGTCTCATTACACCATTTTTCATACCCTCCTCCCTCTCATTTCCTTCTACAAAGAGTTCCTCCAATCATCTCTGATTCCCCATCCCCCCAGCCCCCATTAAATATCAGTCTCTACTTATCAGAGAAAACATTTGGCCTTTGGTTTTTTGGGATTGGCTTATTTTACTTAGCATGATATTCTCCAGTTTCATCTATTTATTTGCAAATGCCATAATATTATTCTTCTTTATGACTGAATAATATTCCATTGTGTATATATACCACAGTTTCTTTATCCATTCATCTGTTGAAGGGCATCTAGGTTGGTTCCATAATCTAGCTATTCTGAATTGAGCTGCTATAAACATTGATGTGGCTGTGTTACTGTAGTATGCTAATTTTAAGTCCTTTGGGTATATACTGAGGAGTGGGATAACTGGGCCAAAGGGTGGGTCCATTCCAAGTTTTCTGAGGATTCTCCACACTGCTTTCCAGAGTGGCTGCACCAATTTCCAACTCCACCAGCAATGTATGAGTGTGCCTTTTTCCCCACATCCATGCCAACATCTATTATTGTTTGTTTTCTTGATAATAGCCATTCTAATTGGAGTAAGATGAAATCTTAGAGTTGTTTTAATTAGCATTTCTCTAATTACTAGAGATGTTGAACACTTTTTCATATATTTATTAATTGTCTGTATGTCTTTTTCTGTAAAGTGTCTGTCCAGTTCCTTGGCCCATTTATTGATTGGGTTCTTAGCATTTTTGGTGTAAAGTTTTGTAAGTTCTTTATAAATTTTGGCGATAAATGCTCTATCTGAAGTATGTGTGGAAAAGATTTTCTCCCACTGTGTAGTTCTCTTTTCACATTATTGATTGTATCATTTGCTGAGAAAAAGCTTTTTAGTTTGAGTCCATCCCATTTATTGATTCCTGCTTTGATTTCTTGTGCTTTGGGGGTCTTGTTAAGGATGTCTGATCCTAAACCAGCATGATGAAGATTTGGGTCTACTTTGTCTTCTATTAGGTGCAGGGTCTCTGGTCTAATTCCTAAGTCCTTGATCCATTTTGAGTTGAGTTTTGTACAGGGCGAGAGATAGAGGTTTAATTTCATTTTACTGCATATAGATTTCCAGTTTTGACAGCACCATTTGTTGAACAGGCTATCTTTTCTCCATTGTATGTTTTTAGCTCCTTTGTCTAGTATGAGGTGACTGTATTTATGTTGTTTGTCTCTGTGTCTTCTATTCTGTACCATTGGTCTGCCTGTCTATTTTGGTGCCAATACCATGCTGCTTTTGTTACTATTGCTCTGTAGTATAGTTTAAGGTCTAGTATTGTGATACCTCCTGCTTCACTTTTTCCATTCAGGATTGTTTTGTCTATTTGAGGTCTCTTGTTCTTCCAAATGAAGTTCATGATTGCTTTCTCTACTTCTGTGAGGAATGGCATTGGGATTTTAATTGGAATTGCATTAAATCTGTGTAGCACCTTTGGTGGAATGACAATTTTGACAATGTTAATTCTGCCTATCCAAGAATGTGGGAGAATTTTCCATCTTCTAAGGTTTTCTTCAATTTCTTTATTTAGTGTTCTGTAGTTCTCATTGTAGAGGTCTTTCATCTCTTTTGTTAGATTGATTATACAAGTATTTTATTTTATTTTTTGAGGCTATTGAGGATGGAGTGGTTTTCCTAATTTCTCTTTCAGAGGATTCATCATTTATGAATAGAAATGCATTAGATTTACATGTATTGATTTTATGTCCTGCTACTTTGCTGAATTCATTTATTAGTTCTATAAGTTTTCTAGTGGAGTTTTTTTTGGATCCTCTAAATATAGAATCATGTCATTGGCAAATAGTGACTACTTGGTTCTTCTTTTCCTATTTGTATCCCTTTAATTTCTTTGGCCTGTCTAATTGCTCTGGCTAGAGTTTCAAGGACAATGTTGAATAGAAGTGGTAAAAGAGGCATCCCTGCCTTATTCCAGTTTTTAGAGGGAATGCTTTCAATTTTTCTCCATTAAGAATGATGTTGGCTGTGGGCTTAGCATAGATAGCCTTTACAATGTTGAGGTATGTTCCTACTATTGCTATTTTTTCTAGTGTTTTAAGCATGAAGGGGTGCTGTATTTTATCAAAAGCTTTCTCAGCATCTATTGAAATAATTGTATGATTCTTAACTTTAAGCCTATTGATGTGATGAATTACATTTATTGATTTCTGGATGTTGAACCAACCTTACATCCCTGGGATAAACCCCACTTGATCATGGTGCACAAATTTTTTAAATATATTTTTGTATGTGATTTACCAGTATTTTGTTAAGGATTTTTGCATCTATGTTCATCAGGGATATTGGTATAAAGTTTTCTTTCCTTGATGAGTCTTTGTGTGGTTTTGGTATCAGAGTGATACTAGCCTCATAGAATTAATTTGGAAGGGTTCCTTTCTTTTTTAATTCCTGGAATACTTTGAGAGGTATTAGAATGAATTCTTTGAAAGTCTTGTAGAATTTGGCTGAGAATCCATCTGGTCCTGGGCTTTTCTTGGTTGGTAGGCTTTTGATGGCTTCTTCTATTTTGGTGCTTGAAATTGATGTGTTTAAATTGTACATGTCTTCCTGATTCAGTATGGGAGGATCATATGTCTCTAAAAATTTGTCAATGTCTTTGATATTTTCTATTTTGTTCAGGTATAGATTTTCAAAGTAGCTTCTAATTATGTATTTCAATGATGTCTGTCATGATCTTTCCTTTTTCATCACAAATTTTAGTAATTTGAGTTTTCTCTTTCCTTCTCTTCATTAGTGTAGTTAAGGGTTTATCAATTTTGTTTTCTTTTTCAAAGAGCCAACTTTTTGTTTTGTCAATTTCTTGAATTCTTTCTCTTGTTTCAATTTCATTGATTTCAGCTCTGATGTTAATTTCCTGTCTTCTACTAATGTTGGTGTTGATCTGTTCTTCTTTTTCTAGGACTTTGAGATGTAATGTTAGGTCATTCAGTTGTTGACTTTTTATTTTTTTAACATATGAGTTCAATGCAATGAACTTTCCTCTTAGTACTGCTTTCAGAGTGTCCCAGAGACTTTGATATATTGTATTGTTGTTCTCATTTACCTCTAAGAATTTTTTATTTCTTCCCTGATGTCTTCTGTTATCACTGCATTATTCAATAGCATATTATTTAGTCTCAGGTATATGAATAGTTTTTGTTTGTTATTTTATTGTTCATATCTAATTGCATTCCATTACGGTCTGATAGAATACAGGGTAGGATCTCTATTTTTTCATGTTTACTAATGGCTTCTTTATGGCATAGCATATGGTCTATTTTGGAGAAGGATCCATGAGCTGCTGAGAAGAAAGTGTATTCACTCTATGACAGATGAAATACTCTGTAAATGTCCATTCAGTCTATATCATTGATTGTATTATTTAGTTCTATAGTTTCTTTGTTTAGTTTTTGTTTGGAGGATCTGTTCAGTGGTGAGAGCAATGTGTTAAAGTTCCCCACTATTAATGTGTTTTGGTTTATATGATTCTTAAAATTGAGAAGGGCTTGTTTGATGTACATAGATGCTCCATTGTTTGGGGTATAAATATTTAAAATTATTATGTCTTCCTGATTTATGGTTCCCTTTAGCAGTATGAAATGTCCTTCTTTATCCCTTCTGCCTAACTTAGGTTCGAAGTCCACTTTATCTGATATGAGGATGGAGACCCCCGCTTTTTTACTGAGTCCATGTGCATGGTAGGTTTTTCCCCATCTTTTCACCTTTAGTCTGTGGATGTCTTTTTCTATGAGATGAGTCTCTTGAAGGCAGCATATTGTTTGGTCTTTCTTTTTTAATACAATCTACCAGTCTGTCTTTTGAATATTGAGTTTAGGCCATTGACATTCAGGATTATTATTGTGATATGATTTGTATTCTGGTCATTTTGGCTTATTTTTGGTTTTTAACTTGAATTGGTTTCTTCTTTGATTGGCTTTTCCTTTAGGTTAGTTCCTCCCTTTGCTGACTTGTATTGTTGCCTTTTGCTTCCTCCTCACAAAATATTTTGCTGAGAATGTTTTGTAGGGCAGTTTCTCTATTTGTAAATTCTTTTAACTTGTTTATCATGGAAAGATTTTATTTCATCATCAAATCTGAAGGTTAGTTTTGCTGGGTATAGGATTCTTGGTTGGCATTCATGTTCTTTCAGAGTTTGAAATATATTGTTCCATACCATTCTTGCTTTTAGAGTCTGAGCTGAGAAATCTGCTGATATTTGTATTGGTTGCCCCTTATATGTAATCTGATGCTTTTCTCTTACAGCATTTAAAATCCTATCTTTATTTTGTATGTTAGACATTTTCATTATAATGTGTCTTGGTGTGAATCTGTCGTGATTTTGTGCATATGGTGTTCTGTAAGCCTCTTGTATTTGATTTTCCATTTCATTTTTCAGGTTTGGGAAATTTCCTGATGTTATTTCATTGAACAGGTTGTTTGTGCCCTTGGTTTGTATCTGTGTGCCTTCCTCAATCCCAATAATTCTTAAATTTGGTCTTTTCATGATATCCCATAATTCTTGGAGGTTCTATTCATGACTTCTTAACATCTTCTCAGTTTGTTCAACTTTATTTTCAATATTAAATATTTTGTCTTCATTGTCTGAAATTCTCTCTTCCACAAGATCTATTCTGTTGGTGATGCTTTCTATTGAGTTAATTTGGTTTATCGTTTCTTCCATTTCAAGTATTTTTTTTTCCCTAAATCTCTATCTCTTTATTGAAGTGTTCTTTTGCTTCCTGCATTTGCTCTTTTAACTGTTTACTGGAATGGTAATGCATTGCCTGCTTTTGCTCTCCTATCTTGTCTTCTGCTTCACAGATCATTTTATGTATGCAGATTCTAAACTCTTTTTCTGTCATTTCTACTGCCATGCTGTCATTGGATTCTATCAAAATAGTATTTTGGTTTGTTAGGGACACTTTATTCCCGTTTTTTCATATTGCTTCTATATATTTCCCTCTCGCAGTGAAGAACAGAGATATTGAAGTTTCCCCCTTGCAGGCTTATTATGGTCCTGCAGTTTTCCACTATCTCTCCTTTGAAGGGGAGTCAATACTAGTAGCACCCAATACAGAAAAAATGCAACCCTGAACCAGACAGCCCCTATAAAGACTTTAACATTATTGTAATGAACAGGATGAGTTTGATTACTATTTACAGTATTTCTAGAACAAGAGGATTGGAAGGGTGTAGGATGTAAGTGAATAAATAGAGGTACCTGTCAAAGGGCCTCCAGTCTCCTGTAGGTGTCTCAGGAAGGGAGCCACCCTTCCAATGATGATGGCCACGCCCTCAGGAATGATTCAAAATGCCTGCACCAGCCTCCAAAGAAGCTGGGGAACCCCAGTGAGGGTGCGCTGAGTCAGCACGGAGGGAGGCGCAGTGTCTCTCAGCAGTAGGATGGCAGGTGGGCAGGCTCAGCTATCGGCCTGTCCTTGGTGTGGGGGCAAGCTGGAGGGCTCAGCGCTGGCATCTGACCTTGGTTTGTTTATTGTTTGTAATCTTGATTGCTATCATTCTAACTTGATCAAGATAAAATCTCAGTGTAGTTGTTAAAAAATTTTTTTATTTGTTCTTTTGGACATAACTTTCCTATGTTCATGTAGGAATACATGACCAGTGTAACTCCACATCATCTTCAGCCACAAGAACGGGATCCTAATTAGAACAAGTTATACTCAGTGCAGTTTTAATTTCCATTTCCCTAATTGCTAATAATGAACATTTTTTTTCACACATTTTTTGTTGGCCATTTTTATTTCTTTTTTTAAGAAATGTCTGTTTAATTAATTTTCTCATTTATTAATTGGGGTTTTTTTTGGTGGTAAAGTCTTTTGAGTTAATTATATACTCTGGCTATTAATCCTCTGTCAGAAGAGTAGCAAGCAAATATTTTCTCCCATTCTGTAGGTTCTCTATTCACATTCTTTTTTGGGGGAGGGTTACTGGGGACTGAACTCAGGGGCAATCAACCACTGAGCCACATCCCCAGTCCTTTTTGTATTTTATTTAGAGACAGGGTCTCACTGGGTTGCTTAGCACCTCACTTTTGCTGAGGTTGACTTTGAACTCATGATCCTCTTGCCTCAACCTCTGAGCACATTAATTCTTTTGCTGTACAGAAGCTTTGTAATTTGATGCCATCTATTTATTAAATCTTGGCATTATTTCCTGAGTTTTGAGGGTCATATTGAGAAAGTCCTTGCCTGATCCTATATATTGGGGTGTGGACCCTACTTTTTTTTTCTACAAGTTGCATAGTTTCTGGTCTAATTCCTAGGTCTTTGATTCACTTTGAATTGAATTTTGTGCAGTGCAAGAGATAAAGAACTAGTCTCATTAGTTGACATATGGATAACCAGTTTTCCCAGAATCATTTGTTAAAAAAGGCTATTTTTGCTCCAGCATATGTTTTTGGTAGTTTTGTCAAGGATCAGGTGACTGTATGTGTGCGGGTTTGTCTCTGTGCCTTCTATTCTATATCATTGGTCTATGTGTGCTATTCTATATCATTGGTCTATATGTTTTTATGTCAATACCATATATGTTAATATAACTCTGTAGTAAATTTTGAAGTTGGATATTGTGATGACCCAAGCATTTTTTTTTTTAAAGCATGGAGTTGCTTTGGCCATTCTATATCTTTTGTTCTTCCAAATGAATCATAGTATTTTTTTTTCTAGTTCTGTGAAGAATATCATTGATGGGAATTGCATTGAATCTGTGTATTTCTTTAGGTAATATGGTCATTTTGACGATATTAATTCTGCCTATCCATGAACATAGGAAGTCTTTCCATGTGTGTCTTCTTCAATTTCTTTCTTCTGTGTACTATAGTTTTCATTATAGAGTTTTTTCATTACCTTGGTTATGTTTATTCCTAGGTACTTTTTAAAGGTTATTGTGAATGGGCTTGTTTTCCTGATTTCTTTCTCAGCAGATTCATTAATGGTATATGGGAAAGTCATTGATTTTTGTATTCCTATTTCGTAACCTGCTACTTTGCTGAATTTGTTTATTACTTCTAGTGGTCTTCTGGTAGAGCTTTTTGGATTTTCTAAGAATAGGCTCATATCATCAGAAAATTGATAATTTGACTTCTCCCTTTCATATTTTTCTCTCTTTTAAATTCCCTTCTCTTCCACAATTGCTCTGGTTAGAATTTCTAGTACTATATTTAATAGGAGCAGTGAGAGTGGACATCCTTATCTTGTTCTGAACTTTAAAGAAAATGCTTTCAATTTTTCCCCATTCACCATAATGTTGCCTTTGTGTTTGTCATGTATAGCCATTATGATGTTTTGGAAGTTTCCTTCTATTCTTAGTTTCTTCTGTGTTTTATCATGAATAGGTGCTAAATTTTGTTGAAGGTTGTCTCTGCATCTATTGATATGAATACATGATTTTTGTCCATGATTTTGGTGAATTATATTCATTAATTTGTGTATATTAAATCATCCTTACATCCCTGGAATAAAATCAACTTGGTCATGATATAACATCTTCTTGATATATTGTACATAATTTGCTTATTTTTTTAAGGATTTTTATGTCTAAGTTCATCAGGAATATTGGTCTGTAGTTTTCCTTGATATGTCCTTATCTAATTTTGGTATGAGGGTGATATTGGGTTTCATAGAGTAAATTTGGAAGTGTTCTATATCTTTCTATTTCGTGAAATAATTTGGGGAACAATGACATAGTTCTTTAACAGTCTGGTAGAATTCATATGAGAATCCATCTGGTCCTGGGTTTTCTTTGTTGGAAGGTTTTTATTACTGCTCCTATCTCAATGCTAGATATTGATCCTCTTGATCCTATTGTCCTCTTGATTCAACTTTGGCAGGTCATATATCTAGAAATGTATATACTTCTTTAGATTTTCTAGTTTATTGGAATATAAGTTTTCAAAATAATCCATAATGATCCTGTAGATTTGTGATGTCTGTAGTTTTCTTTCCTTGATATGTCCTGTGGTAATTTCTCTTTCTTTACCTCTAATTTTATTAATTTGGGTGTTCTTTTTCTTTTTGTTTTGGGGAGGGGTACCAGAAATTGAACTCAGGGTCACTCAACCACTAAGTCACATCCCAAGTCTTATTTTGTGCTTTATTTAGAGACAGAGTCTTACTGGGTTGCTCATAACCTCACTTTTGCTGAGGCTGGCTTTGAACTCAAGATCCTCCTATCTCAGCCTCTCGAGCTGCTGGGATTAAAGGCATGTGCCACTGTGCCAACTTCTTTTTGTTTTGATTAGTTTGGCTAAGGCTTATGAATCTTGTTTATCTTTTCAAAGAACCAACTCTTAATTTTTTTTTCAAGAACTAGTGACTTTCATTTTTTAAAAAGTACAAATCTGTTAAAAAATTTCAATCAGTATATGCATATATGTAGAACAACATACTAGTTATGTTAAGTGCTACAAATCAATGTGAATCCAATGGAATGGAAAAAACCACACATTTAAGCTCTAAGAACTATTTTTTCTCTATATATTAACATTTTCTCAAATACACACATGTCAAATACACAGAGATAACTGTAAAATGTGCAAGAAAGGACCCCTGAAATTACATGTGTGTGTGTGTGTGTGTGTGTGTGTGTGTGTTGTATACATATATATATATATATATATATATATATATATATATATATGTATAACTGTGGGTGTTTCTGCCATATCTCTCATGGATGAGAAAAGGGTTAACTGCCAGAGGATGATGTTGGCTATAAATCAATTAATTACATATAAACTTATCTAATCAATAAACACACAAGAGCTGATACTCTTTTTAAATGAGAGGAGGAGTGATGGATTTGGCTATACCAGGTCTGGCCTCTAACAACATGGAGTAGCCCACCACTCCTTTATTTATAGTTACACAGGTAAAGGGGCCCACACCAGGAGGAGCTTCTTCTGTGATGAACAGGATGGATTGGAGTTAGGGGAGCCAATTTGCTCAGGGAAACTATCATAGAACAAACAGGGAACCACTCCCACACAGTGCCACATACTCCCTGTGATCTGAGACAGTCCTCCATGGCTGCCAGTTCCTAGGAGTCAGGCCTCTGTGTCCCGTAGCTCAACCATGTCTGATTCTCTTAGATAAGGATGGCTCCCTACTGTAACCTTTCTAACACAGAACACAGGCACTGGGCCCAGCCAGGGCTGGGGAAAGGTGCCCACTCTCATGCCTAGGCCAAAAGTTGGTAAATAAGAGTAAAGGATGACAAACCCGTAACATGGCACCTATAGCAAGGATGGCAAATCACAAACATCCTAAATAATTGTTTCATAAATCTTTTATTATGATGATTAAAAAAAAAGTTGTGCCCCCCCTTTCCCTACCACAGTAGCTGCTGTTGGAATCATTGCTGCAGCCATTACACAATCCAGGAGCCTGTTTCTGCCTGCTCCAGGAAAGGTCAGGGTTTGGAAAACCTTTTGTTGGGTGGGAAGGGGAGGGGATTCTGGAAAGAGTGGTTCTTTGTGTGATACGTGTGGGTTTTCAACACTGCCATAAATATTGAACCGTCACCTGGGGTTATATACAGTAAGACTTTGGGTTCTCCATGGGGTTGGGACCAGGCTGATGGGTCCCACAGCAGGCCGGGGTGGGTCCGAGGGTGGTTGGAGCATCCCTGAGGCAGCAGGCAACAAGGGCGGCCTGCTAGGATGTGCTGGCCCCACACGTGGTTCGTTCAGGGCAGCAACCCTAGCTGAGGGTAGGAGAGGAAAGGACTAGAACCAGAGAATGAAAGTGGGGGGCTCAGCCAGACCCTATGGGGGCTCAGCCAGATCCTAGAGGGCAGGGATCAGGCTCCAGCTCTTCATTTTATTGATCATTTGTATATTTTAGTTTGCTCTCATTTTATCAACTTAAGCTCTGATCTTAATTAATTACTACCTTATACTGGTTTTGGAATTGGTTTGTTTTTGTTTTTAAGGCTTTGAGATGCCTTTTTTAATGTGGGATCTTTCTGATTTCCTTATGTAGGCACCAATAGTTATAAACTCTCTTCTTAAAATTGCCCTTTAAATCAGGAAGACATAACGATAGTAAATATTTACGCCCCAAACAATGGTGCATCCCTGTACATCAAACAAATCCTTCTCAATTTCAGGAATCACATGGACCACAACACAATAATTCTGGGTGACTTTAATGCACTGCTCCACCAGATAGATCTTTCAAACAAAAACCAACCAAAGAAACCAGAGAACTCAATAACACAATCAATAACCTAGACTTAATAGACATATATAGAATATTCCATCCATCAACAAGCGGATACACTTTCTTCTCAGCACCACATGGAACCTTCTCGAAAATAGACCATGTGTTATGCCACAAAGCAACCCTTAGGAAATGCAAAAAAATTGAGATACTGCCTTGTGTTCTATCAGATCATAATGGACTGAGAGTAGAAATCAATGAGAAAATAAAAAACAGAAATTACTCCAACACCTGGAGACTAAATAATATGGTATTGAATGAAACATGGATAACAGAAAACATCAGGGAGGAGATAAAAAAATTCTTAGAGGTCAATGAGAATGACGATACAACACATCAAAATCTCTGGGACACTATGAAAGCAGTACTAAGAGGAAAATTCATTGCGTGGAGCGCATTCCAGAAAAGAATGAAAAGTCAACAACTAAATGACCTAACATTACAGCTCAAAGCCCTAGAAAAGAAGAACAGAATAATAGCAAAAGTAGTAGAAGACAGAAAATAATTAAAATCAGAGCTGAAATCAATGAAATTGAAACAAAAGAAACAATTCAAAAAATTGACAAAACAAAAAGTTGGTTCTTTGAAAAAGTAAACAAAATAGACAAACAGTCACACTAACAAAGAGAAGGAGAGCGAAGACTCAAATTACTAAAATTTGTGATGAAAAAGGAAATATCACGACAGACACCACTGAGATACATAACAGAATGAGAAGTTACTTTGAAAATTTGTATTCCAACAAAATAGAAATTACCGAAGACATTGACAAATTTCTAGAGACATATGCTCCTCCCAAGCTGAACCAGGAGGACAGACACAATTTAAACAGATCAATATCAAGCAATGAAATAGAAGAAGCCATTAAAAATCTACCATCCAAGAAAAGCCCAGGACCAGATGGATTCTCAGCTGAGTTCTAGGAGACCTTCAAAGAAGAACTCGTTCCAATACTTCTCAAAGTATTTCAGGAAATAGAAAAGGAGGGTACCCTACCGAACTCATTCTATGAAGCTAATATCACCCTCATACCCAAACCAGGCAAAGAAACATTGAGGAAAGAAAATTTTAGACCAATATCCTTGATGAATATAGATGCAAAGATCCTTAACAAAATATTGGCAAACCATATCCAAAAACATATTAAGAAAATCGTGCACCATGATCAAGTGGGGTTCATCCCTGGAATGCAAGGATGGTTTAACATCTGTAAATCAATAAACATAATCCATCATGTCAATAGACTTAAGGATCAGAATCATATGGTCATTTCAATTGATGCAGAAAAAGCATTTGACAAAATACAACACCCCTTCATACTCAAAACACTAGAAAAAATAGGGATAGTAGGAACATACCTGAACATTGTAAAGGCTATTTATGCTAAGCCCATGGCCAACATCATTCTTAATGGAGAAAAACTGAAACCATTCCCTTTAAAAATGGAAACAAGACAGGGATGTCCTCTTTCACTACTTCTATTCAACATTGTCCTCAAAACTCTAGCCAGAGCAATTAGGCAGACCAAAGAAATTAAAGGGATATGAATAGGAAAAGAGGAACTTAAGCTGTCACTATTTGCTGATGACATGATTCTATATTTAGAGGATCCAAAAACCTCCTCCAGAAAACTTCTGGACCTCATCAATGAATTCAGCAAAATAGCAGGCTATAAAATCAACATGCATAAATCTAAAGCATTTTTATATGGAAGTGATGAAACAGCTGAAAGGGAAATGAGGAAAACAACTCCATTTGCAATAGCCTCAAAAAAAATAAAATACTTGGGCATCAATTTAACCAAAGAGGTAAAAGATCTCTACAATGAAAACTACAAAACACTGAAGAAAGAAATTGAGGAAGACCTTAGAAGATGGAAAGATCTCCCATGTTCTTGGATAGGCAGAATTAATATTGTCAAAATGGCCATACTACCAAAAGTGCTATACAGATTCAATGCAATTCCAATTAAAATCCCAATGACATACCTTACGGAAATAGAGCAAGCAATCATGAAATTCATCTGGAAGAATAAGAAACTCAGAATAGCTAAAGCAATCCTTAGCAGAAAGAATGACACAGGGGGTATCACAATACCAGAACTTCAACTATACTACAAAGAACTTCAACTATACTACAAAGCAATAGTAACAAAAACAGCATGGTATTGGCACCAAAATAGACAGGTACAGAATAGAGGACACAAACCCAAATAAATACAATTTTCTAATACTAGACAAAGGTGCCAAAAATATGCAATGGAGAAAATTGCCCTCTAAGTGCTGGAGTTTCTGGTATATTGTATCACTATTCTCATTTAAGAACTTTACATTTCTCTTCTGATTTCTTCAGTCACACATTCATAATTCAAAAGTGTGTTGTTCAATCTTGTGTTTATATGTTATGTAGGATTTCTTGTGTTTATTTCGAATTTCATTTTACTATGATCAAATAAATGCAAAGAATTTTGTCATTATTTGTACTTGCTAAGTCAGTTTGTGGTCTAAATTATGGTTTAATTTGAAGGTTTCCATGAGCAGCTTAGAAGAAAGTGTATTCAGCTGTTGTTTGGATGGAGTATTCTATAGATGTCTGTTAAGTTCATTTTATTTATAATATTTTTAGGTCCAAATTGTCTTTACTGAGTTTATATCCAGATGACCTCTTTATTGGTGAGAGAAGTATGCTGAAATCACCTAGTATTATTATACTGGAGTCTATCTGAGGCTTTAATTTGAGTAGTGTCTGTTTTTATGTAATTAGTTGCACCAACATATGGGGCAAAAATATTTCCTATCATTTTATCTTCTTTTTGGATTTTTCCCTTTGCCAGTATGAAACAACACTCTCTGTCTCTTCGGATTAATTTTGGCGTGGTGTCTGCTTTGTTAGATATGAGAGTAGGTATTCTGCTTGTTTTTGGCCTCTGGTTGCATGGTATATAAATTTCCATCTTTTCACTTTAAGCCTGGTACTGTATTTGCCTGTAGTTGGATCTTATTTTTAAAATCTATTCTGCAAACGTATATTGTTTAATTGGAGAATTGAAACCATTTCCATTCAATGTTATTATAGAGAGATATTAATTCCTGTCATTTTGTTTCTAAATGTTTAATCTGGTCCTATTTCTCATTTGTCTAGTTACTCTTCAAATGAGATATGTCCATTTGTGAACTCTGGGGTTTGTTTTTTATTTCTTCTGTGTGCAGTATTTAAGTATTTTCTGTAGTGCTAGCTTAGTAGACATGAATTCTAGTTTCTGCTTGTTTTGGAAGGTTTTTATTTCTCTGTGATTCTGAAGGATAACTTTACTGGATGTAACTATCTTTGTTGACAGTGTTTTGTTTTTTTTTTTTTTCTTTCAGGGCTTAGAGCATATCATTCCAAGCCCTCTTGGATTTTAGAGTTCATGCTAGAAAATCAGATGTAATTCAGATTGGCTTATCTCTAGAAGTGTCCTGATATTTTTATCTTAAGCTTTTAAAAATTTGATCCTTGGTTCTGTATGTTAGGCATTTTAATTATGTGTTGAGGAGATGTTCTTTTTTGATCCTGTATCTGAATGTCCATCATTCTCAAGGTTTGGAAAATTTTGTATTATTTTCCTGAAGTGGTTATCCATGCTATTAGTCTGCATCTCACAACCCTCTTCAATTTCAACGACTCTTAAATTTGGTCTCTTAATGTTGACCCAGAGTCCTTGTATATTCTGGTCATGGTAACTTATTTTAATACTGTCTGAGTGTTCAAGGTCAACCACTTTGTCTTTCAGCTCTGAGATTGTGTTCTGCATCTACTCTATTAGAGACTACTCTATTAGAGACTTTTGACTGAACATTTTATTGTGTTTCATTTCAAGGTTTCTGTTCAGTTCTTTTTCAATATCTCCATCTCCCTATTAATTGCTTATTTATACCCTGTACAGACTTCCTTAATTCATTCAGTTGTTTTTCTGTGTTCTCTTGAAATTCATTGATTATTTTTGTAGTCATTCTTTTGAATTCTTTATTATTTTATTTAATTCAATATCTTTAGAGTCAGTTTCTGGTGAACTGTGAACTATAGGAGGGGCCAGGTTACCTCTTGTTTCATATATCTTGTATTCCTTTCTTGGGTTTTGTGCATGTCTTGGTATGGATTTCTCTTTCACTCATATGTTTGGGCCTTCTTAGGGTCCAGTCTTCTCTTGCCAATGTATCCTAGAGTGATGTAGAATGAGACCCCTCATAGGAAAGGTATCCAGTGTCTTTGTGTTAATTTTGTTTTTGCTGTAAGAGTGAACCATGAGTGGGACTTAAACCCCACCAAACCCCAGACATTCCTATTTGGGACCTGGTCATTAGTTTTTTGTCATTGCTATTCTTTGTATTAAAGTATCACTGAAGTTTGAGCATGGTTAATTTGTTTGTGGAGCAAGTTGTGCTTTCTCCTGGCTGGGTTTAGTTCAGCAGTGGAGTCTCTACCCTGTGAACTTGTAGTATCCCTGTAGATTCAAAGCACCTCAGAGAAAAATGGGAAATAAACAATTGATACAACTAAAGAAAATAATGTACAGCATTAAAATACTCAGGGCCTCCTATGACATCTACAACACTACCACAAAAACAGGAATGGTGAGGTCAGCAATTGCCAATAGCAAAAACAATAAATAGCCATGAATTAGATCTGCTATTAAACAGCAGGTATCAACTATGACATTCACAGAATTAATAACTGAATAAGATGAATGATGGGAGCAGGAGTTATATAAATTAAAGAGTTCTAAAATATAGATCATCAAAATATCATAGGAAGGTAAAAGAAAGTTTGGAATGTTCAAATTGTGAACAGAGAAAACAGAAGAGATATAGAAAGTGATGGTTATAGAGGAGGAGGGGGATAAGTTCAGATCTTTTCTGCAGGTTGTTTTCATGCCATATTTGCCCATCAGATTTCTCCCTGTATGATACCCGCACTCTGTGGTGAACCAGTGTCACTGTTGCTGCCACAACCGGACTGGCTCTAATGTATGCTGTTTTGTTCTTTGTTCATTGCACCTGAATTTTGAGTTTCTGAGAGACTTTGACTGTCTGATATTGAATTTCTTTTGCCCACCTCATTGAGAAGAAGTATTCCTGCTGTCTGAATCCTGAGCCACAGAGCAACTGGAAATGCAGCCTTTTTTCTAAACTGCTATGGTGAATTTTCTGATAACATTTTTAATACTGTTGAATTAACAGGTGAATAGAGAGTACCCTTGTCTAGTCTTTGTTTTCAGTACAATAAAATAATTATGGTATCTTTTATTTTAAAAATTCTCCATTAATTTTATGAAATCATAATGTAAAATTATATTTGAACAAATGTCAAGTGACCATCTAATGAGGTGAAGAGTTTTAAAAACTTACTTTTATTGGTATAATGCATTCTACTTATCATTTTTATCACCCTGGGGATTAAATTCTCTATTGTATAGTTACTTAATATGTTCATTTACTCAGATTTTCTTTAGAAAAATAACTACTTTTCTTACCCTGTGATATATGTATTTTATCTGCAATCTCCATCTTTGATGAATATTCTAAATAGTCCTTTCTCATCTGAAGTGCTTTGGGACTAGGTGGACTTTCCACAGCTCAGGGGATAACTGTTGGAATGGTATACCAAAACTATAAAGACCACAGAATATTAAAAATGAAAGGAGACTTCAGAACATTTTCTAGTTATGCCTACTTATTTTTATAAGGGAGGAAACTGATGCCCGTACAGAAAATTAACTTAGACAAATTCAGAATTAACTTATGACTTTATAATCCAGGATTTCCTCCCATTGTATAATGCTATTCTTTGAACCAACTGCAATATCATACTTGGAAAATCTATCACTACATTCTACTACCCAAGAAGAACCAAGAGGTCGATTTTTTTTACGTCACATTTATTTCCTCTGTTGTTTGTTTGCTGGCTCCTTTGTGTAGCAATTGGGATGTGCTTGGGTTTCATTTGATTTCTAAGCTCCCAGTTGCAGCCATAGACTGTGGCAGGACTGCCCATAGGCACAAATCCCTCTTCTTGATTCAGTAATGTTTACCTAATATCTTCTTTTTCAGCCAACTGAGCTGAGCTCTAGATATAGTCACGTGGTTGGAAAAAAAAGAAAGTTATTCTCCTTGCTAGATGTTTTATAGGCAAGTGGCTCTGAGGTGATAACAGTCCTCATGGGGATGCTTCCCCCCTTCCGCCCCCTCTCAAGATAGCCCACATGAACTGAAGGAGAAGATCCATTAGTCGAAGACCATATTCTCTCCAAGTATCATCCACTTAAGGTTTTTCACTGTCCTATGTTCGCTCTCCATCTTGTACTAAAAAGAAAGGAAGCTTTCTGTCTTAATATCTGAACCCAAACTGGGTTTTAAGTGATGACAGAAGTTTTGTGTTTGTGTTCCTTTAGAGACATGTAACATTGTTGCCAAAATATTGGACTATTTTGTGGATTGTGATTATTTATAGGGGAAACAAAATATTTAAAAGACTATTTAAGAAAATACAGAGATTCACTGTAAAAAGTCACAGGTAGATGAAACCTATAACTCAGATTCTGTCTTGAAAGGAATTCACAATAAGCCCCAGAAAGGGCTGTCTAGGATGTGGGCAAAAGAGACAGTCTTCTTTTCCATGCGGTGTGTCAGATGAGTGTAGAAAACAGGAGGGCTAAAGGGGTTGAGGAAATGGACCGTCCCTTAATCAGTGCCTTTGCGGGCCTCATGCTCAAGTACCATACAAAATAGAACCCTGACAAGGAGTCTATCATGCAAGTACTGTTTTACTCTTGATACTGAATTAAGTTCCAAAAGTAATGTTTAGTTTCCAGAGCTCGTTACAGAGGAAATTATAGGCCTCACACTTATTAGTGTATTTTAAAGCTATCTACCATTATTCCATCTTTTTATCCCACAACTGTATCTCCCTGATTCCTGAACACTCCTTCCTATACAGAACTATGCATGCCTGACACACACTCTTTGGCTATTTGTCTTAATCACAGAGATAAAAAAAAAAAAAAATTCTGGCCTGATCCTGCCCTTATCTCTCTACCTTCTCACCCAGTGGTGACCCTTGCACTGGGCTGTAACTATGTGCTAGGAGATGCTCAGTCATGTTGGGATGAGTAACTACGAGACTTCTGTTCTTGAGTACAGCAGGGTAGGCAGGATGGTGGTTGAGGGAAAGGCAAACTCGGTAAAACACCTGGTGGAAGCAGAGGAGTCCTTGTTCTTTGATGATAAAATTAGGGTCCAGGGTGGTAAGCTGACTGGCCAGCATCCTGTATCTTCAGGTTGTGGGAAGGGGCTCTTGATGCCTGCTCTCCCATGCTGATCTCCGATTTGACCTTTATGGGTGTAGAGAGATCTGGAGGCCTGGTGTTTCTATACCAAATAAGAGGAGGTTGTGGATGTATGAGGGAAAGAGATCCCACCCTCTGATTTCCCTTCCTGCCTTCACTGTCCTTAGGGATTTTGTTGTCACACTCCACCAGGAATGGGCAAGCACTGACTCTGGGACTGCGAATCCCTGATGAAACGGGGCTCACAGGAAAAAGCTCTTGCTGGGCACTAGGAGATTAAGTGTCATAACCTGACAGAACCTCTGTTTTCATAAAGAAAATTCCTCCTGCTTGCTTCAGAGGATTATTAAGATCATAGATTGAAAGCAGTTTTGACCAAAGTGGTCCTTATAATAATTACATGTAGAATTTATGTAAATCCGAGATCACCTATCAGTTATTCCTTCCGTGGTTTCAGCACTGAGCAGGCTATAGCATAATGGTCAATCTCTTTAAAAGGCATGGTCTTATTTTACAAGGGCCAACTCTCTGAGACAATGACAAATTATGTTCGAACAGGGACCTAGGGAGTTCATCTCCATTTCTTGGTTCAGGCAGGGGATCATATCTGAAATATGTCAAATTGACTTTTAAAAACATATCTTTAAAGTCTTTGAAGCATAATGCTATCATCTTTCATTACTTCTCAGTGCTCTGTTTCTCAGTGTTGCTATTGGAAGTCATTCCTAATGTCTAAATTAAATCTCTGGTGTGGTAACCTGATCATTTGTCTCCTTGTTTTCTATGTAGAAGATTTCTGACATCTCCCAATTTGGGGACATTGGACTCTTAAACTTTAATTTTCTTTTTAACTTTCTTCTAAGTCTCTAGTTCTTTGCTTCTCATCGATTTTCTTTCCTATCCATCATTTTCTCTATTACCTTATTTGCTCAATTGAATAAAGAGAATTTCCTGAAATCTATTATGTTGAGGTCTAGGACTGACCCTGGAATTCTAGGGATCTCTGACAGAAATTTAGATGGAGGAGGAAGTCCTTTCTCTGGAGTTCAACTTTACCTGGGAGTGGCAGAGGACCAACTCTTGCTGTTTTAGAAGGGAGGTGTACTGGAAGAATAGTCTTCTGAAAGCTCAAGACTCAGAGCTAGCTATATACCTGGCTATCACAACCATATCTAGGTGGATGCCCTCCGTTAGTTTGGATTCAGGTGGATGGATGAGAGGGGAGCGGGGCAGCAGGCAACCCACGCATGTGCGGTGGAACATCAGGCAGCGTGCACACGCCAAAGAACCACCAATCATGCTGGCAGATGAACCCTAATGGCGCCTCTCATCCACTTGTCACTCAGCGAACCCCCAACCAATTCTGAACTATAAAGACGCCGGTCAGCCGGAGCCCCACGCAGATTTCCCAGCCCTCCACCCTGGCCTTCACCCTGGAGGACTGGTGAATCTTGCCAGAGGGCCAAACCCCAATAAAGCCTTGTTCAGCTGCTTTTGGTCTGATTCCTTTCCGGTCACGCGCATCTGACCTCATACCCTCTCCCTTAGAGACTATCAAAATAGGGCCACTTACCCAGTCCTTGGTGCAGAAGACATAAATGTCATGGAGCGGCTGCTCATTCCTGAGATATGGATACAGGAAGGAGGAATTCTGTTACAGGGGTCTGGAAATGTCTCCCTAGTTGCCAAGCTCACATCCATAGTTTGGGGTACAGCTAGTCAAAGTGGGAGGGGTCAGACTCATGGGAACACTCAGAGGCAGTCCCAGCATGTGGCACCAGGTAACTGTGAAGCATAGTGGCCCCTGGAGCTCTGTTCAACCAGTACCAGTCATTTAGGAGTTGGTCACATGCCTTGGTCTCAGGGCATTACCAGTGGAACACATCTTACCTTTCCTTTTGTGTGGAAAATGGATATAAAGAGACTTGAATTCTTCTCACTCACCTGAATTTCGCCTTCCTCCCCCACCTTTCAGGAAGCAAAAAAGCAACGCTAGCCGTTAGATCCTAAATCCATGTGTTTTTACAGTTTGGGTAATGAGAAAGGTGTTCCCAGGGACCTGCGGTGACCTTAGGAAAATCAAATGTCCTTGGATAAAGGAGAATATTCTTCAAGCAGAAGAAATCCTGGCCCTTTTGACTTTTTGACCCTTAGGTATCAATATTCAAAAAAAGTTTCCTCAGTATCTCACAATGGATTCTTCCAGGTTAGATTTAAAATTCTGGGTTAGAAGTGATTGACTAGGCTTGGAAAAAAAGCAGACAGGGTCTTCCCTGGACAGTCTGTTTTTAAGGATCCCCAAGAATATTTGTACTCTGATCAACTCTTTGTTGGAGGGGCTAGAAAAGTACAAGTGTTCCAAAGCCAGACAAACCTCAAAGGAGTCAGCATCTCTTTTAGGGCTTGTCCTTCCTTCTGCCCACTGTACCCACAGCTGAAGTCTCCCTCAATCTTTCCAGGGGCCATGGGAGTCTCTGAATTAAATCTTATTTCAAGTTACATTGAAGGTTCTCTCTTTGTGTTGTCGTATATATCCTTGATAATTGAAGTGTGATCTGTTAGCATCGTATGAGAACTAGTCTTAGGACTACAAACCCATCCTAGACCTACTTAATAAGAACCTGTTATTTAAAAATAAGAAACCTACATGATTTGTATACATGCAAAAGTTTGAAAAGCCTTGATTTGTACTTTCTTTTTGGATGAATGGAGGAAGAAGCTCCAAATATGACTTTGATTCTCTATATAATTCTAGGTTTCTGGATATTTTGAGTATTTTTTTGAAACACTAGAATTTGCATCTTGGCGTTTAAGAACTATAAATTGACAATTTTGAATAACCATTTCATTCTGACCTCCCCATGATTCCATTCCTGCTAAGCCAAGCCCTTTAGAGTTGGGAAACTGCTCTCCTCTGTGCTGGCTGTATCTCCTCTGGTGAAAAGAAGTATGTCTGACTAAGGACTGAGGGTGTCCTCAGGCCCTCAACACCATTCCTCCCGAAAAAGAGAATCTTTCATTCCTGTCCAGGTGCTATAGACTGCAGACTTTTGTCCTTTGAAAATCCACAGATTGAAATCTAATCCCCAGTGAGATGGTATTTGGAAGTAGAGCCTTTGGAGATGATTAAATCATGAGGGCTTCTCCCTTATTAATGGTATTACTGCCTTTATAAAAAGGTAACCCAGCAACCTCCCTTGCCCCTTCTATCATGTGAAAATGTGGCAAAAAAAAAAAAAACCCAAACAACAACAACAACAACAAAAATCCAAACACACACACACAAGACTATGAACCAGGAAACAGACCCTCACCAAACACCAATCTGCCAGCACTTTGATCTTACAATTCCCAGCCTCCAGAATTGTGAGCAATAAATTTCTGTTGTTTATAAACCAGCGAGTCTGTGATATTCTATTTTGGCAGCCCAAATGGGCTAAACCACCAGAATGGTCAGACTAGAGTTAGTGTGCTCATGGAGGCTTTAAAGAAAGTCAATGCCCAACTTAGTTGAAGGTGGAAGGGAAAGAGGACCTCGACTCCAGCTCTAAGTCAAATGGAAGATCCCCGGATGAAACTTTGGGATGAACTCCTCCTTATTTCCTCCCCAATTTCATCCCTCTTCCCTTATCCAAACCTTGGAATGTTTCCTTTTTACCTCGAATCCGAGCATCTTCCTGTAGCTGAAAAATGAGAATTCAGAATCAGAGACTTAGGGGTCTGGTCTTACCTGGATCTTCAGTGTATCAGCCATACTCTAGGTCAGATGTACAGATACTTGCTGGGGAAAGATAAACTTCTTGGGAATGGATCTACTTCTTGGGAATTTGTATTGCCTTTGTATGTCTCAAGCCAAACCACTAAAGACAAGGCCCTGCACAGAGGATATACTCAAAAGTAATTGAATAATGAATGGATAGGTAAATAGGAGCAAGCTGTGACTTTTTAAGGCTTGGAGACAAATGGTTTATTACTTACAGCTGTAACCATTCACACACGGAGCTCACCTCATTATTTGTGGTCACTTTCACCCTTCTCACTGAGTGTCCTGTGTTTCTCTGAAGAGAACCTTGAAGTACTTGTGGAGGACTTTTTAAAGAATCCCTCTTACTCACCTCAGGGCAAAGAGCTACTGGTAAAATGGTTTGGCCCCTGAGCTCACTTGAGCCAATGAAATGGTTTTTCTGCCTTAGAATGCCCTAGTGTTGGGTCCCATATTTGCCTAACTGGAAAAAAAGCGCATCCCAATTCCATTCCACCTCTTCTCCCTCCTTTATCTCAATTTTTAAGTACAAAAATTTCCTTCTATCTGTCTGTTTGGTCTGCACCAGCCTGGGGGTTCTGTGAGGGTAGGATTGAGTCTGACACCCGAAGAGGGCTTCAGCAGGGCGATGTAGGTCCTGAGTGGCTGGAAGTCATCACATACAAAACAAGCTCTTCCTCCTCCCATTAGCTCAAATTCTGCTTGGAGGAGATTAAGACTTCAGGGGGCTAAAGTTCTGAGAAGAAAGCATTTTGAGCCCAGAGGCAAAATCTGATGAAGATATCAACCTTCTGATCTTTATCTAGTGCCTTCCCCCCCCACCAACGGCCAAGGGAAAGCACAGTCTGTCATATCACAAGGGTAAGTCCAGACACTGTGGCAGGATATAATAGCCTGGCTTCTTGGACCATAACAAGGGCCTTAGCTCTAAGGCCAAAGGTGGTCCAGCTGGTGAAACACAGGAAGCTTATCTTAGTGCCTTCTCAATCCTTTTTCCCATCATTCCTCCCAACTAGGGAGAGGCATAGACTGTTCCAAAGACTACATGAGGTTCAGATTACATTAAGATTCTAATTTTAATGAAATTATATCTTTATTTAGAGTAATCAAAGAAATCTGCACAGAAGCTTCCTGTTTGCCCTTGTTTTATTATATTTATACTTCTCCTAAGTTATATGTTTTCCTATGTTTGCAGCCTATGTAAATAGTTAATAATTGTGTGTAGAGAGTATCTATTACTCTGCTGTTAACAGATCAAAAAGAAAAGAAAAAAATGTGATGGGACTGGAGTTGTAGCTCAGTGGTAGAGTGCTTGCCTAGCATGAGTGAGGCACTGGGTTCTATTCTCAGCAATATATATATATATATATATATATATATATATGTAAAATAAAGGTCCATTGACAACTAAAAAATATTTTTAAAAAATGTGACAATGAACTTGATAGGATCAAGATATATCAGCACCTTGAACAAACTAATATAATAATTCATTGCCTGGGGAAGGTCAAAATATAGTGCATGCTTGATTACATTATTTAGTAGATCAGTGTTCAGAAAACAGGCTGAAATCTATATGGAGGAAGAGCAGAGGAAGAGAATCATCTCTTTTTATACCCAAAGTGTAGTCCTGGCCTCTAACTTGCACTTCCCTGCAGTTAGTAGACATACTTACCTAACAATGTAGTTTATTATGTCACTTGGGGACTCCCCTCCAGTCAACCACTTATCAACATTTCATATAATCACCCAGAGAATTTGTGCTGTGAAAAATTCTGGTAAATAAGTTTTTCTCTTTATAGTGTCACACTTCTTCAAGGGAATTAATTATTAGGCATCTTGCCTTGGCTGTCTGGATTGACAAGTCAGCTTTATTCACTGAAAGGAAAACTCTCTAGATGAATAAATAAAGCTAAAATTATGGTCAGAGTCAACGTCTTAATAGGGAATGGAAAAAAGTGAGATGAAGAGCAGACAATGAGACCAGAAAATCTAGAGAATCAAGATTTATCCTCACCTCATTTTGTATATCCTTAAAAGCTGTCAGTACCTGAAGACAAAAATATAGAAAAATTAATAATACAGATTATCACTTTATTACAAAGGGATTTTATATAGAGAATTAAGTCACTTAATCTCCCAGCTATTAGATTATGGAGTGTGAATGCAAAGGAACTGTGGTTTTCTAGTTCCAGCAATAAACTCCCCTTGACTTCCATTCTACACATATTTTTTGACTCCCATTTCTCCATATGGTAAATGGGTGAAATGCAGTGAGGCATTCAAGGAAGAACAGTCTGTGAACAAAATGTATAATGAAAATTACTATTATATTTCATTTCTATGTAATCAGTCCTTGTTCTGAAATTTAAGCATAAGTATTAAAATGAACACATATTTGTATTTAGGTTATCATACACTGAAGAACAACACCAAATGTTGGTGAGGATACGGAGCATCTGAAACTCTCGTGTTTTTAGGGGGTGTGTAAAATCACAGCCACTTTGGAAAAGGTTCTGGCAATTTTATAGAAAAGCAAATTTATACTTACCCAGCTGTAGATAGATACAATGACTGTTGGAACTTTGGATTGCCTCATTTGGAGGAAAGGGCAAACTTTAAGACAGATAATGGTATCTTGTTTGGCGAAAGTATGTTTTTTTTGTTTTTGTTTTTGATAATCAGTAGTTTCCACTTGTGTTTAACAGTGCACTTGGAAGATAATAGTCAAAGGAGTAGACTGGGCCAATTGTCTATTTCCTCTAAGCAACTCTTTGTTTACCCTTTGCTGTGTTATAGGTATCCAATTATTTACTGATTCCCAACAGGATGAACTTCTGATCTTTATACAAGCAACTGTTCTTTAGCTAATACAGTAATTGCGAGAATATGAAATAGTTATGCTAATGTATAACATTGTAATGAAAAAGATTACTTCCTTTTGTAAAACTTGAGTCATTAAAAATAAGAGAAAAAATTACTTAATATGTTCAGTGGAGGCTGGCAGAAGAGACTCTGGAGAATTTCACCCATTTCAATTAAAAAACCAAACTATCTTTTCCTGCTTTGTTTTATATGGGACATAACTATAAATTCAAAATAGTCCATAATCCTTTAATTCTCATCTCTGTCCAAGAATTCAAATGTACAACACATGCAACTAGAATGTCAAATTGGAATGTTGAATATTGATATTTCAATATCAAATAGCTGATATTCATGGGAGCCCTCTTAGAAACTCCAAGTAAATGCCTATATTCTATGAAAGTTCCTAACAGTTTGCTCTGGCTATCTGATGGGCATGGCTAGCTTCTTCATTCAAACACTATTTAAATAATGTGAAACCTGATATTTTCATGTTTGGGAAACTGTCATTTTCAGATGATTGGGAGAACAAAGATATTTTGTCAAACTGAGCAAGTCATCAGTTTGTATAGAATTAGACGAAACTACTGACAAATTCATTAAATTTGTCCAGGTTAAGCCAATTTTTAGAGGCAGGAAATAACAATGTCGATTCTGAGATGTATCTCTGGTAGCATTGCTTCAGTTAGAAGATCAAAGGCAGAAGAGTTCCACTGATAATTGACTGAGTCCATTTCTCATTTTCAACTCAGAGTTTTCCGGTACCACAACATCCTATTGACAGGACCAAACAATTTCACTTACTACAGAACATCTAGCTCAACTACCTTCCGCAAAGGAAGATAAATATTTTTTTTAACCAAATCGCTAAACCAATCAAAATTATTATTTTGTCTAATCCTTAAGGCATAATATTCCCTTAATCAAAAATATAATTTTTTCCCTAACCACAGGAAGGACAATTCTTCACATCCAGATCCATTTTCTGTTGCTTTTTTCCTCTTATACTTCACTGGTAAAATGACCAGTATCCATAGGGTGACTATAAATTGCATCCTACAGCACAGGACTCTGCCAGCTAGAGTGGTACTTCTCCATGGAATCTGGGACAGCTGTTCTTTGCTGTAATCCAAGCCGTGACCCTTATCCTCAAAATACCTTTACTTTGAAGATTCTTTTCCCCAAAGATTCCATCTGCCTATTCCAGGGAGTGTGAAGGGGAGAGAAAATAAAGCAGTACTTGGGTTCACTTGGAGTTTTCTCTTCCAGGGTGAATTTTAATCTAAACCCTTGTAAACAGAGATGGCGAATAATTGATCTAAAATGGCTTAAAAATGCAAAGATGTATCAGCCTTCACTGTGGGGCTTAGATCACAACTTTATCAACTGAACCTGTGAGAAAGGTCAAATCTATGGTTTTAAGTCTGTAGCAGTCACTGAGAACTGAGGGATTAAACACTCTTAAAACCAGACTTCAAACAAACAGGACTTATGACAACCTCAAATAGGTGGTGTTGGAAGGGGAACAGGGATGCACAGGCATGAAGAGTTCTAAAGGTCTGGGGCTGAATGAATAATAGAAAAAGATAGGAGGCAGAATGGTGATCCTCTATCAGGAACTGGCAAACTTCTCAAGGGAAGAGAAGGAAATACGTTCCTCTCTTAAGCTCTCTTTCCTTTCTTCCACCTCTCACCATACTATCTAAAGTGACCCCTCTGTACTCACCTGGTCCCACAGGGTTTCTGTGATGTTTACCTCTCTTTCCTGTTGAAATAATAGACAAATATTGGCAATGTTACCCTAACTCTCCCAGAATCTGATACGCTGGAATAAAAGATGTTTCTTGAAATTGGAATAGACACCTGAGGTCACCCCCCACGTTTCATTCAGCTCAAAGTCTCCTTCAGTCCTGCTTAGTCATTATCAGCTCACATCTCCTGTTCAACTCTTTATCTAACTAGTGGGTGACAAGGTACAAACAGGCCTATACATTCACCTGCTCTATCACTACCCATGTAGCCTGCCAGCCTGCCTCTGGGATCATGTGGTATTGGAATTGCTAAGTGGTCTTGGTACAGCCTACCAGCCAGCCCAAAACCCTAGACCACAAACCACAAATCGCAAGATATTCCTCAGGCAGCTTTTCTGTCTTCTGGCCACAGTCTTTTCTCTTCCTCTATCCCAAGGAACCAGGACCCCCAAAAGAACCAGTGCATTTGGATGTCTTACCCACCTCTGGTGGTCTCATTGTCTTTTCAATGGATGTGCTGGAAAGAAAGGATTATAGAAATCTGATGAGGAGTGAGGAAAATAAGCCAAAGCTTTCTCCTAACTCCATCCTACAACTCCTGGCAAGAATTCTTCAATATCCCATGCTTGTATTATTATATCAAAATAAATTCTGCTGTCATATGTAACTAAAAATAATCAATAAACATTTTCAAAAAGCCCCCACATAATATTCACAAAATAAACATCAGTAAGGTAATTAAAAAAAAGAATTCTTAAGTTTCTTTGCAAAATTTCTGAAGAATATCTAGGATCTCATCTCTCATATCCCCTCTGGGACTTGTAGCTACATCTTCCCAGGATCTTGGCTATTGTGATAGAACCTGGAAGATTCAAAGGATAAAGAGATGGAGGTGAAGGTGATGATCATTATCATTGAATCATACTATTCTCCTGCCTAATTGTATCTACTCCCCACTGTTCACTCTTCTTAAACGGTTGAATTACCCAGGTCCTTCTTGATGAGGTACATCCAATTATCAAAATGCTGCTCTTTTTGACTCCTTAAATGTGTTATCCTTCCCCTTCATGACCTCTGATGAGGCTGGGATAGGGATGGAATGCTAAGGAAGCAGTTGAAAGATTTTGTTTATTCTGGACAGCACAACTGAAGCTCTTATACTCCTAAATGTTACTAGAATCAGTGCCAAAGTCACCTGGAAGGAGTAGCTATATAGTATACAGAGCTAGGCAGGTAACTGACAGGAAGGGCAGCAATGAAAATGAGTGAAACTGGGGCAACCAGTCTGATCTATCATGGTAGTGGATCCCGAGCAACCAGCCTGGATATCCTAGCCACGTGTAGGGGTGGCAGACCAAAGGAAGCCAGGGGATTGGTATCAAACAGGAATAGGGAAGGATAGGTCATTACCTCTTAGAATTATTTCAGGGCCCTTGGTTGGAATTCTCAGAAGAGAAAAAAGGGGGAAAGGTGACAGAGGAGAAAGCATGTTTTAGAACCCAAGCACTGTTATATCTCTAGTCTTGGGTTCCTGCCATACATCTTTCCAAATGAGGGTATGGAGTTATGTGACCCAAGGGAGGCTGGGGGCACAGAAGAGAGCAATAACTGAGCCCAAGGAGATAGTGAGCTCAACAGATCTCGTTAGAAGGGGAATCTTGATGAACTTTGATCCAAACAGCAAAGAACAGGATAGAAATCTCCCTGGGAGCCATCAAATCAGGTGAATCATACATGTAACTTTGCTAGAGAGGTATTCATCCATGGAAACTGGCTCAACTATTCCTCATTCCAACCCAAGTCATGCCTCTTATTCTATAAACACCTTTACTTTGACAACTCTTCCTTTCAAGGGTTCCATCTACTTGTCCTGGGAACGTGAAGGAGAGAGAAATTACAATAGAACTGGGGTTCCCCGAAGTTTTCTCCGCTAGACTTTTAATCCAAATCCTTGCCAGTAGAGGTGGTGAATAATTAACACACTGGGTAAGAACACTGGGAAAAGTAAGTGTATGATGTGTGTGTATGTGTTGATGGAGAAAAGTGGGGGGTTAGGGGAGAGAATAGAGAAACAGTGGCAGAAAGAGGCAGAGCAAGAGCGAGTGAGAGACTGACTCACAATGGAAGTATATGGTCATTTCCCCATGACTCAAAGAAGCAGGCACTGAGGTAGGTGCTTTGATCCACATACTCTATCCACAAACAGTCCTGTGAGGGAGGTGTGGGTGGTCCACTCTGCTATGCAGCAAACTGAGGCTTTGATAGAACAGTAGAGTAAAAGCTTGGATTCCAACTGAAGTCTGTTTGAGTTCACTCTATTTTGATTCCTCTAAGTTCTTGTGTCCCTCTCGTTTTATAGCTGAGTTATTGGAAGACTAAATTCATTGCATTAGGAAGAATTTGGAATTTAGGGATAGAATGTTTTGAATTCTAGCCTCATGATACTCTCATTCTAGGACTTTTGGCAAGTCTCTGCCTGTATGAATCTGTCTCCTTATCTGTGAAACAAGAGGAATGTTTTGCATTCCAAAGGTTTGGGGGAGGAGTGTAAGAAAGTCTTTGTAACTGTTATTTCAAACCTTATTATTAGGGTTATTTTTATAGTTTTGCTCACTTTCACTGCCAAAAATCATCTGTTCATCAGAAGACAGTAATGTGGTCTGTTTTATGTGTTTTTCTTTTTCATATTAAATTTAAAAGAAAGAGACTCCAATATCTACCTACTATTTTCTCCTCAGGGTCCTGTAGCTGTCTGGAAGACAATTTGCCTCCTTAGAGCAGGTTTTTATCTTTTCCCAAGCTTTAGGCTTCTCACTTCCTTATTAGCTCTTAGGTTTGAGGACTTGTTAACCACTTTGAGCACTTAAGTGAGAAGTCACACTACTCTCTCTCTCTTCCCTAATTCCTACAAACTCTAATCTCAAAACATCTGCTGCACTGGGTGTGGTGACCCACACCTATAATCCCAGCTACTTGGGAGGCTGAGGTAGGATAGCAAGTTTGAGGCCAGCCTGCAATGTAGTGAGACCCTGTCTCAAAATAAAATATCAAAAGGACTGGAGATGTAGCTCAGTGGTAGAAGCACCCCTGAGATCAATCCCTAATACTGCAAAAAAAAAAAAAAAAAAAAAAAAAAAAAAAAAAAAAAAGAACAAAACAAAACACCTGCTGCATACTTCAAAGGCTTAAGTCAAGTTCCAGTTCCTGATCTATATCTTCACAAAAGCCTCTTCCCTCCGCCCCTGACTTAATGGCTGAAATTGTCTGGGTCTCATATTCAGCTTCGAGCAGCAGCTTCTGGCTCTTTACCACTCTAGCGCACTCTGATTTTTTTTTTTTTTTAACGGTAAACTTTCCCTTAGGGGACTTTATTTCTCCATTTTTGTATGGATCGTTGATTAAATAAGAAGACTGAAAAGTAAAAATATATTTTACAATCAAAGAAAAATCTGGTTATGGACCTTCCCCACACAGCAAATAACCAGGGACACAAAGTTCTGAGCCAAGCCCACCAACACCCGCACAGCGGGTTTCAGTTGACGGCAGACGGCGGTAGAGGAAGAGGCAGCCTGGAGAGGAGGCGGCGTAATGGAACCACACACAGTCCTTTTCATCACACACAGAGGCGGAAGCCGGAGGGCACCCGAGCCAGAACACACACTGGGGCTGGCAGGGCAGGCCAGCCTCACTGAACACGGGTTGTGGCTCTGGCAATGGCCTGCATCCTCAAACACAGGGACAGGAGTGGCCAGCCCCGGCAAGGGCCAGCCCCGGCAAGAGCCAGCCCCGAGCCAGGAACCCATGTGTGTCTGCCCTGACCTCTGCAACCTCTGCCTTTGAGCTGGGTCAAAACATTCCTTCCAAGTATGGCAACCTTTCACGGATACTAGACATAGGACGAGACCAGGTGGAGTAAGCAAGAACTGACAGCCCCACACTCCCCACTGCCCTGAACTCCCAACAGGAGACAGCGCACAATGAATGGAAGAAGTCTTACTTAACCAAAGTCTTTACAAAATGTGGTCTGTTTTCTATCTATTAAAAAAATAAAGCGTTCATGAAAAAGGATAGGTGACTGATTTTTGATTTACACTATTGAGGACATAAAGAATTTAAGAAAAAGTCATCCATGTAATGAACAAATATCCCTAGGTATATATTACCCAACCATCTCCTTGAGGATTGCAACTGATGCCCATTTTCAAAGTTACTGTGACAGACTGCTCTCTTCCCCTGAGGAGATATAGAAAGGGGGGAACATGTGGAAGTCCCCTTCTGCCGCAGTCCAGAGACAAGTGCCACCAGGAGAAGAAAGAGGGGAGACAGGTGACAGGTGACCCTAATTCTTCTCCCATACAGTGTATTCAATCTAAGGATTCTTGAGGATCATCATCACTTACCTTCCCTGCTCCTTGGATGTCAGTCCTTCCTTTTGATTTTGATCTTGGTATGCATGCTCTGCCATTTGCTCTTGTATAGAAACCAAGGACGCTGGAGCTAAAGACAGAGAGCTCTGATCCTGGAGAGAAAGAGGACAGGCACATAGTGAGAAGAAAACACTTACCCACTGGACAGGAAGTTTGGTTCTGGTCTCAGTTCAGAAAGCATCTGTGTTTTGAATGGGTCAGTATGTGTGTGTGTTGGGGAGAGGTGTGTGTGTACATATGTGTGCAGAAAGATAAAAGTGAGAGGAAGGAAGAATTCAGCCCAGGTAAAGTCTCCTCAGTAACTTACATAGAAAAATATCTAAGATTGGGGTTAAGGAGTTGACTGGAGGTTTCATGAGTTGAGGTGGTCTCTAACACAGGGGAAGAAGTAATATATGGTGAATTCAAGATTGGCGAATACCCACCCACCAGTCAGTATCTTGCTGGTCTACTAAGGGTAGAACTATAGGCTGAAGGTCAGCTTTTGGACTGAAAGACCAAAGCAGTGATCCAAATAAGGCAAATCCTTCCCTGAGAAGTTTCCCTCCCACTTCTCCCACTCCTACCCTTTCCTACCTCCAAACCCCAGTCAGGAACCAGGTCAATTATGCCCAGAAACTTACCTGCCTGACTATCCAAATCGCACTCTGCCCCACTTCCTCTAGATTTCCCCCTCTTTGAGCCCCATCTTACAGGAGTGCTCTTCTCCCCTCACCTGATCTTTCCTTCTCAACACTCCGTGACCTCAGCTCTGACTTCATAGAGCTGGGACAATTGGCTTTCTCCTCCCAGCCTCATCCCAGGCTCCACTGAATCTACAGGATAATGGTAAAATAAAGGAATACTATTATGAAATTTTAAATTTTATTTTTGAAGATTTTTGTTGCTTTATTGTTTTCTGCCCATTGCATTAGCCATCCCTGCTTCTGAGAGATCGGCAGGAATGAATCTGAAAGAAGAATTCAAATTTTAAAATACGTCCTGAAGCATTTGGCTTTAAGAGCTAGGTGCTTGAGAGAAAAATGTTGTTTTGAATCCCAAAAGTCTTTGATTTGGAAGATCATCAAAACTTTGTGAATGATAACGGACTTTAAAGCTATAGAAAGGATAAAATTAATTTTCCTAAAGAAAATCAGAGGGAGAGCAAGAGGGAGACAGGGTCAGACCCAAAAAGAGGCAGGAAATGATTAGAGAAGAAATGGGTATAGGTGTGAAACTCTGAGGGACCTGCTTCTTTTTTGTGATGGTGCATGTAAAATCCCTCAATGTTTCTAGAAATCTATGAAGGTACAGGGCCTTCTTTTCCCTGCAAATAGACCCTGAGGAGGAGCAACCTCAGAGAGGATGCTATACCAGCATGCAGTGGCCATGGCATAGCAGGAATTGTGGTGTGGTGTGTTTGGGTAGATAGTACATTCCAGTTCCCATAACCTGCCCAGGTGGTGGTGGGAAAGATCCAATGAGCTCTCATGCAGAAATACAGAGTGGATTCCCTAATGAAACAGTGGAGCTGAACCTGGATTATTAGTGGTTGTAAAGACAACTGCTAAACTATTCTATCCTGCTACTGTGCATACTGTATAGAGGTCCTAGAACTGTAAATTTCATGGATTATAATCCTTTAATTAGGTTACATCATATGACACTGTTGATCTTAAGGTAGATTGGTTATCTGGGCAGATTTGTCCTAACCATGCCTGTATTTCCTTTTCTATTTATCATTTTATACTGTTTGATTCTTTTCTTAGTGATTTGTAAGAGTTCTTTATACACTTAAAAGCTCAGTCTATATGAACTATATTTTTATCCAATTATATCTTGATTTCTTGTCATATAGTTTTCAGTACATTTAAAATTTTTAGAATAGTTTTAGATTAGCAGGAGTTGTAAAGATATTGTCCATAGACCCCATACCTAGTTTCTCCTGTTACACTATGCAGAATTTAAAAAAATAATTTAATGTAACAAAATGTGTCTATCTATCTATCTATCTATCATCTATCTATCTATCATCTATCTATCTAAAAGAAATACAGAATGGAGAAGGGGAGGTTTAAAATCTGGAGTGTAGTCACAATGCATTTAACCTGTAACAAAATGCCAGGGCAGTTTCTACAGTTAAGGTATGGCTATCTGATTATCCCTGCATTTGTCTTCAGGATTTAAGGGAGAGGCACAGTGTCCCATCCCTGGTTTTGATGTTAGAGCTCCAAGTGCTACTAGTGAGATCACCATGGGCCCCACCTGAACACCACCTTCTAACTGTTGTGAACTGCTTAAAAGATTAGTCCCAAGAAGACACCCTAATTATAGGTCACCTTCCCTCTCTCTTTAAGAGTATCTGGGTCACTCCCATCATGATATCTCTCCTTATTTACCTCAGTTTCCACAAGGAGTTTGTTTAGTCATCTCTTTTTTGTTGTTGTTGCAACCAAAAGACCCGACAAGAACAATGTATAGGATGAAAAGTTTATATGGGGTTCATGGTTTCAGAGGTCTCAGTCCACAGATAGCCAGTTCCATTGCTCTGGTCCCAAGGTGAGGCAGAACATCATGGCAGAAGGGTTTGGAGGAGAAAAGCAGCTTGGGACATGGTAGTCAGGAAGCAGAAAGAAAGAGAGAACTCTGCTCACCAGAGACAGAATATAAATCCCAAAGGCACAGCCCCGTGACCCACCTCCTCCAACCACACCTTGCCTGCCCACAGCTACTGCCCACTTAATTCATATCAGTGGATTAACACACTTATTAGATTAAGGCTCTCATGACCTGGGCATTTCACCTTTGCATTGTCCATCACATGGACTTTTGGGGGACACCTCATATTGAAACAGTAACAGAGTCCATGCTCCCTTCCTTATTCCTTATCATAGGGACTGTTATCCTTTTATGGCCAGATACATCCCACAAACCAATTCAAATTCCTACTTCTAACTACCCCATGTCTTTCCCTAAGCAAAACTGAATTCCCAGTTCCACCCACCCTAAAAACCATTCTTTCCCATCACATGACACTGGTCTAGTTGCTCATGTCAAAAATCTTGGAATCATCATTAACTCCTCCATTTTCCTGTCTTATCAGAAAATTCTATTGGCTGTAACTTCAAAGTGTGTGCTGGATCTGATCACTTGTTACGGACTCCTGACCAAACCATATTGTTTATTTCCTGACTCCTGCCAGGCCTCCTAATTGGCCCATTCTCATCTTCCTGAGGTGGCTAGAATGAGCACTTTAAGATGCATACAGATCACATACTTCCTTACTCAAAACTCTGCGTTTTCTTTCCTTGTGCTTGGAACAAAGAACCCAGGCCTGCCACATCCAGAGTCCCCACCCACCCTGTCATTTCCTGACCATTTCTCCTGTTTATTCTGCTCCAGTCCTGCTGGCCTCTTTTCCTCAATGTGCCAAGCATATAATTCTGCCTCAGGATTTTCATATCTAGTGTCCCTTCCTCCGGGACATTCTTCTCCCAAACACTTGTTTGACTCTCTCACTCCAGTCTCTGCTTGAGTGACATTTCCTCAGAGAGGTCTTTGTGTAACCCTTATCTAAGGCAGCAGCTGCCCCTACTCTACAAACCCTTTACTTTGACTTAAGTTTCTTTTGATCACACTGGACGTTATGAATGACTATTAGTCATGTTTGTTTGTCTATTTCATCTCATAGAGTATAAGCTCATTGACTTTGTTTGCTCTTGATCGTGATTGATTATATATCTACAGTGCTAAGAACTCTACCTGAAATACAGCAAAAACTCAAAGATTGTAGTGTGTGTGTGTGTGTGTGTGTGTGTTGCTGGAGATCAAACCCAGAGTCTCACACATATGGAAGGAAATTAAACGTATGTAGAATAAACAAGCCAATCAACAGTCTGTACTGATACTTCCCATGGGTAGGAAGACATGGCATTATTAATGTAGGCCAGGGATGAGGATACAAGGGCACCGCTCAGAGGACAGGCACTGTCTGCTGCTGTGAGATTATGTCTCCTGCAGGCAGACTTCACCTAGAGAAAGGGAGAAGAAGAAAAATATCTAAGTTATCAGAGTTTTACACACACACAAAAAAACTAATTTTATACCACATTTTTGAGAACTTTATTTTTACAGATTGCATTTTTATTCGTTTTACACAAATGGGGTACAACTTTTTGTTTCTATGGTTGTACATGATGTAGATTCACACCGTTATGTAATCATACATGTATATAGGATAATGATGTCTGTCTCATTCCACCATCTTTCCTACCCTCGTCCCCTACCCCCCTCTCATTTCTCTCTATGTAATCCATTCTTCTCTTACCCCCCACCCTCCCACTCCCATTATGTATCATCATCCACTTATCAGAGAGAACATTTGGCCTGTGGTTTTTTGGGATTGGCTTATTTCACTTAGCATGATATTCTCAAACTCCATCCATTTACCTGCAAATGCCATAATTTTATTCTTCTTTATGACTGAGTAATATTCCATTGTGTATATATACCATTAATCTATTGAAGGGCATCTAGGTTGGTTCCACAATCTAGATATTGTGAATTGAACTGCTATAAACATTGATGTGGCTGCATTACTGTAGTATGCTGATTTTGAGTCCTTTGGGTATAAACTGAGGAGTGTTTCTATTCCAAATTTTCTGAGGAATCTCCATACTGCTTTCCAGAGTGGCTGTACCAATTTGCAATTCCATCAACAATGTACAAGTGTGCCTTTACCCCCACATCAAGAACTTTATTGAGATATAATTGACACGTAACAAATGGCACATATTTGGTAATTTCATATGTATACATTCATGAAAATATCAACAAAAACAAGATAATGAATCTATCCATGACTTCCAAAGATTCCTTGTGTTCCTTTGTAATACTTCATCTCACCCCTCACTGCCATTCTCCTCTTGCTACCCTGAAACCATTGATATGTTCTCATTTTAGAAGAGTGTATAATTTTTAGAATTTGTATATAAATAAAATTATACAATATGTACTCTTTTGTACAGGCTCTTTCAATCGAAATGACTGTGTTGAGATTCATTTGCATTACTGTGCATATCCGTAGTTCATTCCTTTTTGTTGCTGAGTAGAACTGCATTTTGTGGTTTATTAGTCTCTAGGGCTGCCATAACAAAGGACACAAAGTTGGTGGCTTTGAAAACAACAGAATTTTATTCTTTTTCATTTCCGGAGGCCATAATCTGAAATCAAGGTCTCAGCAGGATTGTTTCCTTCTAGAGGGATGGAGGGTAAGTCAGTCCCATGCCTTTCTCTTAGCTTCTGGTGGCTGCAAAGTGCTTGCAATTCCTTGTAGACACATCACTCTGATTTCTGCCTCTGACTTCACATAAACTTCTCTGATGTGTTTCTTCCCTTCTCTTCTTAGGACACTTGTCATTGGATTTTAGGTCCACCCTTCACCTAAGATGCTCTCATCTTGAGATCCTTAATTTAATTACATCTATAAAGACCATTTCCCCAAATAAAGTCACATATATAGGTTCTGAGTGGGCATACGGTTGGAGGGGACACCATTTAACCCACGACGTACAGATATGCCACTATCTGTTTTTCTATTTGTCTATTAATGGGCATTTTGGTTATTTGAATCTGTTACAAATGAAGCTGCTACGAATATTCATGCATAAAATTTTGTATGAACATACACTTTGTTTCTTTTGGGTAAATATTTAGAAATAGGATAGCTGAGTCATATGGTAGGGGTTGTATATTTAGAATATTAATAAATTGTCCAGTTATTTTCAAAAGTTGCTGTACCATTTTACATCCTATTACCAGTGTATGAGATTTCAAGTTTGCTCCATATCCTTACAGTGATCCATTTTGAGTTAATATTTGAAGAGGTATAGATTGAATTTCTTCTTTTCTACTTGTTGATCTTTAATTATTCTAGCACAATTTTCTTTTGTTTTTTTTATTTGTTCTCTTTAGATATACATGACAGTAGAGTGTATTTTGACAGATTATTCAGACACACACACACTATATATATATATATATGTGTGTGTGTGTGTGTATTATCTATAATATATATTATATATTATCTATCTATCTAGAGACAAACAGAGTAGGCTCATGGTTCCAGAGTTTCAGTCCATCAGTCCATGATCAGCTGGCTCCAAGACAGGAACATCATAGTGGAAGGGTGTGGCAGCAGAGACAGACTCAGACCATGGCAGCCAGGAAATAGGGGTGGGGACGGGGTAGGAGCCTGGGACAAAGTAAAAACCCTAAGGGCATGTCCCAGTGACTCAATTCCAGGAGCTATGCACCCCGCATCCCTGCCTATAGACCACCGAGCAGTCTATTCAAATTATTAATCCAATCCATCCATAAGGTTAAATAATCTCATCATTTCACCTATGAACATTCTGCATTACCACAGGAGCTTTTCAGGGGACATCTCATATATAAACCATAACAGTGAGCTTTAAGAGTTTGTATTTTTCAAGAAATGTATTCATTTTCAGATATACTGAAATAGTTTTTCAAAAATATTTCCTCACTATCCTTTTCATATCTATACACTTTGTAGTAAAGTCATCTATCTCATTCTTAATGCTGGAAATGCCCCTCCCCTTGCGCATGCTCTCTCTCCCTCGCTCTCTCCCTCTCTGTCTCTCTCTTTCAACACACACACACACACACACACACACACACACACACGTGTGGCTATGGATTTATCAATTCTATCCATCTTCTTAAAGAACTAGTTTTTGGTTTTATTGATTCCTCCTTTTTTAAAAATTAGAACTTTATTGTTTTACATAGTAGTTGGGTTCATCCTGACAAAAATAATATACATTCATGGAATTCAGTTTCAGTTCACGATCCCCGCTTTTCCCTCCCCATCCCCTCCTGTCCTCCCTCCCTCTCCTTCCACTTCTCTGCTAGACTTCCTTTTGATTGGCTCTTTTTAATTCTACATAAGAAATCTCCTGTGCTCCCTCTATTTTTTATTTCAATGAAACTCACTAAAATCATTATTACATTCTTTCTTTTGTTTACTTGATCTTCTTTTAGCTTAAGGTGATAGCTAAAGTCATTAATTTTGGATCTTTCTTTTCTTATGTAAACATTTAATGCTATAAATTCCCTTCTAATTACCAACTAACCTGCGTCTCACAAACTTTGAAGTATTGTTTTCATTTTTATCTAGTCCAAAATACTTTCTTATTTCCTGTTTTGATTTCTTCTTTATCCCTTGGGTTATTGAGATGTATGTTAGTTAATTTCTAAATTTTAGAAATTTCCTGGGTATCTTTTTATGGTTGATTAATTTAAATGCATTATAGTCAGGCAAAATAATTTCATAATTAAATATTAAAAATTTATTGAGGCATGGTTTATAGTCCAAAATTTGGCATCTCTTGTAAACTGCACCATGTGAACTTAAAGAGAATGTCTGTTATGTTGCTGTTGGATTGAGCATTATATACAAGTTTTAATAAAGTCAAATAGATTCAAAATGTTTTTCAAATCATCTATAAACTTCCAACTTTTGATCTACTTGTTCTAACAAAGGCTTGAGAGAAAGTGTTGAAATCTCCATTTATGATTATGAATCTATTTCCTATTTCTCTTTCTTTCTCTCAGTTTTGTGTTATGTATTTTGTAAGCTAAACAGGTGGCCTGTGTATATTTTAGTGCTTTAATGTTTATGAAATGACTTCAACTTTATTTTGATTAGTGGTAGCATGGTATATGTTTTTCTATCACTTTCCTTTTGATATACTTGTGATTTTATGTTTCTTAGGAACATATAGTTTAGGTCTTTTTTTTTTTTTAACCAAATGTGGTTATCTCTGCCCTTTATTGGGACATTTAGTTTAGATTTAATGTTATCTTTGCATGCTTTGGTTTAGTTTTCTCATCTTGCTCTTTGTTTTCTAATTGTCTTAGCTGGGTCTTATTTTCTTGTTTACACAGTACTGAGGATTTCCTGAGCCTTGTGCATGTTAAGCCAGTGCTCCATCACTGAGCTCCATCCCCAACCCTTTTTATTATCAGTGTGAGACATGGTCTCATTAAATTGCCCAGAATGACCTTGAACTTATGATCCTCCCACCTCAGTCTCTTGAATAGCTGAGATTATAGGTGTGAACCACCACATCTGCCTGTCCTGTTTTTGTTCCTTTCCTTCATTCTTACCACACTCCTTATCCCTAACCCTAAACTTAACCCTAGCTCTAACGCTAACCCCCCACCCCCCACTTTATGTCCTCATCTGCTTATCAGTGAGATCGTTCGTCCTTTAGTTTTTTGAGATTGGCTTATCTCACTTAGCATGATATTCTCCAATTTCATCCATTTGCCTCCAAATGCCATAATTTTATCATTCTTCATTGCGGAGTAATATTCCATTATATATATATGCCACAGTTTCTTTATTCATTCATCAACTGAAGGGCATCTAGATTGGTTCCACAATCTGGTTATGGTGAATTGAGCAGCAATGAACATTGATGTGGCTGTATCTCTGTAGTATGCTGAGTTTAAGTCCTTTGGGTATAGGCCAAGGAGTGGGATAGCTGGGTCAAATGGTGGTTCCATTCCAAGCTTTCTGAGGAATCTCCATACTGCTTTCCAGAGTGGCTGCACTAATTTGCAACCCCACCAGCAATGTATGAGTGTACCTTTTTCCCCACATCCTCTCCAACACCTATTGTTGCTTGTGTTCTTGATAATCGCCATTCTAATTGGGGTGAGATGAAATCTTAAGGTAGTTTTGATTTGCATTTATCCTATTACTAGAGATGTTGAACATTTTTTCATATATCTGTTGATTGCTTGTACATTTTCTTCGGTGAAGTGTCTGTTCAATTCCTTAGCCCATTTGTTGATTGGATTATTTGTATTCTTGGTGTAGAGTTTTTTTAGTTCTTTATAGATTCTGGAAATTAGCGCTCTATCTGAAGTTTGAGTGGCAAAGATTTTCTCCCACTCTGTAGGTTCTCTCTTCGCATTGCTGATAGTTTCCTTTGCTGAGAGAAAACTTTTTAATTTGAATCTATCCCAGTTATTGATTCTTGCTTTTATTTCTTGTGCTATGGGAGTCCTGTTGAGGAAGTCTGATCCTAAGCTAACAAGTTGAAGGTTTGGACCTACTTTTTCTTCTATAAGATGCAGGGTCTCTGATCTGATTCCGAGGTCCTTGATCCATTTTTAGTTGAATTTTGTGTAGGGTGAGAGATAGGGGTTTAATTTCATTCTGTTGCATATGGTTTTCCAGTTTTCCCAGCACCATTTGTTGAAGAGGCTATCTTTTCTCCATTGCATATTTTTGGCACCTTTGTCTAGTATGAGAAAATTGTATTTATTTGGGTTTGTGTCCATGCCCTCTATTCTGTACCATTGACTACCTGTGTATTTTGGTACCAATACCGTGCTGTTTTTGTTACTATTGCTTTGTAGTAGAGTTGAAGATCTGGTATTGTGATACCCCCTGCTTCACTCTTTATGCCAAGGATTGCTTTAGCTATTCTGGGTTTTTTACTCTTCCAGATGAATTTCATAATTTCTTGCTCTATTTCTGCAAGGTACATCATTGGGATTTTAATTGGAATTGCATTGAATCTGTATAGCACTTTAGGTAGTATGGCCATTTTGACAATATTAATTCTGCCTATCCAAGAACATGGGAGATCTTTCCATCTTCTAAGGTTTTCTTTAATTTCTTTCTTTAGTGTTCTGTAGTTCTCATTGTAGAGGTCTTTCACCTCTTTTGTGAGATTGATTCCCAAGTATTTTATTTTTGTTGAGGCTATAGTGAATGGGGTAGTTTTCCTGATTTCTCTTTCTGAAGATTCATCACTTATGTATAAAAATGCATTGGATTTATGAGCATTGATCTTGTAACCTGCTACTTTACTGAATTCACTTATGAGTTCTAAAAGTTTTCTGGCGGAATTTCCAGGGTCCTCTAAATATATAATCATGTCATCAGCAAACAGGGATAGTTTGAGTTCTTCTTTTCCAATTCGTATCCCTTTAATTTCTTTGGTTTGTCTAATTGCTCTGGCTAGAGTCTCAAGGACGATATTGAATAGAAGTGGTGAAAGAGGGCATCCCTGCCTTGTTCCAGTTTTTAGGGGGAATGCTTTCAGTTTTTCACCATTTAGAATGATATTGGCCCTGGGCTTAGTGTAGATGGCCTTTATAATGTTAAGGAATGTTCCCACTACCCCAATTTTTTCTAGTGTTTTGAGCATGAAGGGATGCTGTATTTTATCAAATGCTTTTTCTGCATCTATTGGAATAATCATGTGATTCTTAACTTTAAGTCTGTTGATATGGTGAATGACATTTATGGATTTCCAGATGTTGAACCAACCTTGCATCCCTGAGATAAAACCCACTTGATTGTGGTGCACTATCTTTTTAATATATTTTTGTATGTGATTTGCTAAAATTTTGTTGAGAATTTTTGCATTGATGTTCATTAAGTATATTGGTCTGAAATTTTCTTTCCTCAATGTGTCTCTGGTTTAGGTATCAGGGTGATATTGGCTTCATAGAACGAGTTTGGGAGGGTTCCTTTCTCTTCTGTTTCATGGAATACTTTGAGGAGTATTGGAATGAGCTCTTCTTTAAAGGTTTTGTAGAACTCAGATGAGAACCCATGTGGTCCTGGACTTTTCTTTGTTGGTAGGCTTTTGATGACTTCTTCTATTTCTTTACTTGAAATTGATCTATTTAAATTTTATATGCCCTCCTCATTCAGTTTAGGCAATTCATATGTCTCTAATAACCTGTTGATGTCTTCGAGGTTTTCTGTTTTGTTGGAGTATAGATTTTCAAAATAGCTTCTAATTTTGTTCTGTATTTCACTCGTGTCTGTTGTAGTATTTCCTTGTTCATTCCGAATTTTAATAATTTGGGTTTTCTCTCTCTCTCTCTTTGTTAGTGTGGCTAAGGGTTTATCAAGTTTGTTTATTTTTTCAAAGAACCAACTCTTTATTTTGTTAATTTTTTCTATTGTTTCTTTTGTTTCAATTTCATTTATTTCAGCTCTGATTTTAACTATTTCCTGTCTTCTACTACTTTTGGTGTTGGTCTGTTCTTCTTTTTCTAGGGCTTTGAGCAGTAGTGCTAGGTTGTTTATTTTGATTTTTTTCTTCTTTTGTTGAATGCACTCCATGAAATAAATTTTCCACTAAATACTGCTTTCACAGTGTCCCAGAGATTTTGATATGTTTTATCTTTGTTCTCATTTACCTCTAAGAATTTTTTTATTTCCCTCCTGATGTCTTCTGTTATCCATTCATCATACAATAGTGTATTATTTAATCTCCAGGTGTTTTTAACTCTGTCATTTATTTCTAATTTCAATTCATTATGATCTGACAGAATACACGGTTATCTCTATCTTCTTGTACTTGCTAACATTAGCTTTGTGGCATAAAATATGGTCTATTTTAGAGAAGGATCCATGTGCTACTGAGAAGAAAGTTTATTTGCTCTGTGTAGGATGATATATTCTATAAATGCCCGCTAAGTCTAAATTATTGATTGTGTTATTGAGATCTATGGTTTCTCTTTTCAATTTTTGTTTGGAGGATCTGTCCAGTGGTGAGAGAAGTGTGTTAAAATCACCTAGTATTATTGTGCTGTGGTCTATTTGATTTCTGAAATTGAGAAGGGATTTGTTTGACATATATGGATGAGCCACTGTTTGGGGCATAGATATTTATGATTGTTATGTCTTGCTGATTTATGCCTCCCTTATGTAGTATGAAATGTCCTTCTTTATCCCTTCTGACTAACTTTGGCTTGAAGTCCACATTATCTAATATCAGGATGGATACTCCAGCTTTTTTGCTGTGTCCATGTTCATGGTATGTTTTTTCCCATCCTTTCACCTTTAGTCTATGGGTATCTCTTTCTATGAGGTGAGTCTCTTGCAGGCAGCATATTGTTTGATTTTTCTTTTTAATCCAATCTGCCAGTCTATGTCTTTTGATTGATGAGTTCAGGCCATTAACATTCAGGGTTATTATTAAGATACGATTTGTATTCTGGGCATTTGGCTCATTTTTTTTTTTTTTTTGACACCAATTGGTTTCTCCTTTATTTGGCTGTTCCTTTAGGGTAGTTCCTCCCTTTGCTGTTTACATTGTTGTTTTTCATCTCTTCCTCATGGAATATTTTGCTGAGAATGTTCTGTAATGCTGGCTTTCTTTTTGTAAATTCTTTTAGTTTTTGTTTATCATGGAAGGATTTTATTTCATCATCAAATCTGAAGGTAAGTTTTGCTGGGTATAAGATTATTGGTTGGCATCCATTTTCTTTCAGGGCTTGAAAAATGTTGTTCCAGGCCCTTCTAACTTTTAGGGTCTGTATTGAAAAAGTCTTCTGATATTCTTATTGGTTTCCCCCTGAGTGTATTTTGATTTTTTTCTCTCACAGCCTTTAAAATTCTGTCTTTATTTTGTATGTTCGGTATTTTCATTATAATGTGCCTTGGTCTGTTGTAATTTTGTGTATTTGGAGTCCAATAAGCCTCTTGTAGTAGATTTTCCATTTCATTCTTTAGATTTGGGAAATTTTCTGATATTATTTCATTGAATAGAATGTTCATTCCTTTGGTTTGTTTCTCTAAGCCTTCCTCAATCCCGATAATTCTTAAATTTGGCCTTTTTATGATATCTCATAATTCTTGTAGGTTCTGTTCATAATTTCTTACCATCTTCTCTGTTTGTTCAACTTTATTTTCAAGATTAAATATTTTGACTTCAATATCTGAGGTTCTGTCTTCCAGGTGTTCTATCCTATTGGTTATGCTTTCTATGGAGTTTTTAACTTGGTTTATTTTTTCCTTCATTTCAAGGATTTCTGTTTTTTTTTTTTTTTTTTTCAATATCTCTAACTCTTTATTGAAATGATCTTTTGCTTCCTGTATTTGCTCTTTTAACTGTCGGTTGGTGGAATTGTTCCATGCCTGCATTTGCTCTTTCATCTCCTCATTTTCTTCCCTGATTGTTTTAGTTATGTACATTCTGAACTCCCTTTCTGACATTTCTTCTGCCATTCTGTTATTGGATTTTATTGCTATACCATCTAGGTTTGTTTGGTACATTTTCTTCCCTTGTTTTCTCATATTACTCAGGTATCTATCCCTCTAGTAGTGAAACTCTGGGATATTGCAGATTTCCTCTATTGACTAATATAGTCTCTGTAGATTTCCAATAACTCACCTCTTAGCCTTCAGTAGCCTGAAGTCTTGGAGGCACTTGATAATGCGGTGCTCCACTAGGAAGCTGTCCCTCTAGGGGTGGTGGCCTTTAGGTGGGGTATATTTCCTGTCAGTGGTCAGAGGTGCTTCCACTTGTTAACTGATGGTCAGCCAAAGGGGGACTAGATCGCAGACTGGGGCACATCTGATCTGGGCCTGTGTCTCTGGTTCTACTGCCCTGGTGGGAAAGCCTGGCCCAGCGGGGAAGGCTTACCCAGTGGGGAAGTTTCACTGGGCAGCTCTCCTCCAAGAAGTTCCCTTTGGTCCAGAACTACTACCTTGACTGGGCAGTCCTCCTCTGCTATGTTCCCTGGGGACTGGAGTTACCGCCTGGGCCTCGGACCCTCACTCTGTGTCAAAGTCTCTCGCTGTGCGGCCCTCCTCTGCAATGCTCCCGGTTAGCTGGGTTCTCGGCTCCAGCAGGGGAGTCTCCCTGGGTCACTCTACTCCACAAAGTTCCCTGCGTTTTGGGACTACTGCCCCATCTGGGGAGCCCAAGCAGTGGGAGAGAGTCACCTGGTGGCTCTGAGTTGGTCCCGAGTCTCTCAATACCTCCTCCTCTTGACTCCTGGGTCTTGTCAAAGGTCCTCTAGCCTCCTGTAGGTTCTCAGGAAGGGAGCTGCCTTCCAATGATGATGGCCACACCCTCAGGAATAATTCAAAATGCCTGTACCAGCCTATAAAGAAGCCTCTGGCTAACTCCGTGATGCAGGTGGGCTGGCTCATCTGCTGGCTTTCTCTGCGATGGCAATAGACCTTGGTGTGATGGTGGGGTGGGGTCACTCAGTGATGGCATCTGTCTTTGGCCTGGTTGTTGGGTGGGTTGGCTACCTGCCGCCTAGCTCCGCAAGGCAGGCAGGTTGGGTGCCCACCTGCAACCTCCGGGATGCAGGCGGCCTGACTCACCCGCCAGCTGCTCAGCGACTGGGACCGACCAGTGATGGCGCCCATCCTCCATCTGATTTTTTTTTTAATTGTAAACAAATGGGGTACAACTTGTTTCTCTGTTTGTACATGAAGTAAAGATGTACCATTTGTGTAATCATACATTTACATAGGGTAATGTTGTTTGATTCATTCTGTTATTTTTTCTTCCCTCCCACCCCTCTTTTCCCTCTTTACAGTCCCTCCTTCCTCCATTCTTGCCTCCCTCCCACCCCTCATTATGTATCATCATCCGCTTATCAGCAAGATCATTCATTCTTTAGTTTTTTGAGATTGGCTTATCTCACTTAGCATGATCTCCTCCAATTTCATTCATTTGCCTGCAAATGCCATAATTTTATTATTCTTTATGACTGAGTAATATTACATTGTATATATATATACCACAGTTTCTTTATCCATTCATCAATTGAAGGACATCTAGGTTGGTTCCACAATCTGGCTATTGTGAATTGAGCCGCTATGAACATTGTTGTGGCTGTACCTCTGTAGTATGCTGATTTTAAGTCCTTTGGGTATAGGCTGAGGAGTGGGATAGCTGGGTCAAAAGGTAGTTCCATTCCAAGTTTTCTAAGGAATCTCCACACTGCTTTCTAGAGGGGCTGCACTAATTTGCAACCCCACCAGCAATACATGAGTGTACCTTTTTCCCCACATCCTCGCCAACACCTATTGTTGCTAGTATTCTTGATAACAGACATTCTAATTGGGGTGAGATGGAATCTTAGGGTAGTTTTGATTTGCATTTCTCTTATTGCTAAAGATGTTGAACATTTTTACATGTATCTGTTGATTGCTTGTAGATCTTCTCCTGTGAAGTGTCTGTTCATTTCCTTAGCCCATTTGTTGATTTGGCTATTTGTATTCTTCATGTAGAGTTTTTTGAGTTCTTTATGTATTCTGGAAATCAGTGCTCTATCTGAAGTATGAGTGGCAAAGATTTTCTCCCACTCTGTAGGCTCTCTCTTCGCATTGCTGATAGTTTCCTTTGCTGAGAGAAGGCTTTTTAGCTTGAATCTATCCCACTTATTGATTCTTGCTTTTATTTCTTGTGCTATGGGAGTCCTGTTGAGGAAGTCTGATACTAAGCTAACAAGTTGAAGGTTTGGACCTACTTTTTCTTCTATAAGATGCAGGGTTTCTGGTCTGATTCCAAGGTTCAGGACTGATCTTTAGATGGTTCCTAGGAGGTGATTTCTTGACCGTTGTAATATTTTTGCTTGATGAATGTTTTTTGTATGTCTGATGCCTTGGGCCCTGAGTACCTACCAGTTTGTGTAAGTTCACCTTTATGGTAAGTACCTATTTTTGATGTGGAGTGGACTTAAATAAGTGAGTTAACCATTTGTGCAGGGATATGCAATGGACTCCAATAAAAACTGTTATCAATGCTTAGGTAAGTTGCCCTGGTTGACAACACTGTGTACCTCCATTCGGAGAGGATACCTGGTTTCCCCTGAACTTTGCTACCTATGCCTTTTACCTTCTTTCCCTATAAGTAATCTGCAACCATATTATGCCAGTTTCTTAGTCATGGAGATTTTTTTAGTGAATCATTGAGTCTGTAGGCACTCTTGGGGACCCCTGACAAATCCTCCAAATTTCAGTGGGCTAAAACTGAAAAAAATTGTTTTTTGCTCTCACTACATGTCCCTTCTGGATAGGCTTGAAGAAAGCTCTATTCTGCCATCCTCAGTCAGGTCATCTGGCTGGGGAGCTTCCTTCTTCATGCTTCAGCAATTATTGAAATAGGAAAACAGACACATGGTAAATGAAACAGTTTTTAAAACCCCTGCCTTGACCTGACATGTCACTTCCACTACCTCCTATTGGCCAAACAAGACATACAGCCACACTCATGTCGAGATGCCTGAGAAGTTCTGTCCTGCCACAAGCTCAGGGAACTGTAGCACTGGTGAATAGCATTGCTGAGACCCACAACTCTGCAAGCTCTCAAAGTCCTGGCTTGAGATTTCCACCATTCATACAGCAGGACTGATCGAGCAGAGAAAAATAATTTTAAGACTAGGAAAATGTTATTTCATAGTATTAAGAAAATAAAGAAACCAGAGGAGGAAGAGGTAGTCAAACATTGTCAAGAAGAATATTTAGGCACACAAAAATATGGATAATTCCTGAAAAGGAGGATAGAAGGAGGAGGAAGTAAGGTTAAAAAAAAAAAAAAAAATCTTTGGGTAGGAGATAATGTCAGCATACCTGGACAAGCTTTTGGTGAAAAACTCAGTTGCAAAGTAAAAGATTTGGTAAATTCTGTTAAACTGCTTAATATCTCTTTTTGCAAATAAAAGTAAAATATTTGCATGTTTCAGTGAAGCCTAGAGGAACATGACTGCTCACATGTGCTGCACCATCTGAATCTTTCTAAAACAAGAAGTGGGGTAGCATCAAGATGAAGTCTGGGATTTTTTTTTAAAGAACAAATAACGCGGGGGGGGTTTCAAGATGGCGGACTAGAGGGCAGCTGCATTTCACGTTGCTCCAGGACGCAGGATTCAAAAGAGGAGATAGTGAGAGACTTGGGACCAACCCAAAGCCACCGGGTGAGTTTCTCCCGTTGGGGAGGCATCCTGGATGGGGCGGTAGCCCTGGAACGCAGGGAACTTTGTGAAGTAGAGCTGCCCGGCGAGACACCCCTCCCCCAGCTGGAGCGGTAAACACGGACAACTGGGATCATTGTAGAGGAAGCTGCTCAGCACAGTGCTTGGACTCGGAGCAACCACTGGGACTCCGGGCGGCTGCCTGAGGAGGAGCTGCGTGGCAAGCTGTTTGGACTCAGAACGATCGCTTCTGAACATCAGGGGGCTGCCGGTGAAGAAGCGCGGCGGGTTGCTTGGTCTAGAAGTGACGGCATCAGAGCCACAGGTGGTTGCCAGAGGAGGAGGCGAGTGGTGAGTTGTTTGGACTCAAAGCGACCACTCCTGAACACCAGTGGCCTGCCCGGAGGAGGACCGCGGTGGGTCGCTTGATCTTGGAGCGACTGCTCCTGAACACCCAGGGGGCTACCCTGAGGAGGAGGAGGAACAGGGCGGGTCACTTGGACTCGGAGTGAGGACTATGGACAGTTGGCGGGAGGAGGAGACGCGAAGTGAGTTGCTTGGACTCCTAGTGACCATGTTGGAACACCGGGCGGCTGTCCAGAGGAAGAGGTGTGTGGCGGGTCTCTGGGTCTCGGAGCTATTGTACGGGGCTCCAGGTGGCGGCTCAGAGGAGGGGCCACATAGCCAGGCGATTAGGTGCAGAGCTGGGTCCCAGGACCTAGGCGGCTTCTTGGTGGAAGAGTCGCACAGAGACACGCGTAGGGGTGGAGCGAAGGTTCCAGGACTGCGGGCAGAGTCTCTGGGAGAGGCAGCCTAAGGAGATTCATCTGAGAAGGGTGAGGCTCCCAGGCCCAGGAGGTAGGTCCGGGCCCCTGGGAACGTTGCAGAGGAAGGCAGCCCAGCCCAGGTGGTAGCTGTAGATTGAGGGGAACCTCTAGGAGGGGAACTGACCAGCGAGACATCCCCACCGGGTGAGGCTTCCCTGCTGGGTGAGGTTTTCCCACAAGGATGGTAAAACCAGAGACACAGGCACAAACAGGCCTTGCCTCAGCCTGCAGCCTAGTTGCCCTTTGGATGACCATTGGTCAACAAGTGGAGGCACCTCTGCCCACTAGCAGGGAATATACCCCACCTGAGGGTCACCACCCCTAGAGAGGCAGCTTCCTTGTGGAGCACCGCATTATCAACTTCCTCTAAGACTTCAGGCTACTGAAGGATAAGAGGGGATATACTAGCAATCTTCATGGACATTATAAGTCAATAGAGGAAATCTGCAGTAGCTTAATGATCCACTGATTCCTGAACAATATGCGAAAACAAGGGAAGAAAATGCCCCAAACAAATCTAGATGTTACATCAATAAAATCCAATGACAGCATGGCAGAAGAAATGACAGAAAGGGAGTTCAGAATGTACATAATTAAAATGATCAGGGAAGCAAACGATGAGATGAAAGAGCAAATGCAGGCATTGAATGATGAGATGAAAGAGCAAATGCAGGCATTGAATGATCGCACCAATCAACAGTTAAAAGAGCAAATACAGGAAGCAAAAGATCATTTCAATGAAGAGTTAGAGATATTGAAAAAAAAACAGAAATCCTTGAAATGAAGGAAACAATAAACCAAATTAAGAACTCCATAGAAAGCATAACCAATAGGAGAGAACACCTGGAAGACAGAACCTCAGATATTGAAGACAAAATATTTAACCTTGAAAACAAAGTTGAACAAACAGAGAAGATGGTAAGAAATCATGAACAGAATCTGCAAGAACTATGGGATATCATGAAAAGGCCAAATTTGAGAATTATTGGATTGAGGAAGGCTTAGAAAAACAAACCAAAGGAGTGAACAATCTATTCAATGAAATAATATCAGAAAATTTCCCAAATCTGAAGAATGAAATGGAAAATCTACTACAAGAGGCTTATTGGACTCCAAATACACAAAATTACAACAGACCCACACCAAGACACATTATAATGAAAATACCGAACATACAAAATAAAGACAGAATTTTAAAGGCTGTGAGAGAAAAGAACCAAATTACATTCAGGGGGAAACCAATACGGATATCAGCAGATTTTTCAATCCAGACCCTAAAAGCTAGAAGGGCCCGGAACAACATTTTTCAAGCCCTGAAAAAAATGGATGCCAACCAATAATCTTATACCCAGCAAAACTTACCTTCAAATTTGAAGATGAAATAAAATCATTCCATGATAAACAAAAGCTAAAAGAATTTACAAAAAGAAAGCCAGCATTACAGAACATTCTCAGCAAAATATTCCATGAGGAAGAGATAAAAAACAAAGAAGCAAATCAGCAAAGGGAGGAATTATCCTAAAGGAACTGTCAAATAAAGGAGAACCAAGTTGTGTCAAAAAAAAATAAATAAATAAAATTTTAAAAATGAACCAAATGACCGGGAATACAAATCATATCTCAATAATAACCCTGAATGTTAATGGCCTGAATTCATCAATCAAAAGACATAGACTGGCAGATTGGATTAAAAAGAAAGATCCAACAATATGTTGCCTGCACGAGACTCACCTCATAGAAAGAGATAGCCATAGACTAAAGGTGAAAGGATGAGGAAAAACATACCATGTGCATGGACTCAGCAAAAAAGCTGGAGTATCCATCCTCATTTCAGATAATGTGCACTTCAAGTCAAAGTTAGTCAGAAGGGATAAAGAAGGACATTTCATACTGCTTAAGGGAAGCATAAATCAGCAAGATATAACAATCATAAACATCTATTCCCCAAACAGTGACTCATCCATGTATGTCAAACAAATCTTTCTCAATTTCAGAAACCAAATAGACCACAGCACAATAATACTAGGTGATTTTAACACGCCTCTCTCACCCCTGGACAGATCTTCCAAACAAAAATTGAACAAAGAAACCATAGATCTCAATAACACAATCAATAATTTAGACTTAACAGACGTTTATAGAATATACCATCCAACCAAGAGCGAATACACTTTCTTCTCAGCAGCACATGGATCCTTCTCTAAAATAGACCATATTTTATGCCACAAAGCTACTGTTAGCAAATACAAGAAGATAGAGACACTACCTTGTATTCTATCAGATCATAATGGATTGAAGTTAGAAATAAATGACAGAGTAAAAAACAGAAACTTCTCCAACACCTGGAGATTAAACACTATGCTATTATATGATGAATGGATAACAGAAGATATTAGGAAGGAAATTACAAAATTCTTAGAGGTAAATGAGAACAAAGAAACATTATATCAATATTTCTGGGACAGTATGAAAGCAGTACTTAGAGGAAAACTTATTTCATGGAGCGCATTTAATAAAAGAAGTAAAACTTAACAAATAAACAACCTAACACTACAGCTCAAAGTCCTAGAAAAAGAACAGACCAACACCAAAAGTAGTAGAAGACAGGAAATAGTTAAACTCAGAGCTGATATCAACGAAATTGAATCGAAAGAAACAATACAAAAAATTGACAAAATAAATAGTTGGTTCTTCGAAAAAATAAACAAAATTGATAAACCTTTAGCCACACTAACAAAGAGAAGACGAGAGAAAACCCAAATCACTAAAATTCGGAATGAACAAGGAAATATCACAACAGACACGACCGAAGTACAAAACATAATTAGAAGCTATTTTGAAAATCTATACTCCAACAAAATAGAAAATTTCGAAGACATCAACAGATTTCTAGAGACATATGAATTGCCTAAACTGAACAAGGAGGACATACACAATTTAAATAAATCAATTTCAAGTAATGAAATAGAAGAAGTCATCAAAAGCCTACCAACAAAGAAAAGTCAGGGACCAGATGGGTTCTCATCCGAGTTCTACAAAACCTTTAAAGAAGAGCTCATTCCAATACTTCTCAAAGTATTCCATAAAATAGAAGAGGAGGGAACCCTCCCAAACTCATTCTATGAAGCCAATATTACCCTGATACCTAAACCAGACAGAGACACATCGAGGAAAGAAAATTTCAGACCAATATCCTTAATGAACATCGATGCAAAAATTCTCAACAAAATTTTAGCAAAAAGCATACAAAAATATATTAAAAAGATAGTGCACCACGATCAAGTGGATTTTATCCCGGGGATGCAAGGTTGGTTCAATATCTGGAAATCAATAAATGTCATTCACCATATCAACAGACTTAAAGTTAAGAATCACATGATTATTTCAATACATGCAGAAAAAGCATTTGATAAAATACAGCACCCCTTCATGCTCAAAACACTAGAAAAAATAGGGATATTGGGAACATTCCTTAACATTGTAAAGGCCATCTATGCTAAGCCCATGGCTAATATCTTTCTAAATGGTGAAAAACTGAAAGCATTCCCCCTAAAAACTGGAACAAGGCAGGGATGCCCCCTTTCCCCACTTCTATTCAATATCGTCCTTGAAACTCTAGCCAGAGCAATTAGACAGACCAAAGAAATTAAAGGGATACGAATAGGAAAAGAAGAACTCAAACTATCCCTATTTGCTGATGACATGATTATATACTTAGAGGAACCAGGAATTCCACCAGAAAACTTTTAGAACTCATAAGTGAATTCAGTAAAGTAGCGGGATATAAGATTAATGCACATAAATCTAAGGCATTTTTATACATAAGTGATGAATCTTCAGAAAGAGAAATTAGGATAACTACCCCATTCACAATAGCATCGAAAAAAATAAAATACTTGGGAATCAATCTCACAAAAGAGGTGAAAGACCTCTACAATGAGAACTACAGAACACTAAAGAAAGAAATTAAAGAAAACCTTAGAAGATGGAAAGATCTCCCATGTTCTTGGATAGGCAGAATTAATATTGTCAAAATGGCCATACTACCTAAAGTGCTATACAGATTCAATGCAATTCCAATTAAAATCCCAGTACCTTACAGAAATAGAGCAAGCAATTATGAAATTCATCTGGAAGAATAAAAAACCCAGAATAGCTAAAGCAATCCTTGGCAGAAAGAGTGAAGCAGGGGGTATCACAATACCAGACCTTCAACTCTACTACAAAGCAATAGTAACAAAAACGGCATGGTATTGGTACCAAAATAGAAAGGTGGATCAATGGTACAGAATAGAGGACATGGACACAAACCCAAATAAATACAATTTTCTCATGCTAGACAAAGGGGCCAAAAATATGCAATGGAGAAAAGATAGCCTCTTCAACAAATGGTGCTGGGAGAATTGGAAATCCATTTGCAACAGAATGAAACTAAACCCATATCTCTCACCATGCACGAAACTAAACTCAAAATGGATTAAGGATCTCAGAATCAGACCAGAGACCTTGCATCTTATAGAAGAAAAAGTAGGTCCAGAGCTTCAACATGTCGGCTTAGGACCAGACTTCCTCAATAGGACTCCCATAGCACAAGAAATAAAAGCAAGAATCAATAAGTGGGATAGATTCAAACTAAAAAGCCTTCTCTCAGCAAAGGAAGCTATCAGCAATGGGAAGAAAGAGCCTACAGAGTGGGAGAAAATCTTTGCCAATCATACTTCAGATAGAGCACTAATCTCCAGAATCTATAAAGAACTCAAAAAACTCTACACCAAGAATGCAAATAACCCAATCGACAAATGGGCTAAGGAAATGAATAGACATTTCACAGAAAAAGATCTACAAGCAATCAACAAACATATGGAAAAATGTTCAACATCTGTAGTAATAAGAGAAATGCAAGTCAAAGCCACCCTAAGATTCCATCTCACCCCAATTAGAATGGCGATTATCAAGGATACAAGCATCAACAGGTGTTGGCGAGGGTGTGGGGAGAAAGGTACACTCTTACATTGCTGGTGGGGCTGCAAATTAGTGCAGCCACTCTGGAAAGCAGTGTGGAGACTCCTTAGAAAACTTGGAATGGACCCACCATTGACCCAGCTATCCCACTCCTTGGCCTATACCCAAAGGACTTGAAATCAGCATACTACAGAGATACAGCCACATCAATGTTCATAGCTGCTCAGTTCACCATAGCCAATTTGTGGAACCATCCTAGATGCCCTTCAATTGATGAATGGATAAAGAAACTGTGGTATACATATATAATGGAATATTACTCAGGCATAAAGAATGATAAAATTATGGCATTTGCAGGCAAATGGACGAAATTGGAGAATATCATGCTAAGTGAGATAAGCCAATCTCAAGAAACCAAAGGACAAATGATATCGCTAATAAGTGGATGATAACACATAATGGGGGGTGGGAGGGGTTTGTGTTAGGGTTAGAGTTAGGGTTAGGGAGGGGGGAAGAATGGAGGAAGGAAGGACTGTATAGAGGGAAAAGAGGGATGGGAGGGGTGGGGGGAAGGAAAAATAACAGAATGAATCAAACAACATTACCCTATGTAAATTTATGATTACACAAATGGTATGCCTTTACTCCATGTACAAACAGAGAAACAACATGTATCCCATTTGTTTACAATAAAAAAAAAAGAACAAATAAAGCATCTTGGGATGCTGAGGCAGGAGGATTGTGAGTTCAAAGCCAGCTTCAGCAATTTAATGAGGCCCTAAGCAACTCAGTGAAACCCTTTTTCTAAATAAAATATATTTTAAAAGGCTGGGAATGTGACTCAGTGGTTAAGTACCCCTGAGTTCAATTCCCTGTACATTCACCACTGCACCCCCCCCGCCCGCCCCGTCCCCACCAAAAAACCACTGAGGTTTGCTCTGTGAAGAGGGTGGAGGGTGTCACGGATAAGACAATAAGGAATAGTAATCAAGAGGTTCCTGTTAATTTTAGTTTATTCTGTAAATATTTATTAAGCACCTGCTGTGTCATAAGTACCAGGATTGGAATTGGGGATGCAGTAACTGGAGGAGAATGACCTTGAGAAGCTGCTTTGCAGTTCAGGAGTAACGTCTGGGCGAGCCATGTACTGAATGACTACATTAATGTGGGATGGAGGTCAACAGAGTGCTGGCGGTCACAACAAAACAATTGAAAGGATACGTGAACAACATGGAAAGAAGGAACCTGTCCTGTTAAACACCCTACCTATAAAATCCCATGTGTGTTTAAATCAAGTATTTCAATGTTTGTAAGCTTTGTTCTCATTGCTCTCCCTTATCAACAGGTGTTCTCTAAATCCAGAATATTTTCCCAGCTACCTTCTGAACCATTTCAGAGTGGGCAAAGGGCAATTTGTGCTTGTAATTGGCGCTGGCAGTTTAGGCTGCAGCTCACCAGGAAGCCTCGTGGGTATCTTTTCTGCATTTCTGACATTTTTGTTAAGAGGAGGTTGGAGACAAGGTGGGCATCTGGCCAACTTCTTTGAAAGTCTCTAGCTAGGGGAGGATAAAGCACAGACTGTCCTTGCCCCCAGCAATTGTTCCTGGGCTCAGACACTGGGGAGCTGCTTCTACACACTTGGCTAAGCTTCCTGGGATCTGCCAAAGGAGGCAGAAGCTACTAGGGCCTGAGGAGAAAACGAGTGCAGATTTGCAGTAACAAGACCCCAAGGTACCTGGACAGAAGCTCACTCTCCCGTCATTGCATCCTCTGGTTAATAATGCTCAATGGGATCACAGCTGTTTCTCCCCAGCACGATATTTCAGTGTCATTGTGAAAGGAGAGAATGCCAGGCAGAAAGAGGAGCCACAGCCAGGGTCAATAGCCAACCAGAGAGGCTCACAGTGCTTTGAGGTGGACTTATTCATCCCAGGAGACAGAGACTCAGATGAGCCAAGTTTCCATCTGAGTAATCGGTCCCTGGCTGAGGCTCTGGAAGCTGAACTTCCTGTAGTTCAGTGCTTCTCAAAATGTAATCCTCAGACCAGAAGCATCAGCACCACTCAGGAAGTTGTTTAGAAAGGCCTCCAAATCCTGAATCAGAATAAAACCCCTGATTGCTGGGCCCCAGCCAGAGCTCTTAATTCAATAGATCCAGGGCAGAGCCTGAGGATTTGCCTTTCTAGTAACTTTGTAGGTGGTGCTGATGATTCAGGTACTTTGTTTTTGTTTTGGGATTTCCAAATGCAAGGTGTGGTGGGGTGGGGTTGAGATGAGCTCTCAGCAGTAAGCCTTTTTTTTTAATGTTCATTTGGCTCGGAGCTTATGCCCATTCCTTTGAATTCTAGCATGTGGTCCTAAATGGTCACTTCTCACCCAACACCACTCCTGAATTGGTCAGATTCCACTTAATTTCAGTATGTGGAATGTCCCCATTGTGCTGGGAACATAAGAAACAGAGACCTCATATGAATAAGTATGTATGATTTAAGAGTTACATAAAAATGCCTAGAAATCAGCAAGAAGGGAAGGATTTTAACAATAGAATCAAATCCAAATATTCAACATAGCATTAAAGATTCTTTGCAGACTGGTCTTCATGATGCTGACATACTTTCCTTAATTCTAAGATGCACATTTTTTTCTCATGTTAGTGTTTCTGAGATTCAGATTCAACTTAAGATTGATGTGTATAGTTAATGAGGGTTGTTCTGCTTTCTGAAAGAGAAAAAAACTGATAATGAATGGACAGTTTATTCAGCTGCTGGCAACTTAAGAGGGGAAGGATGTTAATAACAACAGCACTAATGTGTGAGGCTGTATGTTACATACACATTTCATTTATTCATCATAGCCAACTTATGACAGGGAACAATTATCAGAGCCTTTTCTAGACCAGGAAATAGAGAAAGGGGAGGCCTGCCTAAGGTCACCAAGAAGGTGAGGGGCAGAGGTGGGATTCAGACTCAACCCTGTTTGACTCTGGTGTCTACGTGCATAACCCTAAAAAGCGTTTGTTCCCCTCTTTACAACCTGTCTTCTTGGCCTGTATGGATTTTCTCTCACTTCTCTTCCTGACACTTGGTTATCTAGATAAGGCTGAGACAAAGAGCTTTTCTATAAAGATTTCCCTGACCATCTGATGCAGAATGAATTTTTCTTCTTCTGAACTCCCACACTGATCTTGTCACCCTGGTAGAAAACAGCTCACTGTGTTGCACTGCAGCTGTCAACATGAACTTCCTCCTCATGAAAGCATCTTCAAATCCCCCCATCCCCCATCCCTGCTCAGCTTGGGAAACAATCAGGGTTGACTTGAGCTGCTTAAATGAATGTGTTTGTTCTACTCAATGACGTATAGAGAGAGCATTACAGATTTTAAAACACAATTTATTGAGTACAAACTGCTCATAGTATTAGCTAACAACTATAAATGTTGTGAGAAGTAAGATAAAGCAAAAGACTTAAAATAGCCTGTGGTACATGTCAGTTTTTTAAAAAATTTGTTATTATTTAAACGTTGCAAAAATTCATGGAGGGACTTACTGATTGTCAATATTCCCCAAATAAGAAAACTGACTATGGAATGTGATGGGCTGACAGATCTGACTCTATGAGAATGTTATAGGCCAGACTCTAAGGGAAATGACTAAACAGACTCCATTTTACTCTGAGACTCCATGTTATGTAGGAAATAAATTTCTCCCATGGGAACACCCTGCCTCTGTGCCCATCATCAGTTACTTGGTGTGACATGTTTAATAATATACAATGGCAACACCTATGTAGTAAAGAATTGCTTTCTTTTGATTCCTATTGCTCCTAAACAATGTACCATGTGAACAGTGATTGTGTGGATGTTAGTAACCATTCTTTAGTTTGTACCTAGGTAAGGGTCATTTTGAACCACTTCCCCCTCTGTTGATGATCTCATGATGTTAATGTGTAATTTCAAATCATAGCAACAGACACTTATGATTAATGTAATTTTTGGTATAAGAACCCCTACAACCCTGTGGTCAGGGCTGTTCTCCCAATAGCCATTTTTTGGGGCATTGGGTACAGTCAGCCGGCCGGCTTAAAAAAGACTCTCAAATTTGGACTTCTTAGTGGTGATCGGTCTGTTCTTAGGTTGTGCCCCATAACATGGAAGACTAACTAATGTATTCACAGTCAATTAGACAACAAATGGCAAATTATATTGATATGTAATCTTACCTCACATATATTCACAATTTTACATAACGCGTGAAAGAGCAACGCCTGTTGTCTAGACTCCATGTGGTATCTGTCAGTCTTTCTGTGCAATCATTCACAAGCCACTCACTATTCTTCAGGTGCTTCTCAATTCCAGGTTTTTTTCATTACTGAAGTCTTTTCTTCAACCTCTCTGCCCCCATACCTGGGAGACCTCAAAGAAAAACCTGGATAATTCTCTGTGGTTGTGTCTCTGTCCAATATCTCTCTAGATATGTCTCTGCGATTCATAACAACTGGCTTTCAAAACTGATTTGAAGGAGAAACTTGGTCTGGTCAGAACATGTCATTCAGGAACCGTACCACAGGGAGGCAGTGGTTTCCTAGCATAAGGTGTGAGGGTGCTGGCATATTTATCTCCTGTCTCCCCAGATTCATAACCTTGAGATTTACACATTTTACTAAGTTGAAATAGTTACACAACCCTCTTTTAAAGATGTATTTGGAATTGATGTGAAGAGGGAATTATTAAAATGGTTGAAAAGGAAGTCAAGGTGTAATTTTGTATTTTCTTCTTAATCCTTAACTTATTCTAATGACCTTCATTCTAGGTTGTATTAAAAGGAGAGGGAAAGAGATAAAGAAGGAGAAATAGGAGAGAAAAGAGTCTGCATGCTTTATTCTCAGCCGACAGACTTTCTCAGCCAAATCCCTTATCTTACAGGCCTTTCTTATCTGTATGCAGATTGTGATGGTCTCCATCCGGTTTCTGTGTCAGGTAAAAGTGGTTATGCAACCTACCAGCTCTGATTAATCTAATCAGAGCAACTGTACTGAATTCATTCCTATAACTTAGAACCCCTGCTTTTCTTCTCAACAATAACAGGAGTTCCCAGACTTCACAGCGCCATGCTGCTCCAGGGCTGCAGTTAAATACAACTTATTTTAATGAAAAGAAGGCATTTCTATTTTTAGTTCAATCAAGAAGTAAAATATTACATTTTTTTGTTTCCCAAGGTCAGAATAAATAAGCTGCAAGAGATCATATGTATATATGTTTGTGTAGATATATATATTGGTAGGTACATATAGATATATATTTCTGTTTTAGTCAGCTTTTTCATTGCTATGACCCAAAGACCTGAAAAGAACAATTTTAGAGAAAAAGTTTATTTGGGGCTCATGGTTCAGAGGTCTCAATCTGTAGATGGCTGACCCCATAGCTTTGGACTGGAGGTGAGACAGAACATCATGGTGGAAGGGTGTGGTGGAGGAAAGCAACTTAGGACATGGTACCAGGAAGCAGAGAGATAGAGATAGATAGAGATAGAGAGATATATATATAGAGAGAACACCTCTCACCATGGACAAAATATTAACCCCAAGGGCACACCCCCAGTGACATTCTCCAGCCATACCCTACCTACCTACAGTTACTACCCAGTTAATCCCACCCAGTTAATCCCTTTCATCGGATTAATGCACTGATTAGTTTAAGGATCTCATAATCCAATCATTTCACCTTTAAACTTTCTTGCATTTTCTCACACATGAGATTTTGGGGGACACCTAATATTTAAACCATAATAATTTTACTTATATTTCACATATACATATAGAATGTGGGTTTGTGTAAAATAGGAAGCATACAAATATTTTAGAGATAAATAACCTTGATGATAAATTCTGGCTTTCCACTATTTAAGTTTCTAGCTTGTGAGACTTTGGACAAATTAATTTATAAACCTTGGAATATGAATATACATATATAATGACTATTGGAAGGGATTATTTCCTTTCTACTCCTCTAGTCTAAAATAGATGGAGTTATATCATTAATGCAAGAGTTTTCTAATCCAAGCTTCAGAAACTATTTATGTTCCCTAATTAGAATTTTAAGTGAAGAAATATCATGTTATCTCAACAGAATCAAAAAAACATCCAATAGAATTCAGCACTTAAAAACTTACTCCTTTTTAACATAGATTCATTATAAAGCCTTGGCAGACTGGAATAGTAGGGAGCTTTCTTAGCATGATACAGTAACTGCAAAGCCTAGAGTAAAATTTTGCTTAAAAAAATAAATCTTAGACACTTTAAATTCAATTAAAATAAGGATTAGGATGATCACTTGGACCTCTACGATTAATCCTTGTATGAAAGTCCTAATTGAGGCAATGAGACAAGGAAATAAATTTAAAATTGAATAACTGAAAAGAAAGAGAGAAAAGGCTAGTTGCTATTTGAAGATGATATCCTATATAGAAAATCCTATAGACCCTGCAGATAAACCAAAATGTATTCAAATTCATCACATGTGCTTCCATCTTCTGGAAAATGCATAAAATAAAGTATGGTATAATAATAAAATAGAACACCATATAACAGTTAAGTGATTGAATTAGTTCATATATCAATCTGTGTACATTATTAGAGCATATTGAGTGAAAAAAGAAAAAGTTAATTCCAGAAAGTTAAATTAAACTTTTGAGACTAAAAGGTCTCTGAAAACAAAGGGTTTATTGGGCTGCACAGATGCTAGCTAAAAGGTGAAGGACAGGTTCTGAGACAAATTCCATAAGCCACCAGCAGCATGGCTGAATAGCAGGAAAAATGTCCACTGGACCTAAAAGGTTAGGATTTTTTGATAAAATTGCAGGAAGGAGAAGCATTAGTTGTTTACACTGAACCTACAATAGCTATAGATAAAAGATAGAACAATGTGAAGTGGGCAAAGTCCTGGGTTAGGAGGATAGTTCATAAAGAGAAGATCTTGCTACTTCTTGACTGGTTCTAAACTAAGAACGCAGTATGGTCTTGATGGATCATCTTCAGCATACAGGAAAAGAATGTGGCGCACTTTCTTCTTTCTCTTTGTGATTAATTTGAAGCTGTAAGTTAAAATGGCCATCTCTTCTGTCTCTCCTTCCTCCATTCTCTGGCCCGTAATTAATTCAGGGCAAGTCAAACTCTCTTATCAAGAATGTCACAGTGACTGGGGTTGTGGCTCAGTGGTAGAGCACTTGCCTAGCATGTTGTGAGGCACTGGGTTTAATTCTCAGCACTGCATATGAAATAAGTGAATAAAAATAAAGGTCTATCAACATCTAAAAAATTCTTTAAAAAAAGAATGTTACAAACAGAGTTTCAAAATAAATATATATGTAATAAAAATATACAAGCATGCATGGGGAAGTGTATTAATTTCAATTGGTGCTGAAACAAATCTCCATGGATCTAACAACTTAAAACTTAATATCTTTTGATTATTTCATGGGTCTGTAAGTCGGAAGTTCGGGCACAGAGTGCCTAGCTGGGTCCTCCACTTGGTCTCACCAGATTGAAATCACGGGTGTCAGCAGGGTTGCATACTGTTTTGGAGGTTCTGGGTACGAATCCACTTCCAAGCGCAGATTGAAGGTTGAATTTTGTTTCTTTGAGTTGTAGAACCGAGGTCCCCATTTCTTCACTGGCTGTCAGTTGGGGCTGGATTTTGCCCCTAGAGGTTGCCTGCATTACCTCTCATGCTGTCTGGGTATCTCTCATTGAGCAAGGATGGATTCCTCTCAAGGTCAAATTCTTTAGACTTCCCCCTCTGCTACCTCTCTCTCACACCAGTGGGAGACGTTTTCTGCTTTAAAGACTCATGTGACTAGATTAGGCTGACCTGGACAGTCCGGGATAATATCCCTATTTTAAGATCTGTAATCTTAATGTCATCTGTAAAGTCCCTTTTGCCATGTAAGGTGGCATGTTCCAGGTTTCAGGGATGAGACTGTGGAAGAGCCATTCTGCTTACTGTGGGAGGTTACATTCTGGCTTTAGGATAGTGGTTGTCTATGGGAGGGAGGGGAAGGATTAGGGAATGTGAAAAGAAGACTTTGAATCCACAATTTTCTTCTTTTGAAAAATACTCGGAAGCAAATATGGTAAAAGTATAATAAATAAAAAGAAAGCTATATTTTATCATATAATAAAAATACTGAAAGTCAAAACACAGGAAATATTAAAAAATAGAAGATAAAAAAAAGATGAATTAATTCCAGAGAAAGTAAAATTTAGACTAACAAATGACTTTTCAAAAAAAAGTTGGACTGAAAAGAAGACATGGAGTGATATTTTTAAAGTATTGAATAAGAAATAGCTTTCCCACTAGGAGTCTACGTTCATTAGTAAATCATTAGACATTATATATATATGCATTGAATTGTCACCCAGTACCCTATAAATATGTATGGTTAAAATAATAATTCATAATAAAATTAAAATAATATGGAGATTTTTCAAAGAATAAAGGTGAAATAAATATATCACTAGAACATTGCACTAAATGAAAAATTTTAAGGTAGTTTTCAAGAAAGAAAAAACATAACTTTGCAGATGGTCTTCTAACCTGTCTTCTGATTCATTAAGCCCTCTTCAGCTTTGTTTTATTTGTGTCAAACTTGTCCATTGAAATCTTAGTTTTAGCTTTCAAGCTTTTCAGTTCTAGATGCAGAAAATTTGAGGAAAAAAAGGCAAATAGGTGAACAAATTTAAAATATTGTTGACCATTTAATAATAATAATGCCACGCATAATAGTAGTTGTGAGTTTAATATGCTGTCATTTAAAATGTATGATAATTATGTCTTTAACATACATAGTACAACATGCAGATGAGTAAGATCTGAAGAAAGCTGAGTCACTTAACTTCAATGGGAATTCCCGGAGGAATTACCTAGTAATTGTGTTTTATCTAATGAGCCCAAAACTTGCCTCAGGCTGAGCTTTATCGCAATCAGGATGGACCCACCTGCCCCTGGGCTTTCAGGTCCTGCTTTGCTCATCCCATTGGTCACCTTCACCCAGCTGCCCTTGTGAATGGTTAGACCTGAGCCTCCTTTGTTAGGATGGTGCTCTGAACACTATATTAACAGTACAGAGAGAGGATTGTGCAATTAAGCTGGGGAAGTATGAAAGAAATTGCTCTCATATTATTAAGAATTGGATGTTTTTAAGCTTCCCTTTTCTCTGTAGTTTTAAGGAGTCATTAAAGGATAAGAGCGAAAATACTGTCAAAATTCAGAAAAGCCTTTTGAAGTCTTTATTTGCAGGAGTTTTTGAGGAGTGAGCTTATGTATTTCTCTTTATGTACGAAAGGTCTTAAATAGAAAAAGCAATGTCATTTCCTAAGATTAGACAGTTGTGATAAAATTTTCTCTCTTTGAATTTCTACTGATTTCAGGGGCACGCTTACCAACTCAGAAAACAGGACACATTCGACACTAAGAAGAGACAGAACGTGGTAACGCTACTCTCTGTCCTCTGATGCCTTTTCCTGCCACTGGGTACCCCCAGTTTCCACTATGTCCAGTCGCTCCCCCTATCAGGAACTTCTTCCTTAAGTCTTCTTGTCTGATGTTTGCCTCCTGGGCTGGTAGTAGTACCTTCCTTGTCCTCTCTGACATGGTATTCATTTCTGTTACCTAAGATGTTTGGTCGTTTCTCTTTCTCCTTTGAGAAAATTAAAACACCTGGGCTGGGGGCCAAGGAAAGAGTCCTCAGCACCTCCGATTTCTTCGTATTATACTCAAGTTAGTAAGTCTTCCCAGCCTCCAAGATAGCTATGTTTAACATCTATTTTACATGTGGGACAATTGAGACAAAGTCTCTTTCCTGTTATCTTGCTGTATTCCTTGTTTATGGCACTGAATGTCCTCATTATGCCAGAAACCTGGAAGTTCTGGAAGGTTAATAGGAGAGAGCTGGCTATAAGGGGGAAGGTGAGGGACATCAGTGATAGACTGGGAAACTTATGATTCAAAAAGAACTTGGAACATACAAGGTTCAGAACTAAAACTAATCGTATCTTTAAATACAGGTACTCCCTATAATTACATACTCTGAGAGGGGTAGAAGTTAGAACAGGGCAAGAGACATTGCTTTGGGGCAGACCTCTCACAGTTGACAATTTTTTCTCCATTGGCCTTTGTTATACTGGTTTTAATGCAAACTTTGTGTCTAAAATCCCTCCTGGTTCCTAATCAGGTCTGTTCTCTTTGAACAGTAAAGCCCTACACTATTCTCCCCTAGAGTCATTGGTTTACTCATTCATTCATCAATGCATTAATTTTAGTTTTTAAATAATATATTTTGAGCAATGCTTTGGGCCAGTCACAATACTAGGTACTTTTCTATGCCTCATTCTATAAAAAAATTCCTCTGGGGCAGGTTCTTTTTGGAAAAGATCCACTCAACTGACTCCACTTAGTTGTACAATAACTGTACACATAGTGGGAGTGTTCTCAGAGCTGTTTCTTTTCTAAATTGGAACTCAGACTCTGAATAAATGAAGCAACAAGAACACCAGATTAAAAAAATCAGTGATTTATTTATTTCTGTGACCTTCCATGTAACTCTACAACACATCTCACCTTTGAGGAAGTGTGACCTCAGTTTCTAAGTTTGTCCTTGGTGAAAATGTTCTTTGTAAGATTTTCACTCTTTGGCCTTTATTCCTAAGGGAGTAAGTTCCCCAGTTTTAAGGAGTTTCTAGTGCTAGTGAATGAGCTTCATTTGGAGATGAATAATGGGTGGTGTGGTCTCCTGCCTGCATTTCTTGTTTTTTCTAGCAGCATCTGCTGATGATGTGATAGTCTCTAGAAGAATCCAGGTCCCTGTAGCTAGCTCTACACTGGTGAGTTACATAAAACAAATTAACATAATAATCTGGAAAATGCATCCCCCGTATGACTGGAAGGATTTAAAAACAATACATCCAATTTAGCTTTTATTTTCCTCTTTTAGAAATCAAGGAAGGGGACTATGTCCCACAGGGATTTTCAAACTCTGTCTAAACACCATGTTCTCATACTGACATTTAAACTTACTAGTCTGGATCAAATTTATTAATCAGAATTTGAAAAATTTCTGGATCACTAGATTTGAAAAAGTTTTCCTTTAGTTCGATGCTAGTTATTGCTAAACTGGTGAGAATTAAGGTAATGTGAACTTAATTCCTAAGAGTAGTATAATGCCAAATGTTGTTTGGATAATCAATGGAAGAGATACCATAGATCTTTAAGAATTCGAATGTGTCAGTCTTGCAGTATGAACACAAAAGTTAGAGCCAAAGAGGAAGAGTTACAGTGTATTGTCGGTAGTGTTGAAGGGTTATCCTGAGTCTATGGTTGTAATCTAGGTTGTTTGTTCAGAGTATGAAAATAGAGCAGCATTTAGAGTTAGTAGGAAGTCTAAGTTTCAAAGGGCATGAGAGCACAGGCAATTGCTGAACCTGAACAGATCAGGCGTATTATGTTTATATTGGGCCTGGAGGCTATGACCAGTGTGTGTTCCATATGCACAAGTTTCTCACGTCAGCTATATCATAGCTGGGGCAGCTCTGTGCTGTCTGCCCTCTCATTATTTTGCTTTCTGCTTACTCTGCACGTCTCCAACCACTATCCCGTTTCACTTTCTACTACTGAATCCACTTAAGTATTATTGAAAAAATAAAAGGCACTGCATGGAACTACTTGCTTCCCAACAGCAAACCTGCTCCTCTTATGTATGTTTGATGGATACAGCAAACTCACATCCAGCTAGGGCCATGCTTTGCTTCTGCTCCTGAAATCCCGCTGTTCCCATTCTCCTAGAGAGACATCATTTCTGCAATTTTCTCTTTTTCCTTTGCAATTCCACGCTCTTTACTAGATTATGGTCAATAGTTTATGAACATCCTCTAGAGCTTTAATAATAAAATGATAACAAACTCTAAAGCATTTAAGAAAGAACAATAAAGGTCGGAGAGAAAATTGATCTAGGATTGGGATCTTGCAGAAAAGATTACTATAGTGTTTAGGAAATCTAGAACTTAGGGAAGTTTACCATTTCTAAACATGTATTTTTGAGTAGGAATGAAACTTTGTGAGCGAAAAAGAGGGTTAAGCTGGGTTTGGTGCTGGGTGCATACCTGTAATCCCAGCTACTGGGGAGGCTGAGGCAGGAGGATAGAAAGTTTGAGGTCAGCTTCTGCAACTTAGTGAGACCCTGCCTCAAAATGAACTGCAACAACAATAATTTAAAAAAAAAAAAAAGAGGACTAAACACCTAGATGTTTGTTAGACATAAGAAGTCTCACCAATTTATTCTTACCTCCCAAAGAAACTACCGAAGGCTATGGGAAACTACAGTGTTGTCCCGAGTCATCCTCCTCGGGCTCTCTGAGGATACCCAGATCAGGCCCTTCTCTTCGTGCTATCCTGGTGATTTATTTGCTGACCATGGTGGGAAACCTGGTAATGCTGCTGATAGTCAGGATTGATTCCCACCTCCACACACCCATGTACTTCTTCCTGGGACATTTGTCCTTCCTGGATCTCTGTCACTCCTCTGTTACTGTGCCTAAGCTGTTGGAGAACCTCTTGTCTGAGAAGAAAACCATCTCTGTGGATGGCTGTCTGGCTCAGGTGTTCTTTGTGTTTGCCACTGGGGGCACTGAATCCTGCCTGCTGGCTGTGATGGCCTACGACCGCTATGTTGCCATCAGCTCTCCTCTGCTGTATGGCCAGGTGATGAACAGACAGCTGTGTGTAGGGCTGGTGTGGGGCTCGTGGGGTGTGGCTTTTCTGGATGCTCTCATTAATATCCTTGTAGCTCTGGGTTTAGACTTCTGTGAGGCTCAAAATATCCACCACTTCATCTGTGAGCTGCCCTCTCTCTATCCTTTGTCTTGCTCTGATGTGTCTGCAAGTTTCACCACCCTGCTCTGCTCCAGCCTCCTGCATTTCATTGGGAATTTTCTCTTGATATGTTTTTCCTATGTTCGCATTTTGCTCACCATCCTGGGTATCAGCTCCACCTCAGGTAGAAGCAAGGCCTTCTCTACCTGCTCGTCCCACCTCACTGCAGTGACCTTCTCTATGGCTCAGGATTACTCCGCTATCTCATGCCAAATTCAGGATCCACTCAAGAGTTGATCTTCTCCTTGCAGTATACTGTGATCACTCCCATGCTGAATCCCCTCATCTACAGTCTGAAGAACAAGGAGGTGAAGGCTGCTGTCAGGAGAATGTTGAGAAAGCGTTTCTAGGGTTTCAAATGATTACAGAATCATAACAATGAGTAGAACTGCAGTAAGTAGCAACCGAATATTAAGGAGGATTCCCTATGTGTGGATCTGCACCATGCCTTATGCCTTTTCTTAAAAATACCGAAGAAAAGGTGGAGAGTTATTTTGAGGGGACGATACCAGTTTCGTCCCACTCAGAGGAAGATGGAAGGTTAAGATAAACCTCTTGCTTAGCAATTTTTTTTCTTATAGAAATACTGTATATCATTATTATACACAGTATGGTAGAGGTTATTATTGCCTACTCAAACTATATCATTTTTCTAGAAATTAAACTCTACTTGTTCAATATGGTTCCAGAGAGACTATTCATCATGGTGTCCCAAAGTTCTTCCCCATCCCAACCCCAGGCAATTTTTCACTCATTCTTCATGGCACAGTGTCTGGTTCAGGAATAAGTACACCAATGCCAGACATCTTCTCTTGTAGGGATCTTAATCCTGAGGAGAGATTCTCAGAGGTGGAGGTCAGTCCTTCTGTTTGCAGCACTCTTAGCAGCCAATGCGAGTGCCCTGCCAATATGATCACGGGATTATCCTAGATTCTATTCTTTCAAGGCCAGATATACAAACATGAATCATAAGAAGAGTGCATTATTAGTATTCGCATCACATCAGCACTGTGCTAGGTAATTTACATACATTATCCCTTTAAATATCACAACAAATGCATTAGGTAAACACTTTAGTTACCCCTATTTCAGAGAAGGGAAACTGACTCAGAGAAGTAAATGATGAGGTTAGAATTTGGAATCAAATGGACTTATGCCAACACCTGTTTTCTTTATCAGTTGATAATTTGCCCTCTTTGTGACACTGTAATCTATCCTAGACTCTATTTATGAATTCCGTTTTTAAGGTTTATAGCTGATGTTGCTTATTTTATTTTGCTTAACAAGTAAGTCAGAATTAAATTCTGTCATTTGTGGGAAAAATATCTAAAAAATATATGTTGGTACTTCAGTAGAATTGCATGTATAGACATCCAAGGACAATTGGGATATTTGAATTGTGTATTGGGCCAAGGTGTGTCCAATAGAGACCTAATATAGATAACATATCTGCTTCAAACTATTTACCCAATGGTCAACTATCTCTAGCTGTGAGGGAATCCACGATGGGGATGATTCCCCAGCTTAATGCATTGTTATGCAAGTAGCTTTGCCACTCAGCCCCCGTGATGCTGTAGAAATGGCAGAGCAAGTGCCAGGGGGTCTGTGGAAAATATAAGAAGAAACTAGAAAATTTCAGCAAAGATGCTTTAGATTGTGAAGCACATTGAAAAATTAGTGAGATTTGGCTCAGGACTAAAATTGTCATGGTCAAGAATTAATCATTCTTTCTTTCCAAAGTCATTTTTTATTTTTAACCTATTTTCAAGTAGTCAACAGTCACCCTCCCCCTTACTTTGTGCTCTTCAGCAGCAGAGAATATAAACTCAAAGAAAATGAGGACATTTTCTGGTATCCTCGCTACTTTTTTCAAGAATATGAAAATGGTTTCTCACGTCCTGTTGTGCAATAAGTATATTTTATTGTACAAGTTATTGGCTAAGAAACTGAGATATATTTAAAATGAATTTTCACCAGAGGGTCACCATTGTTAAAGCATAATTATACAAACAGAATAGTCTAGCATGCAAACGCAGTCCCTTCCTGATCAGCCTCATTCTGGTCCATTAACTCATAAATACTGTAGCCATGTGTGGGCAAGGTGATGATTATGCAAATACATTTTAATTCACCAAAGTCTGATCCACTTGTCCCTGAAGAAAGTTATTTGATAAAAGTCACCATAATTTTATTAGATACATTATAGAGCCTTTTATTTTTGTTTCTATGTTAAAAATTCAAGTACATTATATCCAAGGGTTTAACCAGTCCCAGTCTCAGAGGAGACCAGGTACATTAGTGTAGTATAATCACAGGCTATCGGTTATTTCTTTTTTTTTTTTTTTGTATAACTATATATTTTTATTATTGTAAACAAATGGGGTACAAATTGTTTTTCTCTGGTTGACATGAGTAGAGGCGTACCATTGTGTAATCATAAATTTACATAGGGTAATGTTGTTTGATTCATTCTGTTATTTTTTTCCCTTCCCCCCAACCCCTCCCACCCCTCTTTTCCCTCTATACAGTCCTTCCTTCCTCCATTCTTTGCCCCCCCCCAACCCTAACTCTAACCCTAACACTAACCCCTCCCACCCCCCATTATGTGTCATCATCTACTATTAGCGATATCATTCGTCCTTTGGGTTTTTTGAGATTGGCTATCTCACTTATGCTGGTTATTTCTAATGGTACAGGAATCTCTTTGATGTTTTGTACATTGATCTTGTACCTGTAAATTTTGTTGAACTACCTTTATAGTTCTAGTGGTTTGTTTACAGATACTATTGAATTTTAAATTCTTTCAACAATTTCATCTTAAATGGGAATACTTTTATATCTCTCATTTAATGTTAATTTAGTGGGCAGGACCTCCAGTCTAGACATTTTGTGGGGAGGATTTGTGGGAAGTTCTCATGCTTCAGCATTAAGAATATGTCTTCTTTTCTGTTTTTGGGTGAATAACTTATCAAGACCTGTTCTAATCGTAGTTTACTAAGAATTGATTGGAGATTTTTATCAAATGCTTTTTCGCTTCCATTGAGGCCTAGGACTCTTTCTATTCTGTTTACTACTGTATAAATCTATTATATAATAGTCATGCAATAAATAAATGTTGAATAAAAATAAATTGATTGAAGTGATCATATGACTTTATTATTTAATTTGGCAATAATAAATTGTATTGTTTGGTATCACTGCATTCATGGAATCACCCTACTACATAGTTTTAAAACTTGGTTAACTTTTATTAATATTTGACTTAGAAATTTCCTATTTATATGCATAAGTGAGATAGTATAATTGTTTTTCTTGCATTCATATGATCTTTTCTTCTCAGGATTTTTGAGATCATAATTCACATACCACAAAACTTGCCCAAAGTATACGAATCAGTGGTCTCGATCACATTCACAGAGTTCCACAACCATCGCTACAACTTAAATTCGATCATTTTCATCAGCCAAAGGAATCCCAATGCCTATTCTTTAAAAACTTTAACTTATCTTTCAAATTGACAGATAAAATTGTATATTATCAATTATAAGATAGCACGTATGATGTTTTGGTGATAATATACATTGTAGAATGGTTAAGTTAACTACGTTAATATATGCATTACCTCAATACAGTTACCCTTTTTATGGTGAGAATTCTTTATATTTACTCTGTTTGCATTTTTTTTAAACTGGGGATTGAACCCAGGATGCTTAACCCCTGAGTCATATCCCCCAGCCCTTTTTATAATATATTTAGAGACAGGGTCTTGCCTGAGTTGTTTAGTGCCTCCCTGAGTTGCTGAGTTCTGGCTTTGAACTCCTGATCCTCCTGGCTTACAGGTGTGTGCCACTGTGCCCAGCACTGTGCCCAGCCACTGCTTGCATTCTGAGAATACAATGTATCATAATAACTATAGTCACCATGTAATATATTCCTCCTATGTAACTATCATTATGTATTCCCCTAACCAGCAGAAGAACATAGACCATTCTGCTCTGCATCTATGCTTCTAGTTTGGATCATAAACATCCCTGATAGGCCCTGTATTAAGGCTTGTTCCTCTGAGTGGTGCTATTAGGAGGCGTGGAACTTTTAAGAGGTGGGGCCTATTGGGAGGTCTTCAGGTCAATGGGGCCCTGTGTTTGAAGCAAGTAGTGAGAATTCCAGCCCCTCTTCTCTCCTTCTCTTTTTGTCTTCTGGCAATGAGGTATGTGGTTTTGTTCTGCAACATGCTTTTCACCATGATGTGCTACCCTGCCACAAAGCCAAAACAAAAAGGCCAATAGTGATAGACTGAAACCTCTAAAACTGTGAGCCAAAATAAATCTTTTCTCTTTATAAATTGATTACCTTAGGTATTTGCTATAGCGAAGGAAAGCTGACTGTCTATGGCATCAATTTTTTTTTAAGATTCTATATGTAATTCAGATCATGCATTTTTGTCTTCTTTAACTTGGCTTATCTCACTTAACATAATGTCCTCCCAATTCATGCATGCCATCCCTTAATGGCAGGATTCCCTCCGTTTTGAAAGCAAAATAGTATTCTATTGTGTCCAATACTTATTGAAGCTCTTGAATATTGTTTGTACATGATAGCTAAGACATGGAAATCCATTCAAAAAATAGATGAATGAATGAAGAAAATGTGGTACATATACACATAGAAGTGCATATGTGCGTCTCATAGAAGAACAGAGTAGAATGGTGGTTAGCAGAGGCTTGGGTAGAGTGGGGAGGTGTTGATCAAAGGATGTATTATTTTGGTTAGATAGGAAGGGGGAAGCCCAGACTAGGCAAATATGTAGAGACAGAAAGCTGGATAAGTGATTGCCTGCTGCCTGGTGGTGGAGAGGAGAAGCTGCATGGGAATTGGGAATGATTGCTAAGGATTATGGTCAAAGACCAACGGTGGAGATGGTTGCACAACTCTGTGAGCAGACTGAAAACCATTTGATACATTAGATAGATGAATTGCATAATATGTGAATTATATCTTAATAAAGCTGTTTTTTTAAAGAGGAAGAATTTGTGTATTTTTTTTCTCTTTTTTACCACCCGCGAAAAATTCTTCCTATCTGGTAGTTCAAGTTCCCCTTGCCCAGCATCTAGTCTCAACCGGTCTTTAACATCTTGTTTTCAGGCTCCTGCTTGGTGCCGAAAATTAGGGTAATTTGCAACGCTTGTCATGATTCAATGAGAAGACTGTCTCAGTGCTTCCTCATTAGGTTTTGTTTTTGTTTACTGACAAGTTTGCTCTAGAAACTCCTAAAGATATTGCCTTAAAGGTGGCAGGATTTCATTTGTTCTTAGCTTTCTATCTTGAATAGGTTAACCCCATCCCACACCATCACTTCAGACTTTGAATAAATCTCTCATCTTCTATCTCATATTGAATACATTTAGTTCTCAGTATCTTGCATGGAATTAATCATAGCTCTACCTAGAACTGCAAGTGCTGCTCATCAGTTTGCATTTCAATTCCATTATATTTCAGCGATAAGCTCATTATATGTTTTCTTATCACTATGCCATTTTATGACTTAGATGCATATTGGAAGCAGGGTGGGTCCATCAAAATTTATGCCCTAAATATTTATATTCCTTCTCCAAAAACAGACTCCAAGGTGAGGACTCATGTCCAAGGAAACCTGGGAGAAAATCTTAGGAGTAGAACAGGTGTTTTTGGACTTTATGTCTGTGCTCCTCCCCATTCTTATGTTGAAACCACGATCTCCCAGCTGTGCTGGGGCAGTGGGAAGGTTGTTGGGAGATCAAAAAGGCACCCAGGAGTGGGATGTGGGACACAAGGTTTATTGAAAAATTCTTATGGGAAAGGCCCAGCAGTGATGGGCTGGCCAAGTAAACACCTCCATTTCTCATGATGCTTCCCGTGCTTCACCAGAAAGCTGTGCTCCTCTCTTCCTCATGACACTTCATCCAGTGGCAGCAGCTGGTATGAGCACTTATCCTCTCTGCAGTGCTCTGTTCTACAGCCGTCACAGCAGGGAGGGGTCTTACATGAAGCAGTGACATTGTTAGCTTAGCTCCCTTTGTTCCATTGTGTGGCCAGCATCTCAAGGAACTTGGCATACATGCAAGAAAGACGGTTTTCTAGAGATGACCACTAACCTGCCCTAATTCCAGCATACATGAGAGAAAACCCAGCAGCCTTTGAGAGAACTTCTATCTCACTCTCATTGTTCCTTTTAACTTGACCTCAGGACATGGTGTTTTCCTGTTTTCCTTTTCTCTGAGGATAACCCAGGCTTTGGGAGGTCATTAGGTCCATAGGGTGGAAGCCCTCGTGATGGAATTAGCTACACTTTTAAGGAGAAACTCCTCTCATCTCTTCTTTCCTCCTTCCATTCTACCTCCCTCTCTTCCTCAGTCACGTGAAAAAATCAAGAACAGGGTGCTCGCCAATATCCAGATGATGCTGTCCTCTAATCGTGGATTACCAGTCTTCAGAACTGTGAGAATAAATGTTTGTTGTTTAAATGCTCAGTCTTTGGTGTTCGGTTACAGCAGCCCAAGTGACTAAGATCCAGGAATCACAAGTTTTCTAGGTAATTTCATCTTTCATGTGTCTGACATGGCTCCGTGACCATGTAGAGTCTTTTTAAGAAGAAGATTGCAGGCTTAAGCCATTAGAAACAAAACACAAAGAGTTGAGAAAAGATGCATAGAAGAAGTGGTGGGAGCCGTGGGCGTCTTCAGACGGTGCACCTCAAAACACACTGTGGCACCTTGATACCAGTAAGATTCACATACTTCTCACACTAACTTAATTCCGTCATGTCAAAGCTTTTTTCAAAATTATGTGGTTCAACTGATACAATAGAATGGGATAAATCATATGAACACATATGTCTTCAACTGAGACAATACTACATTATGTTTGAGTGATAAGATTCTATTTGAAGTCTGAAGTTTGTAAATATTCATATGACCTTTTCAGCATTTACTACCTGCTTATTGTGTATCATTAATGTTAACATTTAAAATTATTATGGAAGTATATTTTGACATTTTACCTATAGTGTAACAAATCTGCATTTTTTAATTGTAAAACAAACGGGGTACAACTTGTTTCTCTGTACATGAGTAGAGGCATACTGCAGAAGACATGTTTGGGTAACCCTAAGATGGCAGCTGGCGTTGAGCCAAGAGGTGGTGCATAGTTAGTGTTAACAGGCGTGATCTACTTTACCTGATTAGTTAATGTCTCCTCTGCGCTAGTGGTCAACAGATGTTCCTCATTCTTAATTGGTGCTGTGGCGCATGCTCCAACCATGCTACTTAATCCTAAGCTGATTGGCTGCCTTAGATATATAAGACACACACCTATAGGAATACCATCGTATAAGCAGCACTCTGATAAATCGCAGAAAGCAGATGGCAGATCGCAGTACGCGGATGCACCATAGACACACCTTTAGCATACACTTCTAGCACGCACCTTTAGGACACAGGATGTAGGATGCACCTATAGAAGAAGCAGCAGAACTCTAAGAAGAAGTAGCATCTCTAAAAGTGTAGCCTGTCCGATAAGCAAAGATTCTCCTTTAAGCAAAGACTTTTCTTCCTCTCTCTCTGTTTTTCTAAAACTTCCTCTATAAGCTAGGGAACAAGCAAACAAGCAAGAAAGCAACCCACTAAAAGAAAGATAGTAGAAGTAGTTAGTTTCCAGTCCACCTCTGATAAATACCCGCACAATTGTTGCTACAGGCGGTAACAATATCGTGGGCCGCGACAGCATACCATTTGTGTAATCATACACTTACATAGGGTAATGGTGTTTGATTCATTCTGTTACTTTTTCCTTCCCCCCACCCCTCCCACCCCTCTTTTCCCTCTATACAGTCCAACCCTCCTCCATTCTTGCCTCCCTCTCATCCCCCATTATGTGACATCATCTGCTTATGAGTGAGATCATTCGTCCTTTGGTTTTTTGAGATTGGCTTATCTCACTTAGCATGATATTCTCTAATTTCATTCATTTGCCTGCAAATGCCATAATTTTATTATTCTTTATGACTGAGTAATATTCCATTGTATATATATACCACAGTTTCTTTATCCATTCATCAATTGAAGTGCATCTAGGTTGGTTCCACAATCTGGCTATTGTGAATCGAGCAGCCATGAACATTAATGTGGCTGCATCACTGTAGTATGCTGATTTTAAGTCCTTTGGGTATAGGCCGAGGAGTGGGACAGCTGAGTCAAATGGTGGGTCCATTCCAAGTTTTCTGAGGAATCTCCACACTACTTTCCAGAGTGGCTGCACTAATTTGCAACCCCACCAGCAATGTATGAATGTACCTATTTCCCCACATCCTCTCTAACACCTATTGTTGCTAATATTCTTGATAATCACCATTCTAATTGGGGTGAGATGGAATCTTAGGGTAGTTTTGATTTGCATTTCTCTTATTACTAAAGATGTTGAATATTTTTTCATTTATCTGTTGATTGCTTGTAGATCTTCTTCTGTGAAGTGTCTGTTCATTTCCTTAGCCCATTTGTAGATTGGGCTATTTGTATTCTTCATCCAGAGTCTTTTGAGTTCGTTATATATTCTGGAAATTAGTGCTCTATCTGAAGTTTGAGTGGCAAAGATTTTCTCCCACTCTCTAGGCTCTCTCTTCACATTGCTGATAGTTTCCTTTGCTGAGAGAAAGCTTTTTAGTTTGAATCTATCCCAGTTATTGATTCTTGCTTTTATTTCTTGTGCTATGGGAGTCCTGTTAAGGAAATCTGATCCTAAGCCGACATGTTGAAGATTTGGACCTACTTTTTCTTCTATAAGATGAAGGGTCTCTGGTCCGATTCCAAGGTTCTTGATCCATTTTGAGTTGAGTTTTGTGCAGGGTGAGAGATAGGGGTGCATTTTTGATTTGATGTAAAAAAGGTTTTAGTGTAATTTCTGTTAGACTTTGCATTTTTCATTAGTGTTATACTTAACCTGAAAAATGACTGATTCTTATGTCATTGAAACAGTATCATGAATATTCATGTGAAATGTTTTGAAACAAAGTACTATTTTAGTGAGTATAATTAGGAGAGTTTCCATCAGTCTGGAAAATTATGAAAATTGCCTTCCACTTTATAACCTGGCATTCATTTGTAGATTAAAGGATGTTTTTCTGTGAATAAAGCTTATTCAATAAAGTGCCATTTTTTTAAGTGAAAAAAATTATGTTGGTCATAATTTCTGAGGGAACATTTACATCACAATTTGCATTCTGTAAAAGCAGATGCTGGTTTAGAGTTGGGGGTACAGGCTGTTTACTGGGGATTGCTACAGTTTGAATAGGTGTTCTCCAAAGGTCCACGTGTTAAAGGCATGGACTTTTGAGTGGTGCTTTTGGGAGGTGTAGGGCTTTAGGAGGTGGGGCCTTCTGGGAGGTCTTTATGTTGTTGGAGGTGTGACTTTAAAGGTGCTTGTGGGACCCTAGTGTCTCTCTCTTTCTCTCTCGCTTTCTGACTGTGAAGTGTGTGGTTTTGCTCTGACATGTACTTATTGAAGCAAATATGAGCGATTTATTTCTATTTGACAGCCTGCGAGAAGAGGGAATCATGGTTGGTGCTGTTCGTCCTTAGGCCATAACTAATGTGTCGCCTTCCTTCTCTGCTACTCATTCGAGGTTCCCTTACCACCAGCTGGCACTCATGCTGGGTGAACCAGAACTTCATCCCTGAGGCTTACCATGTATTTTTCTCTGTGTGGTTATCAGGGCGTGGCTCCTGTAACTGCAGTGCCAAAAGATAACCCAGAGGATCGCCTGAGTGCCACACGTTTTCTCCATCATTCACATTAGGTTTTTTCTTTTCTTTTTTAATTTTTACAGACTGCATTTTGATTCATTGTGCACAAATGGGGTACGACTTTTCACTTCTGTGGTTATGCTCAATGTAGACTCACACCATTCATGTGATCATACCTGTACATAGGGTAATCAAGTCTGTCTCCACTCACTATCTTTCCTTCCCCCACCTCCTCCCACCCCATTTCCCTCTACACAATCCAAAGTTCCTCCATTCTTCTCTTACTCCCCAGCCACCCTCCAACCCCCGTTATGTATCATCATCCACTTATCAGAGAAAACACTAGACCTTTGGTTTTTTGAGATTGGCTTATTTCACTTAGCATGATATTCTCCAACTCCATCCATTTACCAGCAAATGCCATAATTTTATTCTGCTTTATGACTGAGTAGTATTACATTGTATAAATTATTATTGAGATATGATTTGTATTCCTGGTCATTTCGGCTTATTTTCGGTTTTTAACTTGGCTTGGTTTCTCCTTTGATTGACTTTACCTTTAGGATAGTTCCTCCCTTTGCTGATTTACATTGTTGTTTTTTCATTTCCTCCTCATGAAATATTTTGCTGAGAATGTTTTGTAGTGCAGTCTTTCTATTTGTAAATTCTTTTAACTTTTGTTTATTATGGAAGGATTTTATTTCGTCCTCAAATCTGAAAGTTAGTTTTGCTGGATATAAGATTCTTGGTTGGCATCCATGTTCTTTCAGAGTTTGAAATATGTTGTTCCAGTACCTTCTTGCTTTTAGGGTCTAGGTTGAGAAATTTGCTGATATTTGTATTAGTTTCCCCTTATAGATAATCTGATGCTTTTCTCTCACACCCTTTAAAAATTCTATCTTTATTTTGCATCATTCTCATTTTGTAGCAGATTTATCAAGGCATAATTTACACACAATGACTGTACAAATACAAATTATGGTCTCTCTTACTCTTTCTCTCTCTCTGTTTCTTTCTCTCTCCCTCTCTTTCTCTGTTTCTGTTTTTCTCTCTGTTTCTCTCTCTCTCTCCCTCCCTCCCTCCCTCCTTTCCTTCACTTTTGCTTTGCTGTTTTTATGTCTTTTGTACTCTTTCTTCCCCACCCTCATCCCTGCTTTGCTCTCTCTCTCTTAAAAAAATTATGTAATTTGAGAAGTTTTGACATATGTATGGCCATCAGTACAATAAATGATCCGTCACTACCAAGTGTATCCTCATGGGAGGAATCACAAAAATCTCTTAAACAACAACAACAACCCAGGAGTCTACTAATGATATAATCTATGCAACTTGTGGATCAGTCTGGAATTGATTAATATGTCTACTCACTATTGGTTGTACTTCCTTACTTCTTTACATGCCTAGTATTTTCTTGTTTTAACCAGACATTAACTTAGATGCAGTATATTTGCTGAATTCCTAAATGTAGCCTTGGGTCTCATTCTGTAAATCAATTCAGTTACTTAGAACCATTTAGATCCTTTCAGGTCTTGCTTTAAAGATGTTAGGCAAGATGAGGACAGTGCTTAGTCAAGGTTTAATTTTCCCTGCTTATTAAGGCAATGTCCCTCTAAGTACACTAATGCCCAGTGAATTAAGAGGTTTTCTACAATAGTATTGGAGCACATGCACCATTTTATTCAAATGCAGATTATCTTTTTCTTTTTTGTTTTGGAAATATCTTTATTTTATTATTTTTATTTATGTGGTGCTGAGGCTCAAATCCAGTGCCTCACACGTGCTAGGCAAGTGCTCTACCACTAAGCCACAACCCCAGGCCCAAATTATCTTTTTCTTGACATTTTATTATTGGTATATTTCAGTGTTGTCATTTAAACATTATTATGAGCTAAAATAGATAAGGCAACTAGACATACATTCGGAAGGAAAATAAAATAGAAGTCTTTTGTACAGTGTGACACTGGTGTCAATTTAAGTAACATCCTGATCTGAACTATTTCATAGTCTTCTTGTGGAAAAATTCACACTGCCCTCTGCTGATCACAGAAATGCCCAACTGTGTTGATCGTTCGGGTAGTCCCAAGTGTGTTTAGGACAAACCTCATGAATAATGATCTTCACTCTTGAAAGAAAGGGCCACACTGCTGACTAACCATTACCTTAATGATTAACCCAATAGAGTAAGAGAATAAAAGTTTGAGAACTGTAAAGGGGAACACTTCTTATCCACTATTCTTTTTGACCCTAGAAAAAGATTTTTGTTGTTTTTTTAAGGGTTTGATTTCTTCCTCACATACAAGAACAACTGGCTGGGTCTCTAAAAATGCCAAAGATTTGAAACATGAAATTTGATTGGTGAGCTGTTCTAGGATAAAGGACATTAAAGAAATACATAAACTATATAAAATTCATGATCTTTTGTTAAAATTTGTATTTAAAAGGAAATAATTGTGACAAATGAGAAAATTTGAATATGAACTATTCATTGGGTAGTACTATGATAATAAAACTAAATTGGCTAGGTCTGAAGATTGTCCTTGGTTGTGTTGAAAAATGTTCATATTCGTAGAGGTAAGGAGAGTACCAGCACATGTGAAAGGAAACCAAAATTTAAGAGAAAAAAAAAACCAAAAAACTTTCAAATGTTTAAGCTCCTGAGACTGCTTTAATTAGAACCATAGGCCTAAAAATAAAGGGAATGGGTACCTATAAATTCTATCACAAATTGACTTGTGCTAATGAGATCTGGCATCTTCCTAATACGGGGTCAGTGTCTCTGGTAAAGGACAGGTTTTGGATTGGGGGAGAAGTCACGAAGGTCCATATGAAAGCAATTTCCAGAGAAAGAGATGTGAACATAGAAGAGTAGAACCAGGAGAAGACAAAACAAACCAATTTAAATTAATGTGTGAGACATAATTCCAAAATATTTGAAGAAAGACCAAGAATAATCAATAATCAGAGGAAAACAATTTCACAGGAAATTCACATCATAACCTACTCTGAAAACTATCTTTAAATTGTATATTGTGCTATTCAAAAGGGTTACATGAGGCATAATTTCCATTTACAACAAACAATTATTAAACAAAACTGCAAGAAATGAAACAAGAACAAAGATATAAAACATTTCACATTTTAAAAACAAAATTTATGGCCACTGAAATAGAAATATTAATATAGGAAATAAACTTTAGACTACATTTTATCATTGGAATATATCAATGTTGTCAAAAGTAAAGATCTTATTGAGAAATTCATACATAATAAAGCACACAGAGACAAGGATATTAAAGATATAAAGAAACTCCAACATTCTTCTAAAGGAAGTAATAAAGGAATGAAAAATAAAATCCGAAGAAGCAAATCTGAAGAAATAATTGTAACAAAATTTCCATATTTTAATAAAGGTATGACTACCCAAGTACTTCAGAGAAATAGAAAAATTTGTATTAGATAGGGTGAAATGGCAAATGAATCATAAAGAGAGAACTTCCAGCTTCAGCCCAGAGATGTAGAGAGCTGGAAAGAATGTTACCCCCATCACTGCAACTAGAAAATAGCTGTTGCACTGTGGCTTAATACCTGCTCATACGACAACTCAAGTTATAGGGCAAATAGCTAACTTGAAGGAAAGACAAACACCTGCAGGGATAACAGGATTCGTGCTTCACTAGGACAGCCACCTCCTAAGGCCAAATGCGCTGGTGGGAAAAATAGACACAAAATTTTTAATGAATTCCTAAAGGCTGCATGTGGGTTGGTGTGAAAATGTATGACCCAGGGGGCTGTAGACACATGGGGTTCACACTCACTGGCAGGCTTTTCCTCTGAGAAATGTAAAGAAACAAAGGCCAAGAAAACCTCCCTCTAGTAATAAGCCTCATTAGAAACCATATGAGAGAGAAGAAATGGAATGGACTCTACATTGCTGCAAGAACTGACCTGACAAAAATAACCATCAAAAGTAAAGAATAAGCAAAGACTTTCTCAGTGAACAAAGCATGAGGAAATTTATTGCCAGAAGATCCACTTTAGCAAAAAATTAAATGAAGTTCTTTGGGCAGGTGAAATATGAGCTAGCTTAGGATCTTGGATTTACACAAAGAAATGGAGACATAAACAATGAAATAGATGAAGGAAAATATAAGCTTTTGAAAACTTCGTTATAGAAAGCCTTTTATAAGCGATGCATAGCAATGTATTGTATGTTTATAGACGATAAAAGGATGAAATGTGTGACAAAGATGACACAAAGGTCAGGAAGGAAGAGTTGCACGAGTAGGAAGAAATAGTTATAGGATCCTTACTCTAACACAAGAAAATAAATCACAAGCCGTTCCCTTGATTGGTGCAAAAAAACCTCAATAAAATGCTGGCAAACTGAATTCAACCACACATTAAAAGGATCAGCCCTAAGCAACTCAGTGAGACCCTGTCTCAAAATAAAATATAAAAAAAGGACTGGGAATGTTCCGTGGTTAAACATACCACTGGATTCAATGCCTGGTACAAAAAAAAAAAAAAAGTCATACATCATGATGAAGCAGGATTTGCTACTAAGGTACAATAAGGGTTCAGCATATGCAAATAAATAAATGTGATGCACCAAATTAACATTAAAAGAATTAGGGATAAAGATTATATAATTGTATCAATAAATGAAGAAAAAGCATGCGACAAAATTCAACATCATTCCATGATTAAAAAAAAAAAACAACAACTTCTCAACAAATTTGGTGTCATGTCCTTCAACATAATAAAGCTATGTGACAAATCCAGGATAACATCATAATTAACAATTAAAAGTTGAAAGGTTCCCCTCTATGATCAGGAACAAGGCAAGGACGTTCACTCTCCGCTGGTATTTGAAACAGTACTAGAATCCTAGCCAGAGCAATCAGGCAGGAAAAGAAATAAAATACTTGAAAAGAGAAAGGACATTATTTGGATAGACATTTCTCAAAAGAAGATATAAAATGGCTAATGGGCATATGGGAAAAAACACTCAGCACCCCTAATCACCAGAGAAATGCAAATCAAAATCACAAGGAGATGTCACCCTGCCCTTGTTAAAAAGGCTAACATAGGTCAGCTGCTGGGAGATGCTGGAGCAGAAGAAGCTTCATTCTGAGCTGTGCTGTACGTGAGAACAAAGCAGCAGGTGTACAGCTTCCCAGTGAGGTGGGTGAAAGAGTGTCAGGGCAGCCCCCACATGGCTGTAGGTAGGCTTCTTCGCTGAGGCTTGCAGTGAGCTATGCTGTTTTGAGTGTGTGACCGAGGCCATGAATCAGCTGTTATGATCAGTGTGTAGTCCAGGTCGGTCCAGGTGATTCAGCATATGTACTCAAGGTCATGAACATTTGCTTGTGAGCACGTGCCCACTTATGTAACCTGTGGGCAGAGTGCCTTCTTTGTTTGGCCTATACTTAATAAAGGCCTAGGAAAATGGTTTAGGGCCAGGAGGCTGACTGGCTAGGGGCTATTACTGCTTTGAATAAAGGATGACCATTATTCCTACCATGCCTCACATCTTCTTTCAACTACTAGGTCCTTGAAACTTGCTGTCAGTGCCTGAGACTTGCCCTCCACATGACAGAGAGATTTCACTAAAATTCAATATTGGACACTCAAAGTGGCATAGGGACTCAGAAATTTGGGTGCAACAAAGAAGAAAGCTCACTGTGAGCAGCCACTGGAGCAGATTCACCACAGACCAGACAGGGGGAGTAGAGGAAGCTGCATTCCAAGCTGTGCTGTGTTGTGTCTTGACTTGGAGAAACCTGAGATCCAAAAACGCTGCCTAAACTTATCTGACCCAGAGGCTACACTAAGCACTGGTGCTTGAAAAGTGCACTCTGTAGTACAACTGGCCACAGAGAACCAAGGTGGGAGACATCTTGGGACAAGCGTGCCTTTGCAGTGTCTGTGGGACCTGGGAGATCAGAGGGGGGAAAAAAAAAAAAGAAAATCATAAAAAAACATAGTTAACAATATCCAGGCAGGCACCTATTGACCTATTGAGGAACCTAGGCTGTGCTTGACAGAATGTGAGAGAAAGAAAGAAATGGGGAAGGAGTACACTGTACACAGGGGGACTCAAGTTGGAAGGACAAAGGGAGCCTTGTGATGGGTGGCTCACATGACCAGCTAAAGTGGACGGGAGTCTGAGTGGTGGGGGTGAACACACTCAGGGACTAATACTGGGAAGGCTGTGCTCCTGAGCAACAGGGAGCAGAGGATTCCCCACCTCATGCCCAATGATTGGATTTCTTGGAAGGCTCCTGAGAACCAGATCCACAGAACTGATCAGCTACTGTCTAGCCCTAAGGGTGGGTCAATCTAATCTCTCCAAAGAAGGCCCACCTAACAAAGCCTGGTTATATTTGAGACCTGACTAGACCTCAGCACCACCTGCTGGAACTCCCTCATAGTAAGCTGCAAAAGTGGTAACCTGGGAGTGCACTGAACTGGTCTGAATGGTCAAAATGCAAACTGACAGTATGTTCTACCCCAACCCACCTCATTTTGGTGAGAAGGGAAACTGAGTATTATATCAAACAGCTACAATCTTAGGCTGCTCCAATTGCTAACTCAGAAACACAAAAACAGGAGGGGGTTAATACCCCCCACCCCTTGCTCTATCAGTACATAACTCAAAAAGAAATGAAAAGAAAGATTATTGGACATAGACAAGGACCACCCATCTGGTCAAATATTTTGACCACCTCAGTGGAGAAGATTTCTTCAGTCTTCATCAAGATTTGGGGGATTTTTAAAAAAAATATTTTTAATTTAATTTTTTACTATTATTATTTTTCTTATTCCAAGTGTGTGAGTGTGGCTGTGAGCATGTGAATTCTGGCTGTGCTGATTGGTTCAGGGACATATATACATACATTTATTTGTCTCTTTTTCCCTCATATTTTGCATTTTTAAATGTAATTATCTTTTCCTAGCATTGTCTTGAGAAGGTTTGGGGTTTTGGGTTTGTATGTCTTGGTTTGATTTTGTATTATTTTCATTTGTTTATTTCTCTTGTTTCTCTTTCTCTCTTATCTTCTGCTAGTGGTCAAATTCTATTGTTCACTCTCCCTCTCTCCTAATACCTTGCTTCTTATATTCCCTCCCTTCTATATAAACCTGCTACATCTTTTCTGCATTCTTTCTGTTCACATCCTAAAAATGTGAAGTCTTTTCTAATTTCCTAACACATTTCCTTTTCTCCTAATTAATTGTATGTTTATCATTGTTTAGAACTAATTGGTTTACATAAAGTCTGCCCCCCCACCATTAATGCTAACACAATCATTACTGCTGTAGATGACATAGTTGATACTGCTATTTGCTTTAAAGCCATAACTAGTTCATGAATTATTTTTTTTTTACTGTTGACAATAGCAAATCCACCATTTCTTTTTATTGGTAGCAATTAACATTGAAGATATCATAATAGGATCTGGGAATTAACTTTAACACTATTGTCTGTTGTTTGCAATATTTGTTACTATTGTTTATTTCACTCCCATTCTGTGATGTGCTAGGAACCCACAGGGACACTAAAAATTCACAGGTAGAGATTCTACTGCTGAACTAATATTCTCTGATATTACTCCAACTTAAAGAAGTAAGGAGACAAAATCCCCAAACCAACAACAAGGACCCAAGAAGGAACAATCAGAGAGGGAAACCAGGTCCCATCTGTAGGCATCTACTATACATCAAAAACAGAGAGAAATTCTAGAGCAAATAAGATAATAATACACAAAGAACATGTGCAAAAATAAAAAAATAAAAAAAAGAGGTAATGGAATCAACCTCAATTGATGTGCAAGACTAAGACCTCTGAACAAAAGGAAACAAAAGAAAACAAAAGAAAACAGGCAAAATCTACAATTCCCCCACAAAGGATCCCACTGATAGTGAGGTGGATGAAAACCCAGAGAAAGACTATAAAAAACTGATTATCAAAAGGTTCAATGAATGGCCATTATCAAGAATACAAGCAACAATAAGTGTTGGTGAGTATGTGGGGGAAAAGGTACACTCATCCATTGCTGGTGGGACTGCAGATTGGTGCAACCACTCTGGAAAGCAGTATGAAGGTTCCTCAGAAAACTTGGAATGGAACCACCATTGACCCAGCTATCCCACTCCTCAGTTTATATCCAAAGGGCTTAAAATACTACAGTGATGTAGCCACATCAATGTTTATAGTAACTCAGTTCACAATAGCTAAGCTATGGAACCAACCTAGATGCCCTTCAACAGATGAATGGATGAAGAAAATGTGGCACATATGCACAATGGAATATTACTCAGCCTTAAAGAACAATGAAATTTTGGCATTTGCAGGTAAATGGATGGAACTGGAGAATATCATGCTAAGTGAAATAAGCCAATCCCAAAAAACCAAAGGCCAAATGTTTTCTCTAATATGTGGATACTGACCCATAATGGGGGCTTGAGCAAGGGAAGAATGGAGGAACTTTGGACTGAGCAGAAGGGAGTGAGGGGAAGGGAGGAGGTGTTGGGGTGGGAAAGATGGAGGAATGAGACAGACATTATTACCCTATATACATGTATTATTGCATGAATGGTGTGACTCTGCATTGTGTTCAACCAGAGAAATGAAAAGTTGTGCTTCATTTGTGTACAATTAGTCAAAATGCATTCTGCTGTTGTGTCTAACTAATTAGAACAAATAATTTAAAAACTCAAAAGTTCTGTTTATAAGTGACAATGTTCAAGTAGAATGTGAAATGAAAATGAAAATATGTGAAAATAACTCCAATCTGTGCTTTTCAAGGTTGAATTGCAAACAGGACAAGTCTATTCCCAGAGCCTTGGCATCTGAATATAAATTTGTTCTTATGTTAGAAAAAATTGTTCAATGAACTAAATGAAGATCTAAGTAAGAAATCGAGACAGCAATTGCAAGAGTTGAAAGACCATTTTAACAAAGAAATAGAAATAGTGAAAAGAAACCAAGCAGAACTCCTAGAAATGAAAGACGTGATCAATCAAATTAAAAACTTACTCGAAGACATCACTAACAGATTAGATTGGATAGAAAATAGACCTCATCCCTTGAAAATAGAAATTCAGTTATTGAATACAGTTTATATGATCTTTAGTACATATAAGGCATAAGGAGAAAAAATTATAGAACATGACCAGAATATACAAGAACTCTGGGACAAATTTAAAAGACCAAACCTGAGAATCACTGGGATAGAAGAGAATATGGAGAAACAAACTAAAGGCATTTCAATGAGATAATTACAGAAAACCTTCCCCATATCATGAGATAGACATCCATATACAGGAAGTTTACAGGATCCCAAATAGACTCCCTCAAATGAGAAGCTCACTGAGACATCATAATCAAAACACCTAATAGAAAATAAGGAAAGAATGTTAAAAGAAGCAAGAGAGAAATATCAGGTCACATTTAGCAGCAAACCAATAAGGCTTACTTCTGATTTCTCAGCTCAGATACTAAAATCAAGGAGGGCCTGGAATGAGATATTCCAAACCTAAAAGAAAATGATTGTCTTCCAAGGTTACTATACCTAGCAAAACTCAGTTTCAAATTTCAGGGGGAAATAAAAATATTCCATAACAAGAATAAACTAAAAGAATTCATGAGCATCAATCCAGCACTACAAAGAATCCTCAAAGATAAATGGCACACAAAGGAAAAAAAAACAACTTCTAAAGCCCACAAACAAAGGAGCTCAATAGAAGATTAATCCAATAAATGGGAGCCAAGGATAAAATATAGCAAAAAACAAAAATGGCAGGAAACCACAAATACAAATTCATATTAATGCTGAATGTTAATGGTCTCAACTCCCCAATTAAAAGACACAGATTAACAGAATGGATAAAAAAATAAATAAAATCAACTATATGATGTTTACAAGAGACTCATAGACAAAGACACCCCTAGGCTGAAGGTGAAAGGATGGCAAAAAATATTCCACCTGTATGGTCCAAGAAAACAAGTAGGAGCAGCTATTCTCATAACTGACAAAGCAAGCTTAAAGAAAAAATTGATCTGAAGAGACAAAGAAGGCCACTACATCCTAGTAAAGGGAAAAATTCAATAAGAAGATATAACCATAGTCTCCATTCATGCCTCAAATGTGAACACACCCAATTACATAGAAAAATACTCTGAGATATTAAATCCCAATAGACCCCAACACAATAATACTAGGAGATTTCAATACATCCTCATCACCAATAGACAGGTAATCAAAACATAAAATCAATAAAGATATTCCCTAACTTAAACAACACTATAAATCAAAGGGGCCTAATGGACATATGCAGAACACTCCACACCCAAACAGCTGAATTTACCAAAATTTTCCAAAATGTATTGTATTCTAGGTCATAAAGAAAATCTTAGCAAATACAAGATAATTGATATAATCCCATGTATCCTATCATATCAGAATGGAATGAAGCTAGAAATCAATAGCAATAAAAATAATAGAAACAACATAAACACATGGAGATTGAACAATACTCTCTTAAATGAAGAATGGATCAAAGAAGAAATGAGAATAGAAATCAAGAAATTCTTAGAAATGAATAAGACAAAGACACAAAATATCAAAATCTCTGAGATAGTATGAAAGCAGTTCTAAGAGGAATATTTATAGCCTGAGCACTTATATTAAAAAAATTAGAGAGATCCCAAATAAATAAGCTTATGCTCCACCTCAAGGCCTTTGAAAAAGAAGAACAAACTAACCCTCAAATCAGTAGAAGACAGAAAGTAATTAAGATCATCAGAGATGAAATCAATGAAATTGAGAATAAGAAAACAATACACAGGATCAATGTAACAAAGACTTAGACCTTAGAAAAGATAAATAAAATTGATAAACCATTAACCACACTAACCAAAAGACAGAGTGAGAAGAAGCAGATCAATAAGATCAGAGATGAAAAAAGAGATATCACCACAGATCTTTCTGAAATCCAGAGGTTTACTAGAACTTATTTTGAAAATTTATACTGCAATAAATTAGAAAATCTGGAAGATATTGACAAATTTCTAGACACATAATGCCTACCCAAATTGAACCAGGAAGTTGTAGAAAATCAAAAGAGACCAATATCAAGTAATGAAATTGAGACAGCAATTAAAAGCCTTCCAAAACAGGAAAGTCCAAGACCTGATGAATTCTCAGCTGAGTTATACCAGACTTTTATAGAAGAACTAACACCAGTCTTCCTCAAATATTCCATGATATTGAAAGTAAGAGAACACTCCCAAATACTTTCTATAAAACTAGTATAAGTCTGATACCAAGATCAAAGACTCATCAAGAAAAGTAAACTACAGACCAATACCCCTGATGAACATAGAAGCAAAAACCCTTAATAAAATATTAGTAAACTGAATTAAAAAAAACATCAAAAAGATAATACATCATCATCAAGGGGGTTTTATTCCAGAAGTGCAAGGTTGGTTCAACATATTAAAATCAACAAATGTAATTCATCATTTAAACAGAATTAAGGACAAAAATCACATGACCATCTCAATAGATGCAGAAAAGTCTTTTGATAAAATCCAACACCGATTCTTTTTTTTTTTTTTTTTTTTTGGTACTGGGGATCGAACTCAGGGCCTTGTGCTTGTGAGGCAAGCACTCTACCAGTTGAGCTATCTCCCCAGCCCCCAACACTGATTCATGTTAAAAACACTGAAGAAGCTAGGGATTGAAGGAACTCACCTCAACATTGTAAAAGTCATATTTGACAAATCCAAAGCCAACATCATACTATATGTTCTCTAAAATCAGGAACAAGGCAAGTCTGTACACTCTCACCATTCCTATTCAACATAGTCATTGAAATATCAGCCAGAGCAATCAGGCAATAAAAGGAAATTGAAGGGATACAAATAGGAAAAGAAGAAGTCAAACTATCTCTGTTTGCAGACAATATGATCCTATATCTAGAAGATTCCAAAACTCTGCCAAAAGACTTCTAGAACTTAGAAATGAATTTAGCAAAGTAGCAGGATATCAGACCAACACCCATTAATCAATAGCTTTCCTATACCCCAAAAGTGATTCAGTTGAGGAAGAAATCAGGAAAAGCATTCTATTCTCAATAAACTCCAAAAAAAAAAAAAAAAAATTAAATACTTGGGAATTAATCTAACCAAAGATATAAAAGAGCTCTACAATGAAAATTACAAAACACTGAAGAAAGATATTGAAGACATTAGAAGATGGAAAGATCTCCTATGTTCTTGGACAGACAGAATTAATATATTGTCAAAATGGCCATATTACCAAAAGCAATATACAGATTCAATGCAATCCTCATCAAAATACCAATAACATTCTTCACAGAATTTGAAAACACAACTCTTAAATTCTTTGAAAGAATAAGTGCCCTAGAATAGCCAAAGCAATACTAAGCAAGAAAAGTGAAGCAAGAGGCATCACAATACCTGATCTGAAATTATACTACAGAGCTGTAGTAACAAAAACAAAAGACCTAAACTCAGGAACTAAAACTACAAAATTGTTACAAGAAAATATAGGCAAAATCTTCATGCCTACAGGTTAGGCAATGGTATTTTAGCTATAATACCTGAGCAACAAACAAAAATCAGATAAATTGAACCTCATCAAAATTAAAAACTTTGACCTTATAGGAGTTGAGAATAGAGTGTTGGTTATCAAAGGATGGTGAAAGTGGGATCCAAGATGGTGGGCTAGAGGGAGGCTACATTCCTTGTTGCTCTGTAACTTGGGGTTCAAGCAGAGGAAATACTGTTTCTCTATGAGGGAGTCCTTGATGCCCACTGATCCCCTCTGTTTATCCTATTCATCCACCTCAAACATCCATCTTTTGCCAGCATATCACTTGCTTTTTGAGTGTGGATTGCTCACAGACTGTTGCCTATCATCCACCATTTGCCCGTTTGCCTGCCTCTTGCCGGCTCATCACCTGCCTTTCAACTACCCATCTTCCACTGCCCAACATCCACCCAGTGATCATTTGCTGTTAGCCTGCAGACTGCCCGTAGACCACCAACCGATCACTTGCTGCCCACTGTTGCCTGGAAGTTCATTGTCACAGTGACCACAGGTGAGGTACTGGAAGCCTTCAGGACACTAAAAGGTTACAAGGTGAAATCTATACTGTCTCAGCCCCATACCGCTAGATGAGAAGCCACACAAACAACATGAAAAAACAAGGGAACAAAGTGCCTCAAACAAACCAACATGTTCCCAGAACAGAATTCATAGACAACATAGTAGAAGAAATGTCAGTGATGGAGTTTAGAAAATACAGTTAGATTGATCTTTGAAATAAGGGATGGTATTAGAGAGAAAATACAGAAAGTGAAAGATCACTTCAATAAAGAGGTAGAGATTATAAAAAGGAATCAAGCAGAAATCCTTGAAATGAAGGAAACAATAAACCAAATTAAAAATTCAATGGAAGATATCACCAACAGACTAGACCACTTGAAAGACAGAACCTCAGACAATGAAGACAAAATATATACTCTTGGAAATAAAGTTGACTGCACAGAGAAAATAGTAAGAAATCATGAACAGAACTTCCAAGAAATATGGGATGGAAGACAAAATTTAAGATTTATCTTGAATCTTAACAAACATGAAAAGATCAAATTTAAGATTTATCAGAATAGATGAAGTCATTGAGAGACACACCAAAAGAATGCACAATCTTTTCAATAACATAATATCAGAAAATTTCCCAAATCAAAAGAATGATATGGAAAATCAACTACAAGAGACTTAAAGGACCCCAAATGTACAAAATTACAGTAGACCAACACCAAGGCACATTATAATGAGAATGACTAACATACAGAATAAGGATAGAATTTTAAAGGCTGAGAGAGAAAAATATCAAATTACATATAGGGGGAAACCAATTGGATCTCAGCTTATTTCTCAACCCAGGCCCTCAACCATAGGAATTCCTGGAAGAACATATATCAAGCTGTGAAAGAAAATGAATGCCAAGAATTTTATATCCAGTAAAATTAAGCTTCAGATTTGAAGAGGAAATAAAAACCTTCCATGAGAAACAAAAGTTAAAAGAATTCACAACTAGAAAGCCTGCACTGCAGAATATTCTCAGCAAAATATTCCATGAGGAGGAAATGAAAAAACAATGATAACCAGCAGAGGAACTACACTAAAGGAAAGGTAAATTAAAGGAGAAACTGAGTCAAGTTAAAAACCAAAAATAAACCAAAATGACTTTGAATATAAATCATACCTCAATAATAGCCTTGAATGTTAAAGGCCTAAAATCATCAATCAAAAGACATAGACTGACAGGTTGGATTTTAAAAAAGACCTAAAAATATGCTGTTTTAAAAAGACTCCCCTCCTAGGAAAAGACATCCACAGACTAAAGGTGAAAGTTTTGGAAAAAATATCACTCACATGGATCATGTAAACAAGCAGGAGATTCCATCCTCATATCAGACAAAGTGAACTTTAAACCAAAGTTAGTCAGAAGGGATAGAGAAGGGACGTTTCGTACTGTTTAAAGAGAATCATACATCAATAAGACATAACAATTGTTAATATATATGCCCCAAACAAACCTTTCTCAATTTCAAGAATCAAATAGACCACAACACAATAACACTAGGTGACTTTAACACACCTCTCTCACCACTGAATAGATCTTCCGAACAAAAGCTAAACTAAGAAACTATAGAATTAAATGATACAATCAACGGTTAAGACTTAATGAACATATATAGAGTATTTCATCCATCCTCAAGCAAAGACACTTTCTTCTCAGCAGCACATGAATCCTTTCCTAAAATAGACCATGTGTTAGATCACAAAGCAACTCTCAGCAAATACAAAAAAAATTGAAATACTACCCTGCATTCTATCAGATTATAATAGAATGAAACTAGAAATCAACAATAATAAAAAAAATAGAAGCTACTCCAGCACCTGGAGAATAAATAGCATGTTATTGAATGATGAATGGATAAAAGAAGAAATCAAGGAGGAAATAAAAAAATACTTAGAGGTAAATGAGTACACTGATAAAACATATCAAAATCTCTGGGAGGCTATGAAGGCAGTGTTAAGAGGAAAGTTCATTGCATTGAGCTCATACATTAAAAGAATAAAAAGTCAACATATAAATGACCTAACATTACATCTCAAAACCTTAGAATCAACACCCAAAGTAGCAGAAGACAGGAACTAATTAAAATTAGAGCTGAAATCAATGAAATTGAAACAAAAGAAACAATTCAAAAATTTGACAAAACAAAAAGTTGGTTCTTGGAAAAAATAAACAAAATTGATAAACTTAGCTGCACTAACAAAGAGAAAGAGAGAGAGAGAACACAAATTACTAAAATTTGTGATGAAAAAAATCATGATGGATACTTTTTAAATACAAAAGATAATTAGAAGCTATTTTGAAAATTTATACTCCAAAAAATAGAAAAACTTGAAGACAGTGACAAATTTCTAGACATATGGTCTACCCAAACTGATGCAGGAGGACATAAACAATTTAAACAGAATAATTTCAATCACTAAAATAGAAGAAACCATAAAAGAAAGCCTACCAACCAAGAAAAGCCCAGGACCAGACAGATTCTCAGCTGAGTTCTACAAGACCTTCAAAGAAGAATTAACACCAATACTCCTCAAAGTATTCCTTGAAATACAAAAGGAGGGAACCCATCCAAACTCATTCTATGAAGCTAGTATCACCTTGATACCAAAATCAGACACAGACACATCAAGGAAAGAAAACTTCAGACCAATATCCCTGATGAACAAATGCAAAAATTTATTTTTTATTTTTATTCTTTTATTGTAAACAAATGGGATACATGTTATTTCTCTGTTTGTACATGGCGTAAAGGCATACCATTTGTGTAATCATAAATTTAAATAGGATAATGTTGTTTGATTCATTCTGTTATTTTTTCCCTTCCCCCCCACCCCTCCCACCCCTCTTTTCCCTCTATACAGTCCTTCCTTCTTCCATTCTTGCCACCCTTCCTAACCCTCACCCTAAACCTAACTCTAGCCCTAACACTAACCCCACCCACCCCCCCTTATGTGTCAACATCCGCTTATCAGCGAGATCATTCGTCCTTTGGTTTTTTGAGATTGGCTTATCTTACTTAGCATGATATTCTCCAATTTCATCCGTTTGCCTGCAAATGCCATAATTTCATCATTCTTTATGGCTGAGTAATATTCCATTGTATATATATGCCACAGTTTCTTTATCCATTCATCAATTGAAGGACATTTAGGTTGGTTCCTCAATCTGGCTATGGTGAATTGAGCAGCAATGAACATTGTTGTGGCTGTATCTCTGTAGTATACTGATTTTAAGTCCTTTGGGTATAGGCCAAGGAGTGGGATAGCTAGGTCAAATGGAGGTTTCTTCCAAATTTCTGAGGAATCTCCATACTGCTTTCCAGAGTGGCTGCACTAATTTGCAATCCCACCAGCAATGTATGAGTGTACCTTTTTCCTCACATCCATGCCAACACCTATTGTTGCTTGTATTCTTGATAAACACCATTCTAATTGGGGTGAGATGGAATCTTAGGGTATTTTTGATTTGCATTTCTCTTATTACTAGAGATGTTGAACATTTTTTCATATATCTGTTGATTGCTTGTAGATCTTCTCCTGTGAAGCATCTGTTCATTTCCTTAGCCCATTTGTTGATTGGATTGTTTGTATTCTTGGTGTAGAGTTTTTTGAGTTCTTTATATAGTCTGGAAACCAGTGCTCTATCTGAAGTATGAGTGGCAAAGATATTCTCCCACTCTCTAGGCTCTCTCTTCACATTACTGATAGTTTCCTTTCCTGAGAGAAAGTTATTTAGTTTGAATCTATCCCAGTTGTTGATTCTTGCTTTTATTTCTTGTGCTATGGGAGTCCTGTTAAGGAAGTCTGATCCTAAGCCAACATGTTGAAGATTTGGACTTACTTTTTTTTTTTTTTATTGTAAACAAATGGGATACATGTTGTTTCTCTGTTGGACTTACTTTTTATTCTATAAGATGGAGGGTCTCTGGTCTGATTTCAAGGTCCTTGATCCATTTTGAGTTGATCTTTGTGCAGGGTGAGAGATATGGTTTAATTTCATTCTGTCGCATATGGATTTCCAGTTTTCCCAGCATCATTTGTTGAAGAGGCTATCTTTTCTCCATTGCATATTATCTATTTTGGTACCAATACCATGCCGTTTTTGTTACTATTACTTTGTAGTAGAGTTGGAGATCTGGTATTGTGATACCCTCTGCTTCGCTCTTTCTGCTAAGGATTGCTTCAGGTATTCTGGGGTTCTTATTCTTCCAGATGAATTTCATAATTTCTTGCTCTATTTCTGCAAGGTACATCATTGGGATTTTAATTGGAATTGCACTGAATCTGTATAGCACTTTTGGTAGTATGGCCATTTTGACAATATTAATTCTGCTATCCCAGAACATGGGAGATCTTTCCATCTTCTAAGGTTTTCATTAATTTCTTTCTTTAGTGTTCTGTAGATCTCATTGTAGAGGTCTTTCACCTCTTTTGTGAGATTGATTCCCAAGTATTTTATTTTTGTTGAGGCTATTGTGAATGGGATAGTTTTCGTAACTTCTCTTTCTGAAGATTCATCACTTATGTAGAAAAATGCATTGAATTTATGAGGTAACCTGCCACTTTACTGAATTCACTTATGAGTTCTAAAAGTTTTCTGGTGGAATTTCCAGGTTCCTCTAAATATATAATCATGTCATCAGCGAACAGGGATAGTTTGAGTTCTTCTTTTCCTATTTGTATCCCTTTAATTTCTTTGGTTTGTCTAATTGCTCTGGCTAGAGTTTTAAGGATGATGTTGAATAGAAGTGGTGAAAGAGGGCATCCCTGCCTTGTTCCAGTTTTTAGGGGCAATGCTTTCCATTTTTCACCATTTAGAATGATATTGGCCATGGGCTTAGCATAGATGGCCTTTACAATGTTAAGGAATGTTCCCACTATCCCTATTTTTCTTAGTGTTTTGAGCATGAAGGGATGCTGTATTTTATCAAATGCTTTTTCTGCATCTATTGAAATAATCATGTGATTCTTAACTTTAAGTCTGTTGATATGGTGAATGACATTTATTGATTTCCGAATGTTGAACCAACCTTGCATCCCTGGGATAAAACCCACTTGATCGTGGTGCACTATCTTTTTAATATATTTTTGTATACGATTTGCTAAAATTTTGTTGAGAATTTTTGCGTCGATGTTCATTAAGGATATTGGTCTGAAATTTTCTTTCCTCGATGTGTCTCTGTCTGGTTTAAGTATCAGGGTGATATTGGCTTCATAGAATGAGTTTGGGAGGGTTCCCTCCTCTTCTATTTCATGGAATAGTTTGAGGAGTATTGGAATGAGCTCTTCTTTAAAAGTTTTGTAGAACTTGGCTGAGAACCCATCTGGTCCCGGACTTTTCTTTGTTGGTAGGTTTTTGAAGACCTCTTCTATTTCATTGCTTGAAATTGATTTATTTAAGTTGTGTATGTCCTTCTTGTTCAGTTTAGGTAATTCATATGTCTCTAGAAACTTGTTAATGTCTTCGTGGTTTTCTGTTTTGTTGGAATATAGGTTTTCAAAATAGCTTCTAATTATGTTTTGTATTTCACTCGTGTCTGTTGTGATATTTCCTTGTTCATTCTGGATTTTAGTAATTTGAGTTTTCTCCCTCTTTCTCTTTGTTAGTGTGGCTAAGGGTTTATCAATTTTGTTTATTTTTTCAAAGAACCAACTCTTTAGTTTGTTAATTTTTTCTATTGTTTCTTTTGGATTGTTTCATTGATTTTGGATCTGATTTTAACTATTTCCTGTCTTCTACTACTTTTGGTGTTGGTCTGCTCTTCTTTTTCTAGGGCTTGAGCTGTAGTGTTAAGTCGTTTATTTGTTGGTTTTTAATTCTTTTGTTGAATGCACCCCATGAAATAAATCTTCCTCTAAGTACTGCTTTCATAGTGTCCCAGAGATTTTGATATGATGTGTCTTTGTTCTCGTTTACCTCTAAGAATTTTTTAATTTCCCTCCTGATGTCTTCTGTTATCCATTCTTCATATAATAGCGTATTATTTAATCTCCAGGTATTGGAGAAGTTTCTGTTTTTTATTCTGTCATTTATTTCTACTTTCAATCCATTATGATCTGATAGAATAAAAGGTAGTATCTCTATCTTCTTGTATTTGCTAACAGTGGCTTTGCGGCATAAAATATGGTGTATTTTAGAGAAGGATCTATGTGCTGCTGAGAAGAAAGTGTATTCATTCTTTGTTGGATGGTATATTCTATATATGTCCGTTAAGTCTAAATTGTTGATTGCGTTATTGAGATCTGTAGTTTCTTTATTCAATTTTTGTTTGGAAGATCTATCCAGTGGTGAGAGGGGTGTGTTAAAATCACCTAGTATTATTGTGTTGTGGTCTATTTGATTTCTGGAATTGAGAAGGATTTGTTTGACATACATGGATGAGCCAATGTTTGGGGCATAGATATTTATGATTGTTATGTCTTGGTGATTTATGCTTCTGTTAAGCAGTAAGTAATGTCTTTCTTTATTCCTTCTGACTCGTTTTGGCTTGAAGTCTACATTATCTGAAATGAGGATGGATACTCCAGCTTTCTTGCTGTGTCCATGTGCATGGTATGTTTTTTCCCATCCTTTCACCTTTAGTCTGTGGGTACCTCTTTCTGAGATGAGTCTCTTGCAGGCAGCATATGTTGGATTTTTCTTTTTAATCCAATCTGCCAGTCTATGTCTTTTGATTGATGAGTTCAGGCCATTAACATTCAGGGTTATTATTGTGATATGATTTGTATTCCCAGTCATTTGACTCATTTTTGTTTTTTGACATGATTTGGTTTCTCTTTTATTTGGCTATTCCTTTAGTTCCTCCCATTGCTGATTTGCATCATTATTTTTCATCTCTTCCTCATGGAATATTTTGCTGAGAATGTTCTGTAATGCTGGCTTTCTTTTTGTAAATTCTTTTAGCTTTTGTTTATCATGGAAGGATTTTATTTCGTCGTCAAATATGAAAGTAAATTTTGCTGGGTATAAGATTCTTGGTTGGTATCCATTTTCTTTCAGGGCTTGGTAAATATTGTTCCAGGCCCTTCTAGCTTTTAGGGTCTGGATTGAAAAATCTTCTGATATTCTTATTGGTTTCCCCCTGAATGTATTTTGATTCTTTTCTCTCGCAGTCTTTAAAATTCTGTCTTTATTTTGTATGTTAGGCATTTTCATAATAATGTGCCTTGGTGTGGGTCTGTTGTAATTTTGTATATTTGGAGTCCTATAAGCCTCTTGCACCTGGTTTTCCATTTCATTCTTCAGATCTGAGAAATTTTCTGATATTATTTCATTGAATAGATTGTTCATTCCTTTGGTTTGTTTCTCTAAGCCTTCCTCAATCCCAATAATTCTCAAATTTGGCCTTTTCATGATATTCCATAATTCTTGTAGATTCTGTTCATGATTTCTTACCATCTTCTCTGTTCAATTTTGTTTTCAAGATTAAATATTTTGTCTTCAGTGTCTGAGGTTCTGTCTTCCAGGTGTTCTATCCTATTGGTTATGCTTTCTATGGAGTTTTTAACTTGGTTTATTGTTTCCTTCTTTTCAAGGATTTCTATTTTTTTTCAGTATCTCTAAATCTTTATTGAAATGATCTTTTTCTTCCTGTATTTGCTCTTTTAACTGTTGATTGGTGCGATCATTTAATGACTGCATTTGCTCTTTCATCTCGTCCTTCAATGCCTGCATTTGCTCTTTCATCCCCTCGTTTGCTTCCCTGATTGTTTTAATTATATACATTCTGAACTCCCTTTCTGACGTTTCTTCTGCTGTGCTGTCATTGGGTTTTATTGATATAGTATCTAGGTTTGTTTGGGACATTTTCTTCCCTTGTTTTCTCATATTGGTCAGATATCAGTGGGACTCTGAGATATTGCAGATTTCCTCTTTGGCTTATAGTGTCCTTGTAGATTTCCAGTATATCACCTCCTAGCCTTCAGTAGCCTGAAGTCTTGGAGGAACTTGATAATGCAGTGCTTCTGAAGAAAGCTGCCCCTAGACCGGTACTGTGTCCAGGGCTGGGGGCTGGTTCTGCATGGAAATCCTCTCACTGGGTGTTCCTGCTCCTAGAAGCTGGCTATAGACAGGGCCTGCCCCCCCCTAGGGGTGCCAGGCTGCTGGGGGAAAGACTCTCCCTGTCCTGCCTTGGTCCCAGAAGCCACCTGTGGGCCAGGCCCACTGCTGGGTTCAGGGCTTGGGGTTGGCTCTGTGTGGAAAAGCTCTCACTGGGTGGTCTGCTCCAAGAAGCTGGCGTGGGTTGAGCCTGCTTCCGGAGGGAGCAAGGCTGCTTGGGGAAGTCTCTGGCTGTCCTGCCCTGGTCCCAGCAGCCACCTGTGGGCCGGGGCCTGCTGCTGGGTCCGGGGCTTGGGGTTGGCTCTGGGCGGAAAAGCTCTCACTGGGCAGGCCTGCTCCAAGAAGCTGGCGTGGGTCGAGCCTGCCGCTGGAGGGAGCAGGGCTGCTTGGGGATGACTGTAGCTGCCCTGTCCTGCTCCTGAGAAGCTGCCCCTGTGCAGACCTGCTGCCTAGGCCAAGCTTCACCCAGTGGGGGACACTCACCCCACGGCTCTATGTTGGTCCGAGTCTCTCAATACCTCCCCTTCTTGAATCCTAGGTTCTGGAGTGCGAGGAGATGCAGTCATTCTCTAGTCCGCCATCTTGGATCTTTCTGCAAAAATTCTTAATAAAATTATGGTAAATCACATGCAAAAACATATTAAAAAGATATGCACCACAATTTAAGTGGGGTTCATCCTCAGAATGCAAGGTTGGTTCAACATATGGAAATCAATAAATGGAATACATCACATCAATAGACTTAAAGAGGACAATCATATAATGATCTCAATAGACACAGAGTAAGCATTTGACAAAATACAGCATCTCTTCAAGTTCAAAAAACTAGAAAAAATAGGGATAGTAGGAACATACCTCAACATTGTAAAAGCTGTCTATCATAAGCCCATGACCAATATCATTCTAAATGGAGAAAAATTGAAAGCATTCCCCCTAAAAACTGAAACAAGACAGGGATGCCCTCTCTCACTACTTCTATTCAATATTGTCCTTGAAATCCTAGCTGGAGAATCAGACAGATCAAAGAAATTAAAGGGATACAAATAGGAAAAGAAGAACTCAGACTATCACTATTTGCCAGTGACTTGATTCTATATTTAGAAGAGCCAAAAATTTCCACCAGAAAACTTATAGAACTAATAAATGAATTCAGAAAGTAAGCAGGATACAAAATCAATACCCATAAATCAAATGCATTTCTATAAATAAGTGATGAATCCACTGCAGGAGAAATTAGGAAAACTACCCCATTCACAATAGCCTCAAAAAAAAAAAAAAAAAAAAAAAACTTTGGAATCAATCTAACGAAAGAGGTGAAAGACAACCAGAATGAAAACTACAGAACACTAGAGAAAGAAATTGAAGAAGACCTTAGAAGATGGAAAAATCTCCCATGTTCTTGGATAGGCAGAATGAATATTGTCAAAATGGGCATATTATTAAAAGTGTTACACAGATTCAATGAAATTCCTATTAAAATCTCAATGACATCTTCATACAAATAGACAAATCAATCATGAAATTCATTCAGAAAAATAAGAGACCCAGAATAGCCAAGGCAATCCTTAACAAGAAGAGTGAAGCAGGAGGCATCACACTACCAGACTTTAAACTATACTACAGAGCAATAGTAACAAAAACAGCATGGTATTGGCACCAAAATAGACATGTAGACCGACGGTACAGTATAGAAGACACAGAGATAAACCCACATAAATACAATTAACTCATACTAGACAAAGGTGCCAAAAATATACATTGGAGAAAAGATAGCCTCATCAACCAATGGTGCTGGGAAAACTAGAAATCCATATGTAACAAAATGAAATTTTGTTGTATCTCATCCTGCACAAAAATCAACTCAAAGTAGATCAAAGACTTAGGCACTAAAACAGACCCTGCACCTAAGAAAAGAAAAAGTAGGCGCAAATATTCATCATGTCAGTGTAGGACTTAACTTCCTTAACAAGATTCCTAAAGCACAAGAAGTAAAGTTAAGAATCAATAAATGGGATGGATTCAAACTAAAAAGCTTCTTCTCAGCAAAGGAAACAATAATTTGAAGAGAGAGCCTACAGAATAGGAAAATTATCTTTACCATATGCACCTCAGATAGAGCACTAATCTCCAATATATACAAAGAACTCCAAAAACTTAATGCCCCTGCATATGAAAACATGTTCATCATCTCTTGCAATTAGAGAAATGCAAATCAAAACTGCTCTACAATTTCATCTCACTCCAGTCAGAATGTCAATTATCAAAAATACAAGCAATAATAAGTTTGGGAAGGATGTGGGGAAAAAGGTACACTCATACATTGCTGGTGGGACTGCAGATTGGTGCAACCACTTTGAAAAGCAGTATGGAGATTCCTCAGAAAACTTAGAATGAAATCATCATTTGACCCAGCTATCCCACTCCTCAGTTTATATCCAAAGGACTTAAAATCAGCTTACTACAGTGATGCAGTCACTTCAATGTTTATAGCAGCTCAATTCATGATAGCATCATGATAGCAAAACTATGGAAACAACCTAGATGCCCATTAACAGATGAATGGATAAAGAAAATGTGGTACATATGCACAATGGAATATTATTCAGCTTTAAGGAAGAATGAAATTATGGCATTTGCAGGTAAATGGATGGTACCAAAGAATATCATGCTAAGTGAAATAAGTCAATTCCAAAAAAACCAAAGGTTGAGTGTTTACTCTTATAAGCATATGCTGATCCATAGTGGGGGTGGGTAAAGAAGAATGAAGGAACTTTGCATTTTACAGAGGGGAATGAAGGGTGAGGTGGAATGGGAGGGGATGAGAAGGATGGTAGATTGAGACAGATATTATTACCCTATATACATGTATGAAAAAAATTTTTTTAAAAATATTTATCACTGTCAAAAGATAATGAAAAAATAAATAAATAAAAGGAAAAAAGAAAACATTTGAGCTGGGGAAAAAAAGGATGGTGAAAAGTGCAGGAATGATAAATGGATGCTCTTTTAGTTATCTCTCTATTGCTGTGACCAAAACACATGACATGAAAATTTTAGAGGAGGAAAATTTATTTTGACTCATGGCTTCAGAGGTCTCAGTCCATAGACAACTAAATCCATTGCTCTGGGCCCAAGATGAGGCAGAATATCAGGCAGGAAGAAAACAAGGGAGGAAAGTTGCTCAGTTCATAGCAGGGTCAGAAATCAGAGAGTAATATTGGGGGAAGGGGACAAATGGAAGATGCACCCTTCCAGGACATGCCCCCAGTGACTATCTCCTCCGGCCATGCCCCACCTGCCTACGGTTACCACCCAGTCAGTCCATTTAAACTAGGAAGGATTAGGTTATCGCTCTCATCATCTAATAATTTTACCTCTGCATATTCCTATATTAGAAGGAACTTTTGGGAAACACCTCATATCCAAACCATAACATATGCTAAATTATATTTTGATAGGAGCAAGAAATTCTGGTGTGTTAATGCATAAAAGGGTGACTATAGATAGCAATAATGTAATGTACATTTCAAAATGCTAGAAGAAGGGATTCTAAGATAAATGTTTGAGGAGATAAGTATGTTTAACCTGTTAAACATTAAACAATATATATACTTCTCAAAACATTATATGGTACCCCATTAATATGTATAATTTTATGCTTTTATGTATCAGATAAAATAAACTAAAAATTAAAAACTGTTTTGCTTCAAGGGACATTTAAAAAGCAAAAAGAAAATTCATTGCGGAAAATATTTATATATCATATAAGGAACTAGTACCCAACTATATAAAGAACACATATAACTGTGCAATTAAAAAAAAACCCTAGAAAATGGACTAAAGTTTGGAACAGATATTTCTCCAAAGAAGATATACAAATGACCACTAAGCACAAAAAGATGCTCTACATCATTAACCAGAAAAACGCAAAGTAAATTCACAATAAGATACTATTTCTAATCCATGAGGATAACTATAATTAATAAAAAGAGATAATAACAAGTGTCAGACATGATATGGAGAGATTGGAACTCTTTCACATTCCTAGTGGAAAGTTAAAATGGTGCTGTCATTTTGAAAAACAATTACACAGTTCCTTCAAAAGTTAAACACAGAGTTATATGAATCTGCAATTACACTCCTTGGTATATGCCCAAGAGAGTTGAAACATATGCCAACACACCCAAACATGTATGGGAATGTTCATAGCAGTATTACCTGTAATAGTCAAAACCTGAAAATAACCCAATCTACAATAATTGAACGGATAAACAAAATGAAGTATATCCACACAATGAAATATTATTTTGATATAAAAGTACTGATCCATGCTACAATAATGAAAACATTATGTTAGGTGAAATAAGTCATATACAGAAGGTCACAAATCATATGATTCCATTATACTAAATCCCCCAAATTTGCAAATTTATAAAGACAGAGAGTAGATTAGTAATTACCAGGAGCTGGGGCAGGGAGTGATAGGGAGTGACTGCTAACTGGTACAGGGTTTCTTTTGGGGATGATGCAAATATTCTGGAACTAGATAGAGGTGATAGTTGTACCACTTTATGAATATACTAAAAAAACCAAAGTATTGAACTCTACACCTCAAAATAGTTAATTTTCTGGTATGCAATTTATATCTCAATTTTAAAAACATTTGTATTTGTGTATATAATTAAGAAGCAGAGAAACAGATATTATTACCTCATGTATATATATGACTGCATGACAGATGTGATCCTATAATACGTACAATCAGAAAAATGAGAAATTATACACCATTTATGTATGATTTATCAAAATGAATAAATGCATTCTACTGTCATGTATAACTAATTAGAGCAAATAAAACTTTAAAAAATGGAAAAGGAGCAATTAGAAAACAAAATAGTTTTAAATAACATTTATAAAATCAAAAGACTTGTGGGAAAAAGTTACATGAAAATGTATAAGACCTCTACCTTGAAAACCACATGATGGGAAACACAAGACTTTAATAGTGACTTGGAAAACAATAATGTTAACATAACTCTTCTCAAAAATTGATTTCTACGTTCCATGCAATCTTTTTTTTTTTTTTTTTTTTTTTTTTTTTTTTCGGTGCTGGTGATCTGACCTAGAGTCTCATGCATGGTAGAAGGGTGCTCTACCTCCAGGTCACATCCCCAGTCCTCAATACAATGTCAATCAAAATTGTAGCTTATATTTTTGGGAAATTAACAAAAGTCTTCAAATTTAATTTGATATTTTAAAGTCTACAATAGTTAAGACAATCTTGGAGGACTACTTTGGAATAATTTACCAGATTTAAGACTTACTATAAAATAACAGTAATTGAAACTATTATTGCATTACAATAGACAAATTGATCATTGACATAAAAATTAAACCATATGCATATGGTCACTGTACTAGTACATTTATAATAAATGTACTAATGTTACTTAAGAGGGGAAGAAGGCACCAGTCCAACTGGATATTTCACATGAGAAAATAATGAGTCATGACCTGTATTTCATGCCTTACAGAATTTAGCTAGAGATGCCATAACTCTATTTGCGATCAGTGAAGCAAAAAAACTTCTAGAAGAAAACAAGGGAGACTGGGGATATAGCTCAGTGGGTAGGGTGTTTGCCTCCCATGCACAAGGCCCTGGGTTCTATCCCCAGTAGCACAAGAAAATCTGGAAAAGTATGTTCATGATCTTGCAGGGGGGGAGGGGCAACAATTTTTTTTTAACAGAATGTATAAAACACTAATTACAAAAGGAAAAATAATTGGATTTAATCAAATTTAAAACATCTTTTTACTGAAAGACAACTAAGAAATGTAAAATAATTCACAGGCTTGCAATGTGTATTCTCATCACAAACAAATGCAAACATTCAGTATGATTCACAAGAGAATGTCCATAAGGCCAAAAATATAGACTGTCCTCAACATCATCAGAAAAAAAGCAATTAAACCACAATAAATTTCTCCTTCATATACATCTCATTTGCTGAAAACTTTAAAAGGCTAAAAAGGCTAATAATAGAGAGTGCTGACAAGAATGTACAGCAATTGAAACCCTCATACACTTATACTGGGCAGCACTTTGGAAAACAGATTGTCAGTTTCTTTTTATTTTGTGGGTATTTTATTTTATTTTTTTTAAATTTATTTTTACTGTAAGCAAATGGGATACATGTTGTTTCTGTTTCTACATGGAGTAACACCATATGAATTGCATAATCATACATTTACATAGGGTAAAGATGTTTGATTCATTCTGTTATTTTTTCCTCCACCCACCACCCCTCTTTTCCCTCTCTACAGTCCCTCCTTCCTCCATTCTTGCCCCTCTCCCACCACCCATTATGTGTCATCATCCACTTCTGAGCAAGATCATTCATCCTTTGGTTTTTTTGAGATTGACTTATCTCACTTAGCATGATATTCTCCAGTTTCATCCATTTGCCTGCAAATGCCATAATTTTATCATTCTTTATAGCTGAGTAATATTCCATTGTATATATATATATATACCACAGTTTCTTATCCATTCATCAATTGAAGGACATCTAGGTTCGTACCACACCTTGGCTATTGTGAATTAGCAGCTATGAACATTGATGTGGCTGTATTCTGTAGTATGCTGTTTTAAGTCCCTTGGTTATAGGCCAGGAGTGGGATAGCTGGGTCAAATGGTGGGTCCATTCCAAGTTTTCTAAGGAATTGTCCACACTGCTTTCCAGAGTGGCTGCACTAATTTGCAGCCCCACCAGCAATGTATGAATGTACCTTTTCCGCCACATCCTCTCCAACACCTATTGTTGCTTGTATTCTTGATAATCGCCATTCTAGTTGGGGTGAGATGGAATCTTAGGGTAGTTTTGATTTGCATTTCTCTTATTACTAAAGGTGTTGAACATTATTTCATAAGTTTGTTGATTGCTTGTAGATCTTCTGTGAAGTGTCTGTTCATATCCTTAGCCCATTTGTTGATTGGGTTATTTGTATTCTTGGTGTAGAGTTTTTTGAGTTCTTTATATATTCTGGAAATTAGTGCTCTATCTGAAGTATGAGTGGCAAAGATATTCTCCCACTCTATAGGCTCTCTCTTCGCATTGCTGATAGTTTCCTTTGCTGAGAGAAAGCTTTTTAGTTTGAATCTATCCCAGTTGTTGATTCTTGCTTTTATTTCTTGTACTATGAGAGTCCTGTTAAGGAAGTCTGATCCTAAGCCAACATGTTAAAGATTTGGATCAACTTTTTCTTCTATAAGATGCAGGGTTTCTGGTCTGATTTCAAGGTCCTTGATCCATTTTGAGTTGATTTTTGTGCAGGGTGAGAGATAGGGGTTTAGTTTCATTCTGTTGCATATGGATTTCCAGTTTTCCCAGCACCATTTGTTAAAGAGGCTATCTTTTCTCCATTGCATATTTTTGGCACCTTTGTCTGGTATGAGAAAATTGTATTTATTTGGGTTTGTGTCCGTGTCCTCTATTCTGTGCCATTGATCTACCTGTCTCTTTTGGTACCAATACCATGCTGTTTTTGTTACTATTGTTTGTGGTATAGTCCAAGTTCTGGTATTGCATTATCCCCTGTTTCATTCTTCCTGCTAAGGATTGCTTTAGCTATTCTGGGTTTCTTATTCTTCCAGATGAATTTCATGATTGCTTGCTCTATTTCTGTAAGGTACATCTTTGGGATTTTAATTGGAATTGCATTGAATCTGTATAGCACTTTTGGTAGTATTGACAATATTAATTCTGCCTATCCAAGAACATGGGAGATCTTTCCATCTTCTAAGGTCTTCCTCAATTTCTTTCTTCAATGTTTTGTAGTTTTCATTGTAGAGATCTTTTACCTCTTTGGTTAGATTGATGCCCAAGTATTTTTTTTTTAGGCTATTGCAAATGGAGTTATTTTCCTCATTTCCCTTTCAACTGTTTCATCGCTTGCGTATAAAAATGCTTTAGATTTATGCATGTTGATTTTATAGCCTGCTATTTTGCTGAATTCATTGATGAGGTCTAGAAGTTTTCTGGAGGAGGTTTTTGGATCCTCTAAATGTAGAATCATGTCATCAGCAAATAGTGACAGCTTAAGTTCCTCTTTTCCTATTCGTATCCCTTTAATTTCTTTGGTCTGCCTAATTGCTCTGGTTAGAGATTCGAGGACAATGTTGAATAGAAGTGGTGAAAGAGGACATTCCTGTCTTGTTCCTGTTTTTAAAGGGAATGATTTCAGTTTTTCTCCATTAAGAATGATGTCGGCCATGGGCTTAGCATAAATAACCTTTACAATGTTCAGGTATGTTCCTACTATCCCTATTTTTTCTAGTATTTTGAGCATGAAGGGGTGTTGTGTTTTGTCAAACGCTTTTTCTGCGTCAATTGAAATAACCATATGATTCTTATCCTTAAGTCTATTGACATGATGGATTATGTTTATTGATTTACGGATGTTGAACCATCCTTGCATTCCAGTGATGGACCCCACTTGATCGTGGTGCACAATTTTCTTAATATGTTTTGGATACGGTTTGCCAATATTTTGTTAAGGATCTGTGCATCTATATTCATAAAGGATATTGGTCTAAAATTTTCTTTCCCTGATGTGTCTTTGCCTGGTTTTTGTATGAGGGTGATATTAGCTTCATAGAATGAGTTTGGTAGGGTACCCTCCTTTTCTATTTCCTGGAATACTTTGAGAAGTATTGGAATGAGATCTTCTTTGAAAGTCTTATAGAACTCGGCTGAGAATCCGTCTGGTCTTGGGCTTTTCTTGGATGGTAACTTTTTAATGGCTTCTTCTATTTCAGTGCTTGATATTGATCTGTCTAAATTGTGTCTGTCCTCCTGGTTCAGCTTGGGAGGAGCATATGTCTCTAGAAATTTGTCAATGTCTTTGGTAGACTCTATATTGTTGGAATACACATTTTCAAAGTAGCTTCTAATTATGTTATGTATCTCAGTGGTGTCTGTCATGATATTTCCTTTTTCATCACAACTTTTAGTAATTTGAGTTCTCTCTCTCCTTCTCTTTGTTAGTGTGGCTAAGGTTTTGTCTATTTTGTTTACTTTCTCAAAGAACCAACCTTTTTTTATGTCAATTTTTTGAATTGTTTCTTTTTTGTTTCAATTTCATTGATTTCAGCTCTGATTTTAGTTATTTCCTGTCTTCTACTACTTTTGCTGTTATTCTGTTCCTCTTTTTCTAGGGTTTTGAGCTGTAATGTTAGGTCACTTAGTTGTTGACTTTTCATTCTTTTCTGGAATGCGCTCCATGCAATGAATTTTCCTCTTAGTACTGCTTTCATAGTGACCCAGAGATTTTTGTATGTTGTATTGTCGTTCTCATTGACGTCTAAGAATTTTTTTATCTCCTCCCTGATGTTTTCTGTTATCCATGTTTCATTCAACAGCATATTATTTAGTCTCCAGGTGTTGGAGTAATTTCTGTTTTTTATTTTCTCATTGATTTCTACTCTCAGTTCATTATGATCTGATAGAACACAAGGCAGTATTTCAATTTTTTGCATTTCCTAAGAGCTGCTTTGTGGCATAACATATGGTCTATTTTCGAGAAGGTTCCATGTGTTGCTGAGAAGAAAGTGAATCTGCTTGTTGATGAATGGAATATTCTATATATGTCTATTAAGTCTAGGTTATTGATTGTGTTATTGAGTTGTATGGTTTCTTTGGTTGGTTTTTGTTTGGAAGATCTATCTAGTGGTGACAGCGGTGCGTTAAAGTAACCCAGAATTATTGTGTTGTGGTCCATGTGATTCCTGAAATTGAGAAGGATTTGTGTGATGTACAGGGATGCACCATTGTTTGGGGCATAAATATTTACTATCGTTATGTCTTCCTGATTTATGGTTCCCTTAAGCAGTATGAAATGTCCTTCTTTATCCCTTCTGAGTAACTTTGGCTTGAAGTTCACTTTATCTGATATATGGATGGAAACCCCCGCTTTTTTACTGAGTCCATGTGTGTGGTAGGTTTTTTCCCATCCTTTCACCTTTAGTCTGTGGATGTCTTTTTCTATGAGATGAGTCTCTTGCAGGCAGCATATTGTTGGGTATTTCTTTTCAATCCATTCTACCAGTCTATGTCTTTTGATTGATGAGTTTAGGCCATTAACGTTCAGGGTTATTATTGAGATATGATTTGTATTCCCAGTCATTTGGATTTATTTTTTGTTTTTAATTTGACTTGGTTTCTCCTTTGAGTTTTTTTCTCTAAGGTAGTTCCTCCCTTTGCTGACCTCCATTGTTGTTTTTCATTTCCTCCTCATGCAATATTTTGTTGAGAACATTCTGTAGCACAGGCTTTCTATTTGTAAATTCTCTTAACTTTTGTTTATCATGGAAGAATTTTATTTCATCTTCAAATCTGAAGGTTAGTTTTGCTGGGTATAGGATTCTTGGTTGGCAACCATGTTCTTTCAGAGCTTGAAATATGTTGTTCTAGGCCCTTCTAGCTTTTAGAGTCTGGGTTGAGAAGTCGACCGCTTTCCGTTATTGTCTCCCCCTATATGTAATCTGATGCTTTTCTCTCATGACCTTCAAAATCCTATCTTTATTTTGAATGTTAGTCATTTTCATTATAATATACCTTGGTGTGGATCCGTTGTGATTTTGTGCATTTGGTGTTCTGTAAGCCTCTTGTATTTGATTTTCCATTTCATTCTTCAGGTTTGTGAAATTTTCTGATATTATTTCATTGAATAGGTTGTTCATTCCTTTGGTTTGTATCTCTGTGCTTTCCTCAATCCCAATAATTCTTAAATTTGGTCTTTTCATCATGTCCCATAGTTCGTGGAGGTTCTGTTCCTGATTTCTTACCATCTTCTCTGTTTGGTCTACTTTATTTTCAAGATTAAATATTTTGTCCTCATTGTCTGAGGTTCTGTCTTCCAAGTGGTCTAGTCTTTTGGTGATGCTTTCCATTGAGTTTTTTATTTGGTTTATTATTTCCTTTATTTCAAGGATTTCCATTTGGTTTTTTTTTTGAGAATCTCTATCTCTTTGTTGAAATGATGTTTTGCTTCCTGCAGGTGCTCTTTCAGCTTATTGGTATTATCATTCATTGCCTGTATTTGCTCTCTTATCTCATCCTTTGCCTCGCAAATCATCTTAATCATGTATAATCGATGTCCTTTTCTGACATTTCTTCTAACACACTGTCATTGGATTTTTATTAATATAGAATCTAGATTTTTTTGGATCATTTTCTTCCCTTGTTTTTTTTTTCATGTTGTTCATGTATCTTCCCCTCTAGCAGTGTAGATCTGGGGTATTGCAGATTTCCCCTATCAGCTTATAGTGGCCTTATAGGTTTCTGAAAACTTTCTTTAAGGGGAGATCATATTAGCTAGTGCCCAATTCAGACACTATGCAATCCTAGATCAAATAGGCCCCTATGAGGACAATAACAAATTGTCATAATAAACAGAATGCGCTCAATATTATCTTCAGTAAAACAGATTTGCAATAAGGTCTGCAGTTTCAAATGGAGGACAAAGAGGATACAGAGGGATGTAGAATGTGGCTGTTAATGGGATACAAAACGAATATACAGAAGTTCTAGATAATAGAAAGGGTGAGAGTGTAATCAAAAGAAATTGGATGTTAACATGCAAAAAATGGAGAAAGAGACTCTGAGGGAACAGGTAAACAAATGAAAAAGATAGCAAGAAAACTAAAGAAATAAAAACTTAAAATTTTTCAATAAGGTAAAAAGGAAAATCTACAGTATAACAGTCATATAGTAATGAAACCTCCCAGTCTTCATTAGCCTGATGCATGAGAGGTACTGACAATGAGCTTCAAGCCTCCAGCAGGCATCTCAGTACGGGTTTTGCCCCACCTAAAGATCGGAGCTATGGCTTCCAGGATTATCCAAGATGGCCGCTCTGGCTTCAAAATGTGTTGGCAAATGGGGATCTGCAGCTCAGGGTGTGGATGTGGTCAGCTGGAGGTCCTGGAGGCATGGTGCGGTTGTCACGCAGGGGTTCTGGAGGTCCGGTGTGTTTGGTGTGGTTGTGGGATCCTTGAGGCTGGGTGCAATCATTCGGTCTGGGGTCCTGGTGATAGGACGCAGTCAGTTGGTCTGGGGGTCCTGGCGGCAGGAAGCAGTCAGTCGATGTGAGGGCCCCAGAGGCAGGGAGTGATGGGTGGGACTGAGGGATCCTGGAGACGGGGCTCAGTCAGTCTGGCCAGGGCTCCTACGGGGCCTGGCTGTTGTCTCAAAATGGTAGCAGCCACGTGCAATCAAACCTGCAGGTACTGTAACAGTGAACTTCCAGGCAGCAGCAGGCACCTGGTGCTCCACTGGCTGTAGGCGATCAGTTTGCTGACTGTTGTTGGATGATCGGGAGGTGAACCTCGTGCGTTGGATGATGGAAAGGTGTAAGGCAGGCAATGAACAGGGGAGAGGCAGGCAAATGGTGGATGATCGGTGACTGACAGTGAGCAATCTGCACTCAAAAAAGGCATCGATATGCTGGCAGACTGCAGGTGATCACAGCAGACAAATGGGGTAAATAGCAGGGGATTGATAAGGGGCAAAAACTGCCTCACCAAGAAACAGATATCCTCTGCTTGAAACCAGAGTTAGGGAGCGACAAGGAATGCAGCCTCCCTCTAGTCCGCCATCTTGGATCTGCCGTCGTTTCTATTAAAACTAAATGCACACTTATTCTCTGACTCAGAAATCCCACTTCAACTATATATACAAAGGAAATAAAAGACATGTATGAGACATAACAACTCTATCCTTACTAGGCAAAAGCTGAAATAATCCAGATATTAGTTAATTGAACAATGAATAAATAAACTTTAGAATATTCATAAAACCAAAGACCACAAGATCATATTTCAAATAAGTAGCAAAATTCTTTTTGTACTTTGTCGTTCCTGTGTGTTTGTATTGGACAGGTGCATTGATAAGAAATGCTTGCTCTATCTTCATTGGAAACCCCTATTGCTATTGCCCTACGTACTAGTTGTAGGAGTTAATTACCACATTTTTCCTGTTAAGTGCTGATTTAAATACACTGACTTTCAATTGTTTGCCTTCTTAGGAGTTTGTGCTGCTTTCCTCTTCTCCCCCAGAGATGAGGGAGTCTCCTTTGAGAGACTGACTGACTTACTTACAGGGTTCTGAGCTTGTTTCACACTTCCCTTTACATTTTATGCTGTGGTCACATTGATGCTGAGTCTTGTGTAGTCCCCATAGACACCTCACACTGAAATGAGTCACATGCACAGTTAGTAAACTAACATAACTGACCATTGTAGTGTATAAGATTTCCTTGCAATTGAAGTGTAGGGTTCTAGACTACAAAACAACTAGCATACATATCCAAGATATCGGTGTAAAAATGGTCATATATTACTGATTACAATAGATTTGATTTGTAATCAGCTTGAATAATATAGATAAACCTATGTTATAAATATCATGCACCCTAAAAATGAATAAGCTAGATGTATGTAGGCATGAAAAGATCTTCAAAGTAACAATTAAATGACAAAAACAAGCTAAAGCACATATATGGATCCCATATACACAGAGAGAGTACCTCTGCTAGATTGTTACATCTGGGTAAATGGGTGTGGTGTCTAAAGATGTAGAATGAGATGACTTTAAAATTTCTTGTATGAAAAAATGCTAATAAAATCAAGGTTTTTTTGTGTGTGTGTTTACTCATTTGGCTGTCTTGATACTCAACTTAGTAGTATTTACGAACCTATTTCATAGTCACTTGGGAAGGTGATCAGGAGATAAACTCAGTCACTTCTCAGCTCCCATGGTAAATCTGGGAGGGTTCATTCCCCTTGTTTTGGCCAGTGGGAACATCTTGGCCTCAGACATAGGGACCACATTTTCTTCTCCCTCTCTGTTCCAGTGGAATTCTCATCAGGATAGCGGAATTTCTCATTCAACAGTTCAAGATGATTGCTTCAACCCAGAATTTCCAAAGATAATGCATAATAAAGTCCCCTGTTGCTCTAAAAAAGTTTTCTGTTTAGTTAATGATGCTAGAGTCAAGCTTCTTGTGTGACTCCAGGGACTGCCTGGCATTGAGTCAGCTGCTTTCTAGGCTCTCTGACTCAATCCACCAGCTCATTGGCTCTATACCCAGCTCCTTTTCTATGATTTGATGTATGAAAGGATCCTTTCCTGAAATAATAATGCTAAACAAGCAAACTATTAGCCATTGAGGAAGTGGATAGATGCTTATATGATCAGGATTAGGAAAGATGAAAGAAACTGCTAAAAAATTTGAATGCTTCAAGATGATTCACAATCAGACGTTAGAAAAACGTTCTGAAGATTTGCCTACAGGGGTTTTTGGAGCCTGGGTAAGCAAATTTATTTGTTCTCATCCAGTTTCCTAGATTGAAGACTGTACCTATATCCCAGAATTGAGAAGTTGTGGTACATCCTCTCTTGATGGGAATCACCTGAGCTAAGGTGTGTCCACATCTTCACTGTGAGCTCTAGGATACAAGCAAAGAGCATAATAATTCCTCCCTCAATTCTCTGTTGCTTTTGCCTCTTAACAGTCCCTTGAGCTATTTTCTCCCTTTCCTCTCTTCATGCCTTTCTAAAACATTTATTTTGTTTCTTATCCCTCTCATCTCACTTTTTTTTTTTTTTCTATTCTAGAACCTTCTTGTAATGCTACCTCCTCCAGAATGGTTAGTTTATATTGATTCTCCAAGATGTTCAAATGAGCAGCTCAGATGTACCTTTTCTCCTCTGGGCCATTGATAACTTAAAACCAGTGGAAAACTGAATTTGCTAACGCTTATATTTTGTGTAAACTAAACAACTAAATTATCACAACTCTGTAAAGTGGGTTTTACTTCTTCCACAATGAAGGTAGGAAACTTGAAATTAAAAAGTGAAAAAAATTTTCAAAACTTACATAACTAGAAACTAGTGGACACATATGTGTGTTCCCAAGGATCTCTGCTCTACCTCTGCTGCTTATCTTTGTCCTTTGGCATAGATCTTGCATTTCAACAGGGTACGGAAAGGTTGAGGAATCTGATATTATCACCTGAGTGGGTAAGAACATTAAGTGCCAGTTTTTAATCTTTATAGGGTAAAGCACCTCTACATTCTGAACTCTCAAGAATTGCTCTGTTTTGAAAATTAAAACAAGAAGTCACAAAGTTTTTATCAAATAAATTATATTTATTTTGTTTAATATGATTTTATCAGCTTTAGTATTTCCTTAAATATCAATACTATAAAATAGTATTTTTAAGCAATGCATTTGTTGCAATAAAAAGTGTATTTGGTGAATCTTGTTTTCATAAGTGGAAATCTTGCCACTTTGTCTTCCTATGTATTTATAAAATCAAAACTGACTATACAATACATAGTATATTTACACTGATAAACTTCTAATTCCTTCATGATAGAAATTAAAATTATTGTCAGAATAAATATGTTCACTACTGGCAATGCGTGTACCATGATTTTCAATGTCAACATAACAACACAGTAAACAAGAGCCAGGCATGATGGTGCATGCCTGTAATCCCAGTGGCTTGGGAGCCGAGGCAGGAGGATCACAAGTTCAAAGCCAGCCTCAGCAACTTAGTGAAGCCCTAAGCAATTTAGCAAGACCCTATCTCAAAATAAAATATAAAAATGGACTGGGGATGTGGCTCAGTGATTTAGTGCCTCTGTACTAAATCCCTGGTACTGACCCCACAAAAAAGGAAAGCACTTAAACAGTTGTTTTAATTATGTATTTAAATACATAATTTGTGAATTTGGAGATTGCACTGTTTAGGGTAAAGGAGGTTTATTTTATCCAGCATATTACTTTATCAACAAGTTCACATTGTAAGCTTAATGACTTGTAACCAAGGGAAACCCTGTAACACTTTTCTATAAATTATTGCATTTTAAGGAATACCATTTAAGCTTTAATTTGAATTTCCATGGTGGATAAGGCCTTTATTTAAGTAAAACTTAGTCATTAAATTTGTGCATGAGGGGGAGGTGTTATTCAAAAATTCTAAAACATATTAAATTTTGAAAATTTTAAATATGTAGAAAAGTTGAAAGACTAGTATAATAATAAAACTTTCTCTTTTTTTGTAAAAATAAAAAATAAATGTTTCTCTTAAAAAATTACCTGTGAAAAGAGAAATGTGCATTTTTTTCTCAAAGTACAGAAGGAAGTCATAACTATTTGGTACATTAAATGATTAAATTTACTTTAAGAAAAATTATCTTATAAGGAAATAGTATTTTAGTGCTCTTCAAGAAACATCAAGTCTAATATACCTAAAACATTAATTATACTAATTTGACTAGCATGGAACTGATTAGAATATTATTTATACTGACTAATTTTCTGTAGCATTAATTTTCTATTGTTATGGGGCGCAACTTAAGAACAGACTGATCACCACTGAGAAGTCCAAATTTGACAATCTTTATTAAGTTGACTGGCTGACTGTCTCACACAATGCCCCAAAAAATGGCTATTGGGAGAACAGCCCCGACCATAGGGTTGTGGGATTCTTATACCAAAAGTCACATCAATCATAAGTGTCTGTTGCTATGATTTGAAATTACAAACTAACATCATGAGATCATCGACAGGGGGGAAGTGGGTAAAAATGACCCATACCTAGGTATAAAGAATGGTTACTAACATCCACACAATCACCGTTTACATGGTACATTGTTTAGGAGTGATAGGAATCAAAAGAGAGCAATTTTTCATTACATAAAAATTGTCATTTTGTATTGCTAAACATGTCACACTAAGTAACTGATGATGGGTACAGAGGCAGGGTGTTCCCATGGGAGAAGCTTATTTCCTACATAACATGGATTCTTAGAGCAAAATGGAGTCTGTTTGGTCATTTCCCTTATAGTCTGTCCTATAACATTCTCATGGAGCCAGATCTGTCAGCCCATCACACTATAAATAAAAAATAAATCTATAATAAAAAAAAAACTTTCGCCTAGATATGTGAATTGTTAATATTTTACTTACTGGGTGAGCTTTATGTAACTCTGTCTATATATCTACATGGTTTGTCTGGCTGAATCATTTGAAAGTAAGTAATGTCACCCTGACACTTAACTATTCATCCCTGAATACCTAAACATTTATCTCCTGCAAATGGATTCTTCCTACATCACTACAACCCCAATGCCAACCTAAAACAATTAACAATCGTTCAATGATGTCTAATAAAGAGTCTGTTTTCTAACAGATGGGATTGAAGCCTTTTGCAACAGAGGTAGTGCTTCTTTGTCCCCTAAGATGGTGCTTCAGCTCTAAAGAATTCTTACAGCATAATTATTTTTGCACCATGTCACAGGCAGCCTCACCATGTCGCTCACAATCCTTAGGCAAATACAGCTGCTATAGGGTGCCCTGGATATGAGGTCGCAGGCTTTGTTTTTTGGTCCTCTTGCTGACAAGCTGGGACTGGGAATTCTATAATGATTTCAGTTCCTGTGTGATATATATAGCTTGTCCTGACTCATTTGGAAAAGTCTTATCCAAACCTTTGTTCAATTGATTGTACAATGGGAATGACTAATTTGTATAGAAATCTGATGCATTCTCATTTTGTATAATAATGTCTATTTTCAGAGTTTTTTTTTTTTTTTTAATAAAGCATTGTAAAACAAAACCAAGCAACGCATCTCCCTTAATCTACCCCAGAGCATATGGGGTATCTCATTGGTCAAGGAAGCAGGCTTTAGAGCAAAATCAGAACACACTTAGAAAATGGGTGCAATTTATCTTGGAAACTTCTCACTTTGATACTTTCCTTATTATGTCAAGTGTCTCTCATGCATTTAGGAACTTTATACCAATTGTTTAGAAGCTCATGCCTTTGTCACATAGACTGGACTATCTTCCAAAAGCAGCCTCTCTCTCTCTCTCCCTTGTTCTTTCATGTGTTCCACTATCACATATGGATCATCTTTTATGGGCTGGTTACTATGCATGTTGCCCTTTGTTTGATACTGGAATGGACAGTCCACAGGGAGATTTTTCTTTGGGTAAGAGTCATTCATTTTATTACATAATGGTGTTAGTATCTAAAAACAATCCTTTTGTATTAGGTTTCCAGAATTCTTTCTTTTAAAATTTGAATTATAGATTGCATAAGTCAATAATGGTGATAATGTAGTCATCAGACACGGTCAAAAAAGAAATTTTCATTTTATTTTAAAAATATTTTTCTGAGAATCTCTAAATAATGTTAAGGAAGAGATCTGGAAAATCAAGCAAGTTATTAGCATTGCCTTTTATCACACTGCTATTTCTATGCATGGTTTTGCTTTGATCCAAAGTTGGGATTCTCTCTGCAGTTCATACAATCTCTAGAGTCAGTTGATCTATGTTTGGAGATAGTCAAAAGAAGACTTTTTGATATGTTCTGGTTTTGAAATCACACAACACAGGTCTCACTCATGGCTACTGTGCACATTTGATGAGTTCTCTTCCACGTTGCTTTGCACTGAAGGCAAATCTCAGGATGAGCTTCCATGTCTAAAGAGTAAAAGAGGAAGAATTCAAGCAATCATTCTCTCTAGATCCAGTCTCCCCCCACCCAATGAAATTATTGCCCAGGTATTGTCTACAAATTGTCATTTTATATTGTTAATGTTGAATCTATCACAATGTTAAGTCTTAACATGATTTTCTACTTCTCCTTAAAGTATTATTCTCAATGTTGGCTCTGCAAGCCGAGCAGTTTTATCACTTATGGATCTGAAAGCAGTGCCAAAAGACAGTGAATTACCAACTGAGATTTCAGGTAATTGGGTTTTGTTCCTCACCAGGACTGGGAGGTTCAACTATTCAGTCATTCAACAATGGAAGGACTTTTTGTCTTCACAGATGAACTAGATGAACTAGTATTGAATTAAAACAGAAATAAGGCTAGAATATTGAACAGTTGTCTTGACACACAGGTGAAACCTAGAGTATTAGTCCAAGATGGAAAATATGCTCAAGTAAAAAGTGTGAGAAGATAGTTGATGTAATCATATGGAGCCTTAAAACCTGATATGATAGCTTACACAGGAGTCATGACTTCATATACTATTGGATATGGGGGTTTTAGGAAGGGCATGGCATTTCCAACTAGAATATCATTCTAAAATAGGAATCAGCATCTCATAATTTCATTGTAGGCATAGAAATGCTCACAAAAGCCCACCTAAATATCCCTGGGCATTATGATTTAGGCTATCATCTTTTTAAAATTCTTTATTAGTATGCACATATATTTTAAAATTAAATGCTATGATGTCAGTAAATAAAATGGTAAAATTTAAGATAAGAAAAATCCCCAATCTAATTCCACATTGTCTAAATTCCTTGATGTCTTATTGTTTTCCTGTACTCCTGTGGTTTCAAATTCTTCACCTTGGCTCCTATTCCCATGATTGGGAATAGGCTTTAATCACTTAATTAATCACTTTACCCTCCTCCTCTGCTCCTCTGTCTTGCATTTCTTCGTAACCCTTTATTTTATCACAATCAATACCTGTGTAATTTCTCATGGGCACGTGAGCATGCTCACACACATACATGTAGACCTCCAATTACCTCATGTAAACTTATTGAAAAAGAAATGGAAGCAATGAAGCAGGAACTCCCTAACCTTCTTATACTCTTGACTTTCCCTTCTATGTAGAATAGTGCCTCTGCTCCCACCTACATCCTTTTAATCTAGATTTAGTCCTCTCTCTATTACTTAGGCAACTCATTCCTGGAATGTTCCTCTCTCCCATCAGAAATTCTCCAGAAGTGAATCACTCTCAGCAATATAAAAATACTCTAGCTAAAAAAGATTATAATATGTAATAATGTGGTTGATTTAGAATATCAATGGCATTTTAATGAGCAGAAAGTTAGCATTTAAATATCTGAATGCACTTGGGGGATAGTGATGAGAAGATATCTATGGAAGATAAGATCTGGGTACAGGAGTAACTAAGGGGTGTTGGGGCATTAAAAGTTTTTTGATTTTTTTTTTTTTTTTTTGTATTCCAGAGAGAACATTTTTCTATATGGCAATGAAAAACTCCAGTGTTCTCAGTGAGTTTATTCTTCTTGGGCTGTCTTCTGACCCTTCCATTCAAGTCATACTCTTTGTGTTGTTGCTTCTGATTTATCTCCTCACTCTGATGGGAAATTTCTTGATGCTGCTGGTGATCACAGCTGATTCTCACCTCCACACACCCATGTATTTCTTCTTGAGACAACTGTCCTTCCTAGATCTCTGCCACTCATCTGTCACAGCACCCAAGATGTTGGAGAATATGCTTTCTGAAAGCAAAACAATCTTTGTAGACAGCTGCTTGGCTCAGGCCTTCTTTGTGTTTGCCACTGGTGGTACTGAGGCCTGTCTGTTGGCTGCAATGGCCTATGACCGCTATGTTGCCATCAGCTCCCCTCTGCTCTATGGTCAGGTAATGAGTAACCAGCTCTGTGTTGGGTTGGTGTGGGTCTCCTGGGGACTGGCCTTTGTTGATGCGCTCATCAATATCCTGCTGGCTGTTAATTTAGACTTTTGTGAGGAGCAAACCATTCCCCACTTCAGCTGCGAGCTCTCTTCTCTCTTCCCTCTGTCTTGCTCTGACACCTCTGCCAACTTCACCGTCCTGCTCTGCTCCTCTGTCTTGCATTTCTTTGGAACCCTTGTCATGATCGTTTCTTCTTATGCCCGCATTGTCTCCACCATCCTGAGGGTCAGTTCCACCACAGGCAGGAGCAAGGCCTTCTCCACCTGCTCCTCCCACCTCACTACTGTGATCTTGTTCTATAGCTCAGGTTTCATCAGTTACCTCTTACCAACCTCAGGTTCCCCTCTGCAAATGATCTTCTCCTTGCAGTACAGTGTAATCACACCTATGCTGAATCCCCTCATCTACAGCCTGCAGAACAAGGAGGTGAAGGCAGCTATGGGAAGAATGGTCAGAAAATATTTTCATCCTCTCATGTAGCAGACACAAAATTACGATGAAACAAACACTGAACTCTGATGCTACATAATCTGATGGACTTTAAGGAGAGTTTCTTGATTGTCCATGCGAAATACCACCAGGAACTCAATGACTTTTTCTTTTTTGGAAATGCTTGCATAGAGGACAGAGAACGCTGAGGATTATCAGTCTTATTCAGAGAAGGAGAAATAAATCATTTAACTCTCTTTTTCAGGGGATTGTTTTATTAAAATGTTGATTTTTAAAATATCTATGTTAACATTCATTGCTATTTTTTGCTTTTTATTCCTGCACACTTCTGATAATTACATGCCCCCAATCTTAGGAAAACTTGATGATCTCAGATTCATATGGTAATCAAGGGGAGTGATCCTATAACCCAGGATAGGTTAACCATTCTATCCCTATTTCCTGAAATCATATTGCAAGGATGAAACCAAGATTCGAGTGAGGCTATTCAGAATCTTTCTGAAGGAAATCTGAATACTGAGTAGAATCAAACAAAAAGAAAGTAAGCTTTTGGAACAAAGTCAATTATCGGAAGGGCCTAAACAAACTATGAACCCTGTATCCTGGGCAATTGTCCTTCCTGGGGTCATGTTTTTAATAAAAATAGTAACAATAGGCTGGGTGCAATGGTGCATGCCTGTAATCCCAGTCACTCATTAGACTGGAGCAGCCCGATCACAAGTTCGAAGTCAGCTTCAGTAATTTAGTGAGGCCCTAAGCAACTCAGTGAGACACTGTCTCTAAGTAAAATACAAAACAGGGATGGGGATGTGTCTCAGAGGTTGAGTGCCCCTGAGTTCAGTTCCCAGTACCCCCACCCCCAAAATAGTAACAATAGCACATTTGTTACATTTCTTAACTAGTGCTAAGAAGTGTAGTAAATTCCTGTGGTACAAAGATGTCATCTTCCTATTCCCCAGGACCTAGGAATATACTATTTTTACATGGTGAAAGGAACAGAGCAGATGTAATTATAATCATAAAATAGGAAAGGAGTCCTAGATTATCCGGGCGGACACAATCTATTCATATGAATCCTTAAAATTCGAGAACTTTCTCCAACTATAGGTAGGAAAGATAAGGTTCAAGTTAATATGAACAAGAAATGGACTCAACTCACCATTGCTGGTTTTTGTGACAGAGAGGTCTATGAGCCAGGGATGGTGGGCAGTTTCTAGAAACTCAGAACAAGACCTGCCAACAGCCAGCAAGGAAATAGGAATCTCAATTCACGGAATTCAACACCCTGAATTCCACCAATGCCCTGATTGAACCTGGAAGTGTTTTCTCCCCCAAGATCCTCCAGATAAGGCCTGCTCACACCTTGATTTGGCCTCATGTAACCCAGGTAGTGAAAACGATTGAGCCCATCCAAGCCTCTGACCCAAAGCACTGTGAGATAACATGTTCGTGTTATTTAAAATTACTAAATTTGTAATCATTGTTGTGGCAGCGACAGAAAAAGAGTACAACATCCTACTTTTTTTTATACTACTTAACCATCTCAACGAGTATATAAGTTATATTGTTAGTGTCCTTTACTGGTGAGAAAATGAGACACAAAATGTTTGTGTGCCTGTCCAGAGATTCGTAGCAAGGAAATGGTGGAGCTGGAATTTAAGTCAGGTAGTCTGAGTTAAGTTACGCTCTCAGTTACTGAACTGCCCCTCCATAAGTTTACAAGGTTCCAATATCCTTTCCGTAGTTAAATACTATCAGTTTGAGGTGTTTTCAACCAAAGAGTGGTAAATGATCTTGAAACAGGTCTCAAAGGTCAGTTGCAGGCAACAGAACTTCAGTGAAATCCAAAGTATTTAGAATTAGTGATGTCTGCTTCTGTTCCACTTCTATTTTGGGAACTATCCTGTCCCCCTCTCCCACATTCCTCTTCTTTCCCTAATCAAGTTATCCACAGTCAATTCCTCTTGCTTACAAAGAAAGATAATTGGCTTTGGAACTGACACTAAAGTTTGGTTTGCAGGCAATAATTCTTAGGAAAATGAGGATATATGGAATTAGTTAGTGTACTGAGATGTACAAAAAGAAGTGAGTCATCCACTTTTACTACTGATGGTATGTCATTGTCATTATTCTGCTAAGACCCAAGGTTACCCGAGACCATGAACTTTGTGCTAATCCTGTGAATAATGGGAAGTTACTAAAATTAAAAATGTCTAAGAGAATGAGGAAGGCCAAATTACAGGGGCTTCTATTTTAAAGACTATGATTTCAATTCTTGGTTTTTGACCTTCAGGGGCTGAAAGAATATCCTTTATTCTACAAATAGAAGGCAGAGGTCGTTATAGTTTTGACCTGGAATGCCCCTAGCAAAAGCTCATGTGTTGAAAGCTTGGTCCTCAGGCAGCATGGTTCAGAGGTGAAATGATTAGATCATGAGGGTTGTAACCTCATCAGTGGATTAATCATCTAATGGATTAATAACTTGAATGGACTACTGGGTGGTCATTGTAGACAGGTGAGGTGTGACTGAAGGAGGTAAGTCACTGGGTGCTTTTCCTTGGGGACTATATCTACCCCTGGTCCCTTCCCCCACCCCTCTTTCATTCAAGGTTACCATGAGCTGAATATCTTTTCTCCACCACACCCTTTCCACTATGGCCCAGAGCAATGGAATCTGTTGATCAGGGACTGAATCTTTAAAACCATGAACCAAAATAAACTTTTCCTCCTCTAAGTTGCTCTTGTCAGGTATTTTTGTCACAGTGAAGAAAAGCTGACTAATAAAGGTTTTGTAAAACTATCTCAGAGTTGAATTCAGTTATCTGCTCAGTTCCATCATTAGTTGAATTTACTGTCACATCCAGTTGTTTATGGGAGCACTGGATGTTGATGAGGGAATTTTATCATTTCAACAAATGTGATAATGGCATCTTAGAGAATTTGGAGGAACCGGAGAATCATGAACTTTCAAGGTTCCCCAAACCCACCATGCCTCCCTTGCCTTAGCACTCTGTGGCTACCCAGTGGAAGAGAGCTGGTAACTCCTCCCATACTGCATATTCCTCCATGTTGTTCAGTTAAGGTTCAGGATTCAAAATTAACATAACCTGCAGGGTAAAATTGGAATCAGAGAAGTAGCAAACTACATCTAAAAGAAATAATAGAAATAAATTAATTTTTATATCCAATAGTCTGGGAGATATTTCTAGGAATAGATTTCATTTTTCTCAACTAGGAGAGTAAATTTAATTTGTTATTTCAGTGTTTTTCAAATAATTTTTATATATCTATATTTATTTATACAGACATCATTTTACCCAAATACTTGAATGGATTCACATCATACACCCTATTTCTTAGCATTTTTTTCCTTGACTTGCTGCTTTCCCACATCATCTCCTACTTATTCTCTGCTCAATGTAACCCATGTTAACCACAGAGTAGATATATTTCTTAGCTTGCTTGGAACATATATGCATGTTCAATCATCTGTACATATGTGTGTGTATAAATATATACACATATAGGAGCTTTTCCATTTCTATTTTAAAAATTGAGGTGAGACTCATTTGTCTTTGCTTTTCTCATTCATCAATACTATGTAAAACTTACCATAAGTCATATGGCGTAGGCCTCTGTTTTTTTATCATTATAGAAGTCCATCTTGTGAATGTGCCATAGTTTCTTAAACCATTTGCCTACATTTGGACTTACTTTCTCCCATTTTCAAATTGTTACAAACAATGCTGTAATAAACATTTTTGAGAAAATAACTTGAAGTTTGAGTGTCATGATTTCTCCAGGATTGATACCCAAAAATATGGTTATGAAGTGTATGCAGATTTTTAATTTTATCTTGCCAAATTGTTTTCCACAGGTGCTGTAACACTTTTACCTCCTTATCAACAAAGTAAAAGAGTGCCCTTTAACCTCTATTGAGCCTGTAGTGTGTTATAATTCTTTGCAAGTAATATTTCATTTTAATTTCAATTTGTAGTCTTCTGACCACCTGGAAATGTTAATATCATGACACATATTTTTTTAAAAGGTTAACCCTGTAATTTTATGCTATGTATATATTTTAAAGGTTAACCCTGTAATTTTATACTATGTGTATATATATATTTTTTATTATTGTATACAAATGGAATACATGTTGTTTCTCTATTTGTACATAGAGTCAAGGCATACCATTTGTGTAATCAGACGTTTACATAGGGCAATGATGTTTGATTATTTTTTTTTCCCTTCCCCCCCACCCCTCCCACCCCTCCCACCCCTCTTTTCCCTCTATACAGTCCTTCTTTCCTTCATTCTTACCGCTCTCCTTATCCCTAACCCTAAACCTAACCCTAAACCTAATGCTAACCCCTCCCACCCCCCATTATATGTCCTCATCCGCTTATCAGCGAGATCATTCGTCCTTTAGTTTTTTGAGATTGGCTTATCTCACTTAGCATGATATTCTCCAATTTCATCCATTTGCCTCCAAATGCCATAATTTTATCATTCTTCATTGCGGAGTAATATTCCATTGTATATATATGCCACAGTTTCTTCATCCATTCATCAACTGAAGGGCATCTAGGTTGGTTCCACAATCTGGCTATGGTGAATTGAGCAGCAATGAACATTGATGTGGCTGTATCTCTGTAGTATGCTGGTTTTAAGTCCTTTGGGTATAGGCCAAGGAGTGGGATAGCTGGGTCAAATGGTGTTTCCATTCCAAGCTTTCTGAGGAATCTCCATACTGCTTTCCAGAGTGGCTGGAATTTGCAACCCTACCAGCAATGTATGAGTGTTCCTTTTTCCCCACATCCTCGCCAACACCTATTGTTGCTTGTATTCTTGATAATCGCCATTCTAATTGGGGTGAGATGAAATCTTAGGGTAGTTTTGATTTGCATTTCCCTTATTACTAGGGATGTTGAACATTTTTTCATATATCTGTTGATTACTTGTACATCTTCTTCTGTGAAGTCTCTGTTCATTTCCTTAGCCCATTTGTTGATTGGGTTATTTGCATTCTTGGGGTAGAGTTTTTTGAGTTCTTTATATATTCTGGAAATTAGTGCTCTATCTGAAGTATGAGTGGCAAAGATATTCTCCCACTCTCTAGGCTCTCTCTTCGCATTGCTGATAGTTTCCTTTGCTGAGAGAAAGCTTTTTAGTTTGAATCTATCCCAGTTGTTGATTCTTGCTTTTATTTCTTGTGCTATGGGAGTCCTGTTAAGGAAGTCTGATCCTAAGCCAACAGGTTGAAGATTTGGATCTACTTTTTCTTCTTTAAGATGGAGGGTCTCTGGTCTGATTCCGAGGTCCTTGATCCATTTTGAGTTGAGTTTTGTGTAGGGTGAGAGATAGGGGTTTTAATTTCATTCTATTGCATATGGTTTTCCAGTTTTCCCAGCACCATTTGTTGAAGAGGCTATCTTTTCTGCATTGCATATTTTTGGAACCTTTGTCTAGTATGAGAAAATTGTATTTATTTGGGTTTGTGTCCATGTCCCATGACACATATTGGTTGACCATTTGTGTTTGTTACTTTGCAAATATCATATCCACAGTCCATTTTTCCTTTGTTTTGCTTGCTGTTTTATGATGGATATATTAATCAAAAGCTGTATTTTATGCAGCATTTTTTTACTTGTTATTTGCTCATTTTTATTTATGGTATCTTTGGCCTTGCAAAAGTTTTTTGTTTTATATATTCATTTATAATTTATTTTCTTCAAACATTAAGTGCCTTTCACCATCTTGGTAAGGTCTGTTTCACTTTGGTACTTCTTAGACTTCAATTTTTCATTTTTAACATGTAAGCCTATAATAATTTGAAATTTGTGTTTGTATTTGGTGTGAGATAGATGTCTAACTGCATTAGGTTGTGATGGTCAGTAACTTATGACAGCAATATTTTACAAATAAGCCCTTCTTGTCTAACTTAATTAAAGTAGCAATTGAGGTAAGTGAGTTGTGCCTGAGATCTGAGAAGGGGTGGGGACAACAGCTTCCTCTAGGGGGCATATAACTTTCTCCTGACTGGAATATCTCAAGTTTCAGTATTAATCTGTATTTTTCTCTTTGAGGAATGGAAGACTGTGGATTAAAGGAATCAAAAGATCATAGCAACTCTCTAAAAGTGAATAAAAATAATTCTGCAGCAACAAACTGAGCCTATAGATCTGTGAAGAGTGAAAGATATTTTCACTTGAAACTGGTGGTCTGAGCTCTGGGATAAGGAGCCTGGCTGAAACTGGGGGGCGGGGAACTGAAGCTGATTAAAGTCAGACCAGATTTAGTGATCCCTGAGTCCCCTCTTCCAAGCCTACAAGGGGCTGGAGATAAATTGATGCATCTTACACACCTCCCCTGACAGCACATAGACTGAGGATCTTGGAAGGAGTGTGACAGAGCTGGCTAGGTAAGGAGGGAGTGGATACAGACTCTCCTAATTAGTTTGGTCAGTCTGGATCAGAACTGAAGACAAACAAATTGCCCAATTTCCAGAACCCCAGAAAGAAGATTCTTTCAAAAACATCAGCAAGAAAAATAAAATGACTCTCAGAAGATGGTGGAGTGGAAATAGGCAGTAAGTCTTGACTTCTCAGCAGTCCAAAATGGAAGCAGTGAGAGAATAACTAAGCGGAGAGTCAAATATAGTTAAATTGTAATTTTTTTTAATTTGACACCTAATTTCTTAATCCACCCTAAAACATCACTTCTATTTTCCACTTGGATTGGTGGACATCTGGAGAACATTTTCACTAAGATTTTAAAAAGTTTATTAGCATATGACTGTGTTCTGAAGTGGTTTTAGTTGTTCCTCTCAAAGTAGTGCGAGAGACTGGACATACCAGAGGGTTCATGTTGAATAGGAGTATTGACACTTAGATAGTCACCTAGCCCAGGACACTTAGTAAAGAGAAAGTAACTCACTAAAATTGCCTTGTACAACAGTAGAAGAGATTAAAAACTCCAGTAGATGAACATAAGTTCAAGCATATGAAAAAGCAAGAGAAGAAAACGTCCTCAATAGTTAACAGCTTCAACAACTGATTCCATGGGCACTGCTGTGGAGGAAAGGCTGGATAAAGAATTTAGAAAATATATAGTTAAAATGATCAATGAACTAAAAGAAGATTTAAGAAATGCATTAAGAGAAAATACAGGAAGTGAAAGAACACTTCAGTAGAGAGAGAGCAAGAGTTTCTGAAAAAGAACAAGCAGAAATCCTGAGAATGAAAGACACAATAAATCAAATTAAAAATTCAGTTGAAATCATCACCAAGAGATTAGACCACATATGAGACAAGGTATAAAGCACTGAAAGCACAGCATTAAAGAAAAGATGATATGAGACCCTGACTAGAATATCCAGGAAATCTAGGGCAACATTAAGAAACCAAATATAAGGTTCATTGTCATTAAGTAGAATACTGAGATACAAACTAAGGGAATTGATAATGTTTTCAGTGAGAGTATCAGAAAATTTTCCAAACCTTGGGAATGAGATGAAAAGTCAGATACATGAAGTGTTCAGAATCCCAAACAAACAAGATTAAAAAGGACAGTCTCCAGGTCAGGCTACAATTAAATGTCTAATAGACAGAAGAGAGATATAATTGCAAAAACCTCCAGAAAAAATTTGGCAGGTCGCATTTAGAGGTAAATCAATCAGAATTACTGCTGATTTCTCAGTACAAATTCTAAAAGCCAAGAAGTCCTGGACCAGTGTGAACCAAGACCTGAAAGAAAATAATTGTCATATCAAGCAAAGTTATTTTTCATAATTTAAGAAGAAATAAAACCTCCCCAAAATAAGCATAAACCAAAAGAATTCATGACTACTAAAGCAGCAATAAGGAATATTCATAACTATCTCAGACAGAAAAAAATAAAAACAAAACTCAGAGCCAGTGACTGAACAAATCTCACTAGAAGGGTAGCTAAGTAAAGGAGAATCAGGACTGGAATAAACATTAGAAATAAATAAAAATGGCAGTAAATAATCATCTCTCTATAATAACACTGACTGTAAATGGTCTAAACCCTCCAATTAAAATACATAGACTATCAGAGTAGATTAAACACAAGATCCGACATAATATTGTTTACCAGACACTCACCTTAAAGGCAAAGACATCCACAAATTGAAGGTGGAAAAAGATATGCTATGCAAATGGAATGAAAAGCAAGAGAAGCAGGAGTAGCTACTCTCATATCTGACAAAGCAGACTTCAAGGAAAATTAATCAGAATACACAAAGAGGGTTACTTTATTTTGGTAAAGGGACCAACAAGAATACAAAATGATTGTAAATATTTATATCCCAAACACAGGGCACCTACTTACATAAAACAAAATCTACTTGACATAAAGACTCAGTAGACCCCAAGGCAAAAATACTGGGTGATTTCAACACACCTATCTCACCAACAGATAGACCATCCAGACAAACTAAGAAAAGTCTTAAAACTTCAAAAAAGCACTATTAATAAAATGGTCCTAATAGACACCTATAGAATATTTCACTCATCAACAAATTAACTTTCTTCTCACTTGTTCATGGAAACTTTCCCCAAATAGACCATATTTTACAGTAGAAAAATAATCGTTGCAAACACAAAAAAGATATAATGCCCTGCATCTTATTAGAGCATAATAGAGTGAAGTAGGAAATCAACAGCAAGAAAAATGATAGGAAAAACATAAACACATGGAAATTAAACAGTACACTTTTGAATGATGAATGTGTCATAGAAAAATTAGAGGAAAAATTTAAAATTTGTGATATCAAGAAAGAATAGAAATACAACATATCAGAATCTCTGGGATATCAGGAAGGTGGTTTTAAGATGAAAATTTATAGTTATGAATGTCTACATTAAAAAGTCAGAAAAAAATCAGAAAAATGCCAAATAAACAATCCAATAATGCATCTCAAGGTCCTAGAACAAGAACAAACCAATTCCAAAACAAGTAGAAGGAAGGAAACAATAAGATCAAAGCTGAAATTGATGAAATAGAGAATAAAAGAATAATACAAAGGACAATAAAACAAAAAATGGTTCTTTGAAAAGATAAATAAGGTTGATAAACATTTAGCTAAATCAACCAAAATAGAAACTTCAAATCAACAAAATTAGAGATGAAAAAAGAGTTATCATCACAAACATTGCTGAAACCCAGAGGATTGTTAGGTAGGGACTATTTTAAAATATATTTCAATAAATTGGAAAGCATAGAAGTTATTGACAAATTTATAGACACCTCACCTACCCAACCTGAACCAAGAGGATATAATAAACCTAAACAGGTGAATAATAAGCAATGAGATTGAAGAAGTAATAAAAAGAATTCCAACAAAGAAAATCCTAGAACCAAATGGATTCTCAGCTTAATTCTACCAAATCTTTAAAGAACTAAAAAGAAAATACACACACGCACACACACACACACACACACACACACACACACCAAAAATCATAAAACAAAACAAAACAAAAACCCCACAAATAACCCAATCAATAAATGGGCAAAGGAACTGAATGTGTACTTCACAGAAGAAATATAAATGGTCAACAAATGTATGAAAAAATGTTCAACATCTCTAGCAATTAGAGAAATGCAAATGAAACCACACAGATTTCATCTCACTCCAGTCAGAATGGCAATGATCAAGAATACAAGTGACAATAAATGTGGGTGAGGATATAAGGGAAAAGTATACACTCATACATTGTTCGTTGAACTGCAAATTGGTAAAACCACTCTGGAAAACTATATGGAGATTCCTCAAGAAACCTGGAATGGAACCGCCAGTTGACCCAAGTTATTTCACTCTCAGTATATATCCAAAGGATTTAAAATCAGCACACTATAGTGATACAGCCACATCATTGTTTATAGCAGCACAATTTACAATAGCTAAGCTATGGAACCAACCTAGATGCCCATTCACAGATGAATGGGATGAAGAAAATGTGGTTTATATATGTGGAATATTACTCAGTCATACAGAAGAATGATTTTATGATATTTGCTGGTAAGTTGATGGATCTGAAATCTATTATACTAAATAGAAATAAGTCAATCCCCCCAAACCAAAGGTGGAATGTTAACACCACCAAATGTGGATGCTAACACATAACAAGGGAGGGAGGGAAAGAATACAAGTTCAGTGGGATTAGACAAAGGGGAAGAAAGGGAAGAAAGGGGGAATAGGAAGAGGAAACACAGTAGAATGAATCTGACATAACTTTCCTATGTACATATATGAATACACCACAGTGAATTTCAGCATCATGTACATCCAAAAGACTGGGATCCTAATTAGAATAAGATATACTTCATGTTTTTATAAATATGTTAAAAATAGACTCTACTGTCATGTGGAACAAAAAAAAACAAAAAAACAAACAAACAAACAAACAAACAAACAAAAAAAGAACAACAAAAGAACCAATGTCAATCCTCCTCAAATTCATCTATGAAGTAGAAAGGAGGAAATATCCCCAAATTCATTCTATGAAGTCAATATCACCTTAATACTGAAACCAGATAAGGACACATGAAGGAAAGAAAAATACAGACCAATATTCTTGATGGATATAAATGCAAAAATACTTAAAGAAATTTTAGTGAGCAACGTGCCCCAGCCTGCCACCCAGTCCAGCACCCTCTGCATCTGCAGCGACGCCCCCGCCCAGCGCTCATGATCAAGCACCTGTGCCCCTCGTGGTCTAGCCCCTGCACTGAGGCTGACCATCTACCAACACGTGGGGTCACCTCTGCCCACTAGCATGTATTATTCCCCACCTGGAGGCCACCATACCTAGTGGGGCAACTCCCTTCTTAGGACACCACATTACCAAGTACCTCTCAGGCATCAGGCTACTGAAGACTAGGAGGTTTTAGCAGTACAGTATAGTTTTATTGTAGAATTTTTTGAAGTTTTGTTTATTAGTAGTATTATGATTATTCCTATTACACCTATTATTCCTACTTTTCTTTTTTTATTATTTTTCTCACTCTCCCTATTTTCCTCTTCTCTGTTTCCTTGGAGACTCTCCCTTTTCTCATGCTAACAACTAATTTCTTTTAATTCCACTTTCACTATTCCTACAACCTAGTACCTCTATAGATGACTTCTTATGTCATTAACATTACATTATACACCCCTCCCCATACTCTTTGTGCACCATTAGAAATTGTGATCCTCATTGCAAACCTATTGTTTATGCTGTAGATAGTAATTGAACCCATCATCTCTGTTTATTAAGACACTGCTGCTAATATCTTAATAGGGACTATTTGGATTAAGGATGCATATTGTTTGTAATGTGTGCTGCTAATATTGATCTTCCACATTAAGGTGAGGTACTGGAAACCTGCAGGGACACTATCAGTCTATAGGGGGGAAACTGCAATACCTCGGATTTGCACTGCTAGAGGGGAAGATACATAAGCAACAGGAGAAAACAAGAGAAGAAATTGTCCAAAACAAACCTAGATGCTATATCAATAGAATCCAACGACAGCATGGCAGAAAAAATATCAGAAAGGGAGTTTGGAGTGTACAATTAAAATGATCTGAGAAGCAAATGATGAGATAAGAGAGCAAATGTAGGCAATGAATGATCGCACCAATAAACAGTTAAAAAAACAAATGCAGGAAGCAAAAGATTATTACAATAAAGAGATAGAGATTCTGAAAAGAAACCAAACAAACAGAAATCCCTGAAATGAAGGAAACAATAAACCAAATTAAAAGTACATTACAAAGCATAACCAACATACTAGATCACTTGGAAGACAGAACCTCAGACAATGAAGAAAAAATATTTAGTCTTGACAACAAAGTTGACAAAGAAGATGGTAAGAAATCATGAATGGAGAGAGGATATCTGTTTCTCGGTGAGGCAGTTTTTGCTGCTTATCGATCCCCTGGTGTTTACCCATTTGTCTGCTGTGATCACCTGCAGTTTTCCAGCATATCGATGCCTTTTTTGAGAGCAGATTGCTCACTGTCAGGCGTCTATCATCTGCCATTTGCCTGCCTCTCCCCTGTCCATCGCCTGCCTTACTCCTATCCATCATCCAACGCACAAGGTTCACCTCCCGATCATCTGGCAACAGTCAGCAAACTGATCGCCTACAGCCAGTGGAGCACCAGCTGCCTGCTGCTGCCTGGAAGTTCACTGTTACAGTACCTGCAGGTTTGATTACACGTGGCTGCCGCCATTTTGAAACAACAGTCAGGCCCCGTAGAACCCCTGGCCAGACGACTGAGCCCCGTCTCCCGGATCCCTCAACCCAACCCAAAACTCACTGCCTCTGGGGCCCTCACATCAACTGACTGCTTCCTGCCGCCAGGACCCCCAGACCAACTGACTACGCCCTATCACCAGGACCCCAGACCGACTGATTGCACCCAGCCTCCAGGATCCCACAACCACCAAACACACCAGACCTCCAGGACCCCTGCCGGACCAACTGCATCCCGTCTCCAGGACCTCCAGCTGACCACGTCCACCCCTGAGCTGTAGCTCCCCATTTGCCAACACATTTAGAAGCCAGAGCAGCCTCTTGGATAATCCTGGAAGCCTTAGCTCTGATCTTTAGGTGGGGAAAAACCCATACTGAGATGCCTGCTGGAGGCTTGAACCTCATTGTCAGGTACCTCTCATGCATCAGGCTACTGAACTCTGGGGGTTTCATTACTATATGACTGTTATACTGTAGATTTTCTTTTCTCTCCTTTTTAAAAAAGTTTAAGTTTTTATTTCTTTACTTTTCTTGCTTTCTTTTCCTTTTGTTTACCTGTTCCCTCAGAGTCTCTTTCTCCCTTTTTTGCATGCTAACATCTGATTTTTTTTATTACACTCTCACCCTTTCTATTTTCTAGAACTTCTGTATATTCTTTTCTTATCCCATTAACAGCCACATTCTACATCCCTCTGAATCCTCTTTGTCCTCCATTAGAAACTGCAGACATTATTGCAAACCTGTTTCTTTTACTGAAGATAATATTTGAACTCATTCTGTTTGTTATGAATTTTGTTATTGTCCCCATAGGGGCTATTTGGTCTAGGATTGCATAGTGTCTGATTTGGGCACTGCTAATATTGATCTCCCCTTAAAGAAAAGGTTTTGGAAACCTATAGGGCCACTATAAGCCTATAGGGGGAAATCTGCAATACCCAGATCTACACTGCTAGAGGGGAAGATACACGAACAACATGAAAAAACAAGGAAGAAAATGATTGAAACAAATCTAGAGTCTATAGTAATAGAATCCAATGACAGTATGTTAGAAGAAATGTCAGAAAAGGACTTCAGATTACACATGATTAAGATGATTCCCAAGGCAAAATATGAGATAAGAGAGCAAATGCAGGCAATGAATGATAATACCAACAAGCTGAAACAGCAAGTGCAGGAAGCAAAAATCATTTCAACAAAGAGATAGAGATTCTCAAAAAAACCCAAACGGAAACCCTTGAAATGAAGGAGACAATAAACCAAATAAAAAACTCAATGGAAAGCATCACCAAAAGACTAGACCACTTGGAAGACAGAACCTCAGACAATGAAGACAAAATATTTAATCTTGAAAACAAAGTTGCCCAAACAGAGAAGATGGTAAGAAATCATGAACAGAACCTCCAAGAACTATGGGACATCATGAAAAGACAAAATTTAAGAATTATTGGGATTGAGGAAGGCACAGAGATACAAACCAAAGGAATGAACAACCTATTCAATGAAATAATATCAGAAAATTTCCCAAACATGAAGAATGAAATGGAAAATCAAATACAAGAGGCTTACAGAACACCAAATGCACAGAATCACAACAGATCCACACCAAGGCACAGTATAATGAAAATGCCTAACATTCAAAATAAAGATAGGATTTTGAAGGCTGCGAGAGAAAAGCATCAGATTACATATAGGGGGAGACCAATACGGATAGCAGCAGACTTCTCAACCCAGACTCTAAAAGCTAGAAGGGCCTGGAACAATGTATTTCAAGTGCTGAAAGAACATGGTTGCCAACCAAGAATCCTATACCCAGCAAAACTAAACTTCAGATTTGAAGATGAAATAAAATCCTTCCATGATAAACAAAAGTTAAAAGAATTTACAAATAGAAAGCCTGCACTACAGAATGTTCTCAACAAAATATTCCATGAGGAGGAAATGAAAAACAACAATGGAGGTCAGCAAAGTGAGGAACTACCTTAGAAAAAAACCACTCAAAGGAGAAACCAAGTCAAATTAAAAAAGAAAAATAAGCCCAAATGACTAAAATCACAAATCATTTCTCCATAATAACCCTGAATATTAATGGCCTAAACTCATCAATCAAAAGACATAGACTGGCAGAAGGGATTAAAAAGAAAGACCCAACAATATGCTGCCTGCAAGAGACTCATCTCATAGGAAAAAACATCCACAGACTAAAGGTGAAAGATTGGGAAAAAAACCTACCACACACATGGACTCAGTAAAAAAGCGGGGGTTTCCATCCTTATATCAGATAAAGTGGACTTCAAGCCAAAGTTAGTCAGAAGGGATAAAGAAGGACATTTCATACTACTTAAGGGAACCATAATCAGGAAGACATAACGATAGTAAATATTTATGCCCCAAACAATGGTGCATCCCTGTACATCAAACAAATCCTTCTCAATTTCAGGAATCACATAGACCACAACACAATAACTCTGGGCAACTTTAATGCACCACTGTCACCACTGGATAGATCTTCCAAACAAAATCCAACCAAAGAAACCACAGAACTCAATAACACAATCAATAACCTAGACTTAATAGACATATATAGAATATTCCATCCATCAACAAGCAGATACACTTTCTTCTCAGCACCACATGGAACCTTCTCGAAAATAGACCATGTGTTATGCCACAAAGCAACCCTTAGGAAATGCAAAAAAATTGAGATACTGCCTTGTGTTCTATCAGATCATAATGGACTGATAGTAGAAATCAATGACAAAATAAAAAACAGAAATTACTCCAACACCTGGAGACTAAATAATATGCTATTGAATGAAACATGGATAACAAAAAACATCAGCGAGGAGATAAAAAAATTCTTAGAGGTCAATGAGAACAATGATACAACATATCAAAATCTCTGGGACACTATGAAAGTGGTACTAAGAGGAAAATTCATTGCATGGAGTGCATTCCAGAAAAGAATGAAAAGTCAACAACTGAATGACCTAACATTACAGCTCAAAGCCCTAGAAAAAGAGGAACAGAATAACAGCAAAAGTAGTAGAAGACAGGAAATAACTAAAATCAGAGCTGAAATCAATGAAATTGAAACAAAAGAAACTATTCAAAAATTGACAAAACAAAAAGTTGGTTCTTTGAGAAAGTAAACAAAATAGACAAACCCTTAGCCACACTAACAAAGAGAAGGAGAGAGAAAACTCACATTACTAAAATACATGATGCAAAAGGAAATATCACGACAGACACCACTGAGATACAGAACATAATGAGAAGCTACTTTGAAAATCTGTATTCCAACAAAATAGAAACTACCGAAGACATTGACAAATTTCTAGAGACATATGCTCCTCCCAAACTGAACCAGGAGGACATACATGATTTAAACAGATCAATATCAAGCACTGAAATAGAAGAAGCCATTAAAAATCTACCATCCAAGAAAAGTCCAACACCAGACGGATTCTCAGCCGAGTTCTATAAGACTTTCAAAGAAGATCTCATTCCAATACTTCTCAAAGTATTCCAGGAAATAGAAAAGGAGGGTACCCTACCAAACTCATTCTATGAAGCTAATATCACACTCGTACCCAAACCAGGAAAAGACACATGAAAGAAAGAAAATTTTAGACCAATATCCTTGATGAATATAGATGCAAAGATCCTTGACAAAATATTGGCAAACCATATCCAAAAACATATTAAGAATATTGTGCACCATGATCAAGTGGGGTTCATTCCTGGAATGTAAGGATGGTTCAATATTCGTAAATCAATAAACGTAATCCATCATGTCAGTAGACTTAAAGATATGAATCATATGGTTATTTCAATTGATGCAGAAAAAGCGTTTGACAAAATACAATACCCCTTCATGTTCAAAACACTAGAAAAAATAGGGATAGTAGGAACATACCTGAACATTGTAAAGGCTATTTATGCTAAGCCCATGGCCAACATCATCCTTAATGGAGAAAAACTGAAACCATTCCCTTTAAAAATGGGAACAAAACAGGGGTGTCCTCTTTCACCACTTCTATTCAACATTGTGCTCCAAACTCTAGCCAGAGCAATTAGACAGACTAAAGAAATTAAATGGATATGAATAGGAAAAGAGGAACTTAAGCTGTCACTATTTGCGGATGACATGATTCTATATTTAGAGGATCCAAAAACCTCCTCCAGAAAACTTGTAGACCTCATCAATGAATTCAGCAAAATAGCAGGCTATAAAATCAAAACACATAAATCTAAAGCATTTTTATACGCAAGTGACAAAACAGCTGAAAGAAAAATGAGGAAAACAACTCCATTTGCAATAGCTTAAAAAAAAAAAAAAACTTGGGCATCAATCTAACTAAAGAGGTAAAAGATCTTTACAATGAAAACTACAAAACACTGAAGAAAGAAATTAAGGAAGACCTTAGAAGATGGAAAGATCTACCATGTTCTTGGATAGGCAGAATTAATATTGTCAAAATGGTCATACTACCAAAAGTCCTATACAGATTCAATGCAATTCCAATTAAAATCCCAATGATGTACCTTACAGAAATAGAACAAGCAATCATGAAATTCATCTGGAAGAATAAGAAACCCAGAATAGCTAAAGCAATCCTTAGCAGGAAGAATGACACAGGGGGTATCGCAATACCAGAACTTCAATTATACTGTCCCGACCCGCGGGACATCAACGCAGGACGGCAAACCTAAGAGAGAAGGAATGAAGAGACAAGAGACACAGGGAGTGACAGCAAGACAGGAATTCTGATCAAGCTGCAAATTTTTATTGTTCTCAAGGGTATTTATGCTGAGGGAATGAGGGGTATGATGAGACACAGGCTGGTTGGCTGTGTTTTTCTTTTGGGCTCCTGATAAGGTGCAAGTTCACGCCAGCGGGCCATAGGCAGAACTATCAGCCGGAAGTGGGGAGGGGGCGCGCTCCGGGAATCCGTCAGCCTTCAGCTGCAAGGTGCCTGAGTCAGCTGCAGGGTGTTTCTGCAGGGGAGGCAACCGCAAAATGCTCCCTGGGCTGCTGCTTATCATAAAGGTCAGAATGTCCTCAGAATGAGAACTTCTTCTTGGTCCCTGACATTATACTACAAAGCAATAGTAACAAAAACGGCATGGTATTGGCACCAAAATAGACAGGTAGATCAATGGTACAGAATAGAGGACATGGACACAAACCCAAATAAATATAATTTTCTCATACTAGACAAAGGTGCCAAAAATATGCAATGGAGAAAAGATAGCCTCTTTAACAAATGGTGCTGGGAAAACTGGAAATCCATATGCAACAGAATGAAACTAAACCCCTATCTCTCACCCTTCACAAAAATCAACTCACAATGGATCAAGGACCTTGAAATCAGACCAGAGACCCTGCATCTTATAAAAGAAAAAGTAGGTACAAATCTTCACCTTGTTGGCTTAGGATCAGACGTCCTTAACAGGACTCCCATAGCACAAGAAATAAAAGCAAGAATCAATAACTGGGGTAGATTCAAACTAAAAAGCTTTCTCTCAGCAAAGGAAACTATCAGCAATGCGAAGAGAGAGCCTACAGAGTGGGAGAATATCTTTGCCACTCATACTTCTGATAGAGCACTAATTTCCAGAATATATAAAGAACTCAAAAAACTCTACACCAAGAATGCAAATAACCCAATCAACAAATGGGCTAAGGAAATGAACAGACACTTCACAGAAGAAGATCTACAAGCAATCAACAGATATATGAAAAAAATGTTCACCATCTTTAGTAATAAGAGAAATGCAAATCAAAACTACCCTAAGATTTCATCTCACCCCAATTAGAATGGCGATTATCAAGAATACAAGCAACAATAGGTGTTGGAGAGGATGTGGGGAAAAAGGTACATTCATACATTGCTGGTGGGACTGCAAATTAATGCAGTCACTCTGGAAAGCAGTGTGGAGATTCCTTAGAAAACTTGGAATGGACCTACCATTTGACCCAGCTATCCCACTCCTAGGCCTATACCCAAAGGACTTAAAATCAGCATATACAGAGATACAGCCACATCCATGTTCATATCTGTTCCATTCACAATAGCCAGATTATGGAACCCACCTAGATGCCCTTCAATTGATGAATGGATAAAGAAACTGTGGTATATATATACAATGGAATATTACTCAGTCATAAAGAATAATAAAATTATGACATTTGCAGGCAAATGGATGAAACTGGAGAATATCATGCTAAGTGAGATAAGCCATCTCAAAAATCCAAAAGGTGAATGATCTCACTGATAAGTGGATGATGACACATAATGGGGGGTGGGAGGGGGGCAAGAAAGGAGGCAGGAGGGACTGTATAGAGGGAAAAGAGAGGTGGGAGGGGTGGGGGGAAGGAAAAATATAATGGAATGAATCAAACATCATTACTCTATGTAAATGTATGAATATGCAAATGGTATGCTGTTACTCCATGTACAAACAGAAGCAACATGTATCCCATTTGTTTACAATAAAAATAAAAAAAAAATAAGAACTCAGAATGGAACCTCCAAGAATTATTAGATATCATGAAAAGATCAAATTTAAGAATTATTGGGATTGAGGAAGGCACAGACATATAAACCAAAGGAATGAACAACCTATTCAATGAGATAATATCAGAAAAATTTCCAAACCTGAAGAATGAAATGGAATATCAAATATATGAGGCTTACAGAACACCAAATATACAAAATTACAAGACATCCACACCAAGGCACATTATAATGAAAATACCTGACATGCAACATAAAGATAGAATTTTAAAGACTTTGAGAGGAAAGCATCAGATTATATATGGGGAAACCAATATAGATGATAGCAGATTTCTCAGCCCAGACCATAAAAGCTAGAAGGACCCAAAACAACATATTTCAAGCTCTTAAAGAAAATGGATGCCAACCAAGAATCCTATACCCAGCAAAACTAACCTTCAGATTTGAAAACAAAATAAAATCCTTCCATGATAAACAAAAGTTAAAAGAATTTACAAATAGAAAGCCTGCACTATAGAACATTCTCAGTAAAATATTCCATGAGGAAGAAATGAAAAACAACAATGTAATTCAGCAAAAGGAGGAACTATCCTAAAGGAATAGTCAACTAAAGGAGAAATCAAGTCAAGTTAAAACCAAAAATAAGCCAAAATGACTGGGAATACAAGTCATATCTCAATAATAACGCTGAATGCTAATGGCCTAAACTCATCAATCAAACAACATAGACTGGCAGATTGAATTAAATAGAAAGATTCAATAATATGCTGCCTTCAAGAGACTCATCTTATAGAAAAAGATACCCACAGACTAAAGGTGAAAGGATGGGAAAAAATATACCACGCACACAGACTCAGTAAAAAGGCAGGGGTTTTCATCCTCATATCAGATAAAGCAGACTTCAAGCCAAAGTTAGTCAGAATGGATAAAGAAGGACATCTCATACTGCTTAAGAGAAGCATAAATCAGCAAGACAAAACAATCATAAAGATTTATGCCCCAAACAATGACACATCCACGTATGTTAAACAAATCCTTCTAAATTCTAGGAAACAAATAGAACAAAACACAATAATACAAGGTGACTTTAACACACCTCTCTCACCATTGGACAGATCTTCCAAACAAAAATTGAAGAAATAAACCATAGAACTCAATAACACAATCAATAATTAGACTTAACAGACATTTATAGAATATTCCATCCATCAATAAGAGAATACACATTTTTCTCAGCAGCACATGGATCCTTCTCTAAAATAGACCATATATTATGCCACAAAGCTACTGTTAGCAAATACAAGAAGATAGAGATACTGCCTTGTATTCTATCGGATCATAATGGATTGAAATTAGAAATAAATGACAGAATAAAAAACAGAAACTACTCCAACACCTGGAGATTAAATAATATATTATTGAATGATACATGGATAGCAGAAGACATAAGGGAGGATAAAAATATTCTTAGAGGTAAACAAGAACAACGATACAACATATCAAAATATCTGGATACTATGAAAGCAGTACTAAGAGGAAAATTCATTGCATGGAGCTCATTCAAAAAAGAAGAAAAAGTCAACAAATGAACGACCTAACATTACAGCTCAAAGCCCTAGACAAAGAAGAACAGAACAACACCAAAAGTAGTAGAAGACAGGAAATAATTAAAATCAGAGCTGAAATAAATTAAATTGAAACAAAAGAAACAATTCAAAAATTTGACTAAACAAAAAGTTGGTTCTTTGAAAAAATAAACAAAATTTATAAACCCTTAGCCACACTAATGAAGAGAAGGAGAGAGAAAACTCAAATTATTAAAATTCGTTACAAAAAAGGAAATATCACATGAGATACTATTGAAATACAAAACATAATTAGAAGCTATTTGGAAAATCTACATTTCAACAAAATAGAAAATCTTGAAGACACTGGCAGGTTTCTAGAGACATACGATCCACCCAAACTGAATCTGGAGGACATACACAATTTAAACAGATCAATTTCAAGCAATGAAATAGAAGAAGTCAAAAAAACCTACCAACCAAGAAAAGTCCGGGACCAGATTAATTCTCAGTCAAGTTCTACAAGACGTTCAAAGAAGAACTTATTCCAATACTCCTCAAAGTATTCCATGAAATAGGAAAGGAGGGAACCCACCAGAAGTTTTCCGCCAGAAAACTTGTAGGGCTAATATATGAATTCAGCAAAGTAACAGGATATAAAATTAACACTCATAAATCTAATGCATTTTTATTCATAAGCAATGAATCCTCTGAAAGAGAAATTAGGAAAACTACCCCACTCACAATGGCCTAAAAAAAATACTTGGGAATCAATTTAACAAAAGAGATGAAAAACCTCTACAACATGAACTCAGAACACTAAAGAAAGAAATTAAAGAAAACCTTAGAAGATGGAAAGATCTCCCATGTTCTTGGATAGGTAGAATTAACATTGTCAAAATGACCATTCTACCAAAGTGCTATTCCAATTCAATGCAATTCCAGTTAAAATCCCAATGATGTACCTCACAGAAATAGAGAACGCAATCATGGGATTCATTTGGAAAAATAAGAGACCCAGAATAGCCAAAGCTATCCTTAGCAGGAAGAGCAAAGCAGGTGGTATCACAATACCAGCCCTTCGACTATACTACAGGGAAATAGTAACAAAAATGGCATGGTATTGGCACCAAAATAGACAGGCAGACCAATGATACAGAATAAAGGACACAGAGACAAACCCACATACAGTTTTCACATACTAGACAAAGGTGCCAAAAACATACAATGGAGAAAAGACAACCTCTTCAACAGATGATGCTGGGAAAACTGAAATGTATATGCAGTGAAATGAAACCGAACCCCTACTCTCACCCTGCACAAAACTCAACTCACAATGGATCAAGGACCTAGGAATTAGACCAAAGATCCTGCACCTACTAGAAGAAATAGTAGGTCCAAATCTTGATCATGTCAGCTTAGGACCAGATTTCCCTCACATGACTCAATAAATGATATAGATTCAAACTAAAAAGTTTTTTCTCAGCAAAGGAAACAAGCAACATTGTGAAGAGAGAGCCTACAGAGTGCGAGAAAACCTTTGCCACATGCACTTCAGATGGACCACTTATCTCCAGGATATATAAAGAACTCAAAAAAATTTACCCCAAGATTGCAAATAACCTAGTCAACAAATGGGCCAAGAAAATGAGTAGACACTTCACAGAAGAAGATCTGCAAGCAATCTACAGATATATGAAAAAAATGTTCAACATCACTAGTAATAAGAGAAATGCAAATCAAAACTACCCTAAGATTTCATCTCACCCCAATTAGAATGGCAATTATCAAGAATACAAGCAACAATAGGTGTTGGCGAGGATGTGGGGGAAAAGGTACACTCATACATTGCTTGTGGTGTTGCAAATTGGTGCAGCCATTCTGGAAAGCAGTGTGGAGATTCCTTAGAAAACTTGGAATGGACCCACCATTTGACCCAGCTATCCCACTCCTAGGCCTATACGCAAAGGACTTAAAATCAGCATACTACAGTGACACAGCTACATCAATGTTTATAAAATAGCTAGATTGAGGAACCAAACTAGATGCCCTTTGATAGATGAATGGATAAATAAACTGTGGTATATATACACAATGAAATATTTTCAGTCATAAAGAAGAATAAAATTATGGCATTTGCAGGTAAATGATGGAGTTGGAGAATATCATGCTAAGTGAAATAAGCCAATCCCCAAAAACCAAAGGCTGAATGACTTCTCTGAAAAGTGGATGATGATACATAATGGGGGGGGCAAGAATGGAGGAAGGATGGGTTGTATAGAGGAAAATGAGGGATGTGGGGGGGAAGGAAAGATAATAGAATGAGATAAACATCATTGCCTTATGTACATGTATGATTACACAAATGGTGTGACTCTACTTTGTGTACAACCAGAGAATTGAAAGTTGTACCCCATTTGTGTACAATGAATCTAAATTTAAAAATTAATGATTAAAAAAAGAAATTTTAGCAATATGCATTCAGAAACACATTAAGAAAACTGTACCTCATGATCAAGTTGGTTTCATTTGAGTGTTGCAAATTTGGTTCAATAAATGTAATTGATCCTATTACTCATGCAAATCAAAAAATATAATTCATTATATAAATAGAATGAAGGAGAAAAATCAAATGATCTTTTCTATAAAAATCATACTTTTACAAAATTCAGTACTCATTCATGATAAAAAAAACACTGAAGAAACTAGGGATAAAAGGATCTTATCTCAACATCAAACCCAAAGTCAACAACATACTCAATAGGGAAAGGGTGAATAAATAGGGAAAAGCATTTCTTCTAAAATCAGAAACAAGGCAAGCATGTTCACCCTCATCACTCCTATTCAACATAGTTCTTGATATTTTAGTCAGAGCAATTAAGCAAGAGAAGGAAATTAAAGTGATACAAACAGGAAAAGAAATAAAAGTATTGCTGTTTGCAAATAATATGATCCTATACATAGAAGATCCCTCCCCACACACACACACACGAAAACTCCTTCAGAGTAGGAAACAAATTTAACATGGTATCAGGATACAAGATTAACATAAAAATTATCAACAGCTTTTCTATACACAAATAATGAATCTGATGAAAAAGAAATCAGAAAAATAATTCCATTCATAATAATCATACCAAAAAATGATAATAAAATAAAATACCCAGGAATAAATCTAACCAAGGAGGTGAGAGATCTCTACAATAAAAATTATAGAACACTGAAGAAAGAAACTGAAGACAGCATTAGAAGGTGGAAAGAAGTCCTCCCATGTTTTTGGATAGGTAGAATTAATATTGTTAAAATGTCACTTTGCCAAAAGCAATCAACATATTAAAAGCAATCCCCATCAAAATTTCAGTGAAATTCTTCACAGAACTGGAGAAAACAGTCAAAAAATTCATATGAAAGATTAAGGACCCAGAATAGCCAAAGCAATACTGAGCAAGAAGAATGATGTTGGAAGTATCACAACACCTGACGTCAAATTATACTACGGAGTTTTGCAACAAAAACAGCATGATACTGGCATAAAAATAAATAGACATAAAGACCAATGGAATATAACAGAAGATACAAAGCCAATCCCACAGAGATACTGTTGTCTCATTTTTGACAAAGATACCAAAAACACAAGGTGGAAGAAAGACATCCTTTTAAACACAGTGCTGAGAAAACTGGATAAGGCATATGTAGAGAAAAGAAACTAGACCCTATTTTCACCCTGCATGAAAGTCATCTCAAGTGGACCAAAGACCTAGCCATAAACATAGATGAAAACACAAGGTGAGCACTCTAACATGTAGGCACAGGCACAGACTTCCTAAATACTATTCCTAAGAACAAGAAATAAAACCAAGAATCAGAAAGTAGGATGACATCAAATTAGAAAAGATTTTAAGATTTGTGCACTTTGCCATACGTATATTATTCATTACACAACAATAAAAAGTAAAAAATAAAGTCACCTTCATTGTGGAACATGAAATATCTCTGTGGCCTAGAATTCACAGCACTTCCCCTCCTGGTTCCGTCTGGAACCTTGTTTTCCTGGTTTGGTATCCTCCATCGTATCTGATATGTGGTACATGGGAGGAAATCAAGAAATATTTCTTAAACAACAGACAGAATTCAGCTCCTCTAACTGCCCCCTATCTTCAGCTGCTGTCAGAGATGATTTTTCAGTGGGCAGCAGTCAATTACATAAAGCTTTGTGATCTGTGGCTTAGTGGTCAGCAATATTCTTCAAAAGTCATTAAAAGTTTAAAAGGAAGCCTTTTACTTTGCCCTTCAGATGGAAAAAAAAAATAAAAGAAATAAAACTGCACAACAAAGGCAACAACCATGTGAAAAGAGAGCCTACAGAATGGGAGAAAATCTTTGCTAGTTACTCTTCTGATAGAGGCTTAATATCCAGAATACATAAAAAACTCAAAAAAACTTAACACCAGGGTTAGGGCTATAGCTCAGTAGTAAGGCACCTGCCTACCATGCATGAAGTCTTGGGTTCAATTCCCAGCATTAAAAAACACTGTAACACCAAAACAAAACAAAACAGCCCACAATCAATAAATGGGCAAATGAACTAAACAGACATTTCTCGAAAGAAGAAATGTAAAAGACCAACAAATAAATAAAAAAGTATTCAACATCATTAGCAACCAAGAAAATGAAAATAAGAACTACATTGAGATTTCATTTCACCCCAATTAGAATGGCAGCCATCAAGACTACAAATAGGGGCTGGGGAGATAGCTCAGTCGATAGAGTTCTTGCCTTGTAAGTACAAGGCCCTGGGTTTGATCCCCAGCAACCCCCCCCCCAAAAAAGACTACAAATAAAATAAAAATAAACATGGTGAGAATATAGGGGAAAAGGAATACTTATACATTTCTGATGGAACTGCAAATCAGTGCAACCATTATGGAAATCAGTTTGAAGATTTCTCTAGACTAGAAATGGAATCACCATATGATCCAGTTATGTCACTCCTTGTTATTTATCCAAAATAGCTGAAGTTAGCAGACCATAGTGACACATGCATACCAACGTTACATTTGGAAGCATGCTATCATCTGAAATCATGCACACCTTAAGGATGAACTACAGTGATGGAAAAGCTGCTGCTATTGTCCAGCATGAGGGGAAAAAAATATTTCTCAACAAATACTATCCTTCTAGAGTTCCTTAGGTCACCAGGGCTATGCCCTCAAAGGGATGTGAGACCTGCAGCCTTCCTTTCTGCTTTTTGCTTTCTGGTGTTGAATTTTGCTTCTCACACACTCCTGCCATGATGGGCTTCCCTGCCACAGCAACAAAACTACTGGGACAATGGGTTACAGACTGGAACCTTCAAAACTTGAGTCAACACAAGTCTTTTTTCTTTATAAGCTAAATATTTTAGTCAGCTTTTTTGCTGCTGTGACCAAATGACTTGATAAGAACAATTAGAGGAGGAAAAACTTATTTCAGAGATCATGATTTCAGAGGTCTCAGTCCATAGATGGCCAACCCCATTTCTCAGGACCCAAGGTAAGGCAGGACATCATAGCAGAAGAGTGTGGTAGAGGAAAGTGGCTCAGGACATGGCACCGGAAAGGGGGGTGTGTGGGGGGAGAAGTGCTCTGCTCAACAAGGACAAAATATATACCCCAAAGACACATCCCCAGGGACCTACCTCTTCCAGTCACAACCTACTTGCCTACTGTTACCTTCCAGTTAATCCCTATGAGGGGATTAATGCACTAATTAGGTTAAGTTAAAACTCTCACAACCCAATCATTTCACCTTTGAACTTTCTTGCATTGTCTCACACATGAGTTTTTTTGGGACATCTCATATCTAAACTATAACACTAAGTATCTCAGGTATTTTGTTATAGTGATGGAAAGCTGATTAACATGGTAGGTAAATATGAAATACATTTTCTCATTTATCAATCTTCCTAAAAGACAAAAGTAGACTGAAGCAAAAATAATAACAATGTATTGTGGGATTTATAAAATAGAATTAAAATATATGACAACAATACACATAAAACAGAAAGGTAAAAATGGAAGTACAGTGTTGTATGGTTGCAGTACTATATATGAAGTTACATATTATTTAAAGGTAGACTGTGATAAGGTAGTTTTTTACAGAGAAAATGTTCCAGATTGATAAAAATGTTCTACACAGTGAATGTAGTGGTACATGACTGTATGCATTTGTCAAACCACTACACTTAAAATAAGTGAATTTCATTGTAAGTAAATAATACCACATTAAATCCTTTTAAAATGATGTTTTAGAGGCATAAAATGAAAAACTATTAAGAAAATTTAAAGAAAACAAATTGATAATTATTCTGTGTTCAAGAACAGGAAGTCTAGGGGCTAGGGTTGTGGCTCAGTGGTAGAGTACTTGCCCAGTACCTGTGAGGCACTGGGTTCAATCCTCAGCACCACATAAAAAAATAAAATGAAGGTATAAAAAAAAGAAAGAAAAGGAAGTATTGTAATGATATCAATAGTGCCCAAATTAATTCCTAGAAACATCATTCTTAGAATGTTTTAGTAATAAACAAAAGAAGACTGGATATTTTACCATGAAATAATTATCAAATGACAATTTTCATATTTACTACAAAATAGGTACAACCTTAAGTAAATTTAAAAAAATAAAAAGTGCCTACGTTCTGTCTTTTGATGTCCTTTCTCCAGAAATTACAAAGGAAAACTGAAGAGACTTTAAAAAAAATGCTGTCTTATTATCAAAATAAGCAGGAAATATAATTTAAAAATAAAGTAAGATGGGATAATGAATCAAGAGTAAGAGAGGTAAAACAGATGTTGACCTTTATACATAAATGTTTCTAAATTCCTGGATTATCTTTGACTGATACACAAGGAATTGGTAATAATGGAAGTTACAGTCATGTGGAGACTGACTTGCCAGGTTAGACAATTAAATATAAACCATGACTCAGTGCTCTCTGTTCTTCTCTCTTTCAATTCTCTTTCTCTCAATCTCGTTCTGTGTCTCTCTCTCTCTCTGTGTCTCTGTCTATTTCTCTTTCCAGAAACACAAACATGACACACACATTTACATACAAACATGTTTACATGCACTCTGTTGAGTTTTACACATCTCACCAAAGGTCCATGTGACAAGAGGCTTGGTCTCCAGTGTTATGGGGAGGTGGTAATACCTTTAAGAAGTAGGAACTACTGGGAAGTCTCCAAGTCATTGGGACTGTGCCTGTGAAGGGGATAGGAGGATCCCAGTCCCTTCCTTTCTCTCTCTTTCACTTCCCAGTCACTGAGGTGAGCATTTCTGCTCTGCTACATACTCCTACCATGATGTGCTGCCTTGCCACAGGTCTAAGACCAACACAGTCAACTGATCATGAACTGGAATCTCTGAAACTATGAGCTAAAATTTTTGTCCTTATAAACTAATTATCTGGGAAATTGCTCCAGTGATGGAAAACTAACAGTCTATAAAGGAGCGCTTATGAGAATTTCATTGTGACTTTGTTAGGGGAGGAATGGAGTTGGAAACTCGGAATTGAATTATGAGAATCAATTAGAGGTGTAGAGAAGTAAAAAGTCTTGTGGCTGCAGCCCATGGGGCATTGATGAGCAGTTAAAACCAGACTAGATGCCCTGTTGCTATCATTGAATCCTGAAACCCCAGTGCTGAGTGGAAAATGCAAAAATAAATAAACAAATAAATAACTACAAAAAACCTCAGAGTAATCCATTTACATAATTCCATTTACATAAATCATACAAATCAACAATACACAAGGACATATTCAAATGAAAGTCTATGCAGTAAGCATAAAAATGAATGAAGTGTGCACTGCAGAGATTAATGATGAAAGAATGTCATGCATTTAGGGGGTGTGATAATACAAAGTTTCAACCAAACAAAGAAACAAAACCCAATGGCAATAATAATAAAAAACAATTGTGGTATTCAAAGTAAGGACATTAGCAAGATCAAAGAATAGAAGATCATCTGCTTATATTTTCTCAGAACAAGAATTCTGCAATCATCCACAGAAAAGTTTCTTTTGGGAATTCCTGGTAGAAGTTTGTGAAGGGAATTCCTGGTAGAAGTTTTGAAAGCCTGGTGGAGCCTAAGTTCTAGAAATATTGTTTTGAGCATGCAAACCAACACCCAGGTGGCATACCCAGTAATATGCTCCTGGGTTCGTTCCCTGAAATAACCCTATTCCTCAAAGGGCCTCAAAGCACTTTTTGCCTTGATCCGCAACCAAAACTGTCTGCCAACGGGTCAGAAAAAATAATGCACAACAGTGTCTTGGCAGAAAGGCCTGTGTGCCTGCCAACATTGATCTTGACAGCAGACCTTTAATTTGGCCCCAGTCCTCCTCAGTTACATTGCCAGTTTATTACTGTTCACACAGAAACCCAGAGGGAGACCTGCCCATATCTCACATCTGGAAATACCTGTTCATCTGTCTGGATTTCTGTTAGGAATCACCAACTTCCAATTCATGGCAGAACCTCAGGGGGCCTACTCTCAGCTCTGGCCCATTTAGTTGGAGAAGAGTCCATGCAGGGAATTTCTAGGAGATGGCAGTGGCACCCACTTGGGCCACTGAAGGGGACACACTGGTTTCTGCCCCATAACATATCCTGAGGGGGTGCAGTCTCAGCTCCTGCACCCTTACCTGAAGTTGGGGAGTTGTTCCAGGGGTTTGCTGAAAAGTCTACTTCTCTGGGTCACTGGAGCAGATTCTCCAGCCTTTATCACACAGCAGATCCTAAGGGAGCAAAATAACAGTCTTGGCTTCTGTTCCTTCTGTTCCTATCTGTGTATGGAATATCTGGGAAGTATGTGCTGCCAACTGGACAGACTTCTGGGCTCAGCTTCCCTGTCAGCTTTGCCACACAGCTTTGGTATGCTCCTTGGGTCTTGCTTAGGTTCATTCAGGCCAGGGTACTGTGTCAACTTCAGAGCCCTGGTGAGTCTCACAGGAAACCTGCACCTAGGTCACTTTGTAGAGCTGAAATGGCTATACCAGTCATAGGGTCTCACAACAATCAGCCCATTTAGATTTGTGGATAGTTCCATTTAAGAAAGACAGGCAAAAACAAAGTCAGACTATGAAGGCTGGAGTAAACAGTTATTCAATGCATAGGCACTGCCATCCACAAGCACCAGGAGCAATCAGTAAATTACGGTTCCAATCAATAGAAAAAAATAAGATGAGAGTTATAGATCCTGAAGAGATGGAGGTGTGTGATTTGCCAGATAGGGAATAGAAAATAGCTATGCTAAGGAAGCTCAGGAAATTTCAAGAAAATACAGAGAAACAATTCCAATATTTATCAAAGAAACTTGAGATCAAAATAATAAAATAAACAAATTCTGGAGGTGGAAAATACAATAAAGGAATTGTAAAATATAATAGAGAGCATAAGCAGAAGAACTGATCAAACAAACAAACAAAAAAGAATAATTGAACTTGGACTTTTGAAAATACCCAGCAAGAGGAGAAAAAATTAAATGGGAATGAAAAACATAGAGTGCTTACAGGGTCTATGTGATGTTGTAAAAAGAGCAAATATTTGGATCATTGGAGTTCAAGAGGGAGAACAGAAAGACAAAGGAGCAGAAAGATTATTCAAAGAATAACAGAAAACTTTCCAAACCTGGAGAAAGATGTAAATATCCAGGTACAGGAAGATTAAGTCACCAACTGGATTCACCCCAAATAAGATTATGCCCCAAATATTATAATTTAACTCTTAAAGGTCAAAGACAAAGAAATTATTTTGAAAGCAACCAGAAGTAACATGATTACCTTCAGTGTAAATTCTCAAATTAAAATATATGGGTATAAACACAAGACCCAACTATATGCTACTTAGATTAGATTAAACAGACTTTAGGACAAAAACTGTAAAAAGAGACAAAGAAGACAACGGTAGAATGCTAAAAGTCTCAATATGGTGAGAAGATGTAAAATTATAAATATATATGCACCCAACATTGGAACACCTAAATATATAAAGCAAAATTTTACAAACCTGAAGGGAAAGAATGACCTTCATACAAAGATAGTAAAGAATATCTCACCTTCAGCAATAGAACACCCAGATATAAAATCAACAAACATCTGAGTTATTCCACACTCTATACCAGATGAACCTGACAGACATTTACAAAATGTTCCATCCAATGGTTATACAATACACATTCTCAACAGGACATGGAACATGATAGATTACATGCTGGAGCACAAAACAAGTCTTAACAAAATTTAAAAAAATTAATATCATATCAAATATTTTTTCTGACCACAATGGAATAAAATAAACAAACAAAAAAATCAATGAGGAGAAACTTTAGAAACCACACAAAAAAATGAAATAAAACAGCTTTCTCCTGAACAGCCAATGGGTCAATGAAGAAATTAAAGGGAAATTTTAAAAATTATTGAGACAAACAGAAATGGAATCCACTATGGAAAACAGTATGGGGGTTCCTCAAAAGACTAACAATAGAACTAACATATGATCCAACAATCCTACTAATGGGTATATTTCCAAAGGAGTTGAAATGTCAAATAGACATCTGTACTCCCATGTTTATTAAAATACTATTCACAATAGCCTAGATAGGAAATCAATCTAAGTATCCATCAACAGATGAATGAATTTTAAAAAATGTATTATATATTTATAATAGAATACAATTCAGCCATAAAAAATATAATCCTTTTATGATAATATCGATGAACCTGAGGTCATTGTGTTAAGTGAAATAAAGCCAGGCATAAAGGATAATTACTTCCTGATCTCATTGATATGGAGAATCTAAAACAAAAAGCGGATCTCATAGAAGCAGTGAGTAGAATTGTGGTTGCCAGAGGCTATGCGTGGGGGGAAGACTTGTCAATAGAGTTAGGAGAATAGTTCTGTATTCTACTGCACAATAGAGTGACTAAAGTGAGCAATAATGAGTAGCATTTTTTTCAAATTACTTGAATATAGAATTTGAATGTCCTTACCGCAAGAAATAATAAATATTGAGGTGACAGGGTATGCTAATTATCCTGATTTGATCATTACTCATTATTATAGTTGAATATTTAATGTCTCCCACAATGTTCATGTATTAGTCAATGCAAAAATGTTCAAGGTAAACTGATTAGATATGAGAGCTGTAAACCACATGATGGATTAATCCATTAATAAATAAAATATTTTGAATGAACTACTAGGTGGTAACTGTAGGTAGGTGGTGCATGGCCTGGACTACACCTGTTCCCTACCCTATCCCCCGCCCTCTATCTCCACTTCTTGGCTGCCATGGGCTGAGCAGCTTTCCTCTGCCACACCCTTCTACCATGATGTTCTGCCTCACCTCAGGCCCAGAGCAATGAAATTGGCCAAATGAACCTATGAAACCTGTGAGCCCAACATAAACTCTTCTGTAAGTTGTTCCTATCAGGTATTTTGTGCAGAGAAACAAAAAGCTGACTAACACATACATGTATCAAAATATCATACTATGCCTAATAAATTTAGGGTGTCAATTAAAAATAAAATAAAACTTAAACCAAGTAATAGCCTCAGGCTATGCCTCCAGGGATTACAGGGCACCAACCCAGCTCTCTTCTGGGATCCACTCAGCTGCCCATCCCTTGGCTACTTAAAACTACTGGCTCCTCTGGTTGCTTAGACCTAAGAACTCTGTTTTGATAATATTCTCAGAATGGTATGGAAGCTATGTGGTGGGGCGGGGGGGGCGGGGAGTAAATGCATGACTAGGAATGAGACAAATTGCTGAAATAGTTAATGGAGACTTGTAAACTTCTTGATTTATACTGGCTCTTTCAGATGTCATGAATAAATCTGAGTTCAGAAATAGTTCTGAGAATTGGACTGAGGGAATTCTCAGAACTTCAGTTCACAGGTTTCTTCCAATTTTTTCACAAATAACTCCCAGAAAGAAAATGAAAAAAGGATTTGGATAACTGTGAAAAGGTTTCCTGAGGTCAGACTATTTGCCCATCAAGGCAGAGAAGCTGGCTACTCTCTTCACCTGCACAAGACAAGAGGCAAGGTACCATCCCTGAATTCTCCTGGCTATCTACCTGAATTGCTTACTTTTATTTCTTTCCCCTCTCTGCACCTTTCACTTGCTTGCTATGGTCTTTCTCTTTGAGTCCTCTAATCGCCTAATTTGTTTCACTCACAAAGCAGACCATCACACCTACCCTTGCATTGTATTTATCTGCATTGTATTTCTCTGTTCCTTTGTTTTTCTTTAACTTTGTAAAGATACTAAGCAATTAAATTTAGAATGGTGAGCAAGTTAGAAATACAAGATGGGTACATTTAATCAGTGCTGAGCATTGCTCATAAATGATCTAACTGATCTAACTAATTCTCACAATTTTGCAACAATATTGTTATCCCCAGTGTAAATTTGGGGAAAATGAAAAAAAAAAGAGTAGTTAAAAGTGAGTACCTAGTAGAAATAGGACTATGTACCGTGAGTACCTAGTAGAAATAGGACTTTAGGTTTTTTCCCCAAGCCCATTTTCATTTGCTATTGCTGGATTCTCTCACATCATCCCCAGAGCAAAATAAAGCATTTCCTGAGATGCTGCCTCTGAACTCATATTATGCAGTTTTCTTTATGAGCCATAGGCAAACATGGTCCCTTTGCTTGAAGAATTTATTCATCAATGTTATTTCTTCCCAAGTTGTGTTCTTTTATCTTTAGGAGATGAGGGATGTGTGTCTCTAGATGAGAATGGAAACCGCTGTGGACATTGTGGGCAAACCATTACTCATGAGTGAAAGTAAAACAATCATTTGGAAATACACTCTTCAGATACTTTCTTAACATCCACATATTCCTTGGTACAGTATTCACTTTGCCAATACAGAATCCAGAGAAAATGTTTCATGATCCAGGGAAAATAGGATTCAACCAATTCCAATCTGATACAATTTCTCCACTTTTATTAAAGGAGCAAGGAGCATAGGATGAGCCTGGAAAACTGAGGCCTACAGTATTAAACAGTTATCCTGAGCCAGAGGTAGACATCTGGGTGTCAGAGCAAGATAAATTGATCAAATCCTGGGTGTTGGTGGGGAAGTCCAGTTTAACAGTAAAACTGCAACCGCATTACAGCACATTGCTTTGATCTACTTCTTGTAAATATTCTTTTAAGTTTATCTTTTAACATTTTAGAAAATATTAGAAAACTAACTTCTCCTTATGACATGGATGGTAGGGAGGGGGATAAATCAACTCTTGATAGGTTAGTCTGTTGCCCTACTTCCTTCCAAAGAAACTTGCTTCCACCATGCTCAAATTACAGTCAATATTTATACCATCACCACCAAAAATATTTTTTCAAAATATCTCTCTATCCTTTCTCCTTGTTCAGTCAACTATTCCCATTCCAGTGGCTCTTCAAATGAATTGAGAATTCTGGTCTCTCGAATCCATCATGTTTGCATTATCTATGTTATTCATGCCTTCAGCTCTCCTCAGAACAACACAAGACCAAAATAAGCAGAAACAGAAACTTGACAGCCTGGGTCACAGGGGAGGAATGATCAATGCGGGCAGTGGGCTGATCTAATGACAGACATGGGGCATTTATCAAAGTTGTTATGGTGTCTCTACCAACAGTCAATGAAATTTGGATTCAATGGTCATCATAAAATAATATACTTGAAGTACAGAAGTAATACATTGAATAAGTTGGGAATAGATAGAGGGAGTTTTAATATTTTTCTTTCTTATACTCCAAGGGGAAGATCCTTATATTCACCATGCAAAACTGCAGTGCTCCCACTGAGTTCATCCTCCTTGGGCTGTCAGCTGATGCCCACATCCAAGCTGTACTCTTTGTGCTGTTCCTTGTGATTTACCTCCTGACCCTGACGGGGAACTTCATGATGGTGCTGGTGATGATGGCTGATGCTCACCTCCATTCACCCATGTACTTCTTCCTGGGTCACCTTTCTTTCCTGGATCTTGGTATTCATCAGTCTCTGTGCCCAAGATGCTGGAAAACCTCATGTCTAAGACAAAACAATCTCTGTGGAGGGCTGCCTAGCCCAGGCCTTCTTTGTGTTTGCCAATGGGGGCACTGAGGCCTGCCTGCTTGCAGTCATGGCCTATGACCGCTATGCTGCCATTTGCCACCCTCTGGCTCTATGGACGATAATGAGCAAACAGCTCTGTGAGGGGCTTGCATGGGGGTCATGGAGCCTGGCCCTCCTGAATGCACTCATCAATATCCTTTTGGCTATGAATTTGGACTTCTGTGAGTACAGAAACCATCCACCACTACATCTGTGAGCTCCTATTCTCTTCCATCTCTCCTGCTCTAATGTCCACAACCAATATCACCGTCATGCTCTGTTCTTCTCTCATGATTGGCCTTTGTAACCTTTCTCCTGATTTTATCCTCCTATGGCTACATTGTCTCCACCATACTAGCATCAGTTCCACTGCAGGCAGAAGCAAGGCCTTCTCCACCTGCTTCCTCTCATCTCACGGTAGTGCTCTTGTATTTTGGCGCTCAGCGTGTTTACGCTATCTCATGCCAGCCTCTGGTTCTCCCTTGGAGTTAATCTTTCTTTGCAGTACAGTGTAATTACTCCCATGCTGAATCCCCTCATCTATAGCCTGAAAACCAAGGAGGTGAAGACAGCTTGTAAGAAAAATGTTGGAAATATTGCCAGCATTGTAAGTAGTGGTCATAGACACCGGTGAAGAAGAAACCTGAGAAACTGAAACTAAGCTACATAGTTATTGAGCCACTTGCCATCAAGGCCTGATGCTGTATGAAAACACTGGGTTTTCTCCTCAGTAATGCCATCTGCCTTGGTTGCTTTAAGGTTAATCCTGCACAGAGACAAAGCATTGACTCAGCAGGACTCTCTTTTCATAAAATTACTTTAAAACATGTTGATTTGTTATTTACTTAGTAGTGGAATTGTGTAGTTTGTGCCTTGAATGCTTTATACTTTCTTTTATAACAGGACCTACTCTTCTTTTGGCAAAATTTCACCATTCCTTACCTATGCATCACTAGCACTGACAAATAGTGTCCTGACCTCTACTACAACAGGACTGATCACAGAAAATGGTGGGCCTGCTCATTCTCTTACATTCCTTTCACCCAGTGACTGGCCCAGGAGGTGTGGTAAATTAAATGCAAAAGTGGCTCAAATTCTCTGTCTTCCTTTGCAATGTGACTTTGCAGCTCTTCCCATGAGAGGTCTATTTCCTTGCCCTGTGAATCTGGGATGACCTGGGCTTTGCTTTGGCCAAAGAATGCCAGCTGAGCCTCAGATGGTCTAGCACATTTCCCCTCTCTCTTAGTTTCCTGCCTCTATTATGAGAACAAGCTGAGGCTAGACTGGAAGAAGATGAGAGACCAATTCACACTCACTTGAGTCCAGTGAGGGTTAGCAATGCTACTTACCCTACCCATAGAGGATTGCAGTAACATGAACAAACTGAGCCAAGATGAGAACTAACTAATCTGAGATTCACGAATAATAATAAATGTTTAGTAGTTCAAGTTACTTATTTTTGCATTAGTTCTTTAAGTGACATCATATTAGCAGATCGCCTGTACCATGATACAAGAGTTATCATAACACAAACTAGGAAAAAATGATTTTTTTTCTCCAGGGAATTTGTATATTGACCAGTGACAAACAAAAGCAGAAGGTGGTTGGAACTGAGACAATCTGAAGGCAGGGCCCTAGTGAGGACTGTCCTTGAATTTCTGTACTGAGATCAGAAGTGGTCATTTTCTTATCCACAATCAAGCATTTTAAAAGATGCTCATGTCAAGAATTCAGCTAAATGCTTCATAGATTATCCCATTTTCAAGTTCAACAAGCCTTAAAGGTATTACGTTTCAGATGGAGAAATAGAGATGTCAAGAGATGTAAAAACTGCCCAAGATCACAAAGAAAATAAATGTTAGACCCAGGATTTTAAGCCACAAATTCTAAATTGAGAAGCTAGGTTCTTAATCAGCATTTTGCTACACGTTGCACTTTTTTCTTAGCCTGTTAGTTGCCAACTATCCATTCTCAAAATATCCATTTTTGTCTAATGAGAACCAAGGTTAGATTCTCTTGAGGGCATAAAGATCCAAACTGATATTGAAATTGTTTGCTGTGACTGCTATAGTACCTTTTATCTCCCTCCCATTATATTATCTTACATTCTTTTCTTAAATTATTTTCTCAGAAAGTCAGAAAGTCAGAGTCAATTTCTATAGCTTAAGGCAAAAGAAAGTATTATATTCTTGAAATTAAGGAGAAAGCATAAGAGGTGACTACTTCATGGAAATGTGATGGCATTTTAATTCATTATTGTGACAGAATGAAACTAAAAGAATACTTCTAATTATATTCTGTAATGAGAAAGAAGCATCTTCTCATATGGAGTGGAAAAACACAACTTTATTGTATCATCTATGACCACCTACGGTTATGAGCATACTGAGAAGAATTGCTATTATTGACCAATTTATAGATAACACTGGAAACTTCAAGTAAGACAAACATGTCCCCAAATTCTGGCCTCAATGATAAGAATAAACCTCAAGGTTTTCCTTTTCCATGTGAAAATTTATCATATGGTGCTGATACAATACCCAAACAATACAGATTATTGAGTCCATGACTTGCAACAAGTTTGAATTCATTATGGTGCCTGCCTCTATGAATATTCAGAGAGGCATGAGGTAAGTGATGCAGTATAGCAGTTAGGTCTTACATATTTGGGGGATGAGCCAGGAAAGTGAAGGTCTGGAAGAGGGAATTGGAGGATCAGAGAGGTCACTATCCAGCTCTGTCCAGAACAGATGGACACTATCCAGAGCAGATGGACATCTTGAAGCTCTGCAAGGATATATGGAGTCACACACATCTGGCACCGGCTTACGACCTCAAAGGAGGAGCCCTCCAGAATCTGGGGAATAGTTGAAAGAATGAGTGTTCTGGCCAAGGATAGTACTCATAGAGTTGTGTTTTTATAATTTTTAACTATTTTGTGACTAATACATACATTTATATATTTACACATTTAACTAAATGTTAAATGAAATTATATAAGTGGCAAGGTCTTTTATTTTTTTTCTTTCATTATGGCTTTTCAATACTTTCTCTCACTCCCCATATACTTTATTCAAATCACCCATCATGGTAACTCATAAATGCTTCAGTGTATATCTTCAAGTTCTTTCAATCATACAGAATCACATATAGATGTATGCGAATATATGTGCATTTATTTATACAAATATATAGAATTTGCTGTCCCTGTGTTTTTCTAGAAAAGCATATAACAAACACAGTTTTAAATTTTGTCTTTCTCAACTATTCCATGAAGAATTGCTCCAAGTCAAATGCTGTATTTCTGCTTCATTCTTTTTTAATTGCTAGCATATTATTTTTATTATGGGAACATACAGTAATTTATTTGCTATTATCTCCTAGACAGGCAAGCATGTTTCTTCTAGTTTTGCCACCACAAAAAAATTCTCCAATAAACATTAAATATGCATTCTTATGTTTAGATTATTTTATAAGCTTCATTTCCATGATACCACTGTCAATTTTTGAATATTTTTGTTTTCTTTTAAATAAGCATCTCAGAGGCATAACTCACATATAATATAATCCACCAATTTTGAGTACAAAGGAATAATTTTTTAAAAAATTTTTAGTTGTTGATGGATGTGGGGTAAAAGGCACACTTATACATTGCTGGTGGAGTTGCAAATTGGTACAGCCACTCTGGAAAGTGGTATGGAGATTCTTCAGAAAACTTGGAATGGAACCTCCTTTTGACCCAGTTGTCCCACTTCTCGGTTTATACCCAAATGACTTAAAATCAGCATACTACAGTGGTGCAGCAACATCAATGTTTATGGCAGCTCAATTCACAATAGCTAGATTGTGGAACCAACTTATATGCCCTTCAGTAGATGAATGGATAAAGAAACTATGGTATATATACACGATGAAATATAATTCAGCCATAAAGAATACTAAAATTATGGCATTTGCAGGTAAATGATGGAATTGGAGAATATCATGCTAAGTGAGATAAGTCAATCCCAAAAAAACAAAGGCCAAATGTTTTCTCTGATAAGTGGATGCTGATACATAATTGGAGGCGGGTAAGAGAAGAATGGAGAAAATTTGGATTGTGTAGAGGGAAATGAGAGGGGGAGGGGGCAGGAGTAGGAAAGATAGTAGAATGAGACAAACACCATTACCCTATGTACATGTATGATTACATGAATGGATAATTTTTAACAAATTTAATGTAGTAGTCGTAACCACCACCACAATCATGATGCAGAACACTTCTATTGCAACCAAAACTTCACTCAAGTCTTTTTGCAATAGATCTCCTCCCACTCCAGGATCCTTGGCAACCACAGATCAACTCTGAATGACTGTGGTTTTTCCTCTCCTAGAATGTCATATAAATGGAATCATAATAAAGTCATCATTTGTGTCTGGTGTCTTTCCCTCATCATAGTGATGCTGATACATCCTGCCATGCATACATGATCACTTATCTGGGTAAATCCCAAGAGTAGAATTGCTGTGTCTTGTGGTAGGTATATGTTTAACTTTATAAGAAACTGCCTACCTGCTTTCCAAAGTGTCTGTAAAATTCTATTGCCACCAACAGTATAGAAAGATTCCTGTTGCTCTTCCAATTCTCACCAATGTTTGATATAGAAAATAATTGAAAATATTTTTAATTTTTAATTGTATAGTCTGCAACATTTGAGTGGGCATACAAAAATTTGTATTTAGAAACATCTTATGAAGAAAAGTCTAGGTCCAGATGCCCTTATGGTGAATTTTAACAAATATTTATGGAAAGAAATAATACTAACTGTAAACATATCTCCCAAAAGATAGAAGAGGAGGAATATTCCCAATTTACTTTCTAAGGTCCTCATACCAAAACCAAAAAAGACTCCAGGCAAATATCCTCATGAATACACATTCGGAATTTCATAACCGAACTTTATCAAGAGGAATCTAGCAATATTTAAATTGGTAATACTTCATGATAAAGATGGCTTACCCCAAGAATGCAAGTTTGCTTTAACATCCTAAAATGACACAACATAATTCATAATATTATTAGATCACAAATGAAAAGTATGTGATCATTTCAACAGATGCAGAAAGATTCTTAGATAATATTCAACTCATGCAGTTAAAAATAAAAGAACTCATCAAACTAGGATAATTTTTTAAATTAATTTTTATTTTGATAATTTTTATTTATTCTAATTAGTAGTAATTAATTTTTAATTAATATTTTATTTGTTCTAATTAGTTGTACATGACAGTAGAATACATTTATACATTTTAATAGATCATACATAGAGTGTAATTTCTCATTTTTCTGACTGTACATATTGTAGGATCACATCAATCATGCAGTCATATGTGTACATGAGGTAATAATGTCTGTTTCACTCTACTATCCTTCCTACCTCCATACCCCTTACCCTCCCTTTGCTCCTCTCTACCTAATATAAAGTAACTCTATTCTTCCCTATCCCCACCCCCATTGTGAATTAGCGTCCACGTATCAGAGAAAACATTCAGCCTTTGGTTTTTTGGGTTTGGCTTAGTTCGCTTAGCATGATATTCTCCAACTTCATCCATTTACCAGCAAATGCCATAATTTCATTCTTTAAAACTGAGTAGTGGGCTGGGGAGATAGCTCAGTTGGTAGAGTGCTTGTCTTGCAAGCACAAGGCCCTGGGTTGATCCCCAGGACCGCAAAACAAACAAACAAACAAAACCAAAAAAAACCTGAGTAGTATTCCATCTTAGAAGAGGGGGAACATTTTTAAATTGTAAGTGAGCATATACCAAAAAAATCTGGAATTACTATTATGTCTAAGGGGAAAAAAAAATCATTGAATGTTCTACCTCTTAGATGGAGAAGGAGGCAAGTATGTCTGCTTTCACTACAAATAATCAAGACCATAAGATGGTTTTAGCCAGTAAAATAGGGGAGCAGGGAAAGGGCATAAATTGGAAAGGAAAAAAAAAATAAAAGCTACATTTATTAATAGGTTAATGCAAAAAATTTTAAGGAATAACTTATAAAGAACTAGTAGAACTAATAAGTCGATTTTGCAGTCTCAAGGTAAAAGGTACAAGATATAGAAAACTAAATTGTATTTCTATATACTAGCACACAAACCGAAGTAGATCATTATATTCGATTTATTAGATGAAGCTACAGTGCTTTCCAGTCTAGACTAGGCAACTGCCTTCATTTTTATTTAGGGACATTCAGGTGAGTAAAAAGCAAATTCTTGATGTTACGATAATTTTTATTTCTCTAAACACCAGTGATATTTTTGCATATTTTCATTTTCCTGAACCATTTGGTATTATGCTCTCGTAACTTTCCCTTCCTTATCTTTTGCTAATTTTTCTTTTGAGCATTTGAAATTTTCCTTTTCTATATGTAAGTATTCTTGGAATATTTTATACATTATCTCTTTCCAATAAATTTGCTGGTAAATATTTTTTCCAGCTCTATTATTTCTGTTTTCTAGACTTATGGAATATTTCCACCATCCAAAATTTAAAATCATATATAACCAAATACACTTTTTATTACAGCATTCCAATCTAAATTTCCTAGTTTGGCTAAGAAGGTCTCCCTTACATTATCATTGTATAGTTTATAAGCATTCTTCTAACATCTTTTATTTTATTTTATTTATTTTTCTAACATCTTTTATATAAAGATAAGATAATTTAGAAATTATTTGGGTACATCGTATGAGATAAAAGTATACTGCTTTATGTTGTGGATATATTCCTCCTCTGACAGACACATTTATTAACAAGAGTTTTCCTTCTTCACAAAAAAGAAATATTTTTTGTCATCTGTGTGACATGGTTCAGGACCTCTGTCCAGGTTTACTATTTTATAACTTGTCCCTTTCTTTATAAAACGTCTTAGTTGTTCTAATAGCTGGTGAAAGAGATCTCAGCATGTGTTGTCACCTTTCCATGTCTGTTCTCAACAATCTATTATTCCATTTGAATATTAAGGTTTTCTTATAAAAATATGAAAAAATTAGGATCCCAGATGAACTTTAATCTGTTGTAAATACTTGAGAAAAATTGAGTTTAAGTCTTTTCAACCCAAACCAGAAATTGTTTCTCAATCTTTTCAGGTAGTTTTTACTGTCCTTTGAAGATATATTAACCTTTTTCATTAAAAATTTGTCTTTTAAGAATTTTGGAGTTTTGTCACCATTCTGAGGGTTTTCCTTTTTCTATGAATGAAACTTAAATAATTTTATTTTCTTAAAGATTTATTTGACAGATAACTTCTGAATTCCTATTTCTATGATATGAAAACCAATTTCTAATACAAAAAAAGTCATTGAATGTTGTGTACTCAATACAGCAGACACCACACTGACTTGTTCCAGATTCACTTTAATACCCTGCTAGAGTTCAAAGTCTAGAAAGTTAAAAAGAATGACCTCCTGACATGATTAGGTGTGATTAATTAGAGTATTTTATTTCTATAAATCTTGGCAGGGAGAGATGATTCTTTAGAAGCAATAACATCCTGATTCACCTTTTGCCTTCTAGATGGAGCAGGTGGTATTACAACGAAGACAGGTGTCCAGGACTCAGGCGATCAATAGTAGAAATGGCAGCTTCCTGAGTCATCAACTTCTTGCAGTGCATTAGCAGGATTTTCCCAACTGAGACAAAAGCCAATACATTCTCAGTGCAAGGATTTTCACCCTGGAATCTGAAAAGAGAGTCTCTTCTTTTAACACTTCTCACAATTATTATTTAACAAAATATTCACTTTTAAATAGATTTTTCTTAAAGTAGATTATATTATCCACAAGTAAACATTGATAGACACGCTATCCGCAACATGATATTCTTTTAAAGTCTTATTAGTCCATATGATTTTGTTTTTAGAGTCTTTTGAATTTTCTAGGCAAATAAACATATCAATATCACGTGTATTTTACTCTTGCTTTTCTGGTATTCATACAGTAATTTCATTTTTATTGCTGTGTTTAAAATTCGGTCACTCATAACAACAACTAAAAATGGCTATAAAAAAGAGGATGAGAAATAAGAGCATTAGAAGAGACTCTTACGTGGAGGAGAGAAATAGGAGTAGACTGTGGGTTTAGAAGAAAATGAGTCAATGGGGCCTTTTAATAAATGACAATAACGTGCTATTAACTAAGACATTTTGTTTAACTCAACGCTCTGTGTATGAGTTATAATTAAATCCACCACTCAATATATATTGTCAAATCAAATGTTGCATCAGAGCTGAAGAGGTAAGGAAGACTTTAAAGACTATTGTAATGCAGAAGAGAGACTGAACTCAACTCCACTGAAACAAGGCATGGGAATTTTTGAGCACTGATGTTAGTAGAAAAGTCCTGGAGGACATTATCAGGGAGGTCAATCAATGGGAGGTGTCCAGCACAATGAGTTATTTCTGAGTTTTCAGATGTTTTTCTCTGTGATTTGGCCATCTGTGCTTGCTAATTGGGATCTGTTTAAGTTAGGCTCCTATCCTCCCACAGAGACTGAGAGATAGGGATGGTTTCTCCTTTGATGTTTGCATTTCAAAGGGATGGTTTCCAGGTCCTTGAGAAAGACACTCCTGGGTTGTAAAACTGACAAGAGGCTAGGGGAATATTTACATGCATTTCAAAAAGGCAGAGAAATAATTTATCAATTTTCTTAAGTAAATGCTCTAACAAAACAGTGATCAATGGTCTGTACTCAACTGTTTCTTAAAGTTGAACTAAGAGGAATGTAAAGTCTTGGTCAATACATACATATAAGAACATTTCTAAGATAATGAGATCAAAACAAGTATCTAGCTGGACTCTAAGGAATTCAAAGCGTTTACTCAACTATCTCCTAGGCTTGCAGGCTCAGAGGTCCACCCATTGGGCCATATCCAGGTCTAGCTGCTTTTCTGAATGTTTCTGAGAAGTCTTTATTTGAATAACACCTGTGGGCAAAATATTTGCCCACAATGACAACAATGACAAGAGTGGGGAGAGAAAAAACTGCGAGATGTTATTTGAGATAGTCTAAACAATTGCTCACATATTAATATATTGAGAATCAGTGCTACTCAAAATTGTTTCTTTCCCTTCCTTCCTTCCTTCCTTCCTTCCTTCCTTCCTTCCTTCCTTCCTTCCTTCCTTCCTTCCTTCCTTTCTTTTTTTTTCTTTTCAGATCCAGAGTATCCAAAGCTTAGAAGAACCTAGAAAAGGTTTTGAGATCTTGGCCTGCAAGTTTCCTGGCACACTGCCTTGGCCTGTTTTCTGTTGCTCTATCAGACTATTTGAGACTTGATAATTTATAAAGGAAAGACATCGTAGGCTTACAGTTCTGGAGGCTGGGAAGTCCATAGCATGGTTTTGGCATCTGCTTGGCTTCTCATGCTGCTTCAACTCATGCAGGAAAGTGGAAGGGCAGGTGGGTGTGTGCAAAAGAGACAAAACAGGAGGAGCAACGTCCCTTTATAGCAAATCATTCTTGCAGTCGTTATGGGCTGATTTGAAAATTAAGCCAGGCTGGCCCCATTTTGTTCAGGCATCTCACCCTGTGTAAAATCGGCCCCCCTTTTCCTCAAGAGCCCACTCCCATAGAAGCTCACACCTCTACCCTCAACCACTTGCATCCTGACCACAACGTCTTTGAACTATGGAGCTAGTGCAAGCTTGCCTTCCTGAGTATGTACAAAGGTGCAATTTCTGAGTTCTTTCAACTTTATGAAATGTATCTTGTGATGATAACTGCCTCTCCCACCCCCCACTTCTTTGTGGTATTTTAGTTCTTATGCTACTTTTCACTCCCAATCATTGTTGAGAGCTGCTGAACTATCTGGTTTCTGCTTCCTCAACTCTGGCCAGAATAAATTCTTTGTCTTTGCTGCAAAAGGATCCAGAGTTTTTATTTGGGATATTGGAATAGGACCTTAACATAGCAACTAATCCCATCGTGTGAGAGTTGAACTTACTCACTACTGGGAGAATTAACCCAGCTATTTATCCCAGTGAGAGGCATTTATCCACTCATGAGGGCTCCATCCCAAGACTCAAACAACCTCCCTCTTGGCTCCAGTTCCCAACACTACAGCATCGAGGAATTAAGGTTCTAACACACGAACTTTCAAGATACACACTCAAGCCATAGCATGCGTGAACTAATATATTTGTATTTTCTACTACTGGTATAACCAAAAGCTCAGTCCTTGTCCCTGATACCAATTCAATAATGAGGACACAGTTTCGAGAAAAAGCAAAAAGTTTTATTGCTTTGCTAGCAAAGGAGAAAACACAGGGGACTCCTGTTCCCAAAGACTGTGATTTTGCCCATCAGGAGGAACAGGGGATTTTAAAGGAGTTCTTCAAAGGTTACATCCCAGTGTGCCCTGACAGGGGATCTCACGGTGACCGGATGGTGTGTTAACACTCCCTTGTTAATTTTTTTTATTCATTTTTATTGTAAACAAATGGGATGTATCTTGTTTCTCTGTTTGTACAAGAAGTAGAAGCATACCATTTGTGTAATCATACATTTACCTAGGGTAATAGTTTTTGATTCATTCTGTTATTTTTTTTAACTCCCCCCCAACCCTCCCACCCCTCTTATACCCCTATGCAGTCCTTCCTTCCTCCATTCTTGCCCCCCTTCTACCCCCCATTATGTGTCATCATCACCGCTTATCAGCGAGATCTTTCATCCTTTAGTTTTTTGAGATTGGCTTATCTCACTTAGCATGATATTCTCCAGTTTCATCCATTTGCCTGCAAATGCCATAATTTTATTATTATTTATGGCTGAGTAATATTCCATTGTATATATATATATACCACAGTTTCTTTATCCATTCATCAATCGAAGGACATCTAGGTTGGTTCCACAATCTGGCTATTGTGAATTGAGCAGCTATGAACATTGATGTGGCTGTATCTCTGTAGTATGCTGGTTTTAAGTCCTTTGGGTATAGGCCAAGGAGTGGGACAACTGGGTCAAATGGTGGTTCCATTCCAAGTTTTCTAAGGAATCTCCACATTGCTTTCCAGAGTGGCTGCAATAATTTGCAGCCCCACCAGCAATGTATGAGTGTACCTTTTTCCCCACATCCTCTCCCAACACCTATTGTTGCTTGTATTCTTGATAATCGCCATTCTAATTGGGGTGAGATGGAATCTTAGTGTAGTTTTGATTTGCATTTCTCTTATTACTAAAGATGGTGAACATTTTTTCATATGTTTGTTGATTGCTTGTAGATCTTCTTCTGTGAAGTGTCTGTTCATTTCCTTAGCCCATTTGTTGATTGGGTTATTTGTATTCTTGGTGTAGAGTTTTTTGAGTTCTTTATATATTCTGGAAATTAGTGCTCTATCTGAAGTATGAGTGGCAAAGATTTGGGAGATATCCCCTTCCTGTGGAGCACAGATAACTCAGAGTAATCTTGCTCCCTGCCCCCAGGTTAGGGAGGGGGAGAGGGAGAAGAGGAAAAGGAAAACATGTCCCTTTTAAAAATGACCCTCAGAGCTGTATTCAAAAGGTGAAGTGGACCACTGTTACACTTCCCCACTGTGAATCTCTACATTCTATTTCTACGGAAAAATGGGTGAGGATATCTCCAAGCTGCTTCCTGCTGAGAGAAGGTGAAGTTGAGGGGAAGTGACCCAAAGTCCTTGTTTTCCATCAGGTGGGGTATGGACAGATAGGGATTTTCAGCATCATCGCAGTCCAGAGGTTTATGGGGCAGTTAACAGGTGACTGAACAAGGTATACATAGGGCAAGGTTCATGCTAGGATAACAATAAATATGACAGTAAAGCATTACTTTTTTGAACAATTAATTCAAAAACAATTAGTATTTCAGCCAGTTTCTAAAATGCAGGACAAACTTGTGTATCTAGAGTCCTTTGTGATAGTTATTAGGCTTTTCCATATAATAATCCCTTCTTTTTTAAATTTTAAAAACTTTTTTGATTTATCATACACAAATGGGATACAGCTTTTCATTTCTATGGTTGTACACGATGTATATTCACACCCTTTGTGTAATTATACATGTACTTAGGGTAATGATGTTTGTCTCATTCCATTATCTTTCCTTCCCCTCACCCACTCCTTACCCCTCATTTCCCTCTACAATCCATCCTTCCTCCATTCTTCCCTTACCCCCTCCCCATTATGTATCATCATTCACTTATCAGAGAAAACATTTGGCCTTTGGCTTTTTAGGATTGGCTTATCTCACTTAGCACGATATTCTCCAACTCCATCAATTTACCTACAAATAACATAATTTTATTCTTTATGGCTGAATAATATTCCGTGTGTGTATACATGTATATATGTGTGTGTACATATATATATATCACAGTTTCTTTATCCATTCATCTATTGAAGGGCATCTAGTTTGGTTCCACAATCTAGCTATTGTGAATTGAGCAGTTATGAACATTGATGTGGCTGCATTACTGTAGTATGCTGATTTTAAGTCCTTTGGGTATAGGACAAGAAGTGGGATAGCTGGGTCAAATGGTGGGTCCATTTCAAATTTTCTAAGGAATCTCCATACTGTTTTCCAGAGTGGTTGCACCAATCTGCAGTCCCACCAGCAATGTATGAATGTACCTTTTTTTTCCACATCCTCACCAACACCTATTGTTGCTTGTATTCTTGATAACAGACATTCTAATTGGGATGAGATGAAATCTTAGGATAGTTTTGATTTACATTGCTCTTTTTACTAGAGACGTTGAACATTTTTTCATGTATCTGTTGATTGCTTGTAAATCTTCTTGTGTGAAGTGTATGCTTAGTTACTTACTTAGCCCATTTATTGATTGGATTATTTGCAATCTTGGGGTAAATTTTTTTGAGTTCTTTATAAATTCTGGAGATTAGTGCTGTATCTGAAGTGCGTGTGGTAAAGATTTTCTCCCACTCTTTAGGCTCTCTCTTCACATTGTTGATTGTTTCCCTTGCTGAGAAAAAGCTTTTTAATTTGAATCTATTCCAATTATTGATTCCTGCTTTTATTTCTTGTGCTTTGGGAGTTAAGAAGTCTGATCCTAAGCCGACATGAAGATTTGGACCTACTTTTTCTTCTATTAGGTGCAGGGTCTCTGGTCTAATTCCTAGGTCATTGATCCATTTTGAGTTGATTTTTGTGCAGGGTGAGAGATAGGGGTTTAATTTCATTTTGCTGCATGTGGATTTCCAGTTTTCCCAGCACCATTTGTTGAAGAGTCTATTTTTTCTCCATTATATGTTTTTGGCACCTTTTTCTAGTATAAGATAAGTGTATTTATGTGTAGAACCCTTTCTTTATAGCCTCCAGCTTCACTTACTTTTGGTAGGACCTTCACAAGTGTACACCTTAAGTTATATTTAAAAAAAAAAAAAAAAAAAAAACACTGTTTTTCCTTTTAGTTGTCCATGTAGGACTGTGCTCAGACTACACTCTCTGCCAGGTGTTTAAGACCAAGCTGGTCAAAACTGACCTTATTCTATGTAAGCTCAGGCGGGCTCGGCGGTGGGACCAAATATAAACTTGGCGGGCTTGGCGGGCACAGTTAGCAGCCAAATAAAATGGGACAGAAAGTGGCCGAAGCAAGCTTTATTGGAATTTGGTTCTCGGGCGAAATTCCCAGACCCCCAAGGTATAGGGACCCAGAGAAAATTGCACGTGACCCTGGCTGCCCAGCGTTTTTGTAGACTGGGATGGGAGGTGGTCCTGTTGAGTGATAGGTGGGTGTGAAGGGTCAATGAAACTTTCCATCCACCTTGCTGCGAACTTTCTGGTCACCTTTGGTGGGTTGGTCTTTGTTCTGGCTGCTCAGCTTTGCCCCCTACAATCGCCTAATTTCTGACCTAACAAGCTGTTCTTAAGATTCAGCTGATATTTCTCAGAGATCACTTTTGGGGATGTGTGTGAAGCCTCCTGGCTCCTTTATCTTTCCTCTACCAGTGGTACCATGTGCCAGGATGGGTCAGGTCAGGGTCTTGATGATCATACATGGCTTCTCTTGGAAGAATCAGGGACATTTCTGTCTCCAATGACCCTCCTCTTTGCATAATGTGCACTATCAGCTGGATTTCTGATCTCTAGGGTCCTCTCAATCTTTCTGACTGGTAAATCAGGTGACTCACAGGAGTTTCAGAGCCCTTAGAGGGGTCCCATAATTCTCTGTGTACTAGTCGACCTTAAAGGGAAAGGACCAAATATTGACTACTTCTTCCTTGACCCTTTTACTTCTTTGACTTTGGTCTCCAAGTTTTTGGTTTTAAACATTCAGCAAGACATTTTCACCAGCCTTAAAGAGGGAATAACAGGTTATAACTTCAATATCTATAATTCTACAGTTATTTACCCCTTCTATTTAATTGGGGTCTGTAGTAGTATTGGAAATTAGCCTTACATCCTGTCTGTCCTCTGTAGATGATGGCCTATTATCTCAAATTAACTCAGGTTTTTTATATTAGAAGTTATACTTCTGTAAGGTACTAATAGATAATAGTTAAAGTTTACAAGGAAAATACAAAATGAAATTAACAATAGCAAAGATATATCTGGTTTGTATAATAGCTATGGTCCAAGAAATATAATTTTTTTATAATCCCAAATCTTACTTAGTTATATTATATCCCCTGTTATTTTGAGATCACTGTAATCTTTACAACAAAAATAATCTTTTGAACACAACTTTAAATGAGCTGAAGTCTAGCCTATTTTGGAGCCAATCTAACATGGAGTAAGGTGGGAGGCAGAGCTTTATCTCAGGTAAGATGAGGCTTTTCACAAATAACAATACAACATTACATCTGAAACATGAATCAAAGAAAAGTTAAGAGAACTTTTCATCCTTTTTTGTGAGAAAGTGGCAAAATGTTTTCATGTTTTACAATATCCACCTTTAAACAGATTCAGATTCTCATTATCTTTTAAAAATACACTTAAATTTCTACCCCAGTGTAAAAAGTAACATGAAAGTTTACATATATCTTATTGAAAACAGGTCCAATTACAGAACATGAAATTATATAAATTTCCAATTTAATTTATTATTTCTATAAGATTTAAAATTAACATTTTAGACAACTTTATTTTGGAGGACACCAGCTTGGTAAAGTGCTCTTCCAAGTTTTATATTTTAAAATTTGCATACTAGAAGAACATGAGTGTACTTAATATACAAAGAACTAATAGTGTCACCATTGCTCAGATGTCCTTATATTAACTAGGTTTAATTTTCACAGTAAAAATTAAAAATGCACAGATATTTACAGACTTGCAGAATTTAGTAGTACTAGCAAAAATCAAGGATAGCCTTAAATTTCTTAGGGAACAGTGCTAATAATCAGAATTAGGCTAAGTTAAAACAGACAGATATGTCAGTTTTTAAATGGCAGTGTTGCCCTTTTATGCCAGATGCAATGTATAAAAGAAAGCACATTGCTTAAACCGAAATGAACTTTCATTTTATAAACTTTTACAGAAATTTAGATAAGGCTCAGACAAACATAGTTTCAGGTGTATACATATCTCCAGTCACGTATATTTAGGTTATTTGTGAAAATCAAGCCTACTCAAGATCTTAAGTCATCTGTTTCTCTGACAAGGAAAAATCCTAAATGCAATGGACATCACACTTTAATATTTTGTAGCTGTCAAATTTTACACAAATTGGCACTCATCAGTGTGAGATATTTTAACATGCAGAAGAGGCAGAGTAAGATATCTGGCAAAGCTGACTCATGTACAATTTAAACAACTGTCCAGAGGAGAATGAATGCCTCTTTCTTAAAGGGGTTATTATTATTTTTTCCTGGGGCAAGTTATTTCATCCTAAAACAAATCTTGGTTATGATAACATTGATCACCTTTCTCAGGGTCCCTTTGGCCTAAAAGGCCTTACTCACTTCTGGTAGACCTCAAGCAGAGCAGCTTCTGTTTTCTTTTCCTGAAAGGCACTTGCAAATGAAGTTGTTACTTTTTGGGTGAGTATGTTATCTGACTTTTCATTTACACAAAAAATTATCTCCCAGAAGAGGGTTCACACAGTCTGGCATTTTTTAAAAAGCTGGGTCTTAAATCTTTTTTCTTCCAGTTTGCATTCAACAGGTTGGAACACAGGTTATTGTCATTTGACCAGATTTCCTTATCATCATCATAATGCCATCAACTTTAAGTGAGTTCCCCACTGTCAATTTTACCCAGAGACTCTCTATATCTATGTATCTAGGGCACTCTGTCTAGTGAAGGACCATACAGAGATTGCTAGGAATCTCCCTCTTCAGAAATTAGCAGAACCAAGACACCAGTGCTTGAATTCATGGGGACTCAGGGAAACCTTTGTATTTTAGCTCTGTCAGCAACAGGCAGGGCTGCACCCAGAGGTATCCCTGGTTAAATAGGGCGGATCTTAAAAAGGGGAGATTATTTTGCCTCCAGGTTATAATTTAATAATGCTGAAACTCATTGCCCCATTCCTTGTGACTGGCAGTTGTCATCTTCCATCCCCATTAAGATAGGAATGAGTGTAATGGACCCCAGATAAGATTTTTTCAAACATAAAGGCAATCCTATGAGATTAAGCATTCCAGTTCAGTCCTTTGTTCCAGAGTGGAGGGGAAAATGGATATGACAGTGGACCCAAATCAAATAGAGGTTACAAAAAAAAATTCAGATTTAAGAACTAAAGACATAGAGCCAAATAAAAAGTCATGAGCCAATCCGATAGTCTTCATACATTCCCAACATCTGTGCAGCATAGATTCAACAATTAGCCCCAATGCTTTATTATGTCTGTTCAGCATGGACTCTGATTCAGAAGCCTAAGTCCCTGAACTAGTATACTCAAGTGGAAAAGCTTTCCACCAGTTTTCCCCTCACATTACAAGAAATTCCATCTTTTTCCCTCTCATTCAAAACTAATTTTATTTTTTAAAAAAATTTTGTCCTTTGCCACCATCTATGGATTTCATTCTTTGAACCCATGAGACAAGAACCCAGAAAGAAAATCAGTGAGGCCTGTAGCTCACATAGATTTCATTTATCTGTAGAAGCAGCAAACTGAGCTCTGTTCTTAAACTCTGATTTTATTCCCATGGGCAGAGAGTGACTGGAAAGCAGGGGAGAGGACAGGTCCTCTTTGCCTATTTCTTTATAGACCAGGCAGCTTTCCTGGGATTTTCTTTTTTTCTCTTTTGTCTCAGGACTTACGTCCCTGACCCACAGCAGGATGATTTGTAGCTGCCTGAGGCCAGGCTGAGAAATAGTACTCAGACTGTCAGTACCCGGTTGAAAAGAGGAAAAAAAATTTTTTAAAAAATCCTTCTTTGTCGATCCTGCTACATTCACACATTAAAGGCAGCACCTTTTTGCATCCAACTTAGTTTTTGCCTGTTAAGACTCCTTATTATGTAATTGCATATATACCTGTCCATACAGAATCTTTCACTACCTTACCTCTGACAGACCAACTCCCAACTGCAAGATTGTACAGTAATTCGGAAAACCAAAGATCAGATTGTTACAGAAAAACATCATCTTTTTCTTAGACATGTTTACATCTATAGATGGCTCATTCAGGCAAGATCTTTCCCAAAATACAATCTATAGGATTAACACAGAATTGCCCATGTCTTAAGGGGCCAGAAACAAATGCAAACAAAAAACAGAGACAGACAAACAGAGAGGATCCCCAAACAATGGCTGGCAGATGGGAACCTTTAAAACAGACAGACCAGATGGGGAAATTCCCCCAAGTTCCCAACTCCCACTTAACCGTGACTTCTATACCAGCAGCCCCACAGATGTCCCCACAAAAAGGAACCAGATATTCCCACAAAGGGGAACCAGATGTGTAGAATCAAGGTCTCAGTGTGCACACCGGGGAGCTTACAGAATGACTAGTGTTTCATGACTTTACTGCATTCTGTTTCCTTTTTCTCAAAGTAGATCAGGATGGAGCAGTCCTTACGGTGCAGGGAAGGAAGGCAGGAGTTCTCTAAAGCAAAGGGGGCTCGGGCAGCTGCTGGGAGTCCGTCAGTCTTCCCTTTACTTACAGTAATAGCTCCTCTGGTTGTCTCCTAACTTTCCAGTAGTGAGCTCTCAAAAAGTTCACCTTACATCTTCAGCATGGAAGTGCAATTTCTTGGAGAGCCAGGCCTGCCCAAAAAAGCCAGAACAAGGGCTGCTCTTGGTTCCCATCTAGGTCACCAAATTTGTGATGGAAAGCTTGGTCCTTGTCCCCCGTGCCAATTCAATAATGAGGACATGGTTTTGCAAAAAAGCAAAAAGAAGTTTTATTGCTTTGCTAGCAAAGGAGAAAACACAGGGGACTTCTGTCCCAAAGGCTGTGATTCTGCCCATCACGAGGAACAGGGGGATTTTAAAGGAGCTCTTCAAAGGCTACATCCCATGTGTGCCCTGACAGGGGGTCTCAGGGCGCCGTGATGGTGTATTAACATTCCCTTGTTAATTTGGGAGATATCCCCTTCCTAGATCCTCTGGCAGATATTCCCTTCCTGTGGAGCACAAATAACTCAGGGTAATCTTGTTCCCTGCCCCCAGGCTAGGGAGGGGGAGAGGGAGAAGAGGAAAAGGAAAACACAGCCCTTTAAAAAATGAGCCTCAGAGCTGTATTCAAAAGGTGAAGTGGACCACTGTTACACTGGCACCTTGATAGACAAAGAGTGCTCTTCCTACAGAGATTTGCTTGTTCTTTTCCACCTGCATGATGGTTGTTGAAACATTCGTCTGACAGGTCAGAGCACCTAGAGGTGTTCTCCATTGAGGAGGACAAGAGCCAGGTCTGCCTTTCTACCCCCAGCCAAGTCCTGGGCTGCTTGTGACTTCCCTTCAAGCCTTCCTCTGGGCGCCTCCCTTGCTCTCTGCTTTAGTCTTTGAGCTTTCCTACATCTCTGCTGTCCTAGGGCAGTCACCCTGTTCATACCACAAATCTCCACTTCTCTCTCCTCGATCCAATTTGTAGTCCTCTATTTACTAACATTTTCTGATTTGCCCCCAGAATTGATTCTTCTTTTTTTTTGGTAAAATTTAGAGACTAAAATTAAGGCAATTAATAACACAGAAATGTAATCATAACCAATTGACTAATATAAGCCAAGCAACTGCACATTGGTTATTTAAATAAATTCTTAAAACCATGCAAGAGAGATGCTGTTACACGCCTTTTTTTCTTTCCTTTCTTTCTTTCTTTTTTTGGACTGAAAAAATTGAGATAAGAAAAACTTAATTTTTTCCCAAAGATCATAGAGCTAGCAAGGAAACTCCTAGAACTTGATTCTAATCTGTTTTCAAGGCCGCCTTTTTTTCACAGGTCTTGCTTTCTTCCTTGGCCTCTGAAACAGTCTCCATTTCTTTAGGTTTGTGAATCTTCAGAGAAGCTGAGATTAGAGTTGTGGCACAGTCTGGAAAGGATAGCAGAAAGGACATCACAAAGATATTTCGAGTTCCTTATGACTCACTAGATCATTAACCAACATCCCACGCCTACCAACTGCACAGCAATAATTTTCTGGTGTTCTGATAGCTTCCAATTCTGTTCACATATCAGGACTGTGGGTTACAGAAAATGAAAATGATGCAAGATTCAGTTATTTTCTGGGCAAAATTCTATATAAAAAACTTTGACTCCAATGTCTTCCTATCTCTGCTTTTGTTTTTCTTCTTGCCAGATTAGTACATTCCCATAAAACCAGGGATTTCATGCCAGAATAAAGCCCTAAATTACTCTCTACAATCAATGAAACCTCATGTGTCTTCCAAGAACAATGAAACTCTGATCTCTGCCAGGTCATCAAATCTCTATTTCAAATACTTCTTTATACCTCATTTTGCAAGGAGCTGTTCTCAGGAATCACATCTTTCAGGCAGGCTCTAGCAAACTCAGTCAGTGGTTTGTTACTGTGAGCTATCTGCTATTACCATGTACCTTGATTCCCAGAGTTTTTTATGTTTTAACTTTGCACACACAGTCTGAAGATGTAAACCTTGAATTAAGAAATTAAAGACAGCTGCTGCAGGAAAAAGAAAGTGAATGTTTTGTTTTAGGGAGATTATTCATAATCCTTTCAATAGCCATAAAATAAAAACTTGCTGCTTCAGGACACAAGATCAACACTCTTAAATCAATAGCTTGTCTATACTCCATCAGTGATTCAGCTGAGAAAGAAATCAGGGAAACCATCCCCTTCGCAATATCCCCCTAAAATAGAATATCTGAGAATTAATCTAAGGTAGTGAAAGATGTCTGCAATGAAAACTATAGAACACTGAAGAAAGAAATTAAGACCTTAGAATATGGAAAGGCCTCCCATGTTTTTGGATAGTCAGAATTAATATTGTCAGAAAGGCCATACTACCAAAAGCAATATACAAATTCCCATCAAAATATCAATGACATTCTTCACAGAACTAGAAAAAATAGTCCTTAAATTCAATTGGAAGAATAGGAGACCCAAAACAGCTAAAGGAATTTTGAATAAGAAAAGGGACACAGGAGACATCACAATACCTGATCTCAAATTATACTACAGAGCTATAGTAACAAAAACAGCGTGGTATTGGCATCAAAGTAGACATTAAGACCAATAAAATAGAGAAAACAGAGACAAAGTCACATACTTACAGCCTGATACTTGACAAAGGTGCCAAAATATATGTTGAAGAAAAGATAGCCTTTTAAACAAATGGTGCTGGGAAAACTGGATTTCTATGTGCAGAAGAATGAAATTAGATCCTTATCTTTCACACAGCAAAAAAAGTCAAACCAAAATGGATCAATGACTTAGGAATTAGATCAGCATACTATAATGATATGACCACTACAATGTTTATAGCAGCACAATTCACAATAGCCAAATTATGGAATCCACCCAGATGCCCATCAATAGATGAATAAATTAAGAAAATGTGGTCTATATACACAATGAAGTTTTACTCAGTCATAAAGAATGAAATATGGTATTTGCTCATAAATGGATGGAAATGGAGAAAATTATGCTAAGTGAAATAAACCAGACTCAGAAAGTTAAGGATTGAATGTTTTCCTTCATATATGGAAGATAGAGCAAAATAAGGGAAGGAAGGTAGTGGGGGATGAGATATCATAAAGATATTGGAAAGATTAATGGATTAAAAGTAGGAGAATGAGAGGGGGAAAAGGAAAGAAATGTGATATGAATCTACCATTCATGTTGCATACACCTATAAATGTACCAAAGGGAATCTTTTCTTTATGTATATGTAGAAAGTACCAATCAAAAATAAATATATACAGGAGTGAAAGGCAGATCAGTGGAGCAGAGAGAAAAGGAGAGAGAGGAGGACAGGAGAGAGAAGGGGAAAAGGGGATTGAAATGTAATTCCTTATATGTATAATTATGTCAAAAGGAACCCAGATACTATGTATAAATATAATGCTCTGTTGTGCCCAAAGGCTTGAGACCCCACAAGGACCACCAGAGACCACGATCAATGCAAGCAGCAAAGAGTCATTTATTAGCGAGTTCGAACCCGGTCCTCTGCGTCCTTAATCAACGACGCTAGGAGAGGCCCCGAGCCCTCGTCAGCAGGGTTTTTATAAGGAAAAGCAAGCAGTTTTACAGTGTTCTTCTAATTGGCTAACATTCGAACAGCTAAACCTCCCCTGGTTGGGTCCGGTCAATCTATTTGATTTTCATTGGGTCCTGTCAGAACTGAACGGTCCTAGTGGAAGAAGGGAGGAGGGAAGGGGTGAACTATGCAGGAGATGAGTCGGGGCTAAGCCCCGCTCCCGTCCTTGACGGATAAGGTCTCCAGGCAACCGCACATTCCTGGGACAAATATCTCTTAACAACCTTGGTAAGCACAGGGGCCCAGCAGTCCTGTTTGTCCTTGAGACAGTTAGCAGCACAGATACCACCCTGCTCTCAACAGCTCTAATAAAAATTATTTTTTAAAAAACCTGGTGTCTTATTTATAGATGTCAAGTCTCTGGACTGGTGACATTAGTGCTTGGCACAGTTTGTGAGAAAATAACCTAGCAATATTTTTTTTCCGGTTTGGAGACTTTAGTATGAGATTGGAAATCTCACGGTTTACACTTACTTGTAGGAGTAAGGCCACATTTAGAGGTTAGGAGGAGAAGGAAAGTGTTATTTGTGCTGTCCCTAAAACCACCTATAGAGCCTCCTCTCTATTCACTGCTGACTCACGCGGACGAACCCGAGATGAATGATATCTTGCCTTGTTTCTCTCTACAGCTACGTTTCCAAAGTTATCTCAGATGAGAGAGCAGAGTGCTCATGGAAATGCTTACTAGTACCCACACCTTTTAAAATGAGATACAGAATTCTCTTTGATAGTGTGGAATCTATCTCAAGTTCACACTAATCAGGCTTTGTTCTGCATACTGGGGAGGCCCCTGCTCTTACAGAGCTCACAACCTAGGAAGGTAAGACCAGCCATCAATCAATCAATCAATCCATCAATAAATGAAATAGCAAGTAGCAATCAGTCAGTTCAATGCTGATAATTAAAACAGGGTGATGTTGTAAATACTGTCTGACCTTTACTTTAGGTTGGGTAGTCATGGATGACCTCTCCAGATAGTTGTCATTTGAGCTAAAATCAAGAGAATTCCAGCATTTTCAGAAGGAAGGACATTGTGGTTAAAGGAAGGAGTAGCACAAAGGTCCAGGGCAGAAGGAACTTGAATTAACTAGGGACAGAAAGAAGGCTGCACGGGTGAAGCTCAGTAAGAGATGGGTGAAAAAGTTGTTAAGAACAAGATCCTGCATTAACCTTCAGATCATGGTGTAGGGGTTCTGTGTCTGATTCTGAGTGACATGGAGAGTCTTGAAAAATTAACTTGCTAGCATGTCCCAGTGGCGCATGCCTATAATCCCAGTGACTCAAGAGGCTAAGGCAGGAGGATTGAGAGTTTAAAACCAGCCTCAGCAACTGAGCAAGGACCTAAGCAACTTAGCAAGATCCTGTCGCAAAAACAAAAACAAACAAAAAACCAAAAATGACTGGGAATGTGACTCAGTTGGAAAGCATCTTTGGGTTAAATCCCCAATACCCACCCCTCAAAAAAAAAATAATTAACTTGCTGCTCTATGGAGAAGTAATCATAGAAGGACATGAGAATTGGGATAATGCTTAGGAGCTATTGCAGGACCCCTGGTGGAATATGATCGTCTTTTTTACTAAGGTTGCTCAGAGAGAAGGAAAAGAGTAGAGAAATATGGGAGATATTTAAGTATTAGAGGTCTTGCTGCTGCATTACATGTGGACTGAAAAAGAAGGAGAAGGCTCAAGCCTAAGTCTTAGGTTTTAACTGAAGTAACTGAGTAGATGATAATCCATCATTTACTGAAATCAGGATGATTGGGAAATGCGCCAGGAGGGTGAAAATTGAGGGTTTTCTCCTGTTTATTTGACTGCTTAGTTACATTTTTACAAAACTGCTTTAAGATGCTTTTTAAACATTGAAGTGCAATGTCCAGTTATATATAGTATTTTAAAGCTCTAGGGAATGACCAAGGCTAATATTTGGTTAGACGTAGCATTTGGAGCTGTAGGATGTCATCTAAGGAAATTGCAGTGGGAGTCTTGGCCATGAACTTCAGAGCACGCCAACACTTCTGGTTCAAGCTAAAAACAATCTGCAAGGGAAACTGAGCAGCAGCCACTGAACAAGAAGGAGAATCAGAAAATTCTGTATCACAAATGCTAAGAAAAGTGCTTCAAGGAGACTAGGGAGGTCAACTGTGTTAAGTGCTAATGAGAATTCAAGTAAAGAAAGATTTTTTAATCATTGGATCCGGAAGTGGTTGAAAACATTGATGAGAGACATTTCAGCTTGCTGGGGTAATTGAGGAGAGAATGGTAGGAGAAAATGTAGAAAGAACAACCACAGATAAATTTATTGAGAAGTGTTGGCGTGAAGGAGATTGGGAAAGTAAAGCAGTGAGTTTAGAGGATATGGAATCAAGTGGAGTTCTTAGTTTTTTTCTTTTAATTTAAATTTTTATTTTTACAGACTGCATTTTGATTCATTGTACATAAATGGGGTACAAGTTTTCATATCTATGGTTGTACACAATGTAGATTCACACCATTCATGTAATCATACATATATATAGGGTAATACGTCTTATTCTACCCTTCCCTCACCCCCTCCCACCCCATTTTCCTCTACACCATCCAAAGTTTCTTTACTCTTCTCTCTGCCCACCCCCCCTTGTTATGTATCATCATCCATTTATCAGAGAAAACATTCGGCCTTTGGTTTTTGGGTTTGGCCTATTTCACTTAGCATGATATTCTCCAACTTCATCCATTTACCAGCAAATGCCATAATTTTATTCTTCTTTATAGCTGAGTAATATTCCATTGTGTATATATACCACAGTTTCTTTATCCATTTGTCAACTGAAGAGCATCTAGCTTGGTTCCACAATCTAGCTATTGGTAATGGAGCTGCTATGAACATTGATGTGACTGCATCACTGTAGTATGATGATTTTAAGTCCCTTGGGTATAAACTGAGGAGTGGGATAGCTGGGTCAAAGGGTGGTTCCATTCCAAGTTTTCTGAGGAATCTCTATACTGCTTTCCAGAGTTGCAACTCCACCAGCAATGTATAAGTGTGTCTTTTTCCCCACATCTATGCCAACACTTATTATTGCTTGTGTTCTTGATAATAGCCATTCTAATTGGTGTTAGATGAAATCTTAGGGTGGTTTTAATTTGCATTTCTCTAATTACTAGAGATGATGAGTACTTTTTCATATATTTGTTGATCACCTATATATCTTCTTCTGTGAAGTGTCTGCCCAGTTCCTTAGCCCATTTATCGATTGGGTTCTTTGTATTTTTGGTGCAAAGTTTTGTAAGTTCTTTAAAATTTTGGAGATTAGTGCTCTGTCTGAAGTGTGTGTGGAAAAGATTTTATTCCACTCTGTAGGCTCTCTTTTCACATTATTGATTGTTTACTTTACTGAGAAAAACTTTTAGTTTGAATCTGTCCCATTTATTGAGTCTTGCTTTTATTTCTTGCACTATGGGAACCTGTTAAGGAAGTCTGTCTGTTCCTAAGCCAACGTGATAGAGATTCATGCCTACTTTTTCTTCTGTTTGGTGAAAGGTCTCAGGACTAATTCCCAGATCCTTGATCCATGTTGAGTTGAGTTTTGTACAGGGTAAGAGATGGGGGTTTAATTTCGTTTTATTGCATATGGATTTCCAGTTTTACCAGCACCATTTGTTGAAGAGGTTTTGTTTGTTTTTAAGGTCAGAAATATTAAAGCTGTTTGAGTGTTCATGAAAATAGTCACAAAGGTAATATAACATCAGGATTTTAGGTAGGATGGGGACAAACAAACTATAAATCACAACAGCTGATAGAAAACAGTTGAAAACATTCAGAAACTGGGGGAACTCTTATGGGAGTTGCTGTACAAGGCTTATGTATTAGGGTGGAGATCAAAATAAATTGTACATTTAATCCTTTGTGCCATGGGGCTCTGTGACTCTAGCAGCAAGGCTTGTCTGTTAGTATGTGAGAGAGAGCGTGGGTGTGAGGAGGTGTGTAGTGTGGATCAGACCCTGCCAAACCTGAGGAAAGTCCAAGACTCATCTCTGGCTAGCAGAAGGGTTTGCAAGGATCCTCTTTCCCTAGACCACAACAGTAGCAGGAGTAGATGCTCATCCCCAGAACCCAGATAACTGCTTTCACTGCTAATTCCTACATTGCCAGCTATTGTAGGGACTTCATTATTCACTCATCTCCATGGGCAAGCCTGGTACATTTCCCAAAAAAGGAAAAGACTAGAAAAAAACAATAAAAGCCATACAAACTGTCCAGAAGCTCCTCGGATTCAAAAGAAGTAAAGGAGAAAAAAGAAAAAGAAGACAGACAAAACCCCTCAACAAAGTGGAATCCGTGCATGCCAACATTTTAGGCTTTATCCAAAACTAAACATGAATTGACTACTGATTAACTGCATTCACCCTACAGTTTTCAATTATTAACTGCATTAACCACACAGCTTCAGCTGAATTCTTGAAGCATCCTACATTGTTTTCTGTTTAAGTGAGGCAGCAGGCAGAAACTCAGGTGTCCAGAGTCCTCCTCAGTCCTTTCCGAAGTATCAGAGGTGAGGAATTGGAGCCCGCAACTGTCCCACACATGTGCAACCTTGTGTTTCCAGTAGAGAGAACTGAGCTCAGAGAGCGAAAGCTGAGGACTTGGTGGGTAGCTCATGGGAGAATGCCGTGTGCTTAGCATGCATGAGGCCCTGGGTTTGATCCGCAGCCCCAAAATAAAACAAGAACAGGAAGAAGCAGAAAGCAGCTTGCCCAATTTACAAAAGCAGGTCATGACAAACTGGGATATTTTAGGAAGTTGAAGAGTTTGACAATCCATCTGCACAATTTGTCCTTTTCCTTCATTTATCAGAGTCTAGATAAAAGGCTACAGTTCCTTTGGGACTGTATGAAAAGGACAGCTACAGCTGCAGGGTGGGAAGCTGCATGAAAGTTTAGGGTGAATTCAATCCTGAATTATGGGTGACACGAGTTTGGAGTATTCTCATTTTTCCTCAGTGGGGAATTTCCTAACTAAATGCCAAGCTCTGAGGCTGAAATTAATTTGAGGGGTCTTTTAGTTCAAGGTTCCATTTTTAAGTAATGCCAAATCTGTAGAAAGCACAGCCTAATTGTGCAACTACTTAGAAGTTTTCAGAGAAAAAGATAAAATAGTAAGTTCTATTCACATTCTTGTCATGAAACAAGATTTTTAAAAGTTTTCATTATCTAAAAGTCCAAATGCCAGGTGTCTACAAAGACTTACTCAGGAAGTCCGCAAAGTCTGCAACTAGAGCAAGAGATGAAGGAGAAGAACATCTTTGATACGCCTTTCTTCCCACTCCACAGGAGCACAGCACGCTTCACTTCAAGACACTCTCTTCTCTTCAAAAGCTTCTCTTCTGCCTTCTCTTCCACAGATCTTTCAAAGCAGAGAAACACCAGTCTCCAACTTTCCCAGTGGCCTCTTCCTCCAGACAAGTCCCTTAGACCACAGATTTTGGGACAGGACAGTTTCTAGACAGAAAGCAGACAAAAGGCAGAATAACTATTAGAAAAATGAAAAAGCTTGAGTCATTTCTAGTGTCCAGCTGAGCAACTAAGCCTCCTTCCTGAATAAAGGGCTTCTCAGATCAAGTTCAATTTTATCAGTGAGCATACAGGACAGTTAAAGAAAGAGGTGCATATTTTTTATTGGATTTGGGCTTATTTAATGCTGAGTTTGAGGCAATGACAAAAAAAAGTCAGGAGGTAAATTTTATATTACTTCCTCCAGAAAGGTATTTTTATTGAAAATATAAAAACCCCTTTTTTAATGAATATAAAATTTAAAAACTGTCCACTGTGTTACCACTCTAACAACTCAGCTGTTTATTTTTTTATTTTGTTTATATACACCCCCATAGTGAGCACATTTTTATATAATTTTATCAACTTGAACTAATTGTGTTTTATATGTATTTACTAGATAATACAGTGAGAATATTTTCTGTTTTTGTCTCTCCACTATAATTATTTTAATCATTATAAAATATTGTCATGTATTCCTACTAAAATGTAGTAGTTATTCTCTAGTTATTAGACTTTTTTGGTTATCTTAGTGTAACTGTCTTGAAATAATTCTGAACATCATTTTTCACATATAGATTTTTTTTCTCTTATTTTGAATCATTTCTTTAGGATAAATTTCTAAAAGAGAGATTTTAAATTTTCTATAGTTTTGTCAAGAATATAAGTAACAACAAATGTTGGTAAGGATGTAGGGGAAAAGGAATGCTCATACATTGTTGGTGGGACTGAAAATTAGTGCAACCTCTCTGGAAAGCAGTATGGCGATTCCTCAAAAAACTAGGAATGGAACTATCATTTGACCCAGTTATCCTACTGCTCAACATATATCCAAAAGATTTAAAATCAGCATACTACAGTGACACAGTCACATCAATGTTTATAGCAGCTCAATTCACAATAGCTAAGCTATGGAACCAACCTAGATGCCCATCCACAGATGAATGGTTGAAGAAATTGTGATATATATATATATATATATATATATATATATATATATAAAATTATCTATATATATAATTATATATAATTGTGAGATATATAGAGAGAGATATAATGGAATACTGCTCATAAAGAAGAATGACTTTATGACATTTGCCAGTAAATGGATGGATCTGGAAAATATCATACTAAGTGAAATAAGCCAATCCCAAAAAACCAAAGGTCAAATGTTTTCTCTGATATGTGAAAGCTAAACCACAATAAAGCAGGGAGGGAAGAAGAGAAATTCAATAGATTTGACAAAGGATAATGAAAGGAAAGGAGAGGGGCAGAAATAGGAAAGACAGTAGAATAAATCTAACATAATTTTCTTATGTACACATATGAAATTACCTAAGTGAACCCCACCATCATGCTCCCTGACAAGAATGGGGTTCTAATTAGAATAAGATTATTCTATGCTTGTATAATTTTATAAAAATGGATTCTACTGTTATGTATAATGAAGAAGAACCAATAAAATAAAACATTTATTTGAAAAGTAGAACATTTCCTATTGCCAAAAGTTTTGTACCAAGATAAAAATGCTGTGAACAACATATAAAGGCTAATCTTGCTAGCACTGGATATTAAATTTAAAGTAGTTCATTTCCATATAAATAAGTGTAGAACAACATGATCATCTGGTTTTAGTCTGTGAATCTTTGATATAAGTAGAGTGAAATTTTTTCATTATGCTGATAGTCCATGCATAGGATTTCAGTTTATTCATGCTACCATTTTGGTTTTGCTCTAGGAATCGTGGCAACTATAAATCATTTAGAACCTTTGTCTAAAAGGGACACCAATTAGTCTTCTGGAATCATTCAATGCTATATGATAAATCCCAAAGGGTAAATTCTGTAGAAATATATTGAAAGAGGGAAATGTGAAAACACTGAGGAAACAATTGAGGATGGGAGAAATCACTGTTTGCCCAGCAGCATGTTTAGACTAAATTCAAAAGAATCAACCATGAGCTAATCTAGCTCTTGTCAGAAATACAGAGTTAATACACTAATAATGTATCTGTTTTGCAATCATTTTCACTCCATTAAGAACGTGTTACTATTCCTACTTTTTCCAACTGTGTAAAGACCCTCTCTGTGGTGAACTAAGTGGCCCAAAACTTTGAAACTAATGTCATGCAAACCCTGGAAGATAACTCAGAAGAGAAAATGAAGATTCAAATTCAGATTTGCCTCCTTGCCCAAAGTCAGACAGCCTGATCAGTAGCAGAGCTAAGAATCATGTCAAGGCCCTCTGATTCTTTATATAACTCATCAACCATGCATTCAAGAGAGTACCAAAGATCTCAAAGTATCCTCCTCCTTAGAACAGGCCTTTACTACGTGTGTTACTACCACGACCACTTATTGTCTCAATAATGGGATTGCCTATAGATTGTGCCTTCATTCATTCATTCATTCATTTTTTACTCCTTTAATAATCAAAAAATATTTTTATAATTGCCTATATGTGGTGCATTAAAGTAGGATAGAATAATTCAAAACTTAGTTTTGTGATGTTTTCATTTATTGACTACATAAACTTTTATTAAGCACCTACTAAATGCCAGGCATTGTACTAAGCTCTGAAGATAAAATGATGAAAACTACAGACATAGTCCTAGCCCTCATGGATCATGCTCAAAACATAGACAGACATGGAGCAAATTCATTCAGTCATTTAGTCATCCAACAAATATATACCAGACCTTTCTACATTCTAGGCATTTTTCTAAGTGCTAGGGACATAACAATGATCAAAGCAAATCTTTGTGCTTACACTGAGGTGTAACTGGATATGAATATATCTTAAAATGTCAGATGCTAGTAAGTACTATGAAGACAAAGCAAGGCAATAAGACAGTGGTTGACCACAGGAGATGGGGACAGTTGAGTGAGAATGTAAAGTCCTCTCTTACATACTCAGAAAATCAGTGTGCAGGATGGATAATAAATCCTTCACCAAGAAGTCCTTGAGATGAGACAGCATAGGTAGGAAAGGGGAACAGATAGGTGAATGGGTTGGTGAGTGATGGAGTTGGTAAGGGGAGTCGCTGGCCACTCCCCCCTTTGGACCTCAGTCTCCTCACCTATAAACAGAGGACCTTGGGTTCCATGACCTCCAATGCACCCTTCAGGTCAGAGAGACTTGGTTTGTGTTTGACATGATAAAATCATGTGGATCCTTTGTGGGTTTCCCTTCCTCTTTCTCACTAAACTTTTCTGACATATGTAACTCTATCCTAGAGCATTTCTCTTACAAGTGAGTTGTTTCTGGGTAAGTTTCTTACTGACGCTTTGACTCACATATTCAGTCCAAATATCATATCTTTCCTGAATTTCAAGTCTCTCCCTCCCAGTACCTCCTGGATATCTCCTCACTATCCATGGGCTCAACAAACACGATGAATGCAAACCTGAGTTTACTATCTTCCCCTCACCAGAAACAGAAAACTGAGGATCATTTTTTTATTCACCTCCCTGTCATTTTAAATATCCAATTGGTAATAACATCCTTTAGAATTCAACTAAAAAAAAAAAAAAGGCCAAATGTTTTCCCTAATAAGTGGATGATGATATATAATGGGGTGGGTGGGAGATGGGGAGTGAGAGAAGAATGGAGGAACTTTAGATTATGTAGAAGGAAATGAGAGGGAGGGGATATGAAAAATGGTGGAATGAGACAGACATCATTACCCTTTGTACATGTATGATTACACAAATGGTTTGAATCTACATCATGTACAACCATAGAAACGAAATGATGTACCCCATTTGTGTACAATGAATCAAAATGCAGTCTGTAAAAAATTAAAAATAAATAAATAATTTAAGAAAACAAAGTCAGCTAAACTACCATGTGGCATTCAAAAAACTAAATTTCTGAGCAAATGATTAAAAAAAAATGCAACTCAAATACACTTTTCAAACCTGTGTCCTCTGGTTGGCCCTCACTGCTACAGCCTATGTTGGCTTATCACCGACTCTGGCCAGGATTATGCTACAATCCGAGTTTTCCTCACACAGATCAGATGTTCTCGTGGATCATGACCTTGTCTCCTTCAAATCTTTGTTCAAGTGATACAGTTTTGGTATCAGGTCAGTTTCTGACCCCTCTATTTTAAATTGCAAACTTCACTGCCCTACTCTACCCCTACATTAACAATCTCCCTTTTCCTGATCAATTATGTTTCATAGCACATAGCACCTTCTCACACATCAGAGTTACTTATTATGCTTATTATATATTTTGCTTTTTCCAACTTCAATGTAACCTCTGTCAGGACAAAGATTCTAGTCTGCCATTTCAGTGGTGCATACTCAGAGTTTAGAACTGTGCCTAACACACAGTAGGTGGTCAGTAAATATTTACTGACTGAATGAACTCATCACCTTGAAGATGCTCCATTGCTTCTAGCTCATCTTTTGCATATCCAAGGAAAATGTTTCTAAACTACCATTCTTATCACGTCACCCCTATACTTGGCATTGTATGCCTCCTTGCGTCACTCCATGTCCACCCACACCAAAGGGACAAAGTTTCTCAGAGAACAACTATTTCATGCCCCCCTACATATGATCACATCATTTGCAATGTCTTCCACACTGTCCACCTAGTGGGATAAATATGAGTCAAAACAAGCTTCAGTTTCACATCTTTTCTGAAGGTTTACCAGATCATTCAGAGATAACTAGTTCACATCTGTGCCACCGCTATTTCCTGTGCCTTAGGTTATTATAGCCTTTATTTTGTTTCTTTGCATATCCACCTGCCCCTGTTAAATTCTAAGTCTTTTGGGAATCATGTCTCATTCAACTTTTTATCATCAGGGCTTGGAACAGAGCTCAACACTAGGATGCCTATTTGCTGAAAAAGTAAATGGGTATTAAGGAAGCAGTCAGGGAGCAGGGACTTTGGAATGCTGCATTCCTCCAGAGATGAAGTTATGATGGAGGTGCTAAAAGTGACCCAGATGAAAACTCCTTGGCTTCACAGTTCATTTATACCTTAAGAGGAAAGTCACATTTTTCATAGGAGAAACAGTCCTATTCATCTGAAATGACTCATCTACATAATATTTCTTTTGGGGGTAAGAATCTCTAATCATAGGAAATCTCACCATCATTACTGAATTTGTTCTCATGGAATTGTGTAGAAATCACCAGATTTAGACTGCTTTTTGTGCTGTTCCTAGTGATTACTGCTTGATGTGGATGTGGAACTTGATGATGATTCTGGTGTTCTGGACTGACTCTCACCTTGAAACACCCATGTACTTCTTCCTGGGTCACCTTTCATTTCTAGATCCCCATCTTTCTTTAGTCACCAGACCCAATGCTGCTGAATTTATTAACGGTAAGGAAAATAATCTCTGTGTGGAGATGTGTAACCCAGAGCTTCTTTCTCACCGTCTCTGGGAGCAACAAGACCTGTTTACTCTCTGACATGGCCGTGACTGCTATGCTCCTATCTGCTACCCTCTGCTCTACAGGGGGTTATGAATAACCCTCTCTGTGTCTAGATGGTGATTGCAGTGTGGGCAATGGACTCCCTAAACTCTGCCAAATAATCTTTTCATTTATGACTTTTATTTCAGTTTTCCCAATGTCATCCCTGCCTTCTGCTGTGAGTTTCTTTCTCCTGCTGTAAGCTGCTTTCCATTCATTTCCTTCTTTCCTTTTCTCTGGCCCTGTGCTGATCCTGCTTCCAAAGAGGCCCTTATTTCTGGGTCACTTGTTTTTCTAGGATTTGTGAGTCTTCTCTTGAATCTCTTTTCTTACTCTAGAACCATCTCTGCCATTCTGGGTATCCATTCTTCCAAAGATCAAGGCAAAACATTCTCTACCTGTTCCTCCCACCTGCCTGAGGTGATTCTGTTCTGTGGAACAGTCTTATTTTGGTGCATGAGCCTTCTCTGAGGCTCCGGGTTGTAGTAAGTGGTCTCCATTTAGTACAGGGTGGCCACAATTCTGCTGGACCCCTTCATCTATGGCCTCAAGGACCAGGAGTGAGGCAGCCCTGCATAAAATGCTGAAGCAGTAAATTTGCCCTCCCACCAAAGATTTGGGTTGTGTTTGGTCTGAAGACAATGAGAAAGAAATAGGGGTTGAAGTACATTAATGGCTAACTCAAATCTAAGGCAATCACCACTTGAAAATAAATTCTTACTAGAGAGTATCACGCTAAGTGAAATAAGCCAATCCCAAAAAACCAAAGGCCAAATGTTCTTTCTGATAAGCGGATGCCGATCCATAGTTGGGGGTCTGCAGGGAAGAATGAAGGAACCTTGGATTATGCAGAGGGGAGTGAGGGGAGTGGTGGAGTGGAGGTGATGGGAAGGACGGTAGAATGAGACTTTATTACCCTATATATGTGTGTGAAAAAAATTTTAAAAATAATAAAAAAAATTTTATAAAAGGAAAATAAATTCTTGGGTCTGAGTAACAGAAGTTTCAAATTCGAGATTGCTTACTTTATTGTCTCTGGCAAGAAAATAAAGTGAAGATTGAGAAATAGGTACTGAGATGGAGTAGTGTAAGCAGACAGAGTACAAGCCTGTTTGTCTAACTTAAAAGTTTTGAAAGTATAGAGTTCTCATGGTTAAAAAAAATAAATAAAAGAAGGAAACATGAGAGGCCAAAATACACTTCAAAGTGTGAACTGGTTACTGATTGAAATTGGTGCTGAATGAAGATTGCTTCATCCACTTAACCTGGGGACACAAAAAATTGATAAGCCTGGCTGTAGTTGACTTCTTGGTTGCTAGAAAGCAAAGACACAGATTAGCAAGATCCTGCCCATTCAAAGGAGAACTTTTCAGTTGTGCTAGCAGTGACATCCTGGTGATTGGGATAGGATTCAGCTGCTTGACCACTAGAATAGAGACCTCCTTGAGACCCATGGTGGTGAGTATCTTTGCTGTATCAAAACAACATTTTCATTTAACCCAGAGGATGCCAAGTCAATTAATGCACTCAGCATCTGGCAGTCCCAGTCAGCCAAACTCCTCCCGAGGCTCTGCCCATGACTCTCTTGACATACATACCTTTTTGATTGATGCCATTGCTCTTTTGTGCACTGGAACCAAGTGTTGACTTGTTTTTTGTCAGAGTGATGTTTACACACATTCTATTAAATAAATTAATTTCTGATTACAAAGATTCTGGGGTGGGGGACAATAAGCTCATAACCTAATGTGTAGACTGACCTGCCTGATCCCTTTAATGAAACACATAACATGCATCATTGTATTTCTACCCTTAAGCCTAAACATTGGTAAGAGTTGTTTTTTTATGGTGCTTTTTAAGTTAAATTTCAATTTTATATAAATAAATTTAAAAGTTTTAATTTAAACTTATTAAAAGTTGAAACAACAAACATTGTTCATTTGTCGTATTCTCATTATGAACTTTCAATCTTAAAAATATAATAAATTATATAAAATAAATAGGAGAATGGAAGTGTATGAGAATGATAAATATTTCATAATTTTTAAAGATGTGAGTATATGGGGCTGAGGTTGTCCCTCAGCGGTAGAGTACTTGCCTAGCATGTGTGAGATGCTGGGTTCCATCCTCAGCACCACATATAAATAAATAAATAAAAATAAAGACATTGTGTACATCTACAACTAAAAAAAAATTAGAAATTAAAATAAAGATGTGAATATAAAAATCTGTTTTCCAGAAAAAGTACACTTTATTTTGAAGTGCATTTCTAAAATATGGATAGTGTTTATATGTCAAATAGAAATTACCTCTGGGACAAATAGAATTAACAAGTCATCTGATTTTTGTCAAAGAAAAAGAGGATTCTAGTATAGAGTTCAGTCAGTCATGTGCCTCATGTGGAGCCTCTGATTCTCCCTCAAGTGGCTGAAATTTAAGAGTTAGGACTTAGTTAAACAAGGGAATAATTAATAATAACATTATTGTGCCTTTGTTCCCTTTTTTATGTTCCTAAGAGAAACTCTCTAAAGTGGACCTATTAATTATAGTTAAGGACTGGGATGCAAACAAAGACATAGAAACTGTAAATAGTATATTGTCTGCATCTTACAACTACTCCTGTCATTATCTGCATCTCTGAGAGACGGATCCAAAGACCAATTCATACTCAATCTCCCATCCCTTAGGAGACTAAGGAAATTACTGGCACAAGCTTTCCTGCATACCTCCCCACCACTGCAGACCCTCATGCAGTAAGAAGTTGGGAAGACTACTCCACATATACCCTAATTGTTTGAACTCTGCTGGTGAAAGCAGGGTTTGCATTCCAAAATGCAACCCCTCCTCTTGTTCCCGTCCTCCTTCCTGCCCCTTGGATAAAAGTATTGGATTATCTTGATTTGCCTTGCCCACACGCACAGACTCTGATCTTGTTCAGTTCAGGGAGGCAGGGCTGCACACAGAATTGAATGAGGAGCAAAGAAAACACATGCAAAGGTAAAATACTGTCAAGAGCCACTTTTTGGATGATTTTTCAAGCAGTTTTGCAACTAGAGTAAAATTGTGTAAAGAGAATCTGAAAAAATGAACTCTAAATGAGTCCTCTGACTTATTTAGGGATACAGAGGAAATTATGAAGGGTATTCTCATATGTTCTCAGATTTAAAACTACCACCCATAATTTTACAATTCCCAAAAGCTATAACTTCATTTATACTTTCATCTGAGAAATGGACTCATCTAATACCAATAGTCGGTTCTACCTAAGTTTGCGCAGTACTTCTTTACTCTGTTTAACCCCTTCCAATGGTTATCCCATCCAATTCTTGACTTTAAATATGCCTCTACTCCCACAAATCCCAAATTTGTATCTCTAGCAGAATCTTTCCTGAAAACTCCAAATCCATATACTTAGTGAGTTGACACTTCTTGGATGTCTAATTGGTATCTTAAGCTCAAAGTATTCAAGTTGAGCTCATAATTTAAATTAATTGCATCATATCCATCTACAACCTGAGAGTCAGCTTTGATTTCCTCCCCACCTTTCTCCTAGTACATATTCAATATATGAGCAAATTCCATTGACTCTATCTTCATATGTGTCCTGGACATCATGATCTTTCCTCTACCAATCTAATTTAAACCACCATTTTTCCAACCTAGACTCACGGCATGAGTATGGGTCAATCAAAATGGATTCCAAAAAGATAAAAATGAACACTGGATTTCTCATCTGGCATGAATGCTGACTGAATATTAACCCCACTGTAACAAGACAATGACCTTTTAACTTATATCACTCCTTTCATTACTGTCCTCCAAAGTCTATTCTCTACCAAGAGACCAACCAGATCAACTTTTTAGAAAATCATAAAACATAACAGGTTAAAGAAAAGAAAATTGCCAGGTATGCTGGCACATGCCTATAATCCTAGCAACTCCAGAGGCTGAGGCAGGAGAATCACAAGTTTGAGGTCAGCCTCAGCAACTTAGCAAGGTCCTAAGCAATGTTAGTGAGACTGTGTCTCAAAATATAAAATAAAAAGGACTGGGGATGTGACTCAGTAGTAAAGCAACCCCGGGTTCAATCCCTGGTACTAAAAAAATTAAATAAATAAAAATAGAAAGGAAGAAATAAAGAAAGAAAAAAGAAAGAAAGAAAAGAAAGAAAGAAAGAAAGAAAGAAAGAAAGAAAGAAAGAAAGAAAGAAAGAAAGAAAGGAAAGAAAACTGACTTCTCACCACACTTGAAGTTAAAACTCCTCCCTTTATTTAAAAGGCCCACAAAATTTGACTTTCATGGGCCTGTGACCTTATTTCTCCTTTCTCTCTCTCCCCGCCCCCCTCCAATTGCACTGGCCTTCTTACTGTTTCTCAAACACTTGGGTTTCTCCCACCACAGAGCTCTTTACACCTGCTGTCACCTCTACCTAGCACACTTTTCTCTTACATTCACTTGGCTTATTCTTCCCCTTATGTATGACTTCCTCACAGAGTAGTCTTCTTAGATAATTATCTTCTGACCATCCTATATTAACTATTCTGTTCTCCCCTCCAGCCCACCATTCTACCATGTATCAGTAGTTAATAATATTTATGTATGCATGTAAGTATTTGTGTTCTGTCCTTTCCAATAGAATGTAAAGGCCTCGAGAGCCAGAGACTTTGTCTGACCACCTTCCAGGTACCTGAACAATATCCAGCCCATGGGAGATACTCAAAACTATTTAATGAGATTTCAATGTCTACCCATAATGGAGTGGCTGGTGCCAGGCTTGTCGTTCCACCATAAATAAATGTGAAAAAGAACAAAATAAATGGGAAGAAAAATTAGCATATCTTGGAAAACTGATAGCTCAGAACTTTCAACTGTGAAAGACAGGGAGCAATGTAAATCCCATCATTGCCCCTTCTTTACCACTGAGGACCTTTCAGACCATAATACACTCAGAGGGAACACAAGCAAAAACTAGCAGTGTCCCTGAGTTTAGGGGAAACCAATTAGAGTTCAAAAAGGACAAAGAGAGAAGGACTTATGGGGCAGAGTGCTATAAAGGAGAAAGAGACATGAATAAAGAGGTCCAGAAATTTTAATAGAGATTCCCTTGAGCTTTTGGTTGAATATTCAGCTGTGTGTGCATCTGATGAGACTTCACAGGCCTGCTCATGAAAGATGCTACAAGAAACTGAGAAAAGAACAACTCCAGGAGATGCCACATGGCTGAGAGATGTTTAAGGAATGAATTAATACAATATGATGATGTATATGAATATTTAATATACCATTTAGTATGCCTTATAAATGTCCTCAGTGTTCTTCAAGGTAATTGGGATCTCAAAAGATTTGGTTCAGATCCAAACAAATAACATTTTCTGTGTTCAGCTCAGTGTTTTCTAAAAAAAGAAAATGCCACATAGTAACAAATTGTTTACTTTGTTGGACAAACCAAATGGGTTCTCAAAAAGTGACCAGTGCTTATAAAAACCTATTGCAGAGTAGCTCAAAAACAAAAAACAAAAAACACCCAAAAACATATGACCAAGAGGGAAATTAGCCTATGTTTAGTATTACATTGGCTACCAGTTTCATAATCACTGACTTATGTGAAAACTGGTGCAGAAATTGGATAAACTCTGCTGTTTTTGATAACTGCTCTTTGTTTTTTGTTGTGTTTTATGAAAATGATAAACTTCAGAAAATAAAATGTCAGTGTTGAATAAAAAAACAACAACAAAAATATAAACACAAGGGGCTGGAATTGTGGCTCAATGGTAAAGCACTAGCCTAGAACGTGTGAAGCACTGGGTTTGATCCTTAGCACCACATAGAAACAAATAAATAAAATAAAGGTATTGCGTCCATCTACAACTAAAAAAAAATTTAAAACATAAACACAACTGAATTAAACAATACTTGAAAGAATGATAATTTATAATCAAGCAGAATTTATCCCAGAAATGCAGGTCAACTTGACATCTACAAAACAATTAATGTAATACAACATATTAATACAATATGAATGAAAAAACACATGATCATATTAATAGATGCAGAAAAAACATGTGACAAACCTCAACAGCCTTTCACAACAATACTCAACAACTTCTTCAACTTAACAAAAGGGATCTATGAAAAACCATAGTTAACATCAAACTTCGTGGTCAGAGTTTTAATCCTTTCTGCCTAAAATGAGGAACAAGACAAAGATGTCCACTTTTGCCACTTATGTTCAACATTATACCACAGGTTCTGACCAGGGCAATTAAGCAAGAAAAAGAAATAAAAGGAATCCATAAAGGAGAAGTAAAAATGTTCATTTGCATATGGCATGATCATATATATAGAAAACCCTAAAAATTCCACAATTAAAAATTTTTATTTCTCATATTTTTCTAAATCTTGAAGCATAATTGCTAAATACAGTCTCTCAAAGGACTGATATTCTCAACACATTTGATAAAAATAGTTCTGTCGTAGTCATTTGGTGATAGGGCTGGAAATGTGGGTAAGTAATAAGGATGGAGAGAATGATGACAGAGAAACCAAAGTTGGACCACTTGAAAACTGGCAGTTTGACTTATAAAGAATAGCTTTAAATGTGGGAGAGCATTGTACTGAGTGCTGGATTTACTAGTGGTAAATTACTGCTTGAAATGAAGTCTGTAACTTTTATTTTGAAGAAGTTTGATGAAGTGGTATAGGTTTAGGTCAAGATGGCACTTCAAGCATCAAAACTCCCCACTGCTCCAAACAGGAATAGAAGGATTTTCATCTATTTGGTTTACTAACATGTCCCCAATTAGGAGAACAATGCATGGCACATTATAAGACCCTAATAAATATGTGTTTAATAAATCTGTGGCAATGATTATGTAATGTTAAAAGTTTTTCTTTTAATGTAGAAGATATTAATACATTCCCTCCTTAATATTGGACTATCTCATTTTGATTTTAAAAAACAGCATTTGGTCATGATTTGTCACTTTTAAACATCATAGTGCATTTTTTATAAATATTTTATTTAGGATTTTTGCATCAATAGTAATAAGTCAGTCCTCTTTTTTTTCCCCTTTGTGTTATCTTCATGGTGCTTTGGTATCAAAGTTAAGCTTGAAAGTTTTCCTTCTTCTTCTATTAAATGGAACAATTTGTATACCATTAGAATTATCATTTCTTTAAAAATTTGGCATAAATCACAGTGAAACATTCTGAGTCTACTACTTTTTGCAACGTAGGAGGAAAAGAGAGCACTGGAGAGAGGAAATCTTTTTTTTTTGGTACCAGGGATTGGACCTAGGGGTACTTAATCATTAAGCCACATCCCCAATCCTTTTTTATTTTTTATTTTAGAGATATTTAAATGATAAGTAGTTGATTATGGTTTCTGCTTTTCTCTATCTGTGTTATTACATATAATTATTTCTCATTTTGGTGCTTTTTTCTCCCCTGCTTTAGTAGGCTAGTAATGGTTTGTCTATTTTAATCAGAATTTCTTCACATGAGAAACCCTTGCCTTTATGAGTTCAAATGATTTTCCTAGCTAATTTATTTAGCTTATCTCTTTTTGACACCTTTCTTTCATTTTCCACTCGTGTATTTTGTTGCTTTTAAAAAACAGTTTTGTGCTTAATTCATTTATTTTTGTTAATTCTTCATTAGGATAACTAGTCTATGAATTTTTCTTTTTCTTTTTGCTTTTTAATATTCCATCATAGTTAGTATGTGATGCTTTTAAAAAAATTTGTTACTCCCGAGCAATAATAGATACTGATTTCAATTCTCTGCTCTCACCAATAGATCATCCAGATGCCCCCCCACCAAATCAACAAAGAAATATCAGAGTGAAATTAAGACATAGAGCAAATTGACTAAACAGACTGTACAGAGTATTCCATCCAACAGCTGCAGAATATACATTCTTTTCATCAGCACAGGGAACTTTTTTCAAAATAAACCATACATGAGACCATAAACCAAGTCTTAAATGTTTTAAAAAACTGAAATGATTTCTTGTATCATATCAGGTCACAATCGAACAAAACTAGAAATTAACAGTAAAAGAAATTACAAAAATTATATACATGAATATTGAACAACAAACACACTTTTGAACAGACAGTGGGCTATTGAAAACACTAGGGAAGAAATTTCAAACTTTCTAGAGTTAAATAAAAAGTGAAACACAATTTACAAGAACTTGTGAGATATAGTAAAAGCAAGTTCAATGGCAGAGAGTACTTGTATCTTAAAAAAAAAAAAGAACTAAGTAATTATGGAATTACTTTTGTACCATGGACACACAGATTTAAAAAATCATAATTAAAGGAAGTTTATAGCAATAAATGTCTACATATTAAAGAGAGATCTTAAATAAATAATCTAATAATGTATCTCAAGGTCTTAGAAAAACAAACCAAACCCCAAATCAGTAGAAGAAAAAAATTATAAAGATCAGAGCAGAAATAAATGAAATAGATATAACACCAAATATTGAATGAAACAGATCTTTTAAAAATTGGATCTTTTGAAAATTGGATCTTTGAAAAGATAAAACTGACTGTTTTACTAAACAAATGAAAAGAGAGGAGACCCAAATAAATAAAATCAGAGATGAAAAAAGGAAACATTTACAACAGATTTCACTGAAATCCAAAGGATCATTAGGAATATTTGAAAAACTATGCCACTAAACTGGAAAATCTAGAAGAAATATACAAATTTCTATACGTATTGGTACCAAAACAGACAGGTAGATCAATGGTACAGAATAGAGGACATGGACACAAACCCAAATAAATACAATTCTCTCATACTAGACAAAGGTGCCAAAAATATGCAATGGAGAAAAGATAGCCTCTTCAACAAATGGTGCTGGGAAAATTGGAAATCCATATGCAGCAGAATGAAACTAAACCCCTATCTCTCACCCTGCATAAAACCCAACTCAAAATGGATCAAGGACCTCAGAATAAGACCTCAGAATAAGAAGATCTATAAGATCTTCTATAAGATCTTATAGAAGAAAATGTAGGTTCAAATCTTCAACATTTCGGCCCTGGATCAGATTTCCCTTTTTTATTAATGAGAAGGTTCTGTGGTTTCAAGTCTCGATGGGACACCATTCTTCTGTGGCAATAAGTTAACCCATGTAGAATTTGGTATAGAAACATCAGATACTCAAGGACCAAGTCAAAGATTTATGTGTGTAAATGATGTCTTGTAAGGTTACTATGTTTGCATGTTTTAAATCCTTTAAGAGTGAAACTTTCCAAGTTTTTCTAATTTGATCTAGGTTTCTGATTTCCCAAGCCCAATTTCTGACTGCGAGCAAAACTGTGATAAATTGAGTATTTATTCTTAAAATTTCATCTCTTCAACTTATAAAACTCTCCAATTCTCTATTGAGATCCATCTATGATTTCTGAGACAAACACCTGTAGGTGACTGGACTTCATCAGATGACTTCCAGAAGATTGGTCACTCTCAACATCTGATCTCATTTTTAGATATTTGTGATCAATATCTCCTCGGGAATGGCCAGATCCACAATCGAAGAGGCCGCAGCACCAGCTTCCGACTCCATGTCCCCATTGAACAGAGCCTGGCCCTACTCCTCGCCATAAATTTCTATGCGTATAACATACCAAAACTGAACCAAGAGAATATGAAAACCTAAATAGATCAAATACAAATAATGAGATTGAAGCTATAATAAAGTCTCCCAACAAAGAAAAGTCCAAAATTCAAAGGGAAAAGTAAAGCAAGTATGTTCACAAATTTCCAGGAAAAAAAGAATAATAGGGATATAAGTCCTTCAGGATATGAAAACTTATAAGAATTCAACAATTCAAACACTGTTGCAAACACTGTTGGGTCCATAATTAGAACCAAATGATAAGAGAATATAAACAGCTCAGGATATAGGAAAGATGCTAATTCAGGTCAATGGGTAAAAGATGAATCACTAAATGGTGTGGGACCATTGGTATCTCTGTTAAGAACAAAATTAGATTCTTATCTTCTACCAAAATATATTAAAATGAATAATGAAAGGAAAACATAGAATTTGTGATCAAATATTTGAAAATATATAGTAAAAAGTTATTAAATTCAACTATATCAAAATTCTAAGAGTTATCCAAGGAAGAAATACATTAAGCAAATTGAAAGACAACATAAAAATTAGGAAAAAATTATATCATTCATTTCTCTAAAATGCAAAGAGTGCCTATGAATCATTGAGAAGTAACTTGGGAGAAAACTGGGAAGATTATGTGAACAGAGAGTTCATAAAAAAGAAAGTACATAGTCTCTTAAACATATGAAAATAAATTTAAATTCACTTAAAATAGATATAAATGCAAAATGAAACTCCAAATAATGACATATTTTGAAAAACAATCAGCTTGACAAAGTTCAAAAGATTTGACAACTTTGTGTATCAGTTAAAAATAAATTTAATTTCAATTAAAAGATTTAATAACACACTGCTGGCAAAAGTATAGGAAATAGGCATTATCATACACTGCAGGTGGAATTTTAAAATTGGAATAACTTCCATAAAGAAAAATCTGGCAATCTCCATCAAAAAAGCTGTGATTGGGGTGTGGGGATAATAGCTCAGTGGTAGAGCACTTCCACACCATACATGAGGACCTAAATTCAATCCCTAGCACTGCAATAAATAAATCAATTAGATAATAATAATTAAAAAATTAAGAATTAAAAAGGAAGCTAGGCACAGTAGTGCATGCCTGTAATCCCAGGGTTTCAGCTGAGGCAGGAGGATCATGAGTTCAAAGCCAGCCTCAGAAATTTAGCGAGGTGCCATTTGCCTGCCTCTGGCAGGTCCATCGCCTGCCTTACACCTATCCATCACCCATCGCATGAGGTTCACCTCCCTATCGTCCAACAACAGTCAGCAAACTGATCGCCCACTGCCAGTGGAGCACCAGCTGCCTGCTGCTGCCTGAAAGTTCTCTGTCACAGTACCTGCAGGTTGGATTACACGTGGCTACCGCCATTTTGAGACAACAGCCAGGCCCTGTAAGACCCCTGGCCAGACTGACTGAGCCCTGTCTCCAGGATCCCTCAGCCCGACCCATCACTCCCTGCCTCTGGGGCTCTCACATCGACTGACTGCTCCCTGTCACCAGGACCCCCAGACCAACTGACTGCGCCCTATCACCAGGACCCCAGACCGACTGATTGCACCCGGCCTCCAGGATCCCACAACCACACCAAACACACCCGACCTCCAGGACCCCTGCCTGACCAACCACATCCCACTTCCAGGACCTCCAGCTGACCACCTCCACACCCTGAGCTGCAGCTCCCCATTTGCCAACACATTTTGAAGCAGCCATCTTGGATAATCCTGGAAGTCATGGCTCCGATCTTTAGGTGGGGCAAATCCCATCCTGAGATGCCTGCTGGAGGCTTGAAGCTCATTGTCAGGTACCTCTCATGCATCAGGCTACTGAACTCTGGGAGGTTTCATTACTATATGACTGTTATACTGTAGATTTTCTTTTTTCTCCTTATAGAAAAAAATTTAACTTTTTATTTCTTTACTTTTCTTGCTCTCTTTTCCTTTTGTTTACCTGTTCCCTCAGAGTCTCTTTCTCCCTTTTTTGCATGCTAACATCCAATTTCTTTTGATTACACTCTCACCCATTCTATTATCTAGAACTTCTGTATATTCTTTTCTTATCCCATTAACAGCCACATTCTACATCCCTCTGCATCCAATTTGTCCTCCATTAGAAACTGAAGACCTTATTGCAAACTTGTTTGTTTTACTGAAGATAATATTTGAACTCATTTTGTTTATTATGACAATTTCATTATTGTCCCCATAGGGGTTATTTGGTCTAGGATTGCATAGTGTCTGATTTGGGCACTGCTAATATTGATCTCCCCTTAAAGAAAGGGTTTTGGAAACCTATAGGGCCACTATAAGCCTACAGTGGGAAATCTGCAATACCCCAGATCTGCACTGCTAGAGGGGAAGATACATGAACAACATGAAAAAACAAGGGAAGAAAATGATCCAAACAAATGTAGATTCTATATTAATAGAATCCAATGACAGTATGTTAGAAGAAATGACAGAAAAGGACTTCAGATTATACATGATTAAGATGATTTGCGAAGCAAAGGATAAGAGAGCAAATGCAGGCAATGAATGATAATACCAATAAGCTGAAACAGCAAGTGCAGGAAGCAAAGGATCATTTCAACAAAGAGATAGAGATTCTCAAAAAAACCCAAATGGAAATCCTTGAAATGAAGGAGACAATAAACCAAATAAAAAACTCAATGGAAAGCATCACCAAAAATCTAGACCACTTGGAAGACAGAACCTCAGACAATGAGGACAAATATTTAATCTTAAAAATAAAGTTGCCCAAACCGAGAAGATGGTAAAAAATCATGAACAGAATCTCCAAGAACTATGGGACATGATGAAAAGACCAAATTTAAGAATTATTGGGATTGAGGAAGGTACAGAGATACAAACCAAAGGAATGAACAACCTATTCAATGAAATAATATCAGAAAATTTCCCAAACATGAAGAATGAAATGGAAAATCAAATACAAGAGACTTACAGAACACCAAATGCACAGAATCACAACAGATCCACACCAAGGCACATTATAATGAAAATGCCTAACATTCAAAATAAAGATATGATTTTGAAGGCCGTGAGAGAAAAGCATCAGATTACATATAGGGGGAGACCAATATGGATAGCAGCCAACTTCTCAACCCAGACTCTAAAGGCTAGAAGGGCCTGGAACAACATATTTCAAGCTCTGAAAGAACATGGTTGCCAACCAAGAATCCTATACCCAGCAAAACAAACCTTCAGATTTGAAGATGAAATAAAATCCTTCCATGATAAACAAAAGTTAAAAGAATTTACAAATAGAAAACCTGCACTACAGAATGTTCTCAACAAAATATTCCATGAGGAGGAAATGAAAAACAACAATGTAGGTCAGCAAAGGGAGGAACTACCTTAGAGAAATACCACTCAAAGGAGAAAGCAAGCTGACTTAAAAACCAAAAATAAGCCAAATGACTGGGAATACAAATCATATCTCAATAATAACCCTGAACATTAATGGCCTAAACTCATCAATCAAAAGACATAGACTGGCAGAAGGGATTAAAAAGAAAGACCCAACAATATGCTGCCTGCAAGAGACTCATCTCATAGAAAAAGACATCCACAGACTAAAGGTGAAAGGATGGGAAAAAACCTACCACGCACATGGACTCAGTAAAAAAGCGGGGGTTTCCATCCTTAAATCAGATAAAGTGGACTTCAAGCCAAAGTTAGTCAGAAGGGATAAAGAAGGACATTTCATACTACTTAAGGGAACCATAAATCGGAAGACATAATGAGAGTAAATATTTATGCCCAAACAATGGTGCATCCCTGTACATCAAACAAATCCTTCTCAATTTCAGGAATCACATAGACCACAACACAATAATTCTGGGTGACTTTAACGCACCGCTGTCACCACTAGATAGATCTTCCAAACAAAAACCAAACAAAGAAACCATAGAACTCAATAACACAATCAATAACCTAGACTTAATAGACATATATAGAACATTCCATCCATCAATGAGTGGATTCACTTTCTTCTCAGTAGCACATGGAACCTTCTTGAAAATAGACCATGTGTTATGCCACAAAGCAGCCCTTAGAAAATGCAAAAAAATTGAGTTACTGCCTTGTGTTCTATCAGATCATAATGGACTGACAATAGAAATCAATGACAAAATAAAAAACAGAAATTACTCCAACACCTGGAGACTAAATAATATGCTATTGAATGAAACATGGATAACAAAAAAAATCAGGGAGGAGATAAAAAAATTCTTAGAGGTCAATGAGAATGACGATACAACATATCAAAATCTCTGAAAGCGATACTAAGAGGAAATTTCATTGCATGGAGCGCATTCCAGAAAAGAATGAAAAGTCAACAACTAAATGACCTAACATTACAGCTCAAAGCCTTAGAAAAAGAAGAACAGAATAACAGCAAAAGTAGTAGAAGACAGGAAATAATTAAAATCAGAGCTGAAATCAATGAAATTGAAACAAAAGAAACAATTCAAAAAACTGACAAAACAAAAAGTTGGTTCTTTGAGAAAGTAAACAAAATAGACAAACCCTTAGCCACACTAATAAAGAGAAGGAGAGAGAAAACTCAAATTACTAAAATACATGATGCAAAAGGAAATATCATGACAGACACCACTGAGATACAGAACATAATGAGAAGCTACTTTGAAAATCCGTATTCCAACAAAATAGAAACTACCGAAGACATTGACAAATTTCTAGAGATATATGCTCCTCCCAAACTGAACCAGGAGGACATACACAATTTAAACAGATCAATATCAAGCAATGAAATAGAAGAAGCCACTAAAAATCTACCATCCAAGAAAAGCCCAAGACCAGACGGATTCTCAGCCGAGTTCTACAAGACTTTCAAAGAAGATCTCATTCCAATACTTCTCAAAGTATTCCAGGAAATAGAAAAGGAGGGTACCCTACCAAACTCATTCTATGAAGCTAATATCACACTCATACCCAAACCAGGAAAAGACACATGAAAGAAAGAAAATTTTAGACCAATATCCTTGATGAATATAGATGCAAAGATCCTTAACAAAATATTGGCAAACTGTATCCAAAAACATATTAAGAATATTGTGCACCATGATCAAGTGGGGTTCATTCCTGGAATGTAAGGATGGTTCAATATTCGTAAATCAATAAACGTAATCCATCAAGTCAATAGACTTAAGGATAAGAATCATATGGTTATTTCAATTGATGCAGAAAAAGTGTTTGACAAAATACAACACTCCTTCATGCTCAAAACACTAGAAAAAATAGGGATAGTAGGAACATACCTGAACATTGTAAAGGCTATTTATGCTAAGCCCATGGCCAACATCATTCTTAATGGAGAAAAACTGAAACCATTCCCTTTAAAAACAGGAACAAGACAGGGATGTCCTCTTTCACCACTTCTATTCAACATTGTCCTCAAAACTCTAGCCAGAGCAATTAGGCAGACCAAAGAAATTAAAGGGATACAAATACGAAAAGAGGAACTTAAGCTGTCACTATTTGCTGATGACATGATTCTACATTTAGAGGATCCAAAAACCTCCTCCAGAAAACTTCTAGACCTCATCAATGAATTCAGCAAAATAGCAGGCTAAAAATCAACACACATAAATCTAAAGCATTTTTATACGCAAGTGACGAAACAGTTGAAAGGGAAATGAGGAAAACAAGTCCATTTGCAATAGCCTCAAAAAAATAAAATACTTGGGAATTGATCTAACCAAAGAGGTAAAAGATCTCTATAATGAAAACTACAAAACATTGAAGAAAGAAATTGAGGAAGACCTTAGAAGATGGAAAGATCTCCCATGTTCTTGGATAGGCAGAATTAATATTGTCAAAATAGCCATACTACCAAAAGTGCTATACAGATTCAATGCAATTCCAATTAAAATCCCAATGATGTACCTTACAGAAATAGAGCAAGCAATCATGAAATTCATCTGGAAGAATAAGAAACTCAGAATAGCTAAAGCAATCCTTAGCAGAAAGAATGACACAGGGGGTATCGCAATACCAGAACTTCAACTATACTACAAAGCAATAGTAACAAAAACAGCATGGTATTGGCACCAAAATAGACAGGTAGATCAATGGTACAGAATAGAGGACACGGACACAAACCCAAATAAATACAATTTTCTCATACTAGACAAAGGGTCCAAAAATATGCAATGGAGAAAAGATAGCCTCTTCAACAAATGGTGCTGGGAAAACTGGAAATCCATATGCAACAGAATGAAACTAAACCCCTATCTCTCACCCTGCACAAAAATCAACTCACAATGGATCAAGGACCTTGAAATAAGATCAGAGACCCTGTATCTTATAGAAGAAAAAGTAGGTCCAAATCTTCACCTTGTCGACTTAGCATCAGACTTCCTTAACAGGACTCCCATAGCACAAGAAATAAAAGCAAGAATCAATAACTGGGATAAATTCAAACTAAATAGCTTTCTCTCAGCAAAAGAAACTATCAGCAATGCGAAGAGAGAGCCTACAGAGTGGGAGAATATCTTTGCCACTCATACTTCAGATAGAGCACTAATTTCCAGAATATATAAAGAACTCAAAAAACTCTACACCAAGAATACAAATAACCCAATCAACCAATGGGCTAAGGAAATGAACAGATACTTCACAGAAGATCTACAAGCAATCAACAAACATATGAAAAAATGTTCACCATCTTTAGTAATAAGAGAAATGCAAATCAAAACTACACTAAGATTCCATCTCACCCCAATTAGAATGGTGATTATCAAGAATACAAGCAACAATAGGTGTTGGAGAGGATGTGGGGAAAAAGGTGCCCTCATACATTGCTGGTGGGGCTGCAAATTATTGCAGCCACTCTGGAAAGCAGTGTGGAGATTCCTTAGAAAACTTGGAATGGACCCACCATTTGACCCAGCTATCCCACTCCTCTTCCTATACCCAAAGGACTTAAAATCAGCACACTACAGAGATACAGCCACATCAACGTTCATAGCTGCTCAATTCACAATAGCCAGACTGTGGAACCAACCTAGATGTCCTTCAATTGATGAATAGATAAAGAAACTGTGGTATATATATACAATGGAATATTACTCAGCTATAAAGAATAATAAAATTATGGCATTTGCAGGCAAATGGATGAAATTGGAGAATATCATGCTAAGTGAGATAAGCCTATTTCAAAAATCCAAAAGGCGAATGATCTCACTGATAAGGAGATGATGACACATAATGGGGGATGGGAGGGGGGCAAGAATGGAGATAGGAGGGACTGTATAGAGGGAAAAGAGGGGTGGGAGGGGTGGGGGGAGGAAAAAATAACAGAATGAAACAAACATCATTACCCTATGTAAATGTATGATTATGCAAATGGTATGCTGTTACTCCATGTACAAACAGAAACAACATGTATCCCATTTATTTACAATAAAAAAAAAATTTAGCAAGGCTCTAAGCAACTCAGTGGGACCCTGTCTCTAAATAAATATGTATATATATTTTAAAAAAAGGGCTGGGGATGTGGTTCAGTGGTGCACCCCTGGGTTCAATCTTCAGCACCAAAAAAGAAAAAAAAATGCTGTGATCAAGTATACTCATTTTTTAGGAATTTATCTGACATATATTCTTTTAAAAATTTTTAAAATTTCATTTGTTCTAATTAGTTTTACATGACAGTAGAATGCATTTATACGTTTTGATAGAACATACATAAATAAAGTATAATCACTCATTTTTCTGATTATACATATTGCAGGATCACATGGGTCATACAGTCATACATGAACATGAGGTACATTCTTGTAATTGTACAAAAGAAGGCATGTAAAGAATAATTGTTACATTTTTCTTTGTAGGTGAAAGCTCTATTCTTTTGCTAATGTTTTCCTGCATGCCTGCAAGAGTTCTTGGCCCATAATAGATATTCCATAGGTATTTGTTGAATGAAGAAATCCTAGAATGTTAGATACAGCCATCTCTAAAAGAAAAATTGAATAGATTGTAATACTTCCATACAACAGACTACCAGACAGCCTTTAAAATCAGGAAACTGTAGCTGTGCTAAGGTTGTAGCTCAGTGGTAGAATGTGAGGTCCTGGGTTTGATCCCCAGCACTACGAATAAATGAATAAATTGTGCATCTCTGCAATAATAATATAGAACAATCTTTGAGATAGATAAGTAAAAAAAAAGAAAGTTTCAAAATGGGGTGTAGTCTATGCTATCATTTGTGTGAAAATATTGTGTAATTATATATGATGATACTTGTAAACTATCTTTAAAAATTTATAAAAGTCAAAGAGCAGAAAATACTTGTATCCAAAAAAAAAAAAAAAAAAAGGATTAAGTGATTGTAAAATAGGTACTGAAGAAAAACTTACTTTTGTACCCTGGACACAAATTTTTAAAAATCATAATTAAAGACTTGAGCATAGCTCAGTGGTAGAGAGAGCATTTGCCTAGCATGCATCAGGCCCTGGGTTCAACCCTCAGTACCACAACACAACAAAACAAAACAAAAACCATGATGCGTTCATTGGCAGCAGGGTGTATAAAACTACTGCTTTGTACCACCTAAGGTGAGAGGAGGAGAACATGTTCACTTTGTTTCTTATTGCCGCATTAAGTATCATTTCTCTTCTTCTTCCTAAATAGTTTAGCTACGTTGAAGTATGTGCTATCCAAACCATTCCACACACTACTCCTCCTTGTCATTGTCAATGACCATATTCCTGATCATTCTCCTTTCATTAGAGATTCCATCAACTGGTTTACTACCCCACTCTCCATAGCCCCATCCTCATTCCTGATGACTTTGACATTCACATGGACAATTCATCTCTAACACATATATGCCCAAGTACAATTTCATTGATAGCTAAAACACTGAAATATTTTCATAGCTGCTGTCAATTCACGTAAGTGTCATTCCCCAATGCTCTGGTCTTTCTACAGGATTTGCCAGACCTGTTCACAATTCAGAAAATAAAACCAAAGGGAATTACCTTGTACAACATGATGTATCCAGGACCCTACACCACTGCTACAGGCTACATCTGTTTAATGAATCCATGCCCATGCTAGAACTGGTAGTTAAATATGTTGAACACTATTCCTGATTCTCATTCTGTTTACTGTTGCTATAACAAGATGCCTGAGACTGAGTAAGGTATAAACTTAAAATGTATGTCTCTGTCTGGATTCCCAGGCCATCCACGTTAGCCATTAAAATCCAGGTAAGAGGAAACCACACCCCTACAGCTAAATCTGTGGGCCTGCAGAATTAATATCACATAGATGCCACCAAGGTTTATGGTTTATGCCCTCCAGAGTAACAGGTTGAGTCATCCTGAGGCCACTTGAGTCATAGCTGGCGTGAGGAGGAATACCTCACTGAAAGGTAGGAACAGAAACTTGAGTTGGTCTTGGGTAGCAAGCCCATAAAGGGGTCAATTCCCTCAAACCACTCTGCCCTCCTAGAGCTCCTGGGTCTGTGATGGAAGGTACAGCCTCCACGATCTTAATTGCCTTCAGATTCTTTCTCCCATTTTCCTAACAATCCCTTCTATCCATACTAATCTCCTTGGCAATTGGTTGCTGAGCTACATCCTTGATTTCCTCTCCTGAAAATGTTCTCTCATTGTCTACCACATGTCCAGGTTGAGAATTTTCCATCTCCTTCTGCCCTGCTTCTCTTTTAATTATAAATTCTGTCTGTAAGTGATCCCTTTGATATCTCATTTCCCTCTACACTTTAAAAAGAAGCCATGCAACAGCCTGAATTCTTTGCTGCTTAAAAATTTCTTCTATCAGATATCCTAGTTCATCTTTCTTAAGTTGTACATTTCATGCAGTACTGGGTCATGAACACAATGCAGCCAAGTTCTTTGTGACTTTATAACAAAGATGGTTTTTATTCCTGTTCCCAATGCCTTTTTCCTCAGTTCCACTTGAGACCTTGTCAAATTGGCCTTTATGATCATTTTCATCAGCATTCTGGTTAAAACCACTTAGGTATATAACAGAGAATTAGAAACTGCTTTTATTAAAAGCATGCACTCTTCACTTGTGCTTGCAGATGCCCAAAAGGTAACTATAAGTAGGGTAAAGTTCTGGCATCTCTTTCATTACTTTAAACTTTGGGTCAGATTCCTGCTCAGCCCTGCATGTAAGCATGCTAACACCAAGGTTACTAGCCTTAAGTTTACCTAACCTATCTTGTCCACCTTCAAGACTGAGGACACAAGATAAGAGTAACTAAAGTATTTTCATGATTTGAAAGAATATTCAGTGCCAGCTTTTACAGCATCCTGTTTCAGACCCCTAGGGTGGTGCCTGGAAGTCTTCAGTCATTGCCCCACACCTTCTAGGAACACAAAGCCTTGTAGGCGGATCAACCCAGGATGAGACTGCCCCTCCCTAAAAACAAAACAAAAACAGGATCCATCATCTCATAAAAACAGAATTGGCCACTCCTAGGACTACAGGTCCGATAGGTAAACATCCTGAGCAACAAGAAGAATTCGCCCCCTCAGGTGATAAGGACTTCTGTGGAGTTAGCTTGTAGAACCAGAACCAAGATAATGATCAACCAGACCACAGTCTGACCAAGACAATTTAATTATGCATATCTCTTGCCCCATGCCCCAATTATTCCTCTATTTAAAACCCAAAGTTCATGTCAGTATGTTAGCCCTGAATATAGAGCTGAGACACTTGATCTCACTTGCCTTCCCAACATACTACATTGATTAAAGATTTTTTTCCTGCTTTTCACCATTACTTTTTCCATTTGGTTTTTGGGATAAATGGCTGAACCTGATTTGTTGGTGTTACAGAGCAAGGCTGTCTACAAAACTGAAGTGATCATGGATATCTCAGTCACTGGTTCCTAGGACCTGCCTGAAAGATTTCAGACAAGTCACTTGGGCATGATTTTACTAGGAGGGGTAGGAAAAGGGGGAAAGAGGACACTCTCAAGGGAGAGAGTGTGTCCTCTCGGAGAGAAGAGCAAAGGCTCAACCCTTCTGCCCTCCAGTTGATTGATTGGGGGTGGGGGGGGGTCCCAGGAAAGTTTCCAGAGAGTTCCACCCAGGTCTACCTCTTGACTTTTGACTTACAGCAGGATTGCTGTCAAGTCCTCACTGCTCATGGTCTTACTCCACGGAGGAGAGATTTTGCTGTTATAATGACATGATAAAGAGTCACTTTAGTCTGTGCTGACCAGTTCTAAGTGGAACTTGTTCTTCCAGGTTTTATGGTCAGGGGGTTTTGCTTTTAAATGTCCTATCTCCTAGAGTCCTGGAATCTGATTTGTATAAAGATCACAAAAGTCCCTCCTCACTGCCCACTTCAGGATAACTTGTGTTCTTTTTATCTGCTGGAAGGAACCTTTTGGGCCTACAGTTCTCCTGCACAAAACAGGTTGTTGCTGAGGAATGTAGAATACCCTATTGACTTAAGTCAGGCAGTACCAGAGTGGCCTTAAGCAGATTGTCCTTCAAAAAAAAAAAAGCATGTGTGTGTGTTCGTGTAGTGTGGTAAGCACAGTAGGCCCAGTCTATAGAACTATCCCCACAATCTCATGTTCACATCACTCATGACCATATGCCACCTATCATTGGAACCTCCAGAGTCCTGGTGGCCTAGGAATCAGGTAACAACTTATCTCTGAGACATTTTAGATTTTTCCCTAGTCTTTTGAGTCCTCACTGGAATTTCCCTTAGCATTCTGTTCACAACAATACAATCTTTTTCTAGCACACTTGCACTCTTGGTACCAAATTCCTGTCTTAGTCCATATTCTGTTGCTTTAATGAAATACCTTAGACTGGGCAATTTATAAAGACTTGAAGTTTATTCAGCTCAAGGTCCTGGAGGCCGAGAAGTCCAAGAGCCTGGCACTGGCACCTGCTTAGCATCTGGTAAAGGTGTTCTTGATGCATCATAATATGGCAGAGGGTATCCACATGGTGAGACAGAGCAAACCTTCTAGTTCAGGTTGCTTCTCCTCTTCTTACAAAGGCGCTAATGCAATCATGGGGCTCTAGTCTCATGATTCCATCTAGTCCTAATTATCTCCCAAAGTCCTCACACCTAAACACCATTACTATGTAGATTTGGGGGGTAATCTAATTCATAAACTTTTGGAGGATACATTCAAACCATAGCACCCTAGCCTTTTAGTTTCTTGATTTTCTCCTCTCTTAAATGATCTTGCCCACCACCCCAGCCACTTACTCTCAGTCATACTCTGTACTTAGTTATTATCCACAAATGCAACCCCTCTATATCTCTATTAAAATGCACCCCACTCTGCCCTCCACCCCTCCAGCTTACTCTAGTCCAATCAATTTTGAGACTCAGAAATAGATTTTATCTTTTCATTCTGTCTTTGTACTGTCCATCATCCTACTACACTTATCCAACTTCAATTATCCAATTTCAATTCCTAGGTCTTATTATTTGTTGAATTTTCCCTATGTATTAAGTTAACTATTTTCATCATCTCTTTTATCCCTCACTTCTACTCTAAGATCTAGGTATAATGACATTTGCTGTATAGGAGACTGAGGTTTTTATAGGTAAATGTGCCTAGGATTACAGAAATAAAGTGGTGGGTCTATAATCTTAAATATCTCAACCATCACTTTTTTTGACAGTAAACTAGCAATAAAAATAATTTATCTTGCTGAGTTATGATGAGCACATGTACACAAAAGCATTCTGTAAACTGTAAAGTGCCTTACAAATGTCAACTATAATTATTTGCTAATGACTAGAGAACTCTTACCCTTGCTCCTCAGGAGTCCTAACCCAAGACTTACCTCAACCCTCTACTTTCCTTCATGGACATAGAGGAAGCAGCTGTTTTTACTGCCCTGTTGATAGAAAACTCATCCCTGATGAGAAGCTTCAAAACTTTGGGGGAAAAGCAGCATCGGAAATGATGGTTAGGTTCTAACTAGCTACGGAGGGCATGGTTTCATTAGGCTGCAATGACGTTTATAAGCTAGACTATAATTCATTACAATCAATGGCCAAATAAAAGAACTTTTATAACTAAATAGGCAAACACCTGCCTTGTGCTTTCTTATCTAAAGCACAACAGAACAAGAGTCTAGAAATGAAGGAGCCAAGGCTGATATATAAAAGGCTGTATCTTAAGATACAGTTTAATAGAGAACTTGGAACCCTACATATCTGAGCCCTCTCTCTGATGCCCAGGAAGAATACTGCTTTGTCCAAAGGAAGTCTATATTCCACACATTAAAATTCAGTCATGGGCCCAACTCATTCCACTCTGTTGCTAGCAGAATTTCATCAACAGGGCAGCCCAGGACCACCAGTTTTCCTCGTGATGATATAATTAAAACTATCAAGTAAATTACTTCCATTTAAACACAAAAATAGTGACTCTTCTCACCTGACATAGCAAATAAAAAGCCCTTAATGCACTACTTTGTCTACTGCATTTCATCTCTACTTTAGAAAAACACTCCACATCTGTAATTCTTCATGCCACAGCAAGTCTATTTCTGCCTTCTGATGTTATCTAGGATGCCCTTCCTACATTTCACCTTCAAAGTTGACCCTGAAACTCTTCACCAGAAAATCTCCAAAAGATAGAAGCATTCACTTGCTTTTCTCTGCATGTTTAATAACCCCACCTTGCAATATTGCATAGTTTTGGACTTTTATACAATTACTGTGAAAGGTAAGGTAACACTCTGTTACAGATGTACTAGATTAGAAGTCAGACCAAGGCTCAATTTTCTATTTTGCCTCTTTGCTCACTTAATGCCCCCGAACACAAGCAGAAAGTGTTACAATTTACAGAGTATATTGATCAATGGTTAAGGAGAAGACACATCAAAGCATAACAATATTTTACATTTATTCCCTGGGATGTTTAAGACAATTATATGGCATAAAGTATATGTTTATTGAATATTAATGGCCCACTAACTCTTCATCAGGTCAAAGCCTATTTTATCTCCTGTTTTGTTTTGTTTTTCTACTTTAGGATACTATCTCACACTGGTTTGTTTCCCAAAGAGGAGAGGAGAGTCTGGGCTGTAATAATCTTTACCAGCTCTTCCCAAATATTCTTTTCAGGTAAAGTCAATTTAAGTGTTGGGTTATGTTCAATTTAACATTGTGTGACAGAGGTGATGCCAAAGTTCATCAAACCCCCTTTCCTTTTCTGCTAGGCACATATGTTTTACTTCCCAGTCACCCTACAGATAGGTGGCGCCATATGACCATGCACACAAATTCTGATTAAGAGAAAGTGGTAAACTTATCTGTGTCATTAAAACTGCCATCAGTTCAGCCACAGCTCTCTTCACTTATCTGAAGTTCATAGATGGTACAATTCTATAGCCTTAGGGATGGAGGAGCCAATAGATGAAAGAATTCAGGTCTTTCTGTAAGAAGAGACCCCTAACTACTGGCCCCAACCAACCAGCAACACACTGTGACTAGTATAATATAAGTCTTTATGGAGTTATGCAACTGATACAGCATTGTTAGCCTACCCTGATTAACACATCTTGTATCTATTACCAGTAGTAGCATAATTGAAAAGAATCTCTGGACTTAGTTCTAGGACCAACGGTGCAAATTCCGGCTCTATCATTACCCCCACACATTCCATGATCTGCTCCTAGAATATGTTCTATATCTTTCCTCAACTAAATGTCTAGCACTTTCTCCTCTTTCTCATTATAGAGCCCTCCCCATTCCTCTGTGATTTCTATGAGGACTCCCCTGATCTCCCCCTCTATACATTATCACTTTTCTTTGCTAGTACTGCAGAGTATATTCCTCGGTTTTAACATCTATTACATTTTATTGCAACTATTTGGTGACATGTGCTTCCACAGATTGAGTCCTTTCTTTTATTTTCACCATTTTCTTACAACATCTAGCACATTGCAGAAAATAAATATGTACTAAAGGAATGATTGTCACATATGACCTTTGTGAGTCACTTATTTTAAATAAAATGTAAAAATTTACAGAACTGTTGTGATAATGAAATAAAAAATGTGAACGTGACTCACTAGTTATAAACAAATTCTTATAGTAATGTGTTTGTTTTGCAGGCCGTTCTCATCTTTTCCTATCCAGTCATCTTGATAGTTCAAGTTAACCATGTCCAAAAGAGATTTAATGCAAGTCACAGTTGTAATTCAGAAACGTTTCGTGGTCACATTATAATGACATAATTAAAAGTGCTGCCTGGATTTTTTTTTTTCCTGAAAAAAAAATTTAAAAAGAAAGAAATTTTAAGTAGCTACATTAAAAAAGTTAAAAGTAGGTGAACTGTCACTCGTGAGCTATTTTTCTAGCTTTAAAATTAAGTCTTCTAACTTTGGTGTGCATATTAGCCTCACAGTACATCTACATCCAGAGTAGTCACATATCAAGAGCTCAGATGCCACACGCGGATGGCTAGGGGACAATGCCGCCACAGCCTACTTCAGAGCGCACCATCTTGGTGAAGCCAACCTGAATGAACCACTCCTCGCTCAGAACTCATGACTCCTCCACGCCCTCTCGAGCATTCACCCTCACTGTCTTGAAACCTGGAGGGTAAGCTCCTTGCCAAACTCCAGACATGTCTTGAGAAATGGCTCTCACAGAGCCCGGTCCGGCCAGTGATGGGAGGTTATAAATTCCAGGTAATCAATGAAGCCAGGTGCAGAGAACCCCGTGGGGAGCTCAGTGGCCAGAACTGAAAATGGTCAGCAGCGGAAGAGCGCGGGCGGGCGGCCAACCAGGCGAGGATCCAGCGCCCGCCGCCTGCCAGACGCCGGGGCCCGCAGCGCCCCTGGGGCGCGGACGCCGCGGTCCGGGCTCGGCCCGCTTGGGTCTCCGGAGCCGCGGCCCCGCCCCCCGCGCCGCCGCCGCCGCCGAGCCCCGGAAGCGGGCGGGGATTTCCTGTGCCCGCCCCGCCCGCGCCCGCCGGGCCGCTGTCGCCGCCTGTCGCTGGCTGGGCCGGCCGCCGGCTCCGAAACGCTAGCAGAGGGCGGAGGGGAGGGGCAGGCGGCGCCCGGGAGGGAGGCACCGGGCTGCGGGCCAAGCCGACCCGGGTGAGTGGGGCCGGGACGGAGGGCGCCGCGGCTGGAGGGAGGGTCGCCTGTCTTCCCCGGGGGCAGGGGGGCACGATCACCCATGGGGGCGGGGAGGAGGAACGATGCGGCCTCCCGGTGTCTGCCTTTCCCCGGGGACCCCTCTGACATTCTGTGCCCGCCCCTCGCCCTGTCTCTCAGTTCCCATCGTCGCTGTCAGGCCCCGCAGGCTGCTGTCGCTGTCACTCGCGTACAGGTTACCCCAAGGCACCCTTTCTCTTCACTTGCTCAAGCCCCTGCCCAGGGGAAACCTGTTTTCTGACCTCACTTTCCCCTGCTCCAGTTATGCCTTGCTCGGATTCTCTGAAATCTGACCCTCTCCAGGGGCAATGTGACAAGAAGGAGGAAAGAAGCAACCTTACTCCCCAACAGGCTCCCATCCCGCCCATGCCCCACCCGTTGCAGGGGTCAGGATTCTCTTGACAGTCAGAGCTCGATTCGTCCCTGTGCCCTTGGTCCACTCTTTTTGATAACATGGCCCTTTTTCTGTACAACAGCACTCGTTGCAAAAACTTCTTTCTGCAGACACCTTGCCATCGAGCTGTATCAGGAAAAGGGGAAAATCAAAGCCCCAGAACCCAGACTTCAATAGGCATGGGATCATCTAGAACCAGGAGAAACCAAGTAAGGGCTGCCCCTTCACAACTCAGGTTCTGGTTCTACCGTGAGCATCTTAGGAAATGCAAACTGGGGACAGGTACCCACCCCTTCCTTTGCTGAGATTTTTGCCAGTTCTTCCACAGGTTTTCTGTTAGTGATCTGAAGAGACTCATAACTGGCCCAGTGTACTCTGCAGAAAGAAGCTTCCCATCAAGAGACTCTTCTACCGGAGGAGAGTAGGAATGGATTTGAGACAGGTCTCTAGATATGTAGCTATCTGCAGAGCCCTGGGAGGAGGATTTGCTGAAGGATGAGAGAACAGGAAGGCTTAGAGTTAAGAGGGAGAACTTGTACCTTGTGTGTCAAAAGTGAAGAGAATACAGGGATAGGAATTCATAGAAAAAAACTAAAATGGAAGTCTCTTTATTGGGAATTTCCCTTTCTCATGGGAAGTCTCAGAAAAGGAAACCTCCTAAGCTGGGAATCCATCCAGCATGTTCCCATGAGGCCCTGAGCCATCTTTGGACCTCTGAGATGAAAGGGGAATTTGTTCTTCCTTTGCATTGGGTTTAGGGTTCCCACCTATCTCTTTTGTCAAAGAAAAATAGGCAAGAAAGAAAGAAAAAGAAAAAAAGAAACAAAAATTACTTGACATCTGTTGATACCTATCTGGCCTTTTGGTTTCTTGCAAATGTTATTGAATGGATGTCCATGAGCCAGAATATCTGCCAAGGTTCTGATCTGTTCTTGGAAGCTTTCCTCTGGCTCTTACTACTTGGGTATTAATAAGTATCACAAAAATATGTTACCAAGCAGAAAAGGACTCGGCACAGTCTTCTAATAGACTATTTCTCAAATGGAGCCTGTCTTGTTTTTAAGATGGCCAAGGAACAGAAGAGTACACAACCTTGTCTTTGCACAGGATTGTTAATTTAAAAAAAAAACTAACCTAAATCTCTTCTTTTGCAATAAAACCCACTTCTTCTGTTTGATTCATATAGAGATAGAAAACACTTCTCTTTTTATTCATTGGTAGCTCCATTCATCAGCCTTCACCAGAAGAGAGAAAACTTGGTCCTCATTTCTGCCTTTTCCAATAACTGTTTCCTATCCCTTTCTTGACTTTAATTTCTTCCATTGAATACATACTGGCCTCTTCATATCCTTCTTTAAAATTGAATTTATTTTTCTAATGAGATATGACTGGTGCCTGCCAAACAGGTTTGTTCCTATGTCTCAAATCACAGGACTGTTAATTTACCCTAAGGTCATTGTAGAAGCATGCTTCCTCTTTTTTTACTCCTCAACAAACTATTTCTGTTCTTTTTTACTTTTTCTGAAACTTCAACTCCTCATAGACCAACAATTTCTCTTATTTAGTAGGACTGTTTTGGAGTCTTATACCTTCTTTCCAGGTTATTGGTCTTTCCACCTTATTTATTACATGAGAGTAACGTATCATGTGTCTTGTCCCTGAGGCTTATCTAAGTAAGGCACTGTTTGGTTTAGCCTCAAAAAAGATGTGTGTACTCACAATGCACATACACCCCTTGGTTGGGACTTCTATGTGAAGTAATCATTTCATTCTGAAGTAATTGATGAGAATGTGATTTATGGCAGAAAATTTTATGTGTGATTACAGTCATCTTTGTTGAGAACAGGTCTATGTACATTCCTTCCTGCATGTTTCTAAATTGTTTACTGTCCTATACTTTCAGTTGTTGAAATAAAATGAATAACTTATGAATTCTGGGATTGTTCTTTTTAAATATATCCTTCAGCCAGGCACAGTAGCCCATGCCTATGATACAGCAGCTTATGAGGCTGAGGCAGGAGGATCACAAGTTCAAAGCTAGTCTCTGCAAAAGCAAGGCACTGAACAACTCAGTGAGACCCTGTCTCTAAATAAAATACAAAATAGAGCTGAGGATGTGGCTCAGTGGTTGAGTGCTCCTGAGTTCAATCCTCAGTACCCCCCAAAAATAAAAAATAAAATAAATATATTCTTCTTCCAGGTTTCAGAGATATTTTGGTTATTCCATGAGGGCCCCCAAATAACAGTTAGTGACTTTGCTCCGCAGTACCTGCCAGTTTCTTAGTTCCTCCAAGATGCTTGACTCGGGCTCAGTTGATTGGAATACATCAAGCTTTGAAGTTCATCTTCCATTAAGCTCCTTTTATCAGTTTCACCATTAATCCCTGGAGCTGTTCCCCATAACTTCCTTAGTCATACCTAATATTGATCTGTTCCAGGTCATAATTTGGGCTTGGAGCAAAAATGCTTTCAGAACAGACAGCAGCCCTGGGGACAGGATGGGAGTCAATGAATGTACAGCTGGATGGAACAGAGCCCCATATGGAAAGGGGAAGCCAGGAAGAGGGGCCATGGAGAACAGTACCAGGGCCACTGGAACACCTATGCTGTGATCTTGAAGAGGAGCCACAGTCATTTCAGGAGAAGGGTGAGAGCCTACAGCATGTGTGGGAAACACAATGTATAGGGTAGTCTAATCTCTGTTGAAAGTAGAGTTTAAACCCCCCAAATTACCATGGACTAAACAGCATACCCAATAGCAACAGAACCAGTTCATTCTTCCTGGGCCCTGCTTTCAGGGCTCATGAATTCTTCAGCCACGTAATTAGGCTTATCCTGTTTCTTACACAATTATTCCCTCTGCATGCAAGTATGTAATTGGTGGTATTGAATGTGGAAGATGAAGAAAGTAGCAACACTGATTACTGTTAGAGAACACACCCAGTAAGATGTAGTTTACGAAATTAAAATTATATTCAAGGTAATATAAATTCAGACCACATCTGGTCTAACTAAAAGCCACCTAATGCCCTTGCAGAACATTTATGCATTTTAATTTCATCAATGGTCATAGATATTGGAGAAGATGAGACCCTTATGCTCCTCTGAAATGAAGTAGTTATTGGAAAAGGGTGGATAATTCATCTCTAATGGTTCCTCTCTCCTTTCACCAGCTCAGTCTACTCCCTGGGTTCCTGCAATTCCCCAGGAGGGGAGCACCGGAGACTGGGAAATGGCAGCTGCACTTCTTGCAGCTGGATCACAGGTGGGCTGTATGAACTTGGCCTCTCTCAAGGTCTCATTACAGTTTTATAGTTTTAACATTATCTCATTGATTTGTTGGTTTATATGAACACTAATGGTATGTTCATGTTATAACTGAACAGATCCCATCCTTTCCAATTGGTACATAAGACCCTTAGAAAATTAAATGGAGGCATAACAAGAAGAGGTAGTTTCTTAAGGATATGGTTTTTTAATGGATGGCTATGTTATCCACAGGGAGATTTTTAAGAATAGTTAATTATCTGCCTTTAATTAATAAATATGGAAATATTAGGAAGAGAAGACCTAAAGAAAGCTTGGAAGAATATAGACAGATTGGGTAGATAATGGAGCACTTACAGAAAAGAAGAAAAGAAAGATGTAAAAAGGAACAAAGCTAAAAAAGAAAATAGGTATAGATTGAGAAAGCAATAGAGGAGCCAAGGAAAGATAATAGTAGTAGTAGTATTAGCTATACTCCCAGGTTGCTCATGTGTGCTTTTTTCTAAGTGTTTTGTGTTATTATCTCATTTAATTCTGAGAACAAATCATCCCATTTTACAAATGAGAAAATTAGGGCAGAGGGAAATTAAGGTACTTGTATAAGTACAAAACTAAGAGTTATTTGGCTCTATATTCTGGGCCTATCATACTGTGCTGCCTGAATTGGTAAAGATATAGCATGGCAGGAAATAAGAAAGAATGTTTAATTTTTATCATTTCGTGTTACTAGAAAAGGAGAGGTCATATGGAGAAAGGAGAAGATAGTACAGAATTTCTGTAACAAAAAGAGTAAAGTAGGTGATAAGAGATTGAGTAGACATCTGTAGTTAAAACAGAGGGAATGATGATTTGTGGTACCTCAACTTCTCATGGTCTACTTGGGAAACTTCTCTAGTGACATTACCCTCACGCACTCCTCGACTATGTATCTTTACTTCTCTCCTCACTTCCCCTTTACCAAAACCATCAGCCCTACCCAAGGGCCTCTGGGCAATTCTTTTCCTAGATCCTCTCTTGCTCTCTCTTCTCTACTACTTCAGCCTTTTATGCCGAGATCACATTTTTCCTTAGGGGACAGCTGCTGACAGGGATGCTATATTTTGTTTCAGGGCCTGGTAACCATCAAGGATGTGTCACTGTGCTTCTCTCAGGAGGAGTGGCGAAGCCTGGACCCCTCTCAGACAGACTTTTATGGAGAATATGTTATGCAGGAAAACTGTGGAATAGTGGTGTCTCTGAGTAAGCATGATCTTCCCCACCTACTAAAAGATCATACCCTGGGAAGAAGGAGCCATCTGCTTCAGAGACTCTCTCGAGGCTTCTGCCACAGAAAGAACCTTAGGGCTAACCCCAAGAGAATGGAAGTGAGGGATGTGTGTTTTAAACCACAACATAGCAAATAATGTTGAATTGTGCAGTAAAGAACTCAAAATTTTGAGAATTGGGAGGTTCTTACAAAGCAGAGAGAGGGACATCTGGAACTAGGTCCTTGGAAACTTGGGAACCATCTAGGGTAAGACAGTTTCCAAGGGTGTGGCGGGGGTGGGTAGGGAAAGGGGCAGTTCGTAGTGGGACTAAAGCAATGTTCTGAAGTAGTCATAGGACTAAAGTGAAGTTACGACCAGAAAGGGAAGTTGGGCTGGAAAGATTGGAGCAGAGAAGAATAGACTCAATTGCAAAAGAGAGTGTGATTTCCTAAAACAAAAAAGACCAATTTAATAGAAATGGCAAGGGTTAAGGGAAAGAGGCTTGAATCTGGCCTTCTCTTATCTAGAATTCCAAGAAATCATCTAGGAACCAGCTTTTTTCACAACTATAGGATAACTGTTGAACTAACTGACATCTCTATTTTCCTTTTCCATGGGCAGGATTTCCAATTCCTAAACTGGACATGCTTTCTCAACTCGAAGGAGGAGAAGAACAATGGGTCCCTGACCCCCAGGACTTAGAGGAGAGGGATATCCTGAGGGTCACATACACAGGTGAGGACCTAGAATAGGTCTGTGGCCACTGCCTTCACCATTCTTGGGTTGTCATCATTATGTATTACTCTCCTTTAAAGGTTTGGAGATCTTTTTCTTCAAAAGCAAATCAGTGTAATAGAAAAGTTTATAGGGCAGTCTGGAGTCAAACTTTGAGGATTTGAATTCTGTGAAACCTTGGAAAAATAGTTGACTTCTTGGTTTCCTCATATATAAGTTATTTTGAGAATTAAATATATTAACAGGACAGTAGAACAGAGCCAAGCACGTAATAAGCACTCAGTAAATGTTTGTTATTGTTTCTGTTGATGTTATTCTTGTTGAATCTCCTATCCATTTCAGGAATGCCTTCCACATCTCTCTAGTATTGCTGATGCTGATGATTGCAACACATTCCTTCATTCTCTCCATCCATATTTATGTTGGAAGATGTTGATTGGTAGTAATAAATAGTAGTAAATAAATAATGCAAATAAGTAATAACAAAGGATATACCATTTTCTAAGTGCTTCCTATGTGCAGATATTATTCTATCTATCTTATAATAACCTTGGGAGAGAGGTGTTGTTATTCCTGTTTTGAAGAAGAGGAAAAGAAATCCTTAAGAAATTAAGTGGATAGCCGAGATTAAAACTTGGCTTATCTGCCCTAAGCTTAAACCTAGGCTTTGAAAACCTCTATACCTATCACACTATCTTGTATATTAGAATATGTCCTCTTAGCCCTCCTGGGGTGAGGTTTGGCATTATACATCATACTTGGGTCCTGGGTACTCTCTTGTGACTCCCCTTTTGGGGTTGTTCTTTTCCCTTCTCCACAGGAGATGGAAGTGAACATGAGGGGGACACCCCTGAACTAGAAGCAGAACCTCCCAGAATGTTATCTAGTGTGTCTGAAGATACTGTTCTCTGGAACCCAGAGCAGGATGAGAACTGGGATTCCATGTCCAGGAACTCCAGAGGAATGCTCCTAGGCCCACCTTTTCTTCAGGATGATAATTTTTCAAACCTTCTGTGTGGCACAGAGATGGATTCTCTCTTAAGACCCCATACATGCCCCCAGTGTGGGAAACAGTTTGTGTGGGGTTCCCACCTTGCCAGGCATCAGCAGACACACACCGGAGAGAGGCCCTACAGCTGCCTCAAGTGTGAGAAAAGCTTTGGACGAAGACACCACCTAATCAGGCACCAGAAAACTCACCTGCATGACAAGCCCAGCAGGTGTTCTGAGTGCGGCAAGAATTTCCGATGCAACTCCCATTTGGCCAGCCACCAGAGAGTGCATGCAGAAGGCAAGTCCTGCAAGGGCCAAGAGGTTGGAGAGAGTCCTGGGGCTAGGAAACGGCAGCGTGCCCCACCAGTGCCAAAATGCCATGTGTGCACTGAATGTGGGAAGAGCTTTGGCCGGAGGCACCACCTGGTGAGACACTGGCTGACCCATACTGGGGAGAAGCCCTTCCAGTGCCCTCGGTGTGAGAAAAGCTTTGGCCGCAAACATCACCTGGACAGGCACCTGCTGACCCACCAGGGGCAAAGTCCCCGGAGCAGCTGGGACCGAGGGACATCTGTCTTTTGAAATCTATTTCTGCTGCAGCTATGGTCAGGTCTATCAGCCGGTGCTATCAGTAGTCACTGCCAGGGCTGCCTCTCTCTTGCACCCCAATGGCCAAAATCATGAGCCCTGGCCCTATCCCTAGATAGATGATGCTCCAGCATTGGTCAAAACATTTCTCACCAGTTCTGAGAGGACACATAAAAACAGTTCTTTGGGCAAAATTTTGGGAAACAATGCATACTATGTGGGCTGATATTCAGCCTGAGCCCATTCTCAAAGGTACAATGGTACCAGCAGTTATGGCTGAGGTCCATTCTCATTGATTGGAGTCTGTGCCATACCACTTGTTAAATACTTTTGAGTATCACCCTTGTACACTAATTATATTCTTTCTCTACATATACATATATATTTATGTATATATGTAGAGAGAGACTATTTTAGCATATTAAAGGCTCTGAAAACTTCTACAGTAAACTATTTAGTTTCTGTTAATGCAGTGTTTCCTAAACTTATTTGACCTCAATATCCTTTTTATTTCATATCCCACAGAACTGGTGACTCCATGAAATGTACTCTGGTGAACAATAAATTAGAAAGTAATGTGGAAACAGGAATGAGATAGTAATCAGGCACCCAGAGCCCCCTTCTTTATCCCTGTGAAAGCTGGGGGGCCAGATGTTGTTCCTGTGTGGGTCTGTCACCCTTACTTGGTCATCCATCTACTCGTCTACACATCTCACCCCCACCTGTTGAAAAAACAAAGGACTTTTTAATCTCCTATTCCTATTTCCTTCATCTTGCACATATATTTGCCAGCTGAGAGATCACACTATAATGCTAAAAGATGAACCTTATTTCCCCAAGTAATCCAGGCCCACACAGAAGAAAATACTATCCCCTCGAACAGATCCCTCTCCTCTTGACTGTGTCTTTATGTGTGTCTGTGTGTACATGTGTGCAGGGTCCTTGAAGAGAGCATGCTAAGTGCAAACTGTACAAGCTAGGTTTTCTAGGGGCTGTGTTCTGGGGATGAGGGTAGTGGGGATTGTATGGGTTTTTTTGTTTTGTTTCAAAATAGGAAGCAACCTGATTGATAAAGCGAGTCCTAGTGGAAAGGGTTCAATGATGGATTAAGTTGTGTACAAAGTTTCCCCCAGTATCACTGAGATCAAGACATTTGTGGATTTATATGTCTAGGTCTGAATCTCTGGCTGCAAATTGTTTTTACCCGAGAGGAGAGCTGTTTTCTTGTTGATTTCAGGCAAGGCACATTTAGAAGGTTTGTGCTGAGTGGGTTTTTTTGTCTTGTCTTTTTTAAGTGCTGGAAAATTAGAACAGGAATCACAGTGTTTGCAAGTTGTTGTTATTAATCTTGACTTTGATTTCCTCATCAAGGGGGAAGAGTTATGCTGAGTATCTCATTCTCCCAGAAACAGAACTTTAGAGGAAAAGGCTGTGGCTTAACTTTTCAGCTGATGCAGGGTAATGAGCTTTCTGGCTGGTTTTTCTTCCAATTCTGGAAAGGTGTCCCTAACTTTGACTCTTAGAATTCTAAGGTATCCATACTAGGACTTATACAAATATTCTAGCATCTGTTAGTTGATAAGTTGGTCATTGTTTCTCATTATTAGTGATTGTATTCGTGCCAATCTTATAATTTAAAATTTATCTTGTTAGAGCAGTTTGGGTTAGGAAGGAAGAAAAGCAAAGAGGATGACATTGTGATTTTTCTCTTTAATGCTTAGATTCTGGATTCTCCCTAAGACACTTCTCAACCACAATTGGTAGAATTAGCCAGATGCAACAGGAAGTGAGCTGTAAGAATTTAATTTCGTGATTGCTCCATCTGCTTAGGAAAAGCTGGGTGAATCACAGCTCCTTAGAGTCCTGGGATCAAATGGAATTGAAAATAGGGCCATTTTTGCTGACTGGGCTTCTTAGACTAAAAGCAAGAGCAGCCCAGCCCCTCTCCCTTTTGCTACTGAGAGCACCCTTCCATCTTTGCCTGGAATGCAGTTCTCTTGATTCTGTTCTTATGAATAAAGTAAAATGGCTGGCCAGCCCTATGTAAGGAGGCCTTATCCTAGGTCGTCAGGGACAGGAGCATTTTAGGGTCAGTATTAGGAGATGCCCAAGGAAATAAGAAAATTGGGTTCCAGTGTTAAAACTCGACTATCCCATTTCTTTTAGCCTCCTACTTTAAGTTCAAATATTTAATACAAATAAGTTCTATATAAAGCTTTCTATAACAGAATCTATTTTGGATCACAGATGTGTTTGATAATCTGGTAAAAACCAAAAGCTCACTTTTGAGAAAAATAGACATATTATAATTCACATAGTTTTGCATATACATTTAGCAGATTCAGAGCCCATCCATGGAATCGCTAAACTGTGGTCAAAGGAAGGGATTTTTCATGACTCAATGTGGTTATTCTATATTTATGTCAAGAATTCAAGGCAAAGGTCACTAAATATTTTAAGGACTAAGATACCAGAGGCATCAGGGTATGAGGACAGAATCTGATCTTTAATGACTATAAGACTATTGCTTAGTTCTACTGTGTTTTCAAGAAATATCTTACATGCTGGCAAATCCAGCTCCTCATAAACCTTGTCTTAAGCACTTGTAGTAAGTGCTATTCCTTACTATCAGGTCAGATCTCTTAATAACTACATGTTAATGCCCAGCCTTTTATCTGTTTTAGTAATTGTAGGGATAGAAAGTGAAGCCCCCAAAATGTAGGTGCAGCTGAAAGGCATCATGGAGTCTAAGGGCCTTCCACAAAAGGGGCGATCCATTGGGTCATCTCTGGTGTACTATTGTCTTCTCTACCTCGGTCCAATACCACCTCCCTTGGACGAAAAATAAAACAAGCAACAGCCATCAGATGAGTGAATAGATTTGAATTATTTTTCCCACAGGGTATCACCCTCAAACTTTCATTTTTCACCTGACACCCATCTGCCACATGGCCATCCTGTTCCCTTTGAATAAAAAGTGTCTCTGTGTTCTCTCTGGGCAAAATGTAAAACAGGGAAGTGTATCTTCAGGATCCTGTCACAGGTTTCCATCTGTGGTGACTATGTCCTATTCCAAGTATCCTCCCCTTTGCATCCTAAAGAATAAAGGATCCCTTGCACAGGAGAATGTAACCCAAAGTGTTAGCTTTTCCTGAAGCTATTTACATTTTAAGCTCTAACTTTAATTGTAGAAGGAAATGCTTTCCTGTTAGAGAAATGTTATGCCTTCAGGTGAGCTAAATTGGATAATAATTTGGGACAAAACCAAACCACTCTTTGCTGTTTCCATCATGGCAAGGTCAAACCTGACTCAGACCCAGAAGAGTTTGCTATTAGAAGTCAGGTCCCTTCCATCTCTATTCAGATAGGTGTACTGAATGGGGTGGGTGGGGTGAGTAGGGCTGAACAATAAGAGGAAAGTAAAATCTCCCTTAGAGCCCTTGGAGGGCTTTAGCTGGAAAAATTTCCCTCTATTCCTTTGTATGGTATACCAGACCATGGTTCTCAAAATGTCTTTAGACCAGCTTCAAATTCTCAGATCCCTGTATCAGACTCTCTGGAGTTAGAGTTCAACAATCAGTCTTTTAGCATGCCCTCCAGAATATGATATAAGCTAAATTTTGACTAAGGGATTCAAATTCCACTTTACGCAGTTGTACTTCACCATCTTCAAATGGATCTTCACATTCCTTTTGTTAACCTCCTAGGCTAGTCCTCAGTTCTGCTCCCCTTAGTTCCAGGGTCTTTCCCCTGCCCTTAACTCAGTTGAAGAACTGGGGATACTCACTAATTCCAGGAACTGAAGGAACAACTATCAGACTCCGTTGATTGGGGTTGGGGCTTCGAATATGAGCACAGTATAACTTGGGTTTAGAAACCTCAAGACAGGGAACAGACAACTCAAAGAAAGAAAATTCAACATAAAACTGAGAAATGGACATTCAAGCAAATAGTCCTCCATTGCTAGTTATCTGGTCCTTCTAACAAGTAGCCCTAGAGGTGAAGTGAGCATTCAACACAAAGCACAAGACAGTAAGACCTGTTGTGCCAAGCAGTTAAGGACCCAGGTTTTCCAAACTCACAATTGGATTATAGGCCAATAAGGAGCCATACAAAGGATAACTAACCATGATTTGGTGTACCTCATAGGCAAGAGCTTCAGGAACATAAGAGCCCCCATGGCACACAGGGGAACTAGACTTATGTAACTCAAGTGAGGTTCAATCCTAGACTATTTACTAAGTAGAGATTGTAACCAATCAAGCCATGTGTCCCAAATGCCTTCTCCTGCGTTGAAAAGTCTGTGCAATTCAGACTGTGGAAAAGGATTCATCTTGCAAGTCCTGGCCCTACTACCTCCTCCAGTTCCTCTCCCAGATACACCCATGAAGACAGACTGAACTGACAGTTGCAAACCTACCACAAGGCTAAGATGAAAGGTTTCATAGAACTGCAGGCTCGGGCTCTCCCTCTTTTTCTGTCTGCTACCTCCCTTCTCCCAACAGGCAGCACTCCTCTTCCACTCTTCCTCTCACTTCTCAGCTTGCTTCGGTTTAGTTTTTGTTCTGTTTTGCCTGAGCAATGCTGCACCCTCCCAAAAGTATTTCTTCTCCCCAACTCCCATCTTTCCAGCTTCAGGCTTCTCTCTTCAAACTTCTCTCTTCTCTTCAAACTTCTAGGTAGTTCTCTCTTCCAGCTCCTGGCTAGTTTCATTTCATCACGGGCTCATTACTTACCACCAGCAGGACTTCACTAAGTAGTCCCTGCCAGTTTCTTTTCTATCAGCATTAAACCTACTAAGCAGAGGTCCTGCTCATGCTTCCCCACTCCCTTCCCCTATTTTCAGCTAGAGCAACTGAACTGCCACCTCACTACTCAGTCTTTCTCTCTCATACACATTCACCCCTGCCATAAGCCATACCCCCAACTCGCTGCCTAGTACTGCCAGATCTAGGCCCTTATTCCATTACCTAATGACTCTTCAACCCTTGGTGTAGCTTCCAAAGTCACCTTCCGCTTTTTGCCAGTTCACTTTCTTCTTGTCTCCTATGGCTCTTGAGAATCAAACTGTCTCAGTTCCACAAGCAGTGTTTCGTATGCTTAGTATGGCGCCAGACACTGGCGGTTCCAGGCCTGGTGACCACTGTCTGTCCTCAGCGGGTTCTTCAGCCTAGCCCTCCCGGAACACGGCTTTCCTGCCTTGTCTCACCTGCACCCGCCACGCCCTCTTCCAGGGAGCTTCGGAAATAACCACCAGCCATCCAGCCCACTGCTCTGCGCCTGCTGGGCTTCTAGCTGTCTGACTTGGCTGTCACCAACAAACTGGACTTCCTAGGGTTACCCAAGTTTAGTTTGGACCCTTGGGGATCTATAATATGCTGTGTGGTTCCTGGCAGCTGAATAAGGAGATGAGGCTGTATCACTGGTTTCCTCTTGGTCCTCTCCAGTTTTCCCTCCACTCACCACTCTTCTTTCCGGATTAAAAAACAAACAAACAAAAAACTGAGCGGGGGTTGCGGGTGGGGTGTCGCGAAGTCTCGTGGGAGCCCCTATCGCCCCTTCCGAAACAAGATGCAACAGGTTGGGCCACGCCTCCTCCTCCCTGGCGTCCTGGTCTCCAAATGTCGCTCTCCAGTCAGTTACTGACAGCGACCCAGCCTGAGTCGCGCCGCGGGATTGGGCGAGGGGTCTGCTCCCAGAGCGCACTGCAGTGCGGAGCCCGAGGTGGCTGTGGTGGTGACTGCGAACTGACCCTCTAGGTAAGTTCGAAATAACTGGATATTCCCCAGAGCCAGATGAGGCGGGCACCGATGGGATTAGGACAGCAAGAGTCAGCCAGAGGCACTCACTGCCTAGGTATAGAGGGCTTGGTAGGAAATGGTTCTGCGAAAAAACTAGAAAAGGTTGGCGGCGGTGGGGCGGGGGGGGTGTGGTCCGTAACTCACTGACCAAACCTCCGGGTGGGAAAACAAGGACCCCTTGCCACAGCTGAGTGCAACCCACAGGCGCAGCTCTTCCTCCGTGGAAGTTACTGTAAAGAGCTTCAAGCCTACTGCTTAGGGGTTTCGGAGCCACAGATGCTCGCAGCTTTCCTTACACCTACCAAGCTGTTTTGTCGCCTGGGGCTTATTTCCTTGTTTTCTGGTGTTCACTCTTTTCCCCCAGCCACTTGGAGTAATACTTCCCATAAGTCTGGGCTTTTCCATCACTAAAAAGGGTAAGAGGAAAAGGAACTGAGAAAAGGTAAAGGAGAAACACAGCAGCTGTGACTGTTCCTTCACGGGGGAAGGGCACGTTTTCTCAACCAGGACTACTGAGATTCTCACGTCCTTCTGTCTACCCCTCTACTCGCCTCTCCCACCCTCATTCTGACCCTGGGTGTTAATACCCACTCCCTCTTCCAATTCTCTGGTTTGGGGTGTGTGTCCTTTCTTGATACAGTGCTCCTATGTTAATTTCCTAACTCTGTATTCTTTGTATTCCTGTCCTTCCTAGGTGCATAGATTTTGGCTGTGGTGATTTTCAGCCCCACCAAGCACCCTTGTCATGCAAGAAGCTCCCCAGAGAAGACCAGACGAAATCTATAGTTTTGAGATGACTGATAGAGATGTTTGTACTTTCTGAAAATCGGGTTGAAATTTTGAGGTTTCTTGCCTATCTCCATGAAACCTCTGCAACACGTAGAAATAAATTCTGAACTTCTGACCTTTACCTACATTCAAAAAAATGGCTCATGGAGCCAAGGAGCAGATGGTGAGGTCCCATTCAACATATGGAACTGGAGAAAGTGCTGGGTTTGCAGTTAAAAGTCAATTTCTGAACTGTACACTTCCTAAACATTCATTTTCTCACTTAAGACCTACCTTAGAAAAATGAGAGGAAAGTGAGATGAACTAATGCATGTAGTAGAACAAACCACCTTATAAATGAAAAGGCTATAATTGACAATTACATTGAAATTTCTACCCTAATTTTTAACAAATTACAGTTTTTATGGTTCTGAAAACAAATACAGAAAAGATATAGTGAAGAGTCTCATTTAAATCTATCCCCTACAATTCCCATCACCTTTCCCTCACAATGGAGAACCACTTAGGTTTTTGCACATTCTCCCACAGTTTCTTTATGCAATTACAAAGAGATATTTAGATTTTCCTTTATTTTGCACAAAAGGAAGTATGTACTCAGTGTCTTAATTTTTTTTAACTGAATGTATCTTGGGGAGCTTATCATAATAAAGAAATACTTGCCTTTTTTTAGCTGCATGTTATTTCACTGTATGGAAACTTCATAGTTAACCTATCTCCTAATGACATTTAGCTTCTTTCTTTTTCTTTTTTCCTTTTCTTTTTTCTTTTTGTTAATGCAATGGGGCACTGAATACCCTGGACAGAAGTTATTCCACAAAAGTATAAATATATAAAAGATAAATTCCATTTTCATTTGTAGTTTGGTAGACAGTTCCTTCCATTAGTGGTTGCAAGAGTACATACTTTCACCAGCAATGTGTATGAGTGTTTCCCCCAGGCACCAATGGGCTCTATTCTCAAACATTTGGATTTTTGTCCATATGATTAAAAATACTATTTTATTAATGTGCACTTCTCTTTTGAGTAAACTTGAACCTTTTTCATATTTTTAAAGGGCATATTTATTTCTATTAAATGTTTTTAAACAACCATTGAAAATCTGATGCTTGAAAGAATCAAGGTTCATTACACCTCTGAAGTCCAACAGTTATCTGACTGGTACTGCACTAGGCAATTGAGGTTAAAGGAAAGCAAAGAATTGAGGTCAGGGACATTCCATTTGCTCTGACTAAAATACCCAATTACTGCACTCAAATATAAGCACAGAAAAGTGGGGATTATGGTTTTATTCATTTTGGTATTCCCAGCACTGGGCCCAGGATCTTGGATTCAGAACACTAGGGATAAAATCAGCTATTCTGGGAGTTTCTTTCACAGAGTACCCAGCTCTCACTAGGATCTAGATAATCTGCATAGCTTGCCATTGAGTTAAGGTGATTTCTCATATTTCATTGGAATATGGCTATTCTAGAGTTTATCAGTGAAAAATAAACTAAAATGACCATTGTTAACAATGTAAGGTCAGGGTCTGGGGGCTCTGGTCCTGTATAAGGTAACCACTTCATTAATTTGATAAGTTCTACTAAATGAATGGAAGTTTGCATAAATGAATGGAAGTTTGTGTAAATGAAAAAAATTATACCACCAACACAAGTGTGATTCCTAAGAAAACTAGAAAACAAGTTGTTCCCAGTGTCACTGCCATTCATCTTAATAGGAAAGGCTAATTGTAAACTATCTTGTTCTTTAGGTAAAAATATATGTGGACTCTGAGGGGGCAATTCATGTGGCATAAGGGCATTGAGCGACTTTGTTCTAATTATGTTCAATGAACAATGTTTGATTATCTCACTGCCTCTTCTCAGATGGCTCTTTATTTTCTGATTCTGTTTGCTTCGTTCTGCCACTCACAGACATTTGAGTGCACAGTAAACTTAATTTGAGCATTGGGAAATTCCCAAGTTCAGATCATCTCTAGATGAGATACATTTCAAGAATTTTGCTGTTACTTGGCTTTGCATAGGCTTTGCATATACAATGATGACCAAACCCCCCTAATTATTTTACTGACACATTAAATCACATAAAATCATCCTACCACAATCCCAACATTTTGCAGAGGAGCCCAAAAGCACAAATGCTTAGGTAATAATGCAGTTAAGGTCTGCACAAGAGAACTTTGACTAGAATCCTGGTCTCACTAAGTACTGATTCAGTGTAGTTTTCTGGTACAGCACATTACCATCCCATCAGGCATTACTTATACACATATTAAACACTCATCCATGAGTACTGGCCCCGTGCCAAGCCCTGTGCAGGATGCTTTCACATACTATCTCATTTAATTGAGGATTCACATGTAGAATATTTTAATATTGAAATAAGATTACCAATTCAGGGCAAAAACTACAAATTACAAAAATAATTTTCAAGTAAGAACACTCTGGATCAAGGTTGTCTACACTTCTGGCAACATGCCCTCGTTCCCCAAACTCATTTTGAATGTGCTAGTGTTTCTATCATTAATCCAACACTCCTGTCTAACTAACCCCGTTAAGCTGGTGGCTTTCCTCTACCTGTTTTCTTTCCTTCTAAAAGAGACTTCTCTGGGTCCTGCGACCAGTACAGAATCTCGCGAACTTCTCTCTCTCTTCATCTCAGGAGCCCCTACTAGAGGTCTCACCTTAACATCCACCCCGCTTCCCTTCCAGGTGTGGCTAAGAGCAAACAGACACAAAGAAGTGGGAAGGTCTTGTAAATAAGTTCATTAAGAGTGCGAGGTGCTCCCCTAGAAGCCCATCGGAAAGGCATTCGTGCCTGGAGGAAAGGAAGCCGCCCCACATTAAGGATTCCCAGCTACAATCCGAAGACCTTCGGATTTACTTCCAGTCTTTATGCCTGCCTTCCCCTGCCCGGCGTAAGTACGGTCGTTTTTAACCGCGCTTGACTTCTGGATGGTCCGCTTTCCCGGCTTCTCGGATTCCTGCTGCTTCTCTACCCTGACCTTGGAGCTTGGCCTCTTCTCTTCTCGTGACCTGGGCCTGAGGTCCTCCTTCAGGGTCCGTGCTCTCCCCTCGTCCATTCCCTTGGCCCCCGCTTCCTCCTTGGACCTGGCATGCACCCGCTCCTTGGTCTTTGGCCTCCCCCTTCTCGCTTTCGCGTTTACCCTCCTGGGTCTCCAGACATCCCTGTTTTTCTTGGCCGCCCTGCGCCGCCTCGGGCGCCTCCGTGAGTTTCGGGACCCGGGGATCCTCCTGTAAGAACGGCTGTACTCCTCCCCCCTAGAGCGTCCCATCTTTCTCTTGGGCTTCGGAATCTTCCAGACCCTGAAGTAGCCGGCGGCATCGCTGCCGCTGACCCGTAGGAGCGTGCCCTTAATCTCAGGACTGGAGGCTTCTCCCGAGTGGCGGCCAACCTTCCTGCGCACTTCGTAGCCAGCGTTTCCGAGCTCCTTCTTGAGAGCAGCCAGAGTCAGCCCCTTGTGCTGGGTGATGGCCCGGAGCAGCAGCTGGGACACCTTGAGCACAGAGCGCGGGCCCCGCTTCATTGTTGCCGCTGTGGCCTTTTCCTTGGGCTGCTGCGCTTTAACTTCAGCGCCTTGGGACTCTCCACTGGGCTGGGCCGCCTCGGCCATGGCCCCGCTTGCCCCTCCGCGGGGCCGCTGGCTTTGAGCAGGCTTTGGGCCTCATCTGCCAAGACATGACCTACCGCTGAGGCAGGGTGGGCCACGTCACAAAGGCAGGCCGGGCCCAGATTTTCAGGTCCTAATCAGAGGACTGGCACATCCCACCCAGGTAGGACCCTTTTAAAAATAACCAGCTAGGCCAGGAGCAAGACTGTAAACCCAGCGGGTTCCGGAGGCTAAGGCAGGAGGATCGCAAGTTCAAAGCAGTTTAGTGAGGCCCTAAGCAACTTAGTGAGACCCTGTGTTTAAATAAAATACTTTTTTAAATAAAAGAGCTGGGAATGTGGTAAAGCGCCCCTGGGTTCAGTCCCCATTACAAAACAAACAAACAAAACACACCCAGAGGCCACTTCCTCTAGGTCCAAACCAATCCAAATTTTGATAGTGTCTGTGCACCCCTAAACAATCACCTATATAGTCTCCGGGATTTTGTCCTGGTTTCATTGTCACTGATCTCCACTGCTTTCTGAAGTCCATTTATTTTTCCGAGGCACTGAACACCATCTACCCACATTTCCCTAAGAGGAGAAAAGCTGCTCCTATCTATTGAAAAAAAGCAATACAATACCTGTAAAGAGTAAATGTGGTGGTCCATGAGGCACAACTTGGTCTAGAAATTCCATTTCTGGTCCACCATTTGGAAATCTGCAGCCATGGCTCCCTGACCCTACAGAGAAATCTGCACAAAAGCATGAAGTAAAAAGAAACAAACAAAAACCCTCTGTAGTCCCTCTACCCTAAACACTTGATTCCCACACCAGGGAAGCTTAAATGCCTGATGCCTCATTCAGTTGAATTGGAACAATCCAGATTTCAATTCAACTAAGATGACTGGTCTAATCATTGTTCTTTGAAAATACTTTATACTTTTCTGCCTCTCATCCTTCTTCTTAGGTTACCCATCCCCTTTTCTCTTCCCAGATAAGCCCTATTTTTTGTTCAAGTTCCTGCTAAGCTGAACTTGAACTGAAGCTTTCCCAAATTCTTTTAGTCAAATGATTTCTAACTTCTTAATTACCACAACCTCCACAGTTACTTTTACAATCTTATATAGATTTTTCTTTAAGTTAATTTGATATTTCAGGGTACAATGTAGCATAGTATTTTTTATTTATTCATTTTAGATATACATGACGGGGTGTATTTTGACATATCATACATATATGGAGTATAACTTACTCTAATTAGGATCCCATTCTTGTGGTTGTACATGATGTGGAATTTCACTGGTGGTATATTCATATATGAACATAGGAAAGGCATATCTGATTCATTCCACTGTCTTTCTTATTCTCAACCCCTACCTTCCCTTCATTCCCTTTTGTCTAATCCAATGAACTTCTACGTTCTCTCTCTCCCCACTTGCTGTGTGTATATTTTTTAAAAAAGAAGAAAAGTTGGACATGGAGGTGGAAAACCTGGATATTTATCCTAGCTTTTTAACAGCCATATGACATTGATAAATCCCTTAATGTCTTTGGATCTGACTTCTTTGTGTAAAACGATGGCAAGACCCAAAAAGAAAATCCCACATATTTCAACCCTCACCCTCATCACCACCTGAGGCAGCACTGTCCCTCAAAAGCCAGATTGCTCTTCTAAAGATGCAGTGGTCCAGCACCTTAAAAGATAACTCTAACTTAAAGTCAACTCAAAGTTTTTGCTCTGGTAACTATTTGGTAAGATTTTCTTCTTATACTGTATTCCACCATTCTTAGATTTCAGAAAAACAGATGCTCTTTCTCTCATTTCCAATTTCCCTTATTGGATGATTGGGAAATATTCCCCTCTCCCACTTTCTTATATGTTGTTCCCTTCAACCATCAAAATGATAAATAAAAATTGCTGTCTACACTTATTTTTTGAAAACTAATTTTGGCGGGTGGGTACCAGGGATTAAGCTCAGGGGCTATTGACCACTGAGCCATATCCACAGCCCTGTTTTGTATTTTATTTAGAGACAGAGTCTCACTGAGTTGCTTAGCACCTTGCTTTTGCCGAAGCTGGCTTTGAACTCACAAACCTACTGCCTCAGCCCCCCCGTCACTAGTATTACAAGCGTGCGCCACCATGCCTTACTGAAAACTATTTTTAAAACAAATATAAAACCTTAGGAGATAAAAATGTTATTTTTTAACAGCAAAAAACTGGATTTGGGGATTAGTTTATGAAGGCCCCAATTATCTAGAAGTAGGTAAAATCCTCTTCATCTAATGAATTAGAATCCTAAAATAGGATTTTCCAGAAAATCAGAACCAGACTACATGTTTGCCTTTTGTTGAATATTGTTTTGTTGGCAGTTTACAAGCTTTCAGATACAACTGCTACTTTCTCTAAATTCACTAGTTGCTTATATATAGCCATTTTTTCATATACTTCTCTCCAAAATGAGTCATTTCTCCATGAGTCCGTTTTCTTTAAAATCCTTCAGATACAAGTACCAAGTCTCTTTTCATAAGCCAATAATAACACCAGTGGCTGTAGTTTGATAAGGTTGAAGAAGACACCCTGAGTCCTAAAATATTAAAATAATACATTCTGGTTTGCATGTGATTTGTTCCCCAAAAAACTCATGTTGAGGTTTAATTGTTAATGTAATGGTATTGAGAGTGGGGGGAAGACTTTAAAAGGTGTTCATGTCACAGGGACAAAACCCTGTGGATTAATGCCTTTTTTCCAAATGAGTGAATTCTTACTCTTCTTAAGCGCTGGATTACTGTGACAGCAGGTCCTTATAAAGCAAGATTACCCCTCTTGGTTTTTCTCTCTTTCACATGTACCAACTTACTCTCCCACTTTCCACCATGAGTTGAAGCAATGTGAACCCCTCAACGTGCCATGTTCTTGAAATTCCCAGACTTCAGAAGTGTGAAACAAACCTCCATTCTTTATAAATTATCCAGCATCAGGATTTTGTTATATCAAGAGAAAATGGACTAAGGCATACTATGGTAAACTAATTCTTCCCTGTCTGCAACTCCCAAACTTTAAGTTATTTTCTTTTAAAATACTATACAGGCATGGTGGTGAATGCCTGTGATCCTAGGAGCTCCTGAGGCAGGAGGCTCAAGAGTTCAAAGCAGCCTCAACAAAAAACAAGGTGCTAAGCAACTCAGTGAGACCCTGTCTCTAAATAAAATACAAAATAGGGCTGGGGATGTGGCTCAGTGGTCCTATGCCCCTGAGTTCAATCCCTGGTATCCCACAAATAATAATAATATCTGTATCCTATTTTTCAAACTCACTAATATAAATGCATTGCATAGCATGTGGAAAAATATGCAAAGTGCTACAAAGAAAACAAAACGTGAGCATTCCTAAAGGAGCAAAGGCCTTGAATTTACTCTGAAGAAATCAAGGAAGGAGAAATAGAAAATTGAGGGGAGGACAAGAACCCCCAAATAATTTGTCTTCAAGGGAGGGATACTCCTCCATTAGTCACAAATAGGTAGGGGCTTTTAATCCTTTAAAGAAGGAATTTTTCTCAAACAAAGTGGAGGGACAGTATTTCCCCCTGCTTTTTCTATCTTCCTCTTGTTCACTTTACTTGAACTGATCACATGATTCTCCTGTCGTTTTCATTCCTAGGATCCTTTGTCATCAGTAAACCAGTTCTTTCTGAAAGTAATCATTCTCAAAACTTTTAATCTTTCCCATTTCCAGAAACCAGGATTCACAATAGGATGATCTCAGAGTGAAGTGGGCAGAAGGCCTTTATGGGAGGTGGTGGGGCACTCAGGAGGCCCAGGGTGTTCCAGATTAAAGCGAGAGTCATAGGACTGAGGAATTTCTTTTTCAGAGAGGGTAGAGATGGAAGGAGCCACACCTTCACACTCCTGGAAGGTCAACACAGTTGGTAACACAGGGTAGGTCTTGCTGCCCAAGAAACCGTAGGCCCAACAGCCATGGAAATCCAACAATTAGGATGGAGCTTCAACCCAAGGAGCAGGTGGATCTCGAGTTTCCCTCCCAGGAGTCTCCTTGTTGTGGGGTGGGGGATGGAGCACATGTTGGCCAGTGAGAGCAACGTTGGCAATGAGAGCTATTCCCTGGCCCTGCCCACACAGTGACCTGCCCTTTTTCCAGAGTCAGAGGGGAGGTGGCTGCTCAGAACCCAGGAAGTTGATAAAAAAAAGACCACTAGTATTTGCCACAAAGAGCATCTTCCCCGAGGGAGAAGCAGAGCAAAATAAGGCAATTAATAGTCAACAGGCAAAATGTATGTACTAAGATAAAACCAAAGAGTTACTTCGGAGAGGTTGGGGATTGGAATATGATTGGCCAAGAGAATGCCCAAGGAGACTCTTGGAGTTGAGGGGGTTTGCTAAGCAAAACTTTTTCTCCCTGATCTGGTGATGATTTCTGCTGTAGGTTCTTGGTTTGGTGTGCCTACAGGGTGAACTTGAGCACTTAGGTTTTTTTTCTTTATCTAGTTCTGCCCATCAGCAGGTTTTTATTAAAATGAATTCCCAATGTTGCTGCTAGTTTATGCCTTTTAAATATGTAAATGATAGACATTTCAAGATGCTTCTAAGTATAAACATCCTCAGAGGGATTTCAGGTTTTTTATTTTCACCACAGTGTGACCTAATTCTTAAAACTTTGTGCATCAGAAGTACTTGAAAGGCTGTGATAACAAAACAAAAGATTGCTGGGCCTTCCCAAGGAGTTTCTGATTTAGTAAGTTTAGAGTGAGGCTCAAGAATTTTAAGGAATTCCCAGATGATTCTTTTGTTGCTATTCTGGGGACCACATTTTGAGAGCTACTGGTCTGGCATGTGACTTACTTTATATGCAATTCTTATTCAACACTGTAACAAATAAGGATTAATATTTCATCTTACAGGGAGGGGAACTTGGCCAAGGACGGTGACTGAGATTACTCATTCTCAAGAGAAGGTTACCAAATTGGCAAAAACATACCTTTCCACCATCAGGCTGGCCACCAGCTTCACATTTTTCTGTGATTTAAGGAGACATAGAACAGTATTGTGCTATGGTTAAGAAATGCCTTTGCTAGGCCACTGCACCCCAGCCTCCCATCTACCAATGTATGGCAGCCTCCATCTTGGGTCACTACAGCAGCTTCCGTACCTCCCTCCATGTGGTAGCCTTCACCTTGGGATACTGGACAGGGCCTGGAGACAGCCACCTGCTGTAGCACCACAGGTTTGCATCTCCAAACAGGCTGCCCAGTGCCACGGTATGGGCTGCCCTTGCTGCCATATCTCTGAAAGTAGTCACCTCCATCTTGGGACACCTCCACCCACTATCTTGGGTTACCTCTGCTGCTGCCACTGCCATCTTTAGTTGAAGCACAGTTCATCTTGGGACAATGACAAGAAGCTAGAAACCCAATATCAAGGTACCTACAGGTTAGCTGGTGCCACCACCACCACCAACTAAGGATGTGGCCACTTTTATCTAGGGATAATAGCCAGGGCCTGAAAGAACATCACCAAGGTCCCTGCAGGTTTGGTTACATCTAAGGTATCCTTGCTAGGTGTGCTAATAGCCACCACTTTGCTGCAGAGGCAGGCGAGAGCCTTGCAAGGGGTCAGGAGGTGGGGAAAAGGGTGTGAGGCATCTTGATCCTGGCTAACCCAGGCAACCAGCCCAGCACCCACTGGGATACCAGCGACAACTGGGGTAGCACTTGCTGGGACCCAACAGCCTGGCCCATGACTTCCTCCCCAGTTGGGCATCCATCAACTACCTGGTCCCGCTGCTTTGGCAATCAACAGGGCCCTCTGGTTCCTCAATCCCCAGTCTTCCAACCACCTCCTAGCCACCAACACAGTCCTGCGCTTGCAGCTACGTGGCTGGTCCACAACTCTCAATGCCCTGCTCCTGATTTGCCCAATACAGAACTACTTTCCTCAACAGGCTCACAGGTCCTAGTGCTCAGCCCCCAGGACCTCAGGGAGAGAGGTACCTGATTGGGAAGTAAAAAAGGCAGGGGCAGAAGAGATACAATTTAGACACTAAATTAGAGTCCAGGAATTATGGGACCCACAGTGAGGTAAAGGACTATGACCAGGCTTCTGTGTCACACAAGTAGACCCCAAAGGAGAGTCCTAGTGTGCAGTCTTCCAGTGGGACTGGCAATTGCTATAATGGTCACCATCCTGAGGGTGGAGTTACCAGCAAACTCCAGACAACCACACATATCAGATGAGAAAGGAACCAGAGAAGATACTGGTCTCCAACAGAAACATTGATCCATTTTCCTTCAAGACTGGTTTTTTTTTGTCTATTTTTTCTTTTTTCTTTCTTTTTTTTTTTCCCATTGCCCTCTCTCACATCTCCAACTTTTTTTAAAATTTATTTTTATTGTAAACAAATGGGATACATGTTGTTTCTGTTTGTACATGGAGTAACAGCATACCATTTGCATAATCATACATTTACATAGGGTAATGATGTTTGATTCATTCTGTTTTTTCCTTCACCCCTACTCCTCCCACCCCTCTTTTCCTTCTACACAGTCCCTACTTCCTCCATTCTTGCCCCCCTCCCACTCCCCATTATGGGTCATCATTCGCTTATCAGTGAGATCATTTGCCTTATAGATTTTTGAGATTGGCTTATCTCACTTAGCATGATATTCTCCAATTTCATCCATTTGCCTGCAAATGCCATAATTTCATTATTCTTTATAGCTGAGTAATATTCCACTGTATATATATATATATATATATATATATATATGTATATATATGTATATATATATATATATACCACTGTTTCTTTATCCATTCATCAATTGAAGGACATCTAGGTTGGTTCCACAGTCTGGCTATCATGAATTGAGCAGCTATGAACATTGATGTGGCTGTATCTCTGTAGTATGCTGATTTTAAGTCCTTTGGGTATAGACCAAGGAGTGGGATAGCTGGGTCAAATGGTGTTTCCATTCCAAGTTTTCTAAGGAATCTCCACACTGCTTTCCAGAGTGGCTGCAATAATTTGCAACCCCACCAGCAATGTACGAGTGTAGCTTTTTCCCCACATCCTCTCCAACACCTGTTGTTGCTTGTATTCTTGATAATCGCCATTCTAATTGGGGTGAGATGGAATCTTAGTGTAGTTTTGATTTGCATTTCTCTTATTACTAAAGATGGTGAACATTTTTTCATGTTTGTTGATTGCTTGTAGATCTTCTGTGAAGCGTCTGTTCATATCCTTAGCACATTTGTTGATTGGGTTATTTGTATTCTTGGTGTAGAGTTTTTTGAGTTCTTTATATATTCTGGAAATTAGTGCTCTATCTGAAGTATGAGTGGCAAAGATTTTCTCCCACTCTGTAGGCTCTCTCTTCGCATTGCTGATAGTTTCCTTTGCTGAGAGAAAGCTATTTAGTTTGAATTTATCCCAGTTGTTGATTCTTGCTTTTATTTCTTGTGCTATGGGAGTCCTGTTAAGGAAGTCTGATCCTAAGCCGACAAGGTGAAGATTTGGACCTACTTTTTCTTCTATAAGAAGCAAGGTCTCTGGTCTGATTTCAAGGTCCTTGATCCATTGTGAGTTGATTTTTGTGCAGGGTGAGAGATAGGGGTTTAGTTTCATTCTGTTGCATATGGATTTCCAGTTTTCCTAGCACCATTTGTTGAAGAAGCTATCTTTTCTCCATTGCATATTTTTGGCACCTTTGTCTGGTATGAAAAAATTGTATTTATTTGGGTTTGTGTCCATGTCCTCTATTCTATACCATTGATCTACCTGTCTATTTTGGTGCCAATACCATGCCATTTGTGATACCCCCTGCTTCATTCTTCCTGCTAAGGATTGCTTTAGTTATTCTGGGTTTCTTATTCTTCCAGGTGAATTTCATGATTGCTTGCTCTATTTCTGTAAGGTACATCATTGGGATTTTAATAGGAATTGCATTGAATCTGTATAGCACTTTTGGTAGTATGGCCATTTTGACAATATTAATTCTGCCTATCCAAAAATATGGGAGATCTTTCCATCTTCTAAGGTCTTCCTCAATTTCTTTCTTCAATGTTTTGTAGTTTTCATTGTAGAGATCTTTTACTTCTTTGGTTAGATTGATTCCCAAGTATTTTATTTTTTTGAGGCTATTGCAAATGGACTTGTTTTCCTCATTTCCCTTTCAACTGTTTCATCGCTTGCGTATAAATATGGTTTAGATTTATGCATGTTGATTTTATAGCCTGCTATTTTGCTGAATTCATTGATGAGGTCTAGAAGTTTTCTGGAGGAGGTTTTTGGATCCTCTAAATATAGAATCATGTCACCAGCAAATAGTGACAGCTTAAGTTCCTCTTTTCCTATTCGTATCCCTTTAACTTCTTTAGTCTGCCTAATTCCTCTGGGTAGAGTTTTGAGGACAATGTTGAATAGAAGTGGTGAAGAGGACATCCCTGTCTTGTTCCCGTTTTTAAAGGGAATGGTTTCAGTTTTTCTCCATTAAGAATGATGTTGGCCATGGGCTTAGCATAAATAGCCTTTACAGTGTTCAGGTATGTTCCTACTATTCCTATTTTTTCTAGTGTTCTGAGCATGAAGGGGTGTTGTATTTTGTCAAATGCTTTTTCTGCATCAATTGAAATACCCATATGATTCTGATCCTTAAATCTATTGACATGATGGATTATGTTTATTGATTTACGGATATTAAACCATCCTTGCATTCCAGGGATGAACCCCACTTGATTGTGGTGCACAGTTTTCTTAATATGCTTTTTTGCTTTTTTGCCAATATTTTGTTAAGGATCTTTGCATCTATATTCATCAAGGATATAGTCTAAAATTTTCTTTTCTTGATGTGTCTTTGCCTAGTTTGGGTATGAGGGTGATATTAGCTTCATAGAATGAGTTTGGTAGGGTACCCTCTTTTTCTATTTCCTGGAATACTTTGAGAAGTATTGGAATGAGTTCTTCTTTGAAGGTCTTGTAGAACTCAGCTGAGAATCCATCTGGTCCTGGGCTTTTCTTGGATGGTAGATTTTTAATGGCTTCTTCTATTTCATTGCTTGATATTGATCTGTTTAAATTGTGTATGTCCTCCTGGTTCAGTTTGGGAGGAGCATATGTCTCTAGAAATTTGTCAATGTCTTCGGTAGATTCTATTTTGTTGGAATACAGATTTTCAAAGTAGCTCTAATTATGTTCTGTATCTCAGTGGTGTCTGTCGTGATATTTCCTTTTTCATCACAAATTTTAGTAATTTGAGTTTTCTCTCTCCTTCTCTTTATTAGTGTGGCTAAGGGTTTGTCTATTTTGTTTACTTTCTCAAAGAACCAACTTTTTGTTTTGTCAGTTTTTTGAATTGTTTCTTTTGTTTCAATTTCATTGATTTCAGCTCTGATTTTAATTATTTCCTGTCTTCTACTACTTTTGCTGTTATTCTGTTCTTCTTTTTCTAGGGCTTTGAGCTGTAATGTTAGGTCATTTAGTTGTTGACTTTTCATTCTTTTCTGGAATGCGCTCCATGCAATGAAGTTTCCTCTTAGTACCGCTTTCATAGTGTCCCAGAGATTTTGATACGTTGTATCGTCGTTCTCATTGACCTCTAAGAATTTTTTTATCTCCTCCCTGATGTTTTCTGTTATCCATGTTTCATTCAATAGCATATTATTTAGTCTCCAGGTGTTGGAGTAATTTCTGTTTTTTATTTTGTCATTGATTTCTATTGTCAGTCCATTATGATCTGATAGAACACAAGGCAGTATCTCTATTTTTTTGCATTTCCTAAGGGCTGCTTTGTGGCATAACACATGGTCTATTTTCAAGAAGGTTCCATGTGCTGCTGAGAAGAAAGTGAATCTGCTCATTGATAGATGGAATATTCTATATATGTCTATTAAGTCTAGGTTATTGATTGTGTTATTGAGTTCTATGGTTTCTTTGTTTGGTTTTTGTTTGGAAGATCTATCTAGTGGTAACAGCAGTGCGTTAAAGTCACCCAGAATTATTTTGTTGTGGTCTATGTGATTCCTGAAATTGAGAAGGATTTGTTTGATGTACAGGGATGCACCATTGTTTGGGGCATAAATATTTACTATCGTTATGTCTTCCTGATTTATGGTTCCCTTAAGCAGTATGAAATGTCCTTCTTTGTCCCGACCCGCGGGACATCAACGCAGGACGGCAAACCTAAGAGAGAAGGAATGAAGGGACAAGAGACACAGGGAGTGACAGCAAGACAGGAATTCTGATCAAGCTGCAAATTTTTATTGTTCTCAAGGGTATTTATGCTGAGGGAATGAGGGGTATGATGAGACACAGGCTGGTTGGCTGTGTTTTTCTTTTGGGCTCCTGATAAGGTGCAAGTTCACGCCGGCGGGCCATAGGCAGAACTATCAGCCGGGAGTGGGGAGGGGGCTCGCTCCGGGAATCCGTCAGCCTTCAGCTGCAGGGTGCCTGAGTCAGCTGCAGGGTGTTTGTGCAGGGGAGGCAACCGCAAAATGCTCCCTGGGCTGCTGCTTATCATAAAGGTCAGAACGTCCTCAGAATGAGAACTTCTTCTTGGTCCCTGACACTTCTTTATCCCTTCTGACTAACTTTGGCTTGAAGTCCACTTTATCTGATTTAAGGATGGAAACCCCCGCTTTTTTACTGAGTCCATGTGCGTGGTAGGTTTTTTCCCATCCTTTCACCTTTAGTCTGTGGATGTCTTTTTCTGAGATGAGTCTCTTGCAGGCAGCATATTGTTGGGTCTTCTTTTTAATCCCTTCTGCCAGTCTAAGTCTTTTGATTGATGAGTTTAGGCCATTAACGTTCAGGGTTATTATTGAAATATGATTTGTATTCCCCGTCATTTGGCTTATTTTTGTTTTTTAAGTTGGCTTGGTTTCTCCTTTGAGTGGTATTTCTCTAAGGTAGTTCCTCCCTTTGCTGACCTCCATTGTTGTTTTTCATTTCCTCCTCATGGAATATTTTGTTGAGAACATTCTGTAGTGCAGGCTTTCTATTTGTAAATTCTTTTAACTTTTGTTTATCATGGAAGGATTTTATTTCATCTTCCAAGTGGTCTAGTCTTTTGGTGATGCTTTCCATTGAGTTTTTTATTTGGTTTATTGTTTCCTTCATTTCAAGGATTTCTGTTTGGGGGTTTTTGAGAATCTCTATCTCTTTTTTGAAATGATCCTTTGCTTCCTGCAGGTGCTGTTTCAGCTTATTGGTATTATCATTCATTGCCTGCATTTGCTCTCTTATCTCATCCTTTGCTTCACGAATCATCTTAATCATGTATAATCTGAAGTCCTTTTCTGTCATTTCTTCTAACATACTGTCATTGGGTTCTATTAATATGGAATCTAGATTTGTTTGGATCATTTTCTTCCCTTGTTTTTTCATGTTGTTCATGTATCTTCCCCTCTAGCAGTGCAGATCTGGGGTATTGCAGATTTCCCCCTATAGGCTTATAGTGGCCCTATAGGTTTCCAAAACCCTTTCTTTAAGGGGAGATCAATATTATCAGTGCCCAAATCAGACACTATTTAATCCTAGACCAAATAGCCCCTATATGACAATAACAAAATTGTCATAATAAACAGAATGAGTTCAAATATTATCTTCAATAAAACAAACAGATTTGCAATAATGTCTGCAGTTTCAAATGGAGGACAAAGAGGATGCAGAGGGATGTAGAATGTGGCTGTTAATGGGATAAGAAACGAATATACAGAAGTTCTAGATAATAGAAAGGGTGAGAGTGTAATCAAAAGAAATTGGATGTTAGCATGCAAAAAAGGGAGAAAGAGACTCTGAGGGAACAGGTAAACAAAAGGTAAAGAGAGCAAGAAAAGTAAAGAAATAAAAACTTAAATTTTTTCAATAAAGAGAAAAAAGAAAATCTACAGTATAACAGTCATATAGTAATGAAACCTCCCAGTGTTCAGTAGCCTGATGCATGAGAGGTACCTGACAATGAGCTTCAGGCCTCCAGCAGGCGTCTCAGGATGGGATTTGCCCAACCTGAAGATCGGAGCTATGGTTTCCAGGATTATCCAAGATGGCCGCTGTGGCTTTGAAATGTGTTGGCAAATGGGGAACTGCAGCTCAGGCTGTGGAGGTGGTCTGCTGGAGGTCCTGGAGGCAGGGTGCAGTTGGTCAGGCAGGGGTCCTGGAGGTCGGGTGTGTTTGGTGTGGTTGTGGGATCCTGGAGGCCGGGTGCAATCATTTGGTCTGGGGGTCCTTGCGGCAGGGAGCAGTCAGTCGATGTGAGGGCCCCAGAGGCAGGGAGTGATGGGTGGGACTGAGGGATCCTGGAGAAATGGGGCTCAGTCAGTTCGACCAGGAGTCCTACAGGGCCTGGCTGTTGTCTCAAAATGGCGGCAGCCATGTGTAATCAAACCTGCAGGTACTGTGACAGAGAACTTCCAGGCAACAGCAGGCAGCTAGTGCTCCACTGGTGGTGGGCGACCAGTTTGCTGACTGTTGTCAGAGGATCGGGAGGTGAACCTTGTGCGTTGGGTGATGGATAGGAGTAAAGCAGGCGATGGACCTTCAACATTTTTTAAATCAAGTGCTTTTTTTTTTTCATGCATTAGGCTACTGAGGACTGGGACGTTTGAATAGTGTATTACAGTTTGGTGCTAGATTATTTTATTTTTTTAATTTTTTTTTCTTTTCTTTTCAACCTGCTCTATTTTCCTCTTATCTATTTCCTTAGAGTCTCTTTCTCTCTTTTCTCCTAACAACCAACTTCTTTTGATTCCTCTCTCACTCTTCCTATGACCTAACACCTCTATATTCTCACCTCCTACTCATCAACATCACATCCTACACCCCTCCCCCTTCCTCTCTCAGTCCACCATTAGAAACTGCAGATCTTATTGCAAACCTAATGTTTATGTTGTAGATAATAATCAAACTAATCATCTCTGTTTATTGAGACAAAATTGCAGTGACTTAAGAGTGGCTATTTGGTTTAAGGCTGCATATTATTTGCAGTGGGTGCTATTACTATAACTATAAACCTATAGGGTGGAAACTGTAATACCTCGAATCTGCACTGCTAGAGGGGAAGATACACAAACAACATGAAAAAACAAGGGAAGATAGAACCCCAAAGAAACTAAGATGCTATATTAGTAGAATCATTGATAATACAGTAGAAAAAATGTGAGAGAAGGAGTTCAGGATGTACATAATTAAAATGAACTGTGAAGTAAAGGATGGTACTGAAAACAAATGCAGGCAACAAAAAAATCACTTCAATAAAGATTTAAAAGAGCAAATGTGGTAAACAAGAGATTATTTCAACAAAGAGCTAGATATTCTGGAAAAAAAAAAAAAACAGAAATCCTTGAAATGTAGGAAACAATAAACCAAATTAAAAACTCAATAGAAAGCATCACCAACAGATTAGATCACTTAGAAGACAGAACCTCATACAATGAAGATAAAATATTTAATCTTGAAAATAAAGTTGACCACCCAGAGAAGATGTTAAGAAATCATGAACAGAACCTCAAAGAATTATGGGATAACATGAAAAGCCCAATTTTAAGAATTATCAAGATAGAGGAAGGCACAGAGATATAAACCAAAGGAATGAACAAACTACTCAATGAAATAAAATCAGAAAATTTCCCAAAGCTGAAAAATGAAATGGAAAATCAAATAAAAGAGGCTTACAGAACACCAAATATACAAAATTACAACAGATCCACACCAAGGCACATTATAATGAAAATACACAGCATACAGAATAAGATAGAATTTTTAAGACCGTAAGAGAAAACTATAGGATTACATGTAGGGGAAACCAATTTGGATAGCAAAAGATTTCCCAATCCAGATCCTAAAAGCTAGAAGATCCTGGAACAACATATACCATGCTCTGAAATAAAAAGGATGCCAACCAAGAATCTTATATCCAACAAAGATATTTGGTGACAAAATAAAAATATTCCATGATAAAAATAAAGTTAAAATAGAAACAAATAGAAAACCTGCACCACAGAACATTCTCAGCAAAATATTCCATGAGGGGGAAATGAAAAACAACAATGTAGGTCAGTAAAGGGAGGAACTGCACTAAAGGAAAAGTCAAAGGAGAAATCAAGTCAAGTTAAAAAAAACAAAAATAAGCCAAAATGGCCAGGAATACAAATCATATCTCAATAATAACCCTGAACGTTAATGGCCTAAACTCATCAATCAAGAGACATAGGCTGGGTCTGGGGTTATAGCTCAGTGGTAGAGTGCTTGCCTGGCACGTGTGAGGCCCTGGGTTCTATCCTAAGCACTGCATATAAATAAACAAGTAAATAAATAAATAAAAGTCCATCAACAACTTTAAAAATATTTTTAAAAAAAGATGTAGACTGGCAGATTGGATTAAAAAATAAAAGATCTGACAATATGCTGCTTTCAAGAGACTCATCTCATAGGAAAAAACATCCACAAACTGAAGGTGAAAGGATGGACAAAAACATATCATGCAATGAACTCAGTGAAAAAGCGGGAGTTTCCATCCTCAGATAAAGTGGACGTCAAGCCAAGTTATTCAGAAGGGTTAAAGAAGGACATTTCATACTGCTTAAGGGAACCATAAGTCAGGAAGACATAGCAATCATAAATTGTTGTGGAGCATCTATGTACGTCAAACAAACCCTTCTCAATTTCAGGAATCAAATAGACCACAACACAGTAATACTGGGTGACATTAACACAACTCTCTCACCACTTCATAGATCTTCCAAATAAAAATTAAACAAAGAAACTATAAAACTCAACAATACAATCAATAATTTAGACTTAACAGACATATATAGAATATTCCATCCATCAACACGTGAATACACTTTTTTCTCCCCAGCACATGTATCCATCTCTAAAATAGACTATATGTTATGCCACAAAGCAACTCTTAGAAAATACAAAAAAATAGAGATACTACCTGCATTCTATTAGATCACACTGGAATAAATTAGAAGTCAATGATAAAATAAAAACAGAAGCTACTCCAATACCTACAGACTAAATAATATACTATTGAATGATGCTTAGTAGCAGAAGACATCAGGGAGGAGGAAAAAAATTCTTAGAGGTAAAGGAGAACACCGATACAACATATCAAACTCTCTGGAAACTATGAAAGCAGTACTAAAAGGAAAGTTCAATGCATTGAGCTCATTCAATAAAAGAATAAAAAGTCAACAAATAAAGGACCTAACATTGCATCTCAAAGCCCTAGAAAAAGAAAAACAGATCAACACCAAAAGTAGGAGAAGACAGAAAATAATTAAAATCAGAGCTGAAATCAATGAAATTGAAACAAAAGAAAAAAATTCAAAACATTAACAAAACAAAAAGTTGGTTCTTTGAAAATAAAAACAAAATTGATAAACCTTTAGCCACACTAACAGAGAGAAGAAGAGAGAAAACCCAAATTATTAAAATTCAAGATGAAAAAGGAAATATCACAGCAGACATTATTGAAATACAAAAGATAATTAGAAGTTCTTTTGAAAATCTATACTCCAGCAAAATAGAAAATTTCAAATACATTGACACATTTCTACAGACATATGATCCACCCAAACTGAATCAGGAGGAGATACACAATCTAAACAGATCAATTTCAAGCAATGAAATAGAAGATGCCATCATAAGCCTTCCAACCAAGAAAAGCCCAAGACCAGATGGAGTCTTAGCTGAGTTCTACAAGACCTTCAAAGAACTAATACAAATATTCCTCAAAGTATTCCATGAAATAGAAAAGGAGGAAACCCTTCCAAACTCATTCTATGAAGCTAATATCACCCTGATACCAAAACCAGACAAAGACACATCCAGGAAAGAAAACTTCAGACCAATATCCTTCATCAACATTGATGCAAAAATGCTTTTAAAAAATTCTGGCAAATTGCATACAAAACATTAAAAAGACAGTGCTTCATGATCAAATGGAGTTCATCCCAGGTATGCAAGGTTAGTTGAACATCTGGAAATCAAAAAATGTAATTCACCACATCAATAGACTTAAAGTTAAGAATCATATGATCATTTCAATAGATGCAGAAAAAGCATTTGACAAACTACATCACCCCTTCATGTTCAAAACACTAGAAAAAATAGGGATAGTGGAACACACATCAACATTTTAGCCAGAGTGATTAGAGAGACAAAAGAAACTAAAGGGATACCAATAGGAAAAGAAGAACTCAAACTATCACTATTTCCTGACAACATGATTCTATATTTAGAGGATCCAAAATATTCCACCAGAAAACTTCTAGAATAAATGAATTCAGCAAAGTAGCAGGATATAAAATCAACCCCCATAAGTCAAATGCACTTCTATTCATAAGTGATGAATCCTCTGAAAGAGAAAGTAGGAAACTACCCCATTCCCAACAGCCTCAAAAATAAAAATACTTCAGAATCAATCTAACATAAGAGGTGAAAGACCTCTACAAGGAAAACTACAGAACACTAAAGAAAGAAAATTTTAAAAAACTTAAAAAATGAAAAGATCTCCCATGTTCTAGGATAGGCAGAATTAATATTGTCAAAATGGTCATACTACCAAAAGTGTTATACAGATTCAAGGCAATTCCAATTAAATTTCCAACATCTTTCCTTATAGAAATAGAGAAAGCAATCATGAAATTCATCTGGAAATAAAGATACCCAGAATATCCAAAGCAATACTTAGCAAGAAGAGTGAAGCAGGAGGCATGGCAATACAAGATCTTAAACTATACTGCAGAACTATAGTAACAAAAACAGCATGGTATTGACACCAAAGTAGACAGGTAGACCAATGGTACAGAATAGAAGACACAGAGATAAACTCATAAGTACAGTTTTCTCATACTAGCCAAAGTTGCCAAAAACATACAATGGAGAAAAGATAGCCTCTTCAACAAATGGTGCTGGGAAAACTGGAAATCCATATGCAGCAAGATGAAATTAAACTCCTGTTTCTCAACCTCCACAAAACTCAACTTAAAATGAATCAAGGACCTCGGAATTAGACCAGAGACTCTGCACCAAAAAGAAGAAAAGTTGAACCCAAACCTTCATCATGTCAGCTTAGGACCAGACTTCCTTAACAAGACTCCTAAGACTCAAGAAATAAAATCAAGAATCGTAAAATGGGATGGATTCAAACTAAAGGGTTTTTTTTTCTCAGCAAAGTAACAATCAACAACATGAAGAGATATATTGAGTGGGAAAAAATCTTTACTACAAGCATTTCAGATAGACTAATCTCCAGAATCTATAAAGAACTCAAAAAACTTAACACCAAAAAAGCAAATGATCCAATCAATAAATGGACTGAGGAACTGCAGACATTTCACAGAAGAAATAAAACCAATCAACAAATATATGAAAAAATGTTCAACATCTCTAGCAATTAGAGAAAGTCAAATCAAAACTACTCTAAGATTTCATCTCACTCCAGTAAGAATGGCAATTATCAAGAATACAAGCAACAATAGGTATTGGCGAGGATGTGGGGAAAAGAGTACACTCATACATTGCTGGTGGAACTGGCAGATTAGTGCAACCACTCTGGAAAGCAGTATGAAGTTTCCTCAGAAAACTTGGAATGGAACCACCATTTGACCCAGCTATCTCACTCCTTGACTTATACCTAAAAGACTTAAAATCAGCTTACTACAGTGATGCAACCACATCAATGTTTATAGCAGCTCAAGTCACAATAGCTAAATTTGTGGAAACAACCTAGATGCCTTTCAACAGATGAATGGCTAAAGAAACTGTGGTATATATACACAATGGAATATTACTCAGTCTTAAGGAAGAATAAAATTTTGTCATTTGCAGGTAAATTGATGGAGTTGGAGAATATCATGCTAAGTGAGATGAACCAATCCCAAAAAAACAAAAGTTGAATGTTTTCTCTGATAAGAAGATGCTGATCCATAAGGGAGTGGGAGTGCTAGGGAAGAATAGAGGAACTTTGGATTGGGCAGAGAGGAGTGAGGGAGGAGAGGGAGTGGGGGGGAAGAAAAGATGGTGGAATAAGATGGACATTATTACCCTATATACATGTATGCATGATCTATGTGACTCTGCATCATGTACAGCAAGAGGAATGAGAAGTTATGCTCCATTTGTGTACATGTCAAAATGCATTCTGCAGTCATATATAACTAATTAGAATAAGTTAAAAAAAAACAATTCTTGCACCATCCTTAATAAGAGGAGATAAGAAATGAGTCACATTTTTAAGGAAGAAATTGAATATACTACATATCACATATTTGAAATGATCATTTCCTACACTAAACAGGAAAACTATTAAGTTATTAGAAACTTAATAGTTTGTAATAATGGGCAGGGATCTTCAGTTTGCTTTCCTTTGTCCCTGGAATTTTAGAACACTAATAGATGATTAATGGTACACCTCATGTCTTTGAGCCCTTGTACTTTGTTTTTAGTCTCATTATTCACAGATTGATGCCTCCACCCCAGAAAGTTCTGAACAACCACCTCAATAACTCTAAGACCTTGAGTAGGTCCTAATTAGGAAACTTTTATGAAATTTCTCATTGGCTCTTCTGTAAATCAGACCATAGCTGGTGTACTTGTTTGCTTACCCACCCTAAAGTGCTGGGTGAGAACTCTGAATACAAGCCATCTCACAGAAAATTTGAATTCTAGCTATTAATCTTGTAGACCATCTTCTTTTGATTAGTAAGCAGATATAATAATGTCACCAACAAAACAGAGGGTCTTTGTACAATATTACTGCCAGCTGATATGGAAAAAATTATTGAGACAAAGACCTCATATCTTCTTGCAAAACCACCATGTAAAGGACTAGATATTATTGACAGGTAGCAATTATTTTTACAAACCAAATATGAATCCCTTTACAAGTAAAATGAAATCTTAATTATCAGCAAAACATTAAGGACCAGATCCACATAGGTTGTGGAATGGATGGGGAGGTGACAAGGTTGGTATTGGTGATAGAATTTTAATATCCTTAATTGATTTACCTTGAGTATCCCCGCTGGCCTTGATTGTAACATTTACCTGGTTCCCTCTTCTGATCCTTGTGCTATGAAACCACACTCTCCTTAACAACTACCCCCTGACACTCTAGCTAATTTTCTGAAATTCTTTCCATTCCAATAGAATACACATTATCCTTTAATGACTAGATTAGTCACTCCCTGAGGGTGCCTCTTTATTGACCATGCCCTCAAGAATGGATCAATATCATTATTGCAGGAATGGATTGGTTATCATGAGAGTGGGCTTATTATAAAAGTGAATTTGACCCCTGTTGCTCATTTGTTCTGTCTTATCTCTCTGCCTTCTGCTTTAGGATGATACAGCAAGAAGGCCCTCACCAGCTGCAGCCCTGTGATCTTGGACTTCCCAGCCTCCAAAACCATGAGCCAGAAAAACTAAATTTCTTCTTTAAAAATTACTCAGTCTGCAGTGTTCTGTTATAGCAACACAAAATAGATTAAGACATAGATGTTCCTTTACCTTGGCTTACACTGGTGCTTGGTCATAAGAACAATGTCTATCATTCAGGGAATGTTTGAAGGTAAAAAGTTGAATGATACCTCTAGTGTAATGATACCTCTTGTTGTTGTGACTGTAGATGAAATAATGCGTGTTAAGTGTTTAGTCCAATGCCAGGAATATAGTAAACTAATGAACAAATGTCATATGTATTAGCTGTACAACCTCAGATAAGTTACCCATAGTTTTCTTATCTATAAAACTGAGGTACTAATACCAACTTGTCAGGATTGTCACTGGGCTTGGTACGTAATGTGTATCTCAACATCAGTTAATAAAAATTTAGTAATATATCTTTACTAAATAAAGAAAGAAAGGTAATTGGAGTGAATTTTCCAACTGTGCAACTGAATAAGCATGATATTTTGTACTGACTAAAAGCAGTACAATTTTTGCACAACAGAGTTGTCCTGCATCATAAGATTAGCTAAAGAGTAAATCTCTGATGGTTGATTTAGTAATTAAAGAAGAGGTTAGGATATAACCCAAAAAACAAGCCTCAGGAGGCCCACATGATGAAGAATGGGTAGAGAAGGATTTATACATGTCTCAAGGTCATGCCTTCAGCAGGTTCACTGTAGGGTTCAGTGTCTGACACTGTGATGACATGGAAGATTGGTGGTAAAGAGCTTACAAACACAAGAACCATTTAGGAGATATAAGCAAAGCATGTAATATTATTGGATTCAAACAGTATTACAACTAGATTGGTGGTATAGCTCTGGAGAGTGAAAAAATAGCACAAATTTCATTTGGGCTTCATTTTTTACCTTTATGAGTGATCATAATAATAAATATAATAACCAAATTTTTGAGCATTTAATAAGTTTATGTGCTTTACATTTATTTATGTAACCACTATTTACTGAGCCTATGTGCTGATAGGCACTGTTCTGATTGAGCATAAAGTATTTACCAAGTCAGACTTTAATAGCTGCTCTGATTTGGCATATTTTCAGGTAGATTTCATGGGTTATTATAATAATCTTTCCATTGATGTCTCATAGGTATTAGTAAATCTATTTCATAAATAAGGAAAATTGAGGAACAGAAAAGTTAAACAACTTCCTAAAAATCACAAGGCCAAGAGTGATGTCAACACAGTGGAGGAATTGGAGGCTTCTGTCAAGTCAACACCTACACATGGGTATGTTCTCTCCAGAGAAAGCTAGTATCCAATTGAAAGATGCTTAAACACTGGATGACTGAAGAATGACCCACATCAAAATGGGCAGGAAAAACAAAAATGCACTTGCTCATTAAACCTGCCTTGAACACAGAACTTTATAATTAGAAAAAAATATCCCAACACCCTGCTTCTTCCTGAGGGGTAAGGAGTTTGAATCAAACATATAACGCTCAACTCTGACAGTCTAGGCCAGAGATGTTGGCTCTTAAATCACCAAGCTCAAGAAATGACAGGGACAAGACATTCATTGGAGGATTTCCTTCAAGCAGAAAGCACAAAGAGGAGCACTCCCAGTAGCTACAGCACCCAGGATCAGCCCAGCTTCCAACTTTCCCCCTGAAAAGAGTTTGGCCTTTAGATGCATGCTTTTCCACCAGCTCCCTGTGGTTCTGTCCTCAAACAAGCAAGTATTTGGGAGCATATGCAGTGAATCAAAACTAAACTTCTTCCCTGACTTGCTCTAGTAATAATTCCAGTCCTGCAATATCTACATGGAAAGAGGTTGGAATTCTCTTCCAGGAAGAACAGGAAAAATGTGCCTTCTTCCTAAACTTGTTCTAGAGGTTAAAATCCTGAAATCTCTCATTGGATGGAGGGGGAATCTCCCATGCCTAAGATGGAATACAAGCATTTCATGCACCTTCCTCCCTGGCTTGCATTCACAAAATCTCCAGAGCAGAAGTCTATCCTTGCTAGAAGGATTTGAGACTTCTGCTTGCTTGAATGAGAGAGTGGACATGCCCCACCTTCTTCCCTGCTGGATCCAACAATAAATCTAGATTTGCAGACCATCCTTGGAAGTAGTTTCTGCATACATACAGCATCCTAGATTTTATTCCTTCATCTGAGAGACTAGTTCCTGAGTCAGTTAGGTCTGGGAATTGATGGAGCTCTGCACTTCTAAGTGTCCTGGAGCATAGAAAACAAAAAGGTAACTTTTAAAATTGCAAACATTCATCATCTTTCTTCCCAGGTACAAAATAAACACTTTGGTTAAGAGTAAAAGGATCATCCTCAGACCGTCTCCTTGGTGTAGGGCAGGAGGAGTGGGAAATATACTCATATTTTCTGCATGAAATAAAAGAACTGGTGCACAAATATAACATCTCGATCTCTCCAGCTGCATCACGAAGGCCTGGCTTCTGTCTCACCTCTCTCAAGGCAATAGCACAATTAACACTCTAATTTTTTGGAGGCCACTAAGAACAAAGACAGCAAAAAATTTATAGGTAACTAGAATCTCTAGCTGGGCTGATTAGGGAAACATCTCCTACACAAGACCAGTCTACCAACACTTGGAAAGATGGTTATTTAATGCCCCAAATCGAACACAGAACATTATGAAAATTAAGAAACATAGAAATATGTTCCAAATAAAAGAAGAAGATAAATCTGCAGAAGCCAATTCAAATGAAATAAATATATGTGATTTACCTGATAGGGAATTCAAAAGGGTAGTCATAAAGATGCTCACTGACAAAAAAAGGGCAATGCATAAACAAAATTGAGAACTTCAGCAAAAAAAAAAAAAAAAAGAAAAAAAAAGAAAAGAAAAGAAAAAGAAAGAAAGAAAAAGAAAATACAAGACATTGCCAAATAGAAATTGTCAAACTGAGGGATACAACAAATGAACTAAAATACTCAATATGGGGATTCAACATCAGACTAGACCAAGCAAGAGAAAGAATTATTGAACTTGAAGACAGGTCACTGGAAATAAGTCTGAAAAGCATAAAGAAAAAGAATGAAAAAGAGTGAAGAGAGTCTAAGGGACTTATGGGACACAATCAAGCCAAATAATATATACATTAGCATTACACCAAGAAGAGAAGAAACAGAGAAAGGAAAGAAAACATATTTAAACAAATAAGAGCAGAAAACATTTCAAGTCTGGGGAAGGAAAGAGAAATCCAGGGCCCAGAAACTCATTGGATATTTAGTAGGATGAAACTAAAGAGACTCACAACAAGATATATTATATTCAAACTATGAAAAGTTAAAAGACAAAGAGAGAATTGAAAATTTCAAGGGAAAAATGAATTGTTATTTACAAGAGGCTACCATGAGACTCTCTGTAGATTTTCAACTGAAACCCTGCAGGCCAAAAGGGAATGGGATGGTATGTTTAAAAAGCTAAAAGAAAATAACTGCCAACCAAGAATTATACCCAGCAATTCTGTCTTTCAAAAGTAAAGGGGAGGGGGCGATCCAAGATGGCGGCCTAGAGGGTGACTGCACCCCCAGTCGCTCCAGAACCCAGGAGTTAAGAAGGGGAGGCATTGAGAGACTCGGACTGAAATAGAGCCACGGGTGAGTCTGCCCACTGGGTAAAGCTCGGCCTGGGTGGCAGGCCCAGATAGAGGTGGCTTATCGGAGCCGGGCAAGGCAGCTAGAGTCTTCCACAGGCAGCCCTGCGCACTCTGGCGGAGAGCCCAACCCACACAGCCAGCTTCTCCAGGTTCTCGGAGTGGGCCCCTAGTGAGAGACTTTCTGACCAGAACAAGCTCCAAGTCCCAGAGCCAGCGCAGCGTACTCCCAGCGTACTCCGGCACGCAAGCAGCTTCAGGGACCAGGATAGGGCAGCCAGAGACTTCCCCAAGCAGCCTGGACCCCTGCAGAGGGAGGTGCCTTTCAAGGCTAGCTTCTCTGACCAGACCGCCCAGTGAGAGGCTTTCTACGTAGAGCCAGCCACAAGTCCCCGAACCAACGGAGAGCTTCCATCTGCAAGCAGCCTCTGGGATCAGGGCAGGGCAGCCAGAGATCTCTTCAGGCGGCTCTGCCCACTCCGGCCGCAGGCTCTTTCCACGGGGTAATCCAAGATGGCGGCCTAGAGGGTGACTGCATTCCCAGTTGCTCCAGAACCCAGGAGTTAAGAAGGGGAGGCATTGAGAGACTCGGACTGAAATAGAGCCACGGGGTCCCACTGACAGCTGACCAATATGAGAAAACAAGGGAAGAAAATGTCCCAAACAAACCTAGATACTACATCAATAAAACCCAGTGACAGCACAGCAGAAGAAATGTCAGAAAAGGAGTTCAGAATGTACGTAATTAAAACGATCAGGGAAGCAAATGAGGAGATGAAAGAGCAAATGCAGGCATTGAAGGAGGAGATGAAAGAGCAAATGCAGGCATTAAATGATTGCACCAATCAACAGTTAAAAGACCAAATACGGGAAGCAAGAGATCATCTCAATAAAGAGTTAGAGATACTGAAAAAAAAGCAAACTGAAATACTTGAAATGAAGGAAACAATAAACCAAGATAAAAACTCCATAGAAAGCATAACCAATAGGATAGAACACCTGGAAGACAGAACCTCAGACACTGAAGACAAATTATTTAATCTTGAAAACAAAGTTGGCCAAACAGAAAAGATGGTAAGAAATCATGAACAGAATCTACAAGAATTATGGGATATCATGAAAAGGCCAAATTTAAGAATTATTGGGATTGAGGAAGGCTTAGAGAAACAAACCAAAGGAATGAACAATCTATTCAATGAAATAATATCAGAAAATTTCCCAAATCTGAAGAATGAAATGGAAAACCAAGTACAAGAAGCTTATAGAACTCCAAACATACAAAATTACAACAGACCTACACCAAGGCACATTATTATGAAAATACCTAACATACAAAATAAAGACAGAATTTTAAAGGCCGCGAGAGAAAAGAATCAAATTACATTCAGAGGGAAACCAATAAGAATATCAGCAGATTTTTCAATCCAGACCCTAAAAGCTAGAAGGGCCTGGAACAACATATACCAAGCACTGAAAGAAAATGGATGCCAACCAAGAATCTTATACCCAGCAAAACTTACCTTCAAATTTGACGATGAAATAAGATCCTTCCATGATAAACAAAAGCTAAAAGAATTTACAAAAAGAAAGCCAGCATTACAGAACATTCTCAGCAAAATATTCCATGAGGAAGAGATGAAAAACAACGATGCAAATCAGCAACAGGAGGCGCTAGCCTAAAGGAATAGCCAAATAAAGGAGAAACCAAATCATGTCAAAAACAAATATGAGTCAATTGACTGGGAATACAAATCATATCACAATAATAACCCTGAATGTTAATGGCCTGAACTCATCAATCAAAACACATAGACTGGCAGATTGGATTAAAAAGAAATATCCAACAATATGCTGCCTGCAAGAGACTCATCTCATAGAAAGAGACACCCATAGACTAAAGGTGAAAGAATGGGGAAAAACATACCATGCCCACGGACACAGCAAAAAAGCTGGAGTATCCATCCTCATTTTAGATAATGTGGACTTCAAACCAAAACTAGTCAGAAGGGATAAAGAAGGACATTACATGCTGCTTAAGGGAAGCATAAATCAGCAAGACATAACAATCATAAATATCTATGCCCCGAACATTGGCTCATCCACGTACATCAAACAAATCCTTCTCAATTCCAGAAATCAAATAGACCACAACACAATAATACTAGGAGATTTTAAAACACCTCTCTCACCACCAGACAGATCTTCCCAACAAAAATTGAATAAAGAAACCATAGATCTCAATAACACAATCAACAATTTAGACTTAACGGACATATATAGAATATACCATCCAACAAAGAACGAATACACTTTCTTCTCAGCAGCACATGGATCCTTCTCTAAAACAGACCATATTTTATGCCACAAAGCTACTGTTAGCAAATACAAGACGATAGAGATACTACCTTGTACTCTATCAGATCATAATGGATTGAAATTAGAAATAAATGACAGAATAAAAAACAGAAACTTCTCCAATACCTGGAGATTAAATAATACACTATTATATGATGAATGGATAACAGAAGACATCAGGAGGGAAATAAAAAGATTCTTAGAAGTAAACGAGAACAAAGACACATCATATCAAAATCTCTGGGACACTATGAAAGCAGTACTTAGAGGGAGATTTATTTCATGGGGCGCATTCAAAAAAAGAAGTAGAAATCAACAAATAAATGACTTAACACTACAGCTCAAAGCGCTAGAAAAAGAAGAGCAGACCAACACCAAAAGTAGTAGAAGACAGGAAATAGTTAAAATCAGAGCCGAAATCAACAAAATCGAAACAAAAGAAACAATTGGAAAAATTAACAAAATAAATAGTTGGTTCTTTGAAAAAATAAATAAAATTGATAAACCCTTAGCCACACTAACAAAGAGAAAGAGGGAGAAAACTCAAATTACTAAAATTCGGAATGAACAAGGAAACATCACAACAGACACGAGTGAAATACAAAACGTAATTAGAAGCTATTTCGAAAATCTATACTCCAACAAAACAGAAAACCTCGAAGACATCAACAAATTTCTAGAGACTTATGAATTACCTAAACTGAACGAGGAGGACATACACAACTTAAATAAACCAGTTTCAAGCAATGAAATAGAAGACGTCATCAAAAGTCTACCAACAAAGAAAAGTCCAGGACCAGATGTGTTCTCAGCCGAGTTCTACAAAACCTTTAAAGAAGAGCTCATTCCAATACTCCTCAAAGTATTCCATGAAATAGAAGAGGAGGGAACCCTCCCAAACTCGTTCTATGAAGCCAATATCACCCTGATACCTAAATCAGACAGAGACACATCGAGGAAAGAAAATTTCAGACCAATATCCTTAATGAACATCGACGCAAAAATTCTCAACAAAATTTTAGCAAATCGCATACAAATATATATTAAAAAGATAGTGCACCACGATCAAGGGGGTTTTATCCCAGGGATGGAAGGTTGGTTCAACATTCGGAAATCAATAAATGTCATTCACCATATCAACAGACTTAAAGTTAAGAATCACATGATTATTTCAATAGATGCAGAAAAAGCATTCGATAAAATACAGCATCCCTTCATGCTCAAAACACTAGAAAAAATTGGGGTAGTGGGAACATTCCTTAACATTATAAAGGCCATCTACGCTAAGCCCATGGCTAATATCATTCTAAATGGTGAAAAACTGAAAGCATTCCCCCTAAAAACTGGAACAAGGCAGGGATGCCCTCTTTCACCACTTCTATTCAACATCGTCCTTGAGACTCTAGCCAGAGCAATTAGACAAACCAAAGAAATTAAAGGGATACGAATAGGAAAAGAAGAACTCAAACTATCCCTGTTCGCTGACGACATGATTATATATTTAGAGGAACCTGGAAATTCCACCAGAAAACTTTTAGAACTCATAAGTGAATTCAGTAAAGTAGCAGGTTACAAGATCAATGCTCATAAATCCAATGCATTTTTATACATAAGTGATGAATCTTCAGAAAGAGAAATTAGGAAAACTACCCCATTCACAATAGCATCGAAAAAAATAAAATACTTGGGAATCAATCTCACAAAAGAGGTGAAAGACCTCTACAATGAGAACTACAGAACACTAAAGAAAGAAATTCAAGAAAACCTTAGAAGAAGGAAAGATCTCCCATGTTCCTGGATAGGCAGAATTAATATTGTCAAAATGGCTATACTACCTAAAGTGCTATACAGATTCAATGCAATTCCAATTAAAATCCCAATGATGTACCTTGCAGAAATAGAGCAAGCAATTATGAAATTCATCTGGAAGAATAAAAAACCTAGAATAGCTAAAGCAATCCTCAGTAGCAAGAGCGAAGCAGGGGGTATTGCAATACCAGATCTTCAACTCTACTACAAAGCAATAGTAACAAAAATGGCATGGTATTGGTACCAAAATAGACAGGTAGATCAATGGTACAGAATAGAGGACATGGACACAAACCCAAATAAATACAATTTTCTCATACTAGACAAAGGTTCCAAAAATATGCAATAGAGAAAAGATAGCCTCTTCAACAAATGGTGCTGGGAAAACTGGAAAACCATATGCAATAGAATGAAATTAAATCCCTATCTCTCACCCTACACAAAACTCAACTCAAAATGGATCAAGGACCTCGGAATCAGACCAGAGACCCTGCATCTCATAGAAGAAAAAGTAGGTCCAAATCTTCAACTTGTTGGCTTAGGATCAGACTTCCTTAACAGGACTCCCATAGCACAAGAAATAAAAGCAAGAATCAACAACTGGGATAGATTCAAACTAAAAAGCTTTCTCTCAGCAAAGGAAACTATCAGCAATGTGAAGAGAGAGCCTATAGAGTGGGAGAATATCTTTGCCAACCATACTTCAGATAGAGCGCTAATTTCCAGAATCTATAAAGAACTCAAAAAACTCTGCACGAAGAATACAAATAATCCAATCAACAAATAGGCTAAGGAAATGAACAGACACTTCATAGAAGAAGATGTACAAGTAATCAACAGATATATGAAAAAATGTTCAACATCCCTAGTAATAAGGGAAATGCAAATCAAAACTACCCTAAGATTTCATCTCATCGCAATTAGAATAGCGATTATCAAGAATACAAGCAGCAATAGGTGTTGGCGAGGATGTGGTGAAAAAGGAACACTCATACATTGCTGGTGGGGTTGCAAATTAGTGCAGCCACTCTGGAAAGCAGTGTGGAGATTCCTCAGAAAGCTTGGAATGGAAACACCATTTGACCCAGCTATCCCACTCCTTGGCCTATACCCAAAGGACTTAAAATCAGCATACTACAGAGATACAGCCACATCAATGTTCATTGCTGCTCAATTCACCATAGCCAGATTGTGGAACCAACCTAGATGCCCTTCAGTTGATGAATGGATAAAGAAACTGTGGCATATACATACAATGGAATATTACTCCGCAATGAAGAATGATAAAATTATGGCATTTGGAGGCAAATGGATGAAATTGGAGAATATCATGCTAAGTGAGATAAGCCAATCTCAAAAAACTAAAGGACGAATGATCTCGCTGATAAGCGGATGAGGACATATAATGGGGGGTGGGAGGAGTTAGCATTAGGTTTAGCGTTAGGTTTAGGGTTAGGGATAAGGAGAGCGGTAAGAATGAAGGAAAGAAGGACTGTATAGAGGGAAAAGATGGGTGGGAGGGGTGGGGGGGAAGGAAAAAAAATAATCAAACATCATTCCCCTATGTAAACGTATGATTACACAAATGGTATGCCTTGACTCTATGTACAAATAGAGAAACAACATGTATCCCATTTGTATATAATAATAAAAAAAAAGTGAAAAGGAAATTAAAAAAAAAACCCTTTCACAAATAAAAGCTGAGAGGGGTGGGAGGAAGGGAAAAAAAATAATGAATCAAACATCATTGCCCTATGTAAATTTATGATTACACAAATGGTATGCCTTGACTCCATGTACAAATAGAGAAACAACATGTATCCCATTTGTATACAATAACAAAAAAAAAGAAATTAAGTAGTCTCCCTGATATAAACAAAAATAATGTTTATTTTTCTAAAAGATCAAATGAAACAATGTGTAAAAAAAGTGTAGAATATAAGTGACATTAAAGGAATAACAAGAATGTGAAAGATGGTATAAAAAAAAAGCTAAGAGAATTTATTACCCTTAGACCCACCTTACAAAAATTCTGAAAGCACCTTTTAATTTGAAGGAAAAGATCATTAAGTAGCAACATGAAAATACATTAAAATATAAAACTCACTGCTAAAAGTAAGAAAATAGTTAAACTTAAAACATTCTTATACTATTGTTATCATTTAGATATGAGGTATTCCCCAAAAGTTCATGTGTGATTCAGTGCTAGAAAATTTAGAGGTAAAATGATTGGGTTATAGGAGCTTTAATCTAATAAGTGCACAAATTCACTGATATGGATTAACTGGGCCGTAACTGTAGGCAGGTAGAATGTAATTGGAAGAGATGGGTAACTGTGGCGTGCTTTGGGGATTTATATTTTGTTCCTGGTAAGCAGAGTTCTTTCTCTGCTTCCTGATTGCCATGTCCTGAGCTGCTTTTCTCCACTATACTCTTCTGCCATAATGTTCTGTTTCACCTCAGGCCCAGAGCTATGGAGTTGGAGATCTATAGGCTCAAACTGTGAGTGTCAAATAAATTTTTTGTTCTCTCAAATTGTTCTTGTCGGGTCTTTGGTCACCGCAGTAGAGAAGCTGACTAAAACAATACAATGGTGGTGTGAAAATTAATTTTATCTCTACTTCGAAGGTCAAAAGATAAAGCTTTAAAAACACAATTACATCTACAATAATTTGTTGAGAGACTGTTACAGTTTGGATATAGTTTGAGTGTATCCCTTCAAGGTTCGTGTGCTAGAAGTTTGGCCCCAGTGTGGCAGGTGGAGGTGGTGGTATCTTTAAGACATGGGGCCTAGTGGAAGGGGGTTAGGTTACTGGGGAGTGCTGCCCTCAGAAGGAATTAATGTAGTTCTTGAGGGACCTCTGACAATGATTTTTTATAAAAAGAGTTAACTTGAAACTCTCTGGCTTTATGTACCAACATGAGATCTCTCTCTCTCACATGCTCCCATAATTATACCATCTGCTGTATTGTGATGTAGCCAGAGACCCTCACAGGAACTAAGCAGCTGCTGGCACTGTGTCCTTGAATACCCAGAACTGTGAGTTAAATAACCCCCCATCTTAATAAAGTACCCAGCCTCAGCTTTTTTGTTATAGCAATAGAAAACTGACTGATGCAGCAACATAAACTATAAAAGACACAAAATATGTAAGCAAAATCAAATTTGGGGGAGGGTAAAAGTGTAGAGTTTGTGCAAGTGATCAAAGGTAAGTTATTATCAGTTTACAATAGCCTGTTATCAGTGTAAGGTATTTTATGTAAGCCTCATGGTAATCACAAAGCATTTTGAAATTCTTGTAGATGCAAAAAAGAAATGAAGAAAGGATTCAAATAAAACCACCACAGAAACCACAAAGGAAGATGCAAGAGAAGAAGGAAACAAAAAACTTTTACAAATTTACCATAAAACAATTAACAAAATGGCAATAGTAAGTCATTACTTATCATTTATTACTTTTAATATAAATGAATTAAATTCTCAAATAAAAAGATACAAAATTATAGAATTGATTTTATAAAGACCCAACTTTGTACTGCCTCCAAGAGACTCGTTTCAACTTTAAGGACACACACAGGATAAAAAGGAAAGGATGACAAAAGAGCCCACACAAATGGAAACCACAAAAAAGCAGCATGGGTATATTTATGTCAGACAAACAGACTGTAATTCAAACACTGTAAAAAGAGACGAAAAGGTCATTATATAAAGATTAAAAAAATATATTCACAAAGAGAATATTTCAATTATAAATATATACATACCTAATGAAAAAGGAAAACTAAAGACCAATATCCCACACAGATGCAGAAACCCTTAACAAAATACTAGCAAATCAGATTTTATTGTTTTACTTTCTGAGCAAAGGTGCTGCCATTCTATGAATCCCCAGACATATGGGCTAAATAAACCTTTCTTTATAAAGTTACCTTGCTTTAGGTATTTCATTGTAATAATGATAAATGGATTAACACAACTATTCATTTCTTTCCTTTTTGTCGATTGTTGCTATCCTTCCCTAATTTTTCACCAGGTTGTTTGTTGTTCTTTATATATTTGATGAGAAAAAAAATGACAGATGTCAAAGGGAAACTGTCCCACAGCTGGCACCTAAGTCCAATTGTTTCCTACTTAATATAAACCATTTTGGAAAACACATTCAGACAAGGTTATTCTGTGACTGTGAAGAAGCAAGACAAAAATATGAACACTGTTGTGTGCGGTGGAAATAAGGAGATAATCAAAGAATGACTTCACAACTTACATGGCTTACTGCCATTCAGAGAGTGGCTATGCATAAAGAGGAGGAGAATGACATGAACAACTCTCACTGACAATAAACTGAACTGACAAAGTACATTAGCCATATAGCAAGGGAGTTCCACAATTACTGAAGCCAAATTGCTCAATTAGTATGGAATCAAGTTTCTGTGAAAGTAAAGACTTATTAAAAGTTTGAGGCATATCTTTATACAAGTCATTCTTGAGAGAAGCTATTTGACTACCATGGCCAAGATCCATGACAACACAAGTGTCATGGTGGTAGAGCATGGGGCAGGTTTTGGCAGGTGAGACTTCAAAACTCCAAAACTAATAAGGTGTCACCCTGTTGCAGCCTGAGCTCCCGGCTTTGGCGATGCTGCTGACAGATTGTAGATTGTCACAGCGTATACTCTGTGTCTTCAGAGAAGCAGCAGAAAAACCAGAGCCTGTCACAACCTAAGCTCTCAAAGTGGTAGTCACACTTGAATTTATATGTATTTTGAAGTCCAGTAGTTGAAGACAGAAACTTATCTATGGGGGCTCTGAAAAGGATTGATGTGATGTTCCTGGAGTGGGGAAGGAGAATCCATTCCAAGTTCTCACATATGAAATGTGATAACATGTCATACTTTCAAAGGGATGGTGGAATATACTCTAAAACAAAAACATCCCGTAACAAGCTAATGTTGGGAATTATTGCAAAATGACATAATAAACACCCCAAAACGATGTCAGTGCATGGACAGAAACACTGGACAAATCACAAAAATGATCCCTGCTTTCACAGCTAACATGAGGGCCTGTTGCTGTCTTGCTGTGGTTTAGCTCCAGTGAATTCTTGTTGCAAAAATCATCAGATCCAACTCTGCCTACAGGTGTGTTTCCTGGTATATTTAGATATCTAGATGTTAACACTTAGCTCTCATGCATGATGCAGGTATTTTCTTCTTGTGTTTCTTGTCTTACTAAAAAATTTTTTTAGATGTTGATACATCTTTATTTTATTCACTTATTTATATGCAGTGCTGAGAATCCAACCCAGGGCCTCACACATGCCAGGCAAGCGCTCTACCATTGAGCCACAACCCCAGCTCCGTGTTTCTTGTCTTTTAAATCTCTTTTTGGTAGCTTGTTTTTGGTAAGTTTCGAAGGGTCGTGATGTCCGTGTTGTCAACCTTCTCTTTCATGGCTTCTTAGTTTCATGACTCGTCTTCCTACCTTCGATCATAAAATTTTCCCACATTTTCCTTGACTGTTTTTTAATGTTTACCTCTTCAATCCACATGAACTTTAATTTCTTGTGCCGATAACGAGTACTGAAGTTTTCCCTCCAAATCGAGGACACTTCTGAACTTGATTGCCACCACTTTCTCTGGGTGGCTTTCCTTGGCTCTCTCAGCCGCTTTCTCAAAAGCGTCCTTTCATTTTGTTCCCGGAGAACACAACCAACATTCTGAGAGCAAGGCGGTCTTTTATTTGATTACCCTCCCTCCACGTCCTAGCGTGTAGCCTGCGCAGAGAGATTTAGTCCTCAGACCGTTGCCATGGCAACCAGGCGGGCTTTCCAGTCCTCAACATCAGCCCTGAGCTAAAAAAAAACTGAAGGCTCTTACACTCTCTGGCCATTTTCTCCCCAGACACTACAGTTAAAATTATGAAAACCTGCAATAATTTCCATGCATTTCGCCAAGAACCCTTTCCTGACTCCCGTTTCCCCCTTGCCCTAAGGCTCAGGCGACGTGCGCAACGGAACCTGGTGCTCAGGGACCACGCAGGGCCGGGGCAGCTGAAGGAGATGCTGGAGAAACACTGAGAGGCCCCAGGGGGTGAAAGCTGAAAGTTTCTGTTTCGCTGATCACCCCTTCCCTGCACACTAAAGCCAGGGTGGGTGTGTCGGGTCCTAAGACCCTGACTGGGATGACTTGAGAGCAGGTGCTCAATTCCAGAAAGGACGTTTTGAGAAGGGACGCCGAGCCGTGCCTTCTGGGACATGTAGTCTCAAGGCCTCCTGTGCCCTGGACCCTGAGAGGCCGCCCAGCCTCAAAATGCTACCGGCCATCATTCCTTCTCAGGAAAAAAGCTATTGTGCACTTTATTAATGAGGTATAGATGAGAAATGAGTGAGAAGCTACAGATAATCTACGGTAGAATTCGGCTGCCTCCTAAATTTCAGTGTCCTGAAGAACTGACCCTACTCTGTCCTTCATTCTGTTTCCTTGAAACTGCTGAGGGTTTCAGAATCTGGCTGGTGTTTTATTCTCTATTAGTTTGTTTCTTTCTTTCCCCAAGATCGCTAACTGGAAAGCCCAAACATCAGAAATGGCTCAGTATAGTCCTCAGCACAAAGAAGTCGACAGGTATACAGTGTTTGTTAAGTTTAATATGGTAAAGGGCTCTGGAAGTAAAGTAATTACCCACTGTGGGACTGATGTAAGAGACTTAGATGCTGCTTTTGCTAAAACACTGACTCTTTATTTGGGCCTGCTGATGCCTGATGGGTAACTAACAGAAAGATAAAGGCTTGGCATCTCAGCCTTCATTTTGTAAATGTCCCCTTTTCCCTAAACCTTTGGAGGAATTCTTGTTAATCCTGTACACACGCATGTTAATCATTTAAGGAGTGTTGCTCTAAAAACTAGTAATACAATGTTTATTAGCCCTAAGTTTACCTAACCTATCTCATCCTCCTTCAAGACTGAGGATATCAAGATAAGAGTAGCTAAGGTATTTCCAATATTTGCAGGGATGTTCAACTTCCAGTTTTTACAGTGTCCTGTTCTAGATCACGGAAGTGGCACCTTTGCCCCTTACCATCCAGGAACAGTAGAGCCTGGCAGACAAATCACCCTGGGATGAGAACTTCCCTCCCAACACCCCCAAATAGAAGCAATCATCTCATGAGAACTGAATTGTTCCCTGCCAGGATCACAGGTCTAATAAATAAACATTGGAGCAACAAATGAAGATTGCCCCCTCAAGTGATAAGGACTTCTCCAGAGCCACCTCACGGAATCAGAACTGAGAACCAGACTACAGTTTGACCAAGACTAACTATTCATACCTCTCGCCTCCTGCCCCAGTTCTTCCTCTATTTAAACCCAAAGCTCATGTTGGTACCTGTTAGCCCAAAGGGACAAGGCCAGATGCAAACTTCTCAGATCATCTCAGCCTTTTATTCAGGAGTTTGATGCAGGAATGGGGTGACACGCCTCTGATGGATCCACTTTCCTGGTGGAAAATGAGCTACTGGCCAGAGGAGGAGTTTGGGCTTATATAGTTTATACTGAGAGATGACTTAAGTAATGAGCTCGTCAGTTTGGAGCACTTAGGACTTTGGGGTCTGTCTTACTGGGGAAGATGGCAGAGGGTCCAGGGTCGGCGGTCAGTTTGGGCACTCAGGAAACAGGTTTGTGAGAATTTGAAAATTTATTTTTTGTGGGCAATATTTTTACCTGGAGAAGAATGGAGGGCCTGGGGTCAGCGTTTAGTGCTTCTCTCTTTCCCTTCAGGGTTCCATTGTACTGTCACTGGGAAAGGATTTAATTGGGCAGGATCAATGCTGTGGCTTCCTTTTTGGGATTGTTCTGTCACTGGGAAAGAACGCACTGGGAAGGATCAATGCCATCAACGTGCTGCTTTCCTCTTCACTTCCTCTTCCCGGGCCACACTATTTTGAGGTTTGTTATTTTCCATATCTAATAGTATCCCCAAAACAGGACTGAAATTCTTGATCTTACTTGTCTTCTCAGTACAGCTCTATCAATTACAATTCCTTTCTTGCTTATTACTATTAATTTCTCTGTTTTTTTTTTTTTGGTGGGGGAGCAGGGCACGGAGGATGAGTGACCAGACCTGATTTGTTGGAACCTTCAATCAGGCGTTTGGCCTCAGAATGCAGTAACACTGGGATTTGAAAGAGGAATATACGATGCAGATCAGAGTTTCTATGTGTCTTATTCATTGCTTGACTCATCAGAGTGTATCTTAGCCAGCTCCCTCTTTTTATAGGAGAGATAATCGAGAGATAAAGGTTCCTTCTCAACTACATAGCAAGAGCAATGAAACTGGTGCATAGGGTTCTCCCACGGTTTACCTCTGTGCCAGCTAAAGAAGCATGGTTATCAGCTTCCTGCACCTCTGAGGGTAAATAAATGCTAGGGAGGCGGTGCCAGGGGAAGATGATGCCACAATCTGACTTTTCAGCTTAGACAAATTGAAGTCTCCTTTTCCTCAGGACTCTGTTGTGAGGCCTAGCTATGCAGAGAGCTTCCCCTTCCTGTGAGTCTCAGGAAGGGACGAATAACTGATTCTCTAGTGAGATGGAAACTGGGACCCTGGCAATGGACTTATCAGTGAAGTGGACATATTCAGCTGTATCCTACAATCCAGCCCCAGCCTTGTAGCCCTCAAATTTCACCTCCCCTCCTCCTTCTAATGTTTACTGTCAGATCTAAACTAGCCTCTGGAATGATGGAGGTAGAGGGTTTCATTCTTCCCTTCCTGCATCCCTTAGAAATTGAATTCCTAATTGAGCAATGCCAGCAGCAGGGGAGATGGAAGATCACAGACCCTGGCCTTAGAAAAGCCTGGATTCAAGTCCTAGATTATCATTAAAACAGACATAATCAAGTTACTTCTCTAAGTATTCTTATATTAAATTAAGATAATAGCATTTACCTCAAGACGATGGAAGGACACAAATCTTTTTACCAGAAGGTAGAAGGGAGAACTTTGGTTTCAAGCCTTTTGAACTTGGTTTCTTTCAGTTCCCCAAATGTCCCTGAATTCTAGTTGAAGAATTAGAACAGTAAGAAATACAAATAGAAGCTTTTAGAGGAAGTTATGGGAAAGATATTTCTCCCTGAGAGGATGATCGTTAGAAATTTAGAAACTGACGCATAGACTGGATTGGTGTTTAATTTTTCCAGAGCTCCTATATTGCTCATGGCTGCACTTCTGAAAATCTCCTTTCTTAGAAGTTGGCTCCATCCTCGACTGCATTTGTAACCTGAGCTGGGTAATGGCTTTAGGGCCAGAGACTGGAGCCAGAAAGAGTACCTACTGGCAAAACTCAGAAACATACCTCTTAGAATCGAGAGTTCAGCCTATGTGAGGGAAATGTTTTGACCCTAATATTTTATACTTGTTTTTGAATTAGCTCTGACTCAATTCTGGAAGCTATGCCTTAAGGGGTTGAAGATAGAACTACATCAAGGAATAGATCCTGGAGTTATAGGAGCAAATTCTTAGTGTTCTGCCTAAGGATACCTAGTCCTTAGCTCAGAAGCAGCATTTGAAGAGTGATGAGCAATTAGTGGCTATGGCAGAAGAGAAAACTCGCAGAAATAGCCCTGGAAGGGGCACTCAGGTGGTCAGGGAATGTCTTGGTTCGTTTTCTGTGGCTAGTAACATGATACTACAGGCTGGGTAAGGAATAGAAGAGGCTTATTTTGGTTCATGGTTCTGGTCCAAGGTCAGGGGACCACACGTGTTCATGGCCTTCCTTCTGGCAGAGTCCCAAGTCAGTGCAAGGCATCATCTGTTGAGAGACAGAACAAGAGACAGAGCCAAGCTGCCTTTTATAGCAGACCCACTCTCTAGATGTTAGTCCGCTTTGTGTCACTGTGACCAAAATACCCAACAAGAGCAACTTAGAGGAGGGAAAGTTTATTCTGGCTCCTGGTTTCAGAGATTTAGTCCATGATGAGCTGACTGGATCGCTCTGGGTCAAAGGTGAGGCAGCAAAGCATGGCAGAAGGGCGTGGTGGAGGGAAGCTTCTCAGGATGTGGTAAGCCTCTCAGGAAGCAGAGAAAGGGGAGGGGCAGCAGAGAAGATGAACCCTTCTAGGCATACCCCCAGGGACCCACCTCCTCCAGCCAAACCCTACCCAACTATAGTTACTACTCCATCAGTCCATTTAAACTAGGATGGACTGATTATGTTATAGCTCTCATAATCTAATCATTTTACCTCTATATATGCCTGAATTAACACAGGAGCTTTGGAGGGATACCTCACATCCAAACCATAACACCCCTTTAATATACTAATTGCATAATTGGACCAATACATTCCTGAGGACAGAGCTCCATAATCACCCCCTTTAAAGTCATAAGAGGGCAAGCTTTGTGGACCTAATATCTCATAATGGGGACTAAATTTAAATAGGAGTTTTGGAGGGGACAGACAATATTCAAAACAAGCAAGGACGGAGACAGTCTAGAAGGGCAGAGTCAGAGAGAAGGAATGGAGCTCTTTGTTTCTCATAAATAAATACATAGAAATTCAGTATGTAGAATACTGGTAAGTCATCTTTGCTAATTTTCTGGCAGAGAGTAAAACAGTAAGCAATGAGAGAGGGGTTTATGATCCGGCCAGCCATATCTTCTTTGTCCTCTGAAGATTGATACTTCCTTTATGCCTCTACTCTTTGGGAAAATAGGTTAGTGATTCTTTCCTGAAGCTTCATACCGTCCAGTATTGATCTGCCTCTTTACTTGAACTTATAAACTATTGCAGCACAATCAAGGTCATGCCAAGAGTGGATGAAACTGTAAATAGAAGCCAAGGCTGGAAATAGAAATAGAAGCAGAAGATTGAGTGAGATTGAAAGGCCCTTCAACTAACTCTCTGTACCCTATCTCAGCAGATCCTAGCTCTGACTTTAGTCCAGAATCTTTTGGAATTTCTTTAATATTTCTAACAACTCCTGAAAATAGGACTCTTCTCTTTTTCCTCCTTTCCTCAAATCTGTGAAAAAAATTAACCCACAGTAACAAGCAGTCTTCATTCTGAATGCTACAATAAGAAATGGTGTTCAGGTCACAACCCAGAAATTTTGTTTTGGTACCAGTGATTGAACCCAGGGATGCTTAACCACTGAGAAACATCCCCAGCCCATTTTTATATTTTATTTTGAGACAGTGTCTCACCAAGTTGCTTAGGGCCTTGCTAAATTGCTGAGGCTGTCTTTGAACTTACAATCCTCCTACCTCAGCCTCCTAAGCCACTGGGATTAGAGGTGTATGTCCCTGTGCCCAGCCTAGAACCAGGACATTCTTGGTGGAGTTGACATCCTTGAGTCCACAGTAGAAGAAACTTAAATATAACCTAAATTGCCTTAAAAAGAGGAGTTGCATTATATGTATCCCAGATACCAGGAATAGGGAAGGCCAGGTAAGTAAGGGGCAATATTTCTATAGATTAAGCCTGAAATAGATTAAACATCTGCATCTATCCAAAACTTCTTAATCTCCCTTTATGAGAGGGAAATTCAGATTGGAGCCATCCATAAGTCCCAGTGTTCTCAAGTCCTGGAAAAATAAGTCTTCAAAAGTAAACTCCTTATAGAATCAATTTCATGGAAAATAGATCTGGATTTCAAATTAGTGACAAAAAAAAGAAAATAAATTTTGGCTTCCATTTTCCTGGAGTTGCTGGTAGTACTGCCTTGGAGGAGACAGAGTCTGATAATGAAGAAAATCAGATCAGGGTATTACTAGTTTCTAATTACCCTCTTCTTTTCTGGATCTTCCACCTTCCTAGTGTCCCTCTTCCAGCTGACAGTAATGCTGGAGACTGGAAGATGGGTGTCCCCAGATGGCATTTTCTTTACAGTCAGTTTGAGTTTTAATTTTTCTTGATCCTACTGATAAAATAAAGGTTGTAAATTCTTGATTCAGAAATCACAAGCATGGGGAATGGAGACTGCCATGGAATTTCCATGATGAAATTTCACAAAAAGCTTTGATGAGAAGGCTCTGGGAGGTGGTTTTTGTATAGTTTGGAGTGTGTGTTTGCTTACACGTGCACACATTTCTGAAATACAATTTCAGAAGATTTCTAAAAGAAGAGATATGGTTCTATATAAACCCATCCCCTCACACTAAGCTTCTAAGTCACAGGTTAGCAAAACTTTTCTGTAAAGGACAAGATAGCAGATGTTCTTTACTTTCCTAGCTACATGGTCACTGTCAACAACTACTCAGATCTGCCACTGTTGCCCAAGAACATCTATAGATGAAATATAAACAAATGAATGGAAATACTGAAATATAAATTTCACATGCTTTTCTGTGTCTTAAAATATCATTATTCTTGTGATTTTTTTCAAACCATTAAAAATATTTCAAAAAGTATTCTTACTTTATAGGTTATACAAAAGCAGGTGATGTTCTGATTTACCTTAAAGGCTGTTATTTCCCATTGCCATTCTAAGTGCATGAGATTTCATTGTGCATTTTGGGAAGTAAGTCGGGTGGTGGTATAAACTGTGGGCATGCAAGGGGAGAGCAAACTGGATGTTCAAGGCCAGTGTTCAATTTAGATATAAGACACCATCAGGCATTATGACCTCTCTTGGAACACAAGGGAGTTAAATATTTTTTTTTCTTATTTTAATCAATTTTATATAGTATATGAAGTATGAATACATTATTGCAAAAAAACCTAGCATAATTCATTTAAAAACTTCACAGTATACAACAAAATTTTAACTGATTTTTTTTATATGGAAAGATTGCAAATTATTTAACCTTTTTTGGTCAATTTTTTAAATTGTTCTGTTTATTTATACATGACAGCAGAATGCATTTTGATTCACTGCACACAAATGAAGTACAACTTTTCATTTCTCTGGCTGTACATGATGTAGAGCCACACCACTCGTGTAATCATACAAGTACGTAGGGTAATGATGTTTGTCTTATTTCCACCATCTTCCCTTCCCATTGCCCTCTACACAATCCAACGTTCCTCCATTCTTTCCTTACCCCCTCCCCACCCAAGGGTGTTAAATATTGCTTTTGATTTTGATTAATGTAACACACAAAGTATGTATAAAAAAGCAAATAGTATTAAAATTTATTGTATATATACTACCTCTCTGCCTCACTCCTCACTTCTCCATATTCTCTTCCCCAAAGGCAACACCTTTTAACTCCCTTTCTGGTGTTCCTTCTGGCTTTTATAGGCCCCCATTTCCTATCTCCAAATTTCTAAATATCTGGTCCATTCATTTGTTGTTGACGTTGCCTTTTGACTTTCTATTATGGTCGTAAGAGTGATGGAGAAGATTTAGCTCTAGTATACTTTTGTTCTCTGTCTTTCTCTTTTCCTTCTTCCCCAAAGGGTCAAAATACACTTTTTGATTAAATTCACATGCATCGTTCACATTATTGTTGTCTGTCCAAATTTTAATACCAGATCATTGTCATGTACCATGATTACATTTGTACAAAAATCCTACAGTCAATAATAATTTTGTCTCTTCATAATTTTACATATCTTTTTTTTTAACCCCGATTGCTATTTCTTCTCACATCTTTCAATAACTTCTCATTAGAGTTTTTTCCAAGGTCAATTTCATCAACTAATCAATCAGTACCAGTGTGTGTGTATGTGTGTGTGTGTGAGAGAGAGAGAGAGAGAGAAATCTCTTCCTAGAGACATTCATTCTATCCTGTTGCTGCTGCAGGACTGTGATCCTAGGACTTGCTTTTGCTTTCATCCTAGATAGTCCCTTTGGCTTTCTCTAGATTTGAAAGACCAGTTTCCTGGACCCCACATCCTCCTGTCTACTAGTGGAATTTGCAAGAACAAGGGTGACAGCCTTACTATGTGTAACATATGAGATCGCTGCTCTGATCTGGAGCACAGTCCTTATCCTAGGATCCCTATCATTGGGGATTTCTTTCACTCCTCTCTCTTGTTGGAGCTACTATTTTCTGCATATTTTCATATTTTCTCACTTTACTTTCCCTTTTTGGAGTAAACTACATCTTAGTATCTTCTGAGAGAAAGTCCATGGGAAATAAATGTCCATGGGAACTTGCAAGTCTAAAAATTCTACCTTCACACTTGGTTGTTAACTTGATGTGGTACAGTATTTTAGGTTGGAAATAACAATTTGGGGGCATTTATGCATTGCCTTCTAGACTCACAAATTGCTTTTGAGAAGTACAAAACCATTTGTGATTTCTTATTCTTTTCATGTGCTTAGTATCTCTATTTTTCTGTACTTCTATTTATCTATCTGGAAGTCAATGGAATTTTCTCTTTGTCTTAGTGTACTATAATTTTACAGTCGTGTACTTAGCTGCATTTCTATTTTGTTTATTTTACTGAGATTTTTATGAGCCTTTCCACCTGGATATTCGTGGTATTCAGTTCTAATAAATTTTAAAAATTATTATGATAATAGCTTCCTCCCATATGAGATAGTCTCTTTAGCTCTTGGTCTATTTTTAACTTTATTTTCTATCTCTTCTATTGAGATTTTCATTTATGTTATCATGTTTAATTCTAAGAGCTATTTTTTCATTTTTTATAAATCTCATTTAAATTTTTATGCATCCAATTTGAGTTTATGGATGCAATTCATCTCTCAGTGCATTTAAGTTTTGAGTTTTTATTTTCTTCTCTCTGCTTATTGGGTTTTCTCCAAATTGCTTTTTCCCTCTATTAGTTTGGTTTAATCTTTATCTTTCATTTTAAAAGACTTCTTCATTTCCATGGTAATACTTGGTTGTCTTTTTCTATTTAGAACAGAAAAATGTTGATTGAAATTCTGAATGCTTTGGTAGTATTTGTCAGCTTTGAGGTTTTAATTAATTAATCTGGTTATTATTTTAACTGAGAAGTTCTGATGTCAATTAATTAGGTCTTTCTTCTTTGGCTACACTGATTTCTCAGATATGATTTTTCTATTCTACCTGGAGGCTGAAGACCTGGCTTCCAACATTCTGAGTTAAGTAGAAGGGATCTGGGAACTTTAGCATTCAGGAAGCATAGTTTTATTTAATCCCTCTATTTTGGGAATAATATTAATACCTTCAAGTTGATCTAGTGTATCTGAGATTAAATCACTCTATTTACTCTCTCCAAAGAATAACTCTTTCAATTTTCTACTAGGGTGGGTAAGAGATGGTTTCACAGCTGTGTTCAATGAGGAAAGGGATGAGTGGATTTAATGTTTTAAAGATAACTTTCAATCAGTGTTTCCCATTTTAGCCTTCACCTCATGCCCTTCATTACCAGTGCCAGAGGATTTTCTAATGTATGGTAGTCAATGCTCAGTCCCATGCCCCTGCCTATCTGCTGACCTGGAATTTTTCTTTCTTATTTATGCAAATTACCCCACACAGCCTTCTGCCTGTTACCAAAATTTTTGATGCTGGTTTTTATCTTTTACTCCATAGGTTTTTGTCTTTAAAAAAAAAAAAAAAAAGATCATTTTGCTGTGGTTTTAAAGGGGTTTATGAAAGAGAAAAATTAAATATTTATGTTCAAACCACAATCTTCTGGTTCCCATGAATTTTGACTTCTCTCATTTGTTGTCTATTAATTTGTTAACTAACAATATATAGAATACCCATCCAATAAAAGCAACCGGCCGGTGAGCATTCTGGGAAGATGGCAGAGCAGGAAGCTTCAGGAATCTGTCTCTCCCCCTAGACAACAATTGCACTGACAGAATAAGTCTAATGTAACTATTTTTTGAAATTCTGGAGTCTGTTAAAGTTTTAAACTTCCAGGGAAAGTTCTGAATAATAAAGTGTGATTAATTTTAATCAATTTCAGCTTTTTGCACAGCAACAGCTATCTTCCCCACCACCCCCACTGTTTGGCCATGTAGCAAGTGGCCATGCATGTGTTCCTGGAGCAGCTTGCACACAGCTTTGCAGGGTCAAACCGAAAAGGATCTTGCCATTCAAAACAGAGGATCAGGTCTCTGATAGCTTATTTCTTTTTTTTTTTTTAAGTAAATATATATATATATATATATATATATATATATATATATATATCTTTTTAAAAATTAATTAATTTATTTATTTATTTATTTATTTTTATGTGTTGCTGAGGATTGAACCCAGTGCCTCACATGTGCTAGGCTAGTACTCTACCTTTGAGCCATAACTCCAGCCCTTATTCTTGTTTCTGATCATAGAGGTACAGACTGAGGTGGGCTGCTATTGTTTTACCTCCTACATCCTGCTGAAGTGACCTCCAGGGATTTAAAGAGCAAATCCTTTGTTTCTCCTCTTCTTTCTCCTTTTTCCTCTTTTAGAAGGAAGGCATTAAAGACTATAGTATGCAAAAACAACTGCTTATGTGAGGAAAATTGGAATGGCTACCTTACCAGGGTAAGGAGCAGACTCAGAGAAGACCTGGATAAGATTTAACTTAATACCTCAAACTGATGTGCATGGTATGTAACTTCCAACACTCAGTACATCAAAAGCTATAATAATAACAAAAACATGACAAGCCTTGGGAAATGGGGAGAATCTGATTTCCCAAGTTACCACATTATTAGGTTCAAATGTCCAGTTTTCTACAACAATAACAACAAATCACATGGCATACAAAAAAAAGCGAGAAAGTATAACATGTTCAAATGAAAAAAATTATTCAGCAGAAATTGTCTCCGAAAAAGATTTTATGGCAGATCCACTAGGCAAAGACTTTAAAACAACTGTTTTAAAGATGTTCAAAGAACTAAAGGAAGCTGTGTAGAAAGTCAAGATTTCTGTCTTACTGGCATCTTCTCTCTCTTCTTGTGTGCTTACTATGGGTGAAGCCAAGTGGAGCAACCCACATAGCAAGGAATTGAAGACAACCTATCATCAAACACTAGAGAGGAACTGAGCCAAACATACAAACATCCATGACACTAAATGATAATTCAGTGTGCTGGATAACTTCCCTTTGCCCTCACAAATCCATCCTTCATATTTCTCAATACTCCAGGTGGCTGATCTGTGTATAAGCAGTGAGCTCTCTTTCCCTCTGGCTTCCCTTTGGAGTCAACCAAGGGGAACACTGACTGCAGAAAAAAAGGGAAAATAGAGAGTGAGGAATTTATATCTAGGAATTATTCTCCCAGCAACCTTTCTGTAAATGTTACTTTATTTGCAAATAGGGTTTCTGTAGATATAATCAAGCTTAGATGAAGGCGGGCTCTAATCCAAAACTAGAATCTTATAAGATGGAAATGATAACAGAAAGAGACGCACAGGGAGGACCTCATGTTATGATGGAAGCACAGATAGTAGAAATGTGTTTACAAGCCAAGGAACATCAAGGATTGCTAGTGGGTTTTGTCTCTATGATTAAACACCTTAGAGGAGGAAAGATTTTCACTCATGGTATTAGAGGTTAATTCCATGGATAGCTGACTCCAAGGCAGAAACATCATGGCAGAAGGACATGGAATGGCAGTCAGGAAAGGGAGGGAGAGGGGGAGAGAGAGACAGAGGGAGACAGACAGAGACAGAGACAGAGGCAGAGACACCAGGGAGAAGATAAATCCTTCCAGCATCCTAAGTGACCTACTTCCTCCAGATAGGTCCTACCTCCCAGTTGTCCATTTAGCAATTAGTAGAATGAAATCAGAGCCCTCATGATTTAATCATTTCTCCAAATCCTCTACCTCTGAGCACATGAGATTTTGGAGAGACATTCCAGATCAAAATCACAACGACTAACAACCACCAGAATGAGAGAAGCAAGAAAGATATTCTTCTTCAGAGCTTCCAGAAGGAACTCACCTTGCCAACACCTTGACTTTGGACTTCTAGTCTCAAGAAGTGTGAGAGAATTCATTTCTGGTGTTTTAAACTATCCACAGTAATTTGTTACTGTGACCCTAGGAGATTAATACCTTGATCAAGTCATTTTTATTTAGTGTTGTTAGAAATAATCTGTGTTGAATGACTCCAATACAATTCAAAATTTTTTTTACTAATTATGATATTCACACATGCAATTGAAACTACAGAAAAGTATAAAGAATAACTGTTAAAAAATAATCACAGTATTTCCACCATTTTCATTTTGGTATTGGCCTAAATGTGATTTTACATAGCTTTTTCATATGATATTTGGAATTTTTCACTTAAAGTCACAGGAAAATAGGTACCCATGGTATAAATATCATAGGTGTTTCATATTTCACTTAACAGTTTATCTCTTATTAAATAACTAGATTGTTTTCCACTTTTTGTTATTAAAAACGTTCTGTGATGTAGGATACAATGACACGAAAGTCTTTTTGTTTTCCAGAAGGGGATTTAACCTGGCCATAGGTAATTAGGACAGATTAGAGAAGTGCATGTTAAGAGGTATGTCCTAAAGTTAGAGACCAACCTCTGCTGACTAATCCAGAAATGGCTGCAAAGAAAAGATTTAGGGTGAGAGTAGAGACGCCTTCCAGAAACAGTCCTTAAATTACAGAGCAGGGATAGCTGATGCTGAAGTTGCCAGTTTATTCAGGATGCTTGGAACAATATTTCCTGGACATGTGCCCTTCCCTCATTCCTTTAATAAATCCCAGGTGCTCCCGATCCTTTGGAGAGTCTCTGTGGGCATCTTCCTAACTAATCTCCTGAGACTCATTTAGAGTAAAAGCAAAACTCAGGCTGCCCTTAATTGATCTGAAGTAAAACTGCCTGTGGAGATTTTTACATTTGGAACTTCTGGGAATATCTATGTGGCAAATGCTAATGAGGCCCTGAGAGTCTCAGCTCAACTCTGCCTTCCACTCCCCTTAGGTCTATTCCCACAGATACCAGAGAAAGAGGAAGGATGAGGAGCCCAAGCAGAGACTGGGTGGGACACAAGGGCCTTCTCAGAATGTGCTCAACACTATTAGCTTGCTTCCCCAGGGAGGAAAGTTTGGAAGTTCAAAGCCGTTTCTAGCACTTGCAGGGCAATGCTCTGCATAATAATTCATTGGGGAAATAGCAAACTCTTGTTTGAGATTATTAAACCTAGATAAAGATTAATCCATTATTTGTATCTTTCTTTGGTGTACTTTGGACGTGGAGTATGGCAAGCTCATACACTGAACAGAGAACGTTAGCAATGATATTGGAAAACTTCTTTCAAGTAGGTTGGGCCCCTCACCCAAGGCTGGGTCACAGAAGTTATCCGGGGACTCAGTCTATGAAGACTCTGCCCTCACTCTAGAACCATCATTCTCATTCTTTCATTCAAATCATCCTTTAGCTTGGTATGTGCCAGGCAGGATGCTGCGTATTATGTGGAACAGATGAATAAAGTGTGGTCTTTGCCTTAACACAGGTAAAATTCTGACAGGAAAGATAAATCATTGAAAACAATCACTGTAAGATAGAGCACAAACAGAAGTTGGAAGATATTCGTCGGTGGAACACTACAGCCAATTTCTGACTACAGTTGAAGAGGCCTCACAGAGGTTTGGGCGTTTAATCTGGGGCCCAATTTTCTAAAGTTCACTCCTTTATTCCCCCATGACCACTGTCCTAAATCAAAACTTCATCATCTTTTCATTCATCGACTTTTTCAAAAGCCCACAAAATACCAGGGTCAAAGCCTGGTGTAGATATACAATAGTGAAGAACAAAGAGATGGTTCTTGCCTTCCTGTGCTTATGTTCTAGTGGGAGAGTTAAGACAAATTAGGGCGATGACAGAATCAAAGAAAGAACTAGGTAGAGAATAACGTGGGGAGAAACTGAGAAAGAGGGTCAAAGAGTGCCTGTTTTAGAAGATGACACAAGGGCTGGGGATATAGCTCAGTGGTAGAGCACATCCACAGGGCCCTGGGTTCAATCCCTAGCACCACCCCAAAAGAAAAATGCGTGGGAAGGGAGACTCACACAGTGAGACTTAAGGGATGAAAATGAACAAGTCTTGGTTGGAAAAGGGGAAGAAATGAAACAGCACAGACAAATGAAATAAAATAGGAAAGAGATTGGAAAGATCAAGCTTCTGAAAGATAGGGAATAAAGAAGACAGAATGAGATGAGATGAGGTTGGAAAACAGGCAGGGGGAGGCTAATGCAAGACCTTGCTATATGATTAGAATTTTTTGAATTTTTTTAATTAAATTTTTAATTTGTTCTAATTGGTTATACATGACAGTAGAATGCACTTTCACACATTGTACACAAACAGAGCATAACTTCTCATTCCTCTGGCTGTACATGGTGCTGAGTCACACCGGTAGTGTGATCATACATGTACATAGGGTAGTATTGTCTGTCTTATTCTACAGTCCTTCCCATCCCCACCACCCCACCCCTCCCCTCACCCCCCTCTGCACAATATAAAGTTATGATTAGAGGTTTAAATATTATTTGAGGTGTAATTGAAAGCTTTTTAAAGTTATTGAGCAATGAGAACTGATCCATATTAAGATAATTCTTAATTCAGTGAGGAAATGATAGGAGGAAGGTAAAAGTGAGACCAATCAGGAGGCTCTTGGAGACCAGGTAAGAAATGACAGTATCTTGGATTAGACAAAAATGCATGGATTCTATATGTACTTTGATACAAGATTCAACAGAAATTCCTGATGGGATTAAATCTGGGGAGTGAGGAAGATGTAGGAATCAAAGATAATTTCTAGATTAAGGAATGAGCAACTACATAGGTTGGTTTAATAGACTATTTACTCTTTTCTTATAATATAGGATAATCCCTATCATTTTTTGTGTATTAAGTCTTACACATTGAGTTTGGACTTGATTTTGTGATTCTCCTTGACCAATAGAATGTAAGCAAAAGTGATAGTGTGCTGCTGTTCTCAAGGTCATTTTATAGTTTCAAAACAGCTGCTGGATTCTAATAATGACATTTCAATTTCAGGCAAGAAAAAGAGGAAGGATCAGGAGTTAAAGCCATCCGAGTCAGCCCCCACTCCTTTTAAAGGAAGTCCCAACCAGTAACTTCTGTGTATATCTTTCTCACTGGCCAGGACTTAGTCAAATGACCATCTCTATGGGTCAGGAACCTTCAAACAAAACAAAACAAAATACTGCTATGCATGAATTAATATTTTTTTTAAATAGAAAGGTAATAATGGATATTGGGCCAGTGTTTTTCTCTGTCATAAAAAGTTATACCAAGAAGGAAAGAATAAGCAGTTGAGAGGTCGGATAAAAATAAGGATAAGAGATTTTTATTAAGTCCAGAAGAATTGAGATGAAAGCAGACTATAATATACTGAAGAAACACAGAAAAGTAGCAATAACTCGTACAGACGATTTTTCAATAAAAATTCCATTGAAAAAGAGCAAATAATTGAGGTGAGAACTAGAAAGAAAGTGAGGTCAACTGGGTATTTTTCCAAATTTATAGATACTAGAAAATGACCATTTTAAAACACAACACTATATATCTTTTGTCTTGCACCCAATGTCTGGTTTTCAATCAAAAGTTAGGAGATACATTTAAAAGTAATTAAAAATATGAGCCAGATGTTTGGCTTATTGTACAGTTTAAAATCAGGATTTAATATGTTAAAACTTTCATTGAAAAGATGAGCACAAAACTGGTAATTTGAGAACATAAGTGGAAACTAGGAAAGGTCCAAAAGAAATGCTAGGGATTTTTTTAAACTTTGGTAATAGTGAAGGAAAAATGCCTTCAGTGAGCTCATCAATAGACAGTACATAGCTAATAGAAAAATCAGTGAACTGGAAGATAGGTCAATAGAAATTACCAAAACAGAAAGACAAAAATAAAAACTGGAAAAAATAGAATATCCAAGAACTATGTGACAGCATCAAACAGCTTAACATACATGTAATTAGAATTACAGATAGAGAAGAGTATAAAAATATTTGTAGAGATGATAAATTTATGCTCACAAATCCAACAACTTAAATAAAACAGGAAAATTCCTTGTAAAATCCAAACTACCAAATGTTACTTAGTAGAAATCAAATGTGTATGTGTGTGTGTGTGTGTGTGTGTGTGTGTGTTTGTTTGTGGTGTGTGTGTGTGTGTGTGTGTGTGTGATTAAATACAGAGTTAAACAAGTTTTTAAAACAAACCAAAAAATGAGCCCATATGGGTTAAATGGTGAATTCTATCAGATATTTAAAGAAGCAAGTAATGTTAATTCTTCAACAATTCTCCCAGAAAATTGAAAATGAGGGATTTCTTTCCAATTCATTTTAGGAATTCATTCCTAAAATTTCATTTTCCATAGAATATAAAATGGCACAGGCACTTCTGAAAAAGAAAACCATGGCTCAATACCAAATTTCTCATCAGCATGGATACAAAAATCTTTGACAAAGTATTCACAATGGAATCTGACATTATGTAAAAAGAATGATACATCACAATGAAGAGAGATTTTTCCTAGGAATGCAAGACTGGGTCAATATTTCTAAATTAATCAATAAAATTCACCAAATAATGGATCTATGGAGCAAAACCATATTGTCATATTAATAGGTACAAAAAGTCATTTGACAAAATATAACACTCGTTCATTATAAAACCTCTTTGCAACTTTGTGTCAAAGGGAACATTTTTAAACTGATAGAGAGTGTCTATAAAAAATTCACAGTATATATCACACTTTAAATCCTTTCATGTAAGATTGAGCAATGGCAAAAGTATCTGCTATAACTACCTCTATTCAACATCATGTAAGAGGTCCTAGCCAGTGGAATAAAACAAGATAGAAAAATTATAATAAAAAAAAAGAAATGAGTGTAAGAGAGAGGAGGCGGGAGGGAGGAAGGCAGAAAAAATCATGGAGAGTAGAAGGAAATAAATGAAAACTGTTTGCAGATAACATGGTTGATGACAGAAAATCTCAAAGGATATGCAAAATAGGTGAGTTTAGCAATAGCAATTAAATTGTTTCTATATGCTAAATATGAACAATTAAAAATCAAAATGTTAAAAGTACCACTTAAAACAGTAGCAAAAAAACATGAAACACTAAATTGTAAGTCTAACAAAATGTGATATAACCTTTGTAATAAAAGCTATAGAATATTGAGGAAGGACATAAAAGGAGACATAAATGAGTGAAAAGATATATTGTGTTTATGAAGTGGAAAACTAAATATTGTTAAAATGCCCTTTCTTCACAAACTGATCTATAGATTCAACATGTCTTAACAAAAGTACTCTAAAGATTTCTGTAGAAATCAGAAAGCTCATTCTAAAATGTGTGTGGAATGTTAAGTAGCTACTATGGTTTGAACATGGTTTTTCCATCAAAGATTCATATGCTAGGGCCCAATGTAACAGGATTGAGGCAGTGGAACTTTAGACAGATGGTAAGTCCAGAGGGAGGAAGTAACTGCTTGAGCTAAAGCTGACTCAAGGTGGTGGAACTTTAAGAGTTGGGACCTAGAGTAAGATGATTACATCACCAGGGCACCACCCCAGAAGGGATTAGGACCCATCTCAAGGGAGGGGGTTATGTTTTGTGTGACTGGATTAGTTCCCAAGAAAGCAGGTTGTTATAAAGTGAGTCCACTCCACACACTTATCCCCTTTTGCACAAAACTGGTTCACTTTTACTTCTCCACCAAGTTGTAATGCAGTCGAAGGAGGCCTTCGACGAGACTCTATTATATTCACAAAAATGGACATTTAGTGCAAAAAAAAAAATGAATCTACACATAGACACAAAACTTAACTACAAATTAATGACAAAATTAACTCAAAATTTAATGCAGACCTAAATAGAAAACATGAAGCTATAAAAGTACAAGAAAATAACAGGTGAAAATTTCAGTGACATTGGATTTGGCAATAACTTATTAAAAATACAATGCCAAGGCATAAAAGCATAAAAGAAAAAATGATAAATTGAATTTCATTAAAATTAAAAATCTGTGCTATAAGATAAAGGTTCAGAGAGTAGAACCAGTCACGGAATGGGAGAAAATATTTACAAAACATGTATCTGATAAAGGATTAATATCCAAAATGTATAATGAATTAGACAAAGGGGATTGAAGGGAAGGGAGAGGGTATAGGAATAGGAAATACAGTAGAAAGAATAAGACATAACTTTCCTATTTTCATATATGAATATACCACTTAAAACTCCACATCATGTACAACCACAAGGATAGGATCCTGATTAGAATAAGTTATACTCTATATATGTATAATATGTCAAAATACATTCTACTTTCATGTATATCTAAAAAGAACATATTTTAAAAAGAAAAAGAAAAGAAGTCTTACACTCAACAATAAGAAAACAACCTGATTTTAACATCAGCAAAAATATGGGCACCTCACCAAAGAAGACATACGGATGAAAAATAAGTACATGAAAATATGCTCAGCATCATATGTCATTAGGGAATTGCAAATTTGATTAACAATGAAATACCACTGCACACCTAACATCCCAAACACTGGAAACATGAATTCTGGAGAGGATGTGGAGCAACAGAACCTCATTCATCGCTGATGGCAATGCAAAATGGTATAGCCACTCTGGAATTCAGTTTGGCAGTTACTTACAAAGCTAAATGTAATTTTACTGTATGATCCAGCAATTGCAACCCTTGGTATCTACTGTGATTACATAAAAATTGCATACAAGTGTTTATATGACTTTACTCATAAAACTTGGAAGCAACCAAGACACTATGCAGTTAGGTGAATGGATAAACAAGCTGTGATAACTCCATACAATAGGATGTTATTCAACAATAGAAATAAATGAGCTCTTACACCACAATAACATAAAGAGGATCCTTAGTGCATATTGCAAAGTAAAAGAAGTCAATCTGAAAAGGCTATATGTGCTGCTTGATTTCAACCATGTGGTATTCTGAAAAAAGTAAAGCTATGGAAGCAGTAAAAATCACTGGTTGCCAGGAGGGGAGGGTAAATAGGTAGAGCATAGTGATTTTTGGGGGGCACTGAAATTATTCTATGTAATTCTATGATTGTTAATACAAGTCATTATATATTTGTCAAAAATCATAGAATGTACAACTCAAAGAGTGAACCATAACTATGGACTTTAGTCAATAATAATCTATCAGTATTGCTTGTCAGTTATTCTAAAACCCAGAATTATGTGGGGGAAAAACTTCCATTTCCAAATTACCTTTCCAATACATAAGTATAAGTACTAGCAATGCTATGTAAAATATTTTAGAGCTTATCAAAAATCTTCCTATTAACAGAGGAAAACAACATGGAAACTTGTCCATGGTAATGGTTTCTGAAAAAAAATCCTTTGAAAATGTATAACCACAGACCTTCTCTCATAAATTTATGCTTTACATATGATTGAACAAATGTGAAGCCAAATAATTTGGATATGATAGTTCTGAGTTACTATCTTTCAGAGGCATTTGGCTAAAGCAAACGCAAGTCCTCTCATAAAAACAGATTGCCTAGAATTCCCATGTGTCAAGTTCAGCTAAGCATAAACAAACAATCCAAAATTATAAAACAAACACTTTGAGCAGCAGGTAATAGAAATAAGAAATATCAAATTAGGTACCTTAGTATTTTCAGATAATGGGATTTGGGGCTTAAACTATAAGTATGCTTAGGATGTTTAAAGAAATAAAATTTGAAGTTGAAGACATGAGAAAGAAACAAGACACTATCAACAGAAATAAGTATATAGAAAAGCAACAAAGAGGACTTAGAAAACTAAAAAAGTAATTATTGAAATTTAAAACCTAACCAATGTAGATACCCTTCAACAGATGAATGGATAAAGAAACTCTGGTATATATACACAATGGAATACTATTCAGCCATAAAGAAGAATAATATTATGGCATTTGCAAATAAACAGATGGAATTGGAGAATATCATGCTAAGTGAAATAAGCCAAGCCCAAAACACCAAAGGCCGAATGTTTTCCCTGATAAGTGGAGGATGATATATAATGGGGGTGAGGGTGGGGAATGAGAGAATAATGGGGGAACTTTAAAATACGTAGAAGAAAATGAGAGAGAGTGGGGTATGAAAAATGGTGGAATGAGACAGACATCATTACCCTATGTACATGTATGATTACATGAATGGTATGAATCTGCATTGTGTACAACCATAGAAACGAACTTATGTACCCCATTTGTGTATAATGAATCAAAATGCAGTCTGTAAAAAATTAAAAGCTAAATAAAAATAATAATAAAAAAAGGAAATTTAAAACCTAAGCGACATTTAACAGCGTATAACAGTATATAGCAGAAGGAACAATTGGAAATCTTCTAAGATGGTGCTAAAGAATTACCCAGAATGTGGCTCAAAGAGATAATGAGGTAAACTAAAAGAGAGCCAAGAGATATGAAAGATAGAAAGTAAAAAATTAACATTTTAACAATCAAAAGAATAAAGTAGAAAAATAACTCAAAAAGACAATGGCTAAGTGACATTTTTCCAGGTCATAAAAAATATTTATTATTAAATTTAGGAGAAACACTAATCCAAAAGAGAATAAATAAATAAAAGAAAACAAGGTAGTGAAGAGAAGGGTTTAAGAGTAACCAAAGACAGATTATTGACAAAGGAAAGATAATAAGCCAAAAGAAATATTTTCAGTAGCAAAAGTTGAAATCAAAATGACTGAATTCTGGCTAACCAAGGATAAAGATAGTTACTTAAGACCAAATCTCTCCACACATACTCCAGGTGTAATATAGAAAGAAAGGAGGAAGAAGAAAAAAAAAGAAAGAAGACAGTACTGCCTTCTAATTATGATAACTCTAATTAGAAAAATAATTACCAAATCTAAATACAGGTTTCTCATTGCTCTAGAAGTAAGCAGAAAATAAAAATCGAAACATTTCACCCTTTGAAAATCTTCCCCTTCAAGTAGGCAGAATAAACTGTAACACCATACTTCAAACTGAATTAAATATCCTCAAACAATCATTTTGGATATTAAAAAACAACTTTAATCAGAAATTCTAAAACTTTAGAAATGAACAAAAACAGGGAAAAAAGAAATTAGGGTTGAATATAAGAAAAAGGCAAAATGATCTCAAATGTAAAAATTAAATTACAAAGTGCCTTAGTTTTTATAACTCCAAATAAAATTTAGTAGAAGGCAAAGCAATAAAACAGTCAAGAAAAGTAAAATGAAATAAAGAATAATATAACAATATTTTTTTTTGGGGGGGGGACTACTGTGGATTGAACTCAGGAGCACTCAACCACTGAGCCACATCCCCAGCCTTATTTTGTATTTTATTTAGAGACAGAGTCTTGCTGATTTGCTTAGGGACTCACTTTTGCTGAGCCTGGCTTTGAACTCGTGATCCTCCTGCCTCAGCCTCCCGAGCTGCTGGGATTAGAATGAAGGCAAAGAAGGTTCAACATTCATACAAATGGAGTCTCTGAAGAAAAAAAAAAAAAAAAAAAGAATAAAATTGAACACTTATTTAAAAAGATAATCAAAGAATATCTCATAGAAGTCTAGAAAACTTGAATTTACACGTTGAAAGAACCTATAGAATGCATAATCAACTAAAAAAAATGAGTGTAAACTTTTAAAGATCAAGAGAGAATAGTCAGAACCTCCATCAGGGATAGAGTTTCAAATTCCCTACAAAGGAAAGAGAGATAGACATCAGACTTTTGAAGAGCAACATATAAAGCAAGGCAAAAATGAGTAGCATGTTCATGAATCTGAAAGAAAAAAAATGTAAACCAAGATGTACAGCAACCAAGTTGCACTTCAAGTGCCAATGCTATAGAAAAAAATTCTGAATATGCAAAATCTCAGGGGTATTGTTGAACAAACTAGTCTTTTGTGAGAAATCGACTAGAGGTTTAGATTTATTCAAGCAAGGGTGAATGATAAAAATCAGCAGAACAATTGCTGGTGAGCATTTAATATATTAAGTTGTAAAACCAAGGATACAAAAAAGAGGACAAACATGAAACAATAATGCTTGAAAAAATTGAAGGAAAGGGAAAAGAAAGGAGAAAGTAGAATAATCTCATTGATAGTTACAGAGGCAATAAGTGAGTCAAAAATATCATTAAAAACTGCAAAGATAATAAAAAGTTAAGTAAGTTTTCAATGAAAAAGCATAAAAACATACTGCACAAAGAAGTGTACTTTTAAAAGACATAAAAATAATGTGCTGATCAGCCTTATTAATAAATGTGAGTGGGCTTAAATGACCTATTAAAAGAAAAATATTTTTAAAAGTGGTTTATGAAGCAAGACCTCATTCTGTGCTGTATGTAAGGGAAACACTTAAAACAACATGATTCAAGGGACTAAAATAAAAGGCTGAGAAAATGTATAACAAGTGAGTGGGAAAAAAAATAAGGTAGGGTCATGTTCCTGATTACAAAGTAGAATTTAAGCCAGAAAACATTAAATATGACAACTATTAAAACTATGAATTTTATACTTTTGTAACATTTTATGTAAGTATATAAAATTATACAATTGCAAAAGTTTAAAAGTACAAGTACAAAATGTAAGTATTACAAACTCACTCTCTAACCTCAATGTAATAAAATTAGAAGTAAAATAAAATTTTTAAATCTTTCCTTTAGGAAATGCTAGAGACTTCTCTTCACTCCAGGGTGACAAGGGACATACAACCAAAATAACAGAATTTCTAAAATGTCATTATAATAAAAACATGACATTTGAGAACGTATGAGGTAACACTGAAAGAAGTGATCAGAGAAATTTTCATAGCCTCAAATACTTATATCAATAAAAATTGAAGAACAAATATAAATCAAGTAAATTCCAAGTTCAAAAAGGCAGAATAATAAAGTAAAAGAAATACAAAACAAATACAAAAACAAATATCAGTGAAATAAAAAAACGGGAAAAATTTTAAATCTTCAGAGGTATACTGCACACTTTGAGAATATAAACTTGAAGGTTAAAGGTAGATTTCTTCAATCTAAAAAAGGGAATCTACTTTTTTTAAAAGCCCTATAATTCATATCATACTTAAGATGAAATTTGGAAACTTCTTTCATGGGTGAGGAATAAAAGGAATATTTCCACTGTTAGCACTGTTACTCATTACACTGAATTTCTACTTTGTGTAATAAGACAAGAAAAAACAAGTAGGAGTCATAGTGAAAAGGAAAAAAAAGCATATTTATCTTCAAGAAGAAGGAAAAATATCCCAGAAATAAGCCTAAAGTGTAAGAAAATGCAGAAAACTAAAAAAGGGAAATATGGACAAATCTAAATAACTATTGGAAGCATTCCAAAAATCTGAATGTAGTAACAGACAACATCACTGTGCACATAAAATCCTAAAGCAATCTGCATAGAGCTATTAAAAGTAATGAGTGAGTTTACTAAAGTCACTGTAATGTATTACCTATGCACAAACGCCAATGATATTTCTATATACAAGCCACAAACAATTGGAAAAATAATTTTTATCAAAAAATATATAATATCATCCAATAACATGATATATTTATAAATACAGTTTTAAAAATACACTTATTTATAGGACAAGGCAGACACATAATCTAAATAAATGGAGAAAATATAATGTTTAAGGATTAAAAGACTCAGTAGGGTTAATACAATTTTTCTAAAATCACCCTATAGAATTAACACGATTCCATTAGAAATCTCTGCAGTATATTTTGTTGTAATGGATAACTAATTCTAAACTCATATGGAAGTAAAATAACTTTGAATCTTTAGGGAAATCTGGAAAATAAATAAAGTTGAAGAAATTACAATACAGGATCGATGGAACAGAATAAAGAATTCAAGAATAAACCCACACATATTTGATAGATTTATTTTAACAAGAGTTTCAAGCCAATTCATGGGGGAAAGGAAACTTTTTTGAAACAAATGGTTTTGGAACAACTCAATAAATGTATGGACAAAAATTAACCTTGGTGCACTCTTTACATCATATCAAAAATAAAAATTAATTCAAGATGTATCATAGAAATAAAAGCAAATCAAAACATGAAAACTTTTAAGAGTTAACCTAAGAGAATGGCTTTCCAACCCTTGGGGAAGTCAAATATTTCTTTGATAGAAAAATTAGAACCAGAAATTTTAAAAATTGAATCTGACATCATCAAAATCAAAAATTTCTGCTCTTTGCAAGATACCTTTTAGAAAATGAAAAGGCAAATCACAAACCAGTTGAAAATATTTATGATATATTTATCAAATAAAACAACTGTATCCAGAATATACATAGAAGTTCTAAAATGACAACACAATTTCACAACTTGGGCAGAAACACTGAACGGATACTTCATAAAATAAACTATAGAGGCACCTAGGAAGCTTGTAAAAATGTTCTCAATAGTAGACATCAACAAAATACAAATTAAAGTCACAATCAGACACCACTTCTTATCCATTATGATATATTGCTGGTGGGAGAATAAAATGGACGATATACTTTGAAAAACTACTTAACAGTTCCCTAAGAAGTTAAACCTACACACACCCTGTGATCCAGCATTAATTCTGTTTCTAGTTACTTACCCAAGAGAGATGAAAACACAAGTCCACAAATGTTTACAGCAGTTTTATTCCTAGTAGTCACAAGTGGAAATAACCCAAATGTCTATCAGCAAGAGAATGAACAATTGTAGTATATTCATATGATGGAACACTATCCAACAATAAAAATGAATGCACAATACCACATGGATGAATCTCAATAATATGATGTTCACATAAAGGAAACCAGACACAAAAGAGAACTTACCACATAATGACATTTACATCAAATTTAAAAAGATGGGTTGTCTATAAGTTTTGGAGGAATGAACCAGAAAGTAACAAAAAAGAAGCTTTCAGGGATGAATGATGGGAATGTTCTTTATCTCAACTAGAATATCGATTATATAACTACATACATTTTGTCAAAACTTAATTGCTCCTTTAAGATGTGACTATTTTTCTGTATTTTTTGTATATTTTATCTTGATCTTAAAAAGAAGTGAAAGATTTTTAAACAGAAAAAATAATAAGTGTCTAGTATAGAAAAAGATCCAACAAGAATATAAGGATTGTTATGGGGGAGTTCACACATCCTGAGGGGATCTTTAGATAGAACACAGGGGATCTGTGAACTTGGATGAACATTTCCTCTTCATTTTCATTTAACATAACTGAAATATATCATCTCACATCACTTCATCATCAGATTCATTTGTTATATTGCAATTATTGCAGATATTTTAAAATATTTTTGTATTTGTCACTACTTCAAAATTCTGTTAGCTATCAGACCTGCCAGCAGATCACATTACCATAGATACCTATGTTAATGTAGTCCTGTAATTTAATGCATATAAAAATGCATACATATCACATACACAAATGTGCTTTCTGTTTTTTTTTTTTAAATCATGGTAAAATATACATAAAACTTACCATTTTAACCATTTGTAAGCACACAGTTCTGTTGCATTAAGTGCATTTACCTGTTGTGAATTCACTACTGTCCAACTCTAGAACGTGCTTATCTTCCCTAGTTGAAATTGAGTGCCTATTAAACAATAACTCACTGTTTCCTCTTCCCCTGCCCCTGGCAACCACCATTCTTCTTTCTGTCTTCAGGAATTTAGCTGTCATAGGTTACCTTGTATAAATGGTATCATACGATATTTGCCCTTTTGTGACTGACCTCCTATCAAAATGTCTTCAAGTTTCATTCATGTTGTAGCATGTGTCAGCATTTCCTCCTTTTTAAAGACCAAATAATATTCCATTATATGTATCTACAACATTTTGTACTCTCATTCTTCCACTGGTGGAAACTGGGGTTGCTTCCATTTATTTATTTATTTATTTATTTATTTATTTATTAATGTGAATAGCCTTGCTGTTGATCAAAGGCATAAAAATTTTGTTCAATCTGTCTTGTTTTAATAAAAGTACATTGATATAATTGCTTTCCTCTGCAAACCTATGTATTATAATTCATACATTTAAAACATTATTCTAAGAAAGGGTTTGTAGGCTTCAACAGAGGTTCAGAATTCCCTGGCATGACAGGAATCCCCAAAGTAGAAAATCAGAGCAATGAAACATAACAAATCCTGAAAACTACAACAATAACACATTTTCTAAGGTAAAAAGTCATTTGGATTTCTGTATTCAAAGGGAATAGTATATACCCAAGAAAATGGTTAATATCAAGGCATAATTTGGTGCCCCTGTGTGCCTCGGAGGCCCTCGAGGTGCCTGCCTGGATGCAGGATGGCCGCCAACTTGTGGATGGGAGACCTGGAACCCTACATGGATGAGAACTTCATTTCTAGAGTCTTTGCCACCATGGGGGAGACCATAATGAGTGTCAAAATTATCCAAAACCATCTTACTGGGATCCCAGCTGGCTATTGCCTTGTAGAATGTGCAGATTTGTCCACAGCTGAGATGTATTTGCATAAAATTAATGGGAAACTCCTTCCAGGAGCAACACCTGAAAAATGTTCTCAACGGAACTATGCCACTTACGGGAAACAGCCAGATAATAGCCCTGAGTACTCCATCTTTGTGGGGGACCTAACCCCAGATGGGGATGATGTCATGCTGTATGAGTTCTTCGTCAAAGTATACCCCTCCTGTCGGGGAGGCAAGGTGGTTTTGGACCAGACAGGCGTGTCTAAGGGTTTTGGTTTTGTGAAATGAACTGGAACAGAAATGACTCTGACAGAGAGCCAGGGAGCGGCAGGACCTGGATCTAAACCCGAGCGACTGAGTGCGGCAATCCCTAAAGCCAGCCGTGTAAACCAGTGGAATACAGCCGAGGTAGAGTTACAGCGTAACCAGTGTCACCAACAGTACCAGAACTCCTACGCAGGCAGCTGCAGCTACAGTCACCCCCAACAGGGCCACACCCAGAGCACCACGCGGACATGTGAAGAAGTGGGAGATGATGCACTGGAAGCCCCCATGCCCAGCTGGATGCCACCGAGGCCACCAAGGCGTTCACGGAGCAGAGTGAGGAGCTGTATGGTGCACTGATGGACTTGGCAGCCCTGGACACGGTGTCTTCAGAGAGCCCTGCCGTGATGCAACCAGGACAAAGGACAAGCCAGGATGGACTGCGACTTAAAAGGAAAAAAATCGTGAAAACTTCTGCTTTCGGAAATGATTTGTACGATTTTAATGACTTTCCCGAGATTACTTCTACCAAAAAAAAAAAGGCATGATTTGTTAGAACAATAAGATTTTAAACAAAATGAACAGAAATCCCTTGGACATCCCTACAAATAGACAAAATCACTTATAAGGAAAAATATGTAAAATTGTCACCAGATTTTGAATAGTAAAGCTATATTCCAGAAGACAATGGAATAACATTTTAATAATACTCAAGATGGAAAGTGTGACTCATAAAAATTGACCTTCACCCAAAATTTAAATACCATACGCGAGTTGCTATAAATATGCGAGAACTCAGGGAGTATTTTTCTAAGAAACATCTATAACAGAACAATCTAATTTTTCTTTTGGTGAGGGAGGTACCAGGGATTGAACTCAGAGGCACTTGACCACTGAGTCACATCTCAAAGCCCAATTCTGTATTTTACTTAGAGACAGAACCTCACTGAGTTGCTTTGCACCTCCCCTTTGCTGAGGCTGGCTTTGAACTCAAGACCTCCTGCCTCAGCCTCCCGACCTGCTGGGATTACAGGTGTGCACCACTGCACTGCCGAAAATATCTTAAGATGATCAAAATGACTGGAGAGATCTTGACATAAGGATGGTTAGGTAATCAAATAACGGGTGAAAGACAATTTTTCTCCAGTGACAAAGCTGAAATAATAGAACTAGAATATCATCATTTTACAATCCATAATTTATTCATGGACCTAATCATTGTCATCAAGAGCTGATATCACAAAAAATGATAAAATGGTGTTAAATACTTCCTGTTGGAAGTGTCCAACCCCAAAAGCAGTCTCAGAAGGAAGAAATTTACAGGAAGCTGATAACATCTCTAACTGCCTGCCTATGGAAAATACAGGAACAGAATGTCAACACCAAACAAAAACAGAAAGCAAACTCCAGACTGTATAGTATCACTCAGGAAAAAATAACTGACTCCTTCAACAAAAGTTATAAAGGGGTGGAAGGAAGGTGGCAGGAAAATGTAACATATAAAAAAAGATTTAGATAGTGGTGTGTGCCTGTAATTCCAGGGGCTTGGGAGGCTGAGACAGAAGGATCTTGAGTTCAAAGCCAGCCACAGCAAAAGGAGGTGCTAAGCAACTCAGTGAGATGCTGTCTCTAAATAAAATGCAAAATAGGGCTGGGGATGTGGCTCAGTGGTGGAATGCTCTGAGTTCAATCCCTGATATCCACCCCCAAAAAAGACTTAGCCATATAACAACCAATTATCACTCATAAGATGATTAGGAAATATGTGCATTGACTAGATGCTTGAAGATATTGAGGAATTTTTAAATAGTTTTTAGGTATGAAATAGTATTATGCTAATTTTACAGTTTCTTATCTTTTACTGATACATACTGAAGTACTCCTGGGTGAAATTCTATGATGATTGGAATTTTGTCAAAATAATTAAGTAGTGGAGATAAGGGAGTAGAGTGAGGATATAGATGAAATATTTACTATGTATTGATCACTTGAAATTGAATGCAAGGAATATGGAAGTTCATCATTTCATTCTATTTTTTAAGTTGAATATTTCCATTAAAACATTTTTAAAAAATAAAATTATTTCACTTAACATAATGATCTCCAGTTCCGTTCATGTTGTTGTGGATGACAGAATTTCATTCTTTTTAAGGCTGAATAGTATTCCATTGTGAATAAGTACTGCATTTTCTTTATCCATTCATCAGCTGATAGCCACTTGGGTTCTTCCACTTCTTAGCTACTGTGAAGAATGCTGCAATAAACGTGAGTGCCGATGTCTCTTCAGCATCTTGATTCTTCTGGGTACGTATCTAGGTCGGGGATTTCTGGATCATATGGTAGTTCTATTTTTTTAGGAACCTCCATATTGTCTTGGATAATGGTCGTACTAATTTACATTCTCACCAACAGTGTGCAAGGGTTCCCTTTTCTCCCCATTCTTGCCACAACTTTTTGATAACTGCTCTTCTTACTAAAGTAATATCTCATTATGTTAAGTAAAATAAGCCAGACACAGAAAGCACTGAAGAGTCTCGCTCCTGTGTGGGATATAAAAACGTCAGTCTCACGGTAGTTGAGAGTGGAATGGTGGTTAGCAGAGAAAGTAGGGGGGGCGTGACCGGGAGGCCAAGGTCCCCAGCTTCAAGAGGAGGAGTAAGGAGTACCGGTGTCCCGCTGCACCGTAGGAGGACTGGGATGATGATAAGGTGCTGCGCATTTAAAAAGCTAAAAGAAAGGAGTTTGAATGTTTCCACTGTAAAAAAAAAAAAAATGATGGATATGTTTAGCCTGATTTAAACATTACCCATGTGTATGTTTGGAAATATCACATGGCATACCATAAATGAGTATGATCTCACATTTTTATGTATCAGTTAAAATAAAATAAAATTTTAAAATATGAAGAAGAGGTCAAGCGTAGTAGTGCTTGCCTGTAATCCCAGCAGCTGGGGAGGCTGAGGCAGGAGGATCACGAGTTCAAAACCAGCCTCAGCAAAAACAAGGCACTAAGCAACTCAGTAAGACCCTGTCTCTAAACAAAATACAAAATAGGGATGAAAATGTAACTCAGTGGTGAAGTGCCCCTGAGTTCAGTCCCTGGTACCCGCCCCCAAAAATGAAGAAGAGGAAGTGGGTATGGTGGCACACACTTATAATCCCAATAACTTGGGGGACTGAGGCAGGAGGATCATGAGTTCAAGAATAACCTGTGCAACCTAGCAAGACCTTCTCAAAATAAAATAATAAAATAAAACAAATAGCTGGGGATGTAGCTCAGTGTTAGAGCACTCCTGGGTTCAATTCTCTGTATTCCCTAAAAAATTTTATCAAAACTCGTTACAGTGTTTTTGACTGTAATCCCAGCGACTCCAGAGTCTGGGGCAGGAGGAACACAAGTTGAAGGCCAGCCTCAGCAACTTTGTGAAACCCTAAGCAACTTAGCCAGACCCTGTCTTAAAGTGAAAAATAAAAAAGGGCTGGAAATGTAGCTCAGTGGTAAAAACACTCCTGGGTTCAATCTCCAGTGAAGAAGAAGAAGGAGGAGGAGGAAGAGGAGGAGAAGAAGAAGAAGAAGAAGAGGAGGAGGAGGAGGAGGAGGAGGAGGAAGAAGGGGAAGGAGAAGGGGAAGGAGAAGAAGAAGAAGAAGAAGAAGAAGAAGAAGAAGAAGAAGAAGAAGAAGAAGAAGAAGAAGAAGAAGAAGAAGAAGAAGAAGAGGAAGAAGAAGAAGGAGGAGGAGGGGGGAGGAGGAGGGGGAGGAGGGGGAGGAGGGGGAGGAGAAGAGATAAATATCTTGAGATATATTTATATCTAAATCTATATATCTATCTAGGTATTATATCTTTATCTATATATATATCAATATCTATATAGATACATAGATATGTCTCAAGAAGAAAAACATTTTCTTGGAAAGGTTGATAATAAATTAAAAATAGGTACATGGAATTGAAAAATTATTAACTCCAGGAAAAAGAAAAAGCTTTTCAACAAGAGAATATAATACTTTTAATTTACTCGACTCCACTAAGAAAAATATAAACATAAAAATTAAATATTATGTAGTGTAAAAAGTCACTAACATAAAATTTAAATTTTGTTATATTATTTTCCATAGTGTAAAAAATAGGTTAGTCCTTTCTCTTACATAGTTGGTTGAAATTTATGTTTTTATTATCAATAATTTAGAAAGACTTTTCAGCTTCATAACTTGTTATTGGTAATGTCATGTCAAATTTCAGAATGATTTGTCACATTTGGGAAAATCCATCTTTTATATTTTGTGCAGTTAAATATCAGGGCTTTCAAGTTTTCTAGTGCTGTACTAATCTTTTCTTTTGTTGTTGTTTTTGTTTTTGTGGTGCTAGGGATTGAATCCAGGGCCTTGTGCATGCAAGGCAAGCATTCTACCAACTGAGCTATCTATATCCCCAGCCCCGTGACTAACCTTTAATATTCTTTTCCTATGTATACTCAAATCATTGGTCATCAGTCTCCAAATTGCATGGTATGATGAGTTTAATATTGTCTTCATTATTGCATATGGAAAATGACAAACCCCCAAATAGTGAGACCTGGAAAAGGGAGTGAAAAAGAAAGCCATACATTGATAGCATTGAGCCTTTCCCAATACAGTCTTTCCCAGGGACAAGATAGGCCCCGGAAGGAGATATCCAAGTCTGACAGTCTCTGGACAGAGGCCAAAGCATTGATCCTTCCCTAAACAAATCCTTTCCCAGATACCAACCACTGACCCCAGGTCCTCCATCCGGTCCAGTAAGATAAATCCCAGATACTCACCACTGGCCCCAGATCCCCTCCCATTTCATCCAGTAAAACAGACCCCAAATTCCTGAGTGCCCAAACTGACACATTCATTAATTAAGTCACCTCTTAGTATAACCTGTGTAAGCCCAGTCCCCTCTGTCCAGTGGCTCATTTTCCATCAGGAAAGTGGGTCCAGTGGCATCACCCCATTCCTGCCTGAAACTTCATTATTGAATAAAAGGCTAAACTGATCCATGAAGTTTGCATCAGGCCTGATCCTTTTATGCTAATATTCATTGATGTCAACATTTCTTGTCAAATCAGCAATATGTTTTTTCCATTTTACTCATATGATTTATTATTATATTACCAAATAATCTTAAAACCTATTCTTTATTTTTATTTAAAATTTGACTGTTAATGGATTAGTGCTATCATATGATCTGAATTTTTTATTACAATTAACCTCTTTTTTTTTGGTTCTTTTTAGTTATACACAACAGTAGAATCCACTTTGACATAATTATACAAGCAGGGAATGTATCTTGTTCTAATTCAGACCCAGTACTTCTCCTTCCCCTCCCTCTCCCCACTCTCTGCTCCCTTCCCTCTATTGATCTTTCTGTCATTTACCCATAGCTTGTTGTCGTGGTGGTTGGTGGTTGGGTTTTGGGTTTTGGTTTTTACAATCAGTCTCTTAATGTCAAGATAATTTCTGTTAGCCAGTTGTAGTGGCATACAACTATAATCCCAGCTACTTGGGAGAATGAGGCAGGAGTATTACAAGTTCAAGGCCAGCCCAGGCATCTTTGTGAGACCCTGTCTCAAAACAAAATAAAAAGCCTGAAGGGGTAGCTCAGTGGTAGAGTGCCCTGGGTTCAACCTCCAGAACCAAAAACAAACAAACAAACAACAACAACAAAAAAAAAACTGTAGATTTTATTTTTGTGTGTGTGTCTCATGTTCTATTAATGTTTTATTGACTTTCCTCTCGACTCTTTCTCTTAAAATTTTCAAGTTGGAAGTTTTCATATCTTTTCAAATCAAGATTTCATAATATTTTGCATATTTTATTGAAATATTCCAAATTAAAGTTAATTTGCCTCATCAATTTTTTTCTTTTTTTTTAAAATATGGAACACTTCACGAATTTGCATGTCATCCTTGTGCAGGGGCCGTGCTAATCTTCTCTGTATTGTTCCAATTTTAGTACATATGTGCAGCCAAAGGGAACACTGCTTCATCAGTTTTTGAGCAAATTTTTTTATGTCTTTTGTACTGGATTTTCTCTTCTGAACCTTTGAAAATATTTTTAAACCCTTTAAAATGTCACTGAACTTGTAAGTTTTGAATAGCTTTATAATGGGTGGAACATCACTTCCCCCAGGACTATTCGTATCAGGGAATAGTCTGTGGCCTTAGGCTTCATTTCTTGATGCTGGGTCACAAGCCCCAGAGGACAGCAGGAATGTCCTGGAAGTCATTCCTTTGCCAGCTAACAATACCTTGACCACAGCAAAGCTACTTCAAGCCCACAGAAACCCTAATTAAATTTGTCGCTATTTTGACTTCTGGTTAGTCAGATCCCCAAAACACCCATGGCTACTCCACCACCACCTCCCAACTTGAGGGAAAGAAGTGGAAAAAGAAAGCAAGTATAACCAGTGGTGTTATACTAGATTCTTCTTAAAAATTCATGAAAGTTTATGCCTTGCCAGAAAGTTCTCTGTACAAGAGTAACCCCGAAACTAGAACTAATTAACATCACAATATCTGGGCTTAAGGTTTTAGGGTTCTTCATTTTATGTATGTCTATTTTTCAACTTCCCCAGAATGAGTAGGACTTTTATTACAATGAAAAAAACATAATTAAGAAAGATGAAAAAAAAAAAGAAAGACGTTATTTGGAAAATAAATAAACAAACAAACAAACAAAAAAAGAGTTATTCCAAGTAGGAAAAAAAAAATAGTAAAGTGTGGTGTCATGATGTGTTATGGGTTTAGACATGAGATGTCCCCCCAAAACTCATGCGTGAGACAATACTAGAACCTTCAGAGGTGAAATGATTGGGTCATGAGAGCCTTAACCTAATCAGTGTGTTAGTCAGCTGATAGGGATAACTGGGTGGTAACTGTAGGCAGTTAGGGTGTGGCTGGAGGAGGTGGGTCATCAGGGGCGAGTCTTCAAGGTATCTATTTTGTTCCTGGTGAGCAGAGTCTCACTCTGCTTCCTGTTTGCCATGTCCTTCTTCCTGTACACCTTTCTGCCATAATGTTCTGCCTCAACTCAGGCCCAGAACAATGAGGTCAACCTCTATGGACTGGGACCTCTGAAATCATGAGCACCAAATCAACTTTCCCTCCTCTAAAATGGTTCTTGTCAAGTCTTTTGGTCATAGCAGCAAAAAGCTAGCTAGAACATGATGGGACTCTGTACTAGGTACTACAGAGGCATAGAAGGAATAGTTCAATGATACTGTCATGGGGGGACAAGGTATGGAGAGGTTTGAGGATGGTCACCAAAGTCTGCATTATGGCAATGACAGCTAATGCTGCTGAATCTGAAAGTAGGTGCTGCCAGGCTGATGTGGAATAGGGGTAGCAATCGACACAGCGGTTGAGATGCGGACATTCCAGGTCAGAGGCACGGCACTTGGGGAGTCAGATGGCACCCATAAATGGTATGGGGTAAAGAGGTCAGCGAATCGGATGGCACGTGTGAGTGCTGCAGAGTATGACAGAACAGTAAGAAGGAAACAGAGGCGGGTAGGCTGCCAGAGTGGGAATTATTATCGTCTATTGACTATATAATATGTGCCTTGTGCCACGATGAGCATTTTGTGTGTGCTGTATCATCTTATTCTCAATACTACTGCTCTTCCCATATTTGTCTTCAGTCAGATGAGGAACTGAGGAAACGGAGGAGCTGTTTTGTTCATTTGGGCTCACACATCTGAGGAGTGATGCAGCTGGGATTTGAGGCCAGACAACTGAATTCCAGAGTCCATCCCCTTCACCACAACGATAGAATGGAGAACCTTGCCCACTCTGTTAGCAATTTAGGACTTTATCCTTTAGTAAACCCAGGGGCCATGAAAGAGGCTTAAGAAGGAAAGCGATCCAAATGACCAAGTTCATTGTACTGTAACTCTCTTCACAGTTATAAGTCTCTCGGGGGAAGGAACAGAGTCACCGAATCTTTGTATTCCTAACACCAAGCCCAAGGCTGGGTTCTTGGCAACAACTGTTTGTGGAATGAATGAATGAGTGTCCAGGTGTCTTATCAGTCAATCTTAGCTAAACCCTTACTTCTTACACACAGCAGCCGTGAGAGAGAAATAGGCTTTGGATACCATCCCTGAGACCCTGGCTATACAACCCACTGCAGTTGGGGTGGTGTTTCTCCAGGTCTTCTTGCGTCTGCTCCCAGTAAACTACAGGACTGCTTCTCTTCTCCGTGGCAGGATAGATAAACTTCATCTCAGTCACCCTCTTTCTCTGGAGATCTTCTAGAGCTACTGCCCACCACTAAGTAGAACCCAGCTTCCCAGCAGCTGTCACCAGCATGGCCATCTGAGTCTCAGCCGCCACCACCATTGCAGTCCTGTGCCTCTGTACTGAACACTTGCCCCACGACTGGTTCCACCCTCAGAACCAGCCACAGCTCTTCCTCCTGATTTAAAAGGTTTTCTTCCAAGTAATGCAATTTTCTCCCCAAGCATTTCCTGCCTGGCCTCCCAGAGATTTCTCTGTCAGAGCTACAGTTTTCTCATTTGAGATGCTGAAACCAAGTTCTAGGACTTAGGCAGAGGAGCTGTTCTTGTGACTTCTACCCTCTGGTTGCACCGCAGTCATGTGGGCTTCCTGAGATACAGGGTCCTCATCTCTAAAATTAAATTTTTCCATCTTGAGTTAGGAGTCAGGACTCAGCCTTCTACTCTCGCTCCAGTGCCTAAAGGTAAATTGCCTGCCTTACTGATGTATCCTGCCACCTCCCCGCCAAAAAGAACTGAGCACATATTTGTTCAAAGGCTTCTGATGTCTAACAGAGGGTGGTAGTAAAGGTGTGTCTATCATCGATTCTCTTTGGTGTTAGGTCCCCATGTTAATAAGCACTTTGTAACACATCCCAATGTTCCCATACTGTTGAGAATGTTGTGCATTATGACTTCTACATCACGTCACTGATATTCTTTGTGACTTCACTTTTAGTTTGCTTGTATGCCTCTGTATTTGTGTGCTAGCAAGTGTTTATTATGAATTCTTGAACTGTAATGCAGTTCTACGTTGAAGTTAACAAATATTCCTAATTATAAAGCACTTCTATAAAATGATGAAAGTCATTTTCTTTTCAGAGAGAGAGACAGAGAGAGAGAGGAAGAAGAGGGAAAGGAAAGTAGAAGAGAAGGGAGGAGGGGAAGAAAGTGTGAGGGAGGGAAGAGAAGGGGAGGAAAGAAAGCAGCATTACCTTAAATGTATTCATAAATGTCTGATACATTTTGACATCATAAATATCAAAATATAAAAAATACATCTCAAAATTGAAAAAAATATATGGTAGTTTGACAGATCTGTTCTGTGTAGTCTGAATTTTGCTTACTATCTCTAGGGCCATTTTCTCACATAAAATGAGTGTTTGGACTAGATAAGATCTCTCCCAGTTCTATGATTTCTTTTTAATGATGAGCAACAAAAAGAAGGGCTGGTTCCACAATCCAGTTATTATGAATTAAGCAGCTCTGAACATTGATGTGGCTGCATCAGTGTGGTATGCTGATTTTAAGTCCTTCGGGTATAAACTGAGGAGCAGGATAACTGGGTCAAATGGTGGGTCCATTCAGATTAGCCAATCCCAAAAAATCAAAGGCCGAATGATCTCTCTGATAAGAGGATGATGATACATAACGGGGGGTGGGAGGGAGGCAAGAATGGAGGAAGGATGGATTGTACAGAGGAAAAAGAGGGGTAAGAGGGGTGGGGGAAGGAAAAATATCAGAATGAGACAAACATCATTACCCTATGTACACGTATGATTACACAAATGGTATGACTCTACTTCATGTACAACCAGAGAAACAAGTTGTACCCCCTTTGTTTACAAGGAATTGAAATAAATAAATTATTAAAAAAATAAATAAATATTAAATCTCACTTAAAAAAAAAAAAAAAGAAGGGCCGTGGAATAATGATAAAATCAATGCACTAAGAGTTGGATTTTTGGCCCTTACTCTGACTCTCACCAGTTGTATTACCTTCAGAAAGTCACATGGACTTCCTGAGATATAGGGTCCTCATCTCTAAAATTAAGCAAGTAGACTCTGCCTCTAAAACCCTGAAACAATATTCCCAAAACTGTGTTCTGTTACTAATGTATGTCTTGAGGGGACCCCCAGTATTTTGCCTGTTTAGCTTACCTTATTCCTTCATTTGGGAACAGCATTCCTCTTGACCTTTTGGAAACTATCCATCCCTTTCCCATAATACCCTGTTTGGATTGTCAAACCCTTCTTCCGAATGCCTCCCTCCCCAGGCCAATTAGGTGGACCTGAGACCCATGAAAGGTCAGGAAGACCTTTTCCCAAGGTATCTGAATCTAGAGTGAGTGACGCAGGAAGTTAGATCTGGGTCAAATCTATGGCAGCTCCCTCGTGTTCCTATACCTAGACCTTTGGAACTACTCACACCTCAGCTCATCTGAAGATTAGTTGTTTGAATTTTCCAGCAATTCTGTGACATACCCAATATTCTGCTAATTCATTCCTTTGTGATTTAAGATAATTCAGAGTGTCCATTAAAAAGGGGGAAAGGTCTGAGATCAATTAAATTTGGGAAATAATGGGTTAACTGTTAGCTGCAAAACATCTCAAATATTTACTATGCTAATATGCATTATGGATTTCCAAGTAAAAAATATAAACTGCAGCATTTCCCAAACTTACGTTTTGTTATAATCATTTTCTCATCTAACTCTCATTAACATTTCATTACACAAGAGTTTAGGAAACATCACTCCAGTATTACCTAGGGCCACCCTTCTGTTTGGAAATGTACATGTGCCTAAACATAATTATCCAACCAGTAATTCCAATATAGTAGGAGGAATAATGTCATAGCATAAGTCAATAACAGTACTTATTTAGTGCTCACTATATGCCAGGCCCTAGCATATGCCAACTCATTTAATTCTCAGAGTAACCCTATGAGTAAGGCTCAGTTATGCTTTTCATCTTATAGATAGTAATACTAAAGTACTGAGAATTTAGTTACTGACCACATGGCTATTTAGAGACAGCCTGGGATACAGTTGTTAACATGCATCTTCCTAATTATTTATTTCAGTTCAAATATAACACATAGGTTATTTAGAGAAATATAAGGATTACAATATTAAGATGGTTTGGGTGAGAGGAATGACAACACATGACAAGAATAAGTCTGCTGAAATATTATACAAAATTATGATTTGGAAAATGTTCTTTGCTAAGATGACCCTAATGTACAGACTCTAAGCTATCCAGGTCCTTTATTTGGTGCTTCTCTTGACGACCCACAATCCAACGGTGCAATTACATTTCCATGATCTCAAGCATTAAGAAGTAGTGTATTTACTTAAAAAAAAAAAAGTAGTATATTTCCTTTTGAGACCATTTCACCTGGCATTGTGGGTAACACCCCTATGAAGGAAAACTCTGTTAGTGGAGAAGATGGAAGGAGGAAATACAGAAAGTGTTATGCTATAGTTAGGATGTGAGGTGTCCCTCAGAAGCTCCTGTGTTGATGCAGAGGTGAAATGATTCAGTTATAAGAGCTTTAACCTGATCAGTGGATTAAGCCATTTGGTGGATTAATAATTTGAATGTATTACTGGGTAACTCTAGGCAGGCGGGAAGTGGCTGGAGGCAGGTGGGTCACTGGGGGCCTACCTTGAGGATTATATATCTTGTTCCTAGAGTCTCTCTCCCTGCAGTTTTTCTCTGCCATACTTCTTTACCATGATGTTATGACTTTTCTCAGGCCCTGAGCAATGGAGCCAGGTGACCATGGACTGATCCTCTGAAACCATAAGCCCCAAATAAACTTTTTCTCCTCTAAGTTATTCTTATCAGGTATTTTGGTCACAGCAATGAAAAGTTGACTAATACAGAAATAATAGTTGGAAGAAACATCTAATATTCCATCACAATATGACAACTGATCCCCCTTTTTAAATTGTTATTTTAGATAACTAGCATTGGACTTCTTTAATACAGTAGTTTTATCCTCAACCATGGTCTAGTCATAATCTTGGGCCCTGTCACCATTCTGAAATTTCCTAGGAATGAGGGAAATATGTGGGGAGGACAATTAAATGACAAACAGCCAGGAAGACAGAACTCATGGGGAAAGGCACTGAAGAGAAAAGACAGATGGCTGTGAGAGAGTTATGTGAAGCAGTGAGTCAGTTGTTGGCTGTCTTATTTCCAATTTAAAAAAATATATGTACAACAGATTTATTCTTGTGAGGAGTTCAAACAATGCAGGTGAAGCAAACATTTCTCTTGAACTTCTGTTCAATCTCAGTCCCTTCCCTGGACTCAAGCACAGTTATCAAAATGGTATATGTTCTTCCAGGTATTCTGCTTGTACTTAAATGCATATGCAGGATGAAAAGGGATGGTTATAAATTGTTCATGGGCTTTCTCTGATATCACTGATATAATTCATTTTGTATTGTTCCGCTACATGCTCTTTTCACTTAGCAGTCTGTCTTAAAGAATCTTCTCTGCCATTATTCTGTTTTTTAAAATTAACTGAGAATTCTGTAAAATAAATGGATAATTCATTCAACTATTAATTTCAGTGGTCTCCAATATTTTGTTCTCCTAAACAGTGCTGAGTTAAAATTCTTATGAATGTCTCTTTGTACATTTGTGTAGGTATGGAGAACAAATACTCAAGGTAAAATTCTGGGCCAAAGGGCATGTTCAAATTTTTTTTTTTAGTAAATACTGCCAAATTGCCCTCCAGAAAGCCTTTTCCAGTTTATACTCTTACCAATAATGTGACACTTGCCTAGAGTTGCTACTATCAGTGTTTACTGTATTTTCCAAACTGATGGGTGAAAAATGGTTTCTCATTGTTTTAAAATTCATATCTTGGAATACTTGAGAGCTAAGCATCTTTTCACATTCTTGTTTCTAATACAAATTTCTTATTGACTTTTCTGTTTAATTTCTGCTGCCCATTTTTTTGGGAGAGGAAGTGTTTCTTTTCTTACTGACTAATAGGTATCATTGTATCAATATTACATAAGTTACATATATTGCAAATATTTTCTCAGGTCTACAACTTGCCTCTGCTATTTTAATTATGATGTCTTTTGTCATACAGAAGTGTTTCATTTTTACATAGTGCATATAGTGTCTTAAACTTTATCGTATTTTTGTTTGTTTAATTCCTTTTGAAGAAGAACTTTCTAACATCAAGGTTAAATATATTTTTTCTAGTACTTCAAACGAGTCTATTTTATGTTTTGTGTCAAGTGGGGGTGTAGTTCTGGGTATTAAATCCAGGGCCATGCTAAACACACACTCTACCACTGGGCTACATTTTTAGCTCCTGTTTGATTCTTCAGTTCACATGGATTTTGCCTTGAAAATTGTAGAAATATTATTCTTTCCTCCTAATTGGATAACCAATTGCTCTGATTCCAATTATTGAATTTATCTTTTATTTAGATGTTGATTTAAAATGCTACATTCTTATATGTCACATATGTATCATGTCCTACTACGTAGATCTGTTTCTGTGCACTTTGTGTTTGTTGCTCTATCTCTTTGCCAGAGCTACTCTGTTTTTATTACCATTGCTTCACAGTGTTTTTTAATACCTGGGTAGGCATGTGCTCTCTGACAATTTTATTTTCCCTTGTGGTGCTGGGGAACACAGAGCCTTACTTGTGCTAGACAAGGGCTCTACCATTGAGCTATACCTCCATTCCTGACTTGTCTTTTAAAGAATGCCACGGGCTGGATGTGGTGATGCACGCCTGTAATCCCAGCCGCTTGAGAGGCTGAGGCAGAAGGATGGCATGTTCAAAGCCTGTGTCAGCAAGAGCAAGGTGCCAAGCAACTCAGTGAGACCCTGTCTCTAAATAAAATACAAAATAGGGCTGGGGATGTGGCTCAGTGGTCAAGTGCCCCTGAGTTCAATCCCCAGTACACATCACCGCCACCGCCCAACTGCAAGAAAAAAAAAAAAAAAAAAAAGAATGCCAGGAGCTCTCTTCCTCAATGCTCCCTACAGAGGTGGCAGCCATTTCCTATTCAGCAACATGGCTGTTCTCAAACCTCTCAGGAAGCCCAAAATCATCAAAAAGAGGACCAAGGAGTTCATCTGGCACCTGTCAGACCAATATGTCAAAATTAAGCAAAATTAGTGGAAACTCAGAGATACTGACAAAAGGGTGTAGAGAAGATTCAAGGCCCAGATCTTTATGACGAACATTGGTTTTGGGAGAAGCAAGAAAACAAAGCACACACTGCCCAGCGGCTTCCAGAAGTTCCTGGTCCACATCGTCAAGGAGCTGGAAGTGCTGAGACTACTCACCCTGCTTCCTTCAAGAACCTCAGATTCATCACAAAAATAGTAGCCCAGCTGGCCGTCAGAATCACCAATCCTAATGCCAGGCTGCACAGCAAAGAAAATGAATAGATGGTTCCTGTGCACATTTTTTGTGCTTAAATAAAACCACAAAAACCACTAAAAAAGAAACAAAAAAGAAAGCCATCCATCCTTGACTATTCTTGCATGTGTACATTTCCCAATTCATTTTGAAATTGTATTATCTTGTTCTACAAAATTAACTGTTGATATTCTAATTGTTGAATTTCATTTGTTATTATAGTTTGGAGAGAACATGGAATAGCTCTCTGTTTATGCAGGTCCTATAAGTTACAAGTTATAGTACAAGTATTCACAGTATAAATTATCCATGTTATTCATATAAATATAAGTTAACATAGTATAAGTTATTCATATAAATCTTGCACATTTTATATTGTTAAGCTTAAATATTTTTCATTAAAAATTTTCCATTTTGTCTGGGATCCTTTTTATTATTTTTAAAATTGTTTCATCCCTATTGCATATTATAGCTATTGATGTTCTTTATATTGATCTTCCACTTAGGTATTCTACTAATGTTTTCATAATTTTCACTTGATTTTCTAGGGTTTTGTAGGGTAAATAGTTTTATCCCTTTCTAATCCACTTACCCCTTATTTCTTTCTTTTTGTTTTATTGCATTGCTTAGAGTGTCAAATACAATGCTGACTATTAACAACACTGTGACAGATATCATGTCTGGCCTGTCTTACTTCTAATTTCTATTTTAGTGAAATTTGTTCTGTTTCCAGAGTAAGGTGTTTTCCTATTTTTTCTTACTAGATATTCTTTATCAAGATAAAGAAATTTCTCTTTTTCTGATCTGATAGTCAGTTTTACATGCCTGTTGAACTTAACAATTTATTGGCATTTATTCAGCTGTATAGTTTTTCTCCCTCTATATGCATACATATATGTGCATATAAACATATATATGTATCTAAGTGTGTGTCATGAATTGTATTTAAATACTTTCTAATGTTTAATTACTTTTACATTCCTGGAATTAAAACTACTAAATCAGGACATTTTTGAGTATCTATGTTCCAATTGTGTTTTAAATAGATTTCCTTTCATATGAAGTATTTGTTCTATATTAGCATTTACCACTTGATGTATGTTAGCCTCATATGACAAGAGAACTTTTCATCTTATCATGTGCTTGAAGAACATGTTTAACATGTGAATTGTCCATTTCTTGAAAGTTTCCCAGAACTTCCCCCTGAAGTCATCTGTGCCGGGTATTTTTTGGGTGCATATTTTACTAACTTCTCAATTTCTGTTGTGGATAATGGACTATACAAGTTTTTAAATATTCCTTGAGTCCATTTAGATCATTTATATTTTGTTAGAAAAATTTTTATTTAATTTACATTTTTCAAATTTTCTATGAGCACAGACTCTGCATCCCACAGGTTTTGATATTGGTGGTCTATTTCTGAATAATTTGAAAACTCTCTTTTGATTTCCCTTTGGAGACATAAATTAGTTTCAAAGTATCTTTGTTTTTGTTTGTTTTAAACTATCTTATTAAGTTACGATTGACATACAAAAATCTGTACACACAATATATAAGACTTGGTAAGTTTGAAAGTAATTATATCTGTAAAACCATCGCCACAATCAATGTTGTAAACATATACATCTATTTTTTATTTTTAACTGTCATTTCATTTTTGTGTTCTGATTTTATTGCATTGTAGTGCGTAAATGTGACTTGCTTGGTTCATGCTTGGGAAATTTGCTGATTTTTGTGTTTGGCACATTCTCTGAAATTCTGATTAAGTAAGTTCTGAAATTGGACCAGAGACTGTCTTTTCAACAAGTGTCATTATTAGATTCTGATACAAATAATCCAAGCAGCACATATAAAAATAATGCTCCATGAAAAATGCTAATGGAAGCTGTGGACTCTTTCCTGGAGACTTCTAGACATAGAAGAAAGGGAAGGCCAGCTATGTATGCCTGGTTGAAAGACCATGACCCAGAGCCAACCTAGACTCAAAGACTTGCTGTACCTCTTACTCAGCTGTGTGATGTTGGGTCTGTTACTTAGTCTTTCTGAATCTTGGTTTCAATATTACAGGACATATGTAATACAACTGGAATGAATGGCATTTAAACAGTAACTTCTTCAGAGATCTCTAGTAGTTCCATCCAGCTAGGAAAGTTTGTCTGGAACAACATATTAGGAAAGTGAAAGGTCAATATGGATTATTCAGGCTGCACAGTCTTCTCATTTCCTTTACTCTTCTACTTTTTTAGACAGAGGAAGAGAGACAAGTACCACATGGTGATGAACTAGCAAACTTACTATCCTTTGAGTTTTCTGGTGTCTCATGTTAGACTAAATCTCCTTAAATTCCTTGGATTGGGGTCAGGGTGATCAGTTATAGGTAGGTTCTTCTTCTAGAGAGGGAGTTCTTTGTTTGGCATAAGAGGGCAGGAAACATGGAAATAACATGACCAGTGCTTCTTCCAAACAGCAAGCTTACTTGGGGGAAAGATTCAAGCTGAGAAATCTAAAACTAACTCAGACATTTCAGGACCCTTTGCCAATGAAGAAGTCTCCCTGGAGATGTTAGGACTGTTTCTATCTGCTAAAACTCCTGAAACCTTGTCAGATTAAGACAGACTTCAAGAATGGATTGTTCATCTGTCAGAGTCAGTTTGTAATCAGTGACCAGTGAGAAGCAGCCTCTTCCTCCTTGTTGTTGAGAGCTCATTAGATGGACTGCTATCTGCATGTGTGTGTGCACACACACACAGAGAATCCTATAAATAGGCAGGTGATTTGCAGCAGAACTCATTGCATCTTTGCCCTAGACTTCTGATCAGCACAGCCAGTGTTCTCACCAGCATGTGCCAAAGCTCATGGACAAGGTCAGCAAATGTGCTCACTCTGTGGTGAAAGCTGCCCCTGCCTCTGTGCCTCCCGAGAGGTGAGTACTCCCTGGTCCCTGTGTTCAGATCACACCAGAACTCTGCACACAGTGGTCATGGGGGAGATATCACAGGTCTTGACTCTAGACTGCCTCACTGACTCTAAATGGTTTTCTCCTTCTCTAGATATCTAACTCTGCTTCTCTTGTCCCCACGTTCTCTGGTTAGTTGCTTCTTTCTCTGTATCTCCTACTCATTGCACCCCCTGTCCTCCTGGCTCTAGCTGAGGGTTAGATGACTTGCATGTGACTGAGAGAACCAGTCTGGTTTTGAAGTAACTTGAAAAGAAAGTGTTCTCAGAGCCACCTGGCTGAGGTGAGAGGATTCCAAACTCTTGGGTCAGGTGCACTCTGCTCCCGAGGTGCTCTCAGTCTGCGTCCGACTCGCTGTTCATCTTCTGGTTTTTTCCAGTCTTTGGTTCTAGCTCTCTGTCCGCCTCCCCATGTTCCTCACCTCCCACTACCTACCTTTCATCATTTTCCATACTTTTTCAGCAGGAATAACAGAAAGGGCACTGTCCTGGGAGCCAGGTAACTTCTTTTGCTTTTAATAATTTATTGTTAAGTAGCCTTGATGCCAGAAGTTTTGAGGATGCTAAAAGCCCTAATCAGAGCCCTGCTTCTGCCCACCTTTGGCAATCTGACAAGTCAGGTCACTGGCTCTGTCCTGAGGTTCCATTCCCCACCCCAAAGTTGTGTTAAAAGCACCTTTTTAAACTGTCAACTTCCTCACAGGTTGTTTGCAGGGAACACAGAAGGGAACGTAAAACTGCAGAGTCACAGAAATGTCAGGGATTATTGCAATTGTTACATTTTTCACAATCTGTTTTTGCCTCCTCTCACCCCTAACTCTTTCACTATTTCCCTGTTGAGCTTCATCTTTTGTTTTCTGTTCATCTGTTCAATCTGCCTCACAATTTATTCCTCTTCCTTCTTTTCCATTTCTGCTCTTCTCTCAGTTCATTTGCCTATGTGAATAGTTTTCCTGTTCATCTTTGCATTTTTCTTTCCTGCTCCTTTGAGAAAAGATGGCAGAAGTGTCTTAAAGAAGTTTGTGAAGGGCTGGGACTGTAGCTCAGTGGCAGAACACTTGCCTTGCATGTGTGAGACACAGTTCAATTCTCAGCACCACATAAAAGCAAATACATAAAAAAAGATATTGTGTCCATTTACAGCTAAAAAAATTTTTAAAAACATGCTTCATATTACAAAATGATATAAAGAACATAAACACCCAGCCCCCACCCCCAATTTTCTCTAAGAAGATCTAGAAAATAAATAAAATTAAAAAGAAGTAGAATGAGGCATTGTGAATAAGATGGGAACTTAATTTGGCATACAAAAGAATGTCCTGGTCTGGAAAAGTGATCTTTGTAAAACCCTAATTTCATTATATTATTATATTGTGTGCATGGATGAATATGTAACAATGAATACCACCATTATACATAACTATAATGCACCAGTAAAAAAAATATGGATAAAGACAAAAATAAAACCATAGTTTCTGCCTAGTGGCCTTTTAAAATATCAATCTGTGGAAGTGGAATATTGGTCAAGACTTTGAAACATCTCTCCCAACATGTGAGGAGCAAGGAAGAAAAGAAAGGAGATTAACAATAAAGGAAAAGGTAACACACATATCCTAAGAGATTACTGTTCATCGCCCACATTGTGTATTATTTCATTATCAGTTGATGTTTACATCAATCCAAAAGTGAAAGAGATTATATCAAAGTGCTTTTAGCAAGTGGTAAAACTAAGATGTAAGTACAGTTTGGGCATCCCTAATCTGAAAAACCCCAAATCAAAAATGATTCAAAATCCAAAACTTTTCAAGGGCCAATACAATGCCACAAGTGGAAAACTCCACGCCGGACCCAGCGTGGCCAGTTGCAGTCAAAATGCAGGTGTATATCATACAGTTTACTCCCCAAGGGAAAGAAGACCCTTCAACCTTGATATACTTTTTTCATGTACATCCATACGTTTAACCAAGATTGTGACACCTCTGCTTTCTGATGCTTTGATGTACACAAACTTTTAAAATCATGCACAAAATTATCAAAATGGGGTATAAAATCACTTTCAGGTTATGTTTATAAGTCATGTAAGAAACACAAATGAATTTCACATTTAGACTTGGGTCCCCACCTCAATGTATCACATTTTTTGTATATATAAGTAATCAAAAATATGAAAAATATGCCATTCAAACCACTTTTGGCCTCAAGCATTTCAGATAAGGGATATTCAGTTTGTGCTGGTTAATCTAATTCCAAACCCAGAGATACTTGTATACATCTGCCATATGTGTGAGGGTTTCATATGCAGATTGATGTTGAACCTCAAAAAAGTATATATGAAAGTTCCAAATACTAGCTTATTAACTAATTAACCCTTTAGTTCTAAGACTTTCAGATATGATTATCTCTTATTTTTATCTTTGTGTTTCCGATTATTTTTACCTTTGTGTTTCAGATTATTTTTACAATCAGTATAATTTCTCAAGACAATGTAAATAGCACTGTAGTTCATATTAACCATGGTCTTGCTAAGACTGCTGAGAAAAGGCAATCTAATGCTTGATCTTGCTACCATGAGTGACAGCTCTCGTGTATAATTTCCTACAAGCATATTTTGTACAAATAACTGAAACCGTAATATTCAGGGGCTAATTTTATGTGTGGATTAACAGGTTGCCTTTTCAGCTTGTTTTCTCTCTACCTCTTAGGATGTAAATTTTTTCAGGGTGGGGAGCTTTCAATTTTGATTATTCATTTTTCTGAATTATTTACAATAATCCCCTAGGAGTGGTTATTATCAGGAGATCCATTCTATTCTCTGGTTTGCTTGATTTTTTGCTTTATATATAATTTAGACTGGAACTCTGCTGGGAAGATGATGAGAAACTATCAAGGGTTTTAGAGGAAAGGATAAGTAGATAAAAGATTTATCAAGCAGAAGGAAAATAGACTGAAACAAAGAGCCAAAGTAAGCTTATCTGTGCTGTCTCCCACTCACATGGATACTAGAGAAGTTTTTTGTGAACAGAGCTTGGGCTTTTCTCTTGTATGTAGTATTAAAAATCTGGCATGCCAAGCAAGAGTCCTCATGTCAGTCTGATCATCATTAGATGTGGAAGTGTATTTCAGGGTTCCTCAATTGCCAAGATGCAGAGAATTTGTAGAGGATACAACTACATGAGGGCAGAATCTAGAATGGTGGAAAAAAGGGAAAGCAACTACATTTACCTTGAAAAGATAGCTGAGAAGAGCGGATAACATAGCAGAAACATAGCAGTTATGTTAAAGATAACATAATAGAAAATATTATGATTTAACAAATTTGTTAAATGTGTCTACCACCTAGTAAACAAAAGGTTAAACATAAATCTCAGTCTTTGTTGAAGGCTTGACAAAATAAAGAATACAGAAGAGCTGTAGTTGAGACCTAGCTAGGTATCTGATTCCAGTATCTCTTTTAAGTTCACTAACAATCTCAAAAGCTACTTAAATATTATTTCCATCATGGCCTAAAGGGAGAAAACTAAGTATCCTGGAACCAATATTCCTATGAACCCAATGATTAATTTTCACCAAAGCAGTTTCACCTAGAATTCACATTTATTAAATTGATAACATCTTGTACATAATTAGATTATTTCAGCTTTTAAAGTTTTCTATTTTTGCATATAATTAGGGGATCTTTCTTTCTCTTAATTTTAATATTTAAAGAAATCATCTCAGAACATGACAATCTGAAATTTGTCTATCTAAAAGTATTTTGGTTAATTATATCATGATTTTAATATAACATGATGTATGATTTATATCATGAATCCTTAAACATAAAGTCCCTTTCCACATTAAAATGTGTATAAATATAGAAGTATAAAGAATGCTGAGTTTTTAAAAATAGAGATGAGCATTAAAAATGAATTGTTCATAACTCCAACTATAAACAGCCTCTCTTAATATTTTGGTGAACTTTTTCCCAATCTTTTACTTATGCAAAGAAAAATTTCTTTTTAATTAATGTAGTCTTGAATGTAACAATATACTGGTATGTGTTTTGCTTTTTGTTTCACTTTAAATTATATTTTAGCATCATTACTTAGTCTTCAAAAACATAATTTGAATGTCTGAGTGATACTTTCTTAATTTCATTCTCTATGATAATTATCCATTCCTTTATTATAGTTCCTAAGTTTTTGCTATTACAAATAATTCTATAATGGACTATTTTGCACATAAAGTTTTTTCTTAATTAGATTCTTAGAATAAAATTTTTAAATGATAATCTACTCTTAGCAAACTTCTATAGCACCATGATATCCCAGGTACTGTTCTAAGAACTTCATCAGAATCACTAAATCATCTTAATAATCCAGTAATGTAGATAGTGTTGTTAGTTCTCATTTTAGAGATAAGGAAATGGTAAATTAAATCACCTTAAATCACAGTTGGTGGGTGGAGTAGCTAGTATTCGAATTCAGATCCTTGACCTTCCTTGACTATAAAGGGATTCTGCATTAAAGGGAAAGAACATTTTAAAAACTGTGTATATCGCCAAACTATTTAGCATCCAATAATGTAATGCCAGCACTAATATTATGATTGTCATATTTTAACTTAATTGATCAGAAATGGTGTCTAATTGTTTAAAAACTATTATTTGATCACTAATGAGTTCAAATGCTTTTGGATGGTGTTTCCTTTTCTTCAAATTGAATTCTTATCATTTTGTCTCTTAAGATCTTGTTAGAGTGAACTCTTTACATAATAAGTTTAATACACTGCTGCCTCTTATATTTGCATTTTTTCTACTCAATTATTTTGTTAAAAAATAAGTGAGGTGACTTTTTAATGCATAGAAGAACATGCAGACTCCAGTCTACTCTTTGCCATTGGGTCATTTTGAGCTGAAAAAAGATCCAACACACTGGGATCTAACTATTTCTGTAGAGTACAAAAAATATCTTTCATCACTCCTTGGTCAATATTTTGACTCCTTCAAATCCCTCATTAAAATTAGTGAAGTACGTGGATGATTACATGAGTGGTGTAAATCTACATTGTGCACAACCACAGAAATGAAAAGTTGTACCCCATTTGTGTACAATGAATCAAAATGCAGTGTGTAAAAATTTAAAAAAAGCACAGTATTAAGGAAATGTACAAAAATTAAACTTGAGCATTAAATATGTCAACAACAACAACAAAAATAAAATAAAATTAGGGCTGGGGATGTTGTTCAGTGGTAGAGAATTCATGCCTAGAGTGCAAGAGGCCCTGGGTTTGAACACCAACACTGAAAAAAAAAGGAATCAGTTAAATATTCCTTTGTTTAACCTAATACTCCTATTGCTTTGTGCTCATTTCCTACTGTTCTGTCTTGTGAGAGATGGAGAAGGGTTGGTTACAATACTTCAGTAGGGATATTTCCCAAGATGCTTTTACTTAACCTCCTAAATCTCTCTTGTCAGTATTCTTTTGATTTAGTCCTCCCCCTGCCCATAACATAATGCTTTGTTTCAGGGATGATTTTTTGTTAAAATACAAAATATAACATGCTTATTTAGTTGTTCTTGTTATAATTTCCTTCACGTCGCCATTTCTTTTTTACTTGTTTTTATTTGTTTATTTTCTTATTTCTGGAAACTTTATTAAGGAGATCAGAACAGCCAGTCATGATAAAAAGAGCTCATGAGTGTACAGCCTGAGGAAAAAGACTAAAATGATTAATGATTGTCTTCAAGTATCAAAGTCCCACCACCACCATGATAAATCATTCTTTACCTGGGATTGAATTCAATGAGTGAGGAATATAACTATAATCAAGTATGAATACCAAGATATATGAGTGCGTTCTCAACCAAATGGAACATTAATTAACATTATAACCTATCTTAGAAGGTGGTGATATCTGTACCCTAGGTGCTTTGGTACAGTAGGAAAAGCATACTAAGCACTTACAAATCCTGGACCGAGTCTCATTCCTTTCATCTACTAACTATATGACCTTGGAAAAGTTACTTTAGCTCTCTGAAACTGAAAAGTGCAGATAGGATCTATTTCATAGGATTATTATGAGTTAGATGGGATAGTACACACTTTGTATGCTATACAGTAAATGACTTTTTTCCGAGTAGATATTTACCTGGAATGGTTTGAGAGATTTCATGTGAGGGCTTATTTGTGTCAACAGGCCACCTTCTCTTCCAGAGAGGATCCCAATATCAGAAGCCCTCCCTGACCTAGCTCCATAAGATCATTTCTCTTACCTGTTGCAGTGATTCTGTGACAGATGATTTCCTGTCATAGCAACAGAAAATGAGGTAAGACGTGATTTCTGCAAGCTTGTTCCATTTTGTGTATAAACCATAACGTGTAATCAGTGCCCACTTGAGAGATTTTGGATTATTTCTAGGTCAAAAATGAATGGTGTGATCAGAACTGTTGCCTATTATTTCCTCCTACTAGGAGAAGTTTAGGCAGAAATTCTGACCTCCCCAAAGACAGGTAGATACACGAAAAGAGAAGGGGAAAGGCAGTCTATCCTCAGAAATATCATTTGCATATAATAATTCTGCCCATTCATTTTTATTTCAGCAGTATACTAGAGCTAGTTATACTAGCTCTTAAGACCTAATTGTTAAATTTTCAGGAGTTTTGAAAACTAGTTGTTAAACAGCCATTATTAGCAAATTACTAATTAATTTATACTTAAATAATTTATACTTACAATTAAATAATTTATACTTAAAAGCAAAAGTAACAAATACTCAAAACTCACTGCTTCCTAATTTTGTCACTACATTTTTCTATTATCTATACTCTCAAGGTTATTTACATCTAATGTACCTGTATGGTGAGAAAACCATATAATAATGACCTAATGTGTTTCTCTTCCCAGCTAATGGTGTCACATCAGTAGCATGAAATAGGCCATGAAGGGAGTATTTACACCATGGAAATTGGCATATGCCACAAATAAGTTGTCACTCCCAGAGTCATCTGTTAAGCACTTACCAGCACACCACTCCTTTATTTGTCTAGATACTTTGGCTGGTACTTGTAAGGCTTCCCAAAGCCTGAAGCAGTGTGAAGAGGTAACTGACAATGAAACTTCTAGAACCAGACTCCTCAGGCTTGAATCTGAACTTCATTACTTACCATATGACCTTGCAAGTTATAACCCTTTCCGTGCATGTATAATACAGGAATTAAAAAAAAAAAAACTACCTACCACAGAGGATTGTTACGAAGCTTAAGAGAGTTATTACTTACATACAATACATGTAGAACAAACACTTAACACATAGAATAATTACTTTGATTTAGATAAATGTTTTCATTATAATTCAGAAGCATCTTTCTATTCATCTTACTAAGAGTTTTTAAAAATCAGATATTACTGTCATTTTTTATCAAGTGCCTTTATAACATCTACATAACTGATTGGAAGTTTTATTTTTTGATATATTAATATGGTGATTATTATAAGTAGAATTCCTATTACTAGAAGAACTTTAAGTCCCTACAATGAATTTTACTTGGTCATGATGCACTATTCTTTGAGGATGCTAATAATTTATTTTGTCTATTTCACCATTATTAATCAATTATCTTGGTTATAATTTTCTTTTGTGTACTTTTTCAGGTTTTGGTCTAAATAGTTTGATAACTTTGTGAAAGTAATCAGCCAGCTTTTATTTTTTCTGTTCTTACAAAGAGTTTCAGTAAACTTGGAAAATATCTGATTGCTACAAGATTAGAAAGAACCGACCTATGGAACTACCAAGGTCTGGAGCTATTTTGGAGCATAGATCTTTGTCATCCTTCGATGTTTTAATAGTTCTCAGGTGTGGTTATGCATTGGAATTACCTGGAGAATTTTTGGAAATACTGGAACCCCTGTGAGCTGATGGATGTTATTAGTTCAATTTCACCATTCCTCAGTGTAAATATATATACAAACATCACGTCGTACTCCATAAAATATGCAATTATTATTTGCCAGTTAAATTTTAAAATACTGACGACTGAATCCCTTTCAATACCTTTGTTTTAATGGTCTGGTATGTGGCCTGGGAATATGAATATTTTAAACCTCTCCAAGGGACTATAATGTGAAGCTGAGATTCAGAACCACAGCATTACATTAATTTCACTCAGCATATTAGTTTAATTTTGTCTCCATCTTTTCTTTGATGAATTTTAATGATTTATATTAACCTAGAAAATAATTCATTTCTTCCATGCTTCCAAACTGATTATCATAGAATTTCACAAAGCACTGTTGCATAATTACTTTTATTTTCTTTGTGGCTATGATTATTTCTCCTTTTTAAATGTGCATGGTTTTGCTTTCTTCCCTCCACCTTATTTTTTGATATTGTTAGTAGTTTATATTAGTGGCCCTTTCAAAAGGTCAATTCCTGAGTTTATCGATCTCAGTCTTTTCTTTTTTTTTTAATTTTATTCATTTTTATTTTTACAGACTGCATTTTGATTCATTGTACACAAATGGGGTACAACTTTTCATTTCTATGGTTGTACACAATATAGATTCACTCCATTCGTGCAATCATACATGTACATAGGGTAATGATGTCTGTCTCATTCCACTATCTTTCCTTCCCCTGTCCCCTCCCCACATCATTTCCCTCTATACAATCCAAAGTTCCTCCATTCTTCTCTTACTCCCCCACCTGCCCCATTATGTATCATCATCCACTTATCAAAGAAAACATTCAGCCTTCAGTTTTTTGGAATTGACTTATTTCACTTAGCATGATATTCTCCAACTCCATCCATTTACCTCCAAATGCCATAATTTTATTCTTTTTTATGGCTGAATAATATTTCATTGTGTATATATACCAACCCCAGTCTTTTCTCATTCAATAATTTTGGGTTTGATCTTTATGAACCTTTCTCATCTGTTCTTCCTTAGGTTAATTTTGTTTGTATGCTTCTTATCTCTTTAACTATTTCATGTTGTTTTATTTCATTTAACTTCATTTATTTTCATTCTATTTTGGTAACTAATAAAATTATTTCAGGTCATTTAACTTTCCTCTGATAATTATGTTGGTATAGTAATTTTAAATATATGATACTTTCAGTTGTTAGATTTTTTTAGACAGCCTTAGTTTTTTAATTTCCTGTTTGATCTAAGACTTGCTTTCAGGTGGGTTTTATGTTTTTTCAGTTTTGTTTGGGATTATTTTCCTAATCATGTCTAATTTTATCATCACAGAATCATTTCTGAATTAGCTGCTCAATCCCTTCCAAAACATCTCCTTGATATGACTTAATGGAACATGCTTACCACCAGGCACTTAAAATAGGAAAAGCAACATATATGTTGAATTTAATAAACATAAAAAAGAAGTAATAATAGCTGTCCTTTTGTCCCACATTTATCTCCTAGTTTGAACCTTCTTGTTGGGAAGGAAGTAGTTGAGAGTCAACGAACCATCTAAAAAAATAGATGCTTTCCCATCAAATGCAGAATTCCAGGTGTGTGGCCAGGACTGATGCCTTTCTCAGAGTTCCCCTTTCATGTTCATGCCTATCAGAAGCACTGAGTTGATTGCAATAGGCAAGGGCTGTTCTGTGAAAAGTCAAATAGCAAATATTTTAGGGTTTGTGTGCTGGGTTACTAATATTTCATGGGACATACCTGCAATAAAAATAATTTATTACCTATTTGAAACTCAAATTTAACTGGATGCCTTGTAGCATATATTTTTATTTGCTATATCTGGCAGACCTACTTGCAGACCCTATGGTCTCTGTGGTAACTACTTAGCTTTTTCATGGGAAAACAACCATAGATAATATGTGAACAAATGTATGTAACTATGTTCCAATTAAACTTTATTTCTAAAAATAATCAGTTAGTTATACTCAGCCTGAGAGCCAAAGTTTGTCCACCCTTGCATTAGATTAGTGGATTTCAGCTGGACATGGTGGAACACACCTCTAATCCTAGTAACTCAGGAGGCTAAGGTAGGAGAATCAGGAGCCTTGGCAATTTAGTGAGACCCTGTCTCAAAATAAAATATAAAAAGGAATGGGGACATAGTTAAGCTCAGTGGTTCAGTCCAGCCCTTGAGTTCAATCCCCAGGATTAAAAAGTAAATAAATAAATAAATAAAAAGACCAATGGTTTTAAATATTTACCATATATCAGAATCACATGGATACTTTGTTAAAATGCTGAGTGATGTGCCCCATCCCCACAGTTTATAATTTAGGAGATCTGGGGTAAAGTCCAACAATTTGCATTTCTGTGATGCTGCTGCTGCTGATCTATGGTTCACATTTTGAATACCTTTGCATTAGAAAAAAATGCCTTATTTTTTTTACACCTACCCAGAGGAACATAGGTTTATTCATTATTATTCAAAGATACCATCTCTCTTTTGAGACAAAAATTTTTAAATGCTGAAATTTAAATATTTTCATGGTCAGAATTTCCTGACAAGCAGAGCTTCTCTCACGCATGTGGTATTTGGGAACTAATTATAACCCTTCTCAGGGAAGGTTTAGAAAAAGGTTTCCTCTGAACTCACACTCTCTGGGGCTCTAGTGGGGTGGAGTGCCGTTGGCCCCAGTACTCATTCAAATAAAAATAAATTTTTGTCCTTTCTCCTGCCTCCCAGCTGGACTTGTAGAAGATCCCCCAGCCTGGAAACTTCTTTCTGCAGGTACACTTTAGCCATTCCTATGGCAAGCTCATCTCAAACCTTGTCTTGGTTTTAAAAAAAGTCTAATCCATTCATCTGTTGAAGGGCATCTAGCTATTGTGAATTGAGCTGCTATGAACATTGATGTGGCTGCATCACTATAGTATGCTAAGTGAATAAGCCAATCCCAAAAAACCAAAGGCTGAATGTTTTCCCTGATAAGTGGATGATGATATATAATGGGGGTCTGGGGGTGGGGAATGAGAGAAGAATGGAGGAACTTTAGATTATGTAGAAGGAAATGAGAGGGGTGGGGATATGAAAAATGGTAGAATGAAACAGAAATTATTACCCTATGTACATGTATGATTACACAAATGGTATGACTCTACACCATGCACAACCATAGAAAAGAAAAGATGTACCCCATTTGTGTACAATCAAAAGGCAATCTGTAAAAATAAATAAAAAAATCTTTTTTAAACGCTTTAAAAAATACAAACAGAAAAACAAAAATGAAAAAGACATGAACTAAAACACTAAAATGGGTTCTCTCTAGATGATTAGTTTTATTTGTTTATGTATTTTTGCTTTTACTTTTTGATGCTTCCTAGATGTTCTGTAATGAGCAGGCATTACTTATATAGTTAAGAACATAATGACAATTTTTACTTAGAAAAGTCAGTCATATTTTTTTCCTCCGGTATTCCACTCTCTGGTTGTAGTCCCCCTCATTGAGGTTACAGAAAAACAAAATTCTCTTTTTGACAGGAAGCCTATTAACATTTAAAGACACCTCTCAGATTCTACTTCAGTCTTCCCTTTAAATTTCCTTCATGGTTTGTTACATGTTCCTGGATCTTTCATTATCCTGTTTTGTTCTGAATATAGTCTCACTGCTGGATAATTGTTTAATGTAGAGTCCAGAAAAACTACAGAAACAGTGAAAAGATCAGGGATGAACAGGCAAACCCTGGGACTGTCCGTGGAACTACTCTGGATGATGCTCTAACAGTCAACATGTTTTTACACATTTACCCAGAATGTAAAGCAGCATGAGTGAACGCCAGTGTGAACTATGAACCTTGGGTGATCCTGATGTGTCAATGCAGGTTCACCAGTTGTAACAAATGTGCTATTGTGGTGTGGGATGCTCACAGAGGGGAGGTAGTTAGTACAAAGGACAATGGAGATATGGAAACTCTGTACTTTCTGCTCAGTTTTGCTGTGAAACTTCTCCTAAAAATGAAGTTTAGGGAGTCTGGGACTCTGGTTACAACATTTCAAGTGCCGCCTGGTTGACATAAAGTGCAACAAACCTTCCTTGGCTTGTAATATGTTTCCCCTATTGCAGCCTACAGTAGCACTGGCCTTTTCTGTGCCCACGACACTGCAGACTCACATGGAGTTTACTGGAATTTTCCTTTACTGCCTTTTTCATTCATTTTCCCCGACCTGTTTTTACAGAAGTCAGTCATTCAAAGTAGCTCCTGTACACAGCTAACTCACCTGTGCTTTTCCTATCCTTGACCTCCAGCTGGCCCCAGACAATGGACCTCAGGAACGTCAGCAGGGTGACAGAGTTCATTCTCGTGGGCTTTGAGCAGAGCTACCCTTCCACTCGAACATTGCTCTTCACACTCTTCCTAGCCCTCTATGGCCTTGCCATGGCCATGAATGGCCTCATCATCTTCATCACCTGGACAGACCCCAGGCTCAACAGCCCCATGTACTTCTTCCTTGGCCACCTGTCTTTCCTGGATGTCTGCTTCATCACCACCACCATCCCACAGATGTTGATCCACCTGGTAGTCAAGAACCACAAGGTCTCCTTTGCCTCCTGCTTGACCCAGATGTACCTGGTTTTTGGTGTGGGAGTGGCTGAGTGCATCCTCTTGGCATTCATGGCCTATGACCGTTATGTTGCTATCTGCCAGCCGCTTAGCTATGCTCAGATCATGAGCCGACAGGTCTGTGTGAGCCTGGTGGGTACTTCCTGGTTCTTTGGGATGATCAATGGCATCCTCCTTGACTACATGACATTTAGAGGTCCATTCTGCAGAGACAACCATGTAGAGAACTTCTTCTGTGAGGCCCCCATAGTGATTGCCCTCTCCTGTGGGGACCCTCTATTTAGTCTAAAAGTGATCTTTGCTGATGCCATTGTGGTGCTGCTCAGCCCCATGGTGCTCATCGTCACCTCCTATGCACGCATCCTGACCTCCATCCTGGGCAGAGCCTCCTCCTCAGGTCGGGGGAAGACTTTCTCCACTTGTGCCTCCCACCTGACTGTGGTTGTCTTCTTCTACACCTCGGCTATGTTTTCCTACATGAATCCCCGCAGCACACACGGGCCTGACAAAGACAAGCCTTTCTCCCTCCTCTACACCATCATCACCCCCATGTGCAACCCTATCATCTACAGTTTGCGCAACAAGGAGATGAAGGGGGCCATGGGGAGAGCCCTGGGGAGAGCCAGCCTGGCCCAGGCAGAGACTGTCTAGCGGGAAGGCCCCTGGATCCAGAAGAAGTTTCCTCCCCTGGGGTGGGAGAAGGTTACCCCTTTCCCAACCTGGACACGTGAATAACTCTCCAATGCTGAAAGCCTTCAGAAAAAAAGAGTGATGTCTTTGTTGGCACCCATCTTAACTGGAAGTTCCTCCTGGTGTCTAAGTTTCATCTGTCTGACTTTATTTCCAGCACAGATGGATCTTCCCAGACTTCTCTTTGTAATATCCTTTCAAGATGGAGGAACAAGTGCAATGAAATTAAGAAATTAATTACATAATGTGAGAAAAGGCAGGCCAGCTTCTCCAGAGAAACCAATGAAAAAAGACAACTAGGCCATGCTTTGGGGAGCATTACTTTCTAGGGTAAAGTCAATTCCTAGGAATCTAGGTTTTGGGAAAGGAATAGATTGAATACCACAAGGGGATATATGGAAGCAGTAAGTTGGAGAAATACGCTGTGAGAAATCAGACACCATCCCTGCATGGTGGCCCCAGAATTCTTCAATTAAAAAGCAAGAATTAATAAACAGGGTTGTATTTATTTCCCAAAGCCAGCAAGAGGAGATGTTGTATGCCAAGTTTATGTGGATTAATGAGAAAGAGGGAGAACAGAAGCAAAAACAAAAGACCTGCTTGTAAATTGGAGGTTTGAACCATATGACAAAAATCTGCATTATACAAAACTAGAACAGAGCACTTTAACTTATTTGCACATTAATTTGCTTCCAGTTGAAGATCTTATCATTAGCCTGGATGTATGTTGTGATACCTACATAAATCATAAATTTATGATTTAAATTTATCATGTTTTACGCTTTTTGGGACTTGTTTTGTTTACCATATACTCATATTCCCTAGGACTCTACTCATATCTCTAACTTCTTTCTCCCCTCCCCTACATTTATCCATGGTCTAGAGCAGTGACCCTCAACCAGGGACAGTTTTGTCCCCAGGGGAATATTTAGCAATGTCTGAAGACATTCTTGGTCATCCCAACTGGAAGAGAGAGTATACTACTGGCATCTAGAGGGCACAGGCCACAGGACCTGCTAAACACTCTAAAATACACAGACCAGCTCATCCCCCGCTAAAGAACTATGGGGCCTAACGTTTCAGCAGTATTGAGGTTGAAAAGAGGAATTAAAAGGGCAGAAATAGGAAGATGATTAGAGGTATTAACGTGGAAGAAAACAAATAAAAGGGAACCAAGAAGAAAACAGAATACAGTTGCCTGTGGGCAGGATTTCTGCTACCCCTGCCATGGCAAAGTACTATGTAAATAGTTGTGATAAAAACCTTCTCTAAATCCTCTGTGTTTGTCTAGGTCTGAGCCTACCCCCTACTCTTCCAATTTTCACAAATTATGGGACTTTTCCTATCCAATCATGCCCTTCTCTTTGCCACTAGCATGGACTCCTACTTAAATTTACCCTTTTCCTCTGTTTCTTCAACCAAATATCATCTATCCAGCAGTTTTCCTTCCCTTGTTCCTACCAATTTTACATTCCTGTGTGGCTCACTCCCACCACTCTCTGGTCTTCTGCATGAGGGCCCCAGCAAATACCATTTAGCACAGCCTGTAGAACCTGTGCCCTCTTGTGGGAATATTTCCTAGAATTTTAACATTGTTTTCTCATCCGCTCCCCAATCTCTCTTCTTTCACTAAGACTATCTTTCCCCAGGACACACAAAACTTAAGTTATATTCTTATTGGAGACTAACTTCTCCCATTCCCATGTTAGGATACCAATCATTTATTCTGCCAATTATTTTTCCTCTTCTTAACACCTTCTATATAGGAAATATGTCCCCACCTACTTAGAAGAATCTGTTCTACCATTCCTGTGTGCTGGATATTTTCTTCACCCTCTACAACCAAATATCCATCTTTTCCTTCTGATCAGCCTCAATGAGCTTCACTGCCTTTTAGTTCTGTTAGGGTTCAACTAGTGAGGGTTCTAGCAAGATCAAGGAGGACAATGTAAAAGAGTATTTATTCTCCTGCTTCCTTCCCTGGTTTTCCAGATCCTGTGATCTTCTTTAGCCACAGATATCTCTGCTCCCCTCTCCACCTCCATAAGGGGATACCTGCTCCCTGCTCTTGATAGGTAGCCAGAGGATGCTTAACCATTCCTGTTTGAATCCCCTTAATCCTGCCCATATTTTTTGCAAGTCCTTTAATTTGTTCTGTTTAAGAGTAACATCCATTTCCTCCCAGCAAAGTGATTAATTCAGTAACTAGAACAAGACACATATTACCAACCACAAATGGAAAATTTTTCAAAATAGTCCACATAGTAGTCCATAAAGCAACCTCAAAACATTTCAGAGAATTAGAATGATACAGACCATATTATTTGACCACAATGCAATTAAGTTAGAAATCAGAAGCAAAAAGATAATTAGAAAGAAACCCACATTTTTGGAAATTAAGAGGCATATTCTAATTAAACAACAGATAAAGAATAAACTATAAGTCTAGACTGACATTTGTAAACAGTAAAAAGCTTGGTAGTCGTTCCTCTCATCTGACAGAGAGAGAGAGGAGGAGAAGGAGAAGGAGAAGGTGTAGGAGAAGAAGGGAGGAGGAGAAGGAAGAGGAGATTGAAACTCAACACTTTTTAGATTCATCAGAGAATTGAAGTCATGGGGCAAACCACCATCCCAAAACTGAGGGACAGGGCAACACAGAATCATAGTTTGCTGGGAGTAGAAGCTAGAACTTGAACTTGGTAGGAACACCTACAGAGCACGGGCTAACTTGATAGACCAATACTCATAGAGTCCCACCTTTAGGGAGCCCCTAGCCCTCCAGGAGCCCCGCCAGGAGCCCCGCCAGGTTCTCATGGTGAAGATCAGAGAAAAGTCCCCTTGGGTTTTCAGCAAGGGAGGGGGAAAGTAACCTTTCTGAAATAAGCCCAGAAAACTCTGTTCTCCTTAACAGCCTGCCCTCAAAACCATTTTACCAGAGCCTAAACAACCTGGAAGAAGTAAAATACCCAACTCCAGTCTTCTAGCCTCCTTCTTGTCTTAACTAAGAAGGGCGGGCATGTAAATCAGTTTTTCATTACTTTGACAAATACCTGAGAAAAACAACTTAAAGGAAGAAAGATTTGTTTTGGACCCTAGTTGTGGTTGACTGGCTCCATTGTTATGCCCCTTGTGGTGAGGCAGAATGTCATGGTGGAGAGTTTATGGTGGTGTAGAGTTGCTTACCTCCTAGTGACCCCAGAAAGGGGTCAGGGACAAGACATTGTCCAAGGGCACAAGCTGCTTCTTCCAGCTAGGCCCCAACTCCTATAGTTTCCATCACCTCCCAATAATGTCATTAAATTATAACTCCATTGGGGGATTAATCCATGATGAGGTTAGACCCTTCACAATCCAATCACTTCCCAAAAGCTCCACCTCTGAACACTACTGCATTGGAGACTAAGCCCTCAACGCAAAAGACTTTGGGACACAATTCAGATCTAAATCATAATAAAGGACAAAAAATCCTGAGAAATACTTGTGAAGGTCAGAGCCCAGGGAAATGGGCTTACTAGAAGACTGAGCTCTCTTATCAGATTGTACAGTGCTTCTCTCTCTGCATGTCACCACCACATCAATAGGGCTGAAGGATTTTAGGGGTTACATCTGGAAGAATGGCAAACCTCAGAGCCTGTCTAGGAAGGAAACAAAAAGATAGTACAGAAGGCCAAAACAGTGACACTAGACATTTTAGCCTCTGATACTATAGTTATAGCAAACAGTAAACACACCCTGATTCCTAATCAAATAACTACTACCAAACAATCAAGAAAAAAATCTGATCTTGGATATTGGTAGTTTGAATCTTGAGTGTCCCCCAAACACCCATGTGCTAAAGGATTGGTCCCCTGGGTAGTGCATTGGGAGGTGATGAAAACTTTGAGTTGGGGCCTGGTGAGAGGACTTGAGGTCATTGCGGGGTGCCCTTATGGTGTTTGTATGACCCCGGTCCCCTCTTTGCTCTCCATTGCTTCCTGGCCATGAGATGAGCAGTTTGGCTTTACTACACACTCCTGTAATAGTGTGCTGCCTTTCTATAGGTTCAAAGAAATGAGACTAATTATTTAAATGGGACTAATTAATTAACCAATAAACATTTTTCTTTATAAAGTTAATTTTCTCAGGTATTTCATTATAGTGATAAGAAACTAGATAACACAAATATACCAGAAAAAAAGGGAAACACCTCAACGTTTTTGGTGATGTTAACATAATTTTTTTTTTTTTTTTTTTTTTTTTTTTTTTTGCAGTGCTGGGGATTGAACCCAGGGCCTTGTGCTTGTGAGGCAAGCACTCTACCAACTGAGCTATTTCCCCAGCCCTAACATAATTTTTGATACCAAAACTCGACAAAAGCAAAGTAAGCTAATCTTACTCATGAACATAACTGCAAAATTCCTAAATAAAATTTTAACAAATTATATCTTACAAGGTACTAAAAAGTTAATATCTTAACCGAAATAGAGTTTATCTTAATAGTACAAAATTGATTTCACATTATAAAATGAATTAATATAAATGATTGTATTAGCAGATGAATAAAGGAAAACCACATGAGTATCTCAATAGGCACAGGAGAACCATCTATTATATCAAAAATTAACACCTACTTATTATTGATTTATTAGCCAGGAATTGAGCCTAGGGGGAGCTTAACCACTGAGTCACATTGCTAACCCTTTTTACTTATATTTTATTTTGAGAGCTAGCCTCACTAAGTTGCTGAGGCTGGTTTTGAACTTGTGATCTCCTGCCTCAGCCTCCTGAGCAGTTGGGATTTCAGGCATGCACCACCATATCTTGCCTATTTATAATTTAAAAAGAAAACTCTCAGTAGACCAGGAATGGAAAAGAACTTCCTTAAGTTATTAAAAGGTTACATTAAAAATCTTATAACAAACATCATCTTTAGTAATGACACATTAAAAGTATTATCTTTAAGATCATAAACAAACCTAGAGTAACTATTTTTATTCAAGATCATATTGAAGATCCTAGGCAGCATAATAGAGCAAGAAAAGAAATAAATGGTGTAAGAATTGGAAAATAAAAAACAAAACTGTTTTTATTTACAGATGATATGACTGTCTTCATAGATAAACTAAAAGAATACACTGATGTTTTATCAAAATTAGTAGTACTTACCAAGGTTACTGGATACGATGTCAACATGCAAAAATCCAATTGCATTTTTATCACCAGCAAAAAATTATATATATGTATATATGTGTATATATATATAAGAAAATGTAATTTTTAAGATACTGTTTCATTTTTTAAATTTTTATTTATTTAATTATTTATTGGTACATGCTAGGCAAGTGCTCTACCACTGAGCTATATCCCAAGCTTTTTTAAGAATTTTACTTTGAAACAGGGTCTCTCTGATTTCCCAGATTGGCCTCCAATTTAGCCTCCTAGTAGCTGAGATTACAGGCCTGCACCACCATACCCTGTTTATTATTTTTAAGTGACACAATTGTTGAATATATTTATGGAGTGTAATGTGATGATTTGATACATATTTACATTATGTAATGATCAAATCAGGTAGTCAGCATATCATCGCCTTAGACACCTATCACTTCTTTGTAATGAAAGTTCCAAAATCTCTCTTCTCACCTTTAGGGAATACACAACACGTTGTTGCTAGCTATGCTCACCCTACTGTGCAACAGAACACCAGCACTTATTCCTCCTGTTTGTAACCTTGTACTTGTTGACCAACCTCTCCCATCTTTCCTTTCCCTTTCCCAGTGGAAACCAGTATTCTACTCTCTACTTCTGTTTAGTCACTTTTTCAGATGCCACACCTGAATGAAATAAAATACAATTTTAAATATAAAGTACATAGGAATAATTCTAATGAAAAAGGGGGAACACTTTACAGGAAAAAAGCACACAAAATTATAGCATGCCACTAATGAAAATCTAAATAAATGGAAATATATAGGCTTACCTCACAGAACATGCATGAAATTAACAGTTCTTTGCCCTCATGGCTCCTAGAGTTATACCACTTTTTGAACAATTTTTTCTTGGTATAATTATTTTTTTTACTCATGAGCACACAAAATAAATATGCCATAAGAAATGATATTTCAAAATTACAATGTCAGACAAAAATAACACTCACCGATTTACTTTATCCAGTGGTTGCGGGTAGTGGGAGAGTATCATTAGGAACACTTTGAATTTTCACATCATTTTTGAATTGGAATTCTGTCTGGAAAATACTGTAGACCAGAGGTTACAAGGAAATAAGCAGTCTAATGAGCTTCCTACCTAGCATATCAATTAATTGACCTTTCAATGCAAGCAGGTATAGAAATAAATGCTTTTAAAATATATTTTTATTTGTTCTTTTTAGAAATACATGACAGTAGAGTGTATTTTGACATATTATACATACATGGAGAATAACTTCCCATTTTAGTGATTGTACATGATGTGAAGGAAGTTTTTTAAAGTGCTTGAAGAATTTGTTTTTTTTTTTTTTTCAGGAGGTTTTGAGTAGCTGCATGAAGGATTATTAGACATACTGAAAAGTTCTGTTTCTCAATGCTTAACTTTTGTGCATTATTGTGCACAAACTGAGTTGTTACCAAAATACCCCAAATACGTAGATTGGGAAAGACTCAAACTGGAGACAGTGGTAGAAGTATCAGTGAGGTTGGGAGAAAGCATCTACCACATTTAGAATAAGTCAGAACAGAAGCATCACAAACTCCAATTTTATAGCAATACCAGTTTTCCAGGAATAGAAGAGTTTCTGAGAATTGAAGGAGTAAGAAAAGTACTGAAGTTCTTTGGGCTTTAAAGAATGTAAAAGGCAGATAATTCAGTACTGGACAGGATTCTGGAAGGGGAAAGAAGATTGCAGATTTGAAGAAGAGAATTTTGATATTGAAGAGGTAGAGAAGATGGGGGAAAGGTGGGGGAGAAACTTATGAAATACGTAATGTTCCATCAGGGGGAGCTCTTGTCTGTTCACCACCTTCTCAGAGCAGTAAATACGGTGCTTAGCACAGAGTGGGTTCTCAGCCAATATTTACTGTTGGGTCAAACACAGTATAATGGTAAGAGAAAATATTTCATTGGGGGCACAATATAATTAAGTCAGCAGAAACCCTCAAAAGAAATTTAATTCAAAATAAAATTAGGAAATAGTTGGACAAAAATTAAAGGGTTCCCAGATTTGAAGTTGAGAGGACTAGGAATATGATATTTGCCAGACCCCTGTATCTATAAAGTCATCTGGTAGAGGGAATATAAATTATCTAGGGAAACCTGGAACTATGCTAAAACTTCCAGGGCCACTTACCATGGACATGGCCCCACAAGGGAGGCTTGGAAAGGACTGGTATCAGACTATCCCCAGGGATACAATTGGAATGATCAGGCCTCAAAAACAGAGTTGATCTTATTACAGTTAGCTCCCAACTGTAACCAGGTGGAAGCCTGTGCCTGCCCAGTGTGTGTTGTGTGTGTGGGTGTGTGTGTGCGTGTACATGCCCACACATGCACACAGTAAGAGAACTGGAAAGGAGAGCAAAGGGAGAAGGAGCCCATATGCCTGACCCTATAAATGAGCAGCTGGTTTGCAGCAAAACCACTGCACCCTCACTCTGCACCTTCAGAATCCTCTTCTGAGCTTGAGATCAGCACAGCCGATGTCCTTACCAACTAGTGGACATGGACAAGGTCAGTGAATGAACTCATTCAACTGTGAGAGTTGACCTTGCCTCAGTGGACATGGCAAACACTCTCTGGCTCCCTCAGTAACTACTTGTATTCCTGTCATGGGGGAGATGTCACAGATTTTGACTCAATTAACCCCCTTGCTCAGTTTCTTCTTCTGTAGATGATTAGGCTGGGTCCATCATCCCAACTCTCTTCTGTTAGTCACTTCTCCTGTGACTAACATCATCTCCCCTCCACTTTCCATCAGGATCTCTCAGTCTGCCCATCTGCCCTCCTGGATCTGACTGAGGGGCAGATGGTTTGGGTGTGACTGAGAGGGTCACCCTGCCTGTCTCCAAAAGCCAGGAAGCAGGAGACAGCCCAGGTCAACCTCTTGTTCCTAGGCCTAGGGGAAGCTCCTGGATTCCTAGATCTGACTGCACATCACCAGGCAGTGTGATGGCAGGCCTTGCAGACTCTTTTCCATGTTTAAATTTTTGTATCCTTGGTTTCTGTTTGTTTGTTTGTTTTGATTTTTCTTGTCTCTAGGTTGGGGCTCTTGGTATCTGTCTCCTGATGTACTTCTCTATATTCACCTATCTTATATTTTCACATTCTTCTTGTCTACCTCTATTCCAGTCTAATTCTTTCTTTGACTTTAACCGTTTTCTTTTTTTTTGTTTAATGAGATCTCGCCCTCATCTCTACTTTTTCTCTTTTCTTTCTTTCTTGACCCTTATTCTTTATGTTATGCATGTCAGTTTTTTCTGTTTTTATAGCATTTGCTTTTCTTGTTGCCTAGGGAAAGGAAGGTTGAGAAATGACTTGAGGATGGTCTGCTCTTAGAGACTGTGATACAGAGAATGGGTCCATTTTTGTTGTTGTTGTTATTGTTGTTTTGCAATGTTTCCAGAAGGCAGATTAAGAGGAAAGGAGACTTTAATATACGAGGGAAAAGACCTGTTAGAGGTAAAGAACTTCCCGACAGGAAACATTAGAATGAATTAGAAGGAGTGGGAGAAATTCTCCAAAGAGCTGGGTTACTGCAGGAGCAGTTCAGTTGACAAGTAGGAGACTAGCCAAATGATGAGATTTTCAGGTGTGTCTTATTAAATGTATGAACATCAATGTATTTTATCTTTAGATTAATACATTGACTTTCTGAATCATTTTTAAATGATTAAGGATGGGTTAAAAAAAAAGGATTAAGTCTTCAGGAAAATAGTTTGGACAGGCATGGTGGCTGCTCAGAAGCTCCAGAGGCTGAAACAGGAGAATTGCAACTAAGTCGGCAACTTAGTGGGGCCCTAAGAACTTAGCAAGACCCTGTCTCAAAATAAAAACTTAAAATAGGGATGGGGATATGGCTCAGTGGTTAAGCATCCCTAGGTTCAATCCTTGGTACCAAAAAGTAAAATAAAATAAAATAATTATTTTGCAAGTCATTTAGCTTGAACTAACAAAGTCATTTCATTTTGTGCCCTAAATCTAATGCAAAGCAAGACTGTGAAACTTTTTTATTAACAAATGACTCTTGCATATATTTATTGTGTACATGATGTTTCGATATAGGTATACATTGTGAAATGGAAAATCGAGCTAATTAGCATATTCATTACTTCACATACTTTTCAAATTTTTGTGGTAAGAACACTTAAAATTGATTTTTTAAGCAATTTTCAAGTATATAATATGTTCTCATTAATTACAGTTATTTTGTAAAATAGATCTCTTGAATGTTTTGCTCCTAATTGGAAATTTTGTGTCCTTTGAACAATCCCTCCACCCCTAATCTCTGTAATCAACTTTTCTACTCTCTGTGTCAGAGACCAATTATTAGATTCCATGTGTGAGATTATAAAGCATTTGTCTCTGTGCCCATCTTGTTTTATTTAGCATAACAACTTCTAGGTTCATCCATAGTATCCAAAATAACAGAATTTTCTGCTTTTTAAGGCTGAATAGTATTCTGTTGGGTATACCACACATTCTTAAAAATCTATTCATGTTTTGATAGCACATCATTTGATTTCATCTCTTGGCTATTGTGAATAATGAGTGCTGCAATGAATATGAGAGTGAAAATTTCTCCTCCACATATTGATTTCATTTCCTTTGGAATATATACCCAGAGTGGGATTACTGGATTATATGTCAGCTCTATTTTTAATTTGATGAAGAACCTCCATAATGTTTAACATAATGGCTGAACTTATTTACCTTCCCATCAATAGGGTTAAAGTGTTCCCTTTTATCCACATCCTTGCCTTTCCTTTTTTAAAAAAATATATCCATTCTAAAAGGTTTGAGGTGATAGTTCACTGTGGTTTTAATCTGCATTTTCCTGATCAATAGAGATGCTGAACATTTTTTCATATACCTGTTAGCTATCTTTCTATCTTCTTTTGAGAAATGCCAATTCAAGTCCCTTATCTATTTTTAAATCAGTTTACTTGCTTTCTTGCTATTGAGTTACTCTGAACTTTTGAATCCCATGAATATGTAACTTTTAACCTTAAGGACTGTTTCTTAGTCCAGAACTCTCTGTGTTTTTCCTCTATTATCCTATTGGCATAGAGGATAGTACCAATACTACCAATTCTCTCTGGTATGTTTCTCTCTCTCTCTCTCTCTCTCTCTCTCTCTCTTTCCCCCACCCCTCCACCTTTTCTAAGTTATTTACAGTCATTTAAAATATTTACTCCACCTCTCTTTCCCCTTCTCTTTCTCTCATTGTCCCTCACTTTCTCTTTCTTTTCTTCTCTAAGCTATTTAGAGTCATTCCAATTTTTTCAGGTATTTTAAATTGCAAAACAGATTAATCATTGTTAGGGAACATCAGGAGTTATTCTCCAGTTCACTGGTATTCAGTAGTTCTCCTTGATTACTAAATTCTTCTCCCTAATTTCTTATTCACCCATACTTGAACATACTCAGATCTTGAATATTCAGAGAAGTATTATATGGATAATTTTGTATATAACTTTCTCTCTTTCCCGTAGTTTTCTGGTTGTTTTACTCTCTTTGTTTAAATTTCCATCTTGAAGGTGACTGTGAGAAGGATGGAGAGCAATATGTCTGGTCTGGTTTTATTTTAGCTTCTCTAATGGAATAGCTGATTCACCTTAGGACCCAGCTAGAGAAGCATCAGGGCCAATGGAAGGAAATCAAGTCCTATGAAATTGAAGGGAGGAATAATACGGAGTTAACTTCTCACCTATAAAATGAGTTTGGGGTTATTTTCAGTATTTCCAACATTTGTGGTACCTCTCGTCAATGCAGCTGAATAAGAAAAATCTTCAGGACAGTTTATGGCCTACATTTACCTTTTATATATCACAAAGGCCTGGTTTATAACAGGGCAAGTCAGGGTACATCTATAACTCTTGGCCCTGGTCAGTCAGCATCAGTGACTGCAGGTACCTCAGACATCAGTTTCAGAGGGATGCAGAACTGGATGTACAGCTGTAATCCTAGCAACTCAGGAGGCTGGGGCAGGAGGATAGAGAGTTTGAGGCCAGTCTGGACACCTTAGTGAGATTCTAAATAAATAAATAAACAAATAAATAAAGCTGGGGATGTAGCTCGGTGTCAGAGTGGTCTGGGTTTATTTCCACTACTGGTGAAATCACAGGGCGTTGTGGGGCCATGGAGGAATTTAAGTGGATCCAGTAGCAAAGAGGCAGATGAACTGAAATGAAAGCAGAAAAAACGGAGAGGGAAACAATGAGAAAATTTAGAAGACTTCTATAATTTAACTCAATTTGACAAATATCTATTTGCAAGTCAATTACTGGCAAGGCATCTTGAGGAATTAAGAGTCTAGTCTGTATTTTTATATAATTTTAATCTAACAGAAAATTGAAGGGGGGAAGGAAACGAGAATGAACTTAAAAGAAAACAAATGGGTAGGCCTATGGAAAGACTTTTGAACAGAGTTGGTGAGACACTGGAATGGATTGCTAAGGGCTTACACTAAGGATCCTTGTCCTTCTTTAAAAATCATTTATAGTTGTCCTCCAAACATTTGTCCAAACATGAATCCACATGCTTTTATCTCTATAGTTTTATTGGAAGATGCATGGCAAAAGTTTATTAACTGTTTTCTCCCAATTTTATTCTTAAGTTCCTCTAAGTTCATGTAGATGTGTTAGTGAGAATCACGGCATCCCACATCATTTCTCAAGTTTTTAAACCTTTACAAATTCCATAATTCCAAGGTTTTCTCAGTAACATGTAAAAATCATGTGGAAAACAACTATTCTTCCTGGCCACTTGAGTATGTGGTTAGGACTTAGTTTTGTATTTCTAATAACAGGGTTGCAATAGGCTTAAGGTTCCAGGAGAACTGACAGAGAAGGGTTCTATCTTGCAGGGTCCTACTATGACTGTGCTTTTTAAATTTTATTTATTTATTCATTTATTTATTTTTGCTCCTGTTGAAAGGTATCACTGAGGTTTCCTCTCCTGACATTCCTAATGTGAGATACCTACCCAATCTGATGCAATTACCTGATTCTCTCCCTGCACAGATAGGCAGCAAAGTCTTTCAAACTACACTGTAACTTGTGCCTTTTCCTCTTTTCTTTCTGGATCCACAGATAACCCAAGTCTCACTAATAAGGACTTCTCTAAGAGCCTTGTTGCCCTGGTATTTTACCATGAATACTTTAAGAACTTTATCCCACATCTATTTCTAGGGTATGCCATCATGTCTATATTTTTAAGTGATTAGAATCTTTTTTTTTGCTTTTATTAATCTGACTTCTAAATTATATTGGCTTTTCCATTTAATAAAAAAATTTATGTAGTCTCTTATTCTTAGTTAACAGAGAGAAATTTATTAGCCACTTTAGGGCAAAATACATACTCTCTGGGCTGGAATCAAGAGGGTGGATGCCTTTGCCTTCTTCCTATAGGCTGTCTCTTCACTTAAGTTCAGGACCAGGGGAATTTTCGGAGAAGGAAGAGGGAATACAAATCTTGTAAATACTAACTGCTAGTTTTTAGTACCCAGTACTGAGTTGCAAAGGAAGTCTTCATTCGATTCTCAAACTATCCACAATGAATTTATATCTTTTATTTTATATATTTGTATTTTATTTATTTATATTATTTATATATATTTATTACATTATATTTCAATATTTATCTTATTTATATATATTTATTTTATATATTTAAAATTATTAAGTTTTAGCCGTTATGAAATTTGACCTTCAGTTAGTCCACTCATATCAAATTTGGGTATAGGAATCTCTGTTTACTGTCCTGTATAAAGAAGGAATGAAAACATTTTTTCATTACTGAGTCTATCCTTTATGATACAAAAATTATCCACTAATAATTCTAAAAGAATGTCTTTTATGACTGTTTTCTGTCCCCTTTTTTTTAAACATTTTTAGGTGCAGATGGATAACTTTATTTAATTTTTTATGTGGTGCTGAGGTTCCAACCCAGTGCTTCACATGTGCCAGACAGGTGCTCTACCACTGAGCCACAACCCCAGCCCTGTTTTCTGTCTCTTAAGGTCCTCCATGAAATTTAGGTATTATCCCAGGTTTATAACTAAACTGAGCTTAATCATTGTTTTCACTTATATTGACCTTTTTTTTTCTTTTACAAAGATACCTTTTTCCAGTAACAATCTCTTTGAATCTGTCAGACATTAGCAGATATTTTCTCTTGCACATGATTTTTTTTAATTCTTTGTGTACATTTTTCCAATTTTATTATCTCATTACTCTGGAAATCCCTCAATACTTTGTTTAAAGCTCTTAACTATATTGTATTATACTTTGTCAAATATCCCTACCCTTAACTACTGTATGCTCTGCCAGGACACAGAATTTATAGCACTTAACAATGCTTAAGAAATACATTTTTAGTTGGTGTATTTCATATTTAAAAGAATTCAGATACTTTAAGGATTACTGACATTTAAAAACATAAGTAACCTAATTAACATTTTTTATTTATTCAGTGACCTAGAAAAAAGGTCAGTAAATTACAATTTATTGTGCACCTTCCCTATTGCAGATCCTGTTCTATAAAATTCACACATGCACACACACACACACATATATACATATTTTGGTTAAATAAAAAAATTTCCTCTTAATCTTTACAACAAACCTATTGGACAAATATGTATTTTTTCATTTTACAGACAAGAAAAACAGGTTTCAAGGAGATGATTTATAAAGTTGATAGAATTGGTAACATTAAATTATATAAAAAATTATTTATTCCACCATTCTTTCAACAAACATATTGAAAAATTGCTGCGGTGGGCAGTGTGCAAGGAGACAGGAATATAAGATCTCTGTGTTTAAGGAGTTCGTAATCTAGAGGGGAAGACATTATAGCATGTAATGAGTATTTCCTCTAGCAGAGGCAGGAACAAGTGCAATTTCACATGAACTGAGGTGGGTAGGAGTTACTGCTAAAGGCTTCACTGATTGCAAGAGTTCAAGTTGGTTTTGTAGAAGCAGGAGTTTTTCAGGTGGAGAGTATTAAGAGAGCGAACTCCAGGAAGAGGGTGAAAGTATGTGCAGAGACTTGGAGGCTTAAAAAACCATAAAGGGCTTAGGAAAGACAAGTTATAGATGGACTATAGGGTGCCTGAAAGAGAGTAGAGGAAGATGAATATTTAATGGCAATTTAATATGTAGATTAGAAAGGAGAAATTGAAAGGTATCTTCTGAGTTTCTGACTTGGCGACTAAGGATTTGTTACTACCATAAGCTAAGGAAGGAGACTCGGGGGAAGAGCCATGGATGCTCCTGGAGGAACTGGTAACTGTGCAGGCCAGCATTCTTTGTCCTGGTACAAGACCAACTGTAGACTGGACCTGACATTGTGGAACTTCCATGGAAATAGTTTCAAAACCTGCAGAGCAGGAAACTATACTCCTTTGCCCATCCTTTCAATGTTTAAAATCCCTTGTACAACAGGAAGTTCCTCTAGTTATCATTTCTGACCTTGAAGGAAATGCAACACCATGGTCACCATAGAGGCATTTCCCAGGATGAACTTCCCTAAAGTTTTCTGAAGCTACAGTTTAGTAGTTTTTCCGCACTTCCTGCTTCCCACTCTCAGTGAAAAAAAAAATATATGTATATATCTGTAGGTAAGATATAGTTATTCTTATGGTCAGAAGTATTGCCTCTATGGTGATTTAGAACCAGTGTCATTTTCTGAACTTAAATCTTACATATACAATTGAATTATTCCACCACACCCCTACTCATTTCTCTGTGTTCATTGGTCAGTTTGTCCTCCTTTTAATTGTGAAGTCCAAATTGGAGCGTAGGCCTCAGGGAAGCAACCAAAACACTTCCAGTTACTTTTAGCATTATAAGCCATAGGTCATTGTGTAACCCAAAGAAAAGAGCTTACCATGTGGTCTATCCCATTTGTGAGAGCCAGGATCCCTCCCCCACAACAGTTGGGAGCCAAATCCACAGTTAATAATAAACTGTTTGCTGGACCTCTCCTTTGAGATTTCTCAGAGATAGTTACAGTCTTAAGAAATTACCCGTGGTCACTATATGTAATTATAATGCACCAATAAAAATATGAGAAAAAGAGGCGACTGATGGTAGGATTGGTGCTCAATTCTCCATACCAGCAACTGTTGAGGATACAGTTCAGCAAAACAAAACAGTACTTTAATTTAGGGTCAAAAGAAGTCTGTGGGAACTTAATGACTTCAAATCTCTAAATCAAAAGTTTTGCCTTTTAGAAGCGGATAAATCATGGACTATCCAAGAAAATGCTCTAATACACACAACTTTTCCTGTAACATTTCAAAGATGCATGGATACTCTGAAACAGATTTATCAATTCCCTGGGGTCAGGGGTCATGAACCCCAGGTTAAATCTACCACATGGTTTCCCCCAAGAAAAGCCATGGTTTTTTGTATCATGAAATGATGTTATTTAATATAAAGAGAGAAAAATTTAAGTAGCATAAAAAAAAGTTTCAAGTGGGATAAAATTTGAAATTATGAGAGGCACATTTTATTTAAAGCAGTACTGCAAGAAAGTAGCCAAACCTCACAGAGACTGACACTTTATAACAAAAATATAATGATTTAAACAAGGTTGGTGGGTTTACATACAACTCAACTAACCCCATTCCTAAAATGGGTTCCATAGAATTAATAATGAAATTCTGCAAAAGAGTATATTTCCTGTGGTTCAAGGATGCTAAGAGAACAACAGAAACACTGTGCTGTTGAATAATCCTACTCCTCTTCAGGAAATAGGACAAGAATCATGATAATGAGACACTTTCCCACCAGTCTGGTCTACAATAGCATGCTTGTTCATTGTGCTCCTTTGGTCATGGAATGTAGACTCCTCTCCCTTAACTTACCAACAATACTGTGAGAATTCAAAATATGTGTATTGACCGAATTTTTCCTTCCAGGATCTGCCACACATCCACACATTCTAATGACTTAGAGTTTCTTTTCATTAAAACCCAAACTCTTATCACATATTTTTGTTTATAATTGTATTTCCATATATGTGATATTATCTATAATAATTGCTTGGGACTTTGAGGGGGTCCATTAAATAATACTACTATCCCCCTCTGGTTCTGAATCAACTGAAAATAACACAAAGAATCAACAGATAAAGGCCCAAAATCACCTTTATTAATAACAAAGCAGACATGGACTTCCTAACATGGAAGCCAGGAGTTAGACTTGTTCCCCAACCACTGGCAGCACTGGAGAGCAACGGAGCCTTCCCACACAGGGGCAGAGCATGTACCAGAGACCACTCTCTTCTAAAAGGAAAGTGAAAGATTGGTTTCCCTTTCTAAAATCACCAATCAGGTAAGCCACTCCATTTCTCCTGCAACGGTATGAAGGAAGAAAGCAAAGACCAGGAATGTTGTCTTACGACAATTCCCTTTACATGGAAGAAAACATCAGGAATATGTAAGAAGCCATTTCCCACCCTACCCCACCTCTAATAGCATCCAGCATTTTATTCTCTTACCCAATTAAGTCTGTGGATAACCAGGATGTAGTAATCAAAACAGTTCTATTTCCACTGTCATGTGGCTGCTCCACTAATACAAATTACTGTCCTTTTGAGAGGCTCTTGGAACTGTTGGGCTGATTCTATTTTGCTTGCAGATGGTTCTAAAATAGGTCAGAACAGTAGGTTAATTAAATCAACTATGACATCACTCCAGACCCACAGCTGAAAACTCATTCCCTATTCTTTTCTCCCTGCCAAGCTGTGTTCAGCTACATTATGCAACCTAACTTTTCAGCAGTTCTTCAATGAGATTAAATTACATCATTAAGGTACAATAATAAAATGGAGGCTCAAATGTCATGATGGATATGAACTACTTTGTAAATTATCATTAATTTAAATGAGATCACAAACCCTCAATTCTTTAAATAGGAAACCCAAGGAGCCATGGATACATTTTTTTTTTATGGAAGAAGAAAATATCATGATCCTCTTCTGGTTTAACAAAGAAATTTCATACACACACACACACACACACACACACACACACACACACCTTTGAGAAGACAGAGACAAGAATTTAAATATCACCATGACATTAATTAGGATAATCAATAAAAAATTATATTTCAGAGGTTCAAAATTAGTTTTAGAAGACACAGCAACAATTTCTGAAGATCATTCTTAGAAGATTGTCAGAAATTATATTTGTACAGACAAATTTTATTTTACAAAATAATAGATCTTATTTAAAGCTAAAGGAGTGCTTTTTCTTATGTTCTTCCTGATATTTCTTCAACTAACAGAAAGACAAGTAATTTTTTTTATTGGTACCAGGAACTGAAACCAGGGGCACTTAACCACTGAGCCACATTTCCAATCCTTTAATTTTCTATTTTGAGACAGGGTCTCACTAAGCTGCTCAGGGCCTCACTAAGTTGCTAAAGGTTGGCTTTGAACTTTCAATCTTCCTGCTTCAGTCTCCCAACTCACTGAGATTACAGGCATGTGCCACCACATCCAACCAAGACATAATTTTTAAGTCAAACATGGAGACAAAATTTTAAAGACCTGAGAAGATCAAAATATACAAGATGAAAAGAAGGGACATAATATTTTGTACTAACAAATGGTAATTTGGAGCATCTAAGGTTTCACACCTATGCTATAAAGTGCTGTACACATGCAATTTAGTAATATTGTTTAAGTAGACATTTTTCTGTAATAGTACAGATGTCAAAGAATTTACAAAGTCATCAGACACCATTCTCTTACAGAGTGGCCACCCAAGTCAGACCATCCTCCCTGGACCAGCTCCTCGTCAAACACCATGAGATCTTCTCTGTTACTTGGCATGGTGGTTCAGTGACAAATATTGCCAGAAGAGCAACAAATGAGGTAGGATGTGATTTCCATTATATTATCTCTTGTGTTTAGACAAATGCTTAACCCTTCATGGTGGCTAACAAGGCTCTAAATGCTAGGCACAATGAGCATGAACCACAGATAATCATTTATCTTTTGGCAGTTCCTGGTGATTCTTCAGGTCAAACCTCAATTTCTTCTTGGACAAGTCACAGACTTCTTGGAGTCTAGCTCGCTGATGGATCTTGTGCAAACTCTGACTTTAGTCTCCACATGTCCACTGAGTGCAGCCTAAGCACATCCTAAACAGTGCTCTCTGTCCTTCCCTTCCCTTTTCTTTAAGACAAGTCCTAGATACAAGAACATCCCAAGTGAAGATCACGGGAATAGACTAATTGTCCAGATGCTGCCTTGATCTAGCAGGAAATCACAGAGGGAATCTAGATCTGTGAAGAATAGTAGTGACTGTCAGGCATGGTAGTTCATGCCCATAATCCCAGTGACTCAGGAGGCTGAGGCAGGAGGATCATAAGTTCAAGGCCAGCCTCAGCAATCTATTGAGATCCTAAGCAACTTAGCAAGACCCTGTATCTCCCCAAAAAATAAATAAATAAGAAGGGCTGGGGATGTGACTCAGTGATTAAGTGCCCCTGGAAGAAGGAGGAATTGGAGGAAGAGGAAGGAGGAAGGGAAGAGAAAGAGGAGCAATGATAGGGTAAGTGGATTCTAAAATGCAGATAGAAACATGAGAACTTGAAAGACATGGGTAAGATAGGATAGTTCATTCAGAATTAGATGAAGAGTGGGCAAACATCACCATAGATGAGATGAAAGGGAGAGAAGAAAATAGTGAGGATTGGAAGTAGGTAGAAAAAGGAAAAAGGGACTTACAGAGAAGACAGTGTGAGACTATACAGAAAAGGAAGAAGATAAAAGATAAGGAGTGGTGGGCAGAATTGTAAGTTAAGTAGCAATATACTGACCATCTCTAATTATCTGGAAGTGAAAGGGATCTGACACAAGCTAATTCCAAAACAAGAAGAAAAGTCAAGAGATTTAATATGAACGTAACAACTTCCAGTAGTGAGATAAGAGCATATGAACCGTGAGTGCTCATTCTCTAAAGATCTACTTCTAGAGGCAAAGGGGTGAATCGAAGTTCTCCAAAGGTCCCTTTCAGAAAGGTCGGGTTTATGCCCTGCTCATAGATTCCCATCTCTCACAGAGATGGTTGAATCCTTTCTGCCCAATGATATGTAGCCCTAAATTTTAATCCCAAGGAGAAAACTATCTCCTATTAAGAAAGCATTCAAGATAGACCTGGGTTGTGGCTCATTGGTAGAGCCCTTGCCTAGCACAGGTGAGGCACTGGATTCGATTCTCAGCACCACATATAAATAAATGAATAAAAAAAAAAGTCCATCAACATCTAAAAAGAGTTTTTAAAAAAAAGCATGGAAGATCTCACAACTAAGCTGTATGTACAGGATGGGTGGTTGATGCAGTCACAGCAACTTCTAGGAGAGTGAGTCTTGGAAAATGTGGATTATGAGGAAAAACTGGACATGATTGTCTCCAGAAATATGCAAAGCATTCTAACCTGAGGGACAATTCCGGCAGAATATTACTTTCCCTGAAACTTCAATCCATTCATCATCTTAAATTAGGTAAAGACTGAGCATATTTTTCCTCTAAAAAAATACCTTCAATTATGTTTTGAATTCTTCCAAAATATGATCTTCCATAAGTCTATAACCACAATCCCCTCCCTTCAAATACTCCCTTCTTCAATTCCTTAAACCTTTCCTCATTTTACATAGATCCCAGGCACAGCTATTTTATTTCTTAATCTCTGAATGCATTCTGATTAGTGGCTAATCCTTCAGTATTAAGGTCCCTGGAATAGATTCAATACGTCAGTGGAGGTCAGTTCAAATCAGAATAAAATGAAATCATCATGTATATTATAATTCTATACACAACCTGTGGTGACCCTGGCATTTTCACTATCCTGTTGTACCACCAACTTGTTAGATCTTAAAAATTTCCAAAACATTTATCACCACTCGTCCACCCTGTTTTATAGTTGGGTTTCTGGGCACAAGTGAGTAGCTTATAGTACTCTTCAACTATCTCTCTTGTGATTTTCTTGTCTTGCCCACTCAAGCATGCCCAGATGGTGGACCTCAGGAACGTCAGCATGGTGACAGAGTTCATTCTCGTGGGCTTTGAGCAGAGCTACCCTTCCACTCGAACATTGCTCTTCACACTCTTCCTAGCCCTCTATGGCCTTGCCATGGCCATGAATGGCCTCATCATCTTCATCACCTGGACAGACCCCAGGCTCAACAACCCCATGTACTTCTTCCTTGGCCACCTGTCTTTCCTGGATATCTGCTTCATCACCACCACCATCCCACAGATGTTGATCCACCTGGTAGTCAAGAACCACACGGTCTCCTTTGCCTCCTGCATGACCCAGATGTACCTGGTCTTCTTTGTGGGAGTGGCTGAGTGCATCCTCTTGGCATTCATGGCCTATGACCGTTATGTTGCTATCTGCCAGCCGCTTAGCTATGCTCAGATCATGAGCCGACAGGTCTGTGTGAGCCTGGTGGGTACTTCCTGGTTCTTTGGGATGATCAATGGCATCTTTCTAGAATATATGTCATTCAGGAATCCCTTCTGCAGAGACAACCATGTAGAGAACTTCTTCTGTGAGGCCCCCATAGTGATTGCCCTCTCCTGTGGGGACCCTCTATTTAGTCTAAAAGTGATCTTTGCTGATGCCATTGTGGTGCTGCTCAGCCCCATGGTGCTCATCGTCACCTCCTATGCACGCATCCTGACCTCCATCCTGGGCAGAGCCTCCTCCTCAGGTCGGGGGAAGACTTTCTCCACTTGTGCCTCCCACCTGACTGTGGTTGTCTTCTTCTACACCTCGGCTATGTTCTCCTACATGAATCCCCACAGCACACACGGGCCTGACAAAGACAAGCCTTTCTCCCTCCTCTACACCATCATCACCCCCATGTGCAACCCTATCATCTACAGTTTGCGCAACAAGGAGATGAAGGGGGCCATGGGGAGAGCCCTGGGGAGAGCCAGCCTGGCCCAGGCAGAGACTGTCTAGCGGGAAGGCCCCTGGATCCAGAAGAAGTTTCCTTCCCTGGGGTGGGAGAAGGTTACCCCTTTCCCAACCTGGACACGTGAATAACTCTCCATTGCTGAAAGGCTCCATGAGAGCTTCCATGGTACTAGACTCAGATCTGGAAGTTCCTCCTGATGTCTAAGGTTTATCTCTCTGACTTTACTTCCAGCATTGTTTTCCTTTCAACTGTACTCAAGAAAGTTTGAGACTTTTGTGAATTTTTTTCTCTAAGTTCTCACAATAGGATTTGGTAAATAATATGCTTAACTGCATTTTATTTATATAATATGTTGACATGATACCCCCAGCCTGAATTTAGCATATACCTTTAGGAGTAAACTTTCTTTGTCTTTCAATTCATTAGTCTGTTTTTCTTCCTCACAATCTACTCTCATTTCCTAGATCTGTTCTCAGTTACTTTATATAAGAAAAAGTATGTGAAGAAGTAAGAAAAAGGGAACTAGGGAACAGTGCTGACATTAAGAAAATCAGAGAATATTTAAAAAAGATCAACAAGTTGAATCAATCTTAACTCCCACAAGTCAGTGAGGGGGGATTTGTGGTACCTCGAAATGCCAACACTACACTCAACTTGTTTGTGTTTGTGTGTTTTAGAGAAGGGTGGGTGAGTGAAATTAATACGTCAAAGTGCTTCTCCTAAATTCTCTAGGTTCCTTTAGTAAGATGACTATCTGTATTTCCCTTCTCATGTAAGGAGTAAGTGCCTCTATCAAACTTCTCAAAGCTACCCATTTCCTTCTCTGTTAACCATACCCCAAACTGGTTCCCCTCCCTGCTTACTGGTCTTTTCTCTTCCATTTTTCCTTTCATTTCATTTTCACTCAAACATGCTCACCCTACCTCCTTATCTTAAACAGATAACTCCACCATTGCAGAAGCCTTTTTATTTGCAACCTTTTCCTCTCTGGCTCCCTCTAGCTTCTTTCCTTAACCAAACCATCTTTCTTTAACAGCATCCCACATGTCAGCAGTTTTCTTTGTGCTTAAGTTCCTTTAATAATAAAGAGGGGGAAGAGGGTTAGTCTGTTCTTTATTTTCAATGCTAATTCCAAACTATGCCCTCAAAGAGATGTACTACCTGGGTAGTTCCACCTCCTGCACATCACATACTACCCTTTACAATGACTTGAAGTAGTAGCTTCACTCTTCAGAGTGCAAATTAGTGAATCTCTAGACATCAGAGAATGTAAGAAATTTTTAAAGCAAGAAGGAAGAAATGAGTCCATACTGTCATAATAAATGCAGAACAATACAAACAATAAATAAATAATAAATGCAGAACCTTGAGGTTTCTATTGTCAAAGAAAAACTGCACCAGTGTTAAATGGGCAAAAAGTCTTCACGACCATTGCAGTAGGAGACTGAACTCAAGTCCACAGAAAAAAAAGGATGAGAGAGATTTAAAATCTGGTCCCCTTGCTTACTTGTTGGTCTGACATAATGGAAAAGTAAACAAATGGCTTTACAACTTTCATATTAGGTTCCTACCCTCCCACAGAGACTAGAGCACTATCTTCCCTAATGATTACATTTCAAAGGGATGGTTCCAAGTCCTGAGAAAGACATTTCCTGGACAGTAAAATAGCAATAGGCTTAGAAGGAGATTTATATACATATCAAAGGGGCAGAGAAACAGTAATTACAAGTTTTCTAAAGTAAACCCTCTAAGAAAAGGAACTTACAGTTAAGAAGAGATCTGTGGGAAGTTTGTTAAGCTGACAGGACTATTAAGACCTTTATGGTCACCATGTATAACATAAAAAGGGACTTAACTTCCCCCCTAGGGGCTCAGCTTCTTCTCTAGGCTTAAAAATTCCTATCTCGAAGAGTCTTTAAAAAGGGCGGGGGAAGGGGTGGTGTGGAGTGGGGAGAAAGGAAGGAAAGGAGGAAAGCGAAAGGAAAAAAGGTGATTTTTAAAAAAAGTTTTCTGAAGACTGAGGATGTATCTAGGTTGGTAGTTTGCCTAGCATGAACAATGCCCTGGGCTCTATCCCAGCAATGGAAAAAAAAAACAAACAAACAATTTTTTTTAAAAAACTGAGAAATAATTTCTGCACCTGACAGTTGCTGTGCACTGGTAGATTCTAAGATTATAAACAAGACAGTTTCAGCTTTTAAGGATCTCAACGTCTTGTAGGACAGATAAGAAAAAATAATGGTAACACTAAGAGCAAAATCACATTCAGTACTTATATTCTAAGAATTTTACATTTAGCCTCACAAAACTTTATGAGATGCAAAAACAGGCTCACAGACGTTAAGTAATTTGCTTAAAATTAACAGCATTTAAAATGGTGCGCTGGTTCAAGAGCCTGCACTCCTAAGGGAGGTTCGGAAGAATGGGGCAGGCTTTATACCAAGTATATCAGCTAAGCTTTGAAGAACAAGCGGGAGTTGCAGGAATCGGGAAGGAGGGTCGGATGCTAGGGATGAGTAAAATTCCATGCAAGAGGAGTCACCTCCTGCGTTGTAGAAATCGTGCGTTCAATATGGATGACAGAAGGTGAGCTGGAGCCCGCAATGCTGGAAAAGCAGGCCCCGAGTGACCTAGAACTGTCTTCTCAAGGGCGAGCACTTTCTTGTTCAAGGCCCGAGCCCAGGTGGGAAGGACGCGAGAGGGACTCGCTTGAAAAGCCACCGCCCGGGCCGCGTCTCCCCATTCGCAGCCTCACACCTAGTCCCTGGAAGGACACTAAGTGTCCCCCAGGGTCTGCGAAAACCTATACAGATGCAATGACGAGAAGCTACCCTGCCCCCTTTCGTTTTCCGATGCAAAGCCGGAGGGCGCGCAACCACACTCGCGAGTTACCACGGCTCCGGCCTAAGGCTGAAAATGTGGGGAGGAAACCCAGAAATTTTCGACTACGGGCTGTACCCTGAGCTTTAGCACCCTCACAACAGGCGCCCTCACATCATACGGCGAAACCGACGCCATGTTTCCCCGCCCGACTTCTTGACTGACGCCCAAACTACCCGTGAGGCTCTGGGGCCCTGACCCGATTAGAACCCTGAGAAGAGGTGGGCGTGGCCCGCACCGGGGGGGGGGGGGGGGGGGCTGCAGCCAATCAGCCTTCCCCGGCCTCTAGTCGCTGTGGCAACCAATGAGCGCTTTCTCCTTGACCGCCGCCCGGGTAGAATTGAGCTAATTTGTGGACCTCTGGGAAACACGTTCTATTTTGGGAAATTATTGCGGCGGTTGCGGTCTCCTGCAGCTGTAAATGCGGACCTTGGGGCTTGGGATACCCTCCCAGCCTAGTGGAATTGTTGAGATGCCGCGCCCCTTTGACAGAGGATGGGAGATGGGCGGAGCAAGGCTGGAGGGCAGGCCTGAGCAAAGACCTCTGCCTTTCACTCCGAGGCTTGGTAGCCTTCAATCCGATGCACGGATCCGAAGTCTAATCCTAGATGATAACCCCATTTTTAGGGAGTTGTGTAATGTTGAGCTCCTCTTCTCGCCTGCGAACAACTGCAGTGTCTTCTAAGCTGTTTTACCTCCCCTTTCCAATTACCCACTACAGGAAAACTCCCTTGACCTACGCCTCTTTCTGAATTTACTAGACTTTCTTTGAGTTCCCATAGTAATCTGTGCCTTTTCCTGTCACTGTACTCCCATATTTTTTAAAATATATTTATTTTTACGTCTTCCCTGCTAGTGTGTGATTTATATTTTAATCTTTGGCATAATACCTGGCCATAGCAGATGCTATAGTGCTATTTCCTCAAATCTTAAGCAGAATCCTGATGTGTTAACCAAATAAAGCAAAGCTGTTTTGACAGAAGAGGGGAAATGTTCAGAGCCTAAACCCCCAAGAAAATCCCTGAAGAACCTGTTGTTAGCCTTTTCTGAAGTAGTTTATGGTTCATCAAGAAGGTGAAAATCAAACATATTTAGAACCTCTAAGAGCACTCTTAAAAATCTCATCTTTGGGATTTCCAATATGATTATGCATATTTGTTTTAATTTTTCCAGTCTAAGAACATAGATATTTTGTTTGCCTCTTAAGATCAACTCCTAAAAAAAAAAAAGAGTTGGGTTTGTAGCTCAGTGGTAGAGCATCTGCCTAGCATGTGATGGGTTCAATTCTCAGCACCACATAAAAATAAAACAAAGGTATTGTGACCATCTACAACTAAAATATTTTTTAAAAAAATCAATCCCTCACCCTCTTCACACAGCCCTGGACTGGCTGACCTGCACAGACCTTATCAATAAGTTTCCTTACCTCTGCTTTCTGTTAAGTTCAGCCAATAAATAAAAGGTAGACCAGAAGGAAGAAGGGGAATGTGGTTGGGGTAGTAAATCCTCTGGGTCTTTTCTATTTGTGGTGCTGGGGAATCCAACTCCCGCCCCTGCTAGGCAAGCACTCTACCAAATGGGCTATTATCCTCAATACCTCCTCTGGTTCTTTTCTTGTGAAGATTGTGACAAGGTCAGTTGAGTCCTTTTTCTTAAGATCTCTGCTCCCCTCATGTCACACTCTCCACCTAACTCTATTTCCATGTTCTAGAATCAAATCTTTCCTTTACTTCTTCATGAACATCTGCTCTGATTCTAGATTCCTTGTGGTTTCCCTATAACCCATCCATGCCTTTGTAAATAATTTTTTAAACTCTTCAAATTATACTAATTTGAGTATGCCTTTTTTTTCTAGGTATACCCTGATCTAAGACCATTTCTCTTCATTGGGTAATAGAAAGTTATCTCAAGTGTAAACACATGAAAGGCTATAGGTTGCATGGGCTCTGGAGATAGACAAAATTGAATTTCATGTGATTTGTTCTTTCATTTAATAAACCTATGAGCTATGTAGATATTTTGGAGAGTGTCAGTTATGCCACACAGCCCATTTTCCAAGAATCTTCTTACTTTCCCACAGGAGGGGGCTCTGGCAACCAAGTTAATACCATGATATATCCATCCATCCACTATCATCACCACAATTGACATGGCCAAGCTGGCTCAAAAAAATAGTCATTGTTCTAGTTAGCTTTTTCATTGCTATAACCAAAAGACATGACAAAAACAATGTAAAGGAGGAATAGTTTATTTTGGCTCACAGTTTCAGGGATTCAGTCCATGGTCAGCGGACTCCTTGGCTCTGGAATGAGGTGAGGTAGAACGTCATGGCAGAAGGGCATGGCAAAGGAAGGCAACTCAGAACATGGCACCAGGAAGCAGAGAGAGTGCTTTGCTCACCAGGGACAAACTATAAACCCCAAAGGCATGCCTCCAGTGACTTACTTCTACCACAACCTACTGCTTACAGTTACCACCCAGTCAATTCATATCAGTGGATTAATCCACTGATTAAGTTTCTCATAACCTATCATTTTACCTTTGAACATTCTCACATTGTCTCATACATGAACTTTGGGGAAATATTTCACATCTAAACCGTAACAGTCATCTTTCCTAAGAATTTGAATTGTTATGTAGTGGGTAAGGCCATTGCTGACTGGAACAGGTAGAGACTCAAGCTATGGAGCATCTGTCTTCTATGATGTACACGAAGAAGCAGAAAATATTGGCATACAGAGATGATAAGTTGAAGTCAGAGGTCCAAAGGAAGCAGAGATAAAATATCATGTCTCCAGAGAAAGAATGAGATAATGGCTGCCCTGATTTTGGTCAGCCTTAGAGATCCAGCTGCATTCTTGCTTGTGGGTTCAGTGAAATAACCTACATCTTCATTATAAACTCCATTTTTGCTTAAAGCTATCTCAAATAGATTTCTGTTTCTTGCAAGTGAAGCCTGTTAACTAAGACAATGATGTCGTAGTATGGCTATAAGTTTTGAATAAGAAAGTATTCATGCACCTCCATCACACTTACGGAAAAGTCACCACCCCCTGCCAACTATTAGCAGGCACCCAATGTACCCCAAGCATCAAACTTACCTCCTCTTTGTACTTATTTGGAACAACAAGCCTATTTTGATGTCAGGGTTTTGTTTTGGGGTTTTTGCTTTGTTTTGTTTTTGTGAGATTTTCCCTCATTCCAGTCCTTTATCTTCCAGGTACTATTCTGATACATTTGTTTGTTGGAATTTTTTTGTGGTGGTTCCTCAAAGGATTGAGTTAATCATACTCCAATTCTTGGCATACCATCATTGGTGCCTAAAGACCCTCTTGTTTTATTTTTATCTTTCATCTCTACTGTCATTTTTCTCCTCATGAAAGACAATTTTCTAGTGTGCTTAATGTGCATATTTGTGTCTTCTACAGATAGTTATTTTGTGGACATGTATATTAAATATACTTCAAAGTTACTGAGTTATACATATCTCATTCTATGTCTTACTTTTTCATTAAGCATGGTTTTAAGCTCCATTCACAGTCCTGGATGTTAACATTTAATCTGCTACATCACACTGATGCCTAGCAGTCCTTAACTTTTCAGTAATCAGGCTCCTCAGTTTTTTCATTATGGTGCTTTTTCAAGCATTAAATTTTGAGTACCACTCTCTTAGTTATGCTTACTCTCTGCCTGACAACTCTAAATCTGACTTTATTGATGAGATTGCTCTAGCCAATCCATCCAGTCCTGTTTATTGGACACCAAAGTAATTGTATTGACTAAACATCATCTTGTTTTAGCCTTTTACCCCATAGAGTTTCAAGCTATGGAATTCATCTTTTAATTATTTGAAGTCAGGTCTCCCACACCCCTGGACATACAGTTCACCTTATCTCTGTGACTATCAAGAACTCGATGATGTGGCTACTTTTTCTCAAAATTTTTCTCACTCCCATTTCACTAACCAGGTACATCACTGAGGAACAGAATTAGATCCAGAGCAGCAGTGTGCTATGTCACTCTTGCTAGCGATGACATTTTCCCTAAATCAACTTACACCTCCCTCCAGAATTTGGCTTTGTTACAGTTTTAAAATTTGTTCTTGAGATCTATAATCCAGTTTGCCTGTCTTGTTAGTCTCTGGCACATTTTTATAGCAGTATTGGTTCTTTTCTTCCCCTTTATTTTTACCTAAACGATTCATTTCTTGTTTCCACTCTCAAGGATATAAAAATCCCATACAAGACCATCTTCATAATGTAAAGTGCTGCTCTGATTTTCCTATCATTTTCTTTTGTCTCTTTCCTTCTTTCCTCCTCACTCCCCTCTGGTCCCCTTTCTTTCTTCTTTCCTTCATGAATTTTACAAATGCTGGAGGCAGAGGCTAATTATTTTGCAGATCATGGCAAAGAAACTGCTTCTGTCCTGAAGCAAGTTCCGCACAAATACTTGGTGTGTGTCCCATGACCAGCTACCACTTTCCAGCTGCACATAAGGACTTAGTTCTGTTTCTTTGGAACAATGTACTGGACCTTTTCTCGCTCCTATATTCAAGAAGTGAATTCCATCCTACTGTGTTTCTTTATATCTGTGAGACATTATTTTCCCCATTGTATAAAATCTCAAAATATATTTTTATATTGCCTGTACTTTTTGCACTGGTGTAAAGGTCATCTGTAGTTGGGGTTTTGTTTTGTTATTTTTTGTTTGGCAAACCCCTCTCTACTTATTCTTTTCAGAGAGTTACCAAATGCTGCCTCTGCTACTGTTTTTCTTCCAATGTCTACTGGATGTCCTCTGAAGTATAAAATTTGGGGAGTTTTCTGAGTACTATTTGTTCTCATCTCAATTTTACCTTGACCTACCTACATATGCACCTGCTCTCCCCCGCACCATGTCCATTTTAAAACTGAAGTGTTCTCAAGTCAGCTAGCAATGCTCACAGAAAAGCAGTCTGTACCAATTCAAGAACATATCATTCATCTATGAGCTCCTTAATGGCAGAGACCATGACCACTTGGAGTCTGCCCCAATGCCCAACACCTTCCACGAGGCAGAGTAGGCAGTTGGTAAATAATTGCCAATAGATCACTCAGCCTGTTTCTCTTCTTGGATGTCTTTTTCCAGCATGCTTATAAGAATTATTCACTGATCATAAAAGGAATTGTGACTCTTTCTTTTTATTCTCAAAGCTGAATTGCAGCAACAAAAACTTCCCTTCATATACTGTAACCACTTAAAGCAGAGTAAGGGACACTACTATTTAATGGGGAAAAGTCACCAATCTCTCTTCAGGTGAACAGACTTCTGTTCCTAATGCTATGCACCTTTGGGTGTGTTGTCCATCTATGTCCTTATGTGCAATGATGTAATTAATACTTATTCCTGGGCAGTCCTCTTAGAAGCAGACTGTTCTTTTTTAAAAAAGTATTGGGGTAAAAATAAGATAAACTATTCCCACTCAGAGGGCTAAATGCAAAACAAACTATTTTTCTCAAAATATGAGAAGGAAATTGCTTATTATACTGGAGCAGGCAGACAGAAGGAAGAAGAGTGTAAAGGAAGGAGAGGGCAGAGGAAATTGTGAAAAGCATAAACTATCCCATGGGACTTTCCTGAAATTACTCTCCCATCCTCTTCCCCCTGCCCCAAATCCCATTTTTCTAATCAAGTCTACAGTAATAATTAATTAATTAATTTATTAAGGACCTAGTAGGATTGAATTTCTTAAAACAAGTGAAAGCACTGTTTTGTGTGTCTTAGAGTTAATAAGCAGTTGAACACAGGCAACCTGCATGGGCTCAGAGGTGTGGATGCAGAGAAAAGTGAGAAGAAAACAAACAGCAGGACACTGAGCCATGTGGAATGTTGTGGACTTCCCAGGTTTGGGAATTGAGATTTGAGTCAAATTTAATCATCGCAAACAAGCATGGGAAATTCCTCCAACTTCCGAGTTACATGTAAAATAGTTCTATGATTATCTTTAAGGTTTCTTTCAGCAATAATATTTTTGAAGTTTCATGATTTTCACAAATTTCCCCCACATTTTAACATCTCTGAGCTGGAAGGTGTCTTGTAACTGATGACAGCTCACAATTACTTTTGGCCAAGCAGTCGTGGTGACATAGTTGTCCTGCCTGCACATGCCTGAACCTAGTTGTTACTCTAATGGCATGACTGGGAGTCCACAATCCCTTGATGTTTCAGTTAAGCAACCACTTTAGGACTCTTTGAAGGGATATTAGTCCTGGTAGTTGTCTAAACACTTTCCCTGAACACTTTCTAACAAGCTCAAAACAGTGCCAGCATGAAAACTTTCAGACTAGGTATTGTGGCCTGGAGAACATTCCCAGAAATAATAGTGAAGAACTCATTCTTTTTGCTTTGTAAAAAATGCTGCTTCACTAATGCTCAACATGGCCCCAGAGAATAGAAATGCATGAAAAAATACAGACAACTCTGAGTCAAAACGTGACTCAGAAGTGTCAGACTCAAGATGAAAAAATTATAATAACATAATGACATTGTTATGGTTGTGTACGCAGTAGATATTTTCAAAGTTCTATTTCTAAATAAGTCTAAAAAAAGAGCTTTTAAAATAAGAATGAAACTTTAAAATACATAAGAAAGCATAGTGATTATTTACTTGGTGGTATTTTTTCCTTTCTTAGAGGTACCTAAGATGTGCCATACAAGCGATGATGCCTAAAAGTCAAAATAAGGTAGATACTTCAGAGACTATAAAAATGAGAGAGCAGTTCCAATTCTCAAGATACTCGTAATCTGGAAGAAGGGACAACAAAAGCATTTAAAGAATAATAAAAGTAAGGCACAGTATACTTATTGTTCCCAAAAGAGGCACAAACAAAACAACTTTAGCATTAAAAGGAGGAAAAGATCACATGAGGGAAGGTTTCATGAAGAGGGATTGTTGAAGGGTCTCCAAGAATGGGTAGGATTCCAACAGGATGACAGAGACAGGATAGAGTAGAAAAGAAAGAAAAATGGAAGAAGTAGATACAGGACAATGAGGAATTGTGAGTATCATATTTTGACTACAGGGTTTGCTACCCTTTTTGGGTTTGCAGGCCTCTTTAAGAATTTGAGGAAAACTATAAACCCTGTTGCTAGAAATAAAAGCACAAGATCATAATCAAAAAGTTTCGCATACTATTTCTGAGGATTTCCCATTCAGAAATCCCATTTCTGGAGAAGAGACTGGCATCTGACTGTGCTTGGGAAAAGTGTCTAAGACATATGGAACCAGGGGCCAGCAAGACTCATCCAGACTGATCATCTAGGAATTCCAGGAGTTGGAATGCCCTTAGGCGTCATTTCCAGCTCTGACTTGGATCATATAGGCTTCTAACCTGATGGAATAGCATCTAGAAGATGTAACTGGGAAATGAAATATAGGGGGTGGGAAGTATGCCAAGGTCTTATTAGGGAGGACCTTGACTCACCACAGACATACCAGATCTTATGCTTCATTAGGGAGCACTGGGGACATGATGCAGACTGCAGAGAATGAATGAATGTTCAGGGCTCTGGTTTAGGAAGATCAGTCTTTGAATCAGAGATGTGAGAGAGGCTGTGGAAAACCAGCTAGGCATTTATTGAGTTGTTATATTCTTCAAATGCATTCTGTTTATTCTGTTTCCCAGTCTCTCCTCACTACCCACCATTTGGCAGAAAGCCAGACTTTTAGTAGGCATTTGAAAGTGCCTGCTGAAGTGAAAGTCATAAATTCCCTTTGAGGCTCTCCTTGTAATGTCTCTATTCCTCGACAGGTGGCACCATTACAGCATTTTTTACAGAGCAGGGTTCCTTCCATAAGCACAGTGCTTCCAAGCAGAAAAAGCTGGGTTTGTTTTGTTTTGTTTTGTTTTTGTGTGTGTGTGATTTTTATTTTTCCTGAGGAAATTCACTTTCTGGGGACAATCTAGAAGTGGTGGCAAGGGATAGCAAGAATCAAAGATTGAAGAACATTACTTTTGTTCTTCTATCATTTCTTACTGTAGCAGGATATCTTGACTGAATTTCTATTTCTAAGCATGTAGATGAGGAAAGATGCTTATAAAAACCTGCCTTTCCAAGCAAACAATTATATATCTTTTAAGAATAACTGTTGCTTAGTTCTGGGAAAACTTTTAGGTGAGCTATTTCATTCAACATATCAAGCAGAGACCATGATCTGTGGTGATGCTAAGATTACATAAAACTGCATGTTTACTTTGAAGGTCAGTCTACATCTTAGGAAAATGAATTCTCCAAGTGCTTTTAGAGAATTAGTTATTTAGTTGTACAAGCTATAGTTGTAGCTTATTTCTATGAAGTTGCACGGTTTTTTTTTTTTTTTTTTTTTTTCTTTTCATTTTAAGATCAAGAGCTAAACCCTGAGAGAGGCCCCTTAGACCAGTGGGAAATGGGAGTGGCTGGAAACTGATATGATGAGGTACATGCAGTGTTGTGTTGGGCCTAGACATGAAGTACAGCATGAAGCCATGGAGGATACCATTTCCTCACCTCTTATACATCAGCAGTGCTCTGCAGACTTGGAAGCAATGGGAAATAGGATTTTTAGTACATGATAGGTGTCAGTATAATTTGAATTTGTTGGCTAGGTGGTGAGTAATAAGATTTATATGAAGATTTCCAGTTCCATATGGGAAATGCTCTGGAGGCTCCAAAAAACAAGAATTCCAGGAGTACAAGGTGAAGTAAGGTCATTTCTTCTTTTGTTATTTTTCAAGTTAAAAAGACTCATTAACCTTTAGCTCAGTGATTCTTAATTGTGCTTAATTCTTACATTTTAAGGATTAGGTTGGAGCAGTGGTCCTTCTCTCTGAAGAATGAAGATCCTTGCACAGTTTTGCATTTGATTTCAAAGGGTTACAACCCCCTGAGTTCCAATAGTGACCCCTGTCCATGAGTCTCTGGTTAGAAATCCCAGCTGAAATTCACTGATCAGAAGCATTCCTAGAGAAAATGTAAGTGGTTAGTGGGGAGTGGGGAGGAGAAAAGATGTGCGGGAACAACTATACTAGATCCCTGTGAGATATTGGTGCAGGCAATTGAAGAAAGCAAAATAATTGCCTTTTCAGTGATTTTTTTTAATCTATCTAAATTTGGAGGAAGTAGAGGCCCTAATATAAGGGACTGATGATGCATTTAAAACAGTGGGCACAGGAAGAGTCAAAGGTTAAAGGACTCAACCAGAACTATCTACATATGTTAAAGTACTAAGCTGCCTTTGGGATTCATGTCAACGAATGGAGAATCAGAGCTACAAGGAACAGAAAAGGATCCCAAAGATGTAGCTGGGTCAGGGGATACCTGGGAGCACTGGCATCTTTTCTTAAGGTGTAGGTCCAGGAAGTCATCTTCTTGGTGCCATTGGGGCATTTATCACACACTGGACTCTGAGAAGGGTCACTTACCAAAATCTGATCTGAGAAGATGAAAAGTGACTAAATTAAGATTAACTCCTTTTCAGGACTCTTTTATGCTCATTATTGGGAACTTAGGGATTTCCTTCACTGAAGATCCAAATAACAGAGCAGTTCGCTCCTTAAATCAAACAAACACACGTTTAAATCCTCGTTCTGCCAAGTACCAGTCTGTGACCTTCAGCAAGTCTTGAATCTGTTTCTGAAGTGTAATGTGAAATAATAGTATTGCCTACTTTATAGGATTGTTGGGAGATAAAAATTGGGTACAGTATCTGGCATAAAATAAATGCTCCATAAATGATAGGTATCATTATTGCTACTCATGCTGAATGCTGGAACTGTAACAGGAACCTATCATCTCCCAATCCCTAGAGGCCCCAACCACTGTACATAACCAAGTCTTCCTTTGGCCATCCTATGCACACAGGACTAGCCCTCAAAACCTTTTGGGCTATAGCTACGTGACATTTAAGATGAAAAGACCCATGCTAGCTTGGGAATCTCACCATAACCCTTTCCTTCATTCTATCCTGGAGGATAAGGGTTCTTTAGATAGGGAAAGAGTCTATTAAAAGAGTATCTAGAAACTTCCCTGGGTAGTTTTGTTTTCCTAGAGGAGAAGTCACGCTCACTCCCTATCACAAGAGAACTATGAAGAAACTTACATTTGCACAAGACTTCCTAGGGGTCGTGTATTTTGTTCTCCCCAAAAACTTTTTATTCCCATTTTATATATCCAGAAACTAAGTCGCAAGCAGTCAATTCAGTGTTGGAACAGAAATTCAAGCTCAGATCTGTGCCTTCGGTGCTCTTTCTACCTCTGCAACAAGCAACAGTAAGTGTATGTATACACACACACACAAACATACACACACCACCCCAGCTTATTCAGCTCTCAATTTTGTTCTGGGGCAGCCTCAGGAAATCTCCATGGCCCAAGGGAGCAGCCTAGAACTGATGTCAGTTGAAGCTCTCTCAGGGAAACACCTTACCGGCATCCTCCACTAGAGGCCTGAGGCAGTTATTATGGTTTCCTTTATGATGTGTCACTCAACTCCCAGAGATCCTGGGCAATCCCTCCAGAGCAATACCCCCCACCTCACCCTTCCATGGAACAGGTGTCATGCCTGCCATTCCAGGACTCAGATTCAGAAATCAACTCCCAGGGGGCAGACGCTTTGCTGAAAAGAAGTCCCTTGCATGTGTGGAGTGCTGACTAAAAATCCTTTGTTAGTTTGGAAATCTCAACACATCCCCTTTTCTTCCCCCCATCTCACCCCCCACTTACCCCATCCAGCATTAGATCAAGGTCCCCAAAAGAAGGGAAAGCAGCAGAGCTGGCAATGCCTGTCCTAACCAGACAGGGACAGTCAAGTCCTCAGAATTGGAGGCAAGGAGAGGGGAGGGAAGGTATGGTCCCTACTTTTCCCACTAAGCCCTGGTCCATGCAATGGGCCCAGAAGCCCCACCCTAACATACCCTTAGTACCAGTCAGCAAGGAGGGAAATGACGCCTTTTTATTAAGGTTAACACCAAGGAAAGCATTGAGAAGGAATACATAAAGGAAGGAAAGGGCACACAAAGTCACCACTTCAGAAGGTAGGAGGGAGGCACATCAATTAAGGAACCTCAGGACAGCCACATGCTCCATGCCCTGGTTGGGAAAGGGATGCGGTTGGGGGGGGGGGGGGCGCAGCAGGGGAATGCCATGATAGCTTGAGGCTCACAGAAGGGTCTGAAGCCCACTGAACCTAACACCAGAGCCAAAGCCCTGCCCCTCAGGGCTCACACACTACTACACAAGTGGACACACATAACACACACAAGACATTATGGAGGCAACACCGAGAGGCAACGGGCAGGGACATATTGACAGAAAGGAACTGAAGTGAAGCAGGTGTAGCCAGTAGAGATAGTTTTTGGCTGCAGCCCCCCCAAAAGTCCCTCAAACGTCCCCTAAATCTGGGCTGTTGCTGAGCACCCCCAGTCTCTGCCTGTGAACTGGGCTCTTTGTTCTCTAAGCCCCAGTGAGTGGAAAAGCAATCCCAGATGAAGTCAGTTGAGTGGCAAGGCAGGGTCCGCTCTGCATGCAAAATCCTAGAGGTTGGGCTATTATGTCTTCATGCACATTCATAGCCAGCTCCTCCCAGCCCAGGGGCCCTTGGAACCCCATTCACCCAGATTCCTAGGGCTGCAGTTCCCTCCTCAAGCTTCCTTTACCAATCAGCAGCTGCAGAGATCTGTGAGGGGGAGAGGCTTCTGCAGAACACTGAATATCTTGGATTTCAGCAGAAGGGTAAATTTCCTGTTGCCAGAACAGAATACCCCAATTCCTTAATTTCTAGGTAAAACGTTAGAGATTATTTGCCAAAGTCCTAGATAAGTCCTTTTTCACAATAGAAAAAGCAGAATTTTATTTACACAATTCAGGGGTTCTCCTGTTGCCTTGGGGAGGCGGAATGGGCAGGGAAAGGGACGGATGGGAGTCCAGAGATGGGCACTTCCTCTCCTGGGACCTCACCTTTCCGCAGTTTGCTATAACGCTTGGTTGGGCAAAAAGAATTCTTGATGCTCCCAAAGTCATTCACCCTATGAATCGTTCCTTGAGGGAGTCTCTCTCTACCTGACCCATAAGAGCAGCTGTCGGAGTGAAGCATGCTGCACCGCGCTGTTCAGTCCCCTCACGTCATGCACTGGGAAACCCAAAGCCAGCCCGGGAAGTTAGTGCCCCCACAGAGTCCCCTCACAGGGAGGCCTCGCCCTCCAACTGCAGCAGGGTAATGTCAGGCAGGTCGAGAGGCTCCACAAGTGGCCCGTCCCCCCCAAGGAGACCAGCTCGGGGGCTCTCCGAGCGCTCACAGTGACTGGTGGGTGTGGCGGGGCTAGGCATCCCTTTCTCCTCCTCTTCGTCGTCGTCGTCCTCGTCCTCGGGATCTTGACCCAGCAAGTTGTTGTCCCCGACCCCAGGCGATGGGATCTCCGGCTCTTGGGGGACACCCTGGAAGCTCCCCTTGCCACCGACCACGCCCAAGCCACCCTGGCGGGGCGCGGTGGTCATAATCTGGCACATAGAGACGATGGCCCGCTGGTTGGCGCACACGTCGTCCGAGAGCACCTGGATGTGCGAGGCCTGCTCGTCCAGGGCCCCTCGCATGGCCCTCACGTCCTCAAACAGGGCCTGCAGTTGAGCCTTCAGGTGCTCCATCAGTTCCTTCATGCCGCCGTTGTACTCCCCGGAGATCACGTCCCCCACGGCGGGCACGGTGGACACCTCCAGAGGCGCCGGCATATCGCCGCCGTCCTTGGTCATGATCTCCAGCAGACCGTCCTCCATTGAGTGGCAGAAGCGGGCAGTGGCGGCTCTGGGTCGCGTCCAGCCCGGCCTCCGGGGTGGGGGAGGGGCAAGAAGGGGGACAGGTCCCCGGAGGGGCGGGGAGGAGCTGAGGGAAGAGGAAGCTCCCAGGAGGGGCTAGGAGCCGACGTGAGAAAATAAGTCCGGGCTGGATAGAGGAAGAAGGAGCGGGCAGGATAGAGGAATGCAGAAGAGTCGGTGGGACGAGGACGACCCAAGGAGGGTCCCGGGCCAGCGTCTTCGGGCTCGCCCCGGGGCCAAAGCGCTCTGCTCTACTTCGCCTCTTGAATTGCGCCCGTGTTGGCGCTACCCTCCCGGCACCACGAGCAGAATGTCCGCGGGTTCCCTGGGTTACAGAGGCTCTCGCAGAGGGGTCGGGGTGGAGTCTCAGACCGGCAGCGCGTCCGACTCGGGACTCCCCCAGGCCATTAAAAGAAGCGACCGCTAGTGTAGCTGGAGCGGCAGGGGCGGGTCTCCAGGCGGCGCCGCGGATGCTCCTCCGTTTCCAAGGCGACGCACTGCACGTAAATGACGTGTGTCTCCATGGTAATCAGGAAGTGGAGAAGAAAAAGGGGAGGATGGTTGGGGAAGCTGCAGTGAGGTTCTGTTGTCTGGAATAGCGGGTGGGGCCAGGACGCTGCAGTGGCCTCAGCCGGGAATGGAAAGAGCGTGTGGCTGCAATGTCTAATAGGAAAGCATGAGAGAGCAGTTTGCTGCATAAACCCCCAAGCCCGGGAGAGACTGTCCCTCTCTCAGTTTGGGTTTCAGACACAGAAAACGATTGCCTTGGAAGGATTTTCACCAGTTCCTTGCATTCCTTTCTCAGAGGATGGCTCTAGGACCGTGTCCTACTTCCTCGTCCCCTAGCGGCCCACTGGAAACCAGAGAGGGAAGAGAGACCGACGCCAAAAGTCCCTGACTTGAGCTGGGGCGCGGTGGCACCTTGAAGCTGGCCCCGCCCGGGCCTGGAGGTGCAGAGACAAGGGGAGGGCACTACAGAGGTTTTTGCCTCTCCCTTGGGCTCCTGCAGTAAATCAGCCCTCTCGCTATGGAAAGCACGTGAGCTGGCAAAGGATGGTTTCTCTACTTTATGGGACCAGACCGCTTCCACCCAGCTTTGGGGAGTTTGTCCAGGATGATGAGGCCAAGCGCTTACGGTTTGAGAATGAAAGCTCCATAAGGGCAGAGATTCTTTTCTCCCGTGTCCTCCTCCACGGAATTCCCAGTCCTTAAAATAGCGTCTGGCACGTAGTAGTAAGTCGGTGCTTAATGTGTTTGTTGAATGAATTTTTAAACAAGAACCACCACCTTCTATTCCTTCATCCAGAACACTCTAGCCCATATCTAGTGGATTATAAAAGACCCGAATTCAATTTCGTTCCTCCAACTTATTAATTCAGAGACTTTGACTAAATCCTTTTCCTGATCTGTTGGGGAGTGGGATTGGACATTGTTTCTGACTCTGAATAACATTCTTGCATCAGCTCATATCTGAAAGGGTAAACTGTTGACAGGTGTCTGGGGGATGGATGAGAGGACTGTGTGTGAGGGCCATCCCCCCAGTTTTTATGTTCAGACATTCACTGAGTGTCTCCAACTTTTGTGACAACCAGAGAAAGAAGAAGAATTGGATTGAATATATTTACCAGTGACAATGATTGAGAAACAGTCACCCTGTCAACCGTAGCAAACTAATTAATAACCAATCTAGTAAATCAGAGAAACCAAGTGTTAAGAAAACAAAAATGAAGTTCACAAGAACGAATAAATCTAGGGGGAAGAAATTATCTGTATCATTTAAAGACAGAGAAGAACTAAGTATGGGTGAGTGTTTTTGTACACGAGTGCTTCAACAACATCAAATGTGTTACCTTGGACTTTCTTTGGATGTGTGCTCTGGTAATGAAGAGTGAGGCTGGCCCAGGGAAAATTTTATGGTACCAAAGAACTCTTTGACCTTTGCCTCTCTTACTTCTTTTGAAATAGAAGCAAATTGGGAATATCCTAAGTGTCCAATCAGCAAAGTGTTTAAATAATAATCTATATCAGTAATGTATTTTGCAGTCATTAAAAATTTGTTTTCCCGGACTGGGGTTGTGGCTTGATGGTAATGCACTTGCCCAACATGCGTGAGGCTCTGGGTTGGATTCTCAGCACCACATAAAAATAAAGGTATTGTGTTCACCTACAACCAAAAATAAAATAAAAAAATTTTTGATTTCCCAAAAAGCATGTAATCAAATTAAAAATCCCACACTACTATACTTTCTGAAACTGATTCAATCTTATTTGCTTGCACATTTCTTCTTTCCTCAACAAACTGTGGCACTCTCACCTAGATTATCATTCTTATCTCCATCACATGCCCCATACATGGTTAATACAGTTTAGATTATTCCTAAAGCACTGACTCAGAAAAGGATAGAAATGCTTTTCCTTAGTATTCCTAAGCACAGCCAAAGTGGGCTTGTATTTACAAAAAGACTTTATTTTTAAAAAGCTATAGGATAACTAGAAACAAAGCCAAGACACATAAAAACAACTGAGCTTACACAACACAAGTATCTGATCATATTACAGCAAACACAATTATAGCAAACACATTCTCAGGGCTTGTAGGTTCAACCCTGGTGTTCGTCCTTACCAGAAGAGCCCTACTATAGCAAGAAATGATTGCCATGGTTTTCAGGCTTTCTGCCTGGGTCCACTGTTCACATCTTGTGACTAGCTTCTCTCACTCTTTGGGTGGTTCCTGTCTTTTATCTATAAAGAGTGATTTTGTTCCCAGTATAAGGCTCCCATCTTCAAGATAAGTTTACATTAACACGGCCCCCACACAGTAGGAGCTGGGTTATGCCATCATACAAGGCCCTTTGCCACTATTGTTGAGGATACCATGTATGTCAAGGCTTTCAGCATCAGATTACATCATGCTGCTCAGAGGTGCTGACTATGCAGTCCACAGAGAGTGCAGGAGATCTGAACCCAAAGGGAGGGGAAATTATTGAAGAAGCACCAAAGACCATGGGAAACAGGTGCAGAGATCCGGGGGTGTGGCTGATCCAGTCAAGTTCCAGGTCAGACATTTGAGAGGGTAGGTGAGAAGGGGTGGGGGGAGTGGATCAGTAGCAGGACTTGCAAATACAGGAAAGAGACATTGGTGCATCAGATTTAGAATCAGATCATTTCAGAATTTCTATGTGAAAATTAGACCAGGGAAAATAGGAGACAGTTCTAGTCTCAGAAAAATAAGGGGGAGAGATGCAGAGGACAAGGCAAAACCTTCATCAGCTGACTGGGTTGCAGGACTGGGACCCCAGGACACCAAGGCCTTGTTGTGCAGGTTATGTCCCAAGCAAAAGGAGGCTGTATGGATATCCCAGCCATCCTACTAGAGAATTCAGAGGAACTGCCACACAGAAAGAGAACATAACCCCTAAACACTCTTCTTTCTGTTTTATCCTCTGAGAATCACCTTAGCTGTTCTGTTCCTTCTTCCCACTCTCACTTCTGATTAGCCAAGGGGAAAAGAGACTCCATGCTGCATACATATAGGTCTCCATCAGGTGAACCTATTCCAAACATCACATTCTCACTCAAATAGGCCATGCCATTTTCCTCTATCTGGTGTCTAATTGTCTCTGGTCTCTATTTTATATGACTGGTATACTTTTTCCACAATCAATCTGAAGATGCTCACTTGACTCAGGTCTAGAACAGTGAACTAAATCAAAGTAGTGAACTAAATCAAAGTACAGTTGACTGCTGCACCTTAATCCAAACTCCCAGACAATATTCCCCAAATGTAACTTATGAAGTTGTGCTGCCCTGTGACCCAATCTCAGCATCATATTACATTCAAAAGAAACATATCCAGTAGCCAAAAAGAATTAAAAAGCAATTTCGATTTTTATTACAGTCTCTGGGAAAATTCTAATGGGGTTTACATTCCAAGTACAAAGCCACACATCTTAAACTTTCCTCTTCCTCCTCTACTTATCTCACACATTGTGGTGTAGCTGTTGCTGCTGTTCTCTTTCTTTTCCCCAAACACCCCAAACTTTCTCTTAAACCTGGACCTTATTTTCTCAATCTCCTCCCTGCTTCAATTTTTGGATGTATTCCTTTTCGTTCCTGCAGGAAGAAATTCCATGTCCTTTTAATGTAAATCAGTTTAAGCTTATTTCAGCTCCTTTGATTCTGTCCCTGGTTCCCCTGAACTGCACAAGTACCAGGAGCCTCAGCTGTCAATTAAAGGATCTTCACAAAAGGTGAAAAAGACTGAGAGGCTGAGAATATTTCAAATGTGGGGTTCATCTGTAGCATAGACTAGATTATTCTACCACCACAGGGTGGTTTGCTTAATGTCATGGCCAATCCACTTTGTTTATCTCCCCCATGTTTGCACAGAGAAATGGGCATCGTGTTTACAAGGACCCTGGGGACCTCATGAGCCTCGGACTGGAGAGGGGAGTTCAACTTCCCGTGTCCTCTAAAGTCTTTAGTGTCACAGACAAGAGGTGACTCACCCACATTCCACTTACAGCCCACTCTGGGCTTTCAGTTCCTTGCTCTGTGATCTCACACTATTTTTTTTTTATTGTAAACAAATGGGATACATGTTGTTTCTCTGTTTGTACATGGAGTAAAGGCATACCATTTGTGTAATCATAAATTTACATAGGGTAATGTTGTTTGATTCATTCTGTTATTTTTTCCTTCCCCCCACCCCTCCCATCCCTCTTTTCCCTCTATACAGTCCTTCCTTCCTCCATTCTTGCCCCCCTCCTTAACCCTAACTCTAACCCTAACACTAACCCCTCCCACCCCCCATTATGTGTCATCATCCACTTATTAGCGATATCATTCGTCCATTGGTTTTTTGAGATTGGCTTATCTCACTTAGCATGATATTCTCCAGTTTCATCCATTTGCCTGCAAATGCCATAATTTTATCATTCTTTATGGCTGAGTAATATTCCATTGTATATATATACCACATTTTCTTTATCCATTCATCAATTGAAGGACATCTAGGTTGGTTCCACAATCTGGCTATTGTGAACTGAGCAGCTATGAACATTGACGTGGCTATATCTCTGTAATATGCTGATCTCACACTATTTTTAGGAGTCTTTAGGGCCACCCTCACCTCCTCCTTTTTCTTCCATATTAACTTTACTCAGAGCAGAAATTCAAGTGACCTTTCAACTTATCATACTGTATGAATCTTCACTGAAAACAAAGCCTCATTCCAAGTCAACCTGATGGGGCTGAGTAAATAGCTCATTGTAGAGCACTTACCTAGCATATGCAAGACCCTGTGTTCCATCCCCAGCACCAAAAGAGCAAAAATTCTTTCCAGTAAACCCATTTTGCCAGTTTTCGCCCTGACTGATCTTTCTGCACTTCCTACTGCAACAGCTTCTCCTTTCAACACTCCCTTGTTCTCAGGTGCATATTCAAACCTGTGTCTTCTGCCACTGTGACATAGCCAGTTCCACTCCCAGTGTTACTGGGTAGCTGACCTCAGACACTGAAGCTTTCAAAGCTCAGGGATCACCAATGATCCCTGCTATAGGGCCCCCTGCACCTCCCATCTTCTCCATATATTTCTGACCCCAGAAAGTTGTCATTCTTGAAATAGCTCAGAGCCTAGTTTGCCCCAAGTCAGAATCCTAATCAGGCACTGATAGTGCTACACCACCTGAAAACACCTACGATTTTCAGTTTGATGAAGCATTTTTTTTTTTTTTTTTTTTTTTTTTTTTTTTTTTGGTACTGGGGATCGAACTCAGGGCCTTGTGCTTGCAAGGCAAGCACTCTACCAGCTGAGCTATCTCCCCCAGCCCTGATGAAGCATTTTAATCCAACTTGGAAGAAATTATGCTCAGGTATCTAGGGTAGAGTCGAGTCTGTGGTATGTATGCCATAAACTTCCTTTCCATTAAAGGAATTTTTAGAAGTTTAATGTCCCTCAATGTTGACTAATGGAAACTTCCAGATCCCTTCTCATTTGTCATATCTTAAGGAACTCTGTGGTATTCTATCCTTTACTATTCATACCAAAGTTTGTAGATCTCCCTTTTACTAACACATCTAGTCATGCTCTGTCCATCTTAGAGACTCTACAAATAGTATCGAAAGGGATTTCTATCACTTCCCTTTTGTTCAGTGGTGGTATCCGAAGATCTAGCGCTGTCAACAGTAGTTTACCAACTGCTTCAAGGGTGCACTCTGTTTCTATTTCATAGACACAAATGGGGACTACTTTAGTATTTGTGATATCATGAACAGGGACCACCAAATGTGATCCATGTCTTCAAAGTACTGCAAAAGGACTGGGTTTTAGGCAGAAATGAGAAGGTCATTCCCCCAACTTCTCACCCAGATCGTAAAGCCCCTATTTGAAGAAATACCTCATAAAAATAGCTCCATCTTCTATGGTCAATTACACGTTCACAGTTTATAGGCCCAATGCCTTTTTAAACTGAAGAATCTAATCCTTTTACCTTATTCTTTTGCACATCAGTTATCAACTTCTATTATACCATATTTCTTTCTTCCTTCCTTCCTTCCTTCCTTCTTTCCTTCCTTCCTTCCTTCCTTCCTTCCTTCCTTTCTTCTTTCCTTCCTGTCTTTCTACCCCAGCTAGAGTGTAAGCTCCATTAAGTCAGGGATTTTGCTTTGCTCCCTGTCATATTTCTAGCACCTGGAGTAGTGCCTGGCATATGTGAGATGCTCCATAAATATTTGTTGAGTAGATGAATGAAGTCTAAACCCATGCTTTTGGAAAAGAAACCTCTTCCTTAAGGACTGGTAGTCTGTAGAGGTCCAACCCTGCCTTATCTTTGAAAGCAGTATAGCCTCTTTAATTTCAGCCCAGTATTTCAGTGATCTCTGGCTTATGTTCACACAATTTAGGGAACCCTCTGATAGTAGCCTTTTTCTTGGGGGGTACCAAGCATTGAACCTGGGGTACTTAACTACTGAACCACATCCCCAACCCTTTAAATTTTTTAATTAATTAATTTTTTTGGTACTTGAAATTGAACTAAGGGGCACTTAACCACTGAGCCACAACCCCAGCCCTTCTTTGTATTTTATTTAGAGACAGGGTCTCACTGAGTTGCTAAGGCTGACTTTGAACTCTTGATCCTCCTGCCTCAGCCTCCTGAGCTGCTGGGATTACAGGTGTGCGCCACCATACCCAGCTAGTAGAAGCCTTTCTTAAACAAAGGAATACTGCCTTTACAGATACATGGAAGTCTCTTTGTGTCTTGCAAAACAATAAAGTGCTCACAGTATTGAAATGATAGTTACTGCCTCCCCACCCACTCTAACCCCCCTTTGTGTATTCCACCATTGCCAATACAGTCTCAAAGACAGGTTTTGTCAAACAAGGTCAAAGGATTGCAAGCTCTCTGACCTACTCCATCTGTTTGAGTGGAATGGTGTCAAACCCTTATTCTCGTACTGTGTGTGAAGGACAGCTCCTGATTCATATTCTTATTCTGCTGGAGATGGTCTCAGAAAAAGCATTCTGTTACTAGTTATAAAATGGGTAACCTATCTGAGAAATGGGTAACCTTTGTACCATGAATACAAAGTTACTGTACTTTATTGGGAGTACTTCTTTTTCTTTGTGTTCCTGAACTGCTGGTAAGCTGTAGTAATTTAGGGCAATATTAGCTCAGGGCACTCTTGACTGTAATAAAATTGAGGCCTTTTTCTCCCTGGCATATGCCCTTCTCTGCTTCTCTTCTAACACCAAACCAAACCACACAAACAGAAACTCCCCCCATTGACCAAGTACACAACAAAGGACATAGAAAGATCAATCTTTTTAGGTTGCTAAAATTAAATTAAAATCAATATTGAGCATGGATCAGAAAAACAATATTCTTGAAATTGAAGTTAGTCTCTGAATAGCCTAAATGGGACAATTTCAGTAAGGGCCTGTTATTCTGCACAGTGTGGTCTGGGTCTCTAAGAAGCAAAGGGAAATTTTAAGTGAAATTCATTGGTGATCTCCTGATTGAATGAATTAAACTGGGATGAGATTCCCCCCAGAGGGCATTCCCAAGTACTCATCCAGCTGATCTATCACCATTATCACATACCACCTCCAGTTACTACTTATGTTATTATAGATCAATTTCCTCTTACCAATGGCATTAGTGGCTAATGCTGCTCAGCAGAATGATGAGTATCAGCCGAGATACCTCCAGGGTGGTAGATAATAAACTGTCCACAATTTCACATAATTTACACAGAAATCACTCATGTTTAAATTGCAACGAGGTCTGTGGGACATAAGGCCTCTCTGCTTCATACTCAGCAACTTTTATTAGCATTTGGGGAACATTCTCTTCATAGAAAAGAGTGATTATGGAGAAAGGGCCAAGGGAGATGGAGCACAGACATAATGTAATTTGAAACCTTAGGCTGTAATTTGGGACCTGAAGTCTAAGGAAGACTTTAGGTAATAATCAACAGAGATATGAGGGAAGGAAAATCTGGGCAGAACGTTGATTTTTAATCCTGAAACAAACTAGCATTTATTTCCCACTTCCACTGTGAGGGCAAGAGGCAGGATGAAGCATTTATGGGAGATTTCTAAAGAACTTGACAGTGATGGACATGTGAGAGAAAGGAGCCTGAATCTGTGCTCCAGGAGGTCTTGAGAACCAGGAAAAGAGTCTCGTTTGTCTGAGTTTAGCTTGGGAAGAAATAAATTCATTTACCTCTGAGCCCAGCTCTGTGGTTTCCAATAACCCCACTGCCTACATTCTAACCACAAACCAAAAGCTGAATGAGTCTGAAGTAATTGTTTGTTTTTCAAAATAGGAAAATCACCACAGTCTCTAATTACTCAGAAACTTCTCTAACCCATTTCCTCCTCCCCGTTTCCACAAGCAATACCATACTTTCGGTGCTTGTTGCTAGTGCCTGGAGGACTCTTCCTCTTTCGTAGTCCCTCACCCTTCCCACTCTTCCCTCGCTCTTCCAACTCTTCCCTTGCCGTCCTTCTCCTCTTTGTGCATCCATCTCCTCCCAGTGTCAAAAGGCTCTACCTGAAGTTCAGACTTAACCTTCTCTACAGCTCAGCTTTTCGTGTTCTGCAGACTTTCACAGCCTCCAGCCTCACTGGGTCTGCCTGTTTTCACAGATCTTCCTGTAGCGCCTGTGAACACCCAGCACGTTGTTTTGGACCCCTTCTTTCATGCTGGTCTACAGGTTTAAAATGCTTTTCTCGCCTCTTCATTTGCCTTTTCTTCTGGATCTTTATTAATTGTGAAATATAATGCAAATACATAAAAGTCAATAAGCATACATGCACTTTTAATGGACAAAGACAAAGCCTGATAATCACTACCCAGGTCAAGAAATAACATTGCGCTGGGCTCAGTGGTGCCTGCCTGTAATCCCAGCTGCTCTGGAGGCTGAGGCAAGGAGGACTGTGGGTTCAAAGTCAGCCTCAGCAAAAGTGAGGTGCTAAGCAACTCAGTGAGACCCTGTCTCTAAATAAAATACAAAATAGGGCTGGAGATGGGGCTCTGTGGTGGAGTATCCCTGAGTTCAATCCCTGGTACGCTCCCCCAAAAAGAAACAACATTGCAAGCACCTCCAAACTTCCCCTCACCCTGAAGTCCCCCACTCCTGCCCTAGAGCAAAATCTCTTCCTACTATTTTTTCACAATAATAATTTCCTAGATTTACTTTATACTTTAGAACAGTTATACATTCTTAAGAAACAGTGTGATTTTGAATAATGCATGAGTAGAATCACAATAATCTGTTCATTTAAACTTTACATGAATGGGACTCACACAATTTTATCTTGCTTCTTTTGTACAACATTATATTTGTGAAAGTCATCAATGTCTCCAGGCACCTGTGTTTTGTTCATTTTTATTGTCCTCTGTATTCAGTTATAAATGTATATCACGTTATATTTATCTGTGTTCTGTTGATGGGCACTTGCTATTTTCCAGATTAGGCTATCACTGATATCCAATTTAGGCTATCAATGCTACTATGAATATTCTAATACACATCTCATTAAGCACATAGCAGAAGTTTTTCTAAACTTTATACACAGGAATGGATTTGATGAATCATAGTGTATGCTTATCTTCAGCTCTGCTATAGAATAGCAAACCATTTTCAATGTAGTTTTAATCATTTACATTCCACCAACAGAGTAAAAGTTCTTATTATTTTACATTCTCTCCAACACTTGGTATTATCAGACTTAATTATTGATTTTCTTTCTTATGTAATCCCAAATTCCAAGAATAGTGCTTGGTTCAGAGTAGGCACATACTAAATGTTGAATAAATGAATATTTCTTAATTTCCAAACTTGAGAATTTTTTGGATGTCTTTTTCTTATTGATTAATAGCTTAATTCTATTGTAATTAAAAAAACACTTCCTGTTCATTTTTAACCTTTTATGTTTCTAAAAGTAGTTTATTTCAAAGCATCACATTAAGATTGAATCTCAATCAACAAAGTCATGTCTTTTTATATGTTGATTTTTGCAAAGAGTACAGACTTGCAAACAACAGATATGATAAAGTAGTTTAAAGTAAAAGGTGTTTGTTTTTTAGAAATAAAGTAGTATGAAATTAATGTACAATGTGCACTTTTAACCTTTTGAAATTTGTTGAGACTTGCATAATAGGCAAGTTTTGTTTATAATACATATGTATATGCAACACGAAAAAATGTGTTTTGCATTTGGTTGATGCAAGGCTTAGATATTTCTATTAGGAAAATTTTTAAAACAATTTTTGTTTTTAAATTTCTTCTATGTCCTAAGTGATTTTTTTCTACTTATATTACAAGAAAGGTTATTATGATTTTCCACTAAATGTGTGGAAATATTTTCCACTATAAGCTTATCCTTATAGTTCTGGTAATTTTTGCTTTATATATTCTGGGGCTACATTTTTAGCATAATTGAAATTTTTGATCTGTCATGTTTTCTGGTGAATTGAACCTTTTTAATTATTAGGTGTTTTGCCATTTACTAATAATGTTTTCAGCCTTAAATCAATTTTTGTCTGGTTTTAACACCTGCACTAGGGTTTATTTATTTATTTATTGTTATGTGGATGCATGATCTATCCTTTTCCAGTCCTCTACTTTCAACCTCTGTTTCCTTAGGTTTTGAGTATATAGTGGATAGACAACTTATGTTCAAATTTTGTTTAGTTTTGCTCTTTATCCATCTTAACCTTCTTTGTCTTTATCAAAATTATTTAGTCCATTTATTTATAATATTAATATAATTGCCATTTGAATTTAAAATATGTTTGTGAATTTTTCTATTTCTTATTTCTTTTAGACTTTGCTTCCTATATTTTGAAACTCTTTTATTAGGTGCCTAACAATTTAGGATTATTTTATCCTTTTTGCCAAATTGACCCCTTTATCATTATGAAATAACTCTGGTAATAGGCATAGCTCTGAAGTTTTTTAGTTTGATTTCCACAAAGTCATTTCAGTATATTTTATTAGCATTTGCTTTGTATATCTTTTCCATTTTTTCCTTTTGTGGTATCTGTGCCTTTATACTGGTCTATTTCCTATGTGTAGTATATACTTGACTCTTTGTATCCAACCAAACCATTTCCACCCTTTAATTGGAATATTTATACCATTTACATTTATTTCTATTATAGATAAAATTAAGCTTCACTCTATCATATTGCTATTTGTTTTCTATTTATTGCACCTGTTGTTTCCTTTTTCTTATTTTCACCCAATGTTTAGATTAATTGAATTTTAAAGTGATTCCTTTTTAACTCTCTATTGACTTACTAGCTATTCTTTTCTTTTCTTTTGTATTGTTACTTTTGCTCTATAGCAGTTCCTTCCAACAAAATTTTCTGTGATGATGGAATTGTTTTATATTTGTGTTGTTCACTTTGGTAGCCACTAGCCAGATGCGATTATTGAATAATGAAATATGACTACTGTGACTAAGGAAACAAATGTTTAATTTTCTCCAATTTTAATTCATTTAAGTTTAAGTTTAAATAACCACATGTGCACCATATTTATGGAAGAAGTACTCAAATGATTGACAGTCAACCATCAGGATGACATAGGTGCAAGTAATATTCAATAAGAGGAATATTCTGGTCTATTTCCATTCATTTTAGTCACTAGCAACATTTGTGCTTTCATTTGAAATAGTAAATGTGTATGAGTTATCAGTGTATTTTGATAAAAAAATCCAATCCTTAACATAAATAAGTTGCCACAACCAGCTAGTGGCTGGCATACTGGACAGTACAGCTCCAGAGTTTACAGTATTCACCTTTAACTTATAAAGTCTCCTTTAACTGTTGTAAGAATCTTATGACAATAAATTTTCAATTCCTTCCTTATATTCTTTTGTTTTTGTTTTTATACATACTATTTTTACATGCACTAAGAAGCATAGTGTTTTGTTATTTCTATTTAAAAAGATTAACAAGTAAGAAAAAAATATTTATTTATTTATATATTTAGGTACTAAGAACTAAACCCAGGGGCACTTAACCACTGAGATACTTTGTGAGACTAGTTCTCACTATGTTGCTTAAGGCCTTGCTAAGTTGCTGAGACTAACTTTGAACTTGTGATCCTCCTGCCTTGGTCTCCCAAGTCACTGAGATTAGAATGCACACCACAACATCCAGAAAAATATTTTTATATTTTACCTATATTTATCACTTTTATTCCTTTATATTGATTCAAATTTTGTTTTACTATTTATTCTGCCTGAAAAACTTCCTTTAACATTTCATCTTTTGTTTTTCTAAAGAAATGTTTATTTCACCTTTATTTGGAAAGATGTTTCTGCTGGATGAAAAATTGGGCTGTGCTGACCTTGTTCTCTGTCCTTCCTAGCTTTGATAAGAAATCTACTAGCACTTTTGTTATTGTTGTTGTTCTAAATCAGGGAGTGGCAAGCTTTTCTGTAAAGAGTCATATAATAATCTTTTTTACTTTGCCACCCATGTGGTCTTTGTTGGAGCCATTCAATTATGCCATTGTAAAATAGAAACAGCTATAGCAAATACATAAATAAGCATGTGTGGCTGTGTCCCAATAAAGCTATTGACAGAAACAAGAGGTGATCCAGATCTGATTCATGGGCCATAGTTTGCCAATCCTGCTCTACACTACATAATGTGTCCATTTTATCTGACTGCTTTTATTTACCTTTGGATTTTATAAATTTAATTATGATGTGCCTTGACATGGTTTTCTTTAAATTTATTCTACCTAGACTTCAATGAGCTTTCAAATTATTTCTTCAAATACTTTTTCAACTCATGACTCTTCTGAAACTTCAGACACATGCATATTAAACTGTTGAATGTTACACAGATCACTTCAGTCTGATCCCTTCTTTCTTATCTATATGTCTTGAAGTTCTCTAATCTTGTCTTCCATAGACTATAACTTGCTGTCAGTTCTTCCTGTGAAAATTTTAAACTGTATTCATTTTTTGAATTTGATAACCCTGACATTATTTGGTATTAAACTTTAAAATTTGTGGGGCTGGGATATGGTTCAGTGGTAGGGCATTTGCCTAGCATGCATGAGACCCTGGGTTCCATCCTCAGCACCACATAAAATAAATAACTAAAATAAATAAATAAATAAATAAGTAAATAAAGGTATTTTTAAAAACTTTAAAATTCATGCCACATTGTCAAAATATTACTTGGACTTGCAGTAATATTATGTATATTTAACCCAGCACAATTAAATTTGGTTACTTAAAATAATTCTCTTATGAAAGCAAATAAAAAGTTTGGCTTCAGACTGTCATTGCTATTTATCACTGAATGAAATTCCCTTTGGCATCCATTGTCCAGAAACAGGCATATTTTAGCTCATTTTTAAATTAATAATTTGCAATAAGTTCCAAAGTTTTTCCCATTCTTTCATACTTGTGAAATTCTTCCAAATGTCTTAAACAATTATATTATTTTTTGTATGGTTAGGTGTAATTCAGACATTTCCACTGTCTAACAAACTTGCTATCAATTTTTCTGAAAACATGATTTTCAGAGCAGTGTTCCAACCAAGTCTGAAGCTTTACCCAGAGTCGACATTTAAACCAACCTACACAATACATTGTTTTGAATCATTTCTATAATGCAGCCTACAATCTACCTTAATTTGCTTTTTGTTTTGTCCCAAGCCAAAAAAAAAAAAAAAAAAGAAAGAAAGAAAGAAAGAAAATGAATTCCACCAAAATGCTAAAGAAATCATTTGATTCTATGAAATATTTATAGAAACAACTTGTTTTCTGAATATTTTTGGGTAAATGCTTATTTATTTTTTGCAATAGATTTTTATTGGTTCTTCTTAGAACCAATATAATCCCTAGGATTCTTTTTTACATAATTATAAAAGCATAGAACATAATTTACTCTAATTCAGTCCCCAGTACTTCCCCTTTCCCTTTCTTCTCCCTCGCCCCCGTTCCCTTCTCTCTACTCTACTGATTTTTTGATATTATTTCTTAAGTTAGTGTCTTGTAGATACACTTGATGGTGAGATTCATTGTGATATATTACTAGAAGAAAGGTAGGTCAGATTTATTCCACTGTTCTTCCCTTATCCTGTCCCTCCTCCCTCACCCTTAATCCCCTTCATCTAGTCCGTAGATCTTTCTTCTATTTTGATGGAACCCCCCCTCCTTTTTCCTTTCTCTGTGTTTCTTTCTTTCTCTTCCCCAATACCCTTATTTTGGACTAGCTTCCTCACATAAGAGAAAACATTCAACCTTCATCTTTGGGGTTTGGATTATTTCACTTAGCATGATAGTCTCCATTTCCATCCATTTACCTCAAATGCCTTAATTTCATTCTTCTTTATGACTAATGCTACATTATGTATATAAACCACATTTTCTTTATCCATTTGTTTGTTGAAGGTCACCTAGTTTGGATTCACACCTTGGTTATTGTGAATTGTGCCGCTATAAACATTGGTGTGACTGTATCCTTATAGTATGCTGATTTTAGATGTTTTGGATATATACCCAAGAAGTGGGATAGCTGAGTGCCATGGTGGTTCCATTAATAGTTTTTGAGGAATCTCCATACTGCTTTCCAGAGTGTTTGCACTAATTTGCAGTCCTACCAACAAAATAAAGAACTCAAAAACTTAACACCAAAGAAACAAGCAATCCATTTAATAAATGTGCAAAAGAACGAAACAGACGTTTCAAAAGAAGAAATACAAATAACTAACAAATATATGAAAAAATGTTCAACATCTCTAACAATTAAGGAAATGCAAATCAAAACCAAGTTGAGATTTCATTTCACACCAATCAGAACGGCAATTATCAAGAATACAAATATAATAAGTGTTAGAGAGGATGTGGGAAAAAAAGGCACACTCATACATTGTTGGTGTTCAAGATGAATCTTGAACTTCATTTCCTGTGAATAGTTGAAAATCTGGGTAGTCACAGAATGATTGAATTCTAGATAAAGTTCTTAATTCTATTAAGGGAAAATACAAGTCTTTGAGACTGCTTGGACCTCTTCCCCATCAGTCAAAATTCCATTAAACCATTGAAAAAAATCTGTAACATGTGTTCCCATTTCTGTTCTAGTTAAGCATCCTATAAAAGCTATCTTGCATTCAAACACACATTGATCCTCACATGTAGTCCAGATATAAGTCTGTAGATTGCTCTTCTTATATACACAGACCTTTTGACCAACCATGAAGAGTGTTCTTTCACATGTCCCTATGAAAAGGCCAAAATACTTCAGTCTTTTTATTGTCCATGACTTGAAAGTTTGCTTGGAATGATGATTTCCATACACCAAGCATCTGGTGCCATATCACCAGTGTAATGCTCAGGATCAAGGAGCCATTTGTATATTTGGTTTCAGGTAGTCTATGCCATCAGCTTCTCTGAGGTTGTCTGAGAAATCATCATACTTGTTCCCCTGGAGAACAGTCTTCTATGTTATCCTCTGTTAGAGCTTCATCCATAGCTCCAGGTTGTTCAATTTGTTCATCTCTTCAGTGAGATTATTAGCATCTTCAATTTACTTTAGCTTGATGATTTGATTTAAGCATTAGATTTCTAGCTTATTTGATTTTACATTTTTAGTCTCACAGAACTTATTTGCTTTTTTCTATAAAACATACAAAACATACAAAATAGTTTCATAATACTAGTACTGTCAGTTAGTACTAACAATAAAATGACAGAATGAAGTTTTAAGGGTTCTTTGTAGTTTGTTTTGTTCTTAGAATATATTCCAGGAAAAGACAAAGTTTTATGTTTAGAAGTCATATGAAATAAATTTCTCTTTTTGGTTGTGTTACCAATCACATATATTCTTAAGTGTATTTATTTTATTTTCAATTTTAGAGATTGCTCTTTTTTCCTTTTTCTTTCTTGTTTAACTTACTTTTAAAATATGAAACAATTATGTGATTATGAAATCAAAACTTCATAAAGGTATACTCTGGGATGTCTCCCTTCCTACCCCTAGAGATAACTATTTTTTATTAGTTTCTGGAATATCCTTCCAATGCTTCATTTTGCATAAAAAGTAGAAGAGTATCTACAATTTTGTGCATCCTGATTCACAAAGTACATTGAGGGAATCATTCTATAGCAAAACAAACAAATATTCCTCATTGTTTTTAGTTTCTTAGTACTACTATATACCATAGTTTATTTCACCACTCACCATCTCCCTGTTGGATATTTGAGGTTTTTCTAGGATTTTTTGCCATTAAAAATGTCAGCAAGAATAACCTTGTGCATATGTTATTTCAAATTTGTGCAGATCTACTTTTTTTTTTTTTTTTTTGTGGTACTGGGGATTGAACGCAGGGCATTGGGCATGCGAGGCAGGTGCTCTACCAACTGAGCTATATCCCCAGTTGCAGATGTACTTTTAGTACAGATTCCCAGAAAATGTGATTGCTGTGTTAAAGGATAAATACATCCATTTATAATTTTAAAAGATAGTACCAAATGCCCTTGCTTAGGGATTGTATGCGTTTGCACTTCCTCCAGTAGCAAATCAGTGTATTTCTTTCCCCAGAACTTTTAAAACAAAACATGCTCTCAAACTTTTGGACTTTTGCCAGCACAATAAGAAATACTGTTTCAATATCATGTGATTTGCCTTTCTTTTTTGAATGAGTTGAGCATGTTTTACTGTTTTAACAGTCACTTGCAATAATGTTTTTAACTATCTATTCAAGCACATCCCCGGTCCTATTTTGTATTTTATTTAGAGACAGGGTCTCACGAGTTGCTTAGTGCCTCACTGTTGCAGAGGCTGGCTTTGAACTCACGATTCTCCTGCCTCAGCCTCCTGAGCTGCTGGGCTTACATTCATTTTTCCATTAGATTTTTGTCTTTTTATTTCTAAGAGCTCTTCTTTATATTAGGGGAATTACCTCTTCCTTGGGGTATAAGATATTAATATTTTGGCTATTTTTATGTTAGTTGGGCCATGCAAGTTTTTTAAATTATGTATTAGAATTTAGCAGGCTATTATTGATTCTGGATTTTGAGTCACAGAAATACTTTGCCCACTATCCTTATAGGTAGATTATACAAAAATCTACCCATGTTTTCTTCTAGAACTTGTAGGGTTTTCATTTTGTCAAGTTGTTTGATCCATGTGGAGTTTGTCTTGGTATATTGTATAAGCTATGGATTCAATTTTACCTTTTTCCAAATGGTGCCCAGCTGTTCCAACAGTATTTATTTTAAAAGTCCATTTTTCTTCATTGTCATATGTCTTTATTATAAATTAAATTTTTCTATTTTCTCAGACTGGTGCCTGGACCTTCTATTGTGTTCCATTAGTGTTTCTGTTTGTATGAAACAATTCCATACTAGCTTATCTATGAAGGCCTTATAGTAGTTTCAGTGTTGAGTAGAAAAATTCCCTCCTCATTGCTCTGCTTCTCAGAGTTTTCCTATATGCTTATTTTTTTCCCCATGTGAATTGAAAAATCAATTTGTGTAACCAAAAATACTTGTTGGCATTTTTATTGGAATTATGCTACATTTACAAATTCACTTTGAGTATGTCTTTTTTGGTGTCTGCTTTTGTGTCTTTGAGGAATATTATAGTTTTTCTCATAGGTTTTATATATTTCTTTTTAACTTTATGCCCAGGAATTTTGTAATTATAGTTGCTATTGTAAATTAGATCTTTATGTCCTTTTTTCATGTTATCTTCCAACTAGTTCCTCTTTATATCTATGAAGCCCATTAACGTCGTTGATGACTTTTATATCCTGCTACCATACTGAACCATCTTTTTATTTGCAGTAATGTTTTCATTGGCTTGCTGCCCTTTTCTAGATACACCATTGTATCATCTGCAATTCTCATGTATCTAGTTGCTTTTTTTTGTAAAAATGCTTTGACGAATTCCTCCAATACTATAATAGTTGTTATGCTATTGATGACATCCTAGCCTTGTTTCAGACATTAGCAGGAGTGTTTCCAGTATTTTTCCATGAAAACAGGAAGATGTCAGTAAACAAGATGCATTATGATGTTATGAAAATACTCTTATATTCCTCTTTGGAAAGTTATTTTTTACTAAGAATACATCTTAAATTTTTCAGTCTTTGCCAACATCCATGGAGATGATCATGATTTTTCTTTTTAGATATAATTATATTAATTATATTAATTAATTAATTAATTAATGGTTCCTAACATTGAACCATCTTTATTTATTTATTTTGGTACCAGGGATTGAACACAGGGGCACTTTACCACTGAGCCATATCCCCAGTCCTTTTTATTTTTTATATTGAGACAGGGTCTTGCTGAGTTGCTTAGGGCTTTGCTAGGTTGCTGAGACTGACTTTGAACTTGAAATCCTCCTGCCTCAGTTTCCCAAGCTGCTGGGATTGAACCCAGGGCCTCATGCTTGCAAGGCAAGCACTCTACCAACTGAGCTATATCCCCAGACCATCTTTACATTCTTAAAACAATTCCCACTTAGTGGTGACATAGTGTGATGTTTGATTCTATTTGTTACTATTTTATTTAGTATTTTTACCTTAATATACACAAATGAAACTGGTCTATAGTATTCTTTTTTGCATAATCTTCATCAGATTTTAATTTCAATGTTATATTTACATCAAAAATCTTTGAAGTTGCCCTTTTTGTGCTTCAGAGTAGAGTTGGGGTAGGAGTCTTTAAAATCCCATTTTAAACCATCTTGGACACTTCAAGGAAGATTTTTAAAAACATGTACTATCTAGCATTTTAGTTACTTGCACCAGGATGGCAGAACTAAATCAACTATTCCTTAATTTCCTGGGAATTACAAAAGAACTCCTATCTTTCTTTACTTGATTTTTCTTCTAATCTTCCAAGACTTTGCTCAGTTTTCATGTCCTCTAAAAATGCTCTGAACTTCCAGGTTGTGCTAAGTGCCTCTTTTCAGGGCTTCTACTGGATGTTGTTTATTCTTATATAACTGCATCATGACAGAATAATCCATTAATGGTATCACTTTCTTCTATTAGCCAAGTTTCTTAGGGTAAGGATCCTGTATTGCCTTCACTTTTTCATTTCCAGTGTCTAGTACCAACACTGTGCCTGACATATAGTAAGAGTTCCAATAAATATTTCATGAAATGATCTTGGATGGGACTCCCCCCTCCACACACCTATTTCTTCTTCAGTTCTTAACTTTGTAAGTGGCTCCTCATTTCATCCAGAAACTCACACTGAAAATGTGGGTCTCATTTTTTTACTCCTTTATGCCTCATCTTCTGCTTGTAAACATCACCAAGTCTTACCAATTCTGACATTACAATATTTCTAATTCACCCACATCTTTCCCTCTCTGTGGCCATCACCCAAGTCCAAGTCCCCATCATTTCCTGCCCAGATCATTTAGGCTGCCATTTTCCTGATTTAAATCTTTGCCCTGCCCCTGCATAATTCATTCTTCCTCAGAAAGTCAAAGTGATCCTTTAAAAACAGATGGGATCATTCATTTTTGCATAAACCCTGTCAGTAGGTTCCCATATTTTTGGGATTCAGTTCAGAATCGATAACACATTCACCCCTTGAGGCCCTGCCCAATCTGGAACCTCCCTACATTCCCAGCCTCAGTGTATGCCCCTTGTTTCCTTTCCATTCTGGCCTCTTTCTCTTCTTCCAACTTCCTAAGCTCTTTCCCTCTCAGGGTCTTTGTACATCTCACTCTATTTCCTGGAAAGCCCACTCCTTATACCTCCTCCACATGGTTTATTTCACCCATCTTCCAGGTTTGTGCTCAGGGAAGCTCTTCTTGACCTCCCTTCCTGATGGAGTTCTTTTGTCGAACAGTCATATTACCATACAAACTTTCTCTCTTGTTCTGTAAGGGCTACTATAACAAAACAACATATACCAGGTGGTTTACAAACAACTGAGATTTATTTCTTGAATATCTGAAGATTGGAAGTCCAAGATTGAAGTGCCAATTCAGTGTCTGGTAAGGGCCCACTTCCTCATTTTCTTACTATAACTTCACCTGGCAGGAGTGAGGGGATATATTTTATAAGGACACTAATTCCTTTTATGAGTCCTCATGACCTAATGACTTCCTAGAGGCCCCATCTTCTAATGTTATCATCTTGGAGTTTAGGATTTTGACATATAAGTGGGGAGGGGCCTAAACATTCAGTCCAATGCACTTTTCCTTTATAGAACTTATCAGAATTGTGATTATTTAGGTATTTAGGTATTTGTTTCTCACACTAATTTCCCTGGAGGCAGGGATCATGTTTATGTTGTTCTCAGCTGCGTCTTCAGTATCTATCACAATGAATAAAACAGTAATAGGATTTAGTAAGCATTTTTTAATGATCTGATGGATGAATGAATGAATCAATCAAAACAGAAGACTCAAATACTCAATGATTCGATGTAAGGACAAAAGAATTCATTATTGAACTTTGGGCAAGTCTGAAGGAGCAAATGCTTCATTTTCCCTCTAGAGGGAGACATACTCCTACTAGAAATAGGATAGATAGCCCAAAAACAAAATTTTGAGATTGGCCTTAAAATCTTTCCTGCTAGTTTGTCCACTTCATTCATAGTTTGTTATGTAATTAAGCTGTAAATGCCTACATTCTTGAAAAGAGTATGAATGTGCCATTTCAATATTATGATCAACATTATTATTTGTGTTTTTACTGTAATTTTTTTTTCAAAATCCCTCAGGCAATATTTCTCTATGAAGATACAAAATGTTTTAAAATTATTCTGATAGTAAACAATATTGGAATTCTGTAGGACAAAAAATAATAAAATGACAATGAAATAAAAATTTTTTTAAAAAATCAATAATTCACAAATTTCCACTGACTGGGAAAAGTTAAAAGCAAAGACCAAAAAAGTAGAATTTGAACATTGAGAGCCTATCTGCCTTTGAGCAGTTTCTGAAAGAAGCCATTGTTCAACCCTGATGGCATGCTTTGGAAGACTATCCCTGCTGCACATTAATACTGTTCCCTTTTTTGCTGAATACTTTCTCTTGTATAGGCATAAGCATATGAAAAGTTTCATGAGGCTTGCGTTATATTTCTTTTGAATTTCCTTTTTCTTCATTCTAGTTCCAAAGCTTCCTTTACAGATTTTCTTTTCAATTTTTTGTCTATGCCAGGCTCAGGAACCAGGAGGACATAGAGGTATCTACTATTCTTGTCTTCGGAAGATCAGTTCTGTTAAATTTGGTTGGCATTTAACGTAGACCTACTATGTATTTGGAACTGTGTTACAGGGGAGGAGAGGAATGCAGCAAATTTAAGTCCCTGCTCTAATGGTGTTTACCATATAATTGGGAGGCTTTTTGACAATCTCTTTGAACAAATACAGACTAATGCAAAGATGACATAGATAATAAGCAACATTTGTGTAGGTTAAAAAAAGCCACTCTGCACAAATGTGGTCTAGATTTTTAAATTAAACCTTGTGGATGGTACTGTTATTCTCATCTCATTGTACAGATCAGTAAACTGAGACTTAGGTAATGTAATTTATTTAGACAGGTTAAAAAAAAAACTAGTGCTACTATCAAAGCTGAACTCTTGGTCTCTATGATGTTTGCATGACATTATATTGTTTCTAAATACAAAGAATGTACTGTAAGTGATAATCCTAAGAATTGAATAAATTCAAAATAAAGGAAAATACACTATTTTATTAATAAGGGAAAGCTATTTTTTACCTAACTAGCCAACAAGTCTGACACTTGGATCTTAATTTTTCACCCTACTCTTAATTTTTGTGGATTCCCTCTCTCTCCTTCACTGTTGGCATATCTCAAACTCCCTTTTGTTTTTTTTTTCTTTTTCTTTGGTAATGAGAGTTTATTGGAAAGAGTCCTTCCTTCTTAAGTCACCTCCCTCTAAGAAAGGAATCAGAGAAACTTTTCCATCAACATTAGCCAGATGGCTCCTGAAGAAGGTGGAAGTTTGAGACAGCAGAAAATTTGATGACTTTTGGCCAGAGGCCAGAAAACTGTTGTGAAAGTCTTCATGTTACCACTTAAAAGCTTACAAGGCAGAATTCCTCTCCTTCAGCACACTGTCACTCTAGAGAATCCACTCAAAATCAGGAAAGGGTTCGAAGCCAGTAGAAGAATGGAGTTTTTCACTCTAAAAAGGAATTCCCATAAAGCTCAAAGAGCAAGAAACACTAGATCTGTATCCATCTATGGAATCTGGATACTAACACATGTTGAGGAGTGATCACAGCAGTCATTACAAACATAACATCATTACCAAATTACCAGGTCAAGTTTATGCCAAGGTCATAAAATAGCAGCATTAGTTGTACTGTCAATCAAAAACATCTAACAGATATGTCTTGAGTGTAGAACTGGAATTAATAGAAGAGAGAAGAAAACACAATGAAAACAATGACTTAAATGTCTTCTGGGAGACACAGCATACGAAACAAACAAAAACTCATGTAATCACTTATAAACAAAAAATGGAGAACAGAAATAACCAACTAAGATAGTTGGTTATATAGAGATAGAAGAGAGAGAGAGAGAGAGAGAGAGAGAGAGAGAGAGAGAGAGAGAGAGAGAAAGAGAGAGAGAGAGAGAGAATATGCAAAAAATAGATGTGATCAAAATAAAACTTTTATTTTTTGGTTTGTACCATCTTTTAAAAACTTTCTATTGGAGGGAGCAGTAGTCTCTTGACTCTGAATGGAAAGTTGGGCAAATCCCTGACTTTTTTGTTCACCCTTTGATATTGACAAGTAACAGTTAAAGTAACAGTTACTTTAAGTTAAGAAAGATAGTCTACATTTAGTAATTAGAATGTTTCCTGTCTAAAATGATAACCAATCTTCAGTCTTCATTCTAAGGCACTTGCATTCTAAGGCTCCTCTCTCCCTCCCTCTCATAGGGTTGTGGCAGGTGGCTGCATGCCTTTGGCTTTCTCCTCAACTTACCTCCTGCATATTAGCTAACCGTTATTTGATCCACTGGTGTAAAAGTGGGAGGAGACAGGACAGCTGAGGGCTAGCACAGTTCTCTGCTAGGTCTGTATCTAGTCAATGGTTAGAGCAGCGCCCCCCCCCCCCCCCCCCCCGCGCGCCTTTCCTTGCAGTACTGAGCACTTTACCTCTGAACTACATTCCTAACCCTTTTGTTGTTTTTGTTGTTGCTTAGGGTATCAATAAGTTGCTGAGGCTGATTTTGAACCTGTGATATTCCTGCCTTAGACTCTCAAGTCACTGAAATTACAGGCATGTGTCACCATAATCAGCAGATTCTTCTTTCTTTTTATCCTTTTTTTTTTTGGGGGGGGGGGCGGGTTCTGAGAATTTAACCCAAGGGTGCTTTACCACTGAGCTACATCTCCAGCCCTTTCTTATTTTTTGGGACAGGATCTCACTGAATTGCTTAGGACCTCGATAAATTGCTAAGGTTGACCTTGAACTTGAGATTCTTCTGTTTCAGCCTCTCAGTTGCTGGGATTACAGGCATGTGCCTACCTTGATTCTTCTTTCTAGAAGGAGGCTTTTAAAGGTTCTTTAAGATTCCCATCATCAAAGACCTCTTACTTGAGTCCCTTTGGCCTAGACAGATGCAAGTGGTGACCTGTGACAAACTGTGGATTCTGGGGATAACATGTTCATCTCTAGCTTCTGGATACTAGACCCTTTCATATCTCTAGACAGCACTTTTGAATAGACCAAGGCAACCCCATATTGTCTGCCTTTTATGTTACCCACATTTGGTTCAGAGAAACATTCACAAATTCGTTGACCCTGCTGATCTGGGAATAAAGGCAGATTCCACCTCTACTCTGTGGCTAAAGCCTTCTTTAGCTTATAGGCAAGAGTCAGTGTAGTTCTCTATTTTACAAATACAGAGAACAATTTCCAAGCTCTCTGGTCCCACAAAAGTCCCTATTAGGTTTGAGAAAGGAGAAGGAGGCTCCAGCAATTCCCTTCCCTCTGGGGGTTGGGGCAGGAATGTGGGAACCCAAAAGCACAACCGAGTTTCTCCCCAAGAAACCTCTTCACAATTTTCCCTCCCTATTGTCTCTGTTCAACAATGATTTTGTGCATAAAATCCTTGTTGAAGTAATCATCTTTAATTGCAATTGACAATGTTCTTATCTGTCTCCCAAATCTTGATAATAAGGAACTGAGCTGGTTGATGTGGCATGTCTGTAATACCAGCAACTTGGAAGGCAGAGACAGGATTTCAAGTTCAAGGCCAGTCTGGGCAGTTTAACAAGACCCTGTCTCAAAATAAAATTAAAAGGGGTATAGCACAGTGGTACAGCACTTGCCCAGCATGTATGAAGTCCTGGGTTCAATCCCTGGAAGGAAGGAAGGAAGGAAGGAAGGAAGGAAGGAAGGAAGGAAGGGGAATCATGTCATCGTGTCTCTCCATCTCCATCTTACCTGCACAGCTGAGCACAGAGCCTGGAACAAAGGTGCTCAGTAAATGTTTGGTGAATGGATGAAACTGCAACTAACTTTCATTGTGCAGTTGATTCTCAGAGACACTTTATCACTTCCTGAAAGACTAAGGTCATTCTTACATTTATAAAACACTGATGGTTTCTCAGAATTTGTATGCTTTATCATTTATCAACCAAGATAATCTCTCATAATTAAACACTCACATCCCCATTAATATAATATACAGTCCTATTAAAAGAGTATAGTCCTACAGGTATTTGTATTTAAACGTTTTGAAAGCATGAAATTTTGCTTTGAAATTAGGTAAAATCAGAATTTATAGAAATTTATAGAAGAATATTTAGAGATAATTTCAGCCAACATTCTCATTTTACAAATGAGAAAATTAATATCCAGAAAAATGGAATAAAATAACTAACCAATCTCAGAGCTGATACTCTGGGCTCATATTATTTCTACCACTCTGGTTGGCATATGTCATTGAACAAGAGCTGCCAAGACACACAACCTTAGAGGAGGGCTGGATGCCAGCTTCAGGTGCAGGACTTCCGTTTTCTGGATACTTTGACTCTACCATCTCTTCTGTGTACAGATTGGGACCTCCTTTTGTTTTACAATGGATTCTCAGACAAAACACTGGCCTCACCAAAGCTAGACTTAATATGATAACCACCAGAGAGGTAGCCATCAACCTTTCAATAGGTCAATTTTGTGACACTGGTGCTCCACTTTGGGAGACCGATGGGTGGAGACAAGTGGTGTATCACCTTATTAGACCTGGAAAAAAGGTATCGTGGAAGACCTGGGCCTATATCATCATGGGGTAGAATTTATTATATTCCTTCCAAAGAAGATCCAAGTGGATCAGAAGAAAATATATCATTGGGCTATTCATGTGAGTCACACAATTCTACACAGGGATATTAATTTGAAAGGTATTGATTGAAGTGATGTTAGACCTGGATAAAACTTAAGTGGCTTCAATTTTCCTGTGACTTTCCCTGCTGGTGGTCAGGAAGAAATGCATTCCCTCACTTTGGATTGCCACCCATTCAAGTATATCTACTCCCTGTGTTTGGAAGTTTAATGTTCTTTTGAACTCTAATGTAGATTTCTATCTTAGAAACAACAGGTACATACTCAAACTGTTTACCATATATTGAATTCTAACAAATAACAGAATGACTTGTGAAATGGGGTAAGGAGCTCTAGCCTCTGTGGAATTTCACTAGGGTTTCTGCAGGCTTTCCCAAACCTACTAATTAAATTAAAAGAATGTAGTTAATATATAACTACAATTTAACCCTCCAGACCCCTCTCATTCAGAGGGCTACCCTACAGCTCTTCAAGGACAGAGTTGCCAATGACCAAAACAGTCTTTAATCCAGAATCTGGAAGAGGTGACTTGAAAACTGAATGTTGCCTGCTTTTAAAAATCATTCTCTTTTTTTCCATTTTTTAAATTGGTGCATTATAATTATACATGATGGTGGGATTTGTTGTTACATATTTGTACCACACACTATAACAATATAATTTGGTCAATAGGGTTACCCAGTATTTCCCCTTTCTCTCCAAAAAATAATTAAAAAAAAAAAAGTCACCAGCATTTGCAATTTGAGAGAATTCACTTTTCTTTATAAAAATCTAGATTTTGGCTTCTTTTGAAAAATTGGACAATCTCAACATGGGGTGGTGATAGGGAGTGAGGGGCACATTCCTGCGTGGCAAAAATTCCTTTGAGGTAGAATTCAAGAGATTCACTCACTGGACACAGATCCTGAGTTTTCAGTTCACTATCCCCTCACTGATACACATGAACTGCTTGCGATCTGCTTTAATCTTTACCGGTTAGATTTTCTTGCGTGGAACAAGCTTGGGGAGTAGGTGGTGGACACGTGGTTAAACAGGCTGTCTGTGTGGTTTACTTCACTCTGTTCGGGTACCACCATATGCAGCTGTGCTTTGTGTGGAAAGCACAAAAGCTGTCAGTCTCTGAAGAGGGTTGTTTATAATCTGCTTTAACAGATTTTTTTAGTTCTCAACATTCGGAATACTACACCTATTGGTAGTTGACTTTATCTCCGGTATAGCTCAGTTTGAAAGAGGATGGACGAGATCCACCAGGGTTCCATGCAGCGCAGACTCATTCCAACATCCTGAGTAATACTTCAAGATCTTCTGTTTCCCAAAGACACTCCTGTCAGTTTGGTCTCTTAAGCATCTGAATCAGTACGGACTTAGTGGACAAAAGCAGGGGATGAGGTGCCCAGGATGGATCTCAGATGCAGACAGTGGAAGGACTGAGGCGGGGGGGAGGTGAGGCGGGCCCCTGCTGGCCGGGTCCACGCTGGCGCAGATAGACAGAACCGGCCTGAGAGCCAAGGTTAGTAGCTTCTCTCCCACCGCAGATCCTAGACCCGAGACCCTGGGCTGTGCCGGACAACACGAGATTGAGTTTATGCTCTAAGCCTCTGGGCGAAGGTAGATGTAACCGGCTAACCTGCCTGGGTAGGACGGAGGCGGCTTCACGACTCTGCGCAGGCGCATCCGGCTTCCTGACACTGGCTAGCGCGCAGGCGTCCTCCCACTGGGTCTTCCTGTCCTGTAAACCCAGGGGCCCGCTGCCGACAGCTTCTGCTTCCGGGGCACACCTTGACAGCGGCTTTCCCGACCCAGCTCAGACCCGCGGTTCGGTGAGTGCGAACGTCGGTGCGGGAAGGTCTGCAGCCAGCTCCCCTAGTCCGGGATAGCACTCCCAGTAACGCTTCCTCCACTCCCGCTCGAAGTCCGGGAACCCTCGCGGCTGAGCCATAGTTCCAGGCCTTGGGGGAAGATCCGGGCGGGGGTTAGTCGGTGTCTGAGGCGCCCAGAGCACAGATTGCGCGACTCTGGTTTAGAACCCGCACCGGGAGGCCTGCGGGAATTGCTGCGATCTGTTGGGCAGCGCTTTCTTGCATTTTGCGCCCTTGCCTTAGCTCCCCAGCCTTTGCGAGACGAAACTGCCACGAGCTCTCCTGCAGCAGGTGCAGTGGGGTTGGGGGCGCCTCCGGCCCCTCCCAGGGTCTTCGCAAGGGGCGGAGGACCAGGCCTCCGTAGCAACAGAGCTTTTGAGGTTTTTGAGTGCCTCCTCTGTTCCACTTTGCTTTTAACTTCTCAATTAAATAACTAAATACATATATCCTGTGGCGTTTTCTCTAGATCCCTTCGCAAAAGAAAACAGGGGGGCGGGGTTAGGAATCCTTTCGACTCCAGCAGCTCAAACTGTGCACCGGAAAGAGGATGGATTTAGATAGTGAATGTTATCAATCTGCCCCGAAGTTTCTCTCCTATACCTGGCACTTCGAGGCGGCAGGAGAGGACCACTAGACCTGTTCTTTTTAGAGGAGTTCATAGCATGGAGTCCAAGAGCGCCCCGAAAATGAGTGCAGGGTTTTCTTTCATCAGACAATCATGGCCCACGGACTGTAAACAGAACCATTTCAGTCCAAGCCCCACTCTTCAATGCTGTCTTTTGCCTATTCTTGAAATCTCCTACTCAAATCACCTCTACCCCTTTCTTTCATTTTTCTTTGCTTCAAAGAAGTATACGATACAGATCCTTGTGATACAGATCCTTGTCTGTGAGGAGTTTGAGTGCGTGTGTGTGTGTGTGTGTGTGTGTGCGTGTGTGCATATACACAGGCATGCATGCATGCTGGGGATTGAATCCAGGGCCTTGCAAATGCTAAACATGTGCTCTACCAACTGAGCTATACTCCCAACTCTCTTTATATTTTTTAACAGATATAAAGAGCTACTGATTCACAGAAAGAAACTAGTAGAGTTTATGATGTATTGTTTAAAGTACAAACGGATACTCCATCACAAAAAACAAGAATTTAATATATTATGAAATGACCAAAATAATTTTCACTTAATAGTCATCATGTACATTAATATGCTTCATTACTGAATTTATTAGAATCTGAAGTAATAACCTTTACCTCGATTCAACAAGTATTTATTGAGGCCTTTCTATGTGCCAAGCACTGTTGAAAAAAAGCAACTATCTTTATCCTAAGTTTATGTTCTAATAAGCTGTAGCGCCCAGAGCACAGATTAAGTATGCCTATTAAGCACTGATATAAGTATGGATTCCTAAGCAGTTATATGAGAAGAGTTGATATTGCATATTATATTTTATCTACAGTTTTTGATATGTACTTTTGCATGGAAATGCATCACCTTATTGTATAATATTAAATGTTCCCTAGCTGTCACCTCATACATAGTCAAAACTTTTATCATAGTTGAATTGGAGTATATTGCCTTGTTTTCATCTTCCATCCTGGAATTCTCTGCCATATTGTGGTTTCAACATATATTTGCCCAAGTCTATTTCTCAGTTATCAATGATAGAAAAGTTCTTAAATTTTTAATTCATTTTAAATTTCTTCATTTTGCTAAAACTGAAGGTATATTTTATTGTTGTGAATTTTGATTTTTTTAATTTTATATTGATGACTCCAGAGTAGTTATGCTTTCTTCACTATTTTAGAATGTTACCTCAACTATTTACTTTTCTCTCTGCTACAGACATTTGAAAATATTTCACAGATGCCTTATCATTGTTAATACAGATGTATTTGTTCCATAGTCTTCTCCTCTTCTCATAGGTAGCAAGCACTTACATACCCTTTAGTCAGTCAACCAATTGATATTTATTAAATACCTACATTTTGTGAGATTCTGTGACTCCTTTACACAGGCAAAAAAGAAGAGGACAAGGTCCTTGCCTTCCAGGTGTTTACAATTTAGATGGATAAACAATATGTACATAACTATACCTAACAAGGCAGATGTAATAAATAGCGTAAGATGTGTTGATAATAAATTTAAAATATCAAAAATTCAGAGGAGGAAAATGGTGTTTTGTGGTATCTTCAGCCTTCAGAAAATTCCACTCCTTTACTAGTCTTGTTTGTAAACCACAGAGTTTATGGGGGTCATAGTACAGAACCTCTTAGGGAAATCTTGTGCTAGACTAGGTCAGAGAGCATTTGCATCTGACCTAGGTTTACTCAGAACCTTAGCACCTGTTAACAATTTAGTTCACTGTGATTACCAAAAAAGGTGGTCTTAATCACTTATCTCCTTGACATCTGCTTTTAGAATTGGGAAGACCTCAGAGAACACTTAACCCTAAGGACAGGTATGCTCAGTGATACTGTATATGCCTAAAACTTCTTTGTTTCAGGCAGTTTGGAGCATGTGAACACACTCTGAGTCTTGATGAGTTCCAGTATGTGGTATATTATGCAGAGCATTCAGAGCAAATACTCTCTCTCAGAGCGTTTAATCCGAACAATCGCTGCCATCCGTTCCTTCCCACACGATAATGTAGAGGACCTCATCAGAGGGGTGAGTGTGCTGTTATTGACACGACAGTCCTTTGGGAGGTAAAGTGGGAAATTTTCTGATAAACCTGATTTGCAGCTTTGATTTAGCACAAGATCACAAGGATTTGTTACAGTGTTAAATGTATTAATTTGATCATTAAAATGTATTTTCCTGTTTTGCTTTTCTGGCCTTCTCCCTTTTACTTTTCTGATATGTTTCTTCATGAAATGTGTTCTAGATAACCTTAGTCTCATGTTCTCTGTAAAATTTGTCTGGATATGGTGCACACAGAAACCTTCAAGTTTGAAGTCTTCTAAACATGTTTTAATGAGGGTGGTAAGAAGTGAGCAAGGTAGAGGTGGTTTTCAAATCTTTGTGACCTTTTCTCCATACCTAGGCTATGATAATTATATGAAGAGGTTTCACTTTCCTTCTATCTTAACTATAGCTACTAGTTCTAGTTCTGTAGAGTACACCAACCCTTAAAATACATAGTCATTATAGATTAAGAAAACACTTTATCTGATATCTAACACTGCTGTTTAATAATTCTGCTACATGACTAGTGTCCTAGAAGGTCTTTAATACCCTTTTTATACATTACTCCTGCTGAAGGGAAGTTACCGAGTGATTTTTTTTTAGTCACTGGAAAAATGCATCCAGACAATTACTTCTGAACTGTCTAAGAATGTCAGGATCCTCCTTTATAGCTCAGGGCTCTGTAGCTGCTTTTGAGTTATATGGCACAGTTGCAGAAGGAAAGTTTACAGTGTTAGCTTGTTCTCGGCAAAAGTGGGATCAGAAGACTCAGCAGTAGGAACTTTATCACATTCTAATTCTAGCTCAGCTGCTGAGTCATTCAGCAACTTTGGTGTGACTGGCATCTCCATCTCATCAGATTTGGAATAGAAGCACTGGATTTGGAATATGTAGCAGAGAATGCTGAGACCAAGAAGCCACCTTGAAGATTATAAACAAAAGTAACGTTAAGGTGCCATTTGTGGAATGGCAAAGAGAGCATAGCAGTTTTGGTCTCATTCTGACACACTCACTTTTCTTTTATCAGAGCATGGTAGCCATAAAAGTGGATTCCTAGTCCAACTTTCCTGCCTGAAAATAAGGTTTCCACAGTTTTTACACATAAGGTTATACCCTTAATGATGTCCAGGTAACTATCTTGGCCGGCTACCTTGTGGAGAGGCTAGCTAACTTGATCTAAGAAATTCATGGTTCCTTTCCTTGCTCTTTGGTAGATTCTCTTGGTTTGGTGGACATTGGCATTTTAACAGTATTTATTTAATAAATAGACATGAAATCTAGGAACCTGTAGTACTTTTACCATTTACTATAGAGTCAAGGTTAGGACTCTTTTCCCCCAGACTCAGTTCTGAGTCTCATCCTACTGGGTGAGCCAGAGTTGAGCACACTGACTCAAGTTTCCTCCTTCCCACAGGGAGCAGATGTGAACTGTACCCATGGCACACTGAAGCCCCTGCACTGTGCCTGTATGGTGTCAGATGCTGACTGTGTGGAGTTACTCCTGGAAAAAGGAGCTGAGGTAATGTTTTCAACACTTCGCATTAACTATTCACCAAGACTGGAGCTTCACGTTTTCTTAGAATTTCTCTTTGCACTTGCAGTCTGATCTTCTAACTTATAGTAACAGTAGCATAGCCAATATTAGAGCAAAATATAACAGTGAATCTATAAAATGATTTCAAGGATTTCATTCCTTTGCCTTTTTTCCTCAATTTAAACTGTTCATGGCTCTAAGAAGACATCTTATTTCCCTCTGCCCTCCCAGCTTACCTCCTAGGGATTGTTTCTATTTCTGTTGAATCCTCTCCCTGCCTGTTGACTGTCCAGGAGCTGTAAGGGCAGAGGCCCCCTCAACTCTGATTAAATCCAACCATTTGAGATCTACCATCTATCAGATGTGTGCAAGTCTGAGACAGAATACGGAAAGGAAATCCCTTCCTCAGGATTGTGCTACTTGTGCTATTTTTGCCCACTATTTTTATTTTAGTATAACTTGTTCTTGTCTTCTAACATATCTGAATATAAATATGAAAAATTAGTTTTGAAAATAGACCCTTGGCATTGTCATGAAAGCAGCATGGTATAATGAATAATTAAAATAGATTCTGGAGCCATATTTCATGGGTTCAGATTCCAACTCAATCAATTCCAGCTTGAACGAATTCCTTTAACTTTTCTTTGCCTCAGTTTCCTCATCTATAAAAAGGGAATGAAGGGCTGGGGAGATAGCTCAGTCGGTAGAGTGCTTGCCTTACAAGCACAAGGCCCTGGGTTTGATCCTCAGCATCGCAAAAAAAAAAAAAAAAGGGGGAATGAAAAGTTTATCTTCTTTATAAGGTTGTAAAGTATTTGGAATGCCAGCATGTAGTAATTGCTAAATAAGTACATGTTAAAATGAATAAGATGGGCAGTTTTGACTATTTGTGAACAGTCTTGAAGATATATATGCTGAGGTGCTGATTTGAATCAGTCAAACCATGGAGCCACTGCAGTCCCAGATACACTAGACAGTAAACCGAAGAGGGAGGCCTGCCATCCTCATCTCTATACAGCCATGCTCCACTTCTTGTTGTTATATCTTTTGTGATTAAGCTTGTTTCTTTGTGAGTGATCCTAAAGTGATTAATGCAATTATCAAAGTGAAAATATCCAGGGTGGGGCAATTAGATTTAACTAAATAACAAGTTGAACTCACTTAGAAGTTTCATTTTTTCTTTTATTGCATTTTATGGTGGAAGATAATAATGTAATTTATAATTTTGAGAATTTGAAGTAAAAAATTATAGGTGATCCTGACTTTCAGCAGGCTAGCTGCTGGGGTTTTCTTTTTCTTTTAACCCAGGGGTGCTTGAACAATGAGTTCTGTCCCCAGTCCTTTTTATTTTTTATTTATTTTGAGACAGGGTCTTGCTAAGTTGCTGAGACGGCTTTGAGCCTATGATCCTCCTGCCTCAGCCTCCCAAGTCACTGGCAATACCACCACTTGGCTTAGGCTAGCTGCTTTTTTCAGCATTGGAAGATTTGTGTTCTTCCCTCCACATGCTTTGTTCTGGACTTCTTGTTAGCTCACAGCATATTTTTGCAAAGAGCTGACTTAAGTTTAACATTTAGAGCTTCTCTGTGTGGTTAAAGAACATGGCAGGGAGTGGGGTTGTGGCTCAGTGGTAGAGTGCTTGTCTATCATGTGTGAGACACTGGGTTCGAGTCTCAGCACCACATATAAATAAATGAATAAAATAAAGGTCGATCAATATTTTTTAAAAATATTTAAAAAAAAAGAACATGGCAAAGCTATCTGGTTGCCATTAGCCGCAGAATAGAGGAAGAGTCAGGATAAGTAAAATCCAGGACTCTTAACTGTATATTCAAGCAACTTTCCACTGAATTCTTTCAGAGAAGTCTCAAGGTTTTAGACTTCTTTCCCTATTTTACTCCTTATTCTACTGTAGAGATCCTAGTGAAGAGAGACATGAACATTGCAGCAGGATCCTGAATAATGCAAGCCAGCTAGTTAAGGTACAATAGTGTTGTTTTGGGGCAGTTCCCTTCCTGTTTCCTCTTAAGCTTCTGTCACACCTCCATTGTGATCACCAAGACTCCCTAGGATTTGCTCGTTGACCTCTTGCTCAGAGCATTGTAAGCAAAGGTAGTGGGCAGGGTGTATGCAGGATTCTACGCTGCACTCCTTTCCTCTCCCCAGTAGTCTAGCTACTGTAATCAGTTCCTCCCTTTTTACAGGTGAATGCCCTTGATGGTTACAACCGAACAGCCCTTCACTATGCAGCAGAGAAAGATGAGGCTTGTGTGGAGGTCCTATTGGAGTATGGTGCGAACCCCAATGCATTGGATGGCAACAGAGACACCCCACTTCACTGGGCAGCCTTTAAGAACAATGCTGAGTGTGTGCGGGCTCTCCTAGAGAGTGGGGCCTCAGTCAATGCCTTGGATTACAACAATGATACACCACTCAGCTGGGCCGCCATGAAGGGAAATCTTGAGAGCGTCAGCATCCTTCTTGATTATGGGGCAGAGGTCAGAGTCATCAACCTAAAAGGCCAGACACCCATCTCCCGCCTGGTGGCTCTGCTAGTCAGGGGACTTGGAACAGAGAAAGAGGACTCCTGCTTTGAGCTCCTCCACAGAGCTGTTGGACACTTTGAATTAAGGAAAAATGGCATCATGCCACGAGAGGTGGCCAAAGACCAGCAGCTATGTGAAAAACTGACTGTGCTGTGCTCAGCCCCAGGAACTCTAAAAACACTCTCTCGCTATGCTGTGCGCCGCAGCCTGGGACTCCAGTATTTGCCAGATGCAGTGAAGGGCCTCCCACTGCCGGCTTCTTTGAAAGAATACTTGTTACTTGTAGAATAGCCTGGAGGAGATCTGTGCACCATCATGCAGGTGACTCTGGGTGAGGTACTGCAGCACTGTCTCTTTGTCATGGAAAACAGAAAAGCATTGTCCCTGTTGTGTGGTTAATAGATTTTGAGGCAACATGTCACAACAGTAACCTCCACAGCCCCTCCTCCCCATACCAAGCAACCAACCAAAACAAATCCCTCACTTTTGTTTGCTGTTTATTTGCTTACTTGGCTTTTTATATTGCACCCTGCAAAAGAGGTCTCCCCGCCACCCTCCCTTTTAGGGAATGAATAAACAGTGCAACTAAATTTCTCCAGGAAGATGGAAAGTATTTAAACAGTATGCATGTGGTTTTCCTTTGGGGGCATGATTTAACATTGCAGATGAATCCCTTCCTTATTGATCTGTGAAGAAGGTTAAGAAAATCACAACTCTAGCTAACAACAGTTGTGTCCTAAAGATGAAGATACTCCGTCCTGCATGGTGTGAGATTAGAATTCAGAAGGCCTGGCTCCCTTTCCTTTCACTAAAGAAAAGAGCAGTTTTTGCTTCCTTTCCATGGGTGTGCCTCAGGGTTATAGTCGTTCAGCAATGTTATTTCAGAAAGCTATTTTACTGCTTTCCCATAGAAGAGATAGCAGGTTCTAAGCAGTCCTAAGAACTGCTGAGAGTCTTGTACCATTCTTCTAACACAGCTCTTCTCTTCCTGAAAGCCAGTTTGTTCTAATGGGCTTTAGCAGGCATTTCCTGCATCTCAAAGATGTTTACTGTAGCAGGAGGATGGGCTGGGCTGCCTTCCCCCTTAGGACTTCTTCTTTCCCTATGGAAAGCTCATGCTGCTGAAAACTTAAGTTATTTTTCTTTCCATTGTCTTTTCATTGATCTATAGAAGACATTGGTTGGAAGTGGGTTTGAGAAGGGAATGGGAAAGAACATAGAAGAGCTGCTTTGGGGATGGGGTACCAAAAAAAAAAAAAAAAATCTGTTTTAGTGAACTATACTTAGTCAACAAAACTCTTCATGTTCCTAAGCTAGATCAAGTTGTTATTGATCTTTGATGACCTATATGTGAATTTGAAAAACTTTTTTTAAGCTGTTTGGGAACTACAAACAAAATGAATGGGATCTGCTGACACAGCTAATTTGAAAGAATATGCCTGCTTTTGTCCATTTGCTCTTGGTGGTTTTTGTCCATTAAAAAAAGAATAAATAGTTATAGAAGCAAGTTTGGAAATTCCCACTGTTTTTCTCTACTCCCTCCTCCTCCCATTTATGAAAAATTCTTTACTGCCTGGCTCTTAAACATACGTTTCCATCCCAACTTCTCTCTCATCAGCAAGTGTTTCTGGACATGGGTGGAGTGAACAGGAGCTTGGGCAGAGTATTTAAAAAGCATCCTCCTCCCTTATACCTTCCTCCAGCCCCAAAATACAAAATCATTGCTTTTGTCCTCTACCCCCAACTGCAGGGTGTGGCTCAGTGGTAGAGTGCTTTGCCTATCTCACAAACAAACAAAAAGATCTCAGCTACATATTAACACATTAAATCACCAAAGAAGCTTGATGCCAAGATTTCACCCCATACCAGTTGTTTAGAATTTCCTAGGGTAGGGCTGGATTAGGGTTTCTTCAGATGCTTCTAGTGTGTTGCCAGGAATGAGAGTCACCGCTTTAGAGGATGGTTCTGCAGCCTACCTCTTAATTAGAGCCACACAGGGAAATGTTTTAAATACAAGGCCCATGCTCCACCCCCAGAGACTAATTTAACTGGTCCAAAATGGGCCCAAGTCTCAGTTTTTAAAGGCAACATGAGGTGATTTTACTATTCACTAGGTTTATGAATCACTGCTTTGGATGTTATTTGTTTAGTTATTGTACCAGGAATTGAACCCAGAGACACCTAACCACTGAGTCACATCCCCAGCTTTTTTTATGTTTCATTTTGAGATAGGGTCTCCCTACATTGCTTAGGGCCTCACTAAGTGGCTGAGACTGGCCTCAAACTTGCAATCCTTCTGCCTCAGCCTCCCAAGCCTCTGTGCACCACTGTACTAAGCTAGATGCTATTTATTTCACATTGTAAGCACTTGATATTCTGGAAAGGAAATATATTTTTGTCCATGTGATAAAAGACATCATCTGTTTTCTCAGTTACTTTATAATCACTATGTATTTGATGGCTAATAAATTCTGTTTCAGCTCTACTTAAAGACAACTTCATCTTTTTAGCTTTGGGGAAGTGGCATGTATTTAATAGGTTTGGGGTTTTGTTTTTAAGTGGTCTTCACTACCTTTTTCAGTTGTTTTTTTTTTAAGATCATATTATGATCCTAAATTTTTCCCTCTTTAAAAAGAGACATTTTTGGGCTGGGGAGATAGCTCAGTCGGTAGAGTGCTTGCCTTGCATGCACAAGGCCCTGGGTTCAATCCCCAGCACCAAAAAAAAAAAAAAAAAAAAAAGACGTTTTTCTTCTTTAATTACCTTTCTACCTAACCACCCCTACCCTCGTCTTTTTCTCAAAGAAGCAGTTCTAGGATTAAAGATAGGAAAGAGAACCTATAAATTAATGGCAGTTAGCACTTAAAATGTTCTGATGAATACTGGAACTTTGCTTCATTTTCATAGCCCTAATAGTTTTCTGAAGTTGAGGTAGCATGGTAAGGAAGAAGAGGCATCAAGAATGGCGATGGGCTTTGAAATCAATTGAATTTCAGTCCCACTTTTGCTAGACTGTAAGACCTGGAAGACATTAATCACCCTCAGCTAGTGTCCTTTCCACCACTCCCTATATAAAGCTATTTTTAGAATTCAGTGATAGCATGTAAAATACCTACCAGAGATTAATATTTACTATTAATTTCTCTTCCCTTCAAGAACTGGAGAGAATATTTGGCTGCTTTAATTTCTGACCTGAAAACAAACCTTCTCAGTCACACTGAGGAACTGTTTTAGGAGTATAGAAGAATTACTTTGGATAACCAGCAAAAGTGATATACTAAAATAATTCCTTTTTCCACCCCTATAATACAGTGAGCATCTTCCCTGCCTCATCAGGCAAGTAAGTAAATTGTACGGATTGGAAGGAAGGTTCGCACCTGTGCTGACAGCCATGATCTGGTTATTGGAGGCTAATCTTAATCTGGCATTAAGACAGTACCCCTCCTGTCAACTAGGGGTACTGCCTATAGTCCAATATTGAGGACCAACTGCATTATGTGGGCACTTGAGTAATGAGGAAGAAGCAGCTATTATGGAACAGAAAAACTGTAGCTGAGTGAGAACCAACATCTTTCTAAAGCAGGATTCCAACCAACTCCCAAACAGATCCAGGAATGGTGTCTCTATTTTCCAGGATTTCAAAATGTACGTCTTTTCCATGAAGGTTCTGTTAAATGGAGTCTGGCTTTCATGCAGGAAGGAGTATAAAGGAAAAGTTGAGAAGGAAGAATGCTGGGTTAGAGGAGCAGAGATTGTGTGATGGCCAGAAAAATGCAGTCCTGGGCCATGGGTATATGGTGAGAGGTGAAAAATAATGTTGTGCTTATGAGACACGAAAGTGTCCTCTTGACTGCAGGAGATGCAGGAAGGACTAGTGTGGAATGAGGATGAGAGTCAATGTCCTGTGTCCTGGGACTCTGTACAGAACCAAGAGATGCTGCAGGAAAATAATCCAAAAGACAGAGAAGAGTGTACATGATGATCACATGGATTGCTTTTTCCGGGGTTTCTGGGCAGGTCTGGTGGATGAGGCTGATGACATTTCACTTTTGAAGATAATAACAGGAGAACCCAAAGCACAGTGACCAGTTGGCATTTATTAATGTAGTTATAGTTTGCCACTGTAATAAAAGTAGTAGAGGAACTAAGACTCTGTTATCACAAAGAAATAAATAAAGCTTATTTTTAGGAAAACTCTAACTGAGTAGCTGAAAGCTAGCAGTAGCACTGGAGGAACCTGGCCTGTGTGACAGGTGAAGCTGGGGTAGAAGTAAGATCAATTCTACTTAGAAGATTCCACTCACTGCCCTCTCCCCAACTCCTGACCAGAGCTGATCATGGTTACAGGTACAGAATAAAAGGAAACCTAATGAAAAAAGAGCTGAAAGAATGAGAAAATGTGGACTTAGATCTAGCAAGAGGAGAGCTGACCATGACCAGAAAATCTGTTCTCCACTCCAAAGAGATCTAGACGGCAGCTTCCCCAGACCGCTTCCGAGAGATGTGCTCCAAGTGGGCGTGGTCGGAGGTGTCCAAATCAATCTCATACTTGGCTAGGATTTTGAGGATGGGCCTCAGCTTCAGCCACCACTGTTCCTTGGGGATTCGGTGCCTACAGAGGAACGAGGTGGATGATGATACAGGTCTTCAGTATACCAATCAACTTCTACTAAAGGAATATACTTAAGGTGAGCAGAGTATGCATTTAGGACATGGACATGAGATCTGAAATGGGTAAGGCTACAAGTGTTGTTTCTAAAAGAAAAGCAATGAAGACAGTGAACAGGTTGGGGAGAAGTAGAACTTGAAACTCCCAGGGAGAGGACCACCCTAGAAGGTAGATGTACTCACTCAAAATCCGTCTGGTCCTTCAGTTCAGTCACTGGTTGAAAGACCAGGGCCCTCTTACGCATCCCCAGAACACAGCCAGAGTCTGGAGTGTTGGCAAAGATCCGCCCTGTAATAAAGGATGGTCAGTCAGCTTCTATACTGGGGAACTGACCTCAACAAGGGGACTTACTCTCTTACCCCACCTACCATTACGGTAACTCTCTTTGATTTTCCCAGACATCCAGTTCATAGCCTTAGCTCCCATCTTAGTGGCAAAATTCCTGTCAAAGGGAGTTGGACTCCCACCCTGGAAAAAGAATAAAAAATTAGAGGGAATGGCAGATATAACTAGATACACAGAGAAAAAAGAAAGAATGGGCCCTGAGTTTACAGGAATTCAGAAGTCTGTGAAAGGATACCTTGAGATGGTATGGAGATTGAAAGTGAACTGCCCATTTATCAAATATAAGAGTAATTAGTTAAAGGGGATGATTAATCTCACAACTTTGTTTTTTAGTCCTTTTGGTCATGAGGTCATTTTCCCACCTGTCTTCAGTCTAGCAGCTTTTGTCAGTCACCATCACCAGTGATAACAGAAGTGTTCTTTGAGGCCCAATTTAGCTGCCCTTGGTAGAACTCCAGAAAAACATAAAACATCATACAGATCTCCTTTGAACTAAGACAAAGTATGTGGGAAAAGTGGGAAGGAAGGAAGAACAGGAAATAGGGTTTCAAATTTATCCAATAACACCCCATCCTTCAGGGACTGGTAAGTTCATTCAAAAACACTGGGAATTCATTTGTGGGTAGAAAAAGGACAATGCTTAACAGGCATCAGCTGAGGGCACTGGGATAGAGGAGGACCTCAGACCACTGCACCATCTGTATCATTGATGTAGAAAGAAAATTCTTTCCTTGAAGCCCCAGTTAGTAGAAATGGAGCCCAATACCTGACACTCAACAGGTTCCTCATTAAAGGAAGGATGGTATGGTGGGAAAAACACTAACTAGGTTCATTCTAGCACTATGAGTGACCCTTAAAAAATTATTTCTCCTGTCTGGACCTCATTTTCTTTATCTGAATCATCTCAACTAGAGATGATTTTGCCCCTCAGGGAACATTCAGCAGCATTTGGAGGCATTTTTGTTAAAGTTGAGGGTAAGGGGAAAGTGCTACTGGCATCTACTGGGTAGAATCCAGAATTGCTGCTCAACCATCCTACAATGTATGAACGGCCATCCATGACAAAGAATTACCCCAAATGCAATGATGCCAAGGTTAAGGAATCCTGTCCTAAATGAAGATGATGGACCACATCATCTCTAAGGTCATTTCTGGATAAAGACATTTAGATTCTGTGACAATAAGAGATTGTAGGCCCATGCTCTATGGTGGCACTGAGCCTCCAACAGAGAGATCAGTGGGAGATCAGTGGAGCCTTTGTGGGTATTGGGGTGATAGCTTTCTGGTTAAGGGCACGGCTAGGGTGTATTCCCTACCTGCTGCATGTGGCCAAGCACATTCTTCCTGCTGTCGAAGATGCCCTTTCCCTCCTCAGAGTACAGGTTGAAAATGAAGTCAGTTGTATAGTTCTCATTGCACTTCTCATTCCTGCCGGGTGCATACCAAAAGCTTGTCACTCCTGTTGTCATTCCTTCCCTGCTTTCTGACTTTGTAAGCTCTGTTCTTCCCTTTTCTACCTCCTCCCAGGGTTTAGGGGATAGGCCTATCCATCCCTTTTCATTTATAGATTCCTCAGGGCACCCCAATCATGGATCCATTCTGTGGGTTAGGACCAAAGCCTGACTAATATTTTTTTACTTCACTTAAGAACAAATTGTAGATGAGGTACCTTAGCACCAAGCCCCTTTTCACAGTTGTTTTCATCTTTTGTACCAGATGTTCAACATTCGCCTGAAAATGAAACAGTAAGTCCTAAGCCTAGCTGGGAGTGAATAAGGTTGGGCAAGCCACATGAATCTCTTTTCTTCTACACACCAGGCCTCTACAAGAGGGGAGAGGGACATGGAAGAGAGTTATTTACAATCCTGAACCTGAACTGTGCCTAATGCCCTTAAGAAGTTTAGTGTGAACTAAAATTTCCACAAAGACCTGAAATGAGGCAGAACTTGAAGTGGGCACATTAGAAACTGTCAGCTCTCACCCTCACTGGTCTCCCTGTCCCCGGTTTCAGATTCCCTTTCCCTCAGAGGGCTGATTCTGCTCATAGTGTTGGTCTTTACGTGGGTTGCTTGTATGTAAAGTGGTGACTCATCTGGACAGAATATGTTGCTTTACTTAAGCTTTGCGTTGAGCATGAAGGAGGCAAACTCCCTCCCCTCATTCCTGGCTGGGTTGGCTGGGATCCTGGATTAGAGTTCCCTCAGCTTGCTGGTAAACCTCCACTCTGTGGCTCTCCTCTCCTCCCGTAAATTGGAATCTGGGAAAATAAGGTCATATGGCCCCTCTGTGAAATACAAATCAGAGCCCTACCCTAGAGGTGAAAGACTATCTCCCTCAAAAATGGATTGGTAATGAGGGAAATCTGGAAGGCGGCATGATGTAAGCAGTAAGCAGTTAAAACTACCTGCTTACATAGGAGTTTAGAAAAGGTTTTTAACCCTTTTAAACCTTTCTCATCTATAATATGGAGAAAATACCTTCTTTACAAGTTTGTTATGATGACAAAATGCAAAAAGTGCCACCTGAATCAAAATGTGCACTCTAAAAACAAAGCTAAGGTCATGTGTGTGAGGCTGCACTGGAGAATTGCTGTACAGAGCTCCTTCTAGTCTTTTTCCTCCCTTTTTTCCTTTGTACTGGGGATTGAACCCAGAGGTACTTTACCACTGAATTACCTCCTAGCCCTTTTTTATCTTATTTTGAGACAGGGTCTCAGAAAGTTGCTTAGGGCCTCACTACACTCAAACTTGTCATCTTCCTGCCTCAGCCTCCCAAGTCACCAGGATTACAGGTGTGTGCCATGGCACCCCACTTCTTGTATTCTTCACAGGGCTCCACAGACCAATCAGCTCTATCCTCCTCTTGAAATCCCATAGCTCCAATCACCAAGAGGACTGCTGGGGGACAAGCTGGGGCAGGAGAGAGATAACTAGCAGGGTCTGGGTGGCCATCTACCTGCAGGTCTCGAATGGTGAAGGGCTCCTCAAAAATGTAGGCAGCATCAGCCCCAGCTGCCAGTCCTGCCATGGTGGCCAGGTAGCCACAGTAGCCACCCATAGTTTCAATGATAAATACCCGACGTTTGGTGCCGGCCGCTGACTGTTTGATGCGATCACATGTCTGCAAAGACAAAGGATCATAGAAAGACAGGGTCAGGAACCTGATTCTTGTCATTTCTTTGGCCCTTGCCATTATCTCAACTCAAGAACAATACCTTCCCGGGCTGGCAGGGCCTCTAAGTCTCATCAGTATTTGCATTCAGGGAGGGTGTACATTGGCCAACTACACTGCAGAACTTCTCTCCTGGGAAGGAAGCTCTACCTATCCTTAACATTGCTCAGAGTAGGGTAATTAGGCTATGTGACCTCAGAAAGGAAAAGAGTAATTGGTAATATTTGATGTATTTCTCATTTAGGAGAATGGATGCCATTAAAATATGTATGAACACCTGGGTTTGAAGAAGCATTTTTTCAAACATTGCCTCTTGTTTGGCAATGAGTGTAATCCTTTTCCAGGACTACACTCACTCTGGAGATTATAATCCTGGCCAAAAGGGAAGTGGTGGTGGGCTCTCACCGTACAGATGGTATTCAGTGCTGTGTCAGCCCCAATGCTGAAGTCTGAGCCAGGGACATTATTGGAGACAGTAGCAGGAATGACCACAAATGGGATGCAGAGTTCATCAAATTGCTTCCTGCCCTCCATCAGCTCCAGGCCCCCTGTGTATGCCTGAGAACAAGATAGCAGAAAGGGCAGGATTGAGAAGAGAGGGGAAAGTAGGAGGGAGAGGGGAAGAAATGGTGGGAAGCACTCACCTCAAAGCCCCCAATGATGACAAGACCCTGAATGTTAAACTTAGTTATGTTGGCACTGATCTGTTCAAAGTTCTTCTTGGGTAGAGTCCTAGTTTGATCAGTGGCAGGGAGCAAGGAGTGAGAATTTGAATAGACAGCATGGTTGAAAGAGAGAAAAGCCAGAGTTACAATGGTGCTTTATTTATAATGTCTTGACTTGTATCCCTTCTCTTCCCACCCTCTCACCCCAATATAAGGACATACACTGGGGCTCTATATTGTCAGAGCTGCTACATGATGTGGGGATGGCCCTGTCTGTCCTCACTGAAGCCACTATGAGCTTTAAGGGAAAGGATCTGGACCACAGCGGGTGTGGAAGCAGGCCCTGACCTAATGAACTGATGCACATGTTCAAGGGATATCTTGAAGGGGTGACTGGGAGGAGGTGCTCTACAATGCCCCTTACCTTTTAGTCCCAAGTTTGGAACCACCTTGACCAGTCCAGCCCCCAACATAGCTCCAGCCAGCTTCCTCGATCTGCAGGAAAAGGTCACACAGTTTTGCATTACAGCTAGAATACCATGAGGCCTGTGTGGGTCTGATGCCACTTATTGAGCTTTGATCCCTCCCCTTGAGTTTCTCTTGCCTATAAAAGGAACACCAGACCCTGGATTTCTTCCCCCCAGTGCATGGAACTTCTTCCACTTTTCCTGCTCATTTAGATAATAAGTGCCTTCTTATGCCAGATACTCTACTGAGCTTTGGGATAGAGAATTAAACAGAACATAATATTTGTAAAGGCTCATCCTAGTGGTTCCTGCCTGTTCCCACTGCCCTAAAATTAAATATTTACTTCCACTTGAACCCAGGAAGAGGAGAGGGAAGTAGTATGGATCAGGGAGGCACATATGAATCTGCCACCCTTGTTACACTGATCTTCCCTGTGACTGTCCCTTGCCCCAGAAAATGTACCCTCCTTCATACCTGACCCTTGGCCAGGCCCTCAAAGCCATCATGTACAACCAGCACACGATTGCCCTGGATAAGGCCAATCCTCACAGTGGAGCGAACAGCAGCATTCATGCCGGCAGCTGGAGCCCCCACATTCATCACAGCCACAGTGTGCAAACCACTCTGTACAGGAGGAAGGTGGGGACAGAAAGCCCCACAGTGGAGAGGAGGTTATTAAGAGAAGCAGAGTCCTTTACTGTCCTGAGATCAGGGCGTGTGCCTGTGACAATACTCATCCCCCGCTCCCAGCACCAGGGAATGGTAGAATAGACCACTGCTTCACACTACAGAAGCAAAATTCTTTACCATAAACCAATAAATAAAGTTGTTGTTCCTGATCTCAGATATCATTATGTAACAAATAAGGGTTCTTCAGAGCAGTGTTTCCCAAAGTGTGATCCTTGGACCACCTGCATCACAATCCAACTGGAGCTTGTTAAACCTGTACGTTACTGTTCCTGCCTTAGGCAGGGCCCAAGAACCTACATTTTTAATGAGTAACCCAGATAATTCTGATATACAGTTAAGTATTGAGAATCACTATTTTAATGGAAAGGTAGCTGAGATAGATTTATGTGATTATTTCCAGAGAATAAAATACATAAGCCCTCTTTCTTATTCTTTGCATGCTACAAAACAGCCTTAAACTTGGAATGGGTCTTGGGTTAGAGACATCCAGGACATGCTAAGATCACAGGGATAGTAAGTAGTACCTGGGTTGGCTAACAGAAAATATCACAGGAAGGTCAGGTACCCAGCATGGAAGATTAGAGTGGGGGCAAGGAAAATGGCAAGACTTAGGTTGCGTGGATTGAGGATAGCACCTTATAAAAGAGAGACTGAAGGAGGGAGAAGGTCAAGGGTGAATCATCAGTACCTTAGAGACCGGGGGTCTGACATGAGCTAGAAGCTTGTATACCTCCCAGTTGTTCATGAAGCTCCTATAAAAAGTACAAAGGCACAGGGGTATCTTCAGGTCATTCCTTATGGCCAACAGCCATGGGAATTCAGACCTAAAGTTTTGGTCCCAGAGTGAAGTTCCATAGGATAAGCTTCTAAGGACATAACCAGGGCAGAGCAGGGACTGCACAGGGATATAAAGGGCCCACTAATTTGCCAAACACTCCCTAAGCACTCTCCTCCCAGGTGTTGTGCTCAACACCACAAGAGACTCTCCCTTGCTGAGAGAAACTTAAGGTCTGGCTAGGATCCACACAGAGAAGTAACAGATTATTTTACATTGTCAAAAGATCAATCACAGGGAGAGCATCCCTAGGATGAACTAAGCCTCTTGGTCACCTCACAGATAATTTTCTTGTGAAAGAAATTGTTACAGAGACAATGAAAACAAGAAGCATAGACTCATACTTTGTTTCTAGGCCTATGTGGATTTTGGGGTTCATTCTGGTATCTAATTTCTGTAGCTAGGAAACTTCTAGTCATTTCCTCACCGGCCTCTCAGCTTCATGGCTTCATCAAATCTCTTTTCATTCATAGCCTTGGTCACATCTTTGGTCTGGGGGAGGAACACAGCAATAGTTACAACTCCAGGGAAGGATTCTGCACAGTTGGATTTCCATTTGTACTCATCCTGTTTCTGGGCATGGGACTGAATTCTGCCCACCATGCACCCCACATTTTTTATGGTCCTCCGAACTTTCACAGAAGAATCTTTATTTCTTCTTAGTTTTCTGAATAATGAGCAGCAAAAGAAAATGACTACACTCATGTTTTATTTATTAGAATTATGGAGAGAGTGTAAGAGTATTCACAGATTAACAGCATCTTCTTCTACTCCACACCCAGGTCCCCAGTCTCTGTACTACTGAGTAAATAAAGAAGATCCCACAGGTAACACAGGAAGAAGAAAGAGTGAACCCTGCCATGTGTTCTCCACCACTGCTTTCTGCTCTGTGAGTCAGAGCTTTAGTTTTTGAGCTCTTGGAGATGCACTTCCTGAAGGGAAGTTTTAGGTCATTGGGACTCCTGAGTCTCAGAGAGAAGTGAGCTAGCAAACAGGGAGCATTTAGACCAGTCCTGATAATCAGGTGTGACACCCTCACTCCCAACCATAATGGTTACCCTGTGGTATCAAAGGGTGATACCCCTACAGTAAAAGCTGCCATTTCCTGAGCACTCAACATTTTCCAGGTATTGTATTAAATCCTTATATTTCTTAACTCCAGTCCTTGGAATAAGGACTTGAGATAAGTATCTGTAACCTCATGTTGGCTTAGAGAAACAAATTCAAGGTAGCTATCATGTAAAGACAAAAGCTACCCAGCCAGAACTTAATGTCACTCTGTTTTTAATAACATTAGGAGGGATATTGCATTTTTCTTCTGATAAAGACATAAGAGGGTTTAAGGTCAGATATTAGGCGATATTGGGACTCAATTCTAGGAAGGATGTAGAATCTCCCATCTTCCTTAAGAATATTTTACAGGTGGGAAAACACAAACTTAAGAGATATTATGGCTCCTATATCTAGAGGGGTTACAGCCCACTATGTTCCTTCCCCCATGAGTCTCTTACTACACCATCCTGCTTTTCTATCTGCTCTTGTACCAGTGGCCTTAGAAGTTGGTCTCATGCTCTATGAGCTCCCAGGTAGGGGCTTGGGACTATTAAGAAGGGGGTTGGGCCAGGCACACTGGTGCATGCCTGTAATCCCAGCAGCTCAGGAGGCTGAGGCAGGAGGATAGAGTTCAAAGCCAGTCTCAGTAACTTAGCAAGGCCCTAAGCAACTCAGCAAGACCCTGTTTCTAATAAAATATAAAAAGAGGCTGGGGATGTGGCTCAGTGGTTAAGTGCCCCTGGGTTCAATTCCTGGTACCAAGGGAAAAAAAAAAAAGGGATCATTACTTACCACCTGGACACACTCCATAAGGGGCAGGCGCACAGCCTGGTTACCAGAGAGGCTCACCACACAGGCTGGGGTGTCTGGGGTCCCCTCTAAAAGTGCCATCACTGCTTCCACACCCATCCTGCTTCCCTGCAGGAGCCCAAACAGCAAAAACAGTCTGGTTCAGGCCTTCTCATATTGGATTAGTGTAGAGAGTCAGGATATACAGGTACTTTCCAAATCACAGGGTTGAGTTCCCTGTGAACTCAGCCAAGAACTTATTGGGCTTTTCCTCTCTATCCAGATTTCATCTAAAGCTTGATGACTTTGTCCTCTTGCCATCAGGACCCTAAGGATTCTACTTGGTTCCAGAGAAGCAGTTCCAGTACAGTAATTAACAGAATTACTGGGGCTTAAAATTATTCCCTTCTTAATTGATATAACAAGGAAGTAGACTGCATCTCTTCCAATTAAATAGAGGGTTCAAACTGAGTGTCTAAACATATCTCAATATTTCACTGATGCCTAGAGCTCTAAGATATTGGTCCTCAACTTACAGGGGACCTACAGCCTCCCCCTCCCATCATTCTAACAGATGAGAAATCTCAGTATATGGGAATGGGTCAAGGGCCACTGTAGGTTAGAGGCTGGTAGAGGGGTAGAGTGAGCAATGGTGTAAGCCCTATAGGAAAGGACGGCAGGGCTCTAATGTGTGTGACTTACCAGGATTCGGTCAAAGGCTGATGGTGTTCCACCCCGCTGCACATGCCCCAAAACAGTCACCCTAGTGTCATATCCCAGACGCTTCACCACCAGCTGAAAGGACCAAGAAAGGGACACACAAAGTCAAGAGGAGATAAGGTGCAGGGACCAAGGTAAAAAATGCAAGACCTTTTCTTTTATCTTATAATGGTGGGAGGAAAATAGGGAGAGGGACCTGGAAACAGATATACAGAAGAACCAAGGGGACATGCAGTGTCAGGAGACTCAGAAACCACTAAGGTAATAGGTCAGGGTGGCTATGGTGCTGAGTCTCTCCAGTTTCACTTCTACTAACATTCTTGATGTCTTCTGAGGTGATTGGTTTCCCATTCTTGTCAATTGCACCCTCAGCCACAATGATGATGTTGAGACGAGAACCACGGGTCCTTGTCTGATCAAGAACAAAAGGAAAAGTGGTTAGTGGAATGAAACTGATGGATGAAAAATGGACCACCAGTGGGACAGGGTGAAGGATTTTGTTTTAAGGGCAAAATAAAGTGCCTGTACCTCTGTAAGCCGGCGACAAAGATGTTCCTCCCAGTCATCATCAGGTGGACATTCAGGAATAAAAACCCAGTCAGCCCCACAGGAGAGAGAGGTGACAAGGGCCAGGTACCTGAGATGAGAGCCAGAAGCATGACACTAGGAACTATATTCCACAAATAGCCTCCCCATACCCAACAAGGTCTCCTAGTCCCCATAGTTGGTGAAAGGTCTGCGGATCCTGCATTTCATTCTTGAGATAAGGTAAGAGCACAGGGCATGTCAATGAGAAGCTGTCCCTGAAGAGCACCTTCTATTCATGCTCAACTACCCCAGTGGTTTCCTATCTCAGAGACTGTTCATCCCTTCACATTGAGTGTATACCTGAGCCTGTGCACACACACACACACACACACACACACACACACACACACACACACATGTAGGTAAGTTAGGGAGGCAGAGCAGAGGCAGGGACAGGGTTCGCAAGGAGCATGTAACCTCCAGATATCCTACTACTGAGAGATCTCACTAGACTCTGGGGAAGAGGAAAGGTACATTTCTGTGTCCATGGAACAAGTAGGTCAGGATGGGGATCTTACCCACAGTGGCGACCCATCACTTCTAACACAAATGTTCTCTGGTGGCTGTAAAAGAGACACAGGATATACAAAGCCCATGTTTCCCTAGGGTCACGATGAAGTTGCCACCCACATCTAGGCTAATTAACCTCTGGGAAATGTATTTATGCTGTGGAGACCAGGAAGACCTAGGGGAGGCAAGACCTAGGGGAGAACAAGGTGTTCTCCCTAAGCCTGAGAAACCACAGCAGTAAAAGTTGTCATTCCCACATCTTTCTGTTCCAGAAAGAGATGGACCAGGAAAGAGAGAAAAAGAAAAGAAAGAAATGAAAAGGGTACTAGACTAAACCACAGTCCTGCAGGATTACCCGGGGCAAACTGTTATTCTTTAGTTCCAAACACATCCTCCTGTCCTGCCTTGCTCTCACTCCCACCTGCTTATTTCTGAGAAGTGGTGCCCAAAGCATCTACAGTCTCTAGGCTAGCTCAGGTTTTGGACCCCCTGGATCTGGTGCAGCCTGGGCAGCAGACATTTAGGAGGCCCTACAGGTATTCAAGACCTCAGAGCTATGTTTGGACAACAGACTGACGAGTGGCAAAAGGCAAATCTTGGAGCATTTAGGGAGCTGTGTAACTCCAGTGCTCTAGGGGGTTATTCTTAGTTAAAACAGTATTCTAGCCCCCAGAAAGCTGGCCATAGCCCAGACACTTTCATTTTCACTAGCCCCCTAACCCTTGTCTGTCCCAACTGCCATACTCCTTTGCTACCTCTCTACCAAGCTCCCTTACCTCTGAGCAGTAGTGGTGATAGCATCTACAATCTCTACAATCCGGTGCAGGGCAGAGTCAGTGCCAATGGTCATATCAGTACCACAGAAGTCATTGTCAATTGAGCCAACCAGGCCAACAATGTTCAGGTAGCTGGACTTTGTAGCCTCTTCAGCTGTGATCTTACCTACAAAAGGAAGCGAACCAGGAACCACTGGCTAAGATACCTGGCACGCCTACAGAATAGATCACTAGAGAGAGAAAAAAAACTATGGCCAATGGGAATTACAAGCAATGGCAAAAGAAAGGAAGGCAAAGATTGCCTATTTGTGTCTGGTTAACTTTCTCCAGTGGGAGTTAAAGGGTACTTCCTCTTATGTGTACATGTGCACGTGTGCGCACACACACGCACACACACATTTGCTCACAGAACAAGTAATGCTGATATAAATAATTCTCACCAGCTTTCTGGAGGTCACTCAATAAATCACTCCACTCGGATCGGAAAGTGTCAGCCCCAGTGAGGCTGCCATCGCCCCCAATGACACACAGATTGGTGATCCCAAGCTTCACCAGGTTGAGGGCAGCTCGGAGTCGTCCTTCTCGGTCCCGAAAATCCTTACATCGGGCACTTCCAATCACTGTGCCTCCCTTAAGGGGAGAGGTAGAAGTCAGCTCCCCAGATGACACAGGTAAGTTTAGGTTCAAAATACTAAGATTTCCTGCATTCCAACACTGTGATGAGCTGACACAACTATGTGACTCCCTAGGAAGTTCCCTAACATCACTAAGTCATCTGCCCCTTTTAAAGGACAATGGGAAATGACGCTAGCTGAGACATAAAGGGACCATTCCCTTATTCTGCCACACACTTTAGAAGACAGCTAAGATTAATCCATTTCACTGAAGACGTTATCTTCATAGAGAATAAAGGAATGCATACCTCTGTTGGCTTTTAGACCACTAAGCCACATCCCCAGACCCTTTCATATTTTATTTTGAGGCAGAGTTTTGCTGAGTTGCTTAGGGCTGCTAAATTGCTGAAGCTGGCTTTGAACACTCAATCCTCCTGCCTCAGTCTCCTGAGTCGCTGGGATTACAGGTGTGTGCCTCCATGCTCAACTTTCCCCAAAGACCTGACATTATTGGATTGTGTCCAAACAATTATTAGGGATCCATTCCAGTATGCTTAGTAGTATTTTTTCCTCTCTATCACACTGATTTCTAAGTGAGATTACACAGGCACTGTTGATTCATTCTTATTAGTTCCTTGGGATCTATGGTGCTAATGGTAGGAGCTATTAATACCCAGGTATTCACAGGAAAAATAGCTCTGGGTATAGAGTTTTAAATTACCAGACACTTACTGATACACCAAGATAGGTAAGTAGACTTAGCATTTTCATAAATAACATATGCTTCCAGCATCCATGACTTCGTGGTATTGGTGGAGAATTCTGGCTCATTCTCAGGCCACCAAATGGCAGGCACTATTGCCTGTATAGAGCCTTCACCAAGCACTGAACATTAAATTTCTTCCCACAGACTTTTAGGGGATTTAGATGAAGAACGGGAGTAAAAATGTAATTTGTCAATGTTTTAGAAAATCAGCAAATGGTTATATATCTACTGGGCTAGCCCACAGTGGATGACAGATTAAAAGAAGTCTAGAATGATTAGTAGAAGTAGGTAGCATTAAGGGCTATGGATATTTAAAAAAAAAAGTATGTTCCTAGAATTTTATTTTATTTTTTAGGCTCTGAGAGGCTCTTCCTCCTTTAAACAGTCTGGTTTCAGGTCACCTCTTCATCTCAAGAGGACTGGCAGATTTCAGCTGTTTCTGGCTCCAGTCCTCTAGTAAGGTTATTTTGAGGGCCAGACCTTCCCCGTGACCCCACAGGCAAACTTGTTTATGTGCCAGTTTCCAAAAGTCTTGCTTGTGACCTTTTCATAAAGAGCAAACTGTCCTGTGATCCTTCTCCCACCCCTTCCCCACCCCAGGAAACCAGGGTGATGTTTTCAAATGCAAAGAGTAAAGGGCAAATATAAGCCCTTCTCCTGTCACTGAATCCCTTCACATCAAGCCACATGGCAGGAAATTCAGAGCAGAAGCCTAAATCAGAGTGGGATGAGACAAGGACAAGACAAATATGGAATGAGAGTTCTTTAGAACATACCAGCTGAAGCATCATCGAAACACTTTCCCAGGTGGCCTCCCTGATGTGATCTCCACCATCCACCAGGCCTTGGTAACCCTGTGAGGGACATGACATCCATTCAGTCTCTATGTGGTTTTCCCCTAAATTTCTAGGACTAAGACAAGATCCTTGGGAAGAGGTTCTATGAGAATCAAGTCACCTCACCCATGAGTGATCCCTTGATATACATGATGCTCTCATATTTAACACAGTTCAAGGAAGGAGGTGTCCATTTTTTCAATAACCTGTTCTAGTTTCTCCCTCTCAAAACATCAGAATACCCTTCATAATATTTAATCTTAGTTTATCTTATTTTGGGCTCATGCTACTTCCTCCAATCTGCTTCCCAGGGGGACTAGACACCAGATTGTTTGAATAACAGTAGGAGAAAAGGAAAAGGGGATAGTGGAGATAGGGAAGGAAAGAAATGTGACTTATTACAAAACTGTAAAATTTGAGAGAAGAAAGGCAGATAGATTTTACAGAAAAGAAAGGTGGGTGAAGCATAAGAGGGAACTGAGAGAAGGGGACCAAGGAGGAGCTAGAACCTCAGAAAATTAATTAAGCAAATTCAGAAACATAGTGAGAGACCTTCCTTCTGGGGCTTTGCCCCTGGAGACACTAAATTTGCTATAAATACTACCCATTTCAGTTTTTCTCAGTGTTTGGGAGTAGGTGGAAGGAAGATGGAGATACCCTTCTTCCTTTAAATTGAACAGGCAACATGAGGACCCAGTTTGCAGAAGTCTGGGTCCCTGCATCATTATTTGAGCCAAGAGTAGGAAGGAGTAACTCATGAAGATGGAAAGCCAAGGAAAAGAAAAATAGCAATGTAACTGGGAGGTAAAGAAAAAGAAAGTGAGAAGGTAGTGGGAGGCAGACTAAGCAGGGAACAGAGAAATAAAAATAAGAGTACAAAGTAGGGAACAGAGAAAGAAAAACAGAATATAAAGTAGAGAACCAACCTCATGGACAAAGAAGACACGGGCACCAGTAAAGATACCAACTCGAACCACAGCCCTGACAGCAGCATTCATGCCTACAAGGAGGGAAGACAAGTCAGAGAGAGGTTACTCCTAAGACAAGCAGCCTTGGAACCCAAAGACACTACAGCTGGCTAAAGAATAGAGTAAGTCCTTTTCTCTAAAGCTAAGATACGTTTCTTATCCAAGTCTTTTGGTCTCCTTGCCTCCAATTACTACATTTAATGTTGATGAAGTTCCAGATTCTCTATTCCCTTTCCCCCTAAAAATCCTGCCTTTCCCAAGACCTTTCTATGCCAGGACAATCTGAAGGATAAAAACAGCAATAAGCAAGCATTTTCTTAAAAAAAAAGAAAATATATGTATTATAAAATATGTATTATAGGTTAGACACTACTAAGAATGGTTAAGTATTATCTCATTTAATCCTATCTACCACCCTGGAGTTGTCCCCATTTTATAGATTTGGAAACTGAAGCTCTAAGAGGTCAAGGTCACAGAGCTAATACTCTATATAAAGTTCATGAATTTGAATTCATGTCCTAAATAGTATTCTCTTGACTACAATGCCATGCCCAACTAATTTCAGTGGTTAGACTAGGTTTCTCCTTGCTTCCTGAACTGAAACTAGACATGCATCTAGCTATAGTAGGCTTTTCAGAAAATGACATGACTCTCTGTGGTTCATGACTTGATGCATCATATCTGTTCATGAGTATGTCTATTACCGGATGGTAGATTCTTTCAGTCTAGACACATACACACACACACAGCTGTTCAGTGTCATCTGAGTTGGTCTGTGTTTCAATTTGTGCACACAGTTATGATCCTCTGGCTCATGCACTGTCAGAAGAGGTTTGTGACCAGATGCATAGCATCAGTGGGGAACTCATTCTCTCATGGTCTTCTGGCATTCACTCAATTAGTTAACAAAGACTTGCTGACCTTCTCCTGTGGTCCTGTACATTAAGACGTGTAGGAGTACTTAAAAATATGCTGTAAATTACTCTCTCTGTTTCTACTTGAAAAGAAAAACACGACTAAAATGGAAAGGAGTTTTTCCCTTTTCACAGATGAGAAGCATCCCTTTCCAAGAGCTGCTCAATGATAAGAATTTTCTTCTAGAAGCACTGTGGAGTAGCCAACCTGTACCAATATATAACATGCAGTGGGTGCCTCATATGTGTGCCCCAATTAGGAACAATGCTATTGATACTGTGCTAAGCACGGTTTTATTGGTGAGAGATGGGAGACATCCCTGTCCTACCTTGCCATGTGAGAAGGGGTTCATGGTAATGCTCAAGTATCTTAAAGACACAATGGATCAACTTCTCATGAACCATTTTAGCTGCCCTCTTTCTGATATTCTAGTACATGTTTTTCTTTTTCAATCTAAAATCTATCCAAATGATCCTTAAACCCTGTCTGGGGAAATACCATATACTATTAAGCACCAGGGAAGAAGAACTGGAAAAATCTGCAGCACCAGACTGAAAGTCATTACAAACCATTGAATAATTCAATGCTATCTGGAACAAAATAAAAAGGACAAGAATATTTTTTTCTTCTCTCTCTCTCTCTCTCTCTCTCTCTCTCTCTCTCTCCAGGCTGACATGGTCTTAGCTCCAAATCAAATTGAGAATGTATTCACTCACTGAACAAATATTGATTGAACACCGAACATCTAGCATGTTCCTGGCACCCATGCTAGGCCCTGGGGATAGAGCAATGAGCAATACAGACTCTGAGAAAACAAAAATAAAGGACTGGGTAATGGTCCTCAACATGTAAAGAATTACAATATTGCATACCGATCCTGAAAAAGAAGATATACAAAGTATAGTGGGAACAAGAACAAAGAGCATGTATACCTGCCAGGAGAACATCAGAAAATATAGCATTGTCCAGAGAGCTACAGGACAATTTCCCTGTAAGTCTTTTTGTCAGGTAGGCAGTTTGGGGAAAAGTGTTTTAGGCAGGAGGAATAGCACAAACAAAGGTCAGAGTCAAGAAATAATCTGAGGTAATTCAGTAATTAAAGAGCAAAATGTAAAATATGAGGCAAGAAATGAAGCTACACAGGTGGATAGGCCCCAAATACAACACAGAGAAGTATGGCTTTTTATTTTGTAGGCCAGAGCGTGAGGATTCCTGGATGAGGGGTTTCAGGGAATCTATAAACCCCACAAAACTGGATGAAAGTTTGTAAGCATGGACATTTCTTTTGGAAGAAGGCCCAGAGCTTTCATTTGATTCTTAAAGTGAGGTCTGTGGCCCCTCCTCTCCCACACACACAAAAAAGTGGCAGACAATGAACCTCTGAAGAATTTTGAGAGCAGAGGGACATGATGAGGTCTACATTATCAAAAGATGACTCCGGCAGCAGTGTGACAGGCAGCTTGAGGGAGGCATCACTAGGATTAGAGGCTCTCTGGCATCCTACATTAGACAGGAGGAACTGTACTGGAAGAGCAGAATTTAGGACAAAACAAATACTGGACAGAAGCCATCTAGGAAACAGAAACAACAGGACTATATCTATCTAATCAGCAATGTGATTAAATTCAAGATGTTGGAGAAGGAGGACTGCCCCATGTTGACTTAGGCAAAGGGTCAAGCTGTGGTGCCATTTGCTGTGCTAGGCCAGGGTTTGGTTTGGGAAGGTTGGAGTGGAAATGATGCATTCATATTGGAATATGCCAAGTTTGATGTGCTCATGGGACAGCCAGGTGAACTTAGGATAGACTGTCTCAAGAGAATATATAGAATCAGAAAGGAGAAGGGCAAGGAATTGAACCCTGAGGAAAATCAACTATATGTGATTCTGTGAAGAAAACAAAGACAAAAGGAGAACCAGGGCTTAGCAATGTCTTGAAAGTCAAATGGGAGCAGTTTTAAGAAATGAGAATAGTGCCAAATGCTTTGGATAATTGATCTTAGATAAGGACTGGAAGGTTGGGCTTATCAACAAGAGACACTGGTGAGCCCTGATGTCACAGTATACTGTGACATCACTAAGGCAAAACCCCATGAAATCTACAAGTCTTGAGTTCAAACACTTAGTTTGAATGAATCAAAACAAAACAAAGCAAAAAAGTCTGTGAAGGGAGGAGGGGGTTTCTCAAAAGCTTTAGGAAAGAAACATGTAAAAAGAACAAAGAGTCAACACAGAGCCACTGATACTTTAGGAGAGATGAATAAAGTCAGTTCATTAAGATCAGAAAACATATGAAACTATTTGTTTTCCAGCTCATCACAAGGTCTATGGGACTCTCCATTGGATACCTGGAGTTCTTGCATGTAAATCTGTAATTTTAGGAAATAAGGAAAAAAATGTTAATCTGAAATGTGTAGGATGGAATATAATTTCCTGCTCCCAAGCTGAGTAGAGTGGAAGGAGTGGGGGTGGCTGAAGAGAAACAAATGACTTGAAAGGTTTTCAGTGTAAAGAAAACAATAGATAATGGGCAGAAATATCTAAATCTGTTGGGCATAGGGAAGATTCTTTCTCTTCTCTCCTTACTGGACCTTTTTGCCTCAATCTTATAACCTCCAGAGATTATCCTTCCTGACTGTATACTGAATGAGTGTTTTCTTAGAAATCAAGTTTTAAGATCCACTTTTCATTCCTATACCTGTGCCTCAAACCTCTACATCCTTAAAAAATCAGACTCGGGTATACAGACAGTTTATACCAAGAGCTCAGCAATTCTTTGGCGTCTTCCATCCAACCTCACTGGCCTAGTCTGGCCCCAAGTCAGTCCTAGCCAGACTCTCCTTGGCTGTTTCATGTTGCCCTAAATAACTCTCTATGAGCAGCTGCCTGACTTATTAGAAGTAAGACGAAGGATAAGATTACAGGCACCAAACAGAAGGTATTCTGGGTACGGCCAGGAAAGGCTCTAGAGAACATTATAAGCACGTAGTTTAGAATCTCCAGTTACAGCCTATTGGGAGAAGAGCTATGGGAGATGGGGTCTCTATACAACTAAATAGAGAAAAACTAATAAAGGACTTGGTCATAACTTTTTTATTTTTTATTTTTTTCATAACTTTTTTAAAAGCTGATGTTAGAGAAGTTTCTTTCTCTCTGAACTTTGAATAAAATTTTCTAAATTATAAGGAATAAATGTTTGTCAGATGTGAATTGCACTTTCTAATGAATATGTGACTAAAAATTATAAACTCTAGAATAGCAATCCAGAGAGGTAATGGGATCCCTGTTCCTATAAACCTTTAAAACTAGGATAATCATGCAATTGGAATGATTGCCTGTCTGGAGATAGAGGGCTAGAGCAGATGTCTGAGGTCCTTTCCAGGGTCAGGATATGCTGATGTGAGCCTATCACTGGTACAAGGGATTGAATCCACTGAGTTACATTCCCAGCTTCACCACCAACACCCCTGCCCCCACCTTTTTTTTTTTTTCCTTTTTGTTTTTTGAAACAGGGTCTCGCCAAATTGTCTAGGTTGACCTGGAACTTGGAATCCCCCTAGCTGGGATTATAGGCATGTGCCAATGTACCTGAGCATATGCTGATTTCATTAGGCTAAAAGTGGCATGGTTTAGGGAGGTTGGAGCCTTTCTCTTTCCTGGGTTGGAAAGGAATTATAATTTGGTATTTAATCAGTCCAGCATCCCAAAAATCTTGGTTTTTTTTTTTGTTTTTTTTTTTTTTCCTGCGGTGCTGGGGATTGAACCCAGGGCCTTGTGCTTGCGAGGCAAGCACTCTACCAACTGAACTATATTCCCAGCCCGAAATCTTGGTTTTTGAGCCTAGGATGTCTGACCATTTCTCTACTTCTCTCCTTCTAGCTTTGCTGAGCTCAGAGAATGACAGAGTTGTGTCCTCTGTGGAGTTTATAGAGTCAATTTCACTTTCCCAGGTGGTTCAGAGTCTAGGGGAAAAAAAAAAAACAAAACCTTTCTGTGCTTTCTCCCTAGGAGAACTAGTGCCCATCAAATTTATCTCTGGACAGGCCACTTCTATAGTGGAGCTGTGCCTTCAGCAGGGACCTCTTGGCTCTGTTTTCCACCTTGCCTCCTTGCCTTCCTAGAATGTTATTTTCTACATCTCTCCATCCCTGTGGACATGTTCCTGTGATGTTATGTGGATTCACAGGTGAGATATCTCCTATACTATATCTATTACAGAGTCTCACAGGTCTTGGCTCAGCTAAACCCTCCAGAAATGAGCTTATTCTTCATTGGAGAATGTTCTACTGAAAGATGACCCTTCCCTTATAGCAGGCAAGTCATCCATAGAATAAGAGATTTTCACTGCTTGGGATCAGAAGCTGATAGGGTCTGTGCTTAGATTTAAATTAAATTCTAGGCTTCCATTTTGTTTCTCTCTTTCTCTCTTTTCCTCTCCAAAGAGTTCTTTTCCTTCATCATTTCATATTGTGTGTGTCACATAAAATTTTTAGCAGGCTCTCTCTTGTCCTTATCTGACAACCCAATAACCTGTACCTAACTAACATAGATCCAGGATTAGCTTTCAAGAGTTTATGTTGAAGATCTCAGTACCAGAATGGGGTTCTGCCAACAGAGAAGAGAGAAGTGACAGAAACCAGGCCCACAGTCTCTTCAACTCTACCAGGACTCTGCGTTTCTAATCTGGTCAGTTTCTAAACTCAGGCCATGCCCTCCCCACTCAGTTTCTTCATTCCAGAATTCTCTGATTCACAACATGTATCACAATTATAACTAAACATTAGCTTAAAATATATTCAAAGTCTAGCTTTACTAATTTACTAATAAGAAATATCCTTAAAGCAAAGATTGTCTTTTTCTTGGATGCATTCTTAGTGCCTATCATCCTGTTTGACACACAGTAGACGCTCAAAAATTCATTTCTATTAACATTACATTTTTGATGTGTCAGCCACTCTTCTAAACACTGCATTTAAATAAAGGGATCAGTTTCTTGAAACTATCTTTTCCATGAAGTTTTCCCTGATTAATCCAGTCAGGGTCCATCATTTCTCATATAAGTGAATTCCACTTAACTAAGGCACACACTTGTTCTTTCTTATGTGCCTTTACATAAGAACTGCCATAATACATAACATCTTTTCTCATTAAACTGCATGTTCTCAAAGGAAACCAACTTCTTCACAATGGACTCTACACAAATTGGGTTCTTAGCACACCAGGAAAGTCTAGGTTTAGTGGCATAAGGGAGTAGACTAGCTGAAATCCCTTTCTTTATTCTATCACTGTATCCATGTTCTGGTAACCCTTTCAAAGAGATTCTGTCCCTCTTCAATGTATTATAAACTAGAATATATAAGAAGATCAAATTGAAAAGCATTAAAAAAAAAAAAATCACACCACCTCTGATAAATAGCTGATTTTTGTAAGACTAGCTTTCTTGGACTCAGCCCACAGAAGGGTTATCTCTGGTTCTGTTTACTGACCTTCCATCCCCCAGTGGTTCTGTACTTATTAACTGCTGCCATTCCCATTTGGTCAAGGACTAAAGGAATGTAAAGGGAGAAAAAGTCAGGGAAAACAGTGCTGACTGGTTTTGGTTAGTGCAGGAACTCTCCAGATATCAGAGTTAATACCTGAGGGTCTATCTGAGGCCCAAGAAATACCAACTCTGGGTCTTTTCCCTTTGCTACTCTTTCCCAAGTTCTTGAAATTAATCCACTTTTTGCCTTCTCAACAATTTTATCTCTTTAGTCTCTTTCCAATGTTGCTTGAGAAAACACCAATTTAGGTACTAAAGGATCAAAATGGCCCCAAATCTTAAGAGAAACTTGGAAAGAAGTTTTTTGAAGATTTGGATAAATAAAAATAGAGCAATTAAAATCAAAATATACTTGGGGACTTAGATCTGACAGAGATTTTTAGGAAAGCCAAGAATTCCAGTGTGAACATACAGTTCTATTCTACAGGTCAAGGGGATCAAGAAATTCCAGGGGACTATATTTTGCCCCCTCCTCCTTACCTTGGGCATCTCCACCAGAGGTTAACACGGCGATGGCTTTGCCAATCCCCAGGGTTTTGGCAGCATGGTGCTCTTCATGGGTCATGATCCACTCTAGAATTTAAGACAATGGTCAGTTAAGACACAGTTGAATCAAGGTGCAAATCACTCAAGAACTGTCTCTATTAGACTGCCTAGAGCCACCCAGTCAGGCTCTCCCACTACACTAAGGCTATGCTATGCTATGCAGCCTGGGAGCTTTGGATGTCTTCCAGAGGAGTGCCGCACCCTTGCAGAGTGACAAGCTGAAATGTCACAGTAATCAAGCCCAAGACTGCAGAAGTCCTGGTTAATCCCTTCTTCTTCCCTCCCACCCCAATGGAACCTATTTGGAGAATAAGATAAGGTCAGGGAAAAGGTCAGTTAACTGAACAGAAATGAGAAAGGAGGTAGGAAAGCTGAGTTAGCCTTGATAAAAAGGATTTCTAAAACAGATTCCTCTCTTTTAATGAAAGAATTGTAGTAAAGGGTAGGAATCAGATGAAGTTTGGGTTGCAGACTGAGAACTAGCAATGTAGAAGCAGTAAAGCAAGGATAAATTGACTTATGGTTAAGCTTTGGGTTGAATGTTATGGAACTGACTGACTGGAGCAGGCCTGGACGATGTGGAATTGACAGTAGAGTCTGAGGTTATACTTTTTTTTTTTTTTTTTTTTTTTTTTTTGCGGTGCTGGGGATTGAACCCAGGGCCTTGTGCTTGCAAGGCAAGCACTCTACCAACTGAGCTATATCCCCAGCCCATGAGGTTATACATTCATATTGGAAATTCTACAAATTAATGGTGTCAGACTCAGGAATAGTTAGGGACTTTCTATGGCTCTTCCCATCCTTCTCAGGCTCAGCCTCCTGGGCATCTCTTGATCTTTCATCTTCAGGCTTTCACCCTTCAACTGTCAAATGGGAAAGCACAAAAATCACTGCCACATACACACAGATATGTACATGTGTCATGGGTATGCCTTCACGGTTTTATTTTTAGGAATTATCTCTCTCAAAGGAGCACATAAGACATACTTTTCTATCTGTAAAATGCCAATAGAATCATCACTCTCAGTTATCCAGGTTAAAACCTGTTATTTTAAAAACATATCTCCTGCTGGGTACAGTGGCACATGCTTGTAATCCCAGCAGCTCAGGAGGCTGAAGCAGAAGGATCACATTTTCAAAACCAGTCTCAGCAACTTAGCAAGGCCCTAAGCAACTTAGTGAGACCCTGCTTCAAAATAAAAATTAAAAAGGGTCTGGTACAGTGGTACACATCTATAATCCCAGTGGCTTGAGAGGCTGAGGTAGGAAGATCTCGAGCTCAAAATCAGCCTCAGCAAAAGTGAGGTGCTAAGCAACTCAGTGAGACCCTGTCTCTAAGTAAAATACAAAATAGGGCTGGAGATATGGCTCAATGGTTGAGTGTTCCTGAGTTCAATCCCAGGCATGCCCCCGCAAAAAAAAAAAATATTAAAAAGGGTTGGAACTGTGACTCAGTGGTTAAATGCCCCTCAGTTCAATCCCTGGTATAAAACAAACAAACAAACAAACAAATAAACCAAAAAACACATCTCCTCTCTTCCTCTCAGAATCAAAATAGTCACCAAATCTTATTATTCTCCCTTCTTATTATCTTCCATATCCATCCCCTCTTTTCTATCCTCACTGCCTCTTTCTACCTGAATTACTTACTAAAACAGTTGATATCTCTCTGCCTGTGTTTCCTTCTTCTTTTTATCAGAAACACAAATTTTCATCAGAAAGTCGCAGGCCCCTAAAGTTTTTAATGGGGAGAGGATTCACGTACAGGAAGAAGAACTATCAGAGCAGCTTGTGTTTCTGCTCTACGCCTGGGGAAATCAGGGTAGCTGCTTATAGAGACATAGTTCACATAAACACACAGTTCACAGATGTCAATAAAATACATGCAGTGAGACACATATGAAGACAGACATAAACACACGTAGTCTTACAAGAAACAAATTAATAAACATGCTACACAATTAGCACTGACAAGTCAAGTTCAAACCTCTAGCGTTGGCATTCAAAGTTCGTATGATCTAGTTCCCCTACCTATGGCTTCAATCTTTGCACCCATGGAGTTTCTGTTTCTTTGTCATCTGAAAGTTGCATTACTTGTCCCCACTCTTGTCCCCATCCCTTGTCCAGGGTACCCTGATCCTTTCCACAAATCTATATTCCACTTCATTACTTATGACGAGTCCTAGTTTCACTCTTACTAACCTGCTAAACCTTACTGATAACCAAAGGTTCCGGAAGGCTTCTTTTTATACTCCTCTAAATCACATATTGTCCAGAACTCGATTACTCAATTTGCACTTAAATATACCACTTTAGAGGCATTTTAATTACTTCTTCTGTACTAAAAAGAGGGTTGGACTAGATTAAGGGACAGCAAACTACAGCCTGTAGCCAAATCTTGCCACTCTCCTGTTTTGAATGGCAGCAAACTATGAAAGGTCTTTTTTTTTTTTTTTTAAGTTTTAAATGGTTGCAAAAAATATCTCACGACATGTGAAAAATATAAGAAATTCAAATTTCAGCATTGCTGGGCATAGTTGTGCACACCTGTAGTCCTAGCTGCTAGGGAGGCTGAGGCAGAAGAATTGCTTGAACCCAAGATGTCAAGGTCAACCTAGGCAACATACAGAGACCCCATCTGGAAAAAAATAAATAAATAAACTCAGTGTCCATACTACCTTCTGTCCATACTACCTTCATTCATTCACATATTATCTATAATTGCTTCTTTGCTGCAACCACAGAGTAGATATTGCAGCAGAGACCCACCTGCCTACAAAGCCTAAAATACTATCTGGCCTTTAACAGAAAAAGCTTGCCGATCACTGGAGAGCTTACAGCTAAAGTCACTTTCCCTAACTAGTCTGAAAATTCTCCAGAACAGGGATCATATTCATTTTTTAAAACCCTTCCACAGCCTACCAAAGTCTAGTGAAATCTGTGCAAATGACAGGAGCTTAAGAAATACATGTTGAAAGCATTAATGAGCTGGTGCACTACAAGAAATACAATTATATGAAAAATTAAAAGTAACCCTGGATACAGATACACCTCCATATTCTCTCTACTCCTAAAACACACTCACACAACTATTATGAAATCATGTAGTACAAACAGTGAAAGGTTCACAAACATGAATAGAGGCACTATCTTATTTAGATAGAATGTTAACATTAAAATTCCTGCTGATCTTGGAAAAGACTAAGTGGCTGGAGCAAATAGAAACACAAACATTTAGAATGGAATAGAAGACATCTGAATATGCTCATCTCTTTCCGTAATGTTTTCTTCTAATTCATTCTTGGAGCACATCACAGTGATAGAAGGCTCATCACAGGTAGAAACCCATACAAGGATCTTCCACCCAGGGAGGTGACAGTGGGGGAGAGAATTCACCATAACTAGAAGGTTAGGAGCTCTGACCTGTAAACAACTCACATTTTTCTCCTGAATCTCTAAGACAGTTAAGAGAGGCACAGGACACAGAAATATATGCAGACTCATACATAAGCATCCTTTATAGACCCACAGTGACACCCAAGTAGACAATCACAGATATTATGTATATGTGTGTGTATACACACACACACACACACACACACATGCATATGTGTATATAAGCACTGTGGGGGTGGGCAGGAATGCAAAGAGACAGCATCATAGGTGTCCCAATTTGAATTGGAAGAATGCCAAGTAAGAGATCAGGCGGCCAAGGGCAACGCTGTCGACACCCCAGCCCTCGCCTGCCCCGCCATCCCCAATTCCAGGGAAACGAGCATGCAAGTGCAGGGAGATTAACCAAGGGGCTGGTATTCATCACTGCCCAGTACCCATCCCCCCTCGGTTCCGGCTTCCGATGCCTATCACTTCTTGGTGTCCCTCTGCTCCTTTCAGTTCTCCCCACCGCTTTCTCCCAGCACGTTCACTCCCACCTCAACTCGGCTTTTTTCTTTGCTCTTCACCCAAGGCCTCCCTCTTGCCTTTTAGTCTTAGCTCTCCTCGTTCGCTGCTTTCTTGCAGATTGTCCTTGGGGAAAGGGGGAGGGGAGCTTGGCGAACACGGGGAGGAGCCAGGTGGAGGCAGCAGGGCGGGGGGAAAGAGGGGAGGCTTCCCAACCTCCACTAACAGATGCTGACAAGGAGGCTCCGCCTCCCCTTGCTTTCCTCTCTCCTCCTCTTCCTCCTCCCCCTAAGAACTGTGCTCAGAAATGGCAGCGGCTTAGTTTCTTCATTCCTCAAAAGATCCTGAGGACCTCATATACGTCTTGGGAGCCATTGACTCCTGTACCTAGCGGGAATCAGAAAGTATTTAATTGCTTCTCTTGTGTTTAGCACAGTCAACTTTTTTCTGCCCACACTGCCTGAGACTTTGCATTCAAACATCTTCAGCAACTGATAATAAAACCGCCCCTCTGGCCCTATCCCACCTCTATCACTCTTCCAGCAAACATTTATTCGGAGTCTGTGTGCCAGGTTTTGTCTTGGGTGATGAGAGATGAAAAGACAAACGGAATAGAGTCCCTGCCTTTGAGAAACATTGACTACTGGTATTTTCTATAGAATAACCTTAAAACTCCATCAATATTTGCATTACCTTTCTCACAGAAAATATGGAAATTTCAGCTAACTTATTCACAAGGAAGTACCAAGAGGCAAGAGCGCTGCTGTGATGGCCCCTTTCAAAGCCTGTAGTAGGAAGGGTGCAGGATTCTGGTAGTCTGCAAGTGAAGTATGTCTGTGGGACTCTGCAAACAGGATCCACCCTGGGAACGTGGGTCACATGCTCTAGGAATGCATCCCTTACTCAGATCCTGTTCTCTCCATCCCTTACTCTGCTCTATGTCTTTGTTTCAATGCCTCTCCACAGTCATCTCTGTTCTTGCTTTTGCGACCATCCTTCCTTGTGCTTACTTTTGTTTCTGCCCCTACATATTCTGACTGCAAGCAATAAGAATGAAAGTGAATAGAAGATAAAACCATCTGACTACAAAAAGTAAAAACTTTTGTGTTGCAAATAATACCATCAAGAAAGTGAAAAGGCAGGGTGAGGTGGCACCTGTAATCCCAACAATTTGGGAGGCTCTGTCCAGAGGTTTACCAATTCAAATTCAAGGCCTGCCTCAGTGACTTAGTAAGACCCTATCTCAAAAGAAAAAAAAAAAAAAAAAAAAAAAAATTAAAAGGCCTTGGGATGTAGCTTGGCATCCCTGGGTTTCACTCTCCAGGGTGTGTGTGTGGGGAGGGTGTAGGGGGGGATGTAGTGGGGGGACGACTTTTCAAGAAAGTGAAAAGACTTTTTTCCAGAATGGAAGAGATTATTTGCAAATCATGTACCTGATAAAGGTCTGGTATCCAGAATCTATAAAGAACTCTTGCAACTCAATAATGAAAAGGCAATAACCCAATTACATAAAGGACAAAAGATCTGGACACATCACCAAAGAAGATGTACAGATGGCAAATAAGCATACATAAAGATGTTTGACATCATATGTCATTAGGGAATAGCAAATTAAAACAGTGGATACTCTTAACACACCTATCAGAATGACTAAATTTAAAATAATAAAAAGTCTAACAATATCAAATGCTGAAGAGGATGCAAAGCAACAAGAATTCTCATTTATTGTCGGTGGAATGAACAATGATACAGTCATTTTTTAGAAGATAGCTTGACAGACTTTTGACAGTTTCTTACAAAATGAAACATAATATTACCACATGATCAAGTAATTTTTTTGTTTTTATTTATTTATTTTTTGGTACTGGGGATTGAACCCAGGAGTTCTCTACCACTGAGCTACATCCTCAGCCCCTTTTATTTTACTTTTTAAAATTTTGAGACAGGGTCTCAATAAGTTGTCGGGCTGGCCAAATTCATGATCCTCCCCATTCAGTCTCCCAATCAACTTGGATTACAGGAGAGCCACTATACCCGGCTGCAATAGTATTCTTAGTTTCCTTAATAAATTGAAAATTATGTCCATACAAAAGTTTATAGCAGGTTTATTCATAATTGCCAAAACTAGAAGAAACCAAGATGTCCCTCAAAAGGTGAACGGATAAAGAAACCATGGTATATGTATACAATGAAGTATTATTCAACAATAAAAAAATGACTTATCCACCAGGCACGGTGGTGCATGCCTATAATTCCAGCAGCTGGGGAGGCTGAGGTAGGAGAATCTCTAGTACAAAGCCAGCCTCACCAAAGCGAGGCAATAAGCAACTCAGTAAGACCCTGTCTCTAAATAAAATACAAAATAAGGTTGGGGATATGGCTCAGTGGTTGACTGCCTCTAAGTTCAATCCCTGGTACCCCTGCTCCCTAAAAAAGAAATGACCTACCCAAACCATGAAGACATGGAGCAACCTTAAGTGCATATTGCTTAGTGAAACATGGCAATCTAAAAAAGCCATATACTGTTTGATTCCAATTATCCGACATTCTAAAAAAGGCAAAACTATGAAGACAATAAAAAAAGACCAGTGGTTATCTGGGGCTTGGTATAGAAAAAGCAGGATGAATAGGTAGAGCAAAGGATATTTTTAGACATAAAACTCTTGTGTATGATGGCAACATGACATTATGCATTTGTCAAAACTCAGAACCACACAACATAAAGGATGAAACCTAATATGAATTATTGACTTTAGTGAATAATAATGTATCAATACTGGTTCATTAATTGTAACAAATGCAATGCAAGATATGAATAATAGAGGAAACTGAGCAGAATGGAGAGAAGGTCCATGGGAACCCTCTGTTTTGTATGATAATTTTCTGTAAGCCTAAAAGTGCTCTCAAAAATTAGGTCTATAAAGCTAAGAACAGATATATTTTGATCAGTGAAGTATCAAATTAAATTGTGATATTTAAAAAAACAAAAGGCTTTGTTTTGGGCAAAGGTTTAGATAGATATTTTTCTAAAGAAGATATATAATAGCCAATAAGCACATGATCATTAGCCATTAGAGAAGTACAAATCAAAACCACTTCAGGGCTGGGGATGTGGTTCAGTATTTAAGTGCCCCTGGGTTCAATCACCAGTACCAAAAAAACAAAACAAAACAAAAAAAAGAACCACTTTATCTGAAGTGGTGATACCATTTCATATCCATTAGGATGACTATTATTAAAAAAGAAAACAAAAACAAAAGAACAAGTTTTAGTTGGGGGTGGGAGTCCTAGAAAAAGAGAATTTTCTTAGAAATACTTAGGCCTTTCTTATGGTCATCGGTGAATTTTCCAAACTTGAAGATGTTAGTGTATGAAAATTAAACTAGTAAAAAAAAAAATATATATATATATATAAAATAGAGTAGCTGACAAAAGAAATCCTTCATACTAGGAAATGGCTGTAAATACCTTTCTGATAAGAATCTTACAAAATTCCTATTATTCATTCATTTGTACATTCAACAAATATTTATTGAACATTCATTAGATGTCAGTTACTGTGCAGGGTACTGAGCTATAATAAGCTTTCATAGAGTATATACTCCAGAGGGACTATTAAAGGTCCATGGGAAGCTTACATTTCATTGGACCTGGAATATAATTGAAGAAATCAGTGAACCCACTAACACCTGTAATATATCAAATTCTTAAGACAGGAACATGTTAGGATAAATGAAGTAAAAAGAAAAAGCAAGCCAAGTGAGGTGGTGCATGCCTGTAATCTCAGTGGCTGGGGAGGCTGAGGCAGGAGGATCTCAAGTTCAAAGTCAGCCTCAGACCCTGTCTCTAAATAAAATACAAAATAGAGCTGGGGATGTGGTTCAGTGGTCAAGCACCCCTGAGTTCAATCCCCAGTACCCCTCCCTGCCCCCACAAAAAAAGAAAAAAAGGATGTGAGTAGTAAGAATGTGGTAGTGTTTATGAAATACTATTTAAGGAAAAGACACAAATGGATACAAATATTCCAGCACTAGAGAAGTGGATATGATGAAACAGGGAAAGATCATTACAAAATGGATTTTCCTTCATTTTATTCCTAAACTCCTGGACCATGCATTTTCCTTTTTCCTAATTTTTTGTTCATGAACTTTAAATTTTTTTTTACATTTTTATTGGTGCATTATTGTACATAATGATGGAATTTGTTGTTACATATTTGTATATACACACAATATAACAATATAATTGGCCAATATCACTCCCCAAAACTTTCTCCCTCCCTCCCCAACAACTTTTAATATAATTTCCCAGGAATCTTAACAACTTGAAAGAAGCACTTTAGCTAGCTATGATTGACTTATCAATTAAAATTTGGCTTTATAATTTGATGGTGGATCAGTAATGGAGAGAATGTTTGATATCTGGGCAGCTCTAAAAACTATGGTGTATATCCAGCCCCCTTGAATGGAGAGGCTGAGAAGTATTCCTTAGGGCAGGGTGTTAGCACAAGAAGCCTCCAAGTGAACACAGAGTAATGACCAATGAAAAGTGTGCTGAGGAAGAGATCTAAACATTGTCATGCAAACTAGGGTGCCTTTAAATAGAGTGTCAGGAGAAAGTACACAGTTCAGCAGAATAGAAGACCACAGATCACAAGAGCAAAGCAGCAAGTTAGATAGGCAAAGAGATAGGGTTAACAATTTCTCAAGGCAACCATCTGAACCAATAACTAGAATAATTGATCCTGAGATTTTCATTGCAGATATGGTTTAATAGGACTACAAAAGGATGCTCTGGACCCTTCCTCCAGATGAGAAAGCTGAAAGTTCCTGTATTTACATTGAAGATGAGCCTAGGGCCCTATGATAGGTTTCTCAAGAGGGCATGTGTCTATTCCAATGACTGAAGGATAGAAATTGAACATGATATTGCTAGAAAGTTAGGACTTTGTCGAAACTATATTTGTCCAAAAGGTATTCATCTTTCTTCAGTTGTTAAGTCTTGTAGTTAGAATTCAGAATTTAGGGGAGCTGGACCTGGCAGGGAGTGAGAGGAAAAAACAAAAGGATTGAATGAATAATTGACCATATCAGGTGGTCAGTTGGAGCCTGAGGTCATGAGACAAAAGTCCACCTTCAAATATCTGGTGGTGGCCTTTCTGTTTTCAGCATGTCATGTACACAGAGGAGAGCCAATTGATATCTTACCTTATGCCATATTCCAGTACCCAGCAATGGAAGGCATATTCTTTACACTGACGCTCAGGGCACAGGAAAACATTTAGAAGGCCCGGTTAGGTTTTCCAGAGCTATCCAGGTGTCAGCCAGCTATTCAGATGTGAGGTCCAGGTAAATAGTAGGGGTTGGGGGGAATTGTAATAACTATGAAAGAAAGCATTCTGGAGGAGAGAAGCATAAGATATTTAAAGAGAATTTTCTAGAAGCCAAATAGGTAGAGCACTTGTGTGCAGAAGCTGACATACTTTAAACTACTTGGCTTCTATTCTGTGTCTGACCTGTGTATACGTGTTGTAGATAGGCAAATGAAGATATGGAGAGATTTGGACAATCCCCTCCATACTAGGATACAACTAGACATTACTGCCAGGGTGTCAAGTAGTTCATGTACATTAGAAGATCTTTTTGACAATGATTACCAGAGCCTGACATAATAGGATGTTATGTGCCATATCCATGAGTTCATTTACTAACACAAGGATGGTATCATGACTTGGAATGGACACAGATCTATATTAAGACCACTGTGGTGAGAAGATGCTGATAATGTTAGAGATAGTGTGCCAGGACATTTCAGAATAAGTATGGCAGTCCCCCAGATACGATTCTAATCCAAGAGAAAAAGCATATAGGTATTGCAGTTTTCATGTTTCCATTCAACAAATACTGAATACCTAATGCATGTTAGGCACTATTTCAGGCTCAAGTGGATTCCAAATTGGAATAAAAGAACAAATGAAATGAAATTCTGTATGTCCTCAGGGAGCTTACACACCAGTGAGCAAAGCACATAATAAAGTAGTGGTGAGTGCTATGAAGAAAACTAAAGAAGGGCAAAGACACAGAATGACAGGATACTATCTTAAGCAGGGTGGCCCAAAAAACTTCACTGAAGAAATGACATTTAAGAAGAGTTCTGAATAATGAAAGGGGAAAACCATGCTAAGTAAGATTGAGGGGAATGGCATTAAGGAAGAATAACAAATGCAAAGATCTGAGGCAGTGACAAGTTAGGAGCATCATATCGGAGGACCACCAAGATTCTCTGGCTTAGAATCACATTTGTAAATGGATTACAGTAACTTGGTGGATTGTTGTGAAACAATTGTAGCAATTAGGTACAGTTCTCTTTCTGGATTGAAACAAATATTTGGCTCACTCATTCCAAATACAACCCCTGGGTCTCATGTAGACCTTATCTAACAGGGTGTGTATTACCTCCTTTCCCCAACTAGAATGTAAATTCCATGAGGACAGACCCTGGGTATAGGTATAAAAGCACTGTCTATGTTAGAGAGTCACTCTAGCTGGGATAGGGTGACCACTGGAGACAAAGCAGCTTCCACCAGTCACTAATAGTAAAGTTTCTGATATTCTACCTCACTTGGCCTGGGTAGACTGAATTTCTCCATGGGTTTTAGTTGATTTAAGACAATGGTTCTCAGTTCTAGTCTAGCAGAATCAGCATGATTTGAAAACTGATTGGAAATTCAAGTTCTTGGGCCATACCTGAGTCTTACTGAATCAAAAATTCTGGGAATGGAGTGCAGCAATGTGTTTTAATAATTCCCCTAAGGTAATTCTGACACAAGATAAAGTTTTAAAAGTCATTTTGGCCAGATATGGTGGCACATGCCTACTATAATCCCAGCTACTCAGGAGGCCGATGCACAAGTTTGACGCCAATCTGGACAATTTAATGATAGCTTGTCCTAAAATAAAAATTTAAAAAGGGACTGGGGATGTAGCTCAGTGGCTAGCATGTAAGAGGCCTTGGGTACAATCCCCCATCCCAGTTCCAAAAACAGTACCTGTGAAGGTCCAAAATCACCATCACTTAAAGAATGACTCTATAAGCCTTGAAAACTTGGATTGCCCCTATGGAGTTATTTACACTTACTAGGATCAACATAGAAAAGATAGCTCAGGAAAGCAGTTATGGGCAGCAAGATGAACCCCATGGTAGGTTGAAGGCCAATCTTAATTAGGAAAACAAACCTATCAGCTGAAATACATAGCCACAATTGGGACCAGATAAACTTCTTTCCTTAAAAAATAAGATTTTAGGAATGTCATATAGAGAAGACAATCACCATCTAATAATCTTAGAACCCTTCCACTTCTGATCTGCTAACACCTCATCAAGCATAATATGGAAGACTTAGTTGTCTAGAACTTGACAAAGGAATATATCTCTAAGTTCTTAAGTACATTTCCCTGGCTGATTGAGAGGTGATTTGATTTGGGACTACTCAGAGTAGGGTGAACCAATATATCAAACATGTGTCCCTTAATAGTGGGGATATATTTTGAGAAATGTATTGTTAGGGGTTTTTGTCATTGTACAAACATCATAAAGTATACTTACTTTAACCTGGGTGATAGAGCCTACAAACCACCTAGTTAGGTGGTACAGCCTATTACTCCTAGGCCACAAACCTGTACAGTATGTTACCGTACTGGATATTGTAGACAACTACAACCATGTTAAGTATTTGTGTATGTAAACATATCCAAACATAGAAAATGCACAGTAAAAATAGGAGGTGATATAACTAGGACTCAGAGGCTGCTTTTGCTAAAAACACTGCTCTTCACTTGGACCTACAAATGTAAAAAGTATAGCATCTCTGTATCCATTTTGCTCTGAGGCACCTTGGATTCCAGGAATAACAAATATGATTGATAAAACATCTTGCAATGAGTTGAAACTACCCTGAAGGCAACAGCACTTTTTTTTTTTTTTTTTAAATCACTACCTGACCACAGGTAATTATCAACCAGACCACAGTTTGACCAAGACTATTTAACTATACGTATTTCTGGGGCCCCTTGTCTATGCAATCTGGAAGCTTATATCAGTACCCCTGAAGACAGTGTTAAAAAGGCTGGTTTTCACAGCATATGAATTAAAGTTTCCTTGGTACCATTATTTTTTCCATTTGATTTTTTGGGCAAATGACCAGACCTGTTTTGTTGGAACCACATAATTCATTGTTGTTGTTGTTGTTGTTCGTTTGCTTGTTTTTTGGTACTGGGAATTGAATCCAGGGCCTTTAACCACTGAGTTACATCCCCAACCCTTTTTTATTTTTTTGTTAAGATAGAGTCTTGCTAAGTTTCTTAGGACTTCATTAAGTTGCTGAGGCTGGCTTTGAACTTGCGATTCTCCTGCTTCTGCTTCCCAAACCATTGGGATTATAGGTATGTATCACCATGTCTGCCTTGGTACAAGATTTCATATATATTAAAGTTCATTTCTATTAATCAGTGAAAGATGGGAGAAATACTCCATAGGCCTAATGATATTCTTGCATATTCGATTACAAGAAGAGTACTTGTAAGGCTATTTTCCCCAATGACCTTCCCAATTCAGTTGACATTATAACAGCCCTAAGAGTTTTAGTTCCATGAAGATTTAAGTTCTATGGAACAGATCCTGGAAGTCTGAGATTAAGATGTCAATGTTAAATCGTGAGTGTTGAGATTAAGTAAATCTTCATAAAGGCAGAACTCCCACTGATTTTCCTTCAGCAAGGGTCCAGGTTCTTGGATTCCTACAACATAGAATATATATGGAAAGTCTTGTCTCTGAGGCAGAAAGCAAGTATACTTGCTTGGAAAGAAATTGAGCCATGGGTAACAGTCATAATCTCTACATACCAGCTGCACTGAAAATACTATGATAACTTTGCATCCTGGTCTGCACAAACCAGCCAGGTGTGGGTATAATTGTCAAAGGATCAGAAGGACAGCTGTGGGCATGGGTAATGCTGGTGAAAGGTGGTCTAGATAAGTGAAGAACACAATATTAACTTCTTATCTTCCAGGGAGAAGCAGTGACACAGAGGGCTGATGGGTGAAGCATTAATCCTCTGGAATGCTTTCCCATTTGCAGCTCAATAAGGAACAGTCATAGAGTCACTGGTTACCTAGGCTGCCTATCAGTGAAGTCCTTATGCATGAGGGAGGCTTTAGTCCTAGTGGGCAGTTGGACCCGCTAGACCAGAGTCTGACCCACAAAGCTGCCTGCTGCCCCTGAATTTTGATTCTGGAGGTTGTTGTCCTATGCTGTCAGCTACCTTGACATTTTGTTTTGTTCTTGGTTTTTGCAGCTTAAATGAATAAAATTTTATTTTTTTTCATGTAATAGGAAGTCTAGAAGTAACAAATCCAAGACTAGTGCAGACACTCAAGGAAACCACAGGGGAGGCCACGATCATTGTTACTTTTCTGCAGTGTCCTCCTTAGACTGTAGCTTTTATCTTCATGGTCACAAAATGGATCTTTTAATACTAGGTACTTGATCTTGCAAGGTGAGAAGTAGGGGAAAGGGCAAAGAACAAAACATGTAGAGAAGAATTCAGGCAAGGAAGATGCTTTTCCAAGATGGTCAAGAGGGTTTTCTCAGAAATCCACACAGGGACATCTGCTTATTTGTCAATGGTCAGGGTTTTGGGACATAGACTATACTAGGCAAGAATATCTTTAAGAGATTATTAAAAACTGTATGCCTTACTAATCTGACAGGACCTGGATTCTTTTTATATGGGAGAAGATGAGAGTGGATGCTAGGAAAGCAACTAGAAGTATAAACCACTCTTGATTGGTCACACACATACCAAAAGGTCCATGTAATGAAGACATTCTGCTCTGATCACCATATATTTGGATCAGAAACCAGTAACATACAAGTACTAAGAAATATCATGCCACCTAGTGTGTAACACTATTCTAAATATGCCACTGGTCAAACAAATTATCCAAAGGAAATTAAGACATTTCAAGAATGAAGCTATAATAAAAATACTATATACAAACTTTTTATGATACGGCACACGGTTTATTTATAGAAGTATTACCTTAAAAATAAAGACTAAAAATTAGTATTTAGTGCTTTCATGATAAATACAGTCCTATATTCATTGGAAAATCCCATTGAAGTTTTTCTCAGAGTGTGAATATTCTTGGGCACAAGTGAGGGAAACATGGCTGAAGTCATTTCCACATAGGGACTACCTGCAGTAAAACTTCTCACGTTTCCCAAAAGAACTCTTTAAGAGTTCTAGAAAGAAAATTCTTTTAGTGTGACTGCTTAGAAGATTCACAAAAACTGAGGGATTACTGTAGAAAACAACTGAGGAATAACTGAGATTACTCTCATCCTCAGCAACATTGACATTCTGGGGCACATAATTATTTGATGTTGGGGGACTCCTATGCATTGCAGGATATATGGCAGCATTCCAGCTATCTTGGAATGCCAGCCACTTTTCTTTACAAAGGCTAGGGGCCAGGACAAAGGAATAAATGGTGAGACCTGGGTGGCTCACTTCCTTGCTTTTCCCACTGCAGGACAAGATGGCTTATCTTAGGAGTTGAGACTATACAGTCAGAAACCCAAATACACTGCTTGTCTCAATCACTGATGGGCAAGGAGTTGAAGAAAACAGCAGCTGCAGCTGCTTCCCTGCCAGGCATGAAACAAGAAACATGTGTTCCACTTTTCTTGAGGACTAGAGCTCAGTATCTGCATATAGAGCAAAAAGCAGTACACCCTGGAGGGAGTCCTTATGAATTTTTCAAGATGAGGATGTAGTTAAGTGGTAGGGAACAACTGGGTTCATTTCCCATAAAAAAAACACACATATGTTAAGAAACAATTTAATTATTTCCAGCACCTCTGAAATAAACAGCAATATTTATTCATACTTTTTTGAGCACTTACTATTGAAGTCATTGTACTAGACTCTGTAGATGAGAAAATGAACTAGACACTTCCCAAGTTCCCTAGGAGCTAATGATCAAGGAGAAGAGGGGAGATAATATAAGACAATGTGTAGTTAAGAACTTGATCACTTTGGTTCAAAATACTGAATTTCAGCTGGGCATGTTGGCACATGCCTGTAATTCCAGCAACTTGGGAGGCTGAAGCAGGATGATATCAAGTTCAAGGTCAGCCTGGGCGACTAGGGAAACCCTCAGCAACTTAGCAAGACCCTGCCTCCAAATAAAAAAAGGGCCAGGAATGAACTTGCTGGTTTTCTACTACTGACCTATATCCCCAGATTCCCTGTTTTATTTTTTATTTTGAGACAGTTCTCACTGATTTACTCAGCCTGCCTTAAACTTGCTATCCTCCCGTCTCGCCCTCCTCAGTTGATGGAATTACAAGCATGCACCACCATGTCTGGCAAATTGTTAACTCCTTGAGGAAAACATTTTTGGTCCTTAATTTCTCCTGAAAGTATAAGGGAGTTGGGCTAAATAATCTCTAAGACATTTCCAAACTGTAAGCTAGTGGGACAATAATAAGGATATGTATTATACAAGTTCTATAAAATTTCTATCATTTCTAGTGTATTACTGGGCATAAAGTGGAATTCAAGGCATATTTTCAGGGAACTGATTCCAATATAGATATATTTGAGAAGAAATGGATAGATGTTTTTCTGAAAGGTCACATAAATTACTTGTGAAATGAACATTGTTTAAGATACATATGAGGATTGGGTTGTAGCTCAGTGGTGGAGCACTTACTTGCCTTGCATGTGTGAGAAACTGGGTACAATTCTCAGCACTGCATATAAATAAATAAAATAAAAGCCTGTAGACAACTAAAAATATTTTTAAAAATACATGAGACACTTCTTATTAAATGGATTCTTAAGGTGATTTTTTTTACAGTATTTAAAAACTCCTTAATTTAATCAATTTTTAAGTTCCACACTTTTATATACCAAGGTTGTTGATAATAGGGTAAGACAGATTAGAAGCTAATAGTAATGAGAGAGTCAATAGATTTAATATAGCTATGGTTTGGATATGGTTTAAGTGTGTCTCCCAAGTGTTGGAAGGTTAGTTCTCAGTGTGGGAATGTTAAGAGGTAGTGAAATCTTTAAAGGGTGGAGCCTGGTAAAAAGTGATTAGGTCACTGGAAGCACTGCCCTGGTCAAACTATAGGTTCGTCAAGGACCTCAGGTGTTCCCATGACAAAGGGTTGTAATAAAATAGCTAGAGTGGCCCCTCCCACTCTCTGGTTTTCTGTTTCACCTTGTGATCTCTCCCTTTCACACACACTCCTGCCACATCATCTCCATGATGTGATGCAGTGAAGGGAGCCCTCACTGTAGGCTGAATAAACGATGCTGCCCAATCTTCAGCAGTCTCCAAAACTGTGAGGTAAATAAACTTCTTTTCTTTATTCATTATGCAGCCTTAGGAATTTTCTTATCACAATAGAAAAATTACAAATAATGAGTAAAGCAAGCTATTTTTCATAGAAGTGTTCTTCTTTCTGCGGTTTCTGATTTTCTTCTTTCTCTCACATACATACACACACTTTCTCTTTTATGTCTTAACTCATACTTCATCTTTGATAGATCTACTCTAATTTATAACACTATATATAAACTTTTAATTTTCCAATATTCCTTTCCATATTCCTCCCCCTTATTGACCCTCAAGCCTCACCAGTTTTGAAAATAGGTACGCCTCCCACGGTGTCTGGATCTTCCACAGTGCCTAGATTCTTCAAGCTATCTGTCTTTGCTGGTGGCTTTGGTATGAGCATGCTGGAGGTTGAAGCTTCACCAGCTGAGAAGCAAAAGCTCTAGGTTACCCTCAAGATGGGATTCAAAGAAGGGAGTGCTCCTTACTTTCTTTCATTTTCCCTAATGCTTTCATCTGTCTGTAGCCTTCTTTCCAATAAATTCAGTGGAAAATAAGAGAAGTAAAGGCTGTCCTCAACTATTTCACTTCAAAAAGATTCTATTTCTTTGACATAAAGGCAAATCTGAACACATTACTACTACTTTGAGCAAGGGCAGAAGAGAAGGTCACTTTGGGGAGGATGAATTTGATTTAGCCTACAGGTTTTGGAGTGTCGATTATAATGGCAATTATGAATTCCACAGATAAGCCCAGACAAGTTTGAGTATTTCACAATGGACATGGATATCAAAACCTACTTTATCAGCTATAAATCTTACTTCCCTCAACTTCCAAGTCCTTCTTGTCTGTCTGGGCCCTATCCCGCACATACAGGTCAACTTCTTTCCTATCCTTATACAAGGGAAAATGACTTGGTAACAAATATCATAATGGGAATGGAATAAACAAGGGCAACTGACTTCTTAAGTCTGTAAAGTTCATAACCTGTATCGAGGCTCCTTGTGAGAAAACCCAACCCCTGTCACTGTAGTATGATCAGGAGACAATGATACCTGTTCCCTCAGAAGTCCTGACTAACCGACGAGATTGAATCACACACATGAAAAATTTCAGATGAAATTCTTCTTTACGCATGGTTATTTCCTAGAAATAAATACAGAGTTTAATCCAAATGAATAGATCTGGAAGGATTAGGGTGTACATAACAAATGTGGACTACATATGTTCAATATTACTAGGTCTTAAGACTTGACATATAAAAATATCAGCAGATAGCCAAGCATGGTGGCCCACACTGTAACCTCAACTACTCAGGAAGCTGAGGTAGGAGGATCATAAGTTCATGCCCAGGCTGAGCAACTTGGGAGACCCTGCCTCAAAATAAAAAACACAAAAAGGGTTGGGGATGTAGCCCAGTAACTATTCCTCAAATGAGCCTATGAGGTGATACAAATAATGTACTTTTATACATTTGATAGGGTAGGATCCTCTGAACTCAGCAAGCTCCTCCATTTCCCAGCTGCCGGAAATGGAAAGACTGACAGCTTCCAGAGCCTTCCCTTAAAGACTGAACTCAGACTGTTCGCTGTCTTCTGGATCTAGAGTGCCTACCAAAAGCATTTCTCCAAGACTTATTACATATGACCTCCACCAGAGGCCAAACAAGTTGAGTGGCTTGGTAAACAGGTTAAATGAACAAACATTTTTCTTCCATTATTTGCTCTTTAAAAGCATGGCATAGACTACAGATTAATCTGTAACAGTGTAAGGGGGTCCCTCAGAAGTCAAGACTCCTGGGTCCTTTTTTCCACTCTACCCAGAAAAGTAGATCTTTCTGGTGGGTCCAACTAGAGCTCACTGCCTGCATTTCAAACTCCTCCAAAGTGCAGGAAGGGTCTACATGTTGTCAAAGTCTAACCTAAGTTGTCCCCAAGTTGCTTATTTTTTTTTTTCCCTGAATCGTCCGTCAAGCAGGATGTGAATCGGCGTACAAGACTGCAAGTTAAGAAACTTGTTTCCTAGTCCTAGATCTGCCACACACTTTCTAACTTTGAGAAATAACTTCATTTCACTAAACAGATTAAATTATCTCCAATGGCCTCTACATACACTAACGTGCTGTGATTCTCAATAAGCTACAATATAGCCTGAGATTGACTTAAATCTCATATAAAAATTTAGCAGATAGCTGCTATCTCTCGGAGAAGCCACAGGTTCCTGAACACCTAGGGCCACAACAAAGAGCTACCACAGAAACTTGAACTTAAGCAAAAATCGCCATGCGGAACCAGAAAGCGGCGGGTACACGGGCCGGGGGAACACAGAAAAGCAAAGGACGAAGGACGCACTAACGGTGTTCCGAATAGGAGAAAGAGAAAAAGCTCAGACTGAAAGGGCAACAGGGAAATTATGACTACAGCCTTAAACGCTCCTTCGGTGTCTCCAGTCTCGCCACACCGCGCAGGCGTTCCACGGGTCCTTAGCTCTGCTCTTTGACCTCCTGCCCCACCCCCTCCTCGGCAGCCACCCAGCGCTCTTCCGGTGTTGTGAAGGCGGTTCCGGTTCGCGGCGGTTCCCGGGTTTTGCGTTCCGTGGCCGGCCGGAAACCCCTTTGCAAAGCAGCCGGTTCCGGTTCGGTGAGTGGCGGCGGGAAGCTGGGGGAGGGGTGAGGATGGAGGGAGCCTGGGCCCGGAGGCTGTGTCGGACCGGGCACGCTGGCCTAGGCTGGGCCGGGCGGAAGCGAGGACCGCTGTGGGGACGGCGCTTTTCCCTCTGCCCCGCCCCCTGGGACCACCTCCCCTCCCCCCTGCTGTCCGGCGGCCGCGGTCTGGCCGGTGGCCGTTAGTTAGGCTTCCCGAGGCCGTTCTTTTAGGCCGGTTTCGCCTGAGCTGCGGAGAAGCAGTCTCCCTGCAGTTAGAGCAGGCCGCATCTTAACGCCCGGCTCAACTTGTGGGGAAAAGGCTGTTTGGGATTCCGGGACTTTCCCGCCAGAGCAGGGTCTTCTCTCAAGGGAGAGCTGTTTTCACCGGGAAGCTCAGCTTTCTATCACACCTGCTTCTCCTCTCGCCTTCCGTGAGACCTGAATGATATTTCTCGGCTACTTCTGCGTCTCACGTAAACAATTCTCCAACTCTTTTTTACTCTGTGGTGTCTCCCTGAGATGTGATATCGCTAGTGCCACCACCAGAAAGAGCGTCTGGACCCTCCTGCCCAGGTTATGAAAATCCCCTTAATTGCCACAGTTTGTTTACCTGGCTCATCGCCTCCCGGTAATTCCCTTAAACCGTCTCTTCTTGGTATACGCTAACGCGATCTCTCTGGATATATGCCGAGTGTCTCTTGTCTTGAGCTTGGTGATTTCTGTTTATCAGTGCCTCTGCAGTGTTTCCACTATCTTGTTGGCAAAAACTTGCTCCTTTATCACTTTCAAGTCAGACTTGTTAAAGTTATTTCAGTTCACATTTGGTACACTTATTGTATTTGGAGTGGTGGTGATTCTTGTAAAGTTCATACAAAGTCATATAGACTACCAACTTACTGTTCGACTTAGGGTCTTGGTTGTAATTGGATATTCTGAATGAAATACGTCACATCATTTCCTAAATCTTTATTTTTCATAAAAATTTGTTCTAAGGACTTGTGTTGGAATATAGATTATACTGACTTTGAAATTACAGTGAAACCTTAAGCATCTCACTAAAGCACAATCCCTGAACCTTTCAGTTTCAGGGTTCCCCTCCCATCCCCACCCAGTCCCTTTTAGGAAACGTCATTCATTTTTACCTGATTTCAGTTAATTAGTCCAACTGCAAAGGTTTCATATCACCTATCTGATGAATTAAGTTGGAGTGGATGGTACACACACAAACAGGTTCTGCTACTTGTGGCTAAGGTGATGTAACTCCTGACTACTGCTTTGGCAATCCTTTTTTTCCCACTTACTTCCACATCTTTTACCAGTTGTACCAGTTTTACTGTCTTACTGAATCTGTTTATGGATTTGGCTTCCCTTACCGTGAGCTTCTCAGTGGCAGGGACCAGTTATTCATCTTTGTGTCTCCAGTATCCTGCACTTAAGTGCATAATAAATGTATGTGTGTGAAAAAAGTTAAACATTTTCCTGTTTAAGACTAGAATGTTAAGGTGGTTAAGGTTTTAGAGTCTAATTGGGAGAGACTACATACATAAATACTAAGGGGGAAACCTGAAACACATAATGATATAGTACAAAATGTATCATATTCATAATTGTTTTCCAGAGCTCAGGTTGATTCACATGGTTACTTCTACACCCTCCTCATATTACAAATTGTTCTAACTCCACTGTACAATGCCTTGTCTCAATATAAATTTTCTGGGAACTTCGTCATAGCCCTAAACATTTTCTTTTATAATCACCTCTTTGCAGGTAAGCTTATAAATGCTTTACCACATTTGTTAATTTTTTGAATAGTCAGGACTTTTCATCTTTTTTTTCCTTTCAGATTTCCCATTACCTTGAGTTCAGGCACTAACTTGATTCACCTAAATAACTGTAATTGTTTATGTTCTTTCAGTAAATTGAGCAATGTATACTAAGAAATTAATTATTAGAATAATTTTATTAAAAGAAAAAAATTGTTATCCTTGCAAGAATTTGGTGGCATCATAGGTTCCTGATCCAGCATTTCATGCAGAATCTTAGGGTAAAATATCTTTTCTTCCAATGTAATTGCTAAAGAAAGAACTGTAAGCACACCAAAGAAACTGGTTGTATTTGAATTAAAATGTAAATGTGACACTTTAACTATTAAAATTATGTCATTGTAGAGTCCCCAGAACTAGCTAGAGATTATTTTAAAAATGACAGTGTGAATCGTAGAATGAAGATATATGTTAATGAATGTGAAGTTGTATTATGTTTGAAATGTGCATTTGCTGGGGAGTCAAGGATTTTGGTTTCCTGTCTTCCCTTTACCTGCTCTGTGATTTCAGACAAGTCATTTAACCTCTCTGGATATAATCTCTCAAATTCTTTGAATTTTTAATTTGTTTCCCTCTTCACATCATTCTTAGCAAAATGCAAGGGAGATCAACATGGAATTGTTCTACTGGGCATTAGACTTTAAATTGCCATTCTTCTTAAAAAAAAAAAAAAAAGGTGGGGGGGTAGTGATGGCAATTAGGAAGTGACCTGAAACAGTGAAACATGAAAAAAGGACTGCTGATTTATTTGTTGATATTAACCCCCCCCCCCCCATCTGGAACCTAGGGAATTCTCTCTTTAAGAAGAAAGAAGGGTAAGAATAACCTAGAGAATTTCCAGAAAGAAAACCTTTGTTAAGTTGCGCATTTGGAAATCTGTTTTAAGCTAAATCTAAGGTCTAGACTCTTTGGGGATCCTCCTTGGCAAGCTTAGGTAATCAGATGATTACTTTGCCTAGTCTAAAGCTCTGCCAAGAAAAATTCAAGCAGCCTTACTCTGCATGTGCACTTCTTGTTGTGACCACAGAGAATCCCTATTATCATTAACCAGTCTTCAAAATACATTGAAGCCCTAGGATTGTTGTGTATTTGATGAAGTGCTCAATCTTTTTAAAAATAAGGTGATAACATTATGAATATATACAGGTGTGACTATTACCATCCCTGTTTTCCTCCTCTGGGATATCTGCCAAAACATATGTGCCAAGGGTGTTTATTAACCTAGTTTCAAGTAGTTAAGCTCTTAAATTCCCTTTTTTTTCTGGAAAAAGTAGATAGAGAAGAAAGTAAGAAAAATCTCCTTATCTGTGGTTTCACTTTCTGCAGTTACCCATAGTCAACTGTTTTGAAAATAATTAAATGAACAATTCATATTTTGAGAGAGACATCACATTCATGTAGTTTTTTATTATAGAATATTGTTCTAATTGTCTATTTTGTTGTTGTTAATCTATTACTAACCCCAATACACCCAATTTGTAAATTTCAGTCTAATTATATATTATATATACATACAAAGATTTTTGCATATATATGTAGATATGAAAAAATTGTATATGCAGGGTTCAATACTATCTATAATTTCAGGCATCTACTGGGGGTCTTGGAACATACCCCTTGCTGATAAAGGGGGACTCCAATATGAGTAAAGGGGCTTTGGTTTGTAGCAGTTTTTTTTTTTCCTTAGCAGTGTTGGGGATTGAACCCAAGATCTTGCACATGCTAGGTGAGCACTCTGCCTCTGAGTTACATCCCCAACCCTGGTTTTTAGCAGTTTGATTGATAGGGGGTGAAAGGAATACTTTGTATAATCTTAAAAGTATTCTTTCATTGTCCTCAACAAATCAGTAGCTCTGTATTTGATCACTGAGTAAGATGTATGGAAGGAGAAACCTTAATAGGATCATTACAAGGTCTGACATTTGTTTATAAAATGGTTTAGCTTGAGGTAATAGAAAAAGCAATGGAGGGCTGGGGAGATAGCTCAATCGGTAGAGTGCTTACCTTGCAAGCACAAGGCCCTGGGTTCGATCCCCAGCACCCCCCCCAAAAAAAAAAAAGAAAAAAAAAAAAAAAAGAAAAAGCAATGGATTGGGAAGAATTTCTAGGTTGTAATTTCAGTGCAGTCACTGACTTTATGACTTTATGCAAACTACTCAATCTCCTGAGGGCTGACTGTCCCAACTTGCTTTTGCTTTAATATTCTATGATTCTTTGGGTTATCTGTAATTGCTATTGATTGTAGCACAATTTCTAGAAATGTAGCACCTAGGGCCAATTTTATTTTCCATTCTCTTCCCATCAAGTCAACTCACAACCACTTTAGATTTTTCTCCATTAAAAACACAAAATTGACACTTCTGAATGACTTCCTGTTTTATAAGTAGATGTTTCACTATGTAATGTTGTTTTGTCTTTTTTTTTTTTTTTTTTTTTTTAATAGGATTTTGTATCTTTGCTAAAGTCAGTGATGTGAAAAGACCTGACATGGGTAAGACTAACCATAAAGTACTCATTCAGTTGTTTTAGTTATTCTGATGAGTTAAACTGGGCTGAAACAATTAGTTTTCCTGGTATTTTTAATAGTTGTATCTTTGTGCATAATAATAATCTTAAGGGAAAACTTAATCCTAATTATGAAGTACTATATACCACACATAATTTTCTCTTGGTTAGAACATTTGTTTAGAGTCATGTGGGAGCATTCTCATTCATTGTATTGAAAAAAACAATCATACACTAGTAAATATTTGCTATGCTTACTGTGTGCCTGCTTTAAGTATTTAAAATGTTAATCCATTTTAAGTCTTTCGGTCACCTTGCAAGGATACCTAATAGTATCTACAAAATAGATACTGTTATTTTCTCTGTAAACAAGGAAAACAAGACACATGGATTAAGAAACTTGCTTAGGGTTATGTACTATACAGGATAGAGCCAGGATTTAAATCACTCTAGTTCTAGAGACCTTATTCTTTAATGCTATATTAAAATGCTTCTGTGTGATAATTTGATTAAGATAAATATTTCATTTAGCTAGTGGTATTGAGAATTCATTGTGATTAGAACATTTTTCACTGTTTCACTTATAGTGTTTCATGTCTGTAAAAGAAATCCATGTAATGTCAGAAGTAATAGCCCATTTAGGAATAAGCTGAAAAATCTATACAGTAACATCTTACAACATTTCATATATTCCTTTTAAATTCACGTTGGCCTTTTCTCTACTTCTTTGTTTTCCTGTTGATTAGTCAGCCTTCTTTTGCTGGTTGGTTGTTTCCTTTCTTTCTTATTGCTGTGATCAGTGTAAGTCATTAAGTTCCCTTAACTATCATTTGTTCCTCCTGTTTATAGTAATAAAGGTCTCAAAAATGTTTCTAAAGAAAGATTCTGCCATAATATTACAGTAATTGAACTGGTACCTGTTAAGAGCCATGTGAATAAATTACACTACTCAGAAAAAAATTTTCAGCTGGATTAATTTTTAAAGCACCTTTCTGAGTTAAAACAGGAAATAAACCAGTGTGGGCAGTGTTTGTTTCTGAGTGGTGAAACATCCCCTCTCTAATTAATTAATTAATATATGTATGTGATGCTGGTGAACAGACGCAGGGCCCATGCATGCTAGGTAAGGGCACTATCAACTGAGCTACATCCCCATCCCTCCAATTTATTTTTGAAGAAACAGGGTCTTGCTCTGTTGGCTAGGTTGGTCCTAAACTCCTAGGCTCAAAAGATACTCTTGTTTCTGTCTTCCATTAACTGGGACTTCCAGTGTACACTTCTGTGCCTGGTTTCCCAATTTTTTTTTTTTTAATATTAAATTTCTTATAGTTAAGACATGAAAACTTTTGATGAAATTTCGGTATTTTTAAAACTAGAAATCCAACTGTTTTTATTCTTATACAAGTTTTGAACTGTTTGGTAGATGATTTCAGTTCCACATAAGCCAATTTCTGCATATGGTCCCACTTTGATAGTGACATTTTGAGATTTCTTGCCAATGGTTAATTACGAAGGAAGAGTATTATTTGACTAGAATTGTTCTTTGGAAATCATCAAGTGAAAAGATTTGTTCATAGAAGAAAAGTTATTGAAGAATTATATGACTTGAACTAATATGGACTCTTTCCCCAGATGATATTGCTGATAGGGTGAGGATGGATGCTGGAGAAGTAACTTTAGTGAACCACAACTCCATCTTCAAAACCCACCTCCTGCCACAATCGGGTTTTTCAGAGGACCAGATTTCACTTTCTGACCAGCAGGTTAGGAATAATTTTCTTCCTTTAATTTATTAATTTGCTTATTATAAGGTTTATGCCTTGCTCCAAAAATACAAACCATGCAAACTTTTTACAATAAATAATTTAGTGTTTGAAATTCTGCTTGGTATATTAAAGACAAGACAAAGTTAAGACAGAACAGCATATGTATGGGTTACTTGAGAAAAGTATCTTTCAGAAAACTCTGAATATTATAACTGTCATTATGTAGATAGTTCTTTTAAATTAGTGTCTTAAAATTACTGAGTATTGTTTCTGTGTGTGTATTAAATACAGTCACTGTGAGATTTGTCTGTGCTGTAAATCTTAGTTTCTTAAGGTCTGACCCAGTACCAACAGCATCAGCACTATTTGGGAGCTTGATAGAAAGGCAGAATCTCAGGTATCACCCTCTACCACTGAATCAGAATCTGTATTTAAAAAATATCCCCACCTGATTTACATACACATTTAAATGTGAGGAACACTGTTAATAAGCTGTCTTTTTCAGTAGGAAAGTAATTTGGATGAGAGAAAGTAATTTGGATGAGTTCTTTGCTGTGTGAATCTGTTCTAAGCTTATCAGGAAAGCCTCTAAATATTTGTAGCATCTACCTCACCTCTGTAATTGCTTAAATAATGAGTATGTATTTATACATTTCACATTTGTACTAGGGATACAACATCCTCCCTGATTAATAAGTACATCTGCAGAGTTTTCAAAATATTTTCTCAGCCTCTGTTATATGTTACAAGTGGCTTTCAGATAGAAGGTACCAAATGCATATTCACCTTATTTTTTTTTTTTTCTTTTTTTTGGGAGGAAGGGTGAGTCCTAGGGATTGACCCCAGGAATGCTTTGCCACTGTGATACATCCCCACCCTTTTTTATTTTTTTATTTTGAGATAGGATCTTGTTAAATTGCTGAGGCTGGCCTCAAAATTGCAATTCTCCTGTCTCAGCTTCAGGAGTCATTGGGATTATAGGCGTGTGCCTCCATTCTGCATATTTATCTTCTAATGAATGTTCTTTGAATTAAGTTTTATAGCAGATATTTTGTCCATTTTTTTCCCCTTGAATCTGTATTATTGCACCAAATTGTTTGTATTTTCCTTATTAGTATATATTCTATTTATAATATATAGCGTATAAACACAATATAACACAACTGAGTTGCAAAATATTGCTGTTTAATGTTATGTTTTTCTTAATATAAAATTTTATTCCTTTTTGTTGTGGAAAATGTGATTTAAGAAAACTTTTTTGCTTTGTTTAGATTTTACCTTCCAGGCAAGGAAATTTGGACCGATCTTTTACATGTTCCACAAGAAGTGCAGCTTATAGTCCAAATTATTACTCAGGTATGACACATTACTTGTAGTCAAGGTACTTATACCTTTTAGATTTCTTCCTAGCAAATCTTTTGTGTTTACCACACAAATTGGCAAAAGCAAATGGCATTTTATTTACTAAAATATCATTTTATGTTTATGTATTTAGTTGTTATACTACTTTATGGACCTAGTCTCAACCAGATACTAACTTCTTAGTGAAAGGGGTTTTTTGGAATTAATTCTCCTTGTCTCTTTTGCTTTTCTAGAAATCAATACAGCTTTGTTTGTTTTTGACTTTTTGAATATGTGTATGTGACATAAAAGATATTTGTTTTGCATTGATTTAAACCAAAGAGGTGATTTATTTCTGTTCTGCTCTAAACATACCTGAAAATTAATTTCCACCCAAATTTGTCCCTCTATCAGGGCAGGAAATGTTAACTACATGTTTCTGTCTTAGCACCTGCCACAGCCATATGCTTGCATATTCAAGGGCTTACCTATTCAACTTGTGATCCATGACAGAAGTCAGCATTTTCTAGGCTATTCCTATCCCTGACCTGCCTGACTTATCATCTTCCTTCCTAGGGTTTAGGCTTCCAATGATTTTCTGCCTCTTCTTTGAGAAATGAAGAAATTTTTTTGTTGGTTAGTCCTTTGGCAGTATAACTCAGGTCTTTTCACTTTATACTTCAATCTCCTCATTTTACCAAAGAAATGGGAATACCAAGAATACCATTCAATCTGCATAAATGAGATTTTTATAAGGATAAACAGATGATAAATTTGAACTGCAAATAATGATTATTCTTGTTATTTGGCTTCCTTAGGATTCTTTGTCAGCAAGATGAGATCTTATCCCCTAAAAAGATGTTAGTATGATGTTCTTTTAGATTTTATTATATTTAAATGTGATCTAGTACTTTATCTGCCCTGGGCACTAGATTTCCTCTCTTTGGGTAGCAGTGACCTCCTTGTGATATATGCATAGAAAAATCATGTTTTTAGAGAACCATCAGTTAATTAACTCAGAAAGTAACTCTATTGTTATTATTTATTGTCACTGTATTGTTATTGAAAAGGCCTTTATGAACAGAGAGCCTGGAATCCAATTTGATAGCTCATTAAGTAATCTTAGAGAAAGGACAGTTGTGTTTAATGAAATTAGATGATTAATATTTCCATTTGAATTCAGATGTGTTTGCATACAATTTCACATGCCATTTTACCATTGGAATCTTTGCTTTAGGTTTAAAATAATTGCTTTGTAATAACCAGTTGAATAGAAAATTTTACTCAAAAATCCTCTGACCGTACCTCAATTCTTATTTAACTCAACTCTCTTTGGCTTTTTTTTTTTTTTTAATTTGTGTACATTCATGGTACACATTGTATGATTCAACACATAAAATCTTTCTTTAAATCAATGTTTATATTTTTAGTTTGCCATCTGTTCTCATATTCTTCCTATTTATTATTTTCTATTGATTTCTAATCCATGGAATTGATAAGCACATCCATAATCCCTTATGTGCAATTCCAAACCCAAAAAAACTCTGAAAACCAAAAATATTTTTAGAACTTATTTGACATCAAAACCTGACCTAACTTGAACTGAATTTGTTCCTTGACAAAACATATTAATTGACATGAGCTACTTCTCTATTTATCTTTGTAAACATGTGTCTTTATATATTTTACTGAAGATATATTGAATTTGTTTATAGGGTGCTGCTCCTGGTTATACTTGGAAGTGTTATATAGTATGTCAGATTATTTTCCTAAAATTCCAAAACTTTCACATTCAGAAATACAATAGAACCCAAGAGTTTTTGATTTTGGGATAATGGGCCTGTGCCTTGTCTCATTATTTTTCCTGTGGTTAGGTCTGCTTCATCCTTGCCATTTTCAGCTATTATTAATAACTTCACTTAAAAATATTTATATAAAATACTTTTTTTTCTCTTTAATTTCAGTAGGACCTTAATATTTACAAAGGATATATCTGAGATCACCACAGATCCTCAGGTTCTTGACTGTGGCAATACTGGACTACATTCCCAGTTTTCTATTCAGTTACGTGCTTGTTTCAGCTTTCCTGTGTTCATACCATAAGTTAATTCCCATATTGAACTCTTACACTAAAGTGTACTCTCACTTGAATTTAGAAAATTTTTAGGAAAAAAATTCATAAGTTACTGTATACATGACAATGAATATAGAAAACAATAGTAATAAAGACAAACTGAAATGGAAATACTAAGCTGTCTGCTAGACTCATTCTCTAAATTACTTACAGTTTGAAACAGAGGATTCAAATTTGTTCCTTTACCAAATTTCATCTGGTTCCTGATCAAATAAGCTTTTTCATGTCACAGACCTCCAAGGTTGCTGCCTAACAATCAGAAGAGTTAGGCTCTAACACCAAGAGTCTAGATTCTTTTTCCATATATTGAAGTCTTTAATTAAAAGCTGGTTTTGGGTCCAGGGGCATAGGTTATTGATAGACTATGTGCGTAGCATGCGCAAGACTCTGGGTCCCCTTCATAGCACCCTAAAAATGAAAATAAAAGCTACTTTTTTATTATTTAATTTTAGAAACCTCTTTCCTTTGCCACACCAATTCCAATTCAATGCAAGTCCTGCAGAATTTTGTCTCTAATAGGTCCTTTAGATATAGTCTTTTCTAATAATCTTCACATTAATTTGTGTGGTCAGTCACTTTGAGTCTAACCTCTTAACGAGTCTAGATGTACACCCCTAGTTTACCTTTTTTAGTCTTCTGATCCTGACTGTTGGTGTTTATCTCCCGTCCCACGCTACTGTCTCTCCTCTACCAAGATGAAAATGAGCAGGAAAGCTCAAACATTTAAATCTAGGGTCTGGAGTTTCTCATTTATTAACTTTATTGTATCTACCTCTCTAGATCAAACCTGTTAGAAACCTGTTTCTCAGTTCAATCAAGATTAGACTTTTAAAAATAATTGATTTTTTAAAAGAATTTTTGGAGTGCAAAATATAGCACTGTTTTACTTTTAAAAACATAATTTTAGCCCTGAACAACAAAACAAACGAATATATTAAGAAATTATTTTACTAATGCTTAGTCACTTATCTGTATCTTTTCTTTAGAAAATTGGATAAATTAGGTATCAAACCAGCATTATTAGGTAAAATTTAAAGTGTTCCTGTTACTGTAGTAACTAAATAATCCTAAAGTTAGCAGGAGCAATTGATGATTATTTTTACAATAAATGATTACCTGACACTCTGATTTTTAATATAAATTTTATAATGTCCATAGAAATATTACTTGTCACTGCAGAAAAATTGTAGAGAAAACTAGAAAAATCCATCATTCTATTATTATAATACATCCACAATTAAATTTTCAGTGTATTTTAGTTTTTTGCCTATGTGTACATATTATAAGTGATCATATTTGTGGCATTTGCAGCTCTATTTCTTAGTGCTGAAAGAATATTAGGATAAATCTTCATTTAAAAAAGAGTATCTGCAGCCTTATATTGGTCCCTCTCTAGCTTTGCCTGATCCTACCAGCAGAAGAAGACTATTCAGTGATAATCATTGAGTAGATGGAAACACTTTATTCCCGTTAAACAGACTGCCTGGTCCTATGCATTTCCCTTACATTATAAAGCTGAAGACTGTCACATGCTATTGAGAAGACTATTGTGACTCATCTTTGGTTTCAGATTTCACAACATCAGGGTAATTTGCTTTTTTTAATAATCTCTTTATGATTTGCAATCATAAAGAGAATCAGCTGTAGTTATTCTCAAATAGATATCTTTTATTAGACCATTCCCTAATCAAAATTCAACCAAATTTTGTGAGAGACAAAGGATTTCTTCTATTGTTATTACTTTTCATTTAAAGTTCATAATTTTGTTTTTTTTTTAATTGAAACTCATTTGCAATAATCTTATGTCTCTATCTTTAAAGTAATAGTAGTAGATGTTAAGCATGGATAGTGATTACAAAGGAAAAAAGTTATAATTCATTTTGAAAGTAAATTTAACCTTATTTTAATTTTGAGACTAAGTTCATGCATTGGTCATTCAGTGGGTACCAACACTAGTCCTGTTTACCTTTTTTCCTCCCTATTTACTCTGAATCCTGATTTTTTGTTTAAGAAAACACAAAATTTTATTTTTGAAGGCTGCTTGCTTTTTGGGTAGAGTGTCAAAAGACATCTTAAACATTTTAAATGCCATAAATATACAATGTTGTACAAATTTCTGTAGTAATGTGCTTTGAAAGGGAATCTTCAGAATGTTGTCAGCATTAGATAAAAATACTGGAAATAGAGAATTGTCATTCCTGTTTTTTCCCTGAAGCTCCTCAGAGTTCCATAGTCTAATGTCTGAAATTATTTTGAAGGAGCTGTTTTATATTGTCCAATTTTGCTGATAGAGGAGGGTATAAAATTATTCTACTTGAAACTAGCCGGCCAGTATAAGCAGCAATTAGGTTATCTGTGTTTTTTGAGAGTCCCTGAGTCTTGAAAATGGTAATTAAAAAGAAGAAAGTGACACCAGCTGCTTATTGAGCAATAACTGTTGTTCATTTGAATTACAATTCTCCTTGGCCCTCCACCTGCTTTCTTACTGGTCTGGCCTACCTTCTTTCAGGCCCAGGCCTGGGAGTGCTTGCAAGATATAGTTGGGGTAAAATGTTGACTTTTGGTGGACACCACGGAGTCACATTGATGCAGATAAGGCACATGGCTGTGGCAGGATTCAGCTCCTTCATCAATTTGCAGGTTAGTATGGCTGAATCAATTATAGTTTGTAGAAGTTTCCTTACTGCAGACTTTACTGGCAGTTGAGACTGGGATCTTTCGTCCAAGAGACATGGTGATATGCCACGTTACTTTGGAATACAATGATGGACATGGTTGCAATCATAAAGAGAACCAGCTGTAGTTATTGGTTTAATTTATTCAAGCTTTTATTTATTTTTTTTAGACAACCCTTCCTCAGACAGTTTTCTTGGCTCAGGCGACTTAAGAACTTTTGGTCAGAGTGCAAATGGCCAGTGGAGAAATTCCACTCCGGCATCAAGCTCAACTTTACAGAAATCCAGAAACAGCCGAAGTCTTTACCTCGAAACCCGAAAGGCCTCAAGGTTGGTATTTTGTTTACCTCAATCTCAGACTTTTCCTTAGATATAAGGGAAAATGGCTATAAGATAGTTGTTACATTGGCATTTTAAATGAGTAGTACCATTTTTAGATTTATAGAGATATGTTCAAATCCATTTTCGATTTACAACTTTTAGTTTATTTGGTGCTGAATTTTGGTGATAGCCAAAACTTTTCATTAGAAGAGCGTTTTAAGGGAAATTTTGGTGGATATGAGCTTATTAGGACCCTTTGGGATAAATATGACTATGAAGATTTTAAAGTGAAAATCAGTTTCTGCAATTTGAGTAGCAAAGAAGCCAGCACATTTTATAGTCTTTCATATGAATAGAGAGATACGACAAATCAAAGCAGATCTCCACCTCATGCATTAGTCAACTACACCTACATTACTTCTGTTAGAAAATAGAGAATCACAGAGAACTTTATTCTAGTTTATAAGCCCACCTATTCCCTTACCAAATTTATAATAGTTATTAAAGACAGATGAAGTTTAGCTTAGAGATTTTACCTCTGATACTTTATTATATTAATAAAGTATATGTTTTTTAAAACAATATTTAGGACTTCTTAAACTTTCTGGTGATGGATTTCAGGAATGTGAGATCATTTAATTTCCTGTTTAATCAAGGCTTTCTGATGTTGATTGAAACCAACAACATGACTTTTTATTTTAACTTATATGATTATCAGCATATGGACTTCAGGAATAGGCATCGAGTGCTTTACCATTTAAAAATTTTTTTAATTATATAAAAATAAATTAATATATTTACATTGTAATCAAAACATTGCCAATAATGGTTTGTGACCACCACCCACAATCTCATTTTTTCCAATTAGTGTTTCCTTCCAATCCTTTTCCTGTGCTTATTTCTCTCTCACTGTTTCTCATACATAGCCTGATGTGTATGCTATGTATACTATGAAATGTTTGATTTTTGTCTTCATTAAAGATTTCCTGTATACATTATCCAGTAAGCTGCCTTTTTTAACTGAATAATGCCATACTGATAATTTTAAAAATTAAATTGTTATAGAAACAATAAATATGCTTAGTAACAAATTAGAAAATATAAATAAGCAAAAATATAAACAAAATCACATCTCTACCAACTTGGAGCAACTCTATAATATCTTTGTACATATCTGTCCAGATCATTTTTTCTGCCTTTACATCCGTAATCTTAAACTAGTTCATATTGTACATACCCTTCTGTATTCTTTTCTTTTCTTTTTTTTTTTTTTGGTACTGAGAATTTAACCCAGGGGCTTTACCATCCCCAACCTTTTTTATTTTGATGTAGGGTCTCGCTAAGTTGCTTAGGTGCTTGCTAAGTTGTTGAGGCTAGTCTCAAACTTAATCCTTCTGCCTCAGCCTCCCAAGTTGCTGGAAATGTAATCTGCTTTTTTAGTTAGTTAATCTTCTTTTCCTTTCCAATTCAGTCTTATACACTAAATTTGTAAAAATTTTCTTGGTTGACCCAGAAGTATCTTTTATATCTAATTAGTTCGAATCAGTATCTAATCTAGGATTGCTTGTGGTAGTTATTGCCTATAAGTCTCTGGTAGTCTGTAACAGGTGTTTTTTTTAAAAAAAATGTCATGACATTTTTCTGCATAATGTTCCACCTTTTGAATTTGACAGGTTGCTTCCTTATGGTGTCATTATTTTATCCTTTATCCTCACTGTATTTTTTGTAAGCTTGATTTTTGACTTGAAGAAAATATGATGTTGTATTATGACACATTAGAAAACAAACAGTATCCTATGCTGGTTCCCCTATCATTAGTGATACTAGAATGACTCTGAATTTAGGGAAATGACAGTATGGTCCCTAATTATATAGTTAATATTTTCCCCTTGTGATTAGAAATGTAATCCAAATGATGTTATTTTTAGCATTATAGGAAGAACCAATTTCACATCAACCAGTTACCTAATAGTTACTATCATCAATTGGTAATCTGTATCTGACAGTAATTTTATTGTAGTTAATGAATTAATATTTTTCTAATTTTAATATTTCTTCTTTAATATATCATTGGCAGTTTGATTTTTCATGTTTATTTGGTTACTGTGAAATGTATTACCTATGGAAAAGGCAAGATAAATGATAATAGTCACTTCACATAGGGCAAATTAAATTTTTTTTGTTCTTTTTTGAGTATCATGGATTCAGTGTGTTTTAATTCAATACAATTTTTATGCTTTTAATGCTCTCATTCTCACAACTTGAGAGTGGGCTTTCTTTCAAGCTTGCTTCTGTCTCTGTCCCAACTTCGTTAGCTTTTGGTAGCACCCTTGTTTTCTGGCATTCTAGCATTCCTTGATACCCTCATATTGTTTTTTTAGAAAAAGAATCTTTTACGTTAAAAACATACACATGCACATTCTGGTAGGCACAAATAACAAAAGACATTGTGAAGAATCCATTATATCCTTTGCAAACATTTATATTGCCTCTGTCATCTTTTTCTAGTTGCACCTACCCAGCCTAAGAAAATAAGCCAGTTCCTGAAATTGAGCCCTTGCTCCCACCTCCCCTCCCTTGTGTTACAGAGGATTGAACCCAGGGCCTACTCATGCTAGGCAAGTGCTTGCTCTACCACTGAGCTACATTCCCAACCCACGTCCTTGCTCCTTTCCCCACTCTAGCACACATGAAAAAATAATAATAATTTGAAAAGCTAAGAGAGTATGTTATATGCTTCTTGATTTTCTTTAGACCTAGTCAGTTCATTTGGATTCAGACCACATGTAATGATTTAAAGAGTTTAAAATTGATTGCATTGAATTCAGCTTCATCAGTAGTGTAACACTATACTGAGTTCTCAGCAGGAAAAAAAAAAAGAAAGAAAAAAGAAAAATTAATTATGGTAAGATTAAGTACCACAAACTTGCTGGGTAATGGATTAAAAATATCAAATAGAAAAAAATTTAAATTATTAAGCCTTAGCGATATGACTGGGCTTTTGAGTTCACAAAAATTTTTCTTGCCAATTTTTCACATTTGGTAGGGCACAAATAATATAAAGAAACAAAACCAAAATTCTTCAGAGACTGGTAAAACCAAAAAAATTCATAGTAGTATAGCCTAATAAAAAGTGTTCTTTTTTTAATGAAGGATGGGAGCCCTCTGTTGGTCTTACAGGAAATTTTAAAAGTCAGTTTAAAAGTTAATTGTGAGATTTCAGCTTAATCGATTTTCAAATATTAAAGTAATTCCATCCAGGGGGCTTGGGACACAGTGTTGTGTAGAGTAATAGAAAATGTATGTATAGGGCTGGAGGTATAGCTAAGTGGTAGAACACTTGCCTAGCATGCACAGTGCCCTTGGTTCATGTGTATATATATATGTTTAGCATACCTGGAATCTGGTTTTCCAAAGAAATCTAGTCTGATTTGCTGTCATACCACACCACTATATGGTTCTTAACTGAAGGAAATTCTACATTATGGATCTAAGAAACTTGATTATGTTTGATGATTATATGATTTGGCAGTCTAAGACCTTTTAGTGGCAGAACCTGATGCTACAACCCCATGTGTCAATTCTTGTATATTTCCCACAAATGGTAAACCTGTCATTCTGTTAATTTTGTTTTAGTTACTTCTAGAAAGTGAATAGATTTATTTTAACTGTTTTTATCTTTCTTACAAACTTTTTTTTTATTTTTTAGTGGAATATCAAACACTTTTACAGGAAAATCAAACCATCACTGCCACATGTCTGCATATGAAAAATCTTTTCCTATTAAGCCTGTTCCAAGTCCATCTTGGAGCAGTTCATGTCGTCGAAGCCTTTTAAGCCCTAAGAAAACTCAGAGGCGACATGTTAGTACAGCAGAAGAGGTAAGGAAACTTGAAACAAAAACTGCTAAATGTATTGCTACCTCTGATTTAGATGTTTACATTTATTCTATTTACTTAATCTTTCTGTGTTTTTTCTTATTTACTCTTTTTGAATTCTGTCTTCTTGGCTAAAGGAATTAAAGACCTGTTTTATGGAGTTCATTATTTTTCTTACCATCTTCTGTTCCTGTTGTATGACTGGCTTTACTTTCCATATTGCCTGAATGGCTTCTCATCAGTCTGTCTCTGTTGCTTGCTCTTACTCTCTTTTTGTTTCGGAGACTCATCAAATTCTTATTTCCTGTGGCAAAACTGTTAACCTTGCTAAAAAGTTTTCGTTTTGATAAAATTTGATTTGACAGAATGTCTGTCCTTCCCACTAGGAGCAATTTTTTTCTAAATATAAAAGAAAAAATAAAAATACCATGAAATGATTTATATCCTTTCATTTTGGGTAAGATCTTTGAGGTGCTAGATTTCCTCCCACCCCTGCAAAAAAAAAAAGGATGTTGAGTTCTTATTTTCATTCAGAAAATCTAAAGCAAAAATCAGATTTTGTGAATACATTATAGCATGTAATTTACACAATTACATTAGGAAGTGGGGTTTTCTTGTTCAATTGCATATTTATTGTATATCTAATTAACATCTAATTTATTATACATCTAAATAGCTGTTTATTGTGAAAATACAAATGAATAATAACTTTTCATTTACACAGGATTAATTTTTATAGTGTGCTTTCCACATGTATTATTATATTGAGTCCTTTTAACCCAGTGAAATAGGGAAAAGTGAGTTAACATCTATATTTTCCAGATTTGGAAAGTAAAGGTCAGAGATCACAATCTAGTAATGGCAGGCCTAGAACCTGGTTCTTGTGAGTAAGTCTCTAATATGGCTTCTTTTATATAATGTAGTGATATGATTCCTTCCTAATGGAAATTACTGAGCAGGAATCAAGAATATAGTATTACTTGCTAAATAATGCATAATTTGATAATTGAAGATTTCTTAGGTGTCAAAACTTTAACAAGGACTTAGACTCTTTACTTGGATCTATACGTGTCCAATGGATAACTAAAAACAGGATAAAAGATTTGGCATCTCTGCTTCCATTTTCCATCTGTCTCCTTTGCTCTGAGTCACTTGGATTCCAGAATAATAGGTCTGATCCATAAAGGTGTAAAAACTACTGCCTCATAACAGCAACTTTCTTACCTCTGACAGGGCTCTTCCCAGCTCTCATTCTGAGATAATGATCAACCAGATCTCAATTTAATAAGATTGCTTGCTTATGCATATTTCTCTGTCCACTTGTCTCTATGGAAACTCATGTCAGTACTTCTGAAGACAGTGTAAAAGATGTCAGTCCCCTTGTCTTCTGATGTGACTACACTGATTAAAGTCCCTTTTCTGCCTTTCCCCATTAATTTTTCCATTTGGGTATTGGGGGCAAGTAGCCAGAACTGATTTGTTGGGACCACTCAAATTAGGTCTCTCAAGTAACAAAACGTGATTATCGTGAAGTAATGTAGCAAATGTTTAGTAAAAGTGTGGTGCATTTTTGAAGTTTTATTGCATCTAAAATATTCAAGGGAAGAATAGCAGGACTAGTAAATCATTTAATAAGGCAATGACTAAACAAGAAATTGGCAACATTTGCCTTTGATGATAAGAGCTGGGCAACAATATGAAAGGGACATTTATTTTTTTATTATATTTTTGTACAGTTGAATTTTGTATCATGTATGTTTTATTTCTTTCAAACATAAATAATGTTTTCTTAATTAATAAGCTTGTGGGACTTGTGCTTATACTAGAGCCTAAAGGGTACAGAAAGACTGCGGAAGGAAACTGCAGCAGCATGGCAGCTGAGTAATCCCCATATAATTTTTTTAAGATTGACATGCACCCACCAGCCACTCATTTGGACCATCCATATACCACTTGAACTGTGATTATTTATCCCTCCAGCCAACCCCTCAAGGCTAAATCAGTGGAGGGTTTGAAGCTGGAGTTCCCCTTCCTTCTAACAGTGCAAAGAAAATGCTAAGGATTGACTCTAAGCTATAAAATGAAGTGCAGGAAACCTTTCCTCAGTTGATTTTTGGTCTGTATCCTACTATGAAAAGCAAGCCTCTTGTACTATAGAATAATCCATAAGAGTAGAACAAAGTATTGGAACAAACTTTAGTGTCAAACTTACAGCAAGTTATTTAAATATTTAGTCTGGGCATTACCAATAATGCACAAATAATAGGTTTTCCCTCTGTGAATAGAGAATTAATTGACAAAAACTTATAAACTGGAGAAAATGTTATTTCCATGGAAATGTTGGTATCTCTAAAAGAGATGCTTTTGCATCTGTTAAAGAATGAAGATTGGCAGCATATAGTGACGTAGCCACATCAATGTTTATAGCAGCTCAATTTATGATAGCTAAGCTATGGAATCAACCTAGGTGCCCTTTAATAAATGCATGGATAAAGGGGAGGGAAGGAGGATGGGAATAGGCAAGACAGTAGAATGAAGTGGATATAAGTTTCCTATGTTCATATATGAATACACCATCAGTGGAACTCCACATCATGTACAAGCATGAGAATGGGAAGTTATACTCCATATATGTATAATATGTCAAAATACATTCGACTCATGTATAACTAAAAAGTACAAATTAAAAAAAAAATAGAATGAAGTTTGGGTATTAATGCTGAATTTGTATGTCAAATTTAGAAATATGAAGCTATTTACAAAATTAAGACGATGCTGCCTCTGAACTGTTTGTTCACTCTTATGACAGGGATTTGAAAGAATTTAGAAATCTGCAACTGGTGGGTATACATAATGACTAATTCCCAGTGCAGCATTGACAAACTGTGCTGTCCAGTTAGGGTAACCACTAGCCTCAAGTGTTATTTAAATTAATTCAAATTTAATAAAAATGAAAAATTTGGTTTCTTAGTCACACAGGCCACATTTCAAATATTCATTAGTCACATGTGGCTAGTGGCTACCATATTGGACAGCACAGATATAGAACATTTCCATAATCACAGTTGGTGTTATAGAGGATGTAAACTTCTGTTTGGAAAAGAGAAAATACTAGCAACAGTACAAAATTTAAAGGGTAAGAATACAAATAATTTTTTTCATTTATATGTTGCTTCCAGAAAAGCTTCTCTGCAACTTATTGAGCAACATTTTAAGATGTTAGACTTTATATAAATGGCAAGGATAGTTTTTATTCTTTTCTCTTTAATGCTTTACAGTTTTGTCATAAACTAAGCACTTTGAACTTATTTGTTATAAAACTTATTTAAGCATCATGAAAGTTAGGGATTATGAAGTTATTTGGATATTTTGTAAAAATAATCGACTTGTTTGCAAAGTTCATTTTGTGTACTCTTAAATTTTTATAATCTTACAGTTCAAATTTTTGATGAAACGTCACCTAATTGCAGGAATATGTCACATATTTTTCTTAATAGAATTCAGCACCTTAATTAATCTTATACTGTTTAAAACTTCCCTTGGTCCTAAACTAATAAGTTTTTAAAAGGTAATGTTAGACAACTTCCTGAACTTCAGCATGTTATCTAATTATTGCTTCTTTTCCTCTTAATTTCCTAATTTTCTTATTTAAGTAAAAAATGGTTCAATAATATTGAAAGAAAGATGTGATTTTTAAAAAAAAATTTGTAGTACTAGCTGCTTTAAAACAGGAATGTATTTGAAATTTCAAGTGAATCTTATGTTTTTGTGGAAGTTATACTCCATATATGTATAATATGTCAAAATACATTCGACTCATGTATAACTAAAAAGTACAAATTAAAAAAAAATAGAATGAAGTTTGGGTATTAATGCTGAATTTGTATGTCAAATTTAGAAATATGAAGCTATTTACAAAATTAAGACGATGCTGCCTCTGAACTATTTGTTCACTCTTATGACAGGGATTTGAAAGAATTTAGAATTTCAAGTGAATCTTATGGTTTTTGATAAAACCAAATATTATATATGTTCTTTTGAAAGTTTCCTAGATTATCTTTTCTTTGTCAGAGATGGTTCCAAATAGAATGTAACATTCATTTTTTGTTTAAATGAAATCCAAAAGAGAAAAGTAGGTACCATCATTTTAAAAAAGTCCTTATGACCTCCAAATTAACATACAAAACAATGAAAAGTTCTTAACTTTAACCTTTTAAAAGCATAAATTAGTATAAACTGAAAGCATGAGGCTTTAAGGGTTTGGAATAGGAATAATTTATTCCTGTTTATTTTATGTCCACTAGTAAGTATGAGATTGGTTAGGGTCAGAAACTTTTCTTTGAAGTTACGTTTATAGAGAAAATGATTTGTGGGGGACTAGTGTGTATTAAATTAACTTTTTAATTAAATCTTTGTATTGAATTAATTATATTTCTCTTAATTTACATTAGTAAGGTTACTTTATGATCCCTTGGTTCTTTGTATCTTTTAATAAAAGTTTATTCTAAGAAAATACTTTGTAATGTGAGAAAGAAGTGTTTAACTTTTGTGGTTGATGTCTTTGGACAGATATCTTTTCCGTTTTACTTTACTCAGTGTTCTTTTGAGATCTTCATGTGATGGAAATGATTTATTTTTAACATTCCCTTGGTATCAAGAGATGCTATGCAGAGTAACCTCTCACACTGGGGTGTATATATTGTTTCCTTCTCTGATGTATTAAAATAAACAAAGGGTTTGAAGTCCAGTTTGGTGGGACAGTGGAAATGTACTAAAAGAGTTGGTTAATTAAGATTTAATTTTATGACCCAGGTAACCTGATTTCCCTTCCTTTCTATCATCTTAACCTCTCTTGGAAATAGCCAATTGATAACTTTAATGTACATTGATTAAGTTATTTGGTATATTAGAAGAGTGGAGTTAAGACTTTGGGGATATACAAAAAATCCTAGTCCATAAAGTGCCAGGTAACACAGCTTTCTTGCGTATAGAAGATCACTGTTGAGTTGATCCAAAAAGACTGCTCTTACCATCTAATAATCTATAATAATGTGACTTCATTCTGCTCTTAAAGAATCTTCATAACAGCAGTTTAAGATTATATTATAGAGACACTTATTTTAATTATAACCTTTACATTTGTTTTTCAAATGTTTTCTTTTCAGTAGAATAGCCAAAAGTAGCAGATTTGGTTATTGATATTAGTTTATACCTGGTAATTATTTTTGTGCCATCACTGAGGTGCCAGTCCAATACCGTAAAAAGTATTTTCACAAACTCTAGAAAAGGGGTTTACCCTCATCTTGGATACAGTATTATATCTAAGAGATAAAATAATCGAGTTGTTTTTCTCCACGTAGAGCATTGCAATATTTTGTTGTGGATTTTTTGTTTGTTTTTGCTGTTGTTTTTTCCTCTTGAGTCTGTTCTTCCTTTTCTAACTCAGCTATTCAACTTTAAGGATACTTTTTTCTCAAAGGGAGTTATGCCTCAAAGTTGAAGTGTATTCTAGTAGATGAGTAACATTATATTGGCAATATAATTATCATTTACTCTGTAGCAACAACTAAAGATTCAAGAAGAAAACTATTTAGTGTCGGTTTGTCTTTGTAATTAATTGCTTAATTCATTTGACTTTGAACCAACATTTGTAATCAAATAGAATATTTTTGCACAAATCGTAATGTCACTGCAAGGTGCTGTTAACCCTACCCCAGTGTTTGAAAGTATTGTGTGAAGATTGGGGGTTGTAGTAAACAGTTTGTAAGATTTTAAAAAAAAACAGCTGAAACTTGTTGAACTCAGTCCATTGCTTCAAGGGATCTGTGTAGAGTACTTGTTTTATGTGGTTAGAGTAAATAATGATGTAACGAATTGATATAATAATATCATTAGTATTATTTTTTCTTATACAATGTAGTTCTCAGCTAGGTGACCTTATTTCTTTCTACTCTTCCCTTCATTCACACTGACCTTATTACTTTTTGAACACATCAGGCACATTCCTGTTTCAGGGTTTTTCATTTGCTGTTCCTCTATCTAGAATATTCTTTTACATATATATTGGGGAGGATACTGTGAATTGAACCCAGAGATGCTTTACCATTAAGTTGCATCCCCATTCCTTTTTTATTTCTTATTTTTATTTTGAGACAAGATCTTGTTCTGTTGGTGAGGGCCTTGCTAAGTTGTTGAAGCTGTCCTCAAACTTGCCATCCTTCTGCTGCAGTCTCCCGAGTCACTGAGATTACAGGTGTAAACCTTTCAGCCTAATGTACCACAATTCTTAATTATCTTTAGAAGTCTGCTTTAGATTTGACTAAGCTTCTGGGATCTCATCTGGATGCTACTTTGAGAAATACTGTATCATTGGTTGTATTTAAAATCTTTTTTTTTTTTTTTTCTCTTATAGACAGTTCAAGAAGAAGAAAAAGAGATCTACAGACAGCTGCTACAGATGGTCACAGGGAAACAGTTCTCTGTAGCCAAACCCACCACCCATTTTCCTTTACATCTGTGAGTTACAGAAGCATCTTTTAGATTAATTTAATTCTATAATTTGCTGTTTTATATTGAAACTATATCATTCTCTTGCTAGGTCTCGGTGTCTTAGTTCCAGTAAGAACACTTTGAAAGACTCACTGTTTAAAAATGGAAATTCTTGTGCATCACATATCATTGGCTCTGATACTTCATCTTCTGGATCTGCCAGCATTTTAACTACCCAGGAACAGCTGTCTCATAGTGCATATTCCTTATCGTCATATACTCCAGATGTTGCATTTGGATCCACAGACTCTGATTCTTGTCATCAACCCCACCATCACCACTCTCTTCCACATCAACCAAATAATTTACCAGCATCAAATACACAATCTGAAGGTAAAAATATCATATAACTGTATTTTTAATTCTAACAACCAGTTTATCTGGATTGATTACTGGTAACATTGTAATATACATATAACATACATCTGCACTGTAGATAAGACTTAAAAACATATAATTCAACTAACTATGCCATGAGCAATCTAAAATAGGAAGAAAATAATAAAATACTTTTTTTTTCTTTTTTTCTTCCTTTTTTTTTTTAAGGATACTCTTTTCTTACCTCAAAATATAAATGATTTGATATATCTAAATGACTAACTTCTGAGCAGAACCTAGAGTCAGAGTACATCCAGCTCAATTGCTTCAGCATTGTCTGTTTCTTAATTACTTTGCAATGAAAATTAAGTAAACTGAAGTTCTAGGGGTTTTGAAATATCAAATAAATATTGAAGTATAAGTATTTCCTGTGTAATACTAAACCTTTATTAGGTTTATGCATTTTAGAATGGTTGTCAGCAAGTTTTGGAAACAAAGAGTTTTTTCCCTTTTAGCTAACCAGAATATTCAGTCTCTTAGCCATTGATCATTTAAGGTTTTGCTATGATAGTTCTGTTTTTTGGTATTTATTATGTATATACTTGTACATATTTAGGTATGTAACTTAAAACAAGTTATAGATTAAGTGGTTAGACTTTAGGAATCTTGGTAGATTGAGCACCAATCTCTTAAGACTCTCCCTTCTTCCTCAGTTCATTTGATTTTTTTTATCATTATTTTTTGAAAATTCTCACTTGAGGATTAAAATTTTTGGTGACATCACCACGGTGGCATCATTGTATATAGTTAGTTACATAGTCATGAAAACTTGTATTACATTTTGAAGTCATTTATTTAACAAAAAGGGGGGCAGTGCTGGGGATGTTCTCAGTGGTAGAGTGCTTGTGTAGTGTAGGTGAGACCTGGGGTTTGATCCCTAGAACTGCACAAAAAAGTCAAAACAAAACTTTAACCTCAGAATCATACATTGTATGGCAGATACTTAGGTACAACTAGACTGGAACAAATATACTACATTGCACTGTTTAATTACTTTTCTTGTACCACCTAATACATACTCTAAATGAGGTTCTAATCATAGCACTTCAGAAGGATATGATTCCTGCCCTCAATGAGATTTATCCCAGAAAACAAATGATAGAATGATAAAATTTGTACTTTATAGACTCCTCCTATAGTACTATTTCTTTTTCCTTACCCTTTCCCTTCCCTTCCTTTCACCTAATTCATTTTCATGGGTCCATCATGAGCTCAAGGCTTTGAAAAAATCCTGCATGTTCTTTTTTCCCAGAAAGAGGATGCATAGGGAGCAAGCACAGCCCAGGAATAGAGGATAAAGGGCAAATATGCTTGTATTTCAGAGTGGCTTCCTTATTTGTAAGACAGGCTCTTCACTAAGACCTATTTCTGGTCTCAGTGAAAAGAGACCTGCCTCTCTTTCTCTTCCTTATCTTTGTCCTTATGCTGTTATTTTTGTGAAAATAGAATATAATAAAGTTTAGGAATATGAACTAAGATATCTAGAAAATAAAACTGGGTGGAAATTTATTAATCATGAAATGCTCTTGTGTTTCTTTGTTTAGGATCAGACTCTGTGATTTTACTCAAAGTGAAAGATTCTCAGACTCCAACTCCCAGGTAAACTTAGGAAAAAGGTCATTCTTAACATATGATTTTCCCTTTCTTTAACCAAAATATCTTCACTATGAGTTGTATACATAAAACTGCCTCAATTCAAACCTTTCTCATGATTATTTTTAATTTCAATGACTTTCTAATTGATCATCTTTTCACCAGCCTTCCTTTTGTTCTTCATTTTCATCTCCCACCATACCGTGTTCTCTAATCCATTTTCTACCTTATTCTTCCATCTTCATGCTGCAACCAAAGTGAACTTTCTGAAATTCTTCTGCTTTATTCTTTAGTTCATTTTCCATGCTATAGCCAGTGTGATCTTTCTAAAATATCTGATCATTCATTAAAGGAGTTTATGACCATTTATTAAACTCCTTCAAGGGTGGTCTCTTAGACATAGAATTAAGCCCAAACTTCTCAGTATGACATAGTAAGCACTTCCTCCCTGAGCCTTACCTTCTATTGCACATTTCTTTAACAACTGTTTAAATATTGAGAGCCTACTGTGTGCCAAGTACTAGAACAGACAATGAGGATAACAGCAGTGAACAAGATGAAGTCCTTGCCCTCAAGGAGCTGTATTTTAGATGAGGGAAGTGACAGAAAACAAGTAGTGAGCAAATAAACTTATATATCTAGTACTATAAATGATGTGAAGAAAAATGGACTAACATGTAGGCTAGGGTTGGAGAATACTGCATATTTGGGTAGTTGAGGCAAATCTTCAACCAAGTGTCAGTTGAGTAGAGATAATGAAAGTGAGAGAAAGCCATATGGAAATATGAGACTCATGTGTTTTCAAATGTTGAATTGGTTTTAGTTTATAAATAATGATATGCACTTTTTTGCCATTACAGAGTTCCTTCTACCTGGAATATCCTCTCAGCTGGTCTATCTAGCAGTAGTCTCTTTCTTACCTTTAAATTTCATTTTCAAAGGGACTTTTATATGAAACTTTACTTCTCTGGGAGGTGTCAAATACTTCTTCCTCTTTAATACACTTAGATTGCTGTCTTTGCCAGATTATGATCTTGGCATTTCAGTTGCCTGAATGGCAGTATTAGTTTTCCATTGAGAAGATTAGCAATAATAATATGTCCTTTCTCAGTTCATTTCCACTATTTCTTTGCAGCTCCCCCATTCAAAGTTTTAGGTATCCTTTAAAATCCTCTGTCTGTTGAGTATCTCAGGGAGACTTTATAGTTTATTTTGTAGTTTTTCAGAGTCAGACTTGACTTTTGATCTTGGCTTTTTCAGGCTTCCTTTAACTTTGGAGAAGTTATTCTTCTGAACCTCAAATTACTTATCAATAAAATGCCAGTATTAGTACTTTATTGTTGAACCATTTTTAAGAACTAACAGATAAAGCACTTTAAAAATGTTTCACATAAAGTGTAAAGAAGTAGATTTTCTTTCTTGGGAAGAAGTTAATCGAAGATAAAGAGTATTCTCATTAGGCCGGGGGCATAGCTCAATAGTAGCACACTTGCTTAGCATGTGTAAAATCTTGGGGTTGATCCCTAGTACTGTTAGAAATGTAAAAAGAATCCTCAATGATTCTTTATTAAGTCTTTTCCTTTATGAAGGGCGTCTAGTGAAACTAAAGAAAAAGATGGAAGGAGAAAAGGTCTGTTGGGTAAGGTTGATTACGTGATACTATTTGTTGAAAATGGAACCTACTTATCACCCTGTACTGATCATACTGCCTGGCATGTGATGGTTGGTTAGTAAATAAATCTTTGCTAAATATGAATTTCCTAGAGAGCCTGAAATACTCTCCTGTGTAGCCCTACTACTCATTATTTATCCTTTTTGCGTAATGAAAGGCATTTGAAAAGCATTTAACTACTAGTATAAAGAACATAGTCTTTGGAATTGGACAGATAAGACATAATCCTGGCTGTTCCAAAACAAATTATCCTTCTGAACCTCAATTTCCTTTTCTTGTATAGTATGAATAATACATATATTACATATATTGCACATATATTAAGGATTAAATAATATGGGAATTATTATGAAGCTTAACTAGTATGTAAAACACCTACAGCAGAGTTTTACAGGTGTTCAAAATATTGTTGTAGTTAGCCAGACAATGTGGCTCATGCCTGTAATCCCAGCAGCTCAGAAGTTTGAGGCAGGAGAATGGTGAGTTCAAAGTCAGTGTCAGCAACGTAACTGAGACCCTGTCTTAAAAAAAGAAAAAAAAAAAAAAATATATATATATATATGTAGTTATTACTATTACTGAATGCCTCATTTGTATGAGAAGTAATACATAATCTCCTTGGAAAAGGAAATTTCCCCTACATTTGGCTTTCCTGAGCCCACAGATACCTTAATCCATTGAAGAAAAGTATGTGCCCCTGCATTATTCATTTATTCAAATATTAAGGGTCTACTATGTGCTAGGCACTATTCTAGTTGCAGAAGATATGGTAGTTTACAAAATAAAAAGTAATTTTCTGTCCTCACCAAATTTTCATTTTAATAAGGGAAGTCAGATTTTAATAGCATGATCCATTACTGTGAAATTCTGGGTGATTCTTGACATATCTTTATATTGTGTAATAAACACCTTCTCATGTTCATTTGTTTTTAGTACTATACACTAAATATCCCTCACAGTGCTACCACTGTTCTCTGTGGCTTTGTATCTTGGTTGTTATATCAGGTGTTCATTGTGCCAAGGGGATAGGCTTTCATTAATGACAGTGGCAATGCAGAGGCAGTAGAACCTAAGGATTCTTGGGAATACTAAACCTAAGGATTATTGGGAATACTAACTCTCCAAAGTTAGGCTTCGGTGCAAGAGATACCCTCTGATCTCTTGTTCTTGCCCTTTCTAGGAGAGATTATAGAGATCTAAGGACTGAAAGAGACTCTATAATCACACTGTATTTTATAAATCTTGAAACCAGGACCCATGTCTCTTAAAATTATAAAACTAAAAAGGGACAGCTCCAGGAGATATAGGTCTCTTACCTTCCAATTTGATGTTCTCTTTACTTGTTCTGTCTATATAAAAGTTTTCTTCAGAAAAGTGTTCACTTTTCTTTTGTTTATTTTTGTGACAGATCCCTTAGGGGTTTTCAAGGAGTTGAAGTTGAGATAAATAAGAAGCTGTTGGGACAGTTAACATGCCTGTGACACCATTAAGCATATTCACTTAGGATGTCAGTAGGAAGCACAATGGAATGGGATGGAATTGATCTTTTAACTCTGGAATGGAGTTGTGTTGCTCTTTCTCTGCTTAGGTGTTCATTGACTTAATAGCCATTTGATAGGAATATTTGGTGGATGGGAATGTTCGGTATCTATTGACAAGAAATTCAAGAATCCTTAAGAGTAAATCATTTATCTGTCAGCATAGACCGTTTAGTGAGAGTAAAGTTCTAGCTTAATGTATTATGTGCTTTTTCACATAATGTTCTCTCATGCAAGTGGAGAGCTATGCTAAACTTAATTGGGTGATCTTTTTAACAGATGTCTAAGCAGATAACTCATTTGCGTTCTTTTATTCTCAGATAGTATTTTTACAGTTTTATTCTCAGATAATATCAGTACAGTTACTTGTGTCAATTAGGTACCTTTTACTTATTCTGTAATTATAAAGTATTATTATAAACTATGTAAATTATTGCTTTTGTTGGTAAAAATATTTACATTTTCTTATAAATCTCTGACTCATTTTTCTCCCCAATCTATAGTCCTACTTTCTTCCAAGCAGAGCTGTGGATCAAAGAATTGTAAGTTATTTGTTTTTAGTATGATTTTTCCTTCTCAGTCACTTCATTTTCATTTAGAAGAAGAGAAACAATTAGCTAATCATCCTGATTTTTTTTTGTCATTAAGAATTACCTTTTTGTATTCTTAAGTTACTGAGTTTTAAAAATTCTCTTAGATTTGGGATATTTCTGTTTTCATGTTCAATTGCAGCAATTGTTGAAGGTAAATTGAATTGGAAAAATATTTCAGAGTTAAACATTATGTATAAAGGAAAATAAATTTTTATTTTGACACTGGTAAAACTTAATTTATTCAGTAATTTTGGAATTTGCAAATCACTAAAGGCATTTAGTTTCCAATTCCAGTCTTTGTGACTTTTTACACTACTTTTAATACAATTTGTATATATTTTAATACCATATATTTGAACTAAAGCCTCAATAATACATTATTTCTTCCTTTGAGGTTCAGAATGAAGTTTCACTTTCACATAATTTTAAAAGCTTGTTAAAAAGGGGCTACACAATTATAAATATCCATAAAAGTCATCTGTTCACATTGAGCAGCCCACTAGGAGACTTAATTTTCAGTAAAAATAGTAGGATGATTTCAATAACTAACTCTATTCTTTGACTCTGTGTCTTAAAACATAAATGTGATGAGGCATAAGTTAGTTTAAGGATTTTGGACTTGCTATGTGAGGGTTCTACATTTGATATTCACTGAGTGTCAACAGTGCTTTTGATGCTGAGGGTGATCTCCATTGTTGTCACTTTTTTTTTCACTTTCTAGAACTAGTGTTTATGATTCTCGAGCTCGGGAAAGATTGCGCCAGATTGAAGAGCAGAAAGCACTGGCATTACAACTTCAAAACCAGGTAAAAAAAATTTGGGATAAGATTATAATTAAATATCACGTCCAAGTTGAAACTAGTTTGGAATGTTATCTAGATTTGGATAATTGCTGTTATGATTGCAAGATTGTCTGGTGGCATAGCATTTTATGATGAGGTGGTATATGTTCTTGATCTTTCCAACTGGAACTACTCACTATATATAAATCAATAGTAGATTTCTTTATCCCACTTATTCTGATATTCTGTTTTTCAGAGGTTGCAGGAACAGGAACATTCATTACATGATTCAGTAGAACTGCATCTTCGTGTACCTCTTGAAAAGGAGATTCCTGTCACAATTGCCCAAGAAACAGAAAAAAAGAGTCATAAATTAACTGATAGTGAAGATGAATTTCCTGAAATTACAGAGGTTAGATACATGCTATAAATTCCTGCACTAAAAGTATTAAGTTTAGAAAGAAAGCTTTTGACAGTTTTAAACAAAGTAATAGAATATGTGATATTTAACTTTTATTATGTATTTCTCCTTTCATTTTATTATATATCAATCTTTATTTTTAAAGGATTATTGAACATTGATGAAAAAAATTGGAGGGTTGAGGGTATAGCTCAGTGGTAGAATGCTTGCCTACCATATGCCTGGGTTCAATCCCTAGCACTATAAGCAAAACAAAACCAGAGAAACCATTATGTACCTAGTGGGCATAACACATTTATTATAGTTGCACTGGATTCCATATTTTATATTTTAAAAAGTAAAACACAGTGCTGGGGTTGTAGCTTAGTGGTGGAGCACCTGCCTCACGTATGTGTGAAGCTCTGAGTTTGATCCTCAGCACCACATAAAAATAAAATAAAGGTATTTATTAAAAATTTTTTTAAAAGTAAAACAAATTTTCTAGGAAAATAGTATCTAAAATACACTCTATTGCTACCTTTGTGAAATCTTTTTCTCAGGAAATCATTTGGACTAGAAATATAAAGCATAAGGGGAGGACTTTTCATAGGAAATTTGATAACAAAGGATTGTTTCAGATTTTTAGGAATTAATATAAAAAAACAAGTACCTGCATGTTGTGCTAAAAAAGGGAAGGGAGAACTAAATAGAATGGAAGGAAGTAATCAGTGTTGGAATGGAATAGAAATCAAAATGTTAGAAGTAAACTGATTAACAGTAAATTGATAAAACAGTTGATTAATATATAGCATGGGGAATTGGTGAGCAGTATGTTTTTGTCTGCCACGTGTGTTTGATGTCTGACACCCTTTGTTTTCCTAGGAAATGGAGAAAGAAATAAAGAATGTATTTCGTAATGGGAACCAAGATGAAGTTCTCAGTGAAGCATTCCGCTTGACCATTACACGCAAAGATATTCAAACTCTTAATCATCTGAATTGGCTCAATGATGAGGTAATCTTGAATTTATTTTGTATACAAATAGTAGGTGAACATTAATCAAGACATTATCTCACCATTTCTCAAAATGTGATCCTCTTAGTACCTGCATCAGCATTCACTCTCACAGGCCTCTTTCATTCTAAGTATGAGTGAATATGGTTGAGAGCTGCATTTTCCGCTCTCAGGTGATTTTTATGTAAAGTCTGAGAACCTCTGATTTCTTGTATTGAAAGATTTGAATCCTGAAGGAGAGGACATGTACTCACTGGTCTCTTTAAGGCACCTGCCCTGCAATTCACATCTTCTGAGCAAATATTTAATAGCTGATTGTATTGCAGCACGAAGGAGTATTCTTAGATTTCTATTCAGGAGTCCACTTCTTCCTTTTCTGCATCTGCTTGTTTTAGGTCACTTACATTATAAATGATAAACTTTCTCAAATAGTCTTTACTGGTACATGATATTTTAAAAACTGATGCTGAAGAAGTTTGATGTATTAGAGTAAAAAAGTTATTGCCCTCACCTTTTAATTCCAACTAAGAATATTAATTACATTGTGATTTTTAAACTGATCTATTCTATTCCCAAACCTGGAGATGTCTGTTTTATTTCAAAAGAATGTTTTCACAGCCAAAGAAGAGAATTGGGGTTGGGTGTCTTTTCCTAAGTATCCATCTTTCTTAGGCCCAATAGGCACATCCTTGCCTGATCTTCTAGGGATTGTTCAAGCTTCACAGCTATAGAGGACTTACAGATATGCAGTATAGTAAACACTATATATTCTAGGTACTCATATCCTATTCTTGTATGCTGAAGACTTTCCAAGTAATTACACTGGAACATCTGTTGAGCATTTAGCTCTTGTTAGGCACTGTTCTAAGTATTTTATATGTTCTACTCATGTCAGAGTCACTTGAAAGTGACATGAAAGACCTTGAAAGTAGATACTATAGTTTTATCATTTCAATTCTATACATGAAGAAACAAGGCATAAGAAGGTTAAGAAATTTACTAGGTAATATAGCTGTTAAGTAGCACAGCCAAGATTCAGACCTAAGAATTGACACTTATCTACTATATCATACCACCTCAGGTGTATAGAATTTAGGAGTCATGTATCATGCCCAGAGTGCTAATTTCTTTGGGGCCAGCTGCCCCCTTGTCTCTTTCATTCGTCAGTTTATAAAATAACAATTTCAGAAATTCTTTAGTCTCTGTAATATTCTTTGACCAAGAAAAGTATGATTTGATGCTGTTTTTAGGGAAATTCCCTTGCTGCTTTTAGCTCCTCAGATATTAGAACATTGGATCAAATAATGGGGGAGAGGATAAAAGAGCTCACCAAATCAAAGGGTGAAATGAAAATCGAGACTAATCAAAAGTATCCACTGATAAATTGTTTTTGATCTGTGTTCTTTTGCCATTTTTGCCTACCACTGCTAGAGAAAATAGTTATTCTAAAGGGACTGTAGCCTGTTGTAAATTATGCAAAACCTTGTAGGGGGCAGCAGTGAGCCAGATATAAGCTGGGTTTTTGCTATTGACTGTAGCAGTTACCTCAGTGAGATCCCTTACAGAAGCAGCATTCATCACGACATATTTTCCATTTTTCCCTGGGCCCATCAGAAGCTGAATTTTATCAAGCAAAGTTAATGGAAATTACTTTATTTAGAGATGAGAATGAAAAATTCCTTATCTGTTTTACCTTATCACACCTACCTATAACTTCACAGGAAGTAGTTTTCTTCTGAGTTCTGAATAATGTTAAACTTAAAAACAGGTGCCAGTTCATAAGTCTGATGATGATGAAAACTATTTTAAAATGCACCATTTTCAAAGCGTTATACTTTTCAGGCTTTCAAAGTTATTGCCCTTGAGAAGTCAGTATTCTGAAGTATAAGTACACATCCTTAATTGATACTCAATTTAAAAAATTCTGTTTCTCAGTTGTGAACACTCAATCTTTAGCAAGTAATTTGTCCTTTCCAGTTCTGTTCTTTCCCTCAAATAGATACTTTTATTAATAATCATTTCTCTTCTTTTTATATGTCCTGTCAGTTTTTTAGTATTAAAACTTTCTTCAAAATAAAATGACTGATGAATTATTCTTACCATTGACAAGGAATGTAAGAGCCAGGAAATGAAAGGAATCAGATTTAGTTTGTAAAAAAATAAAATAAAATAAAATAACATAAAATCTAGAAACCCTGCATTTGGGCTATGTATAGAAAAACATTTGGCTACCCTTCCCCTGGTTGCTTTCCTGAAAGGAAAATAGACCTCAGTGTCTTTTCATATAATAACCTTTCAAAAATCTTTCATGAATGAATTCATTTATAGGTGGATTTCGTTAAATTATGTATAACTTCTAAAGACTAATAATTGAAAGAATGGATGTTTTACCTTCACATAGGAAAACTAAATTTCTCAAAAATGGAATGTTGAAACTGGCTACCTTATAAATAATACAAAAAGAGGTAGAAGACTTATAAAATTGGAGACATGGTAAATGGGGATTAGGTCAGGAGATTAGTTATTAATAAAAATACCAAGTTAAAGGAAGGAGAAGATAGAGTTGAAGAAAGGAAAATTAGCTACAAAAATAGATTGAAAGTCACAATCAAGAAACAAATATTTTTGCCAAGAGTGGTAGTGCATACCTGTAATCCCAGCTATTCAGGGAGGCAAGGAGGCTAAGGCAGGAAAATCATAAGTTTGAGGCTAGTCTGGGCAACTTAGCAAGAACAAAACAGGTTGGAGATATTACTCAGTGGTAGAGCACTTGCCTCGCATGCATGAGGTCCCAAATTTCATCCCCAGGACTTGGGGGGAAAAACCTTCACATATATGGAAATGATTTAGATAAATAGAACTAACTCTTGCTTCTGGTCACAATAGATGAAATGGCAAGAATCTACCCTTTCATCTTAACTAGAAGACAGAAATTTTCAAACACTGCATAACAGGCAGTACAGGACAGTCATGCCTGAAAGAGGGGAACTATAGAGGATGCTACCTATAGTTTCCCTAGCTTACTGAAATGCAGGGTTGGGTCTAGTAGATTCTAAATAGAGGAGCTTCTTTCAAGTCTTAGGTTGAATACTGATCTGGACACTTATGAAAAGATGCTACCAGGGGCTAGGAAAAGGATTGCCAGAAAGAAGGAATCAGAACAATCTCAGGGCCCACACAGGCACCAAGAGTAGTCATGTTTCAGCCACTTAAAGTAGAAAAAAATCTCCCAAGTCAGAGGGTATATGAATAGAATCCTTACAAGAGTTTACAGTATCCAATATCCAATCAAAAATTGCCAGAAACTGTCCAATAATGTTAATAAAAAAATTTTTTTAAATTATCAATTATACAAAGAGAAAGGAAAATGCAGCTTATGACAAAGGAGAAAACCAGTCACTACAAACAACCAGAAAGAACAAAATGATAAAATTAGCAAACAAGGATGTTAAAACAGGTATTAATTATATTCAGGAAGGTAGAGAAAAATGGAAATTTTGGGGAGAGAAATGGAGATATTTTTAAAAAGGTCCAAATCAAACTTACAGAAATGAAAATGCATCTGAAGTAAAATACATGTAAGCTGATGTTATAGTAGGTTAGACACTTCAGAAGAAAAGAATTTGTGAACTTAAATATATAGCAATAGAAACTATCCAAAGTTAAACAGAAAAAAAGCTGAAGATAGCTGGGCACAGTGATGCACACCTGTAATCCCAGCTCAGGAGACTGAGGCATGAGGATTGAAAGTTTGAGGCCAGCCTCAGCAACTCAGCAAGGTTCTGAGCAACTTAGTAAGACACTGTCTCAAAAAATTAAAAGCGCTCGGGAGGTGACTCAGTGGTAAAGTGCCCCTGGGTTAAAGCCTCAGTACCAAACAAATAAAAAAGGCAGAATAAGGATGACAAAACCATCATCCCATCCCATATTGAACCATGGGACAATATCAAGCAGTCTAAGCATATAATTATAATCTCTGGTGGGGACATAGGTGATGTCAACAAAGTGTTTGAAAAATTAATCATGGAAGATTTCCCCAATTTGAAAACAGTTAACTGACAAATTCAAAAAATTAGCACACCCCAGGCAGTGCTAATCAAATCAGGCAGAAGAAGTACCATACTAAAATAATAATCAAATTACCAAAAATCAGTGACAAAAAGAAAAAATAATAAATGCAGCCAAAGGGGGGGATACATTAGGTATAGAGGAACAAAGATAAGAATAATTCTGTTTGTCAGAAACCATGTAGGCCAGAAGACAGTGTATTTACAGTTTTAAAATATTGAAGAAAATAAATTGGTCAATTTAAGATTCTATACCCAGTAAACACATCTTTCAAAAATAAGCTATACTTTTTCAGACAAATGCTGGTAGAATTTATTACCAGCAGACCTGTATTATAACAAATATTGCAGCATGTTCTGGGCTGGAGATGTAGGCTCAGCACATAGAAAGTCCTGGGTTCAGTCCCCATTAGCAGTGGCGTGGGGGACAAAAAACATATTCTTCAGGCAAAAGAAAAATATGGAAATGTCGTTCTACACAAAGGAAAGAAGAGCAGTGGAAATGTTCTTATTTTTTAAGATCTCTAAAAGAGTTGACTAAACAGTGTTTTGTGGGACTTAACATGTGTAGAAGTAGAAGTAAAATATTTGACAATCCTAGCACAAAGGAGAGGGCAAAATGAAAGTGTGTATGACTATTTTAAGATTTTTCCTTTCTACCTAAAGTGGTATAATGTTATATGAAGATAGATTCTGATAGGTTAGACATAATAAAAATCCTAGGGCAACCACTGGAAAAAAAAACAAAAAAACAAAGATATAGTTAAGCCAGTAATGGAGACAAAATGAAATAAAAAATACAATCAAAAAGAAGACAAGAAAAGAAGAAGATGCAAAGAATAAATAAGACAAATAGGAAAAAAAGAGTAAGATGGTAGATTTAAACTCAACCACACCAATATTAAATGTAAAAGATATATACCAGCACTGTCCAGTAAAAATATGTGAGCAACATACCTAATTCTAAATTGTCTAGTAGTAATATTTTAAAAAAGAACTAGGTGAATTTTTTTTGCGGGGGGTGTGTACTGGGCATTGAACTCAGAGGCGTTTGACCACTGGGGATTGAACTCAGAGGCATTTGACCACTGAGCCACATCCCCAGCCCTATTTTTGCATTTTATGTAGAGACAGGGTCTCACTGAGTTACTTAGCACCTCATTTGTGCTGAGGCTGTCTTTGAACCCTTGATCCTCTTGCCTCTGGAATTACAGGCATGCACCACTGTACCCAACTGAAATAGGTGAATTTTAGTAACATTTTATTTGACACAATATATCCAAAATATGTCATTTGGCCATGTAGTCAATATTAAAATATTAATGAAATGTTTTACTTTTCTTTGAAATGTGATATACCTTTTATACTTAAAGTTTATCTCAGTTTGGATTAACCATAATTTTGCTGCTCAATAGTCACATTGGCTAGTGGCTACTCTATTGAATTGTCTGAATTAAACATCCAGTTAAAAGACAGAGATTATCAGATTGGATAAAAATGCTATCTGGTGTTGCTGGAGATTAAACTCAGGGCCTTGGGCAAGGTAGGCACATGCACTGAACTATCTCCCTAGCCCTACAGTAAAGCAATTTGAAGGTTAAGACACAACTTTTCAGAAGTAAAAGGATGGAAAAAACATACCATGTAAGCACTAATCAAAAGAAAGATAGAGTGGCCATATTAATATTACACTAAGTATATTTTCAGAGCAAGGAATATCCTCAGTGATGAAGACATTTTATAATTATAAAGAGGTTAGTTCATTCAGATGGCTTCACAGCCTAAATATGTACACACTTCAAGTACAGATTATGAAGCAGAGAAGAAATAGACAAATCTATAATTACTGTTGGAGCTCTCAACTCCTCTCTCTCAATACTTGATAAGTAGAAAATCAGTTAGGATATAGTTTGGGATAGGTGGGTAGATCCTATGTACCAACATGTTTACTGACTGAAAGCACTTTTTCCTTTACAACCCTATATACCCTATCCTATATGGAGAAACAGGATGACTACAGCATAAAAGTAGGTTTTGCCTGCCTTTCTCTAAAACTTTAGCAGTAATCCTAATAATTTGTTACTTTAATTTGCATGTGAGAAAATCCTATGTGCATGTACAAAGGGAACCCTACCTTCTTGGTTTCTGTAATATTGCATCAGATCTTTTGATTGAGTAACCTTTTGAACCATCATAATAGTCAAGTACTGCAGTCTGGTTAGTCTTTTGGCCTTGTGGTCAACAAGCCACAAATTTGATAAGCTGTAAATATAATTTAAAAATCTGAATGGAAGGTCAAGAAATAAAATTGCAAAAATAGCTTTTGGGGGCTGGGGATATAGCTCAGTTGGTAAAGTGCTTGCCTTGCAAGCACAAGGCCCTGGGTTCAATCCCCAGCACCGCAAAAAAAAAAAAAAAAAAAAAAAAACAGCTCTTGTCCCCCTAAAAGTTTTCTTGGTTTCTGCCTGGGAGTACTGTCATGCTCAAAACTTTTAGAACATTTTTTCCTAAACTAAATAGAAGGGTTCAGAGTATAAATGCGGGAAAGGTTCAAAATCAATACTTTTAGCCAGGCATGGTGGCTAGGGAGGCTGAAGCAGGAGAATTGCAAGTTCAAGGCAAGCTTCAGCAACTTAGCAAGACTGCCTCAAAATAAAATTTAGAAAGGGGAAGGAGATGCAGTTCAGTGGTAGAGCCCTTGCTTAGCATGTACAAGGCCCTAGGTTCAATCCCCTTTACTTGGGGCTGGGGGTGAGGGAATGGAATCAAGACTTTACTGTTAGGGAATGTTGTACTTTAGATGCATGAGAAACAAGTTTGTTTGGTTCACTGGACAAGAAGGAAGCTGCAAATAGCTCTGGTCATTTCTGTCGTTGGAGTAAACATATAAAAAATTGACTCTTGAGTATGAAAATATTGTAGGCTTTTCCTTTAAAGAGACCTTTTTTTAAAAAAAAAACAAAACAAAAAAACTTCAGCCTGGCAGCTCTTCAAATAAAATCACAAAGGAACAAAGACACTATAAACAGCCCTCCCATCCCTAAGCAGGACTGCATAGACAAGTAGGCGCTCATGGCCAAGACTGTGAAGGCAGCAGGAAGGGCAGCTTTTTGGGTACCAGGAGCCACAGTGAGCATATACAAGCTTCTGTGGGCCCCAGAAAGGGTAACAAGTAAGACTAACATTGGCAGTAGTCTTCAGATGGTGATATAATAGCAGTAAGACAAAACAGTAGGCACAAGACTTATCTACTTTTAGCTCCCTGTTTCAAAGGGGAATTTAAGATCTACTGGAGCTAGGAGAATCTTGTGTGAAGAAAGGACTCTCTTGCCAGTGGGAAAGAGGGAACCCTTGTCTTCATAAAATACAAGCAAATGCTGTGGCCACCACTGCTTCTCTTTCATCTTGAACACTGTGATCCCTTCTCTCATTTCCTTTTCCTTCATCCTCAGCTGTCCTGTGTGATGACATGTAGTATTCTTTTTGTTCTCTAATTCCTAGCTTATTTTGGGTATGATTATGTCTTGGCTGAACTATGGCAGTTTTTCTTATTTGGACAGAGTAATACCTGGAAAACTGAAGAGACTTGAATCTAAACTCTGTCTCAGATGTCAGATTACATATCCTTAGCTAATGGAAGGGAACACTGAGGTCACCAGACTCCCTCCTACTAGGATATAGGGGAAAGGAAAAAGAACCCAGATTGCTCTTAGACTTAATTAATTCGTCAACTCTGGAGGAAGCCATTTACCTCTGAGTATAAAAACTTTGGTCGAAGGAGGATAAAAGCAGTGGAGGAGGAATTCTTGAAGGAAAGATACTGTGATAGTCAATTGCTAGTTCTCTGTTCTTGTTTAACTGTGCTAGTCTTTATAGTTCATCCTCGGGTGAGAGCATGTGAAACTCAGGCTATGTAAGTCCAGCTAAATTTCTTTAGTTTCTGGAACTCTTTCCTCCCGAAAAACAGGATAGCCATACATAGCATGATACTCATTTATGTCATCCTTCTTAGTTTTTGTTTTCTTACTTCAAGCTGATTCCAGATGTAGTACCTCTCTAATATGTACTTGAAGATGTATCTCCATGACATTCATGTGTTTGACTGTCCTTACCTCTCTACCTGATTTCCTTTTACCTTTTTCTTTAGTTTTTATTCCTTTTTAAAAGATAAAATCTGTCATATGAAAGGTTTGGTTTACAGTGACTGATGGGTCATCTGCCTATTCTCTTTACCCCTTGGATTGAATGATTTTAATCTCATAACATGACTAATATTTTGGGATGGATAGAATGCTAGAGGATATCTTATCAGTCCCTTCTGGATAATTTTCTCTCACTAGAGAACATAGTCTACAGTTTAGAAGTCTGTGTTGATGGACAGATCCTCCTGCATTAGTAGCTGTTTTTACAACTAAAGGCATCCTTTAGCATTATACTTAGGCAGAGTTAGATTGAAAACGTAGATTGGAGTAATATGTCATTCTGATATCATTTTTAGATGACAATGATTATCATTATATGATGATGATAATTCATTAACATTATTTAAATCAACTGAACTGTAGGTAGCATCATACCCTAGGGAGAGAATTAGCTACAGCCTGAGTTCTCTGGGCTTATTGCTAGTTGTCAGAACTGTAGGCAGAACAGTGTCTTTCTTCAGACCTAACTTCCCCCATCTCAGAGTCTGCCTTATGGTGTATGTGGTTTCCCTGCAATGCCTAGGCACCCTCATCTATAGGCCCTTTCTCTAGTCTAGACCATGCTCTGGTATGTTCCTGGCAGTGTTCCCTGCTGCCTACCCAGCATGTAGTTGCCTACTGTTGGGCAGTAGCTCATTTCTCTGGCATCCTGGTGTGTAAATATTTGTCAAAGGATGGGGGCATTTTCCCATTCCTCAAAAAGCATTCTGAAAAATATGCCTGTTTTCTTAGTCATATTTCTAAACTGTGGCTTAGTTAGTCCATTCATTCCTTGCTGTTCAGAGACATTGGCCTGACCTCAGCTGGCCACATAAAGTTAAGTAGCAGTAACTTTTGGCACAATAACTTTCAAACTTTAGTACCAGATAGTCTTGGACCTCAAGAAACCACAGACAATGTAGTCAGTATTAAAAGAAGACATTTTTTCATAACAAAGAATCATACATCTCCAAACATGTTAATTTCTTTCACTCACACTTGCTTTTGAAGTAGTAAATGGAATCATATAGATTCTGAAAGAGACCTTTTTTCTTAATGTTTATAACTTTACTTTTAGATCTCATATAATCTAGGTTTTTATTCTACATCCATGTCTGCCTCCATAAAGTGACATTGCAGAGCAACTGTAAGTTTGTAAATGTTTTCCTAGTATCATTAATGGTTTGTCTTATCACTTCTACTTGAGACTAAAACGGTTTGGTCTCTGCAGTATAGCTTACAAGGCTGAAAAGGCAGTCATTAGCCATGGAGCGCAATGTTCCTTGTGCAAAATCAGGTAACCCTTAGGTAAGGTTTGGACTCTTGATCTTAGCTTCATTAACACTGAACTCAGAATTTATTTAAATTGCTCACATAGTAGAAATGATTGAAGTAACTGCTAATGTGCCTTAGTAAACTACTTGCACTCCGTCCTTTCCTTTTCTCTAAACCTCACCTATTAACATCACTTCCTCCTTATTTTCCAGTCACTTGACCTAACCCTCAGTTTTCTACAGGTCTGGCCATTATCAGCCCATTTGTGTCCTGAGCCATATTTTTGTGGCACAACGTATACCCACACCAGCTTTTTCTGTTTTCAGTATTTTTAACCACCTTAACCCTCTCCCTTCTAGTCAAAAGTTGATATAGGTAAATGAGGCTATTGAAGTATTAAATCAATTAGGAAACAATAACACCTACTATTCAACAGAGCAACTGCTTCTCCTTATATAACAGCTATTTTGAGTATCTATTTTAACATGTATGATTTCTTCCCACAGATCATCAATTTCTACATGAATATGCTAATGGAGCGAAGTAAAGAAAAGGGATTTCCAAGTGTGCATGCATTTAATACCTTTTTCTTCACTAAGTTAAAAACGGCTGGTTATCAGGCAGTGAAGCGTTGGACAAAGAAAGTGGATGTATTTTCCGTTGACATTCTTTTGGTGCCCATTCACCTGGGAGTGCACTGGTGCCTAGCTGTGAGTATTTTTTTCTTTTTTTTTTTTTTCCCTTTTTTAAATGTATTGTTTTATTTTCATATTTAAAAGTAAAGTGACTTTTTTTTTTTTTACCAGTAGAAATTGTTGGCAGATGTAGTAAATTTGCCTTGTAATACCTTCTTATTTTTGATAAAATTTAGAAGAAATCTACATAATTATAGAACATACAGAAGATCATGAGTAGTATAGTTCTATATCATCCCTTGATTATTGAGAGAAAAAATAATATTTAGTAATGGATTAGCTAAAAATCAGATCAATGAACTTCCTGTCTAGAGTGGAAGATAGTTAGACTTTGAGGAAAGCTGTAGACTTTCCTCTTCTGGAAATACAAAAGGGAGTTACAAGGTATCTAAGCCGTCTTAAGGCAGAGCATGGGGAAAAAAAGTGACTTCTTAATGATGCTGCCAACCCAGGTTCTGTGACTATTATTTTCTGCTACTATTATATGCAATGGCCTGCCTTGCATATATGGTAATGTAATATTTTTTTATGACTCTGAGAGCATGATGTATTAGCTCATTGTTATTTTATAGTCTGTTTTGAGTTACACTTAATAAGCATAAATCCAAAAGGAAATTGTCAAGGTAAAGAAACAAAACCCAGAATCTTTTCACCATTTTTCTGAAACTGTGAAAATGATCTTGACATACCCACCTTACATTTTCTTAAGTGCATGCTGTTTCTTTACTGTTGCCCATCCTGCAGAAAGAGAAAATAAACACCAGACAAAGGGTTCAGGGCAATAATGGGTCTACCAATGGATCTGCCCCAGCATAGTTCTATGTAAATAATCCCCTCCTCCTTCCCTCTGCAGATTAAGCATGATATAATACAAAGTATCAACCAAACTTCTCACTGTTCCACAGAAAGTCTGGGAAGAAGTTCCAATCCAAGGGAAGGAAAAGCTGAGAAACCAATTTTCTTTGCTTTATAAACACACAGATTTTTTTTCTTGTCACCAGGTTGTGGATTTTAGAAAGAAGAATATCACTTATTATGATTCTATGGGTGGAATAAACAATGAAGCCTGCAGAATCCTTTTGTAAGTAGGAAGTTGAGTATGGAAGAGTTCAGTGTTGGGTACATGCTGTTTTTCCATCAGTTAAACGCAGTTGTTTGAAACCTTCAGAAGAGTGAGCAGTAAATTCTTCATATTAAGTAACCTTAACCACTTTAGCCATCTTAATCACCTTTATTTAAATCTAAATAAAATTTAATAATGCAGTAACACCAAAAATATGCCTTAATGGGGCAGTTACTGTCCTAGTACACTAAAATAGAATGGACATAAAGATAGAGATGCAGTCACTACCTAGAAATCTGTGTGTGTGTGTGTGGTTCTGGTATTAGGGATTGAACCCAGGGCCTTAAGCACTCTACCAACTGAGCTATATCCCCAGCCCAGTACTTAGAAATCATTAATGCAGCCTCTTAATTTTTCATGAAGAAACCAAGGCTCACAAAGATGACTTGGATTTGCCCACATACTAGTTTGTGACTTAGCTGAGAACTAGAATTCAAATCTCTTTTTGCCCCACTTCTTTGTCTTTCTGAAACACCTAGTCTTTACTGTACTACTTTGATGGCCAGGAGAAGAAAGGTTCCAGAATGGTGAGCAGTTTGTTCTTAAAAGAGTGCTCTACGTGAGATATGCATTCATTAAATTGTTGACATTGATTAAATTTTCACACAGGAGAACCAAGCCTAACAATAGTAAAAAAAAAAAAAAAAAAAAAAAAACCTCTGTACTGCTAGAGAAACATTTTATCCATTAGTTGAGTTTTTTAAAATCATATAAACCAACCATCAAAATTGTTTCTCAGTAGAAATAGTAGGTCAGAGGAGCCTGGTCATCAGAGGCAAAGGTCCTGTTTCTCTTGGGTTGACAGAGTTCATTGTGGAAATGGTGAGAGGCTGACTCAGCTCCAGAAGAAGCTCAGCAGTCCTAGAATTCCCTACCCAGCTCTGTATCCTGTTCTCAGAAGAGCAGATGAAATTCTCTTGAGGATTGTCAGCCCCATTGTTAGACTGACATTGGCATTAGAGTTCCCAATAGCTTATCTCATTCTCTTCTAATACCTTTAGGCAATACCTAAAGCAAGAAAGTATTGACAAGAAAAGGAAAGAGTTTGACTCCAATGGCTGGCAGCTCTTCAGCAAGAAAAGCCAGGTACATTTCATCTTGATGCAGTGAATGTACTAATAGTAGGCTACCTGTGGAGGAAAGAATTTTAGTGCTTGATTCCCAAGGACTTCTGTCTTAGTGACTAGTGTAACTTTAGCTTGGTTGTTTGGTTCCTTGGGGAAGATAGATTAACTTCTTTGTGGAAAGCCTTATAATGTGTTTATGTGGAAACAAGTTTTCTGAATGCCTAATTATTTTTCTGTTTGTCACTCATGTGGGAAACATTTGCTGATTATTTGGCCCTTGGGGAAGGGGACAGTTTTTATATTCTAGGTGCCTTGGAAGTCTGAGATATTCGATGTGAGTAGTATGAAAGACATAGACCTGACTGAAATGCTGTATTTTTTTTCTTTAGCTTCTGTTGTTCTTAATGGGAGATTGGTCCATCTGTTCAAAATTCAGGAAAACCTGTAAAATTTGTATTCCTTGGTTCTTATTTTTAATCAAAGTAGAAGAATAACCATTGCCTTATTTTTGTTGGTCTTTCAGGAAATACCACAGCAAATGAATGGAAGTGACTGTGGGATGTTTGCCTGCAAATATGCTGACTGTATTACCAAAGACAGACCAATCAACTTCACACAGGTGAGCTGGGCCTTCAGGAGGGAGCCCTAGGCACACCTTGTCTCCAAGCTACCCCTAGGTGTTTTTCTCTCCACCTGCTCTCTCTGTGGACCGTTAGCATGCTTCAGGCTATGACTCATACCACTGGTAGTTACAGCCTGTGACACATCACATAGGCCACCTTCTGAGTTATCATAGGTCACATATGGTAGTGAAGGAATCTTGGGTAAAAGCAGAATCTTATTCCTTGCCCATCTCCTCTACCTATTTCAAATCCTATAGGAAATGGAAAACTGGAACCTGAGCAAATTTTCTTCCATTTCCCTGAATTCAGTCTGCATCCAGGTTTTGGAGTAGGCTATGTCTTGATTTCTTAGTGTAATTTGTTAGTCTACCCCCTTCCCTGTCCGTTTACTTAATGCAACTGGTCAGTCTTCTGTGAATGATTGGTGATTTCTGTGCACATTGTCCTTCAGAGACCAAAGGAGATTGAGACTAGAGAATATGGCTTATCAGTGTTTCCACTTGACTCTTTACTTCTGTTTGAATCATTGCCTTTTCCATAAGCCCTTTGTTCAAACCAGACTGAAGCTGGGCATGGTGGCACACACCTGTAATCCCACCAGTTTGGGAAGCTGAGATAGAAGGATTATAAATTTGAGGCCAACTTCAGCAACTTAGTGAGAACTTATCTCAAAAATAAAAAGGATATATCTCAGTGAGAATGCCCCTGGGTTCAATGCCCAATACCAAAAATAATAAATTAAATAAACCAGACTGAGCTTACTCTTTAAGGGTCCCTTAACTCTTTCCCATAAAAGGTTAAGTTTTTCTCTTTCAGTCCTCAGTCTCATTTAAAAATTCAACATAGAATACTTTCTAGACACCATTTTCAAAATTCTTGGAGACTTTTGGGGATTTCTAATGATGCCCAGTATAACTTCTAAGGTTACAGAAATGGGACATAGCAATAGAAATAGCAGTCCAAAAAAAAAAAAAAAAAAATGAACAATTTTGAAAGACTAGATACACCATGAAAACTATGTTAGTTGAAAACCTTGAGAAGAAAAGGAGCATGGGGAAAGGAATGTTGGATCTAGATAATTGAAAATTAAGGGTATCTCTGTGTCTCTGCAGCAACACATGCCATACTTCCGGAAGCGAATGGTCTGGGAGATCCTCCACCGAAAGCTCTTGTGAAGATTGTCTCTGTGAACAGACACCTGACTTTGGGGGACCAGCCCTTTGTTGTCTACAGCCAGAGACCTTGGAAACAGCTGCTCCCAACCCTCTGTTCTCATAATGCCCTTGATCCTGGACCAGGCCCTGGCGAGATGCATTCACAAGCACATCTGCCTTTCCTTTTGTATCTCAGATACTATTTTTGCAAAGAAACTTTGGTGCTGTGAAAGGGGTGAGGGACATCCCTAAGCTGAAGAGAGAGACTGCTTTTCACTTCAGTTCTGCCATCTTGTTTTAAAAGGGCTCCAGCCTCATTCAGTCCCTGATTAGGTAGGGGACTGAGAAAAGCTTGGGAAGAATCTTGGTTTCATGTAAACTCTTGTTGCTAGGCCTTATTTAGAAGTAGGACAGGGCATGGACAAAAGGTAGGGACAAAAACCACCAGCATACACATGCACATAAACATACACACTTGATTTTCAAGATGTGTGGTCAGGAATGTGACTATAAACTGGACTTCGGGGCACATGCGTAAGTCCCCTCTTCCAGAACCCTTCCTATTTTTATGCCCCTTGTGAAATGTAACAACTTCTCTACAAGGCTGTTTTATCATCAGTAGCTTTGTCCCATCGTGAGGCACAGTATGCAAGCCCTAGGCAGACCCCAAAGTCCTGAGCAGTCCTTAAGAGCAGGCATTTACATGTGCTAACAACACATGCTATAGGGAAGACCCACCCAGGGAGGGGTCAGTGGAGTCACAAAGCCCCACTTCTACAGTTGCCTACTTCTGACCAAGAAGAAGGACCTCAGTCTTTAGTATAAAACTCCAGTGTTGGATGAGTGCAGGTCTAGTTGGTCTGTGGCTAGTTAGTTTAAATATGTTTCTAACCACAGAGGATTTAATATATATATATATATATATACATATACATATATATATATTTCACAGGGAGATGTTTTTAAAAAAAAAAAAAAGACTGAATGTGTTCACCATTTAGCCTGTAGATTTATTTTCATTTTTCCAAATTCCAGCACACAAAGATCCCAACCCCCCTCTGTGTAGGGGGCTTGTGGACTTCTTAACAGAATATTTTGAGGCCTGGATGAACTTTGGTTAGGGGTAGAGGTTATCGAGGGAGGTAACATTTTTTCAGCTGAAAAACGGGTGGAATTTGGACTGATCAACTTGGGATTTAAAAACTGCTGTTCCTTTTGTTCTTTCTAGCATCTCTCCCACCCTCTGAGAGCTCCTATGGCTTAGATAGTGAAATGATCCAATGCCAGTGTCATTTTGTACTTAAGTTCCAAAATAGGAACATTTTATACTTTTTTCTGTATTGTAATAGGTAGTTTTGTATAAAATCTTTTCTCCTCTTCCCTTGTACCCCATCCTTTCCAGCATTGTGCTTTTTCTGTGGGCTTATTTGAAAATTTTACTCTGTTTTATACCAGGCTTGTTTAGTACATTTTTCTATGTTTTACCACAAGTTACAATTTGAAAAGAAAACTATTTTTTTTAAATATTCCATTGTTAATTGAATGTTACTGTTTCCACTCCAGCAACCAGTTGTCCTAACTTTTTCATAATTGCCTGCCTTTTGGGGGGAAGACCACCTTTTGTGTTTGTTCTGTTCTCTCTCTCTCTCTCTCTCTCTCTCTCTCTCTCTCTCTCTCCCTCCCTCCCCGCCCTCCTCTCTCTCCCTCCCCCTCTCTCCCTTCTCTCTCTCTCTCTCTGTTTTCTATAGGAAATAAATAGCTTTCTATGTATGAGTTGCTGGGACCTTTCACGTTCTCTTTTAGAAAGCAATGGCATGCAGACTCACTGTAGGACTCTGGGAATATCGTCTGATTCTTGGTACTTACTGTATTTAAGTGACAACTTGAAAGGTGGCAATATGGTGTATATTTGAACTATGAATCAAAAGACTTAAGTTTTTCAGGCTCTCTCACCATTGTCTGGGAGCTCATAACAAGATAGTTCTCTGTATTTATTGTTTGTTTGTTTAGATAACATCTGTCTTGTCTTCCTCAGAGACTTTTTGTACAGACCAAAGCAACAAATATTTATTGCCATGTATAGCAGAAAATGAAACCTGCAACAAAAGCACTTTGCAAAATATATAAGGAATTGCTGAGCCTGTCTGAACTTGCCCCCACTTTATCCAGTGCAGTTTTGTACAAAGGTAGAAGTTAGTGATCCTGCGGACACCCTACCATCCCAGACCTGGTAGGAGTGGACCAAGGTGTGCCTCGGGGTGGCTCAGTAGGAACCACGTACAGACTTATAGAATGGACCATTCATCCCAGAGAGCTAACCCACAAGAGCAGGACTAGCATATGGAAGGTTACTTCTTAATTTGGGGCTGGGCTTTGATAACCAGGATTAAAAAAGATGTTTCTGCATTTGTGACCAAAAGGTATGCTACCAAGATCTTGTTTAACTTGCTTTAAACTACATAACTACTTTCATTTTCTCCTATCTTCCCCTTTCCCTGTGCTCAGTGCTCACAGTCACCTACTCCCCCTTAATAAGGAATACTTGAGGGATAAACGTGAGATGCAGATCCTTCAACAGATGCCACAGTCCCAACAATCATTCCTGGACCCTAGACAAAGAAAGTCATACTGTTCTTGCCCATTGAAGAGCACATGGTGTGAGGCAGGAAGGCTAGTTTTCATCCTGTTTGTCACCTGGGACACTCTTGTTCCCAGAAATCCTGTGTAGGTTGATGGTAAGAGTACTTTTTCCTCGCCTAGCCTGCACACCAGTGTCAACTTATTACTCAAGGTAAGATGTACTTAACTCTTCTGTGTGGCATCAACTTCTTTTTTTTTTTTTTTTTTTTTTTGCGGTGCTGGGGATTGAACCCAGGGCCTTGTGCTTGTGAGGCAAACACTCTACCAACTGAGCTATATCCCCAGTCTGGCATCAACTTCTTAAGCCCCTATGATCATACTGGCATCTTCTACCCACTACCCCCAGCACTGTTAGCCCTGAGTTTTGGTGGTCCTGGTATAGAAACAGATGACTTGGAAAAGCACTTACCAACCCCATCCCACATCTGTCCATTACCACCTGATTTTACATGGTTCATGAAAGACTGTGTTGGGTACAGAATGGGATGGCTCATTAAATAGCATGGGTGTTTGTAATATCTTAACTTCTGGTCCTGTGCCATCCCTCTAGCTCTGAAAATGCCAGAGTAAGAGATGGACATATGGAGTTTATCCTTTCCCTTTTTCCACTGGATGGGCCAAAGTGAGATGGAGTGAGATGTATTCTCTCTGGGAGATCACATACCCAAGTGAGTCAGAAAAGTGTTATGCTCTCAGGCCCTGTTAAAGAAGCAACATGCAGAGCTTGTTTAGTACAAGCTGGGAAAGGTGCCATATTTCCCTGCCCAGAAGCAATGTAGCCACAGCTTCAAATTCATCCCAGAATTTTGAAAGGTATAAGTAAGACTCAGCTCAGTATCCTTCCTGGAGTCTTGGGCCTTATTTCACCTATGCTGAAACCTAACAAATGTCTATGAAGGACATATAACTACCATTCTTTGGAAGTAGGGAAGGAAATGTGGTCACCCATTAAAAAGAGGGAGAAGTGACACACATCCCTGTGGGAAAGCAAGGAGAAACCAGGGAACTTTGAGCTCAAAGATGAACCTTGAGGAAATATTAGTGCATGCTTCCTCTCTGACCTGCTGGGAAGATGATGAGGATAATTCCAGTTGTGTGGGTGGTTGGACCAAATGTCCAGGGCCTTGTCAAACTCTAGGATTCTGAAATGGAATTAAGGGTTGTAATGGCCACCAGGAATAGAAACCTGTACAGGTAGAGATTCAGGTCAAAATTTAAAGCCAAACTTAACAACTGGCTTGGTTTTAGAGTTAAGATATACATCAGAGTGGCCTTCCCTGGTCATGTTATCTTAAAATCTTATCTGGAGGTCTGTCAGGGAATAATATGGTTCCATATGGTGTTTGTACCATCATCTACCTTTTATATCAGGAATGAATGGAGATGTGAAGCTACTGAGAACAGGTGAATAATTTGATGCCTTTTTTCAAACCAGGGGTGCAAACTGCTGTTTTCTGTCCTGCCAGGGCTGAGGTACAGGTCAAATCAATTAAACATTGATTAAACAACCTCTTGTGGTCCCAAACATTTCATCTCTGATCTCAAACCCCAATGCCCCATTCTGCCCTTGACAGAAACACTTCAATGCCCTTATGAAGCATTCTGGCTCTATCCCAAGGGGCTTATAAGTATGTTTTCTAACCACACATTTTTCTATTTCGTAGTTTGGTGGGGGGCATTCTTTTTATTGCCAAAGGTATTTATAGCCCTTTCTAGATTGAGACTGAGTCTGTAAAGGCACTTACCTGAAACTTACAGGGAATCCTGTAGGCTAGGTATTTTCCTAAGCATGTATTTAAGCACTGGGCTTGGGGGACCCTGAAGGATGGAATGAAGAGAGATTTGACCAAGGAAATAAAAGCCACCTGTGTTCAGGGTCTCATATTCATACAGTGTAGTTTGGCTGATTTGGTAGGCTAAATGGACACCAAGTGATGTCCTTGTTGAAAAGTCAGATTCAAGCACACAGTGCACAACAAATCTGGAAGTAGATGGTAGGGCAGAGGTGGAGATTAGTCGGATGTGTTACCTTTATCTGCCCATCTATGTATGACTCTCCCTAGTTTTTAAAAAGTTGATTTATTTAAAAATAAATGCTGTGGATTTTGCTTCCTTGCTTTGACTGGAAACTCCCTGGTAAGGACTGGATGTTTGTCTCTCTAAGACTGTCTCTGTGACTGTTTTTTCTGTTTCTGTCAATGTCTGTCTCCTGATCGGAGCTGGACCAGTGATTGGATCCTCCGTGTGGTCTGGATTTCTGAGTCCACCCCTTAACCAGGAGTCTGAATACTGTTAATTCATTCATTTCATTCCACATACCTGGAAGTGAAGCCCGGAACGCAAATAACATGCAAATCTGTGACTTTCTGGCACTTTTAAAAACCAAACCTGTCTGGAGCCTGCCAGAGAACCCTCCTGAGGCCAGCCATGCCAGTCAGGACTTCCAACCCCTAGCTGACTGCATCCCTTGTCTCCTTGATCCTCTCCTGCACCCCACTCCCCTCACCATATCACCAAAGTGCTTCCCACTGCTCTACCTGTAAAATTCACATGCACAAGAGTAAAGCATAAATAAAGCTTCTCAAAAATCTGTGATGGAGAAACATTCTATCCATCTCCCTGGGATGTTTTTGATCTCTAACTCAGGCATGGTAAAGATTTTTCAGCTCTGTGACAATGGCTGGAGTGTGGAGGGAAAACTTCAGGCCACCCTTTTATTCTAATTTCTGAATGTGCTTAAAGGTAGCTGAAGATCACCTGGGTCTGCTCTGTCAACAAACAGAAAAGACTCCCCCCAAAGCAGGGACATGCCCCTAAATGTGAGTCTTCTACCTCTCTTCCACGACTCTTTGGGTGCTTGCTCTGGTCTTGGCTCTGCAGAAAGGTTAAAGGGAAAGGTGGGTACCTGTTTCTTAAAAAACACTCACCTGACTTCCTAAACCCCAAGAAAAATGTTTTACTTCCTTGCTTACAGCTGCCTATTTCCTGTCAGCCCATCACCAGCCAATGATATACACCAATGATGGCCTGTCAGGCCCTGAACAGTTAGCCCACCACCTCTCCAGCAGCCACCCACCCCTCCCCAATGCTGCTCTGTCCCAGCTATCCTGGCCACTTTGCTGTTGTTCTAACAAGTCCAGCTGCTTTCACCTCACTAAGGTCAGTCTACTTACTGATTCCTCAGGGTTCTGGTGGAATGTCAACCCACACTCCAATTTTCACACTTAATTTAGCTCCCTTATATCCTTTTTTTCTCCATAATACTTACCAGCATCTGAGTGCATTATTTACTGATGTTTCATCTGTCTCTTGTTAAAATGTCTGTTCATCCAAATGCCTACAATAGTGAAGGAGAGACTAATTAAAGGGGTGAATGAATTGTGAATTACCATTATTTTTTAGCATCTCTGAGCTGTGCTTCACTTCCATTTTGAAGTGAATAGCTTTCATCCTATTTCAAATTCTCACTTCCTCATGTCTGATTTACAGTGCTTCCTATTTCAGGGTCTCTGGCTTCAAGTTCATGTTCCACTTTGCAGTTTGAGCCATTTTTTCCTGAGAGTATTTCCTGTCATCAGTAGGCTTGGGTCCTTATTCAACTTTTCACCTTACTTTGGAGGGCCAAAAGGAACAGTAGGGTCACTCTGCCTTTGGACTGATCTCTTGACTTCCTAGACAGGGGGTAACAAGGATTCCCTTCACCCACCCCAGGCAACTCTTCCCCAACCATCCTTTTTCTTCTCACCTCCCCCTTTCACCTTCAGCTCTAGGCTGCCCACATTAGCAGAACTTTGCTTTCAAGGTCTCTGTTCCTAACCTAGAAAGGAGAAGCCTAAGGTTTGAGGGTGGTAAGGTAGGGAGACACTAAGCAGACCGAGCCCATCCCCTCAAGGGGCCTCAGAATGGGGGATACAGGTGGGGTGTGTGTGGGTAGGTGCCTCCATGGCACTTGCAGACATTTCTAGTGGTTCATTCTCTCTCTCCACCTCTGAGTCTCATGGTGTGGTGTGGCGTTTTCTCTGCCATTCCTACTGGTTTGAGAATCTCAGGAATGCAGAGCCCAGCGCCCTCCCTCTGTGCTCCACCTCCTGCCCCCCTACAATGAACCCCTCTGCCCTGTAGAGGCGGAATTTAGCTCAGGCAAGGAGCTGAGGAGGAGCGGGAGGCTCCTGCCCCTCTGAGAGGGAAAGAAAGACTGGGCACCCTCAGCCCTTCCCCCCACTCTCTTGCTTATTCCTTCCCCGAAATCAGCCCTCCACTTTCATCTTCCTCTCAAACAGATGGCCTTTCCCACCCTCGCCCTCACTGGAGGCCTCTCTTGATGGTAATTACTCCTAATTGTTTTCCCTTGGCTCAGAAGCCTGTCCTACCCTGCCATGGGCCAACAGCTCTCTGGTGTCTGCTCAGAAAATGGGCTCAACTCACAGTGAACCAGACACAAGTCTCTTTGGGCTTCAAACCCCCTGGCTTTCTAGATCTAATTCAGAAGGAAGGCTCCCACTTGGACTCTCCCAAAGGATAATTGCTGCAGAGAATAGTGATCAAACTTGAGGAGCAAAGCCCCGCTGAGGACCTCTGAGCACTTCTGAGAACCTCTGAGTTCTCAGCGGCAGAGATCTCTGGGGTCTGGCTCAGGGAGGGACAGGATTTCTGAATGGAACCTCCAAGCCCCACTACTCTGGCCTTGGTGGGGTGGGGCTGCCTTTCTCTTAACCAACAACACCCTCCCTGCCAGAGGACCAGCCCCCACTCCATCCCAACCCCAGTCCCACATGCCGCTCTACTTTCCAGCAGATGAGGCCAGGAAGCCTTTGCTCAGAGCTTGAGACACCTCCCCACACACACCCCCACTCATGGGCACACACAGGATAGCTTTGTGTTGCTGTCTCCTGGTACCCCCAGCTTCTGGATCAAGGCCAGGGTGACTAGCGGTAGGCTGGGGATGGAGGGTGAGGTTGTGGGAGGGGGACTATGGATAGTTTGTGATGAGGGGAGCTTGCAGGGTGGAACACATGTTCCTTTCTCCTTCCACAGGACTACTGATCCTGATTCATTCAACTCCAAGTAAAGGGTCCTAGAGAGTCTTATCTACTACTTGGAAAAGGATTTGGGAATGTCAGCCAGAGAGAAGAGGACATAAAATTGTTTCATTCATTCATTCATTCCATCAGTAAATATTTACTAAGTGCCTACTGTATGTCAGGCCCCTGTGTTAGATACAAGAAACTTCTTCCATGTCCTGGTCCAAGCATGTAACAACATTTCTATAGCCGCAGCCTAAATTCCATGGCGCCTGGCCCCTGGCAGCCTGAGCTGTGTCTCAGCCCACCTCCCACTCACTCTACCCCAACTCATTGCTGCTTCAGCCAGCTGCAGAGCTCCTTTCACAGAGGCACAGCAAGAGGGGACCTGGGAAGTAGACATGAGGGTATAGAAAATGCCAGTTTCACCCAAGCCCAGACCTCCAGAGGAGTCTCAAAGACAAGCCCTGAAGCATCTGGCCTAGAAATTTCTCTTAAGATTCAGGGACAGGATGATTGCACCTTCCTGATCTAGAGCTTTCCCATGTTTGGGTCAGGCTATCAGATTAGATTTTTATCAGAATGTTCACATGGATGTAAGAGTCTTCCCTTATTTATTTACCCATTTACTTATACTCATTATTTCTTTTCTTTTCTTCCTTTCTTTCTTCCTTCCTTCTTTACTATCTCTCTTTCTCTCTCTCTTTCTTTCTTTCTTTCTTTCTTTCTTTCTTTCTTTCTTTCTTTCTTTCTTTCTTTCTTTCCTTTCTTTCTTTCTTTCTTTCTTTCTTTCTTTTTCTTTCTTTCTTTCTTATCCAGGCATTGAATCCAGAGGTGCTTAACTACTGACTCACATCACCAGCACTTTTTTATGTTTGTTTGTTTTTAAATTTTGAGACAGGGTTTCACTAAGTTGCTTACAGCCTCCCTAAATTGCGAGGGCTAGCTTTAAACTTGTAAGCCTCCTGCCTCAGCCTCTTGAGTCACTGGGATTACAGGCATGTGCCACCACACCTGGTCTACTTGCTATTTCTTTTAGAATCTACTCTGTGCCAAGCACTGGTAGTGATAAGATAAGGTTTCTGGTGTCTGTGGTCACCCAAGTTACCTACTGAGTCTCAGATACTTCTTCAGAATCTAGATCTCCCTTCTTCCCCATGCAGGGGACCATACTCCAACCCAGGAGGTCCCTGGGTAGGTAACTAGGAGTCCTGAATCAGAGGCCACTGGTAATTGGGGCCAGCCAGGAGAATAGAGGCCAGGATGGTGGTTGGAGGAAGGAGGAAGGTGTCCAGCCAGGCCACTGAGTCCATCACTGTGGTTTGGCTCTGCTGGTGAAAAAATACCAAGCTTGGACAACTGTCTCCCTGTGTCCTAAGCTCTGAGTTGCTCCCAGACAGGAGTCACTCCATTAAACAAAACACAGCCAAGGGCAGCAGGGGCCCAGACCCAGAACGGATTGGAAGCGGGAGAGGGAACGTGGGTCCCAGGACAGGATTTGAGCCAGCCTGTCCATCACAGGCACAATGGTACAAGTGTGGCCTGTTGGCTGGTTGGAGGTGTGAATGTGCATAGAGGGAGCTGCAGGTGAGGCAGGGGAGAGAGTTGCATCTAGCCTCAGTGGGGGGCAGACACAGATGGTGTGAACTTAACAAGGACCCAAGCAAATTGGGTCTGCTCACTGGACTGCCTTAGAACCGTAGCTGAAGATTCTTCCCCGAAAGTGCCAGCTGGAGGTTGGCGATAGGGTTGAGAAGAGAAGGTAATGATGGGGCAGCAGCAGGTGGTGTGCATGTGCATACACAGGGGTGCTCATGCTGTTCTATACGTGGGTCGGGTCTGTGTGATGTCTTTCTTCTGAATCTGTTACTTCATTCTAAAATCAGAAGAACTCTGAGAGGTTTGGGTTTCTCTGAGCTGCTCCTCCCCTTTCCACATGTGGCTGAGGGTGAGTTAATGGGACTGGCTCACACAGGCTCACCCAGCCTGGGAGACAGAGGCCCATTCATACCAGGAGCACTGCGGCCCCTCTCCCAAGCTGGCCTGCAGTCCGGGTCCTGAACCACCAACACTTGCAAGTGAGCGACGTGCGCTCTTGCACATGCAGCCTTGCTCTTGAGCACACACACACAGTTACACTCAGTCTTTTTAACCCTTCACCACCACAGGCAGGATGGCTCTTGGCTTGGACTCTGGCTTTGCCTTTATTAGTCCCTTTTGCCCAACCCTGGACCCACCAGAACCAACTCTTAAACAATCTCTTCAGGATCCCAAGCAGCCCACCTTGGGTTTGCAAAGTGTCCAGAGGCCTGGGAAGAGACTAAACACAATCATACCCAAAAAATAGCATGGAGACATTACCTTCCAGTAGAAGACGAATGGACCTTTTTTGTTTTGTTTTGTTTTTTGTTTTCAGGATTGAACCAGGGGTGCTTAACACTGAGCCACATCCCCAGTCCTTTTAATTTTTTATTTTGAGACAGGATTCTGCCAAGTTACTTTTGGCCTCACTAAGTTGCTAAGGCTGGCTTTGAACTCTCAATCCTCTTGCCCCAGCCTCCCAAGTTGCTGGGATTACAGCATGTGCCACCACACCCAGTGAGAAATGACTCTTAATGTCTGGGTTTGAGTCACGGCTGTGCCACTGCAAGCTAGAGATCTCATGCAAGCTGTTTAACCGCTCTAGACTGCACCCTTGAACTGAGAGATAAGAGAGAAGAGCTTGAGTGAAGAGATCCCTGAAGACCACAGGTAAACCCACTGAAATGATGTTCAACACCTATGGGATTTGCTGGAAGTGGTTTTATAAGTTTCGGCCAGCTTCTCACAGGTCCCGTGAACTTCCTGCACATTCTAGGACTCTATATGAGTCTAATTCTTTGTAAATAATGCAACGTGGCCATTATAGTCCACTCAGTCATCTAAGATCAGTATTAACCTCACTCTGCCCCTACTGCCTGGAGTTTCCCCTCATGACCCCATTACTACACCCCCAGGCTGTGGAACCACACTCCCCCATCACTTCCACAAGAGCCTGTTCAGGCTCAGACTCATGCTCTCCCATCCGATGGATCCTTTTTTTGGATGGGGTCAAGCCCAGAAGGGGCTGATGGGAGATGATGGATATTAGGAACAGTAACCATGATACTAAGGTCAAGTGTGTGTTTGCTACATGCCAGGCTGATGTCACTAACCCATGAAGTCGTACAAATGAGGAAACGGACTTGAGGAGATTGTCAGGCTCACTCATCTAGGAAGTGGTAGAAACTAGCAGTGACACAGATCTGTGGCTCCAGTGTCTTCACTCTTGAAAGAGAAGGAATGAGAGGACATTGAAGAGATGACCCCATTCCTGGTGATATTTCAGATGAATTGGGCACTGTGCTGCAGAATTTGGGGCCCAACACTGCATGAGGAGTTTCCTTTCCGAAGAAAAAGGTGGAGCCTGCAGTCTGCCTGAGCCAGTCCTTGGGGGTTGAGGGCAGTGAAGAGGCGGGGCCAGAGGCACTGGCTCTTCCTTAGTGCTTGCCAAGGCCTGTCTCCAAGCCCTCTTTGTTCACGCTGGGGCTTCTATGAGGAGCTCTCCATCCCCTGGGTCCTCAGGGACCTTGGGCTGCTCCACATGTATATGAGGGTCTCCAGTCCCTCCACCCTCAGCTAAAGTACAGCCAACCCCCATCATGCCACAGGGTTTCTGAAAGTATAGGTGGCCCAGGGACAAAGGGCAGGATTGCTAGGGCTCCTGGGTGAGAGGAGGGGCTGTGTTAGGGAGAGCTAGAGAGGGCCTGCAAACTCTTGCTCCCCTCAAAACCAAGCATGATTCACTTCCTTCAGAGGCAGAGAATTAAAGAGCTATCAGCTTTTATTTTTATATTACTTTAAAGAGTTTGTAATGGCGTGGTGGCACAAGCCTATGATCCCAGGTCCTTGGGAGACTGAGGCAAGAGGATCCCAAGTTCAAGACCCCATTTCAAAAAATAAAAAGGGTTAGGGAGGTAGCTCTGTGGTAAAGTGCCCCTGCGTTCAATCCCTAGTACTGGAGGAAAAATAGAAGTTTTGCAAATTATTATTCATTTAAAATTATTAGCAAATATTAAATATTAACAACTATTTTATTTGTCTAATTATTATTAATTTTTAAAGGACTCAGGATGTCCCCAGTCACTTCCTGATACTCTTCCCCTGTCCTCTTCTTCCTGTAATCCCTCCATTTTAGCCTCTGAAGCATCAGAAAGAGTGGGGAATGACTGGAAAATATGCCAGCTGGATTCCTGATGGAACCCTCTGAACTAACTCCAATGCTTCTCATCTTCATCATCATAGACTAGAACCTAAAAGGAACCAGAATGTGTAGGATGGAGTCCCTGGCCCCAAGAGCTCTGAAGGATGAAGCCAACTCCATCAGTGCGTAGGAAGTTGGGGAATCTCCCATTCCTTTTCTGGTCCTTCTGCTGGACATGCCCCCAAACTCCATTCTTTTCCCATACTTTTATGTCTTGGTCTTTCTGAATTTGGGTTTTTTTTTTTTTAGTACTGGGAATTGAACCCAGAACCCAGGGGCACTGAACCACTGAGCCACATCCCCAGCCCTTTTTAAATTTGTTTATTTTGAGACAGAGTTTGACTAAATTGCTTAGGGTCTCACTAAGTTGCTGAGATTGGCTTTGAACTTGAGATCCTCCTGCTTCATCCTCCCAAGCTGCTGGAGTTACAGGAATGCATTATTGGCATCAGATCTGCTATTTTGCTGCCACCATTACTCTCCCTCCCCCATATCACTTTACAACCCAGATTGTTAGCCCGCAACTTCCTAGCCAGTGTTTGGTTCAGATTGGTAGCCCAAGAAACTCCTCGCCAGCCATTGGTCCTTTGTTATTAGCACGCGAATTTCAACTACTTAAGAATGGCTCCACTGCTGTATTCATTCTCTCTCTCCCCCTCCCTCTCCTTCTCCCCCCTCCCCTCTCTCTCTCTCTCTCTCTTACTCTCACTCTCACTCTTACTCTTGCTCTCTCTCACTCTGTGGGCAGATACTCTGCCTGTCTCCTAAATAAAATCTCCTCTTGTATGAGTTCCCGAGTCCAGAGTGGTTTCATGCGCCACCGCGCCCAACTCTATACCTCCATTTTATCCTCTAAGATGGGCATAATAATATCCAGCTTTCTTCTATATACATGATATTATTATCAGGTTACTTTAGCAAATTGCAATGATAGCAAATGAGATGGCAGATGTCCAAGCACATTGAAAACAATTGGTTCATCAACATTAGTCATCATTAGAGCAAAGAAGAGAGGGCAAGTCCTGGAGTGACCACTGGAAACATCTTGTCAACCTCTCAGTTCAACCCAAAGCTACCCAGGGCGGGAGACCCCAGGTGTCCTCACCCCAATTCTGGGCTCAGAACTTGGTGAAGTTGGTCTTCCTATTTTTGTTGAAATGAATAGCTTTTGGTCACATGATCAAAGATGCTTTAAATTTAATTCAAGGTGAATTTCTTTAAGAACTCCTGTAGCTTTATAAACAAACTCAACTAGGCCCACAAGGGAAGTGGGGCCACTTTAAGAAGTCCCTGCCACGTTGTAGGGCTGCTTGATCACCGTGGTGTTGATGAGAGCTGTCATCACACGACCACCGACCACCATCTTCCCTCTGGCTGTGGCAGAATGAAGCCCCGTGTGCTCTTCCTTGAGCGCACTGTGGTCGCAGTCTGTGAGTTGAAAATTGGCTCTCCTTGGATGGCTCTCAAGCACTGCATTTTTTTTTCAGCAACTCTCCCTAGTCCCACAGATGAATTTATCTTCTCTGCGTGCGCCGTTTGGCTGTTCCTGTTTCAGGGAACTGTGAGTTCAATAAGCTCCACTGTTCTTCCAGTCTGGCCAAACAGCGCGGCTCTGTGCTCCCAGCCAGCCCATGGGGCCTGGAGTCCTGCCGGGAATTCCAGAGAGCTAGAATGTTAGGGCTGACTGGACATAGCTCTCACCTGGTCCTGCCCCCACCACAGTGCAGATGGGGAAACTGAGGTCCAGACAGGGGGGGCTTAAGGAGCACGGAATGTCAGGCTCTCCCTTGTTGAGTCCAGCATTGTCTTATGCGGGGATCAGTGGTCTCCACAAGTCCTGTCTGTTGGTCTTAGCCTCAGAGAGCTCAGACCCTTCCAGGCAGTTCACTCCATTGCTGGAATAATAGGAATGTTCTTCCTAATGTGCCAAATCCGTCTCCTGCCTCCCTTTATTGCTTACTTCTTCGTACAGTTGCAATAGAGAGATAGGATACAGCCTCTTAGAAAACTCAAGGCGCCCTCAAAGGAGCGGCACAGATTGTTCTGAATCATTCCAGGACAGCCTCTGCCCATCAGACTGGAGAGAAGGTCCACACCCTGTGCCTCACAGATTCTGAAATAGAGACCTGGGTTCCAATTCTGCTCTATTGCTTAAGAGCTACCTGATAGTAAGCACCGACTTTGTTTAAGTGCTATTCCCTGATCCAAAAAGCAGGGATACTGGTAGCTTCCACCTCCAAAGGTCAGGTAAGGATGCAATGAGATAAACTGAAAAGTGATGAGCTGGTGTGTGGTTGGTCCACATGCAGTCAACGTTGACCTCATTGATGCTGTTGTAAGAGCTTAGGCTCTGGATTCATGGTGCTCTGCTTTGAACCCCAGTTCCATCACTTACTATGTATCTCACTTGCCTTGCACAAGGAGTTAGTGAGCTCCTAACTAATTAGAGGCCTCTGGGCCTCTAATTCTATGTCAGTTTGGATCATTCCTGTTTGAAGTTATAAAAAAATTCAACTCAGTTGACTTAAACGATTATAGACTTTATTAATGCACAGATCTGAAAAACTGAAGGTCTCTGGTTGCAGGAATAGTTTGATCAAGCTTCAGCTTGTTCTCTGCAAATTTTTCAACTTTGTCTTCCTGATATGTTGATTCATTTCGGTATGAATCACCTATAATCTGAAAATGGCCACCAGCAGTTCTGTTTTTACAGCTGCATATATCACAGTCTTACACAAAAAAGGTGAAAGGTTTATTTTCTTCTCATCATTAAACCAGGTTTGTCCTATACTTCATATGAACCAACCTGAAGGAACTTCTCTGCTAGGAGTGATGAGATTAGCCAGATTGGCCCAGATCAACCAGGGTCTACTGGGAACTGGGATGAAGGCTGACTTTATTCAGTTTGCTGCCCAGTGGGGTTTGAATTGTGTTAGATGGAAACTGTAGAATTATTTGAGGAGGACATTCTTAAGGACTAAATGAGCTAAGGCATTCTGTGTTTAGAGCAATACTTCACACACAGTGAATACTAACCATTTTTATTATCTATTATTGCCACTAGTGACCTGGGCACACACCATAAACTAGTTTTCAAATGTTTGCTGAAGGCCAGTTTGTGCATATTTATGGGGTACAGTAGAATAACTTAATATATGTATACAATGTGTAATGATCAAATCAGGGTAATTACAGTTCCAGTTCCTCAAACATTTATCATTTGTGTATGTTGAGAAACTTTGGGTTCTTTTCTACTTATTTTGAAGTAGATCATAAATGGATACTACTATGGAAAATTCTACTGTGCTATATAGAAAACAAAAACTAATTCTTTTTATCTAACTGTATGTTGGTACCTGTTAGTTAATCTCTCTGTATCCTCCCTATCCTCCCTTCCTCATCTCTGGTGACCACTATTCTACTCTCTTTTCTACGAGATTGACGTTTTTTAGTTTCCACAAATGAGTGACAACATGAAGCGTTTTCTTTCTGTGTTTGACTTATTTCAGTTAACATAATGGCCTCTGGTTCCATCTACATCACTGCAAATGACCAGATTTTGTTCTTTTTCTTGGTTGACTAATATTCCATTATGTGTGGATACCACGTTTTCTTCATTCATTCATCCTCTGGTGGACACCTTTCTATTTCACAGAAGTTCATTGCTGCAATTCCCTCCCCGTTTCTTTCTCTCTTGGGTGTCTGTTCAACCTCAGGTGATTAGGAACCCTTCAGGCCTGTGGCTCTACCAGTCTAATCTTGATTATGGTTTCTGAAGCCCCCAAGCCCTCTCCCATGCCCAGTGGACAATGGTGCTGCCTGCATGTGCACCCCCAAAGTAGCTTCCTTTATAGTCTCTCAAAACATTAATTTCTGCCTCTCAGAGTTGCTTTAAGGCATCGCCAGCCCCAGCTCTGTTCGCCCCTTTGTTTTCTGTCTCTGAAACCCAGCTCCAAGTCCCACCCTCTGCTGGTCCCACTGTCTCCGAGGGGGAAATTAGCCTTCTTTTCTAGACAGAAGTTTCCGGGGCATCTTCAAGGGCACTTGTCTTATCAACCTCTGATTCTATGTGGGTCCCTCCCAAGTTTTGGAGGTGAAAACCATAGGAGAGTTCTATAAGCAAAGAGTTAACAGTGAAGCTACCCTTCCAGATCGTGATTCTGTGGTCTTCTCTTTGGTCTTCCTGTACATCAGAGACAGCCTGTCCTGCGGATTTCTGGGGACATGAGTAGCACAGGCATCTTAAGCTTCTGATGACTTCTAGACAGGGGCTGGCTCATTGCCAGTCCCTAGAGAAACATGGCTGAATGGGTCATTCCTTCTTGTCTTGTTGGCATCATACGACTTAGCCCATTACACACCCTGTCACATGACCCAGTGAGGTAGGCAAGGATTTATTATTCATGGTAGCATATAAGAAAACCAGGCTGGTAAGCTTTAAATGGTTTGTTCAAGATCACACAGCCGGGGTTGGGCTGGTAGCTCAGTGGTGAACACAAGCTCAGCATGTCCAAGTCCCTTGGTTCCATCCCCAGCACTGCAAAAAAGAACACCCAGCTAAACTGTGGGAGGACTCAGGACTTGAATCTAGGTCTTCTGGATCCAATGCTGTTGGGCCTGGTTCCTGGAAAGGAGAACCTTGAGAATCTGCGTCAGCCCGTATCTCATGCCTGGCGCTGGTCCTGGCCTGCTGCTTGGGGATCTTTGCTTTTTCTGTCTTAGCCTGAGACAGCAGAGCAGGAACACAGGGGGCAGTGGGAGCAGCCTGCCTTTGCTTGCCTTCTCAGTGGCTGGGGTACAGCAGGGGTCCCAGGAATTGCACCAAATTTTTAGCTGTATCTATAAGCATGGCCTCAGTCTCTTTCTGATCCCTTGAGCTCCAGGTCTCACCCTAACTCTAGGTATGCGTCTCTCATTTTTCTTTCTCCTCTGCCTTCAGTCTCCCACCCACCACTCCCTATGTCTGTTCTTTCTGTTGAACTTGAGTTTCTTCTGCCTCCTGGCCTCTTTTTATCTCTTGACATCCAGTGCGTTGGGCCTTTATCTCTCTTCAGCTTCCCCTTTCCCCCTTTCTCTCCCTCCCTCAGCTCCTCCTTTGTGCCTTCTGGGTCTAGAGAGGGGCTGCCCTTCCCAGCGCTCCTCCCCCACGCAGCCTCTCCCTGGGCCTGCCCCTCATCACCTTAGCCGCCCCTCCTTGATGCCTGGGGCTGAGGCAGGCACAGGGAGGCCGTCAGAGCCACTTCCCTGGATACAAAAGCTTCTTTCTCCCCCTCAGAGATGAGGTTTCCAGGCAGGTTATTTTTATAGCAGGGCTCAGGCAGGATCCTTCAGAGAAAATAAACAAAGTCACACACACCAGTCCTTCACACCCTTCAGCCCCTTCCCTGGAGAGGGGCCCAGCCTGGCTGAGCCGACACAGGGACGCCCACCGCCCCAGAGGGGCCATGGGGGCTGCTGCTCCCAGAGGCCGGGAGGTCTAGGTTGGGGGAGGGGAACCTGAGTGTAAAGTCTTTCTCCAAACAGGCTAGAAGAGACAGCTGACCCTGACCCTGGACCCCCCCCCCCCCCCGGGGGCACCTCACACTCAAGGCCAGGAGCTCTAGTTCTGCATCTGTAGGGGAAAGTCACATTCACAGGCAGACTTAACCAAAATTTTCTAAATGCTGACCAAGGGTCAGGCACTGTGCAACTTTCAAATACATGTCACATATTCCTCATTCACTGAATCCACTAGGATTCAGCTCTACAAATTGCTATTTAGTAGTCATTGTTTTGTGCCTGGTGTTAGGTGCCAGATAGATAAGAATCAACAAGACACCAGGAGGGGGCTGGGGAGTTAGCTCAGCTGGTGGAGTGCTTGCCTCGCAATCATAAGGCTCTGAGTTCGATCCCCAGAACCACAAAAAAAAGACATCAGGAGGGCTGTCCTCTGAGAGCTTCCCAATTGGTGGGAGAGGCCTTGACTCCATGCAGTTCTACACGAACAACACACAATTATTTTTTTTTCTGTACTGGGGATTGAACCCAGGGCCTCGCGCTTGCAAGGCAAGCACTGTGCCAACTGAGCTATATCCCCAGCCCTAGACACATTTTTTGCTCACTTTGTAGTTGAGAACATTGAGACTGGAGGCTGTGACTTATCCCGAGAAGCTCGGGCCTGTGAAGCTAAGGGCTCTGGGATCAGGGCCTCAGAGATGTTTTGAGGCAGGTTTCTTGGGGTAGGAATTTCAGCTGGGGACATGGGGGGCAGGAAGGTTGAGAAGGGATGGGGGAATGAGCACAAACCCACGTGCAGTTTTCCTGGGGTCTCCAGACATTGCAGACCTAGGTGCGGCTCACACGGTCCTCTCCCTAATCCTGAGCGTGGGCAGTCAGCAAAACCTCGTCTCAGAGCCCCAGAAAGGAAGGCCTTTCATAACCAGCTTCACTGTAGTCTTCTCAAAGCTTCTTTATGAGGAAGCCTTGGGTTTAAAAAAAAAAAAAAAAAACTTCATAAATCATGTGCATTCCCCGTCAGGCAGGACAAAAATACCCAGCCCCTGCGGGTCCCTGCCCAGCGAAGGCAAACAGAGATCCCTGGAGCAACCTGGGAATCCACACAGACGGGCCACTGTCCTCAGCCTCCCTCAGCAGGGCTTGTCCCCCCACTCCAGAGAGCCCTCCTCCACTCGTCCTGGGCAGGACAAGGAATTCCAGATCCCAGACATTCACACTAATTGCCCTTCAATAGAAGCAAGTTTTAATGTGTGGCTTTAGTCCCAATACACATTCAGCCTTTTTATGACTAATCGTGGAATGAAGGAATGTGTCCCTGCTTCAGAAGTTCCAAGTATCATCAGTAGGTAGAGTTCCAGTGAATTCTCCAAGAGTCGAAGGAGCACCAAAATAACATTCTGGTATCTACATTTCTTTATCTTTAAAATGGAGCTAAGAATACATCACTGAGGTTCTAAGAGCTTAGAGATAGGCAGTGCTAAGTGCAGGGTCTGACCTGGGTGCTCAGCATGTCAGAGCTACTGGCCTTCTTCCCTGGTCTCAGCTAAATCCTCATTCTTCACGGTTTGGGAGTACCTATCCTGAATTTGGGCTGGGTGCTGGAGAGTCTCCTGGGCCTGCCACCATCCTCAAGAGTTTCACGATGTGCGCTGGTCAGATCTTGCCTCCAGGACTGCCAGAATCAGGCAAGAGAAGCTGGCAGCCCCTCCCCACTCCCCAGGATCTGAGTCCTTTCCTTCCCAGACCTGAGCAGGGCCACCACCCTGCAGTAACTCTCCAGTTACTCCACTTCTCCCAGGTCTCAGTTTATCTTGTTTTGTTCTACTGGGAACTGACCTTAGCTTTGGTTCAATGACCTTTCCTCCTGCTGCCCCTCTTAGCTGACACCTGGATCGCCTCACTGAGCTGCCTCCCTGCTTTCTGTCTCTGCTAATGAGGTTTCTAACAAAGCCATGTGTCACTGGAAGTCTGCTCGCAGAGGAACTGCTGGACTGTAGCCTGGGGGACCCGGGCTCTGCGGGAGGAAGGGGATGTGGCAAGGGGAAAGGGAGGGACAGCTGGCTGGGAGCTGGGCGGGGGCGGGGTGGGGGGAATGCATGTAGCAGGCCCTATTTTCCCTCTGGCACGCTCCAGGGCCACAGGTTGGTAGCTGGAGAACTCGTCCCAACCCCCACACTTTAAAGCCACCTGAGCAAAGGCTTTAAGGAGTCAAGACCAAGAAGCAGGACCTGTCCCTGTAGGGCACACCTAGCTCAGTGCCTGGCATAAGGAGATACTGGTAAGTATGTGCTGATAGCCTTTCTCTACTCTGTTCATGCAGGTGGCTTCAGAACAAATGACTTTGTGTGTCCCCTGGTACCATCTCTGTCCCTCTGCACTGGAGAAGTTCTATATGCTACCTCCACCAGTTATGCCCACTCCTGGAAGCTGTCAGGTTAAATTTGATGGAAGAAGAATCAGCTCCAGAAAGAGTCTTGAAGACAAACATCGCTGTGCCCAGAGGAGAGAAGGCTGCGGGAGGACATGGGATGGATGCTCTTCAAGTCTCCAGAGGGCCATTAGGCCCAGAAAAGGGAGTTTGCTCTCAGGTTCCATGGAGCCTCCAATCGAGAGAACATATGCAGAAAATGTGTCCCGACCCGCGGGACATCAACGCGGACGGCAAACCTAAGAGAGAAGGAATGAAGGGACAAGAGACGCAGGGAGAGACAGCAAGACAGGAATTCTGATCAAGCTGCAAATTTTTATTGTTCTCACGGGTATTTATGCTGAGGGAATGAGGAGTATGACGAGGTGCAGCCTGGTTGGTTGTATTCTTCTGCTGGGTTCCTGATAGGGTGCAAATTCGCGCTGGCGGGAAGGTGAAGTTCGCGCCGGCGGGAAAGTGTAGTCCCGGAAGAGAAGCCGTGGGCGCCATAGGCGCCATACTGTCAGAATTATCAGCCAGGAGGGGGGGGAGGGGCGCTGCTGCTTATTGTAAAGGTCAGAATGTTCTCAGAATGAGAACTTCTTGGTCCCTGACAAAAATGCATCACAGAATATTCACAAGCAGTCAACAAATGTGTATCAAACACCTGCTCTCTGGAAAACAAGTTTTAAAAGGCTGCATTTGGCAAGAGCTAAACTCTAAGTTCAATGAAGGCACAACCTTCTCTGTTTGCCTGCTTTTGCTGTGTATCAGGTTCTAAGCCAGGCGCATCATGTCATTCTGGTCTCCCAAGAAACCTGGGAGGAGGTAGATGTTGCTGCCATTACTCTTCATTACAGATGAGGCAATAGAGTAACAGAGAGGACACAAGGCTGGCAAGCAGTAGTGCTAGGATCACACTCACAGCTGGCTTTGAGCATGTGCTGTGTTAGCTCTCCCACTTGCAGGGAGAAGGTCAAGGTGGAGTGGGAAAATTTGGAGGCTGTTGGACAATTTACACCAACAGAGCAACATGAGCAGAGGGCACACCAGAGGCAGGAGCCCCCTGTCCTGTGCAGGTCATGCCCTACACCTAGTGGAAAGGTCAACCTGACCTTGAGGAGCTGCGCTCTCTCCTGCTGGCAATATGCACAGTGTTTTAAGGGAGGAGGACTGGCTGCTGCAGACAGAACCATGTGAGTGAGGTAGGACAAGTCCCTGGAGCTCTTTAGAAGTGTAGCAGCCCTTCTCTCTGGGCAGCCCAGGGCAGTCCCTTCCCGTTCAGATCAAAACTGTATCTGTCCATCAAACTACCATGTCCAGGCATCTCCGACTGAGGGCTGAGACCAAGTGGGCCATTTTCCCAGATTTATCTGTCAAATCCAAGGACTACCTAGATTACTCTTGACTTAGTAGTTTCCTTAAGTCAACTTTCTTTTCCACTTCTGCTTTACCATAACTATTAAAATGAGAGACTTTCATCCAGAATCCTCCCCAAATCACCCAGGGACCTGTGTATTTAGGAAATGTTGCCTTGTGACTGGCCCCTTGCTCTTCCAGTTGAAGTGAGTTCATTTGAAGATTTCACATTTGGAAAAGGCAAGTCGATCAGTGCAAGGGGTTGGGGAAGGAGGCCAGGCACTGTGGGGTGGGGGCTAATAAACAAGGTCCCGTGGGACCCAGGTGGGTGTGAGCCTGAGGGGACGGGGCAGCTGAGAGTGTCATCTGGAGACGTGAATGAGGCCTTGTCGTGGCTGTGGCTGCCAGGCGGTATGCAGAGACGCACTGCAGATGTAAAGCTCCCAATAACTTTTATGGATGGTTTCTTCATAAATATCAGAGCAGTCTGTCTGCACTGGGAGCTGTGTTGTCCCAGGCACCCAGAGGTGGAGCTGGGCAAGGGGCTGCTGCAGGGCAGGGCTCTGCGCCTCCCCCCAGTGCTCCCTCCTTCTTGCCCCCTCCCTTTGTCCTTTCTTTGTATCATGATTAGAACAGCTTCTAATTGCTGAGTGCTGACTGTGAGTCTGGCACTATATTAAATTTTTTCTCTATTTTAACTTAATCTTTACAAGCACTTTAAAAGGACAAAAACAAATGAAGAAACCAAAAACAAGCAAAAAAACACAAATCAGAGGTAGATATGGATTGCACATTCCTAATCCAAACATTCAAAATCAGAAATGCTCCAAAATCTGAAAAAGTTTGAGCTGCGAGCTGATGCCACATGCGGAAAATTTCACACCCGATCTCAAGTGATGGGTAGCAGTCAAAATTCAGGTGTGCTGAAAATATAGTGCAAAATCACCTTCAAGGGCTGGGAGTGTAGCTCAGTGGTAGAGCACTTGCCTAGCAGTGCAGGGTCCTGAGTTCAATCACCAGCACTGGAATAAAACTGTATGCATGAATATAGGTGTATATGAAACAATGAATTTCATGTTTATACTTGATTCTCAAGACACCTCATTATGTATATGTAAATATTCCAAAATCTGAAAAATTTCAAAATCTAAAACGCATCAGGTCCCAAGGGTTGTTTGAACAAGGCACACTTGACCTGTACTAGTACTGTGTCACTCTCACATGTCAGGAAACATGTAAACACATCCAGCTGCACAGTAACTACATGGAAGGGCCTCACCAGCCTTGTGGACCCAGATCTGAGTGACTGTAGAGCCCATGCTCTGAGTCACTTGCACCCCGGCAACTCCTTACCATATCTACCCTCCCTCACCCTCAGCATGCCCCCCACCTCTTGTTCCTCTTCTGCATCTCTTCTCAAAGGTAACCTCAGCTAGTGCCTATCCCTCTGAGGAAATCCCTTCTCCCCAGGGCCCCACTCATGAATAGAGCAGGTTGTTCTCACATCAGTTGACTTTCCTGTGATGGGGCAAATTGGTTAGTCTAACACTAAGAAAACTTTGCAGCCATTGAAAGCCACTTGGATTACTGGTCTGGCTTCAGATAAACAGGATAAATAAACGTCAATCAAAAAGGCAGTGGCTTCTGGGGTCTTTCTCAGAATGACGCATCAAAGCCAGGTTCTAGCTGGAAGTATGACCTTCTCCAAAGTACCTCTAGACAGTGTTCCTTGCTTTGTTTAGTTGACTTTTCACAAGGACTATAGGTGTCGATAATTTTTTTAAAAGAAAGGAAGATAGTCAAAGACCTTCTTGGGCCTATAAAAGAGATGTTATAGGATAATGTCTTAAAAAGAAAGTTCTCAGTTGTTGAGAGACTTAAGTGGTGTCCTGGAACATTCCACCTATAGCTCTAGTAAAACACTCAATGTGTAGCTCATAACAAATCAGTCAGCACTTCACATTCAACCACTAGAACTAGCCACACTGACTTCAACTCCATGTTTCTTAGGTCTGGAGCCTTTTGTCAAGTTCCATTGGTTTATTAATATATAATTCGAAAACACCCAACCCAGAAGCAGTCAGTTGGCACCTATGAACAACTGATTCTCTGCCCATTAAGATTTCTCAACACCCTGAATACAGGTGCGTGTATGTGTGTCACTCAAACTCTGCCTTATGACTGCTCCATATGTTGCACTTTCCCCCTGAGGGCAGAGACAGTAAGCCAGAACATCCTTCCAAAATGGAGACTAGGGCAGAGAGGGCAGCAGACTGCAGGTCTCAGGCTCCACCAGGTACTTGTCCACATTTCACATTTTACATAGCGTCTGGCTAGCAGAGCTGTTGGGCCTCTGGGTTTGGGGCACTCTAGTGTTTTTCTATTCTAACCCAATAAAGAAAGATAAAAGAGAAGCCATTAGGGAATCTCAGGCACAGACCATCCACTGGATGGGGTGAAGACCTGGCTGAGATTCAGACCTAAGAACTGGTTCAGTTACTCCCATCGCCTCCTCTGTGGAGGCTGCTCAGAGGAAAAGCAACTCGGACCCAGGCTCTCAAAGGCTTCACCAGGACAGACAGAGCTTGTTCCAAGCAATTCCTTCAGGGTTGAAATTCCACTTCAGGTCTCAGCACCTACAGTCATTTTTCTTCCTTATTTATGTTTCCTGTGGAAAGTCTGAAGAAAAACCCGTGGAGCATCTTCTAAGTTTGCATTTGGAAGGGAGAAAATATGCCTCTTCTCTACTGGACAAACACTGAAGACATTGGGGCTTTCACAGCTCAAACACAAGTGGGTTTTCAAAGCCTCTGGCTGGGCAGCCCAGGCCTGGGAGCTGTTGGAGGGGAAGAGAGGGATGCAGCCACCTGGGCTGGGGAGGTTTGCTTTGGGAACAGAGCTTGGAATTTGTGAATTTTCTACTCCAAGCACATCCAAAAGGTGCAGCCCTAGCCCCTTCTGCACAAGCTCACCCAGGCAGTGGCACTTCTATCTGTCCCCGCCATGGAGCAAAGACCTCAGATGACCACCTCCCTGTCTGCTTGCAGCCCTGGGGAGGGGGTGAAAGGTTTAACGGAGAGGGTGCAGATGGACAAAGATGGTCTCAGGGGCTCTGGTTCTTCTCCCTGGGTGATACTGGGGCTAGAGCCTTGGGGTGATAGTGAAGGAAATAATTTTCCTTTACACATGCAAATTCGGGGCTTTTATACACTAATCAGGGAGACCACTGGGCAGTTGTTCCTATAAAGCTAGAACCAAGCGAATGGGAGATTCTTAAAGGTGCAGTCTAGCAGGTTTTCTTCCTTCCTCCCTTCTTTCCTTCCCTCTTTCCTCTGTTCCTCTGTCCCTCCATCTTACACTTCCTTTTTTTTTTTTCCAGGAGAGAATGATATAATAATGACCTCCTAAACACCCATCACTAGTTCAGTAAAAATCAACTCATGGCCAATCCTATTCGATCAGCAGCTGCATCCACCCCACCCACTTCCTGTGCCCCAACTGGAACATTTGCAGCAAATCCCAGCTATTATCAGTTTATCCACAGACACCAAGTTTTTGTTTTTGTTTCAGTATTGAACTCATGAACACTAAGGAATCTCCCCCCTTCACATACTTAGGAAAAACGTCCTTCTAGACCTAGTGTATTCATTCTCTCTCTCTCTCTCTCTCTCTCTCTCTCTCTCTCTCTCTCTCTCTCTCTCTGCTAGAGATTGAAACCCAGGGTGCTCTATCACTGAGCAACATCCTCAGACCTATTTAAATTTCTAAAATTTTGATATAGGGTCTCACTAAGTTGCTGGCCTCGAACATGTGATCCTCCTACCTCAGTTTTTATAGGCACCCACTGTGGCCACCCCACTGCAACTGAGCCTAGCTGTGAATTTCGCAAATCATTGCAGGGACTCAGGGAACCTCTGAAATGCACCCACTGACTTGAGATTTAAAACTGCAGGTCCACACGGAATCACTAGCTCCTGTGGAAAGCATTCCTTTCCATCATTTAGAGCTGTTAGCTCTTCCTTCGAAGGAAATGTCCTTCTTGTTTTAGTTGCAATTGGTATTTACTGAATGTACAGCGACTGCCCTGGGTCATCTTGGAGAAGAGTGACAGCAGGCCAAGGTCAGCAGTGACCCCAATATACTCACAGCCTTCAGTCCACTGGGTGGGCATCAGGAAGGAGGCCTCTTCCATGGCAGCTCTCTAGGGTTTTCTGTTGGTCCCCATTAGTGAGGTCTCTCGGCAGTTGTTAGTGTTTGTTTAAGTCCTTGTAATGTTTGTAAGACAAAGACCATGGATCTTCCTGTGACCTTCAAGTGTGGCTGGTAGTGAGAGCAAGGAGCTGATGGGAACATCCTTTTAACAAGTGAACAAAACCATGGGTCCGGGGCCTTTAAGACCTTCATGGGTGCCTGAGATGGATTAGGAAAGGAGAGGGGTTCCCTCGAGCCTGGACAATAGCCAGATATTTTAATGAGGAAACGAACTTCTGTGTTCTGTTTTTCTTTTGAGAGAATGTATGGAAACAACACTGTTTTAGAAGCCTGGGTTCTTCCAAGAGAGCAAAGCAGTGATCCCGCCGGAATGCCCAGTCCTTTGGCTGTTCCCCCTCCACTCCATGTCCCACCGCAGAGCCTGTAAACCTCGTGTCTGGAAATTCAGGGACAAGTCCACATGGTGCCTAAAGAGAAAAAAAAAGTGTGGAGCTGGTGCAGGGATACTCCGGACAACGCCTCAGGAGGAAATGCTGCCATGTGCACCGACACATCCTGGAATTGTAATAGAGTGAAGAGCCCATCAGCCAGGGGAGAAAGAGAGACTTTCCCCAAAATGTCCTACAACTACTGAGTAGACATGGTGGGTGGGGGGAAGGTGTAAATTCAGATTCATCCCTCATGTCATAAAATAGAATCAATAGTATGAGGGTCAAAGGTTGAAAGGTAGAAATTAAATCCTAAAAAAACTCAAAAGAACCATGAAAAATTTTTTGATTCTTTGAATGAAACCACAAAGAATAAAATAAAATGATAAATGTGACCATTTAAAGTAGAAAGTGTTTGCACTGTGCTCTCTCTGGAAACCTGGGAGGATCACATGGCTCTGCAAGTCCACCAACAGGCCACAGGTAAATCATGGTTCATCCATTCAGGAGAAGGCCAGGCAGTGCAGCCATTACTTAGAAAAGGAGGGGGTCTTTGTGATCTGTTGTTGGCTATTCTTCACCCTGTATTGACCTAAGGCCATGTTCTGTGCGGTGAGCAGCAGGTGAGTAGAAGAAACACAAGTGTAGTGAAGTTTGACCAAAGACATAAAGCTCTTTGGAGGCTGTTAACTGGGTTTGGAAGGAATAGAAGGGGCTTCCTGGTTTCCAAAGTGGTGCTGGTGACAGCAGGTTTGGCTGGGAACTAGTCCACATTTTGGTATGTGTTCTAGATCTCTTTTTAGCTCACTGCAGTATCTATATTTTTATTTTACCATCAGTGCCTTATTCAGAATAGACTTGCCCCTTCTTCAATTTTCAAATATGGTTGCTTCTGTAGCTGGGCAGTAACCTTGCAGGAGTGTTATTATTCTACCAGTTTAGAGCTCTCCACCTAACTGTAGAAACAGTACTTTGCACTTGAAGCCGACAGAGAAAAAGAAAGTAGACAAATAGGAAGGTCCCAGATCTCCTTTTATCTCTGATCCAAACTAGTTATTCCTTGAATGAGAGTCAGGTCAAGGCAAGGTCCAGAGTGCAAACTTTAAGCTGCACCAAAAAGCTCAGTAATCAAGATTAAGATTTTATTGCAATATTTCAAAGATAAAAACTAATGCAGAAAATACATGATGAACAAAATATCAACATTTTAAATAACGACAGGTCAGTATGACTGATTTTTCCTTTTGCCTTGGGCTCCAGTTTGGCTGGACACAGCACTGCTCCCCCAGTGTCTTATTTTCCCCATCTCTCAGTCAAGAGGATTATGGCCTTGCATCACCAAGGAGGCTGCTGGGCCCTGATGTTTTATGGCTTGGCAATGAAGTGCCATTGAATAATGAGAGAACATTTCACAAAGTGCTAATTGTGTAGCCCAGACAACAGTGCTGGTGGGGTGACAGAGCATCTTAGCAGAGACAAGAGACAGCAAGAGGGTCAAGGCAGCTGGAGGAGATAAAGACATTTGGCCAGCTTTCTCTTGGGCACAGGTCACCAGCAATGGGAGGGAGACCATGCTCTCTCCCTTCTTTCCTGAATCTACTCTGGAGCTGGGCTCATATCCAGTTTAAGCACAGAGAAGGTTCATTCAGGTGTGACTTGTGACCCACAGTTTGTGGCTAACAAAGCTTTCTAAGGATATCTGCAGGATGCTTGTAACCTGCACATGGAGGGGACGAAGGGAGAGGTACCTTGCTCTGATATCTTGTGACACAAAATAGTACAGTCCACCCTCCTTCTTTGCCCGGGAATGTCCAAGGAATCACAGCTTACTCTCTCATAACCTTCCTGAGGACACTGTGGTCTGTACTGAGCCCTCTCAGTTTGGCATGACATGAAGAAGATCTGTGAGCACAAAGCTCATAAAATTCTATGGCCATGTCAACACAAATCATCTCATCATCACACAGTTGGGGAATCCCAGTGTCCCAAAGTGAATCACTTGCACCTCCACATCACCCAAGTCAAGATGATAGTCTCCGTGAGACTCTGCAAATTGATGTTCCACCCACTGGGACAGCCTTGTTGCTTGTGGGACCCCGTTTCCTTAGAGCCTATTTCAGATGTACATTTCCCAAACCTTCACAAGCTGAGAGATGAAGACTCATCTCTGCAATGTCATTCATCACATCACATCACATTTGACTGGGGACGCCGAGGTTCTGTTTAAAACAACAAGAATATCTAACTCTTCAGGAAAACCCACCTCTTCTTTTTGGCCCTAGTGTTTCTCAGCTGCTTGCTGAGCTGTATGTAGGAGGGGCAGTTGAAGACACGTGGCATCGGAAAAAACAGTGGCCTCCACCCTGGATGGGAAGAATAGCTCCCTTCATGGGGACTGCACTGGGAGCCAGGGTTCTGCAGGTCCCAGGGCGAGGAAGTGAATCAGCCCTTCCTGACCTTCAGTCATCCAGGCCCCTTCAGTACCCTTTGGTGGTGTGGTATTTGGACATATTTTGTCAAAAACTAATGAACATCTCGCTTAGACGCTGGAAACAAACATAAGCCGCAGCCAATTCTTACACTTGCTGAGGGATGAATAAGTCCCTTTGGCTTCCCAGCCTGCCAGGCCCAACAAGTGAAGTTAGAGGTGAGTTGTTGGACTTCACATGGACTCATCCATCAGACTGTGACCCTAATTCGCTGTATGGCCTGAGAGTATCAGTTGTCAACATTGGGCATACATTGGATTCATCTGAGGGGCTTAAAAGCTGTTAATACCTGGGTTTCCCTGCCAAAAATCCTGACTTATCAGGTTTGGGGTGCAGTCACAGCGTTGGAATTTTTAAAAGTTCCCCAAGAGATTCAAATATGCAGTCAACTTTGGGAACCACTATCCTAGATCCACGCTTCTCAAACCTCAGTGTACAAACAAATGATCTCAGGATCTTGTTAAAATGTAGATTATGATTCAGTAGGTCTGAGGAGGAACCTGAACTTGTGTATGTCTGACAAGTTCCAGGTGATGTAATGCTGCTGGTCTACAAACCACACTTTGAGTAGCAACGACATGCTGCATGGTCCAATATGGTAGCTACCAACAATATATGACTAGTTAATTAAAATTAAAAGCAATTAAAATTAAGTAAGCTTTAAAAATTCATTTCCTCAATTGCCTTAGCCACATTTCAAGTGCTCTTAGCCACACTATTTCACAGCACATACAGAGAATATTTTCGTCATCCCAGAAAGTTCTGTTAGACAGGTCTTAGAGCAGCTGCTTGTCTCTGAACTTCTATTCAAGTTGCCACATCTTGGAATGTGGAAGGAAGATTTCTTGGTGGCAGCGACTGTCAAACAGTTCTGAACTGCTCACATAGTGCCTGTGTGCTATACACATAATAGGTGCTGAGTTAATACTAGCTCAGGTTAGGGTATTTATGTTTGACAGAGACTACTGTCAAAATAAGTGCTAGCCGATTAACTGATGTTTGCTTGGGTATCAGCATTCTAATGGAGTTGTACCCAGGACAGCTCAATGAACATGTTATCTTGGTGGACAATAGTTCTAAAGTTGACTGCATATTAGATAACTTGGGGAGCTATTATAAATCAGCACTGTGACTGCACACAAAACCAGTAAGTGACCATGTTGCAATGGGAATGTCTCCCTTACACCTGGCTTGCCCATGTTGCAGGCAAGAAAAAGCAGGGCTACATATGGCCTCCTCTACCAGAGTATCTGCCCGCCATTCATCATTATAGCCCTGGAGGTGACTAAGATGCCCAGGTGCAGCTTCATCTCTCAAGTCCAATTCAGAGGGGAAAAATTGAGACATTCTGTCTCCCTTTCGCTCTCTCTCTCTCTCTCTCTCTCCCTCTCTCCAGGCACTTGGCCTTGGGAAAGGGAAATGCCTGAAGAAGTCTTGCTTCCATTCCTGGGTAACGATCTCTTCTTGGGCAACTGGACACAGATGTATCTGGGCAAGGGATACTGAGTTCCAGAAGCAGAGGGAGCTCCGTCTGTTGTAGTCACACTGGGTGGGAAAATACACCTTCAGTCAAGTGATCTCTTGTTTTAACTTCACAGTGGTTGATTTTCAGACTCAATTCATGGATTGATAGTAAAACTAAATTCTGCTAGGATCAGACAGGTAGTGGAAAAGAAACCAGAGCTGGCATTTCTCATCACATGCAACCACCCCATTTTACTGGTGACGAACTGGAATCTCACAGAAGAAAGCTACATGATCAAGATCACATAGCAGGTTAGGTGTGAAATTGAGGTTTTCTGACTCCAGGGACAGTGTTCTTTTCACCACTCTACACCCAAGATACTTTCGAGAATGTATAAGTCACTCAAGTAGAACAGGAATAAAAATAGAATTTTATATAAATTTGTATCATATTTCACTGCATAATTGTCACTACAGCATAATTGTGGTACCCTGTTTTTTCAGTCCAAAAATTGATTTATAACTTTTTATTGAGTAATCACATGGTATAATTCTGTTCATCATGCCATTTAAAAGGTAAACAGAGAAGCAATCTGTTCACCAGTAGCATATGATGCACATGACTTCTCATGCACTGCAAGACCCCCAGCCTAGAATTCTCAGCAATCTGGCATTGTCAGTTTCTGAAAGCTGACTTACATGATTTGTTTAGTGCGCTGCAGAACTAATGCAAACACATCTTGTATGAGTGGTGCTGAGGATGGCACACCAGATCAGGAAACCAGATGGCAACATGGAAACTTCAGACACACAGTATTAAATTTTGTAAATCCATACTTCTCAACACTGTAGTAAATTTTCTCAAGTGTAATATTTTGACCACAATGTATAAATACGTTAACCTTTTTTTTCAGACCAGAAAAATGTTCACTAAACTCATGAAGAAATGACATGCCTTGATTTGGATTATTTAATTTTAATGTATATTCATGAGTATTCTGTGCATCTTAATCTGACAACAAAGATTGTTAAGCAATAAATGTTTTTTTTTTTTTAAAGTTTCACATAATGGTCACACCCACTTTTTTGCAAAAAAAAAAAAAAAGAAAGAAAGAAGAAAAAAGTACAGCATATAATGTAAGTGTTAAATGCTTTCTAGGAAGGTTGATAATGAAATTGCTTTTTTTCCTGTCTTCTCTTGACAGTCCACCACATCCTACTCCTAGATTCACTTTGTGTACTCCTGAGAACCAACCCTTTCCTCCACCCTATGCACAGATCTCAGCAATAAAGCAACATCTTTGATGAGTAACAGAGAGTAAAGGAAGGTGGAGCTATGAGCACCATCACCACAGGAAGTGTCCCCAAGCTGATGAAGAAGAGAATGGTGGCTTCTTCTGTGGGTATACAGACACAACCCACTGGACATTTGCAAGTCAAGCAGCCCAAGACATCAAGGTGGTCTCACTCAGTTCCTAATAAGTGCATGAACTTACATTAGCCAACATTTCTCAAATTTGCTTAGTTTTTCTCTACCCCAGTACTGATCAAGTTACTTACCTGGCTAGAAAACCACCCCAATGTTTTCATCTTTGAGTACTGTCTCCATTGAGACTGTCTCTTCAAAGGTAATCCCTGACCTTTACTTTAATGTCAAAGACAAACACAATGCTGGGCCTGGTGGTGCTCACCTGTAAACCCAGCTACTTAGGCGGTTGAGGCAGAAGGATTGCAAGTTCAAGCCCAGCCTGGGAAATTTAGGGAGACTCTGTTTCAAAATAAAACAAAAAGGACTGGGAATATAGCTCAGTAGTAGAATGCTGGCTCAGCATGTGCAAGGCCCATGGATCAATCCCTAGCAGACAAAGCAAAGCAAAACAAAACACAAACAAACCCCCAAACAAATAAACAAAACAACAAAAAAAGGCAAATACACCAAAGTGCTCATTTCCAAGGCATTACAAATCTAAACTTCCCTAAGTGCTCAGTAAGTATAATCTCACCAAAAGTGCAAAAACAAAAAACAAAAAACGCAACTATTAATTAAGTTCACAAGTACAGTATTGGATATTTACAATACTGGTAGAAGGGAAGATGTGATGTTTGCTGTCCTGTCACTTTTGCCAAGCCAGCATTCCTCAGGCTCTTTGCTCCCAGGTGCTTTGCCTGTAATTGGGACCCTTGGCCACCAGGTGGACACTCTGTCTCATCTGTGGACTCTGAATGATGTGTCATCTGTAGCTTTCCATTTAATTGAATCTTCCCTACAATAGAACCCATTACTAATACAACTAAGTATAAAGATCATGGGGAATCAGAATATGTAACGTACAAATAAATACATGATTCCAAGCAAGATCTAAAGAACCTAGGTACATTCAGGGATCGTTTTCATTCATTTAAACTGTTCTCTGATTGTGAAACAGCATTGGTGCTAACCAAAGTTGAAAAGACCCCACTTCTCTCTTTCATGTTTTTGTTCTAGATCCTCTAGAGCTTCTAATCAAACCAAACAAAAAGGATTTGCAGGTAGTTTTCTTCCAAGTATTGGTCTTTCTACAATATATCCAACTTGTCCCTTGGTGTAAGCTGGTAGCTACTGATAGTTACCTGGGTCTCCCTAGGTAAGCTTCATGATAAAGTTAGGAGGTCCTGTTTTCCTTCCTGTTCTCCTATAAGTCATACTGAAATATTGGGTCTATTTATCCTCAGTGCCAAGTTTCCTTCTCAGGTTATACTGAAAGTTTGTGAGCTCAGAGTTTGTGTTACTAACTGACTTCACAATAATTACAGTATCTTCAACTTCATACCTTAAATTCCAGGATATCCATCAATCAACCCAGAGCCTATCAGTTGTAATCCAAACTCATAAAACATAACTGTTCAGACAAAGATTTTAACAAGACCCAACTAAATTAAAAACAGAGAAGTGAGGTTGTCTTTGTGTGTGTGTGTGTGTGTGTGTATGTGTGTGTGTGTGATTGTCTCTTTATGTTATGATAGGCATGTAGTAAATAAACAGGGTGGAGACCAAAGAATGAGATACTAATGACAATCAACCTTTACTCTGAGTCTCCCAGGTAAAGCGCTCTGCTGAGGCTTCACCCATGTTACTTCATTTACTGATGCTCAGGGTGCTATGCACAGTGGAGCTAAAGGAATGCTGGCTGAGGAACGAGACAGGGAAGGGGACAGGGGGGACAGCAGAGTGGGGGAGACAAAGAGGAAGAGTCAGGGCACTGGGTGGGTTTTGAGCTAAGGAGCGGGCCTGAAGGCTGGAGTCCAGGAGTGGGGGTGCGGAAGACAGCAATGCCCTGGCTGCCCGACACAGGTGTCTTTGGTGGGGGCAGACAAGGTCCCGCACTAAGTTTGCGGCACACTCTGTCCTTCTGCTCCCTTTCCAAGTTGTTTTTGGCTGCAGAGCCAACTAGAAACTTACCACATGTTCCCCTGAGCTTTTCAGGGACTTCCTGAAGGGCAGACCCACTCCCAGAGCAGGATAAACTTAGATTCCAGGGGCTGCCTGGCTTTCTCTGAGTGGTGCATACCTTGCTAGACCCAGAAAAAAATCCAGTCAACTCCTTGCCTTCAATGATACTGCCCACCCAGAAGCACTCATGTCAGGAATCCCTGAAGGGCACTGCTTCACGTTGATTGAGGCTGTAGTAGGAAGGAGGGAAAGTTAACAAATCTACTTCCCTCCCAGCTCTGCCATGACATTTCCTATGGAATCCAGATGTCAAGTTCTAATCATGGATCAGGCTCTTCCTAGCATGATCCCATTTCCTATTGGAGAAATGGAATATTGGAAAGTGAGCTCCTGTCTATCTCAGGAGCCAATCTCCCGGGAGTTACCATATTCACACATCCAGCAGCAGGCTTTTCCATTCCTCTCTCAGTCTGTTTTCTGTAGCTGTAACAAAATACCTGAGACTAGGTTATTTATAAGGAAGAAGTATATTTTGACTCATGATTCTGGAGACTGGGAAGTCTGAGGGCATGGTGCTGGTGAGGGCATCATGTTGCTTAAAATCATGGTGCAAAGGGGAAAAGCAAGCAGGTGTATGTTGGAAGAGAAGAACAAATGAGCTAGTGTCACTTTAGAAAACCCACTTGCAAGAATGAATCCACTTCTGCAAGAAAGGCATTTAATCCACTTAAAGACATAATCACTTCCTGAAGTCCCCACCTCCCAGCTCCACTATGATGGCAATTTTCAACATGAAATTTGCGGGGAGAGGGGGAAGCCATATTCAAAACATAGCACTCTCCTTAACTCCTGTCTCCTTTCTGCCACCTTAAACCCAGGCCCCCTGACCTGCCTGCATTTAGGGCACATGTGAGCCCAGGCATCTTAACTGCTGGCCATGCCAACCACACCTATTCAAGGCTAGACATTATCTATTCATCTACCAGCAGTTAGACCAGATTTCTTGAGTCTTTTTTTTTTTTTTGGTACTGGGGATTGAACCCAGGGATGCTTTACCACCGACCCACATCCCCAGCCCTTTTTGTTCTTTATTTTGAGACAGGGTCTCACTAAGTTGCTTAGGCCCTGACTAAGTTGCAGAGGCTGGCCTTGAACTTTTGCTCCTCCTGTCTCAGCCTCCCAAGAGGCTGGGATTACAGGCATGTGCCATAATTCCCATAATTTCTCCAGTCTTAATGAGCAAAGGAGGTATTTGATGAGCTTGGTAAAGGCTAACTCTGATTTAGTAGATTCTGTTTTTCTAACCCAGGGTGGGTTGAGGCTGCTAGTCCATGAACCAAACTTATATTTGCTGAATTTAGAGCACTCACTAGGCGACAGCACTGTGCAGAAAGATTTTGTAGGGTAAATTTTCGTGTTGAAGTTATGGCCTCTGCTCTCGAAGAGGTAAATGAATAGATTCACATGGGATTTCTTACACATTTTGGGGATGGATGGATAGATGCATGAATGACTTAAGGCACAATTCCATGTACTGGTTGTGCACAAGTTCATTAAGAGTTCTGAAAAGTCAGACAGATGGGAGGTAGAAGCCACCCATCTCCCATGTCTCATGAGTTATTGGCCTCTCAAATGTGTTCACTGGCTCTTGGAAATGACTGTAGTCTGATGTGGAATCAATTGCTTCATATGGAACTTCTGCTAGGAGTGCTCGAATGTCTCTGCATTGAGGTATTTGTTTTCTTCCCTGCACCCCAGAACCATCAAGAGCTGACACATGTTCCTTAAAGCCAGAAAATTGTGCACTTCAAGAAAATGCAATATTGTGCTTGTTTAAAAAAAATGAAATGGGGAAATCATTTATGGATAAAAATTTAGCTAGTTTTCAAAAAGTAAATTTGACAAACTCAGACATCTTTATTCACAGCTCCCAGAAGCCTAGCTAGTAGGAGATAAGTAAAAGGGAAAAGCGAGAAGTAAGGTCTGAGTCAGATGCAGTAACAACTAGCACCCTTCAAGGAGTCTTATGTGTCTGTCCTTGATTTCAACCCTTACTTCTGTGTCTTATTTCCAGGGTCCTCATGGCTGACTCTACACTGTTCTGGAACCCCTGCCATACCTTCTGGTTCACTGGTACTTCTTTGGTCTCCTACAGGACCTGTTCTATTCTATCACCGTACCTCTGCATTGGCAAACCCCACCCATTCTTGGAGACTCTCCCAGGAAACCTTCCTCAGCTTACTCTGTGGTTTCCTTCCCCTCCCCCTTCCCTCTTCCCACTCGGCTTTCTCACCCCTTCTCTGATCTCCTCTCCTCTTAATTTCTTTCCCTTTCTTTACTTTTCCTCAATCATTAGTGCCTTCTCTTCCCTTCCCTTCCCTGACTTTCTCTTCCCTTCTCTTCTTTCTCCCTGTCTCTCTCGTACAGAGTACCTTTCTTGCAATATTCCTTATTGACATTTTTCTCTCATATCCCGTACAGATTTGGAGGTGGCATCTGAATCCTCCACGTAGCCCCACTTCATACAGAAGTGGGTGTTTAGTACAAGTGCTAAATGAATTTGTATGGCTCTGGGACAGGACTGAAGAGACTGGGTGGGATTCTTAATGCTGTTTGCATTTGAGAATATATAGTAACACATTTATGCTTTTATGGAATGGAATGTACACCATAAATCTGGAAAAACCCTATCCTGGACAGTCCTGATCCTGTTACTCTGCTCCAAAAATGCCAAAGGAAAACATAAACACATCTTGAAAGGCTGTCTGAATCCAGCCCAACCAACAGAGTTTGGGTGTCACAGAGGGAGCTGTTCCCACCCCAGCTCTAGGGCTGTCTGTGTGAAGTGTGTGCATTCACCACCTGCCATATTTGGGGTGGTTTTAACTCTTTGGAATGTGAATCCTTCCTCACTTTACCACTATTTTTAAATAGGATTTATGTAGAGGAAGAGAAAGAGATCTTTTCTTTAGGGTCTGCCTACAAATATCTTTCTCTGTGTCTGCGTGAGTCTAAATTTAATATGTCTATAAAAGAGAGAAAATAGTGAAATGGCTATTTTTGTCTACACATCACAAAATTAATGACTTAATCCATCTGTTTCACTGAGTTTGTCTGATTTGACACTAATCATATCTGTTTAACTACTAACTGTTCTATCTACTATTATGCATGTTGTGCTTAGAGGTAAGTGAATGATCATGGTCATTTGGACTTTCTCCTCAGTCATTCATGCCTATTTTCTACCAAGTAGGGAAGACAGAGAGCTTTGTTTTGAGTATAATAGCTCCAGAGACTGTGGCACTTCCTCACCTATCTGACACATGTTCCTTATATAAGGAACCTCATATAAGGTTTCTCACATTAGGTAAGCAAACATTTATTTTCATTATGCTTTTAATTAATTTTTATGGATGCATCATAGTCATGCATAATAGTGGAACTCACTGTGACATATTCATACATGCACATAACATAATTTAATCACTTTTAATCCCCAGTACCTCCTCTTTTTCTCCCCTGCTTCCTCTGGCTGGTTCCCTTCCTCTACTCTACTGATCTCCCTTCTAATTTCATAAAGTTTAAAATGGAATCATATTTCCCTGTCTTTTCTGAGACAGGGAAATTAAACCTAAATTAACATTCTACTGGACATTTAAGTTCATCATTATTAGCCGCAGGGATTGTAGCAGTTGCTGTAAATGAGAACAAATGAGGATGATAGGGAACCTTGATGCTGTGCCCTATAACCCTAGACTTCCATGTCTTGTGTCCATCATGTCAACCTCATGTTGCTTCTTTGTCTCCTCTCTTTTGGTCCCTCCTTCCCATTTTATTGCACTGTCTCCCAACAACTGCTCTCTTCTCTTATGTCTATTGTCTGCCTCAAATCCGTGAGGTCAGATGATGCTACTTGTTAATACATTATGTAAACTATGAACTCACAGACACAGTAAAAGGTATTTTACTATACATAAAATGTATAAGCTTTAGTGCATAACATAAGTTCTGGGCTATTCAGAGGAACATTTCCCCTTCTTTTAGATCTTGGGATAATGCTCTGGATAATGAGATGGCTGGATAAATAATCTTCAAATCGGTGATTTTTTTGATTACATATAGGCTCAATTTTAGTTTGAATCACAAATTAGAGGTTTTGAAATTGTAGTTACTTGGATTCATGGACAGGTAACATACTAATATTAATGTTTAGTTGGCTTTAGAATTTAAATAATTTCAATAGTTTATTTGGGCTTTGTCATTTAAAATTTTAATTTTATTTTGCTTTTGTCAATTCCTATCTCCAGTGAATATGAAACATGGGAGCTTAAGGTCAACAGGGTAGCATCAATGACCCTATAGTTCTCAGGGTTCTCATCTTACAGTGAAGAAGTGGAAAACTAAACTTGGTTTTTTCAATGATCATTGAAAAGAATCCAGAACACTTATATGTAGATACAACCTATTGGCAAAGAAGAATTACAGAGTTGAAGAATGAAATTAAGAATACATTGGTAATGCAAGTATATACCACTCTGCTGTCCACCAACCTAGGTTGTTAGGGGATAAATTTCAATTTTTTTTCATATATTTTAATGTTTTCTCCCAAACTTTTTTTTTTCTATTGAAATTTTTTTACCATTTGTATTTGAGGACAATTGCTTGAATGTCTATCTTTGGAACTGCTTATTTATTTATTTATTCCAGAGATTGGACCACTGAGCCACATTCCCAGCCCTTAGTGAGACCCAGCCCAGGGTCTCACTAAGTTGCTTAGGGTCTCATTAAGTTGCCAAGGCTGCATTTGAACTTCCTACCCTCCTGCCTCAGCTTCCTGAGCTTCTGGGATTACAGGCGTGCACCACCATGCCTGGCTTGTAGTTGCTTATGTATTGGTTGTATCATAAAATAAATCCTACTTTACATCTAAATTCGTTAACCCACAAGTTCTTACCTATGTGCTAATAAGACCACAAGTAAAATTGTGTTAAGTACATTTATTGTCCCCAAGGAGCTTCCATACTGGTGAGACAAGACCAGTGAAAATAAGAGAGGAGAATGATATACATTAAAAATGTAGGTAGCTTAAAGTACAAGTGTGGACATAGGCTATAAGATGCCACAGAGATCCAGAAAGGCAGGGAGACATTGCATTCTACAGATATTGGGAAAGGCTTCTTAGAGATCTGAGGGAATCTTAACAAGTGTGCAGAATTTGGTCATTCTACCTTCTAGGTGGAGAATACAGGACCCATGGCCCTAAGGAGAACATAGGACCCTGAAGGTTTGAGGTGAGCTGTCTTCTAGCAATAACTGGAGCTGGGGAAGGACCTAGAGATGGATACAAGGCCTTGAAGATTGAAGAATGGGGAGGCAAGGAAGGTTCATGGTAGTTAAAGGAGATGTTCTACAGTGGTCTAATCCTCCAACATCTCCATCTGCACCCGACAAAACATGGAATATCTTTTAAACAATAAAAGTTATTTCCCTTTCCGGCCAGCATACTTGTACAGAAATTAAATTGTCACACACTTGGAACTTCTGAGAAGCTTCAAAGGGTGAGGTGGGGTTGGGGGAAGCCCAAAACCCCTCCTGCAAGTATGAACCAGGGTAGCGGTGGGAGCTTCTTCCAAGTGCTCTCAGCTTCTAGGAGGAACCCAGCTCCTTGGAGAGGCCAGCTCTGCTTAAGTCAAACCCTAAACTCTGAGTTTCATTTTGCCTTAAGTTCTTTGCGGCACCATCTCATTCATGAGGAAGAAGGTCTATATGGGAAATATTCCTCTTTGGCATCAAAGGAAACACCAGGGACCAACAGAGGAAATCAGCTGGGCTCTGGGAGAAAGCAGTTTGGGCTAAACTGAGGGAAGGCAATCGTCGGGGGAGGCGAGGTGAGGTGGGAAGCCGAGGGCCAAGGGACCAACTAGGAAATTCTGGCGCTTCTCCCCTAGCTCACAGAACTCCGTCCAGCTGGAGCGGCCTCCCGGATCCCTGGCCGGGGACGCAGTGACCAACCGCCCCTGGCCAGAGCTTCTCAACTCCTGCTAGCAGCGCCCACTCCCCCGCGGGCACTCCCGGACCCCCGCCAGGAACAGTAGACACCACGTCTGAGCCTGGAAGTAGACAGTCCCTCCTCCTCCATCCGGGCAGCGTGCACCGTGCACCGTGCACCGTGCACCGTTTGTCTCAGCTCCCTAGTTTCTCTGCGGCTCCTCCCGCCCGTTCCTAGGGCCTGCCCCCGCCCCCCACACCTTCACACAGGTCTCCCTCTGTGCAGGAACACACAGGCCCCTTTCCTGGCCGTCTGCTCAGGCCAACGTCTGCCTAGTCTCCAGAGGACACTCTTTCATCGCTCAGAAGGATGGGGGAGGGATGGAAGTGGGGGGACTTCGCTCTGAATCTCCAGGTGGGAGACCAGGGTCAGCTACTCGGGGAACGTGCCAGTAGATGGGTCGGGGCAATCTCCAAAACTGGCCCTACCAACCCATCTTCAAGATTAAGGACTCCGGACAATTCATGAGCTCCCCTCTGCCACCACTTCCAAAGGCCCAAGCAATGCCCCTTCTCCCCCTACTGCTATTGCTTTCCTCTTTCCTCCCTTGTCCTTTTCGGTCCTGGGTCTAGAGCTCGTGGCATGTGCCTCTGCAAATAACCCCCTCCCCTTCAAACCCGGTAGAACCCAGAGGGGAGGGCTGTGAGGCCCCCCTTCCCGCCTGTGGATGGAGGGGGCAGTGCCGCAGTCCCAGGTGGAGGGGGGCCGGGGACCATCTCATCGCCCCGCCCGATCAGGCCACTGGGCACACAGGGGTGGGGGGCGAGAAGCCCGGCGGGTGGAAAGGGGGGTCCGGCCTGGGCAGGTGCGGGCTCTGGCAGGGCCCGGGCGGGCTCCGGGGGCGGGGTCTCAGGTTACAGCCCCGCTGGGGGCCGGGGGGCGGCCCGCGGTTTGGGTGAATTTGCCAGCCTAGAGAGGGACCGGGTGCATATAACGGGCGCCGCTGCAGGGAGAAGACGCAGAGCGCTGCTGGGCTGCCGGGTCTCCCGCCTTCTCCTTCTAAACCAAGGGCCTCCTGCATGAGGGCGCGGTAGAGACCCGGACCCGCGCCGCGCTCCTGCCGCCTCGCTGCTCTCCGCCCGGGCCCGGCTCCGCCAGGCCCCGCGGTGAGCCATGATCCGCCTCGGGGCTCCCCAGACTCTGGTGCTGCTGACGCTGCTTGTTGCCGCTGTCCTTCGGTGTCAGGGCCAGGATGTCCGTAAGTTGCCCACAGTTCCTGCTTGCTTCTCTTCAGTGCGTTCTTTCTCATCCTCGTCTCCAGCCTGCTGTGGCTCTGGAGCGGATGAGTCGGTGTTAGAGAGGCTGTCGGAGTGGTAGAGAGTCGAGATTTAGGCGCAGGATATGAGGGACTCACTAAGCCTAGTTCTGAAAGTGAAGGGCTCTGTTCCAGCGTCCTCTGCGCGGATCGCGGCTGGAGGCATTTGCAGGTCTCTATATTGAGCAAGAATATTGAACTTGTAAAGGATCCGAGAAGTTTGCGCACCGATATAAACACGCTCTTTTCCATCAGTTCTGATAGGTGCACAAGCGTTCAACTCGCCTCGCTAAAGCACTTCGAGTTCAGCAAAACAGACTATGGCCCATCGAACTTAGAAGAACTAGGAAAGAGATCGATCCAGGGAGCGAGCAAACGCGTAAAGGTTGACTCCATAACCTTCCAGGGGTTGGAGGTTAGGGGGTTTAAAGAAGAGTTAGACAAAGAGGACTAACTCTGACACTGGTGGGCTGGAATCTGAGGCCACAAAGAAAGGCTTCGGAGAGGAGCTCCGGGACCTCAGCGCCTTTCTTGAGTTCCCTCCCCCTCCAGGCTGAACCCAGAGTAAGGTGCAGCCCTCATTTCGGCTTCCCCCTTCCTCTCTTCTGGTGAAGTCTACAGAAGCTTCCCTTAGGAGAGGCCTTCTGAAAGGCGAGATAGCATTCCAACCAGACCTGCTTTTCAAATGACCCTGAAAATAGCACCCCCACCCTGAGGTCTTGCCCCCATTCCTTCACGAGGTACTACAATGAGTTACTTTTCTAAGCTTCTGGAATTCACTGAGCCAGGCTGCCCGTGTGTGTGTGTGTGTGTGTGTGTGTGTGTGTGTGTGTGTGTGTCAGGGGAAGGGGACATGGCTGGTTGGTTGCTGTAACTTGTTTCAGCGGAATGTTGTTAGAGATGGCAGTTTTACAGTTTGGTCCAAAGGCAGTTCGGACCGCACCTTTTCACTGCCCCCTTTGAAAAAGTCCACTGTCTGGGATTATATTCAGGACAAACGAAGCCTGGAAAGTGTATTAGGTAAAGAGGATTTTTTTCCACGTGTTTGGGCACGTTTCCGATGGCTGGGATTCCAGCCCCGTCTTTGTATGTTGCAGATTGTAAATCAATCGCAGGTGAAACTTTTTGGGGGGGAGGGGGATCAAAGTCTCTCTTCCTTGGAGGCTGGTGCGCTCTCGCCTGCCACCAGGCTGTAGCCAGAGATGGTTTGGAAGACTGCGGACCCAGGCGGACTTTCCGTTCATTAGAGACTGATTCCGGCGGGGGCAGGGCTGGAGTTCGCTGTGCAGCAAGAAGCCAGGGAGAGAAGGCTGGCCGCATCGCCGGGTAGTGTACTAAGCTTGAGTCCCGCTCCGGAGCATTTGGGGAATATCGTGTGCCCGGACGTGGTCTGGGCTCAGACTGTATTCTTGTTCAAAATTTGCAAGCACACACCCAACAAAGCTGTCTTCTTGACTGTCCTCCGCCTAAGTGCCGAATGAGATTTAACAGGGTGACTAAAATGATCCCCCAATTTTCCATTAAAGATTAGAGGCGCTCGCTTAAGTGGCAGAGCGTTCTCCCCCGCATCTTTTCCGGCATGGAGTGAATTCCACAGCTCTTTGGGTCCAAACCTTCCAGTAGCCGCTCCTCCTCCCAAGGGAAGTTGAACCGCTGATTTTACACACAGGCTCGTCCCCTTTACTCCGGGCGCACCCCCACCCCCGCATCGCCTTGGGTCTGCAGACCCAAAGATGTGACGTGGGGGAAAAGCGCAGCCTGCGTGGACGTCAGGAATGTCAGAAACCTCGAATCCGCCACGCCCCTCCTCCCCATCTTTCCACGAGTTTGAGAAACTTCTTGGCGTCCGCGTCTTTGACCCACATCTGCATTTCACAGCCCTCGCCTCTGAAAGTGCCCCTGGCTCAGGGGAGAGACTTCAATCCTCCTTTGTGAGGCTGTTTGCGTTAGGAGATTGGCAGCGATGGCTTCCAGATGGGGCTGAAACCCTGCCCGTATTTATTTAAACTGGTTCCTTGCGGAGACCTGTGAATTGGGCTCTGTATGCACTCGAGAAAAGCCCCATTCATGAGAGGCGAGGTCCAGTGGGTTCCCCGGGACTCCCTGACCCCCTCTCCCACAATGCCCCCCTGTACCAGCCCGCCACCACCTCCCGGGCTCCAGCCCTGCGCGAAGAGGCGGCAAAGCAAAACAGTTCCCCGAAAGAGGTAGCTTTTAATTGGTCTGCCACAAAGAATCACTTATACGGCGCTTGGGTAATGAAGGGAACCGGATCAGGCGCGCAGGGATGCTATCTGCAGCCGTTTTCGTGCAGCAATTATGGTAGTGCTGGTCTCCTCCGTCCACACCTAGGGGATCCGGTTACGATGCTGGCTCCTTTCAGGGCCAGTCATTTAATCCCACATTTTACTCTCCCAGTGTCTGCAGGCGAGCCGTGTCCAGAGCCTCAGCCACAAAGAATCTGCCAGTGGCTCTCACACCCAACTCTGCCCAGCTCCGCCCCTGCGCCCGCGCATCCCGCGGGTTGTTCTTAGAGAAATCTGATCCGCTTTCTCCACGCACCCGCCTCTCCCGGCATTTCCCCCTTTCCTTCCTGGGCCCTCTTGGATGAGAGTGGGCTCTTCCATAGTCTAGAACGGGCACCATTACCGACGTCCCCTCTCCTCCTTCACCTTGCTCGTCTTCTGCATTCTATACCTCCAACTATTTTAGCGGTGGGTGTGAACCAGCAGCTTCGATGTTTCCCCTGGGATCTCCTCACCTTCCCGATGATGACTATCTTACCTAAAGGGTAAATGGATTTCTTTTAGTGGAAAAGAAAAAAAGCAACATTTATCTTGAAATTTGTACTCTGCTTCAAGAGCAGTGGGCAGACCCGTTACTCTCCACGCTTCCTGGGTTTGTGGCTCCGTCCTGTTATTCATCCCCTGCTGTTGCCATTGCTTTGGGGATTTTGATGAGAAAAACAGCGCTGGGCGCTCCCTAGCACGTGGTGCGGGCTCTTCAGCCCTTGGCGCTTAAAGGACTGCTCTTGTCAGCACAGGTTTCATTTGCAGCATGAATTCCAGACGGCAGGGCGCTGGTGGAGAGGGACCAGTCCGGTGCTATTCTTCATCTGCATTCTTGGAGGCCAAGCCTGGTCTGGCCAATCTTAGCCCAGGCCAGGCACTTAAAGTCTCCTGCCCCCCAAATTGGGGTGCTGTCTGAAGAGGGAGACAGGGCCTCTCCAGGGAGGGCCACACGGGAGGGGTCAACCCTGGGGGTTCTTCGGCCTGGCTTGTCTCTCAAGTCATTTATTAGTCTGCTCTGGCCCCAAGTGTGTTGTTCAAATGTGCCTGCTCCTCTTCCTAAATTAGTCCTAATGCTAACATGGCATAAAGTATTCTAATTCTAATATCCCTCCTTTCCCTGTCCCCCTCCCTTATATATCCATTTTGTGGAGCCTGTCCACAGATTCTAATTTTATGGATCTACATTCTCTCTGAATTTTAGCTGTCAGTTATATTTAGCAAATTCCACAATTCCTAGAGGAAGGTGAAAAGGAAGACCTCTCTTCTCTTGAGCTTCTCACCGTTCTTCTGTCTCCTCTACCTTTAAACTCCTTGACGTACTGTTCAGTCTCATCTCCTCCCCCCACTCACCTTCCAAATTACCCCCATCACCAGGTCTCCCCCATATTGGATGGATGAAAAGAATATAATACATTGAAACCCCTTAACCTTAATTGCTGGGTCAGAATTTTCACTGTGAATAGAGAACAGAGTGCAAGGCACATACTAAATATTTGTGGACTGCATGGAAAAATGAGTGAATTTTAGAAAAGAATAATTTAAAAATTTTCTCTTTTAGTTGGGGCCCACATTCTTCAGCATTTCAGTGATGTCAAGTTGACCACGACCTCTTTCTCTTTCTCTTCTGGCTCCCCACCCCATCTGCCCTTCGCTCTCTGCTTGCCCCTCCCCACTTGGTGCAGAGGAGGCTGGCAGCTGTTTGCAGGATGGGCAGAGGTATAATGATAAGGATGTATGGAAGCCTGAGCCCTGCCGGATCTGTGTCTGTGACACTGGGACTGTCCTCTGCGACGACATAATCTGTGAAGACGTGAAAGACTGCCTCAGCCCTGAGATCCCCTTCGGAGAGTGCTGCCCCATCTGCCCAGCTGACCTCGCCACTACCAGTGGTCGTAATTTATTTATTTATTGTTCAATATAAATAAATTACTTGCAGGCACAGCACCACCCCACCCCACCATGGATGTTGGTCATCTCTGCGAAGCAGAGGGGCTGGTTATCCATGGGACCCCAGCAGCAGAAAGGGGCAGAAAGGAAAGGCCACTTCTCATTTGTAGGTTGAAAACCAGTGAGCCTGGGACACTGGAGGGGTCCTTCCTTACCCAGCATCTCCAAAAAATATGCTTCTGACACATATGGAAGTACAGATGTAATTCCATAAAAGTGCCTTCTCTGAAATCAGACCTGCCAATTACTAGAGCCACAATGGAGAGCAAATAGTCTGGCCAAACCATGAGTTAATTCCTCCTCTGCCACCTTCACCTTGTCATCTCCATGGAAGACCTCCAAACATATGGTCCTCAGTATAGAGGAAACTCTGCCAGAGAGTAGGGAGACAGAGGAGGAGGATTGCACTTTGAGGTATGGAACATTGGTGGTATTTCCTCTTTGCTTTTAACTCCCTTGGACTTGACCACCAATTGAGAAGTTAACAGAAGGAGGAGGGGGCTGGGTTCTGGAGTTCAGTGGTAAAGGGTGAAGATGGTGCTATGGTAGAGCCCCGTGTGCCTGCACTCTGGTGGGTAGTTATAAACTGCCCGCCAGAATCAGTGCTGGTGGATGATGATGTATGCAGGGACCCCTCCCTAGCACTCAAACAAATGTCCTGGTTCACTGTAGGATGAGTGGTGACACATGTCTCGGTTTCTTGGGTGACCCTCACTGTTCCTTTCCTGTCTAAGAGGAGAGGACAATTGAAAGGGGAGTGAGAAGTTGCCTTTCCTTAATACTTCCCTACCACAGGCTCCTTGATGACTGAGGGGTCCAGACCAGTGAAGTGTTGATTGCCCATAAGATTTCTCTGCTGTGGCTGGGGAGGGAATCGATTTGGGATTTGGGGTGGCCCTGGCTGCAGTGCTTTTGGTAACTTCTATGTCCTGCTGTTTTTTGTGCTTGCTTCAAGGAGACACAACTCCAATGTAAGACTTTCTAAATCCCTAATCTCTTCTTCTGGGAGGGCTTAGGGTTGGGAAGGGCTTCTGGCTTTCTTCCTTGATGGCTGATTCCAGCTTGGGTTCTTTATTTTCTCTTTGCTCACTGGGTTCATTTGCATGCTGCCTGGTTTTTGAATAACAAAGTCTGGGACCCCTCCATTTCTCATGGGTCTTCAACAACCCGAGGGCCACAGTGACCTTAACATTCCAACAGAGGGGTTCAATGGAGTTACAAGAAGTTGCCTCCTTCCTTGGTTGTGTCCTCTGATCCACTAAAAAGAGTGTTTGAATGATAAGAACTTATCCATCTTAAAAATCTTACCATCTCTTCTATTTTTTTCCTTTGCAGGAAAACCAGGACCAAAGGTAAAGGCTTTTTTCATTTGCTTTTGTATTTCCATCTTCAGAAGCAATGCTAGGCTGAACTGGCCTAAGGTTCTTTATTTACTTATTTATCTTATGGTACTAGGGATCAAACCCAGGGTTTTGCTTTACCCATGAGCTGCATCCCTAGCCCTGATTATTTCCTTACATATCAGAAGATGTCTGTTTCAGAGAGCATCTCAATATTAGGACTGCTAGATGTGGTTTTGCACTTGGGGTTTAGTGACTTACTCAGCTTAACCCTGTGAATGTTTCATGTTTCAGGGACAGAAAGGAGAACCTGGAGACATCAAGGATGTAAGTACACATTATTCTCACATCACGAGCATCTGCTGCTCTAAATGGTTGTTGCTTGTACACTCCTCTAACTGACCATCCTGTGGGTCTCTCACAGATCGTAGGACCCAAAGGACCTCCTGGGCCTCAGGTAAGAAAGGGAGAAGTCCCTTCCTCCATCCCTTCCTTGCTGCATCTGATTTACTAATCTGCAGGTTCCTGAACTTGTGGTCATCTCACCATGTTCTTCACTTTCAGGGACCTGCAGGAGAACAAGGACCCCGAGGTGATCGCGGTGACAAAGGTGAAAAAGTGAGTAGAGAACAACACTGCTTGACCTCTGTAGACTCCCCAGGTCCTCCAAGGCCACCACGTGCCTGACTACATCCTCTAGAGCTGCCTGTAATCAGATGGCTCTTGAAGAAACACTGCTTTCCACTGACGCCCTTGTCTTTTTCTGCTAAGGGTGCTCCTGGACCTCGCGGCAGAGATGGAGAGCCTGGAACCCCTGGTAATCCTGGCCCCCCTGGTCCTCCTGGCCCTCCTGGTCCCCCTGGCCTTGGTGGAGTAAGTATCCTTATTTCCCCTTCCTTCAGGCTGTCCCTCCAGAAATGTGGCTTCTAAATTGCTACTTGCACTTACCTGGCTGGCTCCCAGGGCTGCCAGCAGTGTGTACATAGCCTGTCCATGGGTTTTGCCCCCAGGCCTATAATTGCATGGAATCATATTAGGCATGAGACTGTGGTGCTACAGACTGACTGCCCCCCACAACTCACTGGGTTTCTATAAAGAAAGTTTTCAGTTACCTGATTTCCTGGCCTCTGTGCCATGTGGTTGATTCTTGGGGGTGGGTTTAGGGGTTTAGGGAAAGGATGACTGGGCACTTGTATTTCTTTGGAAGAGGAGTGACCACTGTCCTTGGAAGACATTTATTCTTGTTCCTTGCCAAGTACATTCCAAGCAACTATTCATTCTCATGAAAGAGCCCCACTGAGTAAAGGTGTGTGGCTAAAGCTGTGCTTGGAATTAAACCAATCAACAAATTATATTATTGCCCAGTTTTTGCAGGTTTGCCATTTTGATATTTGCTGTTTTAAATTCTCAAACTTAAATGGGTTCATAGATGTCTTCTATGTTTCTTATTGAGGTATTTCAAGACTGTTGATTTTAGTCCTTTGCTGGGCATTAAAGTTTTAGAGAACAAAAACCACCTTTAAAAGTGATGTTCTAGCTATATTTCCCAAAATATGTTAAATAATGTATGTAACGTTTTAGGGTATACAAATAATTCTATACAATGAAATACAAGGAACTGACACTCCTCCAAATAATACTTCATCTTCTAGGAAAATGTGTTTGCCACTGTAATTTTTTTCAAGTGTGAAAAGAATAGGATTTATTCAAGTATTGCCACTGTCGTTTAGTAACATTCTCCAAACTCTTTCTCAGGCATCATTGGTGATTCTGATTAATGCTTGATTAGTCTCTAACAGAGATTATCCAAGTAGACTTCTTTATCTCTTGATACAGCTGCCTAGCAAGTAGGAAGAGCCTATGGCCTTTCAACCTCCTAATGTTGTTGGGTTGATTTGCAGAACTTTGCTGCCCAGATGGCTGGAGGATTTGATGAGAAGGCTGGTGGTGCCCAGATGGGAGTAATGCAAGGACCAATGGTAAGAAAAGACGCCAGTACTTTGCAGCCAAAAATGGCAGAAGGTGGTCCTTAGGAGAGCCAGAGAGTCTGACAATCTCTGCTTTGCAGATAATTGCTTAGAGCAGCTCTTCTCCTTCAGTTATGTAACCTCCCCTTTAGTTAGCCCAAAGCATTTGTTTTTTAATGGTGATGGATGCCAGTTTTAATGATGCACTGGAGTGACTAAGAAAAACAAGGATGGAGAGATACATATAGTTGATGTGTTAGAAGGCCAGTTGCTATTGTTCTTGGAATGAGAACTGAAGAATGCAGACAGCAGCTACTGTTCTCCAGCATCCACAAGACTTCCAGCAGGAAATCTCAGCCCTGCAGTTCTGACTTGGCACATGCTAAATGAAACTCAGACTTTGTAAACATGGCTTCCATCCAGGAGAAAGCAAGGCCAACTTCTCCATCCAAATGGTGCTTATAAATAAAAATGGATGGTTTTGTGAGGAGTGGGAAATGAGAGGAAGCAGCCACTGTAGGCCCCCTGCCCATAGAGTATCTTCTTGTCTTTTGTCCAGCTTTCGACTAGGAGAAGGTAACACTTTGGAGGCTGATGGTGAAGTATATACAGTAAACTGTCATTTTCTGTTCTAATGCAGGGCCCCATGGGACCTCGAGGACCTCCAGGCCCAGCTGGTGCTCCTGTAAGTATTGAATATTTTCCTCTTGGGGGTGTTGTAGGTGCATGTCAAACTCTCTGGTGTCTTAGCACAATTTGTGGGAGTCAACCTAATATCCTCACTTTCCTTTATAGGGCCCTCAAGGATTTCAAGGCAACCCTGGTGAACCTGGTGAACCTGGCGTCTCAGTGAGTAGCAGCAGAAGCCCCACCCCTCCCCTGGGGAGCCTCTGATGATAGATCCTTCAGATCCCAGCTGCTGCCCCCTTCTGGATTCTGCCAGATCTTTCCCACAGTGGGATGGTCCAGGGGAAATTAAGATGTCACTTCCTAGCTATGGGAGAACTCTGGAAAAGAACCATATGTGGTCAGATCATCAGGAACTCTGTCATGACTGTCTTCTTTCTGGGGGTCGCCCCAGCCTGCATTATCCATCACTTCCTGGACAACAATCTGCTCTGCACCTTGACTCTGACCTTTCTTTCTTATAGGAGAATGGGCTTTCAAAACTACTATCCCTGAGTTTTATCCACCATTGGGTGTCTCCTCCTCTAACCATCTTTACTTTGTTTGTAGGGTCCCATGGGTCCCCGTGGTCCTCCTGGTCCCCCTGGGAAACCTGGTGATGATGTGAGTGTACCTGGGTAGTCAGATGGGAATTTGCCTCCTTCAAAAGGGCCTTGAGAGGGTGTGTTCTTGGGGATGATGGGGAGGCACTCGGGTTGGAAGCATCTTGAGGAACAAGACCAGTCAGTCTGAAATTGTGGTTCTATCTTCCATGTGCATGCCCACTTGAGACTTAGCTTTCAAGTTTCCTGGAGACTGTTTTGGATCCAATGAGAAGGGAAATAATTAAAACATCATTAGCCTCAGGAAGGGAAATTGAGAAATGAGAGAAGGGAGAGGAAAAACACAAGGCGGAAAGATGTAGAGAAGAACAAACAAAGAGAGAATCATTCAACACCCCAACATTATCTCAATTGTAAATGAGTTAGAAAAGCTCAGCCTGAGTCAGGATGTCTACAAAGGATGCAAATAAAGTGAAGAGACAAGAGTTGGCTCTCTCAAGCTGCTTTAATGAATAGCATTAGACAGTAACATCTCTTGAGGTTAGAGCAGACTAGCCCAGTCAGCAGAGCCCAGCAGAGGAGTCAGCCATTCAGGGGAAGTTGGAGGTGACAAGGACCAAGGAGCTTGCAAGAGTAAATTGTGACCATAAAGGCATCTGGGGAATGGTAGTCTGAGGGAGGTGGGTGACATGATTAAGCTGGTGGGCAAAGGCATGGAGAGCTCGGGAGAGATGCTGCTCTGGGGCATGCCACCTGTGCTTAATGTATCTTCCAAGAAAAATGAGGTCCTCTCTCTCCATTCAGGGCGAAGCTGGAAAACCTGGAAAAACTGGTGAAAGAGGTTCTCCTGGCCCTCAGGTAAAGCCCCATTGCTCCTGGCCTCAAATGTCTCTCCCAGAGTCCCCCTTCTTGCACCATTCAGCACATGCAATTCAATTATCTCCAACTAAAACCAAGTACTGGTGGTGCCTGCTGTGTGCGCCTTTATGCTGGCAGTCATGTTTGTATGAGCACAAGATGGGGAGGCAGTGTCTGACTGAATGAGCCAACCAGGTGGTGGGGTGCACGAATGAGCTGGCTTTGCAGGCTCTTGGCAGCCCGGGACAGCCTTTGCCCATTCTACTCTGTGCCCTGAGCATCTTCTCCTTGGATTTCAGGGTGCTCGAGGCTTCCCAGGAACTCCAGGCCTTCCTGGTGTCAAAGGTCACAGAGTAAGTATCACAGATGCTGGGTTTGGAAGGAAGGGGTTGCTTGGGAGAAAGGAATGTGTATTTCTTCCTGCCTGAGTTCCTGTGTGATTGAATGCTTTCTCTCATTCCTTAGGGTTACCCAGGCCTGGATGGTGCTAAGGGAGAAGCTGGTGCTCCGGGTGTAAAGGTAAGGGGACCAGAACCCACACAGCAGGGGGTGGCCAGCAACACAAAGCCTTTCTTTTCCAGCTAAGGAGATACTGCAAAATTTATGGAGTTAGAACCTTAGAACACGTGTTAGTTGGGAATACCCAGGTCTGCATCCAGCTTGGGAATTGTCCCTCATAGAACTGAAGTTATTACAGTATGTCAGTACTAGCTGAGTGCTAGCTGGTCAGACCTTTCTGTGGCTTTCTTGGGAGTTTTCTGGAAGTTGAGGCCCCAGACACTGACCCTGTGTGTCTTTTTTTCCAGGGTGAGAGTGGTTCCCCTGGCGAGAATGGTTCTCCAGGCCCAATGGTGAGTATGAGGGTCACCAGCAGGAAGGCCACCAGATACTCTCAGGACCCTCCTAATGCCTATCAGATGGCTGCACATCAAACACCAGAGCTTCCTTTGTGCAAAGTAGATATCCAGCTTTGTAGATTTGATCTGATCATGAACAAAAAGCAACATGTACATGTAGATGGCTTGTTTAAGATTTCACCAACCTTTCCTTGAATAGCCCTGTTAACACACACTTGAATTATATTTCAATTTTAAAAATTCTGTTTACTCTCACCTCTTAGAGGAGCTTATCTATTCTAAGAAGAAGTGCTTATAACATGGTTCTCCATAGATAGCAACAGGAGCACTCCTGAGTTCTGCCTGATAGAAAACCCTGAGCTGTGCTCTGGGGAGTCATGGGCTGGCCAGGAAGGCAGCACCGTCAACCATTCCCCACCTTAGCCTCCTGGACGTGGGCAGGCACTGCAGGCAGAAGTGATCACACTGAGCACTATTAAGCCAACTCACACTTGGGCTATGTGTTCCAGGGTCCCCGTGGCCTGCCTGGTGAGAGAGGACGAACTGGCCCTGCTGGTGCTGCGGTAAGTAATCAACAAAGCCACCATGTGCCATCACTTTAGAGTTTACATGCTTATTACACTTGACCCTCAAAATAATTGGCAAGGTATGGGGAGTATCGTAGTCCCAGAAGAATTCATCCTGAATGTGCCCATAAAAAATCTCAGGGCTGGGTCTGCACAGTGGGAGGACAGGGAGGGATCCAGGAGGGTTGGTTGGTAAGAGCAGGGTTCTCTCTTAACCAGTCTGGATTATTCAGGTAACCCCTTCAGCATCCTTCACGACTCCCAATCATTCCAATTGGAGTTTATGGAGAGACTAAACTAGCTATAGCTCCATGCAACTCTGCTGTTTCTGGTTGCTCAGATGATGGTGTCCTAGAAAAAATATCAACAGTCTAGCTTTGACTCATGAGCTTCTGCACTTGTTGCTGCCACTATATGATACCAGTGGCCTCCATCCTCTGGGCTCTTCCTATGTTTAATACCTTATATGCTTTGCTTCATCTAATATTCCCCCACATCCTGTGAGGTCGGCTCTATTTTCTCCCTATTTTATACAAGAGGAAACTGAAGCACAGAAAGGTTAAATAGCTTAAGACAAATGGTGCTTTGCAGCCTCAGACTCTGCTGGCCTCTAGTTAATGTGGGAAATTACTAGCAAGGGGATTGGCAGCCAATGGAGGGCGCAGGTGCCAGATGGAGGCGGTTAGCTTGGATCCCTTAGCAATAGAGAGGCCTTGTAGGTGCTTGGTCAGGCGAGTGATGTGATGAAAGCCGTGTTTAGGAAAGATTAAGCTTTCTGTTGGTTCCTACCCCAGCCACCAAAGCTCAGAGGCCCCTCCTCCCAGGGCTAGCCAAAATACATCGCTTCACTCAGTGGTGCTGCTTTCCATACGATGTATTTATTTGGCAGAAACTTCCCTCAATTTGCAGATCAGTTAAGTAACAAGCCGTTGACCCATTGGTCAGTCAGAACTGCTGAAGTGCCTCTCCCCAGGGTCACTTTGAGTGAGAGGATGAGAGGGTACCATGCCTGCCAAGAAACCCTGTGGCTTCTACAGACTAGCGGAACCATAACTGGGGGCTTTTTAGCAACACTCTGAGCCATGGTGACTCACCCATGAGGGATGAAGATGATATCCCCTGCTATTGTTCTCCCTCTTTCCTGGGTACAGTGGGCCCTGCTTTTCTGTTCTCCTTGCTGTTTCCAGTCCCCAAAGTAGTCAGCCTGGCAGTGAGTATATGAGATTTGGCTTAGAAGATTGACTACCATTGTTTTTGGGCCCTTCTTTGCCCCTCCTCCCTCTGCCTATGCCTCTACTCTGAGGCATCCCAGTGACTTTCTGAGCCTGGACTTCCAGAAGGTGGCATGCAGGCTCATGAGTTCCCTGCCTTGGGCCAGATGGGACCTTTTCCCCAGTCCTGCTGCAGGGACAGCTGACAGGTGCTATCCTAGCTTTGACCTCTCAGCTCCCCTTTGCTAATGCCAAACCCTGGGCTCTGCTGGCTGACCCCTGGAGGGATCATGCCCCAGGGCTTCCCCAGAAACACAGTTTTCCAAAGCAGCCAGGCAGCCTAGAGGGCTGCAGGAATCCTGAGGCTGTATGTTCCCTCTGATGTTTTTTAGGTTAAGTCTTGTCTTGCTTCCCTGTTGACTGTCAGTCCGGAGAGTTTCAGGGAAGAGAAATGGACCATAGCCAGGAGGAAGATTGAGTCTTATTTCCAGCAGGAGCTTCCCACAAAGCATCCTTCTCCTTTGGCTTCTGAGGAGAGACAGACTGGCAGGCGATGCTCAGCTAGGGAAAAGTCTCCTCTTGACCTGCTGGGGTCCTGTGCCAAGGACCAGGTCCCAGGCTTGTCTCTGCCTAGTCAGATGACTACTAGAGTTAGGGTCAAGTTCCCTGGGCCTTACAGGGCCTTGAGAGAGGATCTGGAAGGTGCTTATTACCTGGGAAACCCTCAAAGTGCAAGTGCTATAGAGAAGGAACTGGCAGACTTGCCTTGCTCTGCAAAGTTGACTCTTTTGGGGGCAGGAGCTCAGTGAGTCCGTTACTCTGCCCCCATCATGGAGCTGCTGTCTGGGCCACCAGGAGACATCCTTTAAGCATCTGTTTTCCTTAAGATCAGATTATCTGGGGAGGGGCCAGAGCACAGAGGCAGCCTGGAGTTTGCCAAGAGGAGATCCTAACCAAGACCTTACCATGCCTTAACCAAGCAGGCTAACCAAGCCTCGCAAGTGCTTCCTCTGTGCACAGGCAGCACACTGAGTCAAGGGCACTGCTGGGCTATTTCATTTCCCTTCACCCAATTCACCAAGTCTGTTAATAACTCTGACTTAAAGTTAGGGATATTTGGGGTCTAAGTTGAAATTTAAGAAATGATGGGCTACTTGGGAAATCACCTAAGCTTCATTAACTGTGACAGTAAGTTCATGGCTGCCCTCTGACACCCCCTGGTGCAGATGACATAGAGGGGATCCCTCGGTGGCTTCCTGTAGCTCACACCTAGCCTTCCTTTTGCTCAGCCCTGAGATATCCCTGCACAGTGTCTCCCATATTTACTGTGGGGGTGGACTGTGAGCAGGACAACTGGACCTGTGGGCACTTCTCACATGGCTGCTTCTTTCTCCTTGCTTGCAGGGTGCCAGGGGCAACGATGGCCAGCCAGGCCCCGCTGGGCCTCCGGTAAGTTCATTTTGTCCTCAGCAGGAGGTTGAGCTTGTTCAGTCCCATTGAGTAGCTCAATGAAGACTGCAGGGTGCACATTGTACCTGGTATAACCACAGCAGCAGCTGACTTCTATTAAAGGAGGGAGAAGGGGAAGGAATGTTTCTTGAGCAACTTGATCAAGCTTAGAAGTTCCACTTTTCTCAGCCACCCATTCAGCAATTTTTTTGAGCCAAGAGGTCAAAGAAATGACTGCTTCTCACCACATGTATACTCAGAAACTTGCTTTGCCTTCTGAAGACAAGCAAAGCAAGCATATCTCTGGAGTTCATAGGGGACATAGGCAGTGGGGACAATTGCTATCCAAGGACTCTCAGCCACAATGGACATAGAGCAAAGTCAGTACAAAGCAGGAAAGGAGCATGAGATGGGTGTCTGTCTTTGGGGGCTGATGAGATTCTGCCCAGATTGATTTGCATTCACCTCTCTCCTCTGCTTTTTCTCTCCAGGGTCCTGTTGGTCCTGCTGGTGGTCCTGGATTCCCTGGTGCTCCTGGTGCCAAGGTGTGTGCCCTGCTGAGAGTCTGGAGGGCTGAGAAACCCCCTTTCCCATTACCTGTGCTAGGAACCCCTTGACAACTCCCCTTCCCTTCTGAGAAGTCTCCCCCACCCCACCCACTGTGACTCCCCACCAAGGCAAGGAAGAAAGCCTGATGTCTAGGGTGACCACTGGCAGGGAGGGGAAGATGGGATGATGGACGCTGGAGGTTCTGTTATAGCTTCAGAGTGGAGAGAGGCAGACAGAAGAGAAAGAGGGGATGCCCCAGAACCCCAGGAGGAAGAAGAATATCAGGGAGAGAAGCAAGGAAGACAAATTTGTGGAGGGATCCAAAAGCTAGGCAGACCCAGGGGTTGCTGGAGGGAATGGGCAGGGGAAGAGGCACCAGCACAGTAGACTTCTCCTTGCTCTCCTCTGGCCCCTTCTTGTTTCTGCCTCACTTGGGGAGCTGGGCTCTTCTAAGCCATGTTAATGGAGTTCTTCCAAAGATGAATAGAGGCCAGTGGGAGGCCAGCCAGTTCAGGGAAAGGCCCGGCAGCCCAGGAGGGATTCCAGTGTGAACGTCCCTGGGAATGAATAAGGAGCCTCCGTGTGTCACTGGCATCAGGTTGCTTTTCCCCTCCTGGGGGTTTCCATGGCAACCAGACAGTGTCTGAGGCCCTGGGAGCCCGGTGAAGGAGACCCATTGTGAAGAGGGACAGCGGAAGGTGAGGGGGCCTGACCTTTAGAAAACAATAATTACAAAAGTGAAGCAAGAATGTTGAGAAGAAACCTGAGGAAGTTCTGACCTCTCTCCAGGTCAGCAGTCTTCCCCAGGGACTCCCCATCCAGAGAGCCCAGATCTCAGCAAGTTGTAACTTTCAGGGAAGAAATGACAATAAAAACAGAGGCTATTTTGCCTAGGAGAGGGCTGTCAGAGGCGGAGGGGAATTGGGCTGCTGTTAGAGCTGGAAAAAGGAGAGTTGGACCTCCTGTCCCAGCTTGCTTCTGCCCTGCCTTTCTGGTACTTTAAACAGGCTACGGCCAGAACCTGGGCTGCACTGATCACCCAGCAGCCAGGTAGGAGCCAACAGCACTTTGAGCTAAGAAGCTCAAGGAAGCAGAAGTCCAGGTGCCTGGAAATTCACCTCCATGAGCCTCCATTCTTTCATGGAGTAGAGAAACAGAAGCTGGTGGGACAGAGAGCAGTGTCTACCCTTCCAGACCATCTGTCTGTCCATCACCCCCTGGCACTAGATGGCAACTTCTCTACCCAGTTTTCACTGATGGGTGCAGACAGACCCAGCAGGCGGCCTGTTGCTATAACGAAGCAGGCAACTGTGTGATTGTGTTTGGGGACTAACAATGCAGAGGCAGGGGTGGGAAGTCATCAAGCCATCAAGCTCAGTCAGGTGGGGACAAAAATGACAAAGCCCATGTGTGTGAGCAGGTATGAACCTGTGTGCTTACACTCAAGGGTGGGTACATGCAGCTGGCCCTGGCCTGCTATGGTACCCTCCTCTCTTCATCTTCCTGTCCTCTTTCCAGGGTGAGGCCGGCCCGACCGGTGCCCGTGGTCCTGAAGGTGCTCAAGGCCCTCGAGGTGAACCTGGCACTCCTGGGTCCCCTGGGCCTGCTGGTGCTTCTGTAAGTGCAGCTCCTTGTTGGCCTGGAGGGTCTAGGGTCTAGGGCCTTGTCACTCCTGACTCTATGGAACCCTCTGAGGGGTGTGGACATCAGTCACCTAACCTTTATTCTGGCCCGATGCCTGCCCTCTGACCTCCAGACATGTCTCTGACTTCAGTCTTTCCCTTGAAACAATGTACCCTGAAGTGGACCCCCCGTCCCAGATCCCTGCACTGGGGCCTGGAGGGCTGGAAGGTGATTAGGGCTCATTTTTTGCTGCTTGTTTCACGGTGACACTATCTTCTTGCTCAGGGTAACCCTGGAACCGACGGCATTCCTGGAGCCAAAGGATCTGCTGTAAGTGCCGCCTGGGGCTGCTTCTGGTGGGATCAGACCTTCCTCACTCTTCCTCCTGACACTCCCTCTGCTCATGTCGACAGGGTGCTCCTGGGATTGCTGGTGCTCCTGGCTTCCCTGGGCCCCGTGGTCCTCCTGGCCCTCAAGGTGCAACTGGTCCTCTTGGTCCGAAAGGTCAGACGGTAAGAATCTAGTAGTCACCAAGTCCTACCTACGTTCCTGAAGTCAGATTTGGGAGCCTGTCCTTCCTGTGCTTTCCTGACCTGACCTCACCCCAGTGTCTTCTGACCAGGTTCTGCAGGTGGGAGAGAACCCAGTGTGAGTACCTGCCTCTCTTTTTCATTTAGGGTGAGCCTGGTATTGCTGGCTTCAAAGGTGAACAAGGCCCCAAGGGAGAACCTGTGAGTATATGCCCACAAGTCCTTGTCTTCCCTGCTGCTGTCCTGGGGTACAGAGCATTCCCTTAGCCCCACTGCCCCTCCCCAGAGCCCATCCCCCATCCACGCCCTCTCCCATTAAGCCTGGAGGACTTCACAGGGCTGAGAGGACCCTGAAGCAACCTCTGCTCGCAGTTTGAGTATTACATCATGTCTCTCCCCTGGGCCACTTTCCCCTTCCCGTATGGCCTCTCTTCCTCAGGTGCCCCAGCCCTAGAACATTGCCAGGGCCATTTCCTCCACACATGGGGCTAGTGCTTGCCCCAGAGCCAGTGAAGACTCATCCTATTTCTCTTTGTGTTGGTCTCAGGGTCCTGCTGGCCCCCAGGGAGCCCCTGGTCCTGCTGGTGAAGAAGGCAAAAGAGGTGCTCGTGGAGAGCCTGGTGGTGCTGGGCCCATTGGTCCCCCTGGAGAAAGAGTAAGTGGGCGAGAAGTCTCTATCTTACCTCTGGCCCTGTGTTCTTACCAAGTCCCATGACTTTTCCTGAAAGCAAACTCCTCTTTTCTCCATCCATTACCAGAGTGACAGCGATCCTTATCCTATTTGTGCCCTCTACCCACAGGATGACACAAAATAGTTAGCTCCTTTCTCAAAAGGCAGGGGCAGGCCCAAGAAGTTAACCTTTGCAGGCCACAGCGACTGCTCCAAAGAAATTGTCTTGGTGGTTCAATGGGATGGACCCCCTGGAGCCTGGCTGGGCTGTCTCCAGGCACTGTTGTGTTAGGAACATTCTCACTCACTGCATCCTTCCTGCTTCTTCCCAGGGTGCTCCTGGCAACCGTGGTTTCCCAGGTCAGGATGGTCTGGCAGGCCCCAAGGTGAGTGGGGATAGAAGGGCTGGGCCTCTTCCTGCATCTCTGGTTACAAGGTATCCTACTGACTCTGTCTTCTCTGGTGTAGGGAGCCCCTGGAGAGCGAGGGCCCAGTGGCCTTGCTGGTCCCAAGGGAGCCAATGGCGACCCTGGCCGTCCTGGAGAACCTGGTCTTCCTGGAGCCCGGGTAAGTAAGGGAGCATCTGTTGCCCCTGGTTTAAGACTCAACCTCACACCCTGCCTCCCTCCCTCCTGTGCTGCCAGGATTGGGAGGTCTTGGGCCTGTCCCTGATAATAACACCTTCTTTTCTCTCTTAAACAAAGGGTCTCACTGGTCGTCCTGGCGATGCTGGTCCTCAAGGCAAAGTTGGCCCTTCAGTAAGTCCATCATCTTGGACTGTGGAGGGTGGAGGGTATCCTTGGGGATATAGAGGGAGGAGAGACAGGAGTGTAGGTGAGGGAGCCTGGAGTACCATGAAACTTGAGAATTGGATCAGGGGATAGATGATAGGTTTGAGGCCATGTGTGGCCTGTGCAGTAACCTTGAGCCTTGAAAATGCCACCTCTTCATGCGTTTGGTCCTCTCCTGGGGGTATAAGACAAAGTCCAGTTGTACTTTCAGGGGCAACTGTCTGAATGTAGCAGCACTGTGTTACAGATGGGCCCATGTGTATGCTGTGGGCTGCTGGTTGCAGCCTCGGTGAATCCTGTGTGTGGCTGATGGCTCATCCTGTGCCTGCCACACAGCAGGCATGTGTTTAGATATTGATGGATGGATGTGGTCAGAAGGTCTATGTTCTGAGAATGGCATCCTCTCTTTCAGGGAGCCCCTGGTGAAGATGGTCGTCCTGGACCTCCAGGTCCTCAGGGGGCTCGTGGACAGCCTGGTGTCATGGGTTTCCCCGGCCCCAAAGGTGCCAATGTAAGTAATAATTTGCTCTTCCATTTCCTTCCATGTGGTGCTATCTCCCTCCTTGCTCCTTGGAAAAAGGGCTGGAACCTGAACAGAGCTAACTCAGGAGAGTGATGAGTGGATCTCTGTGCCATGAACAGTTCTGGCCTCCATGTCCTATAGGAGAATGTGTGATCTGGGGGATACCCAGGGCCCCTTAGGCCTCAGGATATCATGGACATGCTATTGTGCTCTAGGGCAGTGCCCAGTGACACAGCTGCCTCTGAATACAGGGAAGGGCTGATATTTGGCTTTATCCTCTTTTATCTATCAGAATATGGCCCCAAACCCCATTCTCTCCAGCCAGATTTACTTACTCCTCTGGCCACTCTCTCTACAACCCTCCACTTCATGATCCTGCTCTCTTTTTTCTCCAGGGTGAGCCTGGCAAAGCTGGTGAGAAGGGACTGCCTGGTGCTCCTGGTCTAAGAGTAAGTACCCTGCCCCACTGCCTATGGCTTCATGTTGGTTGGGTACCTGCTGGTTTAAGGGTGGCTCCCTTAGGTGTGATCTTGGGATCCCTGGGTAGCAAGAATTGATTTCTGTGGCTGAGTCCATGCTGGGCTGGGCCTTTTGGGATCATGGCTTGCTGCAGGTCAGCAGGCTGGGGAAATGGGGAAGGCTTCCATGGGAGACAGCAAAGAAAAGATGGGGGCCAGTGAAGGAGGGACAGGAAGAGGTGGAAATGAGTTCAACTGGAAAATCATGACGGTCTGGAAACCATGTGTCAAAAAGTACATCTACCCATTCCTGGGGGGAACTATGGAACTGAAGGAAAGTGTGAGTCATTACATCATCTTTTTCTCTGCCCTCTAGGGTCTTCCTGGAAAAGATGGTGAGACGGGTGCTGCAGGACCTCCTGGCCCCGCTGTAAGTACCTGCCAGTCTCTCCCAGTGACCTCGTGGGCAGGGGCTTGTAGGGTGGAACAGGGGAACCTCAGGCTCATTCACTAACGGAGCTGACAGATGTAGATTTGAGTTAAACCAGGATACCAGACCCATCTGCTGAGATGAGATGTCCCAGGAGGAAGTATGGACCCCATCGTGGTGCAGGGAAGTATAGGTAGTTGGTGGGAGTGAGGCATATGTACACACATCGACTAGATAGTGCAGGAAGGCATTGGTCTGCCCACCCTGCTGACCACCCCAGGACCCTGCTAGCTGTGGCTCTTGGTTCTCAGGAGCATTAGCTCAACCTACCTTTTCTTTCCCTCTTCAGGGACCTGCTGGTGAACGAGGCGAGCAGGGTGCTCCTGGGCCATCTGGGTTCCAGGTAGGTGGCTGTCCAGTTCCTTCCCACACCTAGGATTATCTGGGGTAGCAGCAGGCACCATGGGTAGAGGGCCTACCCCTGTCATGGGGTGCAAGGGAACACAGTTTTGATACCCTGGTTCTTATTGCTTCTTCCTTTGGGTCTGCCCAGTGTCGTGCCTCCCTGGAGGACTGAGGCAGAAAACTCACTCATTTGCTAACCCTGTCACTTTGACTTCTAGGGACTTCCTGGCCCTCCTGGTCCCCCAGGTGAAGGTGGAAAACCAGGTGACCAGGTGAGTATGGAGCTCCCTGAGCCTGTAACCTGTGCTAATGTGCAAGAGACATGGGTGAGAGGACCTGAGTAGCCCATGAGAACTAAGAATGTCCCAGACCCACGTCCCAGCTCTTCACAGATGATGCATTCTGAATTCCCATAGAGGGCTGTCCCCAGTGGACTCTGGATCATGCTGCCTTCGCTCTTTCACATGCTTCTTTGTTCTCCAGGGTGTTCCTGGTGAAGCTGGAGCCCCTGGCCTTGTTGGTCCCAGGGTGAGTGTTCTGTTGGCCATTACCGGGCCTTCTTAGGCCTACCCTTTCTGTGAAGTTCTGCCAACACTTCCCAGAAGGGAGGTCCTAATTCCCTTTCTGCCTCCCTGCTTCTCCCTGACCTCCTTCCCACCACTCTTGCCTGATGGCATCTTGTCTTTCTCCCAGGGTGAACGAGGTTTCCCAGGTGAACGTGGCTCTCCTGGTGCCCAGGGCCTCCAGGGTGCCCGTGGCCTTCCTGGAACTCCTGGCACTGATGGTCCCAAAGTAAGTCAGACTGGTTCCTGTAGGGGTCTTCTGGGAGTCTGGGGAGGCCCCACTGAGGGTGGAGAGGAAGGTGAGCTGCTCAGAGGGAAGGCAGAGTAGCAGAGGCAAGTGGAAGATGGAACTGGAAAGGAGATCTGGAGGAAGGGAAGGAAAGAGGACTTTGGGACACTGGTTCCCAGGCTATACACTGAGGCCCTGGAGAGGTGCTACCCACCATAGACTCCTCTTGCCTTCTACCTAGGGTGCATCTGGCCCAGCTGGCCCCCCTGGGGCTCAGGGCCCTCCAGGTCTGCAAGGAATGCCGGGTGAGAGGGGAGCAGCTGGTATTGCTGGACCCAAGGGAGACAGGGTAAGTACCAGGTCTGAAGTACCTCTCCCCAGAGCCATGACTTTGCCACATTCCTGCCCCTCATACTCATCCTCTATCCCCTCTGGATGAGAGTCTTGGTTCCCTCTTCTTGAGGAACTTGGAGACCCCACTTCAAATCTGCCTTTTAGTGCCACCCTCTCCCCATCTCTTTATCTTAGTCCTGTTACTTCTTGTCATACACCCTGAGACCACAACAAAACCCTCTTGGGCAGGAACTGAGCCCTGGAGCTCTAGCCAGGGCAGGACTAAGATAGCCAAGGGATCCTGGAGCGCCCCTCTGAGGCAGCTGGTTTTTTCTTCCCCCAGGGTGATGTTGGTGAGAAAGGCCCTGAGGGAGCCCCTGGAAAGGACGGTGGACGAGTAAGTGAATGCTTGTTGTAGGACTTGGAAATCGGGTGGGGACAGATACAGGGGACCTCACGAGTCTCTGGCATCAGAGGAGGGAAGAAGCTGGGACTGAGAACTCACAGAGATTTATCTGCCAGACAGTGAATGGAAACTCTGGGGACCTTGGGCAGGATATAACCAAGGCCCACTGGGGTGGGCCCCCATGTGTCTGGCCCTACTCTCCCTGCCTCCCTAACCTTTGCCTTCTCTCTCCCAGGGTCCGACTGGTCCCATTGGCCCCCCTGGCCCTGCGGGTGCAAATGGCGAGAAGGTGAGTCATGGCTGGCCATCCTCATTCTGCCTGCCCTCTCCCAGAAAACCACCTTCTCTTCTCCTGCCAGAGAAGCTGTGTCTCCTCCTACTCACCAACCATTACCCCTCTGCCACTGGGGTTCCTGGAGTGAAGGGTGGGGGTCCTCTCAGCAGGGAAGCCATTAGCTGTGTACCCCGTGAGGTGGAACAGCTGGACAGGGTAGAAGTTGCCTCAGCGAAGGCCCTGAAGAGGCTGTAGGGGTGCCTGAGATCACAAGGAGAAAATAGGCTGGGGTATACTAGGGCCCCGAGTCCCCTTTCCATCATCAGGGCTTCCTGGAAACACTTGGCTCTCAGAGGGCCCCACTTTGGTTCCCCACCTCCTCATTCTTGGCTTCCTCCACAGGGAGAAGTTGGCCCTCCTGGCCCTGCAGGAAGTGCTGGTGCTAGAGGTGCCCCGGTGAGTATCTGCCTCTCTGAGCTGGGCCTCCAGCCTCCAGGAGCCAGGAGCCCAGCTCAGTCCCTCCACCTCACCCTGCAGGCTGTTTAGCCCCAGCTCCTTGTCCTTTGGGTCTAGGAGTGGGAGGAGAGATGGGAAGGGAAGGGAGAAGTCATGTGGGCACAGGATGTGGTAAGGGCTCAGGGCCTTTGAGTCAACATATCCTTTGACCAAGAAAGGCTTTCTGCCCTTGGTCCCTTAGTTTAGGATCAGACAGCTTTCAGATGCCTTCTCTCTGGGGGTGACTGGATATGAACTTGGGTTGAACTAGGCAGAGAACTCTGAGCTCTCAGAAGGGAATAGAAGCGGGCAAGCAGGGGGTACTGACCTTCCCTGGGCCTGCTCTTTTCACAGGGTGAACGCGGAGAGACTGGGCCCCCTGGACCTGCTGGATTTGCTGGACCTCCTGTGAGAATCTCTGTTCAACCCACTCTCACCCCACTGCATGCAGGCCAGTTACACATCCAGTACCTGATAGCATCTTTTAGCCTGTTGGGGAGGGAGAGAAGCATAGAAATTACGGAAGAGGGAAATGTTCTCTCTCCTTCTCTCCTTTCACACTTCCTTGTGACTATAGCAGTCCTGTCTAAGACCCTATTTTCAGGTTCAGAGTGGACATACAACTACACACACACACATGCGCGCACGCACACACACACGTACTCCCAGAGTCTCTGGCCCTTTCGGCAGAACCTCAGGTGTTTGGCTTACCCTTCCCTTATTCATCCATTTCTATTCCAGGGTGCTGACGGTCAACCAGGTGCCAAGGGTGAGCAAGGAGAGGCTGGACAGAAAGGTGATGCTGGTGCCCCTGGTCCTCAGGGACCCTCTGGAGCTCCTGGGCCTCAGGTGGGTAAAACTGAGCTCCCTAAGAATTGCCTCTGAGAAGCAGGGTTGCTGGGTACAAGAGGAAAGGACCTGGTAGACTGGACAGGCAGAGAATGGCTAGGAGCCTGTCAGTCAGTGGAAGGGATTTTCAATTGTCTGGGGTGTGGTCCGTGAGTATTTGGGTCGGGGTCTTGGAGGACCTGCACAAAGTACAGACTGTATCTCCACTGACCACAGACAGCCAGGACAAAGCAGCTGGTCTCTTGGGGAGAGGGATGACAGGGCAGAAAGGGCTTCCTGGGAGGTGCCTGGAGGGCTTCTAGAGTCTCCTGTTGGTGGGGCAGACAGGCCTCCTGTGACAGCTTCTCCAGGATGGGATCATATTGGCAGGAAGCTGTGCTTTGAAAACCTAGCCCGCAGGAGTCTGCTGTTGGGACTCAGATAGAAGCCTACCATTCTCCCCAGTCCACTGGGCCTCATTGTTTCCCTCTTTCCTTCTCAGGGTCCTACTGGAGTGACTGGTCCTAAAGGAGCCCGTGGTGCCCAAGGTCCCCCGGTGAGTGAGGCCCCTCAACCCCTACCTCACAAAGAAGGCTAGACCCTAGGCTCCTGGGGTAGGTGGTGTTCAAGAGTCTCCACCTGCTCCTTTCTCAGTACTGCTTATGCCACAGCTTAAGTCCATCCCCGAGTCAGGTGGGAGAGAGGGCACCCTAGGCTCACTGAAGCACTAAATGGCCCTCGTAGACAGGAGACCAAGGAGCCACACATACCTGATTCCATGGCCAGGCCCAGTGGGGCCCTTTCCCCCTCTAATCCCTTCTTGATGTTTTGTGACCCTTCACCCTTTGCCCACTCCCATTTCTGAGACACCCCCTATCCACCCTGCCAGTTTGACTCTTGACCCTCCTGAGGACTGAGATATTCAAGGACTTTCCTCTCTCCTCTTTTCTCCTCACATAGGGAGCCACTGGATTCCCTGGAGCTGCTGGCCGTGTTGGACCCCCAGGCTCCAATGTGAGTGTCACTCCTGGCTGGTATCTACCCTACTCCTGGCACAGGAGGCCCAGGCAGGGGTGGAATTGTCTGGGTCAAGAGAGCTCCAGGCTGGCTCCCATTTCCTCTGAGATGGAGCTCATTGACCATTAGGGTCCATCCCCATGGAGAGCTGGGAGCAGGGTTGGGATCATACATCTGCACTGACTTGGGTTTACCCCTCGAATAGCTGGTTTAGTGGGTAGAAAGGCTGGCATGACTGTCTTCAACATGGATACATTTCTTGAGCAAGTTCTGTGCACCTGGCTCCATGCTTTATAAGGAAGCCAGCAGATCCCAGATCTGACTCTTGGGGGGCTGCAGTGAGAGAGTGGTTACAGGGAAAAGTTATGCAGTTCACCAATGCCAAGTGCAGGAGAAGTGGGGCTGGGGCAAGCAGAAGGCATGGGGCTCAAGGAGCAAGGTTGGGGCTGTTCCTTTAGGAATGGGGAATTGAGAATGAGGGACAAAGCAGGAGGGATACCATGGGGATGGGAAAAAGCACAGTGGGCTGGTGGAACCTGTGCTGGCTGTCCAGAGCTCTCACAGAGGAGAGGAGAACAAAGAGATAGACAAGAGGTGTCAAGCTTCCCTTAGTGTGTATGGCAGGAGGGGATATGGAAGTCCCTCAAAGGAGCTGCTGTCTCTGAGGCTACAGTGGTTTGGAAGCCTGGATGAGAAGGTTGAGGCAAATTCTCACTTTCTGCATTTGCTCCTCACAGGGCAACCCTGGACCCCCTGGTCCCCCTGGTCCTGCTGGAAAAGATGGTCCCAAAGGTGCTCGAGGAGACAGTGGTGCCCCTGGCAGAGCTGGTGATCCTGGCCTCCAAGGTCCTGCAGGACCCCCTGGCGAGAAGGGAGAGCCCGGAGATGAGGGTCCTTCTGTAAGTCCCTCACCAGGCCTGTGCCAAGGTCCCTGAGCACAGGAGTGTAAGAAGCTTCTGAACTCACCTCACAAGGGTAGGAGGGAGCAGAGGCTGTGGGGATGAGAGAAGAGGAACTGCACAGAGAACAGAACCAGGAGGGCAGGAAAAACCATGGCCAGGTGGAGCCACCGCGTCCGTTCTCATTTCCTACCTCTCCTCTCAGGGTGCCGACGGTCCTCCAGGTCCCCAGGGTCTGGCTGGTCAGAGGGGCATCGTTGGTCTGCCTGGACAGCGTGGTGAGAGAGGATTCCCTGGCCTGCCTGGCCCATCGGTGAGTGAGAGATGCCCTTCCCTCCAGCCTAGCTGGGCCCCACTTGGCTCAGGCCTGAGGCTTTTAAGCTTGGGGTAGTGGGTGGCCTGGCCTCTGAAAAAATGTTATCCCACTCGGCACCCTCAGAATTGTCCCTGAGTCATGCCTATCCCCTAAAATGAGTGGTGGGCCCTGGACAGGGACACTTGGCATATACACTCATGGTCTTTGTCCCCACAGGGTGAGCCTGGCAAGCAAGGTGCACCTGGTGCATCTGGAGATCGAGGTCCTCCTGGTCCTGTGGGGCCTCCTGGCCTGACTGGTCCTGCAGGTGAACCTGGACGAGAGGTGAGTGGCGAATCCCCCTGGGGTGATTCTGACCAGAGAGAGGGGTCCAGTGCATCTCTGTGCTAGCCCAGCCAAGTCCTGGGGCCCTGGAGAAGGGGCTGTCAGGGTAGGCTGATAGGCCCAAGAGCATGGTGCAGTTGTGTGTGTGCATGTGGTGGGTGGGGGAACAGCACAGAGACCATGAGATAGGCAAGCAGGGAAGGGGGAAGACGAGAGGGCCAAGGGGAGATGGCAGAGAGAGTTCTAAGTGCATTCTTGTCTCCTTTGCCCAGGGAAGCCCAGGTGCTGATGGTCCACCTGGCAGAGATGGTGCAGCTGGAGTCAAGGTGAATATCTGGTATCTTCTGTTTGTGCTGGGATGGGGAGGACATTGACTCAGCCTAATAGGTCAGCCTGGGTAGCAAGCTGGAATCAGCCTTGTCTCAATCTGGAAGGAGCTTCTGTCCCTCCTCTTCAGGAATGTTCTTCTCTGAGTCTGAGTCCTCTTTCCTGACAGGGTGATCGTGGTGAGACTGGTGCCGTGGGTGCTCCTGGAGCCCCTGGTCCCCCTGGATCTCCTGGCCCAGCTGGCCCAACTGGCAAGCAGGGAGACAGAGGAGAAGCTGTGAGTATCCTTCATTCAGTAGAAGCTGGTGGTGGTCATTGTGGCTGAGTGATCAGGGAGTGTTTCCATGATGGCCCTCCCACAAGCTACAGGGCTGGAGGAACTCCCTGCATCCAGGGGTCTCTAGACCATGGGGACAGCAGCCTTGCTGCCCAGCCCAGGGGAAAATATGGAGGAGGGCAGTCCCTGCCCTGGCTTTTCCTTGACTCTGCTCTCACTCTGTCTTCACAGGGTGCACAAGGCCCCATGGGACCTTCAGGACCTGCCGGAGCCCGGGGAATCCCAGTGAGTATTGGAGCCTCCTGTGGTGGGTCCTTGACAGGGGTGGGCCTGGAAGACAGCGGGGACTCTGTTGTTCTTGGGACTTCTTGATTTAGGTGAAACAAACATAGGGCTCTGCTAACCCTGACCTGACCCAATCCATGTCTGTCTATATTGTTCCTAGGGCCCTCAAGGTCCCCGAGGTGACAAAGGAGAATCTGGAGAGCCTGGAGAGAGGGGAATGAAGGGACACCGTGGCTTCACTGGCCTGCAGGGTCTGCCTGGCCCTCCTGTGAGTGTCACTGTCTGCAGAGGGCTGCCCACGGCCTCACAGGGCTTCCCTTCCTGCTTTGATAGTTTGGGGTCATTCTCAGAAACTCCCTGGACAAACTCAGGGTGACTGATGAGGTAGAAAGGGAATGGGGTGGGACATATACCTGCTCCCAATTCCCAAAGTAGGTGTGTGTGTGTGTGTGTGTGTGTGTGCACTGACCTTTGCCCTTTGCCACTTCCTTCCACATAGGGTCCTTCTGGAGACCAAGGTGCTTCTGGTCCTGCTGGCCCTTCTGGCCCTAGAGTAAGTGAGATGGAGTTGGGGGATGGACAGAGCCTTTCTGGAGGGGTGGGTCAGTGTAGTGACCAGGGTTTCTAATTGTTGGTCATGGAACTCTGGGCTCAGGGGTCCTTACTCAGGATGTACCCTGAGGGAGGCAGGACCAGCCTGGCATCACGATGGCTACAAAAACACTTGTGGCCATATGATGATCACAGGAACAGCTCACAGCTGTCAGACAGATGCTTAGGTATCAGGGTTTTATAAACAGCAGTTAAGGAGGATAGGGAGCCATGGAGCTGATCTACTGGTCCTTGACCAAATAGAGGCCAATTGAGGGTGCCACAGCTGAGCAATATGAAGAACTGGGGGCTGAATAGCTGGTGCCATCATGATGACCTCCTAACTAGCTGCAGCTGCCCCTCAGCCTTCCCGGTGAGGTTCCTTCCTATCTCATCACTTCTTTTCTCTCCTGGCCTGTAGGGTCCACCTGGTCCTGTTGGTCCTTCTGGCAAAGATGGTGCTAATGGAATCCCTGGTCCCATTGGGCCTCCTGGTCCCCGCGGACGCTCAGGCGAAACTGGTCCTGCTGTAAGTGTCCTGAGTCCTTTCCTATGGTCTGAGGTGTCCCCAGCTCAAAGTCTCTTTTGGGGCATTAACCTGTAGCTAGTGGTGAAGTCATCCTTTATCCTGAGGTCTCCTGAGGGGCTCAGGGAACCAAGGATTGGTGCTGGGAAACAAAAGAGAGGGGCTAAGGAAGAAATGGAGAAGATGCTATGATTTTCTTGACCCTGGGCTTCTGCCCTTACTCCTGCCATGGGACTGGGAAGAGGATGCCCTAGTCTACTCTCACAGATGGGATCAGACACGAAGCTCTTCCCATGGTTCCTGACTGATCTCTCTGTTCCCTACTGCAGGGTCCTCCTGGAAATCCTGGACCCCCTGGCCCTCCAGGTCCCCCTGGCCCTGGCATCGACATGTCTGCCTTTGCTGGCATAGGCCAGAGAGAGAAGGGCCCTAGCGCCCTGGAGTACATGCGTGCTGATGAGGCAGCTGGTACCCTGAGACAGCATGACGCTGAGGTGGATGCCACGCTCAAGTCCCTCAACAACCAGATTGAGAGCATCCGCAGCCCCGAGGGCTCCCGCAAGAACCCTGCTCGCACCTGCCGGGACCTGAAACTCTGCCACCCTGAATGGAAGAGCGGTGAGCCTGGAGGACAGGGTTTCCTGCCCCAGAGAGTGAAGAGTCACCCCACTGGGCATGCCCTCCTTCAGTGGCAAGGCAGAGAAACCTTTGGTGTAGGGCCTGGAAGGTTTTGGCAGATGGTTGCTCTCCCATTTCACAGCAGAGAAGCTGTATCCCTAGCACCTGGCCTGCCATGGCAGAAGTGACTTCAGGGTGGATTCCATCCTGCTCTGGTCTTGACCTTCATGCTGGTGTCCTTTTTTAGTGTTAGATGCCCATCCAGATCTTCTTGCTCACATGCTCTTCTGTCTCCCCTCTCTTCAGGTCACACACAAGCTTTTCCCCAAACCCTGATTTCCCTGTAGGCCCTCTCTCCTTCCCAGGCAGTCTGGCCCTCCTGGGTTTTTGAGTCTGAGTCTGCTGAGCCTGATGGGGTGCTGCCTCTTCTCCTATAGGAGACTACTGGATTGACCCCAACCAGGGCTGCACCTTGGACGCCATGAAGGTTTTCTGCAACATGGAGACAGGAGAGACCTGCGTCTACCCCAACCCAGCAAATGTGCCCAAGAAGAACTGGTGGAGCAGCAAGAGCAAGGAGAAGAAGCACATCTGGTTTGGAGAAACCATCAGTGGTGGCTTCCATGTAAGTATCTGGGTACTCTAGGCCCAAGCTGGCTCCTCAGCCTTTCTTTTTCCCTGGATGTTTTAGCATCTTCCCCACATTCACTAGTTTTTCTCTGGGCTTGAGGGGAAAGAGAGAGGAGGAAGAGTATTTTTCCCATTTGGAGTTGAAAACAGATCCTCTAAGCTTGCTCCATTCCCTGGAAGCAGACATGTCCTCTCAACTCCCCACCACCCAACATCCCCATCAGCTCCTCTGATTCCTGAATAGTTGTCACCTCTGAAGCCCCTGATCCCAGTAATGCTGCCTCCCAGGCCTCATACCCTGGCTTTCTGCCCTCAGTTCAGCTATGGAGATGACAACCTGGCTCCCAACACAGCCAATGTCCAGATGACTTTCCTACGCCTGCTGTCAACTGAGGGTTCCCAGAACATCACCTACCACTGCAAGAACAGCATTGCCTACCTGGACGAAGCAGCTGGCAACCTCAAGAAGGCCTTGCTCATCCAGGGCTCCAATGATGTGGAGATCCGGGCTGAGGGCAACAGCAGGTTCACATACACTGCCCTGAAGGATGGCTGCACGGTGAGTGGGGCTGACTGGAGCTGCCAGAGAGAAGAGCTGCCCAGAGCCCGGAAGTCACCTGTGTGGGAGGGAGGGTTGGCCTATAACTGTGTCCTAGTCCTAAAGTGACAGATCATCAGAAATGTGAGTTTGAGTGGTTGTATTGAGAAGACAAGTTGAGTGACAGGTGAGGGAAAGGTACATATTGTTCTATCAGCTTGTCAACTCCCTGTCTTGGACAAATAAGACCATACCTGGCACACTCAGTGACTTCTGCAGAAGTGCTCATGTAATGTGTGTGGACATCCCTACAAGAGAAAGTAAAGAGGGGATCACAGGTGGGGATCCAGGTATGGGGAAGGAAAGGACAGGACAGGAGGGTGGAGGAGAACTCTGCTGCTAAGGACAGGAGTTGAAGTAGAGAGGACTTGAGCAAGACAAGAAGAGGTCTAGGGCCAGGCACAGTGGCACAGGCCTGTAATCCCAGTGGCTCTGGAGGCTGAGGCAGGAGGATCATGAGTTCAAAGCCAGCCTCAGCAAAACTGAGGCACTAAGCAATTCAGTGAGACCCTGTCTCTAAATAAAATACAAAATAGGGCTGGGGATGTGGCTTAGTGGCTGAGTGCCCCTGAGTGCAATTCCCAGTACCCCACAAAAAAGAAGAGGTCTAGGCAGCCTCGTATGTTTCACATTGTAGTTGTTCAGTTGTGGGTTCCTGGGAAGTTATCACTGGATTACAAAAGCATGGACTAAATAGCATCTCCTTTCTTTTCCCCTAGAAACACACTGGTAAGTGGGGCAAGACTGTCATCGAGTACCGGTCACAGAAGACTTCACGCCTCCCCATCATTGACATTGCACCCATGGACATAGGAGGGCCTGAGCAAGAATTTGGTGTGGACATAGGGCCTGTCTGCTTCTTGTAAAAACCCGAACCCAGAAACAACACAATCCATTGCAAACCCAAAGGACCCAAGTACTTTCCAATCCCAGTCACTCTAGGATTCTGCACTGAATGGCTGACCTGAACTGATGTCCATTCATCCCACCCTCTCACAGTTTGGACTGTCCTCCCCTTTCTAAGAGACCTGAACTGGGCAGACTGCAAAATAAAATCTCGGCATTCTATTTATTTATTGTCTTCCTGTAAGACCTTTGGGTCAAGGCAGAGACAGGAAACTAACTGGTGTGAGTCAAATGCCCCCTGAGTGACTGCCCCCAGCCCAGGCAAGAAGTCCCCACTGCAGGTGCTGGGCGCAGGAACTGTGTGTGTCCTACACAATGGTGCTATTCTGTGTCAAACACCTCTGTATTTTTTAAAACATCAATTGATATTAAAAACAAAAAATTATTGGAAAGTAAACATTGCCTTGTGCTTTGTTCTTTGTGTGTGTGTGTGTGTGCTTTGTTCTTTAGTGTGTTCTCCATTAGTCCTTGATTCTGTATGCATCAAGATGTGGCCCTGGGGCTGCCTTCTGTTGACTTTTCAATGGAGAGCAAGATTGGAGCCACACTGCCTCTTTTAGTGACCTCACACAAACATGCCTCTTTTGTAAACTTTGCACTGTGTGGAACCCAGGGATAAACCAGGACCAGAGACTAAGTCTATTTGTCAGCTTTGTGTTACTACAATGAAAACACCAGACACAGGCTATTTATGAAATAAGTGAGGCTTATTTTAGCTTTCAGTTCTGGAGGTTCAAATCCAAGATCAGGCAGTCCTATTGGTCTGGGCCTCTGGTGAGGGCAGCACATTATGGCAGTAATGTGTCTCAGAGCAAGTTCTCCCATCATGAGCCAGGAAGCAGAGTGAGAGGAAGACACTGGGCCCACAATCCCTTCTGAGAGCACACCCCCAGTGACCTGAGGATCTCCCATGAGGCCCCTCCTCTCCAAGTTTCCACCACCTCCTAGTAGCATCACTCTGGGGACCAAGACTTTAACATTGGGAACTTTGAGGGACCCAGTGTCAAACCATAACATGACAATTCAGGAAGAGAGACATCTCCAAGGGATTGCCTTGCTCTCCAGAGTAACCACTGAACACAGTTCAGCAAGAGGCATGGCGCACCATGAATTTAGAGGGCAAGGTCTTGTGTGGGCCATATCCTGCTGGGTGGGAGAGAAGGTGGAGTGAAAAAGCAGGCAGGAGGGCAGGAGGACTAGAGGGGACCCTGGTAAGTGCCCATTAGCAACCAGGATATTTATTTGCATCTTTCAATAAGAATCTTAGGTCAGGTAGAGGTGGGTTATTAACCTCCATCCTTCCTGCCCCTCCCCATTTCTCTTTCCCACCCCTCCTTCTGGCCCCCATTCTTCACTTCTTGGGCTGGCACTTAAAGCTTCCACTCATCTCCCCTGAATACCAGACTTAAGAATGGACAGCCTCCCCTTTCTCTCTACTACCAGGTGCCCCTTGCTTTCCAGTGCCTTGGGTAGTGTAGAAGTGAGCAAGTTGTTCCCTTCTCCACTAGAGGGCCCCATGGGTGGTGGTGTGTGAAGTGGATAGCAGATAGGAAACCAGTCAGAATCCATGACAATTTCTCTTTTCTTTTTTCTGCGGTACCCAAGGGCACTCTACTGCTGAGCTACATCCCCTACCCTTATATTTACTTTTTATTTATTTATTTTTTAATTTTTCAGACAGGGTCTCACTAAGTTGCCCAGGTTAGCCTTGAACTCGTGATCCTACTGCCTCAGCATCCAAGTCACTGGGATGATTTTTATAAAACCAATTTTAAAAGATCTGGCACAGCTAATAAACCAGAGAAGCAAAGCTTTCTCTGCCTCCTTCTCCCATCCCTGCCCACTTCCTCTAGATTAAGTTGACAACTTTTCTATTAAAGAAATACTAAAATTAAGTTGGATTTGTTGGTATCAATACCAACTTATGATGTACACTTAGTTGAATGAAGTGTGCCTTACCAGGTTTAGCTCATGGAAAAAATAAAGCAAAATTACAACGTGTTAATTAAAAATACAGAATAGTTATCATCTCATAAGTACAAGTAACCCTTCCACCGATCAAGAGAGCTAGTGAGGGCAAGAAAAGCAGGTGAGGTATATGGATATTTAGGAAAAATTTCCTTAGATAATAGGTGGAGTTGAAGAGTTCAGTTCTAACCTGTCAATCCAACTGGAGCCCATATGGCTTCCTTGCTCACTCCACTCATGGCAACAGCAGCAGAGCTTCCTATTCTTAATAAAGTAGTTCAATAGATTGTGACCTCCAGCTTAGACCCCTGCAAAAGAAGTCCCAGGGTCTCCAGCTGACCCCTCACAACCCATTCACTTCCTAGGTACTTAGTAAAACCTGGAAATAATAACAGCTGCTCTACAAAGAAAGAGAGACTCAGCCCGAGGACTCAAGGACGTGGAACAGAATGCCCTGCATATGTGGGCATCTACCGTCAAATTGAAATGCAAGCCCCACCAGGGCAGGGATGCAGTGCTGTTTGACGGACTGTTGCTCTCCCCACAGGGCAAGGTACGAGTAAACCAGTAACTGGAATCATTGCTAATTCCCCAGATCCCCGATGCTCCAGGAAAGGTAGGACTCTACAGAAAGAATAACCTGTCAGGTGAGTTCCTGAGCAAGTGGGACAGAGCAGGCTCACTGATTATGAGGGCTGGGTCAGGTTACTTTTCCTGTCTTGAGCCTTCTCCTCTCTGTGAAAGTGTCTGGCATAAAAGCCTTTGAACTAGGAGCCAATGCCTGAGTTCCAGCAAAGACTTACTCTGAAGTCCTTTGAATCCTGAATAAATCATGGAACAACTTCTGAAATTATGTCTACTTCTAAACAAGTGGAGGAGCACAGAATCTTAAAGGAATGCTGACACAGTGATGACAAATTTTACTTATAAAGAAAAAGAATTATTCTGCTCAGCAGTTGGGGTGGGGGACACATCTGGGACCATATTGATTCATGCACAGTTTTTAACAAATAGGCCAATTTCACCTCACCCTCCCAGCACTGGGGATTGAACACAGTGGTACTGTCACTGAGTTTCATCTCTATCCCTTTTTATTTATTTATTTTTTGAGTTTCCCAGGCTGGCCCCAAACTTGTTACTCTCCTGCTTTAGCCTCTCAAATCACTGGGATTACAGGTGTGCACCACCAGGCCCAGCTGATTATTTTAGTAATTGTTCCATACTTTGGGCTATAATCCCAAGGATAGTTGACCCAGAGATCATAGGGTCTTGCTGTGAGGTAACTAGGGCTACAGAATAGTTACTGGAGATAAACTGTGGTCTAGATGGGGCCTGGTGAAGATGAAAGGCTTGTGTAGACTTCTAGCTACATCACTCAAAAAAAAATGCATCAGAAACTGCAATCTTTGGCATACAACGGGAGCCCAATGCTTTTTTTTTTTTTTTTGGTTGCCAGTGGACCTTTATTTTCATGAGGTGCTGAGAATCGAACTCAGTGCCTCACACGTGCTAGGTAAGCACTGTACCACTGAGCCACAACCCCAGCCCACTCAATGCTTTTTTTGGAATGAATAAACTACAAATAAATGGAGATTTCTATAGGTAGCAGCTCTTCAACCAGGTGATATGGTATAGGCCAAGCAGAAGCTATAGAGAAGTGATCTCTAACAAGCCTCATCTCTAAGAAATGTTCTTTGCAAATTTCAATCCACTGGAAACAATGGTGATGGTAATGATACCTGAGCCAACAACTTCCCCTTTCTAATTTGGGATGGCTGAGAGAAAAATTTAGGCATTTGCTCAAGAATTGACAGGCACCATGATAAAATTATGCAGAGCATCCCCAAGTACAGTTTGGGATGCTAAGACTATAAGTAGGTATGAGAATTTGTAGCATCAAAACCAGACTTATTGCTATATGTTTAGAGAATTTAACTGTTCTCACTTAAATATTAACTGGATTTTAAGTTAATATCAAGAAGCAAGACACACAGTCACAAAAAAAAAATGACTCAAAACTGAAATGAGTAGTTTTTTCAAAATCACAAATACACTACAGAGGGTATTTGGAAAATGGAAAAACTAAAAAGAAAATACAGAAGAGTGAACATCTTCAGGAGTTCGGGGCATGTTCTGACTAGGGCAACTTCTTTAGAAGTAGTGCTATTCCTTCACCAAGATCTCTCACTACCACCGCTATGTATACTCCTCACATCACACCGTTAACACCGAAACTCCTGCGTTCAATCTTTGATGGTAGTCAATGTCAGTCAACAGTCATTAAATTTAGCCTTAATGTGCTCGATCCTCTGCAAATTTGTGGCTGCAGGCCATCCTCTGGTGGTTGAGAGGGTAGAGACAGTTGAAGAAACTTCCAACTTCAAACCGGTTTCCCTTATTAAGGACAAAAGTCACACTGGGGGTGGTCAGGGGATTTACTCCTCAGGCATCTCTGCCCTGCCTTTTCCAACCTCCAGGGGTACTGTCTGCTCTATTCTGAAAAGTAATAGGGCAGCCAGTTGCCTGGAGAGGCAAATGAAGTGAGGCTGCTTGCTGTGACAGTGCTTATGAGGGCAGCAAGTTGTCTGGGCTCCTTTTCTGTCCTTTCCACAGTGGACTCTGTACTGATTCACTTACTATTCCCCCAGGGTTGTCTAGGCAATCAGAGACACAGAAGAATCAAAAGCAGTTTATTTTTCTATCAAACCCTCAATCCATGTTCCAGCCAATGGATGAAGGGTAAACCAAGCCCCACATAGACTTTTGGTAGAAACAAATGACTACAGGAAAAGAAAGAAAGAAAATCTTTCTTTTAAGAGCTTCTAGGCATTTGGGAATAGATCAAACAAATGCACACATTGAGTGGTTCCGTGCTGTCTTCTTTCGGGTATTCCAGGGGTCCCCCTGATGCTACTTCTGTGCAGACGAGGCACTGATATATCTGCAGATGCACTAACAGTCCTATCTTCACGCCACTCTGTGATTTGATAACCAGAACCATGGTATGATTTCAGCTTATAATGCCTCAAGAACAGTTAAAAAGATTTGAATTAAATTCTTCAAGCCTTTATTGAGGGCCGACTATTTGCTGGGCACAGGCTAGGCACTGGGCAATATTCTGCTGGTTCTGAGAAATATACATGGTGCTACAGGGAGGAGGTTGCAGGAGGGTGTTTGCTGTGGACTAAGAGAAACAATTCTTCTTCTTCTTATACCACCTGGGATCAGTATGGAATTCAGGCTCTGGGAACAGATGCTGGGCTCTCTTCTATAGGTACTGCCATTGGAGAACTGAGAACAGATGCTAAACAGCAGTGGAATTTGCTCCACAATCCACATAGTGATGTGTCTCCAAGGAGCTCTGGGTCATGTGACCAATATATAAAATTTTCACTGAAGTTCTAGGAAAAAGAAAACCAAGAAGAAATGAAGTAAGCAAGGAAAATTGCCCAAAGTTGCTTGCAAATTCAGGCAACAATATCCATGGGCTCCAGGCACATATCTTCATCATTATATAACCAGGAGGTCAGAGGATCCTTCTGTACTCTTATGTCATGAGGTAATCTTCTAAATAAATGGTTCTTAACCAGGGATGATTTTACCCCATAAGACTGGCAACACTGGAGACATTGTGGGTTGTTCCAACCAACGACAGAGGGACTGCTATCCCAAGCTAGTAGGTAGAGATCAGGAATGCTGTTAAACATCCTACATGAAGAGGACAGTTGCCTACAAAAAAATTGTTTCTGGCCCAAAATATCACCAGTGCCATTCTGAGAACCCTTGCTCTATCCTCACATTTCAAATGTCGTAGTAGACCCCGTTACCTGCAAATTTGACAGTCATGGGTCCATGAATAATTCTGAAGTTACATGACACATGGTAATTTGTGTGGCTAGGGAGTAAGTCCAGTCAAATACCTAGTACTTACACCTTGAGAAAGCTTTTCTTTCTTTACTGGTCTCATTAGGATTCTAAAGGGATCAAGTGTACTTATAGTTAAACTAGATCCCATTTCATAGAGAAAATGACAATGTTCAATACTTTGCTGTGAACCTGATGACTTATGAGGGGATCTGGACACCACATCTAGAGAACACCAAGGAGCTTTGGGATCTTTTGGGCTATGTGCCTCTGAGCAAGGGCACAGGGTCCAACAGTTTAAGACATCAGGGTAGGGAAGCAAGGGACATACCGCATGAAGATCACTATGTTGTGCACCAGGATATCAGGTAATGTACAGAAGAAGCTACCAAGCAGCAAATACAGAGACAGGCAGTTTGATTTAAAACAGAAAAAAAAAAAGAAAAAAAAAAAAAAAAAGAAGAAGAAGAAGAATCAGTAGAAGGGTACAAAATTATGTGGGATGACTCCCAACACCCACCCTTCGGACCCAAACGCTGCTAAGGCCCACCAGTTCTGAGCCCCCAGCAAGGGTCATTCCCATCTTTTCACATTGTGACCCTTTTTTGTTTTTTCGAAAATGCTGGAGCTTGGTAATGCTGTTTTTAGTGGGTTAATGATCTCTGAGAAATTCCAGCATTTTAATCACATATAAAATGATATCTCTTCCAAATAAACCTTAATACAGCCAAAGCTAGGGAGCCTACAGGCCAAAGGTTGGGACTTAAGGCAGGGTTAGTCCCCAGACAACTGAGCACCGCTCTGAATTCCTTTCCTCTGGTAAAAAGCACACACAAAAAGAGTGTTGTCCTTACTACACATAAGAAAACGGTCCTCCCATTTCAGCCTTCACTGTAAAATTCACCTGAAAAAAAGAAACTGGAGTCAGTCTGTGGCCAAGTAGGCTTGACACAGGACAGCACTATTATTAGAAACCCACAGACCCTGGATCACTGTTCCGTCACATACAAAATATGTCCCCAAGACTGACCCTAATATAGTTTATGAGCCTCTAATAACTACTCTGACCTCTTCCCTTCTGAGAGGCCAAAGGACTTCAGACTATAATGCCACCTCTTTTTGATGTGTGGTGAGTCTTTCTTTTACAAATTCTTTTGCTCCCCAAATTCTTAAATGCTAGCTATTTTCTTCCTCCTTCTCCATAACTGTTCATAATTATAGAGTCGATTAGGTCTTCCTCATCAATAGGTGCCTACACATGGAAACCAGAAGAAAAGGAAAGCAGCTGTGTATCCCTGCAGCACTTACTTTCCTCCTACACTGCGGGACAGGGACCCCCAAAACACAGCTTACCAGTTGCTCGCTCCGTGGTGGAATGAGGGACATGTTAGTGGTCACATATGTGCCAACCACTGTGTTCATGTACTGAACCTGGCTGGACAGTCTAGTCACTGCCACAGGGTAGAAGTTGGAGTTTCTGATTTTCAGGGTGGCCTGCATCAGGGCAAGCGAGGAAACAAGTGTAAGTGCCTGGTCCAGGACTAGCAGGTGCACAACCCAGGAAGTGAAGCTCCAGGTCTTACCGTGATAGCGAGAATTACAAGCGAGTCCCGTTTATTAAATGTGACTTTCACCACTTTGATGCCATCATCACCCACGAGGACTGAATGTGGAAACAGGAAGAAAACCACCAAGCCAGATGCCAGGAGACAGAGCAGGACCGACAGAAGGACATACTGCTTACTGCAATGACACAACACATGCCCGACAGGTAGTCAGATCATGGTGCAACCGACCAAGGTTCAATACAAAAGTGGAAGCAAAGGGGAGAATGAAAGGAGAATACAAAGCCAGGAACAACAAACCAGGCAGAAGGGGTGGAGCAGAAGAAGCCTTTTAAAACCTGTTTGGACACTGTTAAGAGAAGCCAAAGAGAGGAGCTGTGTGGACAAAGACATTTCCTCACTCTCAGGACACCCTACTTCTCCAATTCCTTCCAATCTTACCCCTTCACTCGGCCCTTATAACATTTCTAGCTTCAAGTTTCTTTTCCCAGATAGTGATGGGGCCAGAAATACCTTTCTTGGGCAAAGAGTAATAAAAGAAATGGGCATTTATAAAAACAGATGTAGTTTTCATGGAATTAACTTGCACTCTTACATATAAAAAGGAATAGCAACAGGAGTGGGTATTAACAGGTGACAGGCAATTAACTCACGTTCTTTGAGGGCGCAATCTCTGATCACTATGTGGGATCAAAGCCACCAATTCATTGACTTGCTCTGGAAAAGAATGAAGTGTGTATTTTGTAAATCCCATCTACTTGGCAGTACTTTTATTCGCACTTCAGCCTGCCATGGCAAATACTTTCCTGGGATTAGACATTTAAAAAGTATAGTTTTACATTTTAGGTCTAATGAACAAGAAAAAAGTAAATTTATAGAGAATGTGAGAAATTACAAAACACCTGAAAGTAGTGCGAGGTCAGTGAAGTTGAGAAACCTGGGATCTTATTCTGGTTTTACTGCAAGGCCACTTGGCAGTCATCAACCTCTCAAAGCAACTGTTTACTCACCCTTAATATGAAAGTTTAGAGTAAATGTTTTTTAAGCTCTAAACTTTGTGAGTCTCCATCTAAACTCTTAAGACTCTCTGAGGGCTTACTAAATAATAGATAATCCTGAACCTAGCCCAGGCTCCTCTCCTTAACATATGTTTGTTTCTCCTCACCTGATACATTTTGCTGATCTTGGGCTTCACTATCTGCTTCTTTATAAAGAAGCTTCCAAGATGGCCCACCCACAAAGCTGTGCCAGTCCTTATGAGCAAGAGCAATAAAGATATGTACCAAACAACCCCACAACATAGGAAGAAGAATATTCAAAACCACGGTGGGAGTGGGGATAAAAGAGTGGATGTGAAGAAAAGAAAGGGTTTCAAATATAAGCAGACCAAGAGAAATTGCAGAATCTGCCCCAAGTGTATCAAGTCAGCTGAGCTGGCTTCAAAATCAGTAAAGGACTACAAAAATATTGTTGCCTAAGAGAAAAGCTGTTGGAGCAAACCTCTGCCTTAACCGGGAATCTGTCCTTCCCTGATCACCATATTCTCACCTGTTGGGATATAGCCTGTTCCTTGGCACGTGAGACAGGTGATGCTATCCCTCCCTGTGAACTCCACATATGGGAACTGAGCAATGGCTTCTTCCTGCTCTAGATCAGTCAACAAAGCCTCCCTGTCATCTTCTTTCTTTCGCTTGCAGGAGGAAGGGTGTGTAAAGGCAGACTGTTGAGACCCCATGGCCGTGATGTGCCACGTGTGTCATGTCCTAGATGAAAAGAGGCAAATAAGTGCATGTTAGCGTCCACAATGAGCCACGACAGAAGACGCTGCTTCTTTCTATAAGAAAAGTGAACACACACACAAATTAGAGGTTGCCATCCTGAGTGTGAGTCCAACAACTGCACAATTTCTACCCGGACACTCACTTTGTAGCACTGCTCTCCCCTCTATATACAGAGGGGGCCATGGGGCCTGCCTTTTGCCAACCTACCCAGGCCCTCACCATCTTGGGACTCGCCCCAGCCACCTGGTCCAGTTCGCCCTTTCCTCTCCACTATCTGCAGACTGTGTCTTTCTCGAGAAAACCTTCCTGAACAAACAAGCGAACCAAATTAATAACAGGCCTTAGCGAACCCCATCCTCCTCCACTCCCAACCCCAAGGGGCGGGCTCAGGTCACGCCCCCTGCAAAAGCGATGTTCGGATCTCATCAAAGTCGCCCAGGCGGAGCGAACGCCAGCGTCCCCTAACCTGCACGGCTCGAACTCCCGGCAGCTCCTTCCCGGGCTCTCCCTCAGCCACCTAATCGCTCCAGCGGGTTTATACCTGCCTCTTAGGTCCTTGGAGCTGCTGGCAGTCGGTGCGCAGGCGCAGAACGGCTAGTGGGCGCGCGGGGACGGCGGCGTGCGCTCGCGCCTGCGCTCTCGAAGCGTGAGAACTTCCCTTCCACCGTGCAGCTGTCGCGCTCCTTCTCGCCGGTAGACGGCAGCAGAGAGCCGAAGAGGGCGGTGACCCTGGAGGCTGGTGGAGCGCCTGGTCCATGGAGAGGTCGGTGCTTCGCTGCTCCCAGAAACACTGGGAAAGCCTTAAGTCTTTGGAACTGGGCAACTCAGCTGCGGGAGGAGGAAGGCGCCACCGGTGACCAAAGCCATTCGCGTTGCACAGGGGCTTTGTAGACGTTGAGGGTGTAAAGTCGAACACCCAGAACCTGCCCTCGGTCGCGTAGAGGCTCGAGACTCTTCGGCAGCCCACTCTAGGATTGTAGATAACAGTGCGACTGGAGGGCGCGCAAGTAGGAGAGTCCCCTAGCACAACTTGGGGAAACTTCCAGGGCGACTCCTGTCGGCTTCTCTCAGGAACAAACTCAAGAACTGAGCTTTGAAAGTTGGATGCGTTGGGGAGTAGATTGACTCTGCTTCGGTACCTCGCGGTCCCGACCTTACGCAATACAGGCATGGACATAAAAGGCTAGAGAGCACTTATAACGGATGGGGTTGTACATGCTTCCAGGCTGAGCTTAGCCTGTAGCAGAAGGAAGTGAGGCACACATTGAGCAGCTGAAGTTACTAAAGATGATGTGGGAAGAGGAAATATTCTGAAATTTTATCAAGGAGGGACCCATTTGGTAATTGACAGGCTGTACACCTGATTTCTCTTACTTCCATATTCTCCTCATTCACCCGCTGCTGTCTAGCCACCTGCCAACTTGCTGGCCCTGAGTCTTCAGTGTGAAGCAACAAGGAATCATTGCTCCCTTTCTTCTTATTTAAACAAATCTATGTTGTTGGGAGGACAAATGCTCAACCAAAGATACATTTCCCAATCTGTTTTGCAGATAGAGGTGGCCATGTGACACTGTTTTGGCCAATGAGGTGAAAGAAGTTGTATGGAACTTTTGGGAAAGCTCCTTAAAAGGGTTGGAGCCTCAATTGGTCTTTTAATCTTACTATTTGGAATTTAGACTTGATGTTGGAGATAGGGAAGTGACCTTTAACCACGAGGCAGGAAGTGTGTGCTAAGGAAGGCTAGGTTGAAGGGTAAAAGTCCATGATGGCATCTGGAGTTATGATCAGGTCCTGGGTTCTCATTACAAGCCTGTTTGGGGGGTGTCTTCTCATAGTGGGATGCAATCCTAACAGATACAGACACAGAGCTACTTATAGAAAAAAACAGCTTGTTTTAAGCACATGCCATGTGGGCCACACTTAGGTTTCTAACCTCTTGCAACTTCAGCCCTCAAGGTACTTGCCCTTTGAAAGAGGAAGACTTCTGTCTTCCAAGTCAGTCTTTCCTGTCTGAGGAGTTGCCTCCTTCTGGTATTTCACCTGGAAAATGACCTCTACTGAGAACCCATCCTCTTTAACTTCATGGATGTCACCTCAGTTCATGACCTCTACTGGACACCCTGCCCAGGACAGGGTGCAATAAACCTACATCTGCATTATGGATGGACATTACAGAGGGATTACAGACTGTCCCAGAGTAGAAGAAATGAGTCAGCCACCTGATTCATATCAGCTGAGGAGGAAGAAGAGGAGCCCAGAAGAAGGTAGAGGGTGGGGATGCTTTCAAAAGGGAGGGAAACAGTCTAAGGGCTTGGAGCCTGTGGTCAGGGAGAGGCAGGGCTTGGGATTGATTGGAGATTGGAAAGAAGTCTGGGGCATCACTAGCAAAACCTGAAACTCTCTGACAGTCTACTTCCAAAAGAGTGTCTTGGGACAGATAGATTGGACTTTCTAGTGTGGCTTTTATTGCTTCTTTTCTCCCCAACACACAGCTTGGTACATAGTAGGCCCTTGATAAATGCTTTTAGAACCACATAACCTGGAGGGTGGCCAGGATGGCCTGGGGAGTAGTCCCAGCATCTGCTGGAGCCATCTGGGAGACAGTTTTAATTGGGCAGTACATTCCTAAGAAGACAGCCATCACTTCTCACTTGTGCCTGGCTTCCAGGTTTGTCTCACCATCCTGGTTAAGAGCAAGGAAGTTACTGCAGACATGAGCTCACTGGGGCTTTCCGGGTGGGCCAGGGCAGAGTGGGGCCAATTGGGCATTCTTGCCCTTCCAACCTCCTCCATGGCCATTGTGTACTATGGGCCCCACAGGCTGAAGGCAGTGGAGGCCTGAAAGAGTTGCTGGTCCTAAAAGACCATGAGGAGGAAGGGAAGGTCAGGGAAGAGCTCTGCTCATCTCTGTCCTTTCCCCACTGATGCACAAGGACAGGATGGTGCAGGAGGGTATTCAGGACTGTGTTGACCTCCCTTTGCACTGCTGGAACTGAGATTTACATTTGGAAGTCTTCATTCTGCCTCCTTGGTTTATCCCATGAATGAGAAAATTGTTTGAGGTTGAATGAAATAACTTAAATTTTCAAAAAGTGGAAACACCTACACCAGAATCAAGTAGTCTGTCTCCTTATTCGGTGTACTTTACAGAAGGACCTGATGACTTGCTAAAGCTTGGAGAGTCCCTTTACTGCTGCCACTGTGGTACACAGGTAGATTTAAGGGGCACCAAAAACCCCTTTTTATTTAATGGAGGCTGTGTTTATTCTCATGTGAATCAGGGATCTCAGAGCCCAAAGCTCTGTCCTTTCTACAGCAAAGAAGTGGTCCCACCCTCTGAAGTTCCAGGTTCAGTTCTGCAAGGGAAGAAAAGTCTAAAGGGAGAAGGGGGAAGGAAAGTTCCCTTGCATTTAAGAGCAGCACACAGCCACAGAGTATTCTACCACTTGTGTGTCACTTCTTTGACGAGAAGAAGCTGTTATTCCCATTTTATTTGGTGGAGAAATGGAGACAGGAAAGCTGATTTGCCCCAGCTTTGGTGGGAGGGTCCAACTGGATATTGTGGGTTTTCTTCTCCCAAGTTTTCACTTTTTGCTTTTTCTATGCTTTTTGCTAATTCCTATGAACAATGGTTATAGGCAGAGAGTTCACAGACCTTTTCTAGGAAGAGGGGGCACAGAGGGTGCATAAAGAAGGAAGAGCTCCAGGCAGGGGGTGCACCCGCAGTAGTCATAAGCAGGGAGCTCTGCTTAGAGGGGTTGAACCTGAAGGGGGCCAAGGCCTTATGACTTCAAGAAACTGACAGCCCACCACACCACGTAAAGGGACCTATCCCCCACAAAGCCGCAGTTGGCCAAATCAGTCTGCAATGCCAGGCTGTCCTCAGCTCCTTCCCAGAGTAGCATCATTGAGCTGCCTGAGGGACTAGGGAGGGAGGGTCTCACCTGCACTGTGTTTCCTTTGATCTAAATCAGGAATGCTCAGTAGGAAGTGTGACTCTTCCTCCCCAAACCCAGCTAGGAAAGAAAAAAAAAAAAAAAAAAAAAAGATCCTGTTTTTTTTTTTTGTTTTGTTTTTGTTTTTGTTTTTGTTTTTTAAATTATAAGCCAACCTAAATCAAACTCAGAGTTCCCTCCTGACTGACTGGCAGGAAATTTAATCTCCATGATGATTGAAACCACCTCTGCCTCCCCAAGATCACTCAAAAGTTCTGAAGCTTTGCTTCCTAGAGCCTGGAGGACCTCTCATCTTTGGTGTGTGCCCTGCTGAGCCCCTCGTTCAGCACCCCACAGGCCTCTGCAGCTCTGGGATTGGAGAATTTTGGGCCAGGTAGGCAGAGCTGATGCCCCCGCCTGGCATGCTCAGTGCGCAGTGTAGCCACCCCCTGGAGGCAGTGATGTCAAGGCTACCAAGGTCTCCAGCCCTCCCAGGTCCCACCAGCTAGCTCAGCTAAGCCCCTCCCCCTGCACTCAGTCTCGTCTTGCTCTCCAGTGGTTTTCCTCTTCTCCTCAACAGAACTCAGGAATACCTAATACCACCTCTTCAGGAAGCTCAGGCACTCACAGAAGACATTTCGAGGAGTTGTCTTCAGGAGATTAAAAAAGAAAAATTCCCACCGGATAGAAATCAAAGAAATCTGAAAGGTTAAATTGTTTCCTTGGAACAGGGGACAGAAACAGGCATTCCCCATATACAAACTAACATCTTAAAACTAACATCTGAACCAGATTTTCTTGTAAGGAACCTACAGACCAAGCAGGCTAATAACTGACCCTTGAACACTATTAACTGTCCCCAGGGTGAGTAAGGCATTGAGAAGGCATCAACACCATGCAGTGACTTTGAGGACTTAGTCCTTAACAATTACCTAAGTCCATTTACTGCTGGCAACCTGAGAAACAGGTGCTCCAGGGAGTAGCGGTGAGTGAGCTACAGGTGCGCTGTAAGCTGCTGCCATTCCCCTTCTACGGATGTGATGGGCACTGTGCTAAGAGCCAACACCCCAGGGGCAGGTGTGGGAGGAAGGCTGCCAGGGCTGGGGAAATTGGGGACCTATGTCTGAGAGTGGGTTTGCTGGATTTGAACTACCCACTGAGTGAGTGATGAAATCCAGGCAATTTTTATTTGTAATTGTAACTGCTGTTTATTTGATAATATAATGGAAGACTTACAGGTTTTCTTATTTTTACTGTACAATTCCCTTTGTATACCATTCCTTTTTTTATTCTAATTAGGTATACATGACAGTAAAATGCATTTTGACACATGATACATAAATGGAGTATAACTTCTCATTCTTCTGGTTGTGCATGATGTAGAATCACACCAGTGTGTAGTCATATATGCACATTGGGTAATAATGTCAGATTCATTCTACTATCCTTCCTTCCCCATGCCCCCTCCCTCTCCCCTCTGTCTAATCCAAAGTACCTCTGTTCTTCCCTAGCACCCTCTTATTGTGAATTAGCATCTGCATATCAGAGAAAACATTTGACCTCTGCTTTTTGGGATTTGCTTATTTCGCTTAGCATGATATTCTCCAGCTCCATCCATTTACTGGCAAATGCCATAATTTCATTCTTCTTTATGACCAAGCAATATTCCAGTGTGTATATATGCCACATTTTCTTTATCCATTCATCTGATGAAGGGCACCTAGGTTGGTTTCACAAAAAAAATAATAATAATCCAATCAATAAATGGGCTAAGGAACTGAATAGACACTTCACAGAAGAAGAAATATGAACAGTCAAAAAATATATGAAAACGTTTTCAACATTTCTAGCAAGTAGAGAAATGCAAATCAAAACTACTCTAAGATTTTATCTCACTCCAGTCAGAATGGCAATTATCAAAAATCCAAGCAATGATAAATGTTGGTGAGGATGTGGAGGAAAATGTACACTCATACATTGCTGGTGGGACTGCAAATTGGTGCAACCACTATGGAAAGCAGTATAGAGATTCCTCAGAAAACTTAAAATGGAACCACCATTTGACCAGGTTATCCCACTCCTTGGTTTATACCCAAAGGACTTAAAGTCAGCATACTGAACTGACACAGCCACATCGATATTTTTAGCAGCCAAAATCCAGGCAATCTTCATGGTCAACTTCACCAGCACGTCCCTTCTCACTACCTTCACCAGGTTCAGGGATAAACCTGGTTACTGAACAGAACCATATCTGATTGTCGTCTAATACCTCCATTAAACACCTACTGCTGCGTTGGTGTCATACCTAGAGGCTCAGCCCTTGCCTGACACCCAAGCAGCCTCTGTCTGAGATGATGAATTCCAAGCTAGTGTACATCCTGTAAAGTGAAGGCATTGAGAAACCCGGGAGGGGATGAGATCTGAGAGAGTCAGGGTAACAACCTGGAAGACAAGAAGCAAGACTGCACTTTGAGAAGTTTTTAGAAAGGCCCAACCCCATCCCCAAAGTCAGGTGTGTGAAATAACTCCATGTCCCCTTCCCCTCCCTCCATAGTCGATGGTTGTATTCGGGCCCTTCCCCCGCTTTACCTGGACAATCGCAATTGCTTTCCTGGTCGACTTTCTGATTTAATTAAATATTATTATTTTCTGATATGTGTCAGACAGGGCAGGAGACATTTTCTGCACGTTACTCCATTTAATCTTTCTAATGCTACAATCTGATGCTACCATCATCCCCATTTGACAGATGAGGCATTTGAGACTCACAAAAGTGATGTGGCTTGCCCAGCATCACACAACTGGGATACAAGCACACAGCAGCTCTGGCCACTTGCCCTCCCAGTCTTTCCTCCATCCAGGCGTCCAGTGGCCTAGTCTAATGGTCCTTTTCTAAAATGCCAATGTGGGTAGCTCATTCTGTTTCTTAAAGCCTTCCATGACTCCTTTCAGCTCCAGGGTAAGACCCAACCCCACTTCCCACCCCAGCTTGCCAGGATTTTTTCCTGTCTCCTGCTGCCTTCTTCCTGCTAACCACACACTTCGGCCACAGAAGACTATTTGTAGCTTCCTAACATGCCCATACTGCATGTGCTTGTTCGTTCCAGCTTCTCTGGGTAGGATGTTCTTTTCTCTCTGCCCCACCCCACTCCACACCCCATTTCCTACACTTGGACAGATCCTACACAGCTATCCAAGCCCAGCCCAGATGTTGCTTCAACATTTTTTTGCAAACCCATATTCTGCCCCAGCCCGCATGCATGCGCACGTGCACACACACACACAGATGCACACAATAAGGCACATACACAGACACACACATGAGCAGACAGTCCCCCCCCCCCACACTCTTCCTGCCCTTCCACTGCCACTATTCCATTCAAGGCCACTGTTATATCTGGTTGGGTCCCTCTAGCACCTAAGTCTCCCCCATTATATAGTAACTGTTTGTCAACCAAGCTGTATGTCCTGTTAGTCTGTGAACTCTGAGCTTTGAGAAGAGCCTGGCAGAGTAGGAGCTCCTTAAATATTTGTTGAATGAAGGAGATGAGTGAATGATTGGAAAGTGTCTTAGAGAAGGGACAGCATCATTCTTCCCTGTCCCTGTTGTTTGGCATGTGCCTGTCACCCAGAGGGCAAAAATTCAGTCATGGGTGAATGAATAAAGGTGAGAGGAGGAGAGAGGACTGAGGGGATCCAGGGGAGGCAGGGGAGCACGGGAGGATGGGCCTGAGACTTCTGGGCAGGGAAGATGTGGTTCTCTTCCTTCCACCAGGGGGCGCAGGAGACCAACAGCCAGCCTCTGGACTCTACAGCTCTCTCTTTTGAAACCCACAGGTTTGGGTTTGTTCCCTTCAGCAGAAGGGTTCAGGACCCAACTGAGATCAGAGAAGAAGCCCACCCAAAGCTGGTTCACTGACAGTAGCAGGCCCTGGCTGACCTGGCCTGATCTTGCCTGCTGGGGCAAGAAGGGATCTGGATGCCCCCAGGTAAAGTTCACCTTGGAACAGGTAGATGCTTTCAGCTGGAGGCTATGGCTGGAGCTGAGTTGGTTCAGAGCCAGGAAAGGGTTTAAATTCCTTCAGCCATTACCTCACAAGCACCAAGGGAGGTTGTTTGCACAAATTCCTGGACATTGGCAACTCTTTAGAATTCACATCCTGTCCCCCTTCTACCTCAGTACCCGTTGAGGTCAACCCAATTTGCCAAGAGAGCCTTGGCCCTGGTTCCAAGTACCACCTGTGCCAGGCCTGATGTTGGGCTTCATGACACAGTGATGAACAGGACATGGTCTTGCCCTCCAGGCACTTACCTCTGGTGGAAACAGCCAGAACCCTGCCAGTGGTTAAGAGAGCAGGCTCTGGAGCCTGGAGGCCTGGGTATGAGTCCTGGCTCAGCCACTCCCTAGCCGTGTGACCTGGGCATAGTCCTTAACCCTTTCCCTGCCTCAGTTTCCTCATAGGTGGGGTTGTTAAACCCATAAATAAATGAATCTATGAGAGCCTGTTAGCTGAGTTTTAGAGTAGTGCCAGTCAAGAAGTGGACATTCAGTACATGTCAGCTGTGATCACGATGCTGATTCACTACAGCAGCGGGTCTTGCATCAGAGGGCACGTGTGAGACCAGCTGACTAGTGTCCTGGTATCTCCTGATACCATTTTTTGGTTAGTCTTGGGCATCCATCTAGCAGGTCATTTGTGGCAATCCTCAGGTACGCAGAAGAGTATTGAGTGCCCTGAGCTTTTAGGCCTGAAAGGGAGCGAAGAAAACCAACCAGAGAGAACAGGCCCATGGGTGACAAATGAGCAGGAAAGGTCACAGAGGAAAGTAGATGTAGTCAGGGAGTGGAAGAGTTCAGTCCCCCAACCTACCACCTTGTCTCCTGGGGCCCTGAGGCTCAGGGCTGTGAGGCCACCCAGCTGGATCCCACCATTGCAAACACGATAGTTTGGGGATTTTTGTCTAATTCGATGTCAACAAACATTTTTATAATTTTGGAGCATTGTGGCTTTTGTCTTCCCTCCTGTGAACAGTGTTGCCAGGGGACCTGGATAAAAAAATAAGTGAGAGAACTGAGCAGGTAGGAATGTGCCAGGGAGATGAGAAGCAGGCCAGGGCACTGGAGAGAGGAAACATGAATATAAGTCATGAGCCACCATGGCTGGCTCCTGTCTCCTGTGGGCACTGGGATTCTGTTAGGATAGCCTTGTTAGGCAGGGTGGGCACCACACATCTGGAGCTGGCCTCTTGGGTCCTGTCTCAATTCTGCTTCATCCTTTCTGCTATATAGTTTTTGTCCCTGCCTGAGTAGAGGCTCAGAAGCCTTGCTGTCCCTCCAGATGAGCTCTGTTACTCCTCCATGTCAATGCCGGAGGAACTGACTCTCTACCAGGGATAGTCTCTCTCTCCGAATTCTCCTGTTGTTTACACATTTGGTTTTCAGTGTCCACTAGGGATTGTTTCCAGGACTCGTGCAGATACAAGACTTGAGAATGCCCGAATCTCTTATATTAAATGGCATAGTAACTGCATAAATGTCACCTACAGACATCCTTATGTATACTTTAAGCCATCTTCAGGTTACTACCTAAATACTTATACTACCTAATGCGATGTAAGTGCTATGCAACTAATTGCTACACTGTATTGTTTAGGGAATGATGACAAGAAAAAATCTGCATACATTCAGTTCAGACACAATTTTTTTCTCCAAATACAGTTGGCCGTCAGTGGATACATCTGCAGTCAGGTTCTGCATCGGAGGATTCAACCAACTGCAGACCAAAAATATATATTTTTTAAAATTTCATCTGTGCTGAATGCGTGCAGACTTTATCCCTTGTCACTATTCCTTAAACAATACGGTATGACAGCTCTACACAGCATTTACCTCCTATTAGTTGGAAGTCATCTAGAGAAGACCTGAAGTGTCCAGGAAGATGTGTGCAGGTTATAGATATAAATACTGGGCCATTTTATACATAAGGGACTTGAGCATCCTTGGGTTTGGTCTTCTTGCAGTGGAGAGTCCTGAAATCAATCCCCGTTGGATATGGAGGGCTCCAGCTGGCTGCACTTCCGTCCTGGGGCTTGCGTCTCACCTTGCCTGTGTGCTCAGAGGCAGACGAGCACAGCGACCAAGGTGGATTCTGCGCTGACTCCTTGGACCCAGCCCCCGACTCCACTGCTTCCTTGTTGTGTGGTGTTCCTTACCTTCCGTGTGCCTCGGTTTCTTCCTCTATAAGATGGGGATGCTGGGAGTCATACCTTTCTTGCAGGGGTTTAAAACGGGTCATTGAATGGGAAGTGCCAGCATTGAAACATTCCGTATTGCATGCTGTTGGGGTCATGGGAGGGTGTGGGCCTGGGTCACACCCCAGGGCCTTTTGTGTCCCCCATGGTCCCAGCGCAGGGCCCTACTGACCATTGATAGAATAAGGATGGGATTCTATGTCCTCTTCCCTGGTCTTTGTGCCGCCTGCAGGGTCCTGCCGAGCAGCCTGTCTCGTGGCTGAGGCTCTTCCTCCCACAGCCCTGCCTGCGCCCCAGCAATTTTCCCTGGCAGCTCCCACGTTCCAGACTAACTTTAGGGTTGGTTTCCAGCTGTGGTTGGATTTTTCTGTTTGAAAAATATTTTAAGCAGCTGGTGGGGAAGGGGTGGAGAGGTGGGAAAGAATAATAAATAAGCTTGTGAAAGGAAGATTGTCTACATGGCCTGGAGCTTGGTCTCTGGGCCATGACAAGGCTATCAGGTGGTTGGGGTTGGGAAGCCACACTGCAGCGGCTTCACAGTTTAAGGAGAAAGACTCTGTGCCCTTCACAAATACCCCTTGTGCTTTCTTTCACATTATGCCCTTCTTGAATGCTGAGGCTGATAGAAATAAACACATGGGATAGAAATGAGTTTGCAGCAAGTAGGATTGAGGTTAGACACTGGAAAGAACTTCCTGATGTCAGAATCCATCCCTGCAATCCACCTTTATTTCACCTGAGACCCTGTCTTTCTCTAGAACTCAACTTCCTTCTCCTCTCTCATCATGTCAGGCCTCCGTGGCTCTTCACTCCCTTAACTTCTCATTTCCTGGTAGCCTCTTCCATTCTACCATCTTCCTGCACCCCGGGTTTCATCTTCCTTTTCTTCCTTCTCTGCCCTGCTTTACCATTGTGGCTCTCAGGCTTTGGAGCTTTCTGAGGAATCTTCCCTTCAGCCTGGGCAGAGACCTCCAGGGTTGGCAGCAGTGCAGGCAACAGCCAGGACCAGAGGCCCCCCAGACAACCCACACGCAGAAGGAAGATTCACGCTGTCCTGTGCTGGCTAGGACAGACCGTAGAGACAGAGACTCACAGAAAATTCAGGACAGGAGAGAAAGTAAATCACAGAGTCGAATAAAAGCCAAGTCAGAGAGACAGGGAGAAGTCAGACTTGCAGGGAGGGAGCAGACGGTCACCAGCAGTGCCCTGGCCAGGCCCGCATGGACATTCCTGTGGCTTCTGATGGCAGGGTGGGCTCAGCCCTGAGGGCTCCCTGGTGCCAGCGTTGGGGGGGCCCAGCAGGGGTCTTAGGCCTGGGAGGCAGGGAGGGCCTGAACTCCCTGTCCTGGCTTCTCCTGGGGTTCCCTCCACTGCTGTGGGGAGACTGGAGTGAGAGCAAGGAGGGCGGTCAGTGGAGCAGAACAGCGCTTGACTGAGGGCCGGGAAGGGCCATACGATGGAGCACACAGAGCCATGCGCAGGGCTGGCCGGGAGGCCTTCCGGGTTCCGGGCGGCTTGGCGGGGCTGAGGATGACACCAGTCAGGAAGTCAGGTGGGAAGATGGGCCGGCTGCCCTCAGCGGTCTGTGGATGGGGTGGGGCTGGGGCACCTGGGAAGGCAGAGTGTTCCGAGTGGATTGACAGCCTTCTTCAAGCATTTCCCTGAGTGGGCCTGGGGATACAGCTCTGTGGTGGAGCGCTTTCATCCTGAGCACCCCCCCAAAAAAATCACCTAGTAATCCGCACCCCCTAGGCACCTCTCTGCCCTGCCAGGCATCTCCCAGCAAGGAAAACAACATTGGTCTGGATTTTTAACTGAAATCTGTACTTTGCAGATCCTTGCTGCCTTGCTAATTCACACCACAGCCCTGCCACTCTCTACCCTCTTCCATTTCCCTGGAAAACCAGGCACGCTTGAGAGCCTCAGAGGGCACAGAAATGGGATTCTGCACTTCCTGGCACCATTTTACTGAGCATGAAAATTTCCGAAGCATGTACCTTTTCTCCTCTTATTGTGAAATAGGTCACCCCAGTGCCTACGTACCTATGTGCGATTGACTAAACAAGTACAAATCAAAGACCTATTCTCCACTTCAAGGTCAAGGTAGAGCATTTCTAGCACCTCAGAAGTCCCAGTGTCACCTCTGGTCCCAGTCCCTTCCCTTACTCCAGAAAGAACTGGTGTCCTGTCTCCCATAATCTTCATTTCCTTGTTTATCTCTGAAGCCTTTAGAGTTCCTCAGATATTATCATCTTTAAGTTTTATAATAGCCTTATTATTCCCCTCTTACAGATGAGGGAACTGAGGCTTGGAAAAGTTAAAGTAACTAGTTCAAGGCCAGCCTACAGGCAAATGGTAGAAGCAGGATTGTAGTTTGGATCGGCTGATGTCCTAGGGTGGTTCATTGCTCATGCAGGAATCCACAGGAAACCCTGGGACATCCCCGACTGTGGAGACAGGGACCCCAGTGCCCTAGAAAGGGGGAGATCATCTTCATGGCCAGGCTAGTACCTCCCATCAGCATTGTTGACTTTCTTGACTCCCCAGGGTTCTGCTTTGTGACCACCTTAGAAAACCAAGGAGGCCCAGGGAGATAAGTGGGGGATTGGGAAGCACAGGGGCTGGGGCTGATCTGGGACAGGATCTGTGCCTAGAAAGAACCTTGGGCCTGGGCTGGCAAAGCCCAGGGAGCCCAGGACTATGGGTATTGCCTGAGCCAGGTGCTTCTCAAGTTTTGCCAGACTTACCAGGTGTGCTCTCCTTGGCGGGCAGGTGTGCTTGGTGTGTGTGTGCAGATGCCTGGCTCAGTCTACAGACTCGCATTGTTCTGAACCATCTCACCCACCTTCACCTCTTTTTCTTTTTAATTATAAAACTATATAGGCTTATTATAAAAAGTTCAAACATCAAAGTCCTCCCTCTCTAATTTGAACCCATATCTTAGCTATAATTTCTTTTTCTAAGTTAGCACTTACCTTCTATTCTTCTTTCTAAGCACATTCAAATATACAGTTCCATTATTTAGACACACATATCTAAATGTAGTAGCATTGGGTCTATTTATATTTAACAAAATAATAGCACCTTTTTTTTTCCCCTTTTAATATACTTTGGTCTTCTTCACCATTAGTATGAGTGGGTTTCTTTCACTTTTAACAGCTCAAGAGCCTTCCACTCCATGAGTGTATCATCGTGTGCTTAACTGGGTGGGGTCACCTCCCTGTGTCAGAGCTCCCCTAGTCTTCCAGAAGCTGAGAGTAGGGGGGCCAAGGGAATGGGAGAGGACCAGAAGACTGGTTTCAGACTGTCAGCCCCACCCTTGAACGAGCCCAGTCCCAGCTACCTTTTGACCTCCTACACAGAGATTTCAGGTCTCTGCCCCTTTTAACATCCCTACAACTCCACCCACCCAAAGTCCACATGTCCTTTACCTGTCCTATGTCTCCAGTCCTCCTGCCCTTCTCCCTCCTCACCCTTGACTTCTAGACAGTGCTGCAGGCTTGGAGTCTGCTGGGCGAGCTCACTGCCTCCCAGCGCCTGGCCTCTGAGGCTGTCTGATCTCAGAGTTGGGACTTCAGGGACCCTGAGTTTAGGAGGCTCTGGTCTGGCAGTGAGTACATCTCCTGCCCAAGCTGACCCAGGGGAGGTGCCACGCTAATGGCAAGGCTGGCACTGCCCATGCCCAGATGGCAGTTTCCTGCTTCCCAGAGGGCACTGGGGATGGGGACTGTGCCAAATAGGCATGATGCCCCCGCCCCGTACCAATGTCATGGAAAATCTGAAACCTTGATCTTTGTTCTTGATTGTTCCTCCTGGATTTTTATAACTGGAAACTTTCGGTGTCTTTGTTCCCATCCACTTGAGAGGGAGGTGTTGAGGGTGGGGAGAGGGGAGGTGGCTGAGTCAGCAGCAATTGGAACTTCTTCTGCCAGCTGTGACCCCTTCTCTCTCTCCACTCACAGTTTACCCATCAGCAGCCTGAGCTTCTGACTGGGAGCCCTGAGGGCAGGGCTGAGCACAGCCCTGGCTGTCCTTCCTGAGCACGCCGTCTCTTCGCCCTTAGGTTCCCCCCAGTTGTCTGGGACTGTGATTCCCCCTCGCTCCAGACAACTCAAATTTCTCTTATGCCAGGTGGCACCTGGTTCCCAGCCCTTCTTCCTCAGGGCAGGTCTAGTGTGTCTGTTTACTGTGGGATCCAATTAGAAGTTTATGGTAAGGAAACCACTTTGTGAGGTTTCTCCCTCCTCCCGCACGGGCCCAGCCTCCTAGTGACCCCTCCCCTCCCTTCTCTCTCACGGCCAGAGTTCATGGAAACTTCTTGGGTCAGTGACTATCCTTCCTTTCCTGCTCAGGAGAGCAGGACCCAACCCCCATCCCCTGGCCTGGCACCTTCTTTCCCTCACAGCCCTGTTGTCCTCATTGTCAGGGAGGAGGGCCCACCTGGGGATGAACCCAAAGCAGGGCTCACTGCCTTCTGTCATCACCCGCTGGAGAAGGAGGCGTTCTTCTGTAACCTGTGACTTTACAGGTGAACCTGAGAGCAGAAGAGGAGGCAGAAAGGGAGCAAGGAGCCCCAGTCCCAGGTAAGGGAAGTTGGTGGTGCTGAAACCAAAAGCCAGAAGGCCCCAGTCCTTACTCACCAGCTTTTACACCCAAAAGCCAACCACTTACTCAATCGATGCAAAGATGCTGTTAAAAAACCAGCATCACTGGGTATGGTGGCGCATACCTGTAATCCCAGCAACGTGGGAGACTGAGGCAGGAGAATCGAGATTGGAAAGCCAGTCTCAGCAACTGAATTAGACCCTAAGCAACTTAGCGAGATCATGTCTCAAAATAAAAAATAAAAATAAAAAAGGACTGGGGATGTGGCTCAGTGGTAAATTGTCCCTGGGTTCAATACCTGGTTAAAAAAAAAAAAAAAGAAAAGAAAAGAAAAAAGAAAGAAAGAAAGAAAAGAAAAGAAAACCAGCATCCCCTGTGAGAAACTTGTAATCTGGTGTGTGGAGGTGTGTGTATGGGGTGCAGATATGGGTTCACGTGTTCAGACCTCAGGAGAGAGAGACCCAAGAGGCTGGTTGTGTCCAAGGCCTGCTTCCTGGGGATGGGAGGAAAGCTGAGGCTGACCTGCAGGAGTCATCAGAGAGGGAGAGGGAAGTAGGGTTGAGGAACAGCTGCCTCGGAACTCCCATGGATAGGCCTCCTCTGTGTGGCTGGGGCTCAGAGGGACCCTGCTCTGTCCCTGTGTCTGAGAGACGGGCTCAGCCACTGTGCGCTAGAGGAATGGGCCTTGCCAGCCTGAGCACTGAGCCTAGACTTCTTGGTGATGCTCTATCAGACACCATTGCTCCCAGTCAGTGGAAGGGTAAGACAGAAGAGCCTCGCTGGGCCCTGCTGGTCAGGCCTCTGCACGCCCCACATCCGATTCACCTCACTGCCCAAGCGGGACAGATTATTTTTGTTTCTTCAGACCCTGCCAGTGCCTTTGCCCCGCTCTGCAGGAGTTACTCAGTTACCAGCATCGGTTTTCTATTTCCAGAGCAAAGGCGGGTCCTTCCTCCAGGGCTTCCTCCACCTGAGGGCCTGGCACTTCCCCTCCATCCAGCCTAGGGAGGGGCCGGGGCCCAGGGCCAGGTTCAAGGGGAGGACAGGGGCATCTGAGGAGAGGGTTAACCCTACTCACCTTTGCATCTGCACTTCCCAGCAACCTCCTAGGCCATTACCAGATACACATGAGCAGGCTCTACCTCTCACCTTTAAAAGTGGCCTCTCCAGCCATGCCCTCTGCCAGCCAGCCTCATTGCTCTGATCCTTTCACAACCACCCTCCTCACGAGAGAGGGGACACTGGCTGCTTCTACTTCCCCCCATTCTCCTGCCAGCCATTTTCTCCTACATCCCCCAGACTGGTTTCTGCCCCCACTACCTATACCAACCCCGTACTGCAACTATTCCTATTAAATTCGTCAATCTCAGGAACGCTTCTTTGCTGTGTCTGCCCCTCTCAGCAGCCCAGCTTGGCCGCCTTCCATCTGAGGCCCTCTCTGCCCTGGGTGCCCCATGATGTTCTCCTCACTGGCTTCTTCCTGCCTTACTAGCAGGTCCTTCTCAGACTTCTTGGCAGGTTTCTCCTCAGAGTGCCTCTAACACCAGCGCTTCTTGGACTTGGTCCTGGGTTTCCCTGGCTTTAGACACTATCCATAAACTGGAAGCCCCATGTTCCTGACTGCAGCCCATCCCTCCTCAATGGGCTCTGGCTCCAAAAAAAGTTCCCACGGGACCTTTTACTTGAGGTCTCCCAAACATCACCCATGATAGCATGTACTTTCACACACACGTGCCAGCACAAAGATGTGCTGTTCACAAAAGCAGGAACTTAACAGCCAGAAGTGACTTGAAGAAAGAACAATGCCATTCTCACCCCACACATTCTTAGAGACATTTAGAGGAATCACTCGTGGAATGGATGTGTAAATCCATATTGTCTCATCTCAACAAATCTGAGTTACATGTACATGCACAAATTAAAACACATGTATTCACTTACATTTTTCCCCTTCATAGCATATGAATGAAGCATTCACTGGGCAATTATCAGGTTAACTTCATAAATGAAGACAATCAAGCCAGAATATTGAGATACAAAAATCTCCCACTGGCTTGAATTGTCTGGTTTGGCCATCTATACCTAGCAAATTAACCAGAAAATTGCCAAAGCCCTGCACTTGTGCTGGATAGGCACACATTTCTGGTGGCCCACATCCTTGCAGATACATAGATATTGCTCTACACCTTATTATTAAATATATCTCTACACATATTATTACATCTAATACATATTTATAACCAACTCAATAATCGTCCCAGATTATCTAGATTAATCTTTCATACCAGGCTGGTTTTCTGTAGCTACCTATCATGTGACTGAACCATAGGTATAAAAGACAGGAAGGAAGCAAGCTAGAAAGCCATTATTGCATCTGTTCTTGTTTCCATTCTCTATTAATATGTGTTCAGAAGATGCAGTGATATTTACTATTAGTTCAAATTGCACATAATTGGCAAAGAGCCTGCTTTTCAATGGCAACCCAAGTAGAAAGCATCAAATATGAATATAAAAACAAAGAGCAAGAGGGTAGGTGTATATGTACATACACATATATATATTTATATATATGTATATATATATATATATATATATAAATTTTTTTTTTTTTGCCTCAGTTCCACTAGGAGTGTACTTTCAACATTTGTCCATGTTCCCATTTGTGCTGTGATGAGGTAGGCCTAGGTACTCTTTTGTTTGTTTGGTACTGGGGATTTAACTCAGGGGTGCTTAACCATTGAGCTACATCCCCAGCCCTTTTTAATTTTTATTTTGAGACAGTGTCTTGCTAAGTTGCTCAGGGCCTCACTAAGTTGCTGAGTCTGGCCTCAAACTTGCACTCCTCCTGCCTCAGCCTCCAGAGTAACTGGGATTACAGGCATGCAATACCTCATTCTGTGGCCTAGGTACTCTTAAGAGGTCCACTTCCAGCTCTGTAATACTGAGACCCTCCAAGGGTACATCATTCAAGTAGATCTCTAGGTGCTGGTGAGTGGTGGTCCAATATGGTAGAAATAGTACCTTTTAAACTTTAATGTGCATGTAAAATGTGAATTGCCAGAAATCTTGGGAAAATGCACCTAATTCCTCACTAGGTCTATGTTTGAAATTCTGTATTTCTAACAAGCTCCCAGGGTAGACTGATCTTGCTGGTCCAGGGACCACATTTTGCGAAGCAAAAGTATGAAACATACTGGACCTGGAGTTAGAAGTCCAAGGTCAGTTCATAACTTTTTTTTTTTTTTTTAATCTTTGCTGACCCTCAGTTTCTCCTTTTGCAAAAGAAAAACAATCTTGAATATAGACATCCTAGAGGGTGTTGTGAGGCTCTTAGGAGATAACATATCTGAAAAGCCTCTTTATACTGTGAAGTGCCTTACTCATGTTTGTTAAGATTGTTTTGGCAAAGACTCTGGGGCAGGCGCTGCTGACCTGGCAGGTAGGGCTGATAGGATGATAGCAGCTTGCCTTCGATAGAATGTTCACGTGAAGCAGTTTCCCTGGAAGCTGTTATTTGCATAGTCAGATGCTCTGTATGTCTCCTTCTACCCTCTGATTGCTAGTCTACATGTGCTCCTGACCCTGACCCAGAGAGGCCACATGGCTCCCAGCTGTGCTGGGGCATCCAGGATGCATTCTTTGCTCTCCCAGCTTGTGGGCTCTCCCAGCTAACTACACACTCTGGGCTGGCCCTGGGCCCAACTTTGTACTGGGCAGTTTTTCCCTCTCCATGTTTCCCCTCAAGCAGCCAGTGTCTTCATGCCCTCATGCTCACCACCCCTCAACCCCATGCCCTCAGCCCACTCAACCCTCCCCTTTAAGTGCATCTGATAGACACATTTAGACTAAGTTAGCCGTAACTCATGAGACTTAGAAGTGATATCCTTAGGGAATGCAGTCAAGATGGGAGTCAGAACAACAAGGGAAGTTTCAAGCCCTGGAGCCTTGGAAGGGCAGCATTTTGGGGGAAATCCTAGACTTCAGTGTCCTGCTCTGTATGCCTTCTCATTTTCCATTCTCAGTAGGCAAGCTTCACACCTTGCCATGTTCCTGATCTTGCTCCTGACCCACTTGAATGTGTTTGTGAAACCTGAGACTAACTCCTGTGATTTGTAGTCTATGGAAAATTAGGCAGGTCTGGCCTATTGGCCACACAGAAGCTTGGGCAGAACCATCATTATCATCCAAAGGATCTCAGCCTGCTTCCTGCCTGCAGTGACCATGGCAAGTGTAACTCATGTGCAGGACATGGTGTCCTTGGTGTGCCCTGGGCAATGAACACCCCCTCAGCTGTAATTCTCATTTTCTCTCTTATTGAGGTAAATCTCATTCAAGTAAATGAAAAGAATATTATTATAAGAATGACATTGATTTACTTGATTTTATTAATTTTAAGGGTTCCAAACTTTGGTTCTTTATTTAGAATCAGTAACAAATAGCAACATAATGCTTATGTGAAGATTTCTGTCCATATGCTGTTTGCTCCAGTCCTGGAGCCATAGAATGAATGCTCAACAAGGGGATTTGGTTTTATACAACAAAACACTGAATATCTATTATGTACCAGGCTGCCAGCTTTGGAAGATACAAAGATAAATAAGATAAGGGCCTGTGTCTCCTGCTGGAAAGGGGGTGAGACTGGTCTCCCCAGAGCAGGATATTCTCTCAGACTTTTATCATATCAACACCTTTGAGATTCTTTCTGCCTCCTCTTTATTTCTTTTTTCTTCCTAGATGAATCTTGTTATTTCTTTTTAAACCTAATCAGGTTTATTAATCTTCTCAAAAACTTGTTTTGTGTTTGTTGATTATTATTTGCTTTTTGATTGATTGTTGCTTTCATTTTTTGTTTCTACTTTTTTGAATATTCTCTTGTTATTTTTTAATGTTCACTTTTCTTTTCTAATCAATATATTTTAAGTTACACATTTTCCACCAAAAACTGTGTTGACTGCATTCACAATTTTTGATGTACATCATTTTCATTATTGTTTGGTTGTAACTGTTTCTCAAGCACAATGATTTTGCTTTGACCTGTAAATAATGTAGAAGAGCACTTAAAGTTTCCTCATTAAATATTTCACTTATCTTCTTGAAATTGTTTCTTTATTCTACTTCATTGTGGTCACAGAACTTATACGTTTTTAAATCATTTTGCGACCTACTTTATGGTTACTTTTATGAACATTTTGTCATATGTTCTTAAAAAGTACACATCTTCTACAGTTTGGGGTGCAAAATTTCATGTGTACATCAGATTAAAACTTAATTTTTATTCAATTTTTACTTCTTAAATTTTGTGTTTCTAAAAAAGATGAATGGAAATCTTCCATTATAATTGTATGTTCATTAATTTCTTTTTGTAATGCTGTTAATTTTTCTTTCTATATGTCAAAACTATATTGCTAAATTCATTCAGATATAGTGTTACTATATCTTTAATGATCCTTTTTATAATGTTCGTGGGATTTTTGTCAATTTGTTTTTTGTTTTTACTTTAAACTCTATTTATCTGATATGAATATTGCTATCCTAACTTTTAAAATATTGTTTCACTTTCAGCATTTTGGTGTTATTATAAAATATGAACAAAATATAGATAGATTTAAAAAAAATCCAATCTGAGAATCTCAGCCCTTCAGTAGATACACTATATCCATTAACATTGTACACATTTACTTTTTTAGTATCCCTGGGCTTGGAGCAGGAGGGATCTAGAGAGACTGAGGGCACCCTTGTCATTCCCAGGAGGATGAACTTGAATTATTCTCCCACAATTCTAAATCCTGGCCCAGAACTTGCCTTATCCTACATTCACCATGTGATCATCCACCTGCATGTGAGCCCTGGATGGGTCCTATGTACCTCTGATCCCCATTGCACATTCCACAGGAGGGTATTTAACTTGGCATCCATTTCCTTCAGCAGGGAGGAGGGATTTGCAAGTTCAGTCACACTTGAGCCCCATTGGCATCCATGAGTCTGAGCCAAACCCTTGCTCTCAGGTTTTACCCACCGGCATCTTACTCCTTCCTCTTCTCCCTGAGTTGCTGTGGTCTCTCCTGTCTCATGGTTCTGTCTACCACCCATCTTTTTTGTACTCAAAGGCAGACACCCACTATCCCTTACATGTGCCCTGGGGTGCACACACACAGACATCTATGCTGGATCCAGGATAAACGGGTTAGGAATTTGCTCTTGAAGAGTTACATTGGCAGGAATGTCTCTGCTTTTCTTTGAAGTCAGCAAAGTAGATGTTTTTGTTTTGGGCTAAGAGCAGAGAAAAGAGAAGGGTAGGTAGTTACATCCATCAGGTGATCAAATGGTGTTACTGAAGAAGATTTAAGAAACATTCACAGTCACTAGGTTGTGAGTCTCGTTTCCTGCCCATGACAGGGTTGACCCTGGAGTCTCCATTCTCTCTCCCCATCCAACCTGAGGTTAGACTTCACAAGGATAAACTGGGTTTGAAGAGAGCAAGCTGTATCCTTTCTGAAATTTCTAGCCTAGTTGTTTGGGGATTAGAAACTGAAGGATGTGCTCTGGTAACTGAGGGATAATACCCTGAAAGGTAGAAGGCAAGGGTCTTGATGTGCCTGTGCACCTCAGGATTCTGTGAAATGCGGCATGAGTACATCAAGGGAGGTCATGAGCAAAAGGACATACAGACTGTTCCCTATGACACTCTACCTTCTGGCCTAGAAGAGGAAGCTCTCTTAGGACCTGATCAGGTGCCAGGTAAAGTGCAGGGACCCAGGGAGACATGGGTGACAGAACCTGAGGTGGGAGTGATTTGAGAAGTGTGATGAAAGGGACATTGTATGTATAGTTAGGTCCATCTCTACCATTCCAGTCTTCACTGAATGACAGTGTCTGATGGCCAGCTCATCAGAGACCCTCCTCAAGGGCAGTGGTGGCCTCATTTCTTCTAAGCCTTCCTGTTGGTGGGAAATGATAGAAGGAACCAGATTTTCTTGGTAACAAGAGGATTCTCAGAAACTATAAGTTATGCTTGAACAACCGCATTAAAAATATATGTCCAGGCAAATCACTGACCAAAAATGATGCATTGAAACAATTTCTACAGTATCCTGTGGCCAATCATTTTGGCTTTCAATATAAAAGGTAGGATGCAAGGCAGTAGTAGCCAAGGAGTTGGACATATCTGTGCAACACTTTCTACTGCTTAAGCTAAGAGGTCAAAGCTAAGAGATCCACAGGAGCTGATATCTGCAGTGTGGGCTTTTTGTCCCTGCATCTGAAACAGCAGCTGGGCAATCTTCTCTCTTGGAAACTTTCTCCTTTACTTGGGTTCATACCCAAGCATGTCTCCAGATATAACCAACGCAGGGAGCATTAGCAGGTCAAGTCTGGCCTGGATGGACAGAGCTGGGTGTGAACAGCACTCAGCCTTGAGAGCAGGGCAGTTGGAACACCAAGTTGGGGGTGGCAGTCCATAGCATATGGTGGCATGTGCCTGAATTCCAGGATCCTTCGACACCCGCCTTCCCGGATTCAGGTTTTCTTCAGGCAGCTTAGGACAGAAAGCAACTCTTTTAACAAACTCTGCACTATCACCCAGGCCATACATCGGGTGTCTGAGAACAGACCTGAGGCTCATCTGTAGCACCAGGAGATGTGGAGGTGCTTTCTGCCCCCTTTGATTGCCTCAGGCTGTAGCTCTTCAGGTGGGGAGTTGTCAGAGTGGCGGGTGCACTGAGGTCCCTGAGGGCACCCTGGTAGCAGTGCCACTCAGGATAGGCAAACAGCTCTGGATAAAGTCTCCCAGTAGCACTGTGTGGGTGGGTCCCTTCCTCCCCAGCACCCGGCAGTTAGAGTAATTGTCCCAATTGCTGATTACCACCATGGCAGGTAAGCTGTGTAATTGCACCTGGGGGGAGAACGGGAGGGAGACCTAACAAGGCAAGTTCATGGAATTGAAAGCTGGCTTGTTGACAGGAAGTTTTCCTGCACCTGGTGCCTCTGGGAGTAAGAATCTACTCCAGGGGGCAACTTGGGGCCTATGCCTGGGCATTAAAGCAAGCATGGAGTACTAACATTGGACAGATAGCCCCATCTTTGGGTCACTTGCTTACAGTGGATTTTTCTTGCTGAGAGTGACAGTAATATTCTCTAAGTCAGATCCTGAGTTTGTCTTTGGACCTTAAATCAGGAAAGACTTGATGATGGCAACAGATCCCCATTTGAGCCCCTGCCCCCAAGTATCTCTCCTGTCTACATGAGTCGGTACAAAGGTTTGCGAGGGCTTCAGGCCAGGCTTATGGGCTCCTGAACCTCTGGAGAGCCATGGAGGACCTGATGGCCTGGGCTGTGACACCTGTTTGTGTCTTGCCTGTGGGCTCAGGAAGGCTGCAGGGCAGCCTGGACTTTGGGTTCAGCTTCCCCTAGGTCAACACTGGTCATGTTGACCTGGGCCTCCCACCCCATCTTGGCCTGGTCTCTTTAGTCTGGGGACCAAACAATCAGGGCAGAGGACCTGATTGTGCAATTTTGGGTCAGGCCTCTTTTGTGGGGGCTTGCTCTGGTGTTGAGAGGGAGTTTGGGCCATGGGCTAAACAAACTGAGTCTCTGGGAAGAACCGCCCAGACCAGCTGCTTGAGGTTAAAGGAGAGGCCCCAGTGTCCAGGGCCAAGCCACACAGAATCATCTAGAAGAAGAAGACAGTTTAGCCAAAGGATGGGTCCCCTGACACTTTGTCTGGGGCTTCAGACCTTATCTTCAGACCTTATCTTTGCTAATAATCGGTGACCTGGTCCTTAAAGTTCCATAAAACTGGAGAAGCTTCACTCCAGTGAGCCCAGGATTGGGTCAGCTGTGGGGTTGGACTGGTGGTGAGGAAAAATGCTTAACCAAAAGGTTTATAGGAAGTGGAGGGCTGTCCAAACTGGACAAGGAAGTCTCATGGGGCATGTGGTGGGATTTGGGTCACTCTGGGACTCCATCAAACCTAATAGCACTAACTCTAGCTCTTCCCCAGAACTAACTTCTAAGTTTTTGGTTGTTCTAAAGCTTTCCTAGGATCCTTCTAAGACTAAAGAGGATATTTTGGGAAAAGAATGTCCTTATTTAAAGCTGAAAAAACCAGTGTGATTCTTGCTGTTCTAGTAAATTTATCAATCCCCTATAATTTTCTTGACCCAAAAGATAACAAGTTATGCTCTTAAATAAGGGCTCAACCACATCCTTCCCCTGTGTGTGATCTCTTTGCTGCTTCTCTCCCTCCAGCCCCAGCCTCACAGCCCTGGCAGAAGTGGTCAGTCAGCCCACAATTCCAGGCATGGTTTCCCACCACTCTGATATACAGACCCTAAGTAGTTCAGGCTCCAACCTCTGGGAAGTCTCTAATGTCCCTGGGCTAGATTCTCCCACAAAGATATATGATATGCCTAAGTTTTATTCCTCCAAACCCTCTGCAGTCATGGGAGGCGACTGTATTCATAGAGGGTCCCTGAAATGGGGAGCCAGGATGTGAGTTTTGCTTTCATGAAAAGATTCCCCACTTTGAATTGTCCCCTCTATGTTCTCTACCAGCAGGGGAATAGTCAGCAAAGGTCCCAGGGTTAAACATGGTCCCGGTTGAGTCCATAAGTGACCCAGGTCATTGCAAGGTTAACCTCATGGCAAGGTGAATAAGTCTCTTGGTTTCCTTATAAACCGGTTATTCTCTGAACCTCACTCCTACCTTCACACCTCCAGACCCACCTTTTATCTTTCTGTGCCCTGTTCCATGGCACAGGAGGTTCCTACTTCTGGACCCATCTTCCTGTGCTCCCTGGATGACTGGATTTATTGGGTCCAGCAGAGGAGGCACATTCACAGGATCTGAGGGCCAAGGGAGGGAGAGATCAAGTATTCCTTCTGTCTTCTCCTTGCCTCAGGGTCCTTCTTTGCTGCTGTGACTACAGTTCCTGGTAGATGCCCTGTCTCCATGGTCCCAGCTCTCATTGGGCTTGGTTACTACTTCTTCCATTATTCCTCAAGCCATCCAGGTCAAGATGGTAGGAATTCTCTATCATTCCCACACTCCCTTTTCACTCCCTTGTCCTTGCCTACACTTTTGTCAACCAATCTTTCTTCAAAATCTCTTCATTTGAATCCTCTGAGATGAATTATATTTTCTTCTAGGGCCCTGAATAATACATATCACCTCCTTCATTTCCCAGGTAACCCTCTATGACCAAGAGGATCCTTGGGCAGGTGCTCAAAGCTTCATTATCATTACTGCCTAAATGAGATACTGTGACTCTGGCCCACTCTGTTCTCTCACTTAGAAAAGCTGATTCCATTCTCTGTTACCCTTGGTCAGTCCCTTCTTAAGGATGTGGTGGTGGGTGTTGGTAGACTTGAGCGGGAGGGCATTATCAAGGCCATGGTCACACAGCTATGTCTCCACCACAACTACATCCTGCTACATTATCAGGACTCCCAGGCATCCTCCTACCTTAAGGAGGACAGTTCTAAGAGAGAAGAGTCGGACTCACATTAAGCACCAAGAAGAGAAGAGGAAAGAAAGGCAGGTACATTAAAAACTTCTCCCAGATATTAATCAAATAAGAGAAATATTCCTATGCTGGCCAGAAGATGTTGTAGCTGCTAGTGGGGGAAAGGATGTAGAGCATGGTACTCAAGGAGAAAGGCCAAATTTCTTGATATGCATGAAGATCAATGATTTTCCCAATTTAGCTCAAACTCTACAGACTTCCTATGCCACCCCTTTGCTCATGCCCTCCAATTTGCTGAGCTACTTGCTCTCCCCCAAGGCCTCTGTCATCATGCTCATGCTCCCCTCTGAAAATAAATTTGTTCAGATGACTGCAGAACCTGGAAAAGCTGTTGCTGCTATTAATGCACAACATACTGCTATTGTTGGTCCTTTTATATAAATATAAATATATATGTAAGTATATATATACACACATACATGTATAATTTGAATTTTTGGAAACTAGCTGTGCTGTCAACCTTGGAAAAAGTATCCCAGTTTACTGTGTTGAGTTGTCATTGTACAGAAATTAACAGCCATATTGGTCTAGAAACATTAAACTTAATTTTTTCCCATTTGTACAGGGGTAATGCACTGCTTTAAATATGTAAGGTCTTATCTATGTGAGTTTGATTACAGAATATTCTCTAAAAAATGAAAAAAAAAAAAACCCTTCTGGAAAACAGTGCTGTATAATAAGTACCACACGTGGAGTGGATTAAAACAACACCCATGTGCCGTCTCACTGCTCTGTAGGTCAGAAGTCCACTAGATTCTCTGTTTAGCATCTCACAAGGCCAAAGTCAATGTGTTGGTCACGTGGGTTATTATCTTAAGTCTCTGGGGCGGAATCTGCTTCTGGACTCATTTAGGTAGTTGTCAGAATTCAGGGACTGAAGTCCCTATGTTTCTTGCTGACTGTCAGCTGGGTCTGTCACAGGTCCTCAGGATAATCTGTTCCTCATCATATGGCCCCCTCCGTCTGCAAGTCAGAAATGGCATATTAAGTCCTTGTCATTCTTCATTTCTCTCTTATTCTTCTGTTACCAGTCAGGGAAAAGGGCCCATGTAGTTAGATCAGACCCACCTGGATAATCTCCTTTGCCATATAATAGTGGGGCTAACACCAGCGGGTGAAGGTTATGGAGACATGTTAACATGTTACTCACCATACCTTCTCCAGGACAACTGTTACTACCACTGTAAAACCTTCTCAGTCTCATCACTCAGAGTTAACATCTCTTCTCTGACCTTCGGTTAGACTCCTTATACTGCATTAAAGAGCTCTTTGAGAACAAAAAGTCATCTTTATGTCTTCTATTGTACCATGTCTTTCACTTAGTAAGTACTCAATAAACATTTGTCAAAAGACAGGAAGGAAAAGAGGAAAGAAAGAAGGAAGGAAGCCGGGGTGGAGGAGAGAGGCTACAAAGACTTAAGGACAAACCCCTGAAGTCATCTGGTTTGAGGCATCATGTTTCCATAAAATTTGAGGGTACAGGATCACTAAATTTTTTAGTTTCTTTATCCTCTTCTTCCTTCTCTTCCTTCTCTCCTACTCTATTTCTTCTTCAAATTATATTTGGAAAAAAATTACAGATCCAGCACTTGCTTACTACCCCAGAGGCAAAAGCTAACATTTTATACCTTTGTTTCCTAGCAAAGCACGTGCTCTATTCATCAAAAAAAAAAAAAAAAACCAAGACAGGCCTCTACCTTTAATAGTGTAAGCCGGGAGACCATTCCCTCTCTCACAGGGCAGGTGTCAAAAGAACAGACCAGAAAAGACAAATTCTGGAAGGTATGGGACTTTTTCTAGTCTTAGACAAATATGAACCAGGCAAGGTCTCTGGGTTCAGCACCAAGGTTTTGAAGGAGATAAGAAAAGCTCAATTCTCTTCTATTGGTAAATCATACACTTCAATAAGTTATCAGACTTCTTGCTTTAAATGTTTAAAGCAATTGAGGAGTAGGGACAATAGTCCCATGATTAGTCCTTCTCTTTCTTTAGGAATAAGACATGGTTAGCCACACACCTCAGGTAAGGCAAGTGACTCCAAGCCCAGTGGCTCCCCCAGGCCCCATCCATATCCTCTCTTGTAGGAGTTCTGAGTTGGCTCCTCTACATCATCTCCCATGTTTTGCATTTCTTCTCTTTCTACCTTAGAGCCAGGTACAAAAGGGAGACTGGTGACCCAAGGAAGGAAATGCAGATTTGGGGTGCATCAACATTTTTTTAAAGTAAACATGTATATGGTAAAAATCTGAGCAAAACAGAAAGAAGAAAAGTGAAAACTCTCCCTCCATACATCCCTCACCCAACCCAGGCTCCTTCTCCAAAGACTAACTCTTGACACTTTCTTACCTCTTCTTTTAGAAAAAGTTTTCTGATGCCTGCATTTTAAGCTTAATCATACTTCTGCAGCTAGTACGCAGTTTAAGTGGGGCCTTATTTCTGAAAAGGTATTTTTTCTTTCTTCTGAACTATTAAGCCAATTTAGAAGCATTTAGCAAAACTATTTGCCAAGCAAATTAAAGTATTGAACTTGTTTGCAGTTCATCCAAGACAAAGATGAGATATTATTTTAAGTCTCTCAGATAACAGCCGCCTCTTCTTCTCCCCGGCTGCCATTCCCTAACCACTTCCCACATCATCTTCTCCTGCCCAGATGAAAGTAGTCAAGAAGCTCAGAAAGACATTTGCAAAGACCTAGCAATATTTCCTCCAGGAAGTAAGCTAGTGGATAAAACCACCTCCTTTCTGCTCTGCCAGCCTACCCTGGCTTCAGCCCTTCATGGACGCAGCACAAAGGCAATGATTGAGACCCTCGAATAGGGAACAGCCAGAAGGTCCCAGGCACAGGAATCCTTGCTAGCTACAAAGTAACATACTTGTTAGTTACATTCTAACTTACCTGTTAGGATATAATTTGGAATATTTATTGAAGTTATATAAGTTGTATGTGTGCATGTGTGTGTGTGTGTTTATATTGAGGGTGCTAATTTGTTTATAATGAGAACCAGTTGAGTCCAATGCTAGGAACAACTGTACTAAGACCTTAATTCAAAAACATCCTTAGAGCCCAGCGTGGTGGTGTTCACCTGTAATCCCCATGACTCGGGAGGCTGAGGTAGGAGAATCTTGAGTTTAAAGCCAGCCTCAGCAAAAAGTGAGGTGCTAAGCAACTCAGTGAGACCTGTCTCTAAATAAAATACAAAAAATAGGACTGGAGATGTGACTCAGTGGTCAAGTGCCCCTAAATTCAATCCCTGATACCCCCAAAACAAACAAAAGAACAAATCCTCAGAGATCCGTCACCTAGATTTGGGGACAACTTTCGCTCCATCTTCTTACTACCACTTCCTTCTAGGATCATTTCCATCCCCACTTCCATTATTTATACACCTTCTACTTAGAGCCTGGAAGATCCTCCCAAACAATCTAAAACTCAATTAAGAGTGAAGTCATTTATAAAATCTAAAGCAGTGTCTCCAAAAGTATGAACAATGTAAGAAATTTCTACTGTATGGTTGAGGGAATGCCTTCAATGTATTTGAAAAACTCTGCATACTATTCTTTTGCTTAAAGAGTTCTAATACAGATTCACACATAAAAGGCCTTGAGATGTCCTGTATTGAAGAAATCTATTTAGTGTTGATTCTTTCATTCAATCAAATATTTGAGTTCCTACCATGTGACACATGTTATTCTAAGTATTGGAGATTTGATAATGAACAGGATAAATGTGGCTTTTAATTTTAATCTGAAAAGCAGATAATACACAATTAAAACTTAAAATTTCAGGAAGTATTAAAGATGGTCATAGAGAGTGATGTGGTGGGGGTATCTATTTTAGATGAGGAAGACAGGGAAGACCCTTCCTAGGACAAGACATTTGATCTGAGACTTAAATAACAAAAAGAAATCAGCTATGTGAAGGTCTGGGGAAGGGTGCTGCAGGCAAAGGGACTAGCAGATGCTGAGGTGTGAGGCTGGAGTGAACCTTTGTGTGTTTGGTGAGACCTGAAATGAAGGAAGGGGCCATATCATCCAGGACCTTGTTGGTTAGAGCAAGGTATTTATTTTATGAAGCATTTGCCAAACTTAGTTGGACATACAACTTTTTTTCCAGCATAAAAGTGTCTGTTAACGTCCCATAGAATTAGTATGCTGTGGAACAGAGTTTGCAACACTCAGATCTGAAGTGTTACCCCTCTCAAAATATTGACATCCTCTTGGAGGAATTTGCCTTCTGACAGGGGTTAAAGAGCATAGAACTCCATTGTAGAATTATATGTTCAGCTAGCAGATGGGAGAGTATCATCCTTCCTTTCCTTTTTTGATTTTTATTTTGAATCATAAAACATGCCCTAGTGGTCATAAGTTATTTTTAAAACTTATAAAGTTTATTTGTGTAGATTACTGTTTTTGTAAGTTTTAAATATTTTATTGCCGATCTGCTTCTCAACTGTAGGCTTTTTTATTACATCCTAAAAACGTTTCGAAATCAGCAGGATTGAATGACAGAAATAAGGTAAGGGCACACGAGTTAAGATACTTCTGTGGAGAAAAGAGAAGAGCAAGGGGTCTGAGTGTCTTTTGGTCACTATTATGGAGTTAAAGATACAGGCCCCCCCAAAAATTAAATAAAATAAAGATACAGGCCACTTAGTTATTTCTTATCCTCACGGGAGAGTGTAAGCGAATGGGCATGAGCCTGGTAAAAGGAATTGAAATCAGAAGTCAGGAAGAACCTCAAGATGAGCAGAAGAATGTAAGACTGCAAGGAATTACTGAGAAGTGGTATAAAATGTTCAGGAACCTTTTAGAACATGGACAAACTCATCTGCCTGGAGAGACTTTAGGTTAACTTCCTGGAATCTCATTTTGATTCAAAGCAGTGGAAGTGAAAGCAGGAGGGTTAAGAAATTAGTCAGAGTCTAGCAAAGTTAACAAGAAATAGTTTTGTCATGTGAAGTCACCCTCTAAACAAATTAATAATAGCTAAGATTTTTAAAAAAGGAATAAAAACTGACATTTATTGAATACTTCCTACATTTCAGACAACCTACTAAGTGCTTTCTGTGCATTATTTACTTTAATCTTCACAACACCTCTGTGAGGCAGAAAACAAATGATCTCTATTATGTAGATGAAGAAACTGGGGACTTGAGTGATTAAATAACTAACTCAAAGTCGTGCAGTTATTAAGTGACAGGCAGGTCAGTCTGAATTCAGAGGCATAGCACTTAATCACTACTCTATACTGCCAAAATGTGGAGGCAACACATTGATCACTGATTTGTTGAATTTGAAGGTATTGTGGGGGAAAGAACTCTTTTTATCCTAGGTCTGGTTACAAAGTTGTGAACCAGATTTTTTTTTTTTTTTTTTTTTTTAAGATAAAAAGAACAACAGATTAGGAGGCTGGGGCAGGACGATCTAGAGTTCAAAGCCAGCCTTAGCAACTTAGCAAGGCCCTAAGCAACTCAGTGAGACCCTGTCTCTAAATAAGATACAAAAAAGGGCTGGGGATGTGGCTCAGTGGGTAAGCATCCCTGGGGTCAATCCCTGGTACAAAAAAAGAAAAAAAAAAAAAAAATAGAAGTAGCAGAATGAGAAGAAGATTGGGGCCTGTGAGTAGGCAAGATTTCACAGAGCTCTTCAGTCTCCAGTAACAGGACCAATTTGTAAAGCAGAGCCTGAGGCCTGGGAACTTGGAGAAATGTCCAGGTATTGACAAATCTACTCCCTATAGAAATAGAGAAGAGCAGATCTGATCACCTGGGCTCTGGAGAAAGCATGTGCATGGCAGGGATGGCCAGAGGATGACAGCTGAAGAGGCCCACACTGACAACTACCTGAAATGGCTAGATGAAAAATGAAAGGATCTTCAGACACAAATTGAAAGTGAGAAATTAGGTATGGTGCAGTGGCTCACGCCTGTAATCCCAGCAACTCAGGAGGCTGAGGCAGGAGGATCACAAGTTCTAAGCCAGTCTCAGCAATTTAGTGAGGCCCTAAGCAACTTAGTAAGAGCCTGTCTCTGAATAAAATACTTAAAAAAAAAAAAAAAAAAAGGTTTGGGGATGTGGCTCAGGTTCAATCCCTGGCACCTGCCCCAGGCCCCCCAAAAATGAGAAATTGGGTGGACTGGACACTGGAGTCCACCTTAGTGAGAACTGAGAAGAGCTCTATCTACTGAATTCCCAGCTCTCATCTACCATCAGCTATCTATCTATATGTAACTCATTCATCAATACATCCTTTATTTACCATGTTAGGTTTATTGATTATTGAGGCACACATATGATATGCAAAGGGTTTACTGTGGTTACACACACATAAATATTAATATTGCAGCAAATACCCAGTAACCTAGATTAAGAAAGGGAATATTATCCCCTTCCAGATCACCATTCTCCTAGACTTTGTGTTAAATCATTCCCTTTATACTTTCATCTGTCTGTTTATGTCCAAATAGACTATCTAATTTTACAGGTTTTGAGCATTAAATAAGTGAAACTATCCTGTATAATTCTGTTGCTAGTCTCTTTACCTTAACTTCCTATTTTTGAAATTCACCACGTGGATGAACGTTGTTGTAATTCCTTCATTTTTCACTGTCACGCAGCATCCCATTTTTGGAACATGCCACAGTTTACCTAGTCATGATTCCATTGAAGGATATTCATTTTTTTCCTGAGGGTCTTTTTTGTTATTTTAAATAATTTTAAGAGAATGTTTGGTGCTCCTCTCTTAGTGCCCACGAACAAGTTTCTCTGGGGTGCGAATCTAGGAGAGGAATTGCTGGGTGATAAGGTCGGAGCATGTTAAACTTCACTGGGAAGTGATAAGCCATTCTTTATGGTGGTTCCAATCTGCCCTACCTTCAGCAATGTGGGCAATATTGACAAATGCCCCACATCTTTGCTCAAACTTGCAGTGACTTTTTAATCTGGGAGGTGTGAAATAGTGGTTTTAATTGGCATTTGTCTGACTACAAATCAGGTTGGACTTTTTCCCTCAGATGTTTATGAACCATTTCTGTATCCTCTACTGTGAAATGCCTGTTCAGATCTTCTGCTCATCTTTTTTTTAAAATTGTAAACAAATGGGATACATGTTGTTTCTCTGTTTGTACATGGCGTAAAGGCATACCATTTGTGTAATCATAAATTTACATAGGGTAATGTTGTTTGATTCATTCTATTATTTTTTCCCTTCCCCCCACCCCTCCCACCCCTCTTTTCCCTCTATACAGTCCTTCCTTCCTCCATTCTTGCCCCCCTCCCTAACTCTAACTCTAACCCTAACACTAACCCCTCCCACCCCCCATTATGTGTCATCATCCACTTATTAGCAATATCATTCGTCCTTTGGTTTTTTGAGATTGGCTTATCTCACTTAGCATGATATTCTCCAATTTCATCCATTTGCCTGCAAATGCCAAAATTTTATCATTCTTTATGGCTGAGTAATATTCCATTGTATATATATACCACATTTTCTTTATCCATTCATCAGTTGAAGGACATCTAGGTTGGTTCCACAATCTGGCTATTGTGAACTGAGCAGCTATGAACATTGATGTGGCTGTATCTCTGTAATATGCTGATTTTAAGTCCTTTGGGTATATATAGGTCAAGGAGTGGGATAGCTGGGTCAAATGGTGGTTCCATTCCAAGTTTTCTAAGGAGTCTCCACACTGCTTTCCAGAGTGGCTGCACTAATTTGCAGCCCCACCAGCAATGTATGAGTGTACCTTTCTCTCCACATTCTCACCTGTTGTTGCTTGTATTCTTGATAATCACCATTCTAATTGGGGTGAGATGGAATCTTGGAGTGGTTTTGATTTGCATTTCTCTTATTACTAGAGATGTTGAACATTTTTCCATATGTTTGTTGATTGCTTGTAGATCTTCTTCTGTGAAATGTCTATTCATTTCCTTAGCCCATTTGTCGATTGGGTTATTTGCATTCTTGGTGTAGAGTTTTTTGAGTTCTTTTTTTTTTTTTTTTCTTTTTATTGTAAACAAATGGGATACATGTTGTTTCTCTATTTGTACATGGCGTAAAGGCATACCATTTGTGTAATCATAAATTTACATAGGGTAATGTTGTTTGATTCATTCTGCCATTTTTTCCCTTCCCCCCCTCCCCTCCCACCCTTCCCCTCCATCTATACAGTCCTTCCTTCCTCCATTCCTGCCCCCCTCCCTAAACCCAACTCCAACCCCAACACTAACCCTTCCCACCCCCATTATGTGTCATCATCCACTTATTAGCGATATCATTCTTCCTTTGGTTTTTTGAGATTGGCTTATCTCACTTAGCATGATATTCTCCAGTTTCATCCATTTGCCTGCAAATGCCATAATTTTATCATTCTTTATGGCTGAGTAATATTCCATTGTATATATATACCACATTTTCTTTATCCATTCATCAATTGAAGGACATCTAGGTTGGTTCCACAATCTGGCTATTGTGAACTGAGCAGCTATGAACATTGATGTGGCTGTATCTCTGTAATATGCTGATTTTAAGTCCTTTGGGTATAGGCCAAGGAGTGGGATAGCTGGGTCAAATGGTGTTTCCATTCCAAGTTTTCTAAGGAATCTCCACACTGCTTTCCAGAGTGGCTGCACTAATTTGCAGCCCCACCAGCAATGTAAGAGTGTACCTTTCTGAGTTCTTTATAGATTCTGGAGATTAGTGCTCTATCTGAAGTATGATTGGCAAAGATTTTCTTCCACTCTGTAGGTTCTTTCTTCGCATTGCTGATAGTTTCCTTTGCTGAGAGAAAGCTTTTTAGTTTGAATCTATCCCAGTTATTGATTCTTGCTTTTATTTCTTGTGCTATGGGAGTCCTGTTGAGGAAATCTGGTCCTAAACCGACATGTTGAAGCTCTGGACCTACTTTTTCTTCTATAAGATGCAAGGTCTCTGGTCTGATTCCGAGGTCCTTAATCCATTTTGAGTTTAGTTTCGTGCATGGTGAGAGATATGGGTTTAGTTTCATTCTGTTGCATATGGATTTCCAATTCTTCCAGTACCATTTGTTGAAGAGGCTATCTTTTCTCCATTGCATATTTTTGGCCTTTTTGTCTAGTATGAGAAAATTGTATTTATTTGGGTTTGTGTCCGTGTCCTCTATTCTGTACCATTGATCCACCTTTCTATTTTGGTACCAATACCATGCCGTTTTTGTTACTATTGCTTTGTAGTAGAGTTGAAGATCTGGTATTGCGATACCCCCTGCTTCATTCTTTCTGCCAAGGATTGCTTTAGCTATTCTGGGTTTTTTATTCTTCCAGATGAATTTCATAATTGCTTGCTCTATTTCTGTAAGGTACATCATTGGGATTTTAATTGGAATTGCATTGAATCTGTATAGTACTTTTGGTAGTATGGCCATTTTGACAATATTAATTCTTCCTATCCAAGAACATGAGAGATCTTTCCATCTTCTAAGGTTTTCTTTAATTTCTTTCTTTAGTGTTCTGTAGTTCTCATTGTAGAGGTCTTTCACCTCTTTTGTGAGATTGATTCCCAAGTATTTTATTTTTTTCGATGCTATTGTGAATGGGGTAGTTTTCCTAATTTCTCTTTCTGAAGATTCATCACTTATGTATAAAAATGCCTTAGATTTATGTGCATTGATCTTATATCCCGCTACTTTACTGAATTCACTTATGAGATCTAAAAATTTTCTGGTGGAATTTCCTAGTTCCTCTAAGTATATAATTATATCATCAGCAAATAGGGATAGTTTGAGTTCTTCTTTTTATTTTTTATTTTTTATTTTTTTTTATTTTTTTTTTATTTTTTTACGTTTACATAGGGTAATGATGTTTATTTTATTTTTCCCCTCCCCCCCACCCCCCCCCCCCCCTCCCCCCCCCTCCCACCCCTCTTTTCCCTCTACACAGTCCTTCTTTCCTTCATTCTTACCGCTCTCCTTAGCCTAACTCTAAACCTAACCCTAAACCTAATGCTAGCCCGTCCCACCCCCCATTATATGTCCTCATCCGCTTATCAGCGAGATCATTCGTCCTTTAGTTTTTTGAGATTGGCTTATTTCACTTAGCATGATATTCTCCAATTTCGACCATTTGCCTACAAATGCCATAATTTTATCATTCTTCATTGCGGAGTAATATTCCATTGTATAAATATGCCACAGTTTCTTTATCCATTCATCAACTGAAGGGCATCTAGGTTGGTTCAACAATCTGGCTATGGTGAATTGAGCAGCAATGAACATTGATGTGGCTGTATCTCTGTAGTATGCTGATTTTAAGTCCTTTGGGTATAGGCCAAGGAGTGGGATAGCTGGGTCAAATGGTGTTTCCATTCCAAGCTTTCTGAGGAATCTCCACACTGCTTTCCAGAGTGGCTGCACTAATTTGCAACCCCACCAGCAATGTATGAGTGTTCCTTTTTCACCACATCCTCGCCAACACCTATTGTTGCTTGTATTCTTGATAATCGCCATTCTAATTGGGGTGAGATGAAATCTTAGGGTAGTTTTGATTTGCATTTCCCTTATTACTAGGGATGTTGAACATTTTTTCATATATCTGGTGATTACTTGTACATCTTCTTCTGTGAAGTGTCTGTTCATTTCCTTAGCCCATTTGTTGATTGGATTATTTGTATTCTTCGTGTAGAATTTTTTGAGTTCTTCATAGATTCTGGAAATTAGCGCTCTATCTGAGGTATGGTTGGCAAAGATATTCTCCCACTCTGTAGGCTCTCTCTTCACATTTCTGATAGTTTCCTTTGCTGAGAGAAAGCTTTTTAGTTTGAATCTATCCCAGTTGTTGATTCTTGCTTTTATTTCTTGTGCTATGGGAGTCCTGTTAAGGAAATCTGATCCTAAGCCAACAAGTTGAAGATTTGGACCTACTTTTTCTTCTATAAGATGCAGGGTCTCTGGTCTGATTCCGAGGTCCTTGATCCATTTTGAGTTGAGTTTTGTGTAGGGTGAGAGATAGGGGTTTAATTTCATTCTATTGCATATAGTTTTCCAGTTTTCCCAGCACCATTTGTTGAAGAGGCTATCTTTTCTCCATTGCATATTGTTGGAACCTTGTCTAGTATGAGAAAATTGTATTTATTTGGGTTTGTGTCCATGTCCTCTATTCTGTACCATTGATCTACCTGTCTATTTTGGTACCAATACCATGCCGTTTTTGTTACTATTGCTTTGTAGTAGAGTTGAAGATCTGGTATTGCAATACCCCCTGCTTCGCTCTTGCTACTGAGGATTGCTTTAGCTATTCTAGGTTTTTTATTCTTCCAGATGAATTTCATAATTGCTTGCTCTATTTCTGCAAGGTACATCATTGGGATTTTAATTGGAATTGCATTGAATCTGTATAGCACTTTAGGTAGTATAGCCATTTTGACGATATTAATTCTGCCTATCCAGGAACATGGGAGATCTTTCCATCTTCTAAGGTTTTCTTGAATTTCTTTCTTTAGTGTTCTGTAGTTCTCATTGTAGAGGTCTTTCACCTCTTTTGTGAGATTGATTCCCAAGTATTTTATTTTTTTCGATGCTATTGTGAATGGGGTAGTTTTCCTAATTTCTCTTTCTGAAGATTCATCACTTATGTATAAAAATGCATTGGATTTATGAGCATTGATCTTGTAACCTGCTACTTTACTGAATTCACTTATGAGTTCTAAAAGTTTTCTGGTGGAATTTCCAGGTTCCTCTAAATATATAATCATGTCATCAGCGAACAGGGATAGTTTGAGTTCTTCTTTTCCTATTCGTATCCCTTTAATTTCTTTGGTTTGTCTGATTGCTCTGGCTAGAGTCTCAAGGACGATGTTGAATAGAAGCGGTGAAAGAGGGCATCCCTGCCTTGTTCCAGTTTTTAGGGGGAACGCTTTCAGTTTTTCACCATTTAGAATGATATTAGCCATGGGCTTAGCGTAGATGGCCTTTATAATGTTTAGGAATGTTCCCACTACCCCAATTTTTTCTAGTGTTTTGAGCATGAAGGGATGCTGTATTTTATCAAATGCTTTTTCTGCATCTATTGAAATAATCATGTGATTCTTGACTTTAAGTCTATTGATATGGTGAATTACATTTATTGATTTCCTGATGTTGAACCAACCTTGCATCCCTGGGATGAAACCCACTTGATCATGGTGCACCATCTTTTTAATATATTTTTGTATGCGATTTGCTAAAATTTTGTTGAGAATTTTTGCGTCGATGTTCATTAAGGATATTGGTCTGAAATTTTCTTTCCTCGATGTGTCTCTGTCTGGTTTAGGTATCAGGGGAATATTGGCTTCATAGAATGAGTTTGGGAGGGTTCCCTCCTCTTCTATTTTATGGAATACTTTGAGAAGTATTGGAATGAGCTCTTCTTTAAAGGTTTTGTAGAACTCAGCTGAGAACCCATCTGGTCCTGGACTTTTCTTTGTTGGTAGGCTTTTGATGACTTCTTCTATTTCATTACTTGAAATTGGTCTATTTAAATTGTGTATGTCCTCCTCGTTCAGTTTAGGCAATTCATATGTCTCTAGAAACCTGTTGATGTCTTCAAAATTTTCTATTTTGTTGGAGTATAGATTTTCAAATAGCTTCTAATTATGTTTTTATTTCAGTCGTGTCTGTTGTGATATTTCCTTGTTCATTCTGAATTTAGTGATTTGGGTTTTCTCTCGTCTTCTCTTTGTTAGTGTGGCTAAAGGTTTATCAATTTTGTTTATTTTTTTGAAGAACCAACTATTTATTTTGTCAATTTTTTGTATTGTTTCTTTTGTTTCAATTTCGTTGATTTCAGCTCTGAGTTTAACTATTTCCTGTCTCCTACTACTTTTGGTGTTGGTCTGTTCTTTTTCTAGGGCTTTGAGCTGTAGTGTTAGGTCGTTTATTTGTTGAGTTTTACTTCTTTTATTAAATGCGCTCCATGAAATAAATTTTCCTCTAAGTACTGCTTTCATAGTGTCCCAGAGATTTTGATATGATGTTTCTTTGTTCTCATTTACCTCTAAGAATTTTTTAATTTCCTTCCTAATATCTTCTGTTATCCATTCCATTCATCATATAATAGCCTATTGTTTAATCTCCAGGTGTTGGAGTAGTTTCTGTTTTTTACTCTTTCATTTATTTCTAACTTCAATCCATTATGATCTGATAGAATACAAGGTAGTATCTCTATCTTCTTGTATTTGCTAACAGTAGCTTTGTGGCATAATATATGGTCTATTTTAGAGAAGGATCCATTCTGCTCATCTTTTATGTGATAGTTTCTATTTCTCTCATTGACTCAGAGCTGCTCTTGACCTCTGATGGTAGTCTCTGGTTGGTTACGTATGTGGCAAACATCTTGCTCATCTCTTGGGCTAGTCGTTCCATTTTTGGTTGTGGTCTTTATATAACAGAAATTCTTCATTGCACTACAGTCAAATTTGTTCATCTTTTCCTTTGAATTTACCTCTTACCTATCTTTTTTTATATCTTCATTTTATTTATTTTATTTTTATGCGGTGCTGAGGATCAAACCCAGTGCCTCACACATGCTAGGCAAGCATTCTACTACTGAGCCAGGACCCCAACCCCACTCCTTACCTTTCTTAAGGAAATCTTCCCTTTTTGAACATCCAATAAACCTTCTATTTTATTTTTATTTTAGAATAGTTTTAGGTTTATAGAAAAGTTGTGAAAGTATCACAGAGCTCTTACCCCACACCCAGTTTCCCTACTATTATCAGTTACAATGGTACACTTACCACACTAATGAATAAAATGTTGTTATATTATTATTATCTAAATATAAGATATGAAAGTTGTTCAGTTTTTTTAGTTTGTCTGCTCCTGGATTCCACTTAGAATACCACATTGTTTTTAGTCCTCATGTCTCCTTAGGCTCCTCTGAACTATGACAGATTCCCAAACTTCCTTATTTTTGGTGCTCTTACAGTTTTGAGGACAACTGCTCAGATATTTTGTAGTATGTCCTTCAATTTTTTTGTTTTATTTTGTTTTGTTTTTGGTATTGGGATTGAACCCAGTACCACTGAGCCACATCCCCAGACCTTTTTATGTTTTATTTTGAGATAGGATCTCACTAAGTTGCTTAAGGCCTCACTAAATTGCTGAGGCTGGCACTGAACTTGCTATCTTCCTGCCTCAGCCTCCTGAGCTGCTGGGATTACAGGTGTGTTCCATTGCAGTGTCCTTTAATTTGCGTTTGTCTCTTCTTTTCAGAAATTATGGGTTTTAGGGAGGAACACTACAGAGAACACTACAGAGAACACTACAGAGGTAAATCCCATTTTCATCCTATCATATCATATCATATCATACTATTAATAATTATTTATCACTGATAGCATTAAGTTTGCTCACTTAGCTGAGGTAAGGCTGTCAGATTTCTCCACTGTGGAGTTACATTTCTATACTATGCATTTTAGAAGGAAATTTCAATGCACACGCTGCATTGATGAGTAGGGAGTTAAGCATCATCTCCTTGAGTGGGTGGTATCTGTGTAAATTATTTGGAATTCTTCTTATAGCAAATTTGTCTGTTCTTCTCTGTTTATTTACTTATACTGTCAATAGTGTTAATTTGTTTACCATGGATTTCTATTTATAATATATGGAAGTTGTGTTATAGCTTTTTGTTGCTATGACCAAAACATCTAAAAGAACAACTCAGAGGAGGAAAGATTTATTTTGGCTTGTGGTTTCAGAGAATCAGCCCATGATTGGTTGACCCCAAGGCAGAAACATCATGGTGGAAGGATGCGGTAGAGTAAAGATGCCCAGCTCCTGGTGGCCAAGAAGCAGAGAAGAATAGTCCAGGGGGAGATAAACCACCCCAGGCATGCCTCCAATGACCTACTTCTTCCAACTAAGTCCTGTCTTCCATTAGTACATTCAGCTAGCAATGGATTAATCCACTGATAAGGTCAGAGCTCTCATGATCCAATCACTGCCTAAAAATCCCACCTGTGAGTCTTGCTGCATTGAGGACCATACTATCAGTACATGAGCCTTTGGGGCCACATTCCATATCCAAACCATAACAGAGGGTATAAGTCGATTTTCTCTCTATTAGAGAGATAGGTTGCAGATAAGCAAGGGAAGAAGGCTGGAATGAACTTTGTGGCTTTGAAAGAGATTTGGAGACTTCAATATACATTCATGTGTGTTTAGCTTAATGAAGATCCTGATAAATAGATACAGAAATAATTATAGGTATGTATACACACACACACATATATAGTACACATACACACGTACTTCCTAACTTTGTTTGCTGAGAGGGTCTAGAAACAAGAATACCCCAATAGCAACAGGCATGCCTGTGCCAAGATCTTGATTCCTAATTCCTTTCTTCAATAAAAGGAGCCAGACCTCCTTGGAGAAATGTCTAATTCTAGAGACAGGGAGCATCTTTTGATGTCAGCAAGTAAGAAGTTACTTGGAAACATACTCAGGGACACACACACACACACACAATAATCAGGGGTGGCATCAAAGGGATACAGGAGCCAACTAAAAGAGCTCCTTATGACCAAAGTTGGAATAATTTGAACCCCCAAATAAATGATGGAGTATTGGATTATAACCTAAATATAAAAGAAATTCATTTTTAATGTTAAAGTTCTCCTACACTATCTTCTAAGAGTTTTTCTTAGTTTTGCATTTCCCCCTTTAAGTCTCTTGTCAAACTATAAGTGGTTTGTGTGTACTGTTTGAAATAAGATCCAATTTCATCTTCTTCCATATAGATAACTACCTGTTTCAGCCTTATGTATTTGACCGTCCCTCTTCCCCCGCTAATATGTGATACCCATTCTGTATCCACGTGCATGTGGGTCTGGGTCTCAATTCTGACTTATTGGTCTATTGCCTTTCTGTGTTTTGGTATCTCATAAGTTATTATAACTTTATACTATGACTTGATATTGGGCAGAGAAATAACCCATCTTGTACTTCACCTTTTTTTTTTTTTTTTTTTAGGGGATCCAGGGATTAAACTCAGGGGCACTCGACCATTGAGCCACATCCCAGCCCTTTTTTGTATTTTATTTAGAGACAGGGTCTCACTGAGTTGCTTAGCACCTTGCTTTTGCTAAGGCTGGCTTTGAACTCTCCATCCTCCTGCCTCAGCCTCCAGAGCTGCTGGGATTACAGGCATACGCCACTGCACCCAGCACTTCTCTTTTCAAATCAGGAGTATTTTGTCTATCTTTGACCCTTGGTTTTTCAAGGCTGGCCTTGAACTTGTGACCCTCCTGCCTCAGCCTCCTGAGTCTCAGAGATTACAAGTATGCACCTATGGGTATGAGCCTGGCGCATAATTCAATTTTGTAAATAAGTGACACTTTTTTTACATGAATCTCCTTAGCCAAGAACACAGTGTATCTCTCCATTTATTTGATCTTCTCTAATATGTTCCTATAGAGTCGTGTAATTTTCTCCATGAAGAACTTGAACATCTTTTGTTATACTTTATTTCCAGGAATTTAATTTCCATTCTCTTTCTTTTTCTTTTTCCTATGCTTTTTTGAACTCATCATGCTTTTTTCCTAACTTCTTAAATTGGATACTAAGCACATTAATTTTGAACTTTAGAAGCATTTTAGTGCACAGGTGTGGGGAAACACACCTGTATTCCCAGCTACTCAGGAGGCTGAGGCAGGAGGATCACAAATTTAAGGCCTTTCTGGGCAACTTTGTGAGACTGTGTCTTAAAATTTTTAAAAATGAAAATGGCTGGGGTTGTAGCTCAGTGGTAGAGCACCCTGGGGCTCAATCTCCAGTACTGAAAATTAGAAAAAAAATGCAACCATTGCAGCTGCAGCACAGATGCCTGGGCCTCTGCTGTCACCAGTTGTGCCATCTCATTAGCCTCTGAGCTTCAGCTTGATCATTTAGACCTGTCTTAAAGTTGTTATGACAATTAAATGAGTAGGATAAGTAGAGTACATAAAACATCACCTGCCACATGGTACATTCCAGGTAAGTATTTTTAGTATTATACTTTTCTGCGTAAGTTCTATTTTAGCCGCATCCATAAATTTCAATATATAGTATTGTTATTCAGTTCTAGGTATTTTCTTGTTTACATAATAGTTTATTTCCAGAAGCATGTTTTAAAATTCCCCATTGTAAAGGGCTTTTCCTGGATTCTTTGTTATTGACACTGTGTTGTTCATCAATATTTCCAGTTATCCTCCTTTCCTGGACCTGGGGGAGGGTTGTCCCTCACTGACTCCTGAAGTCATGGTCATGTGATTTGCTCTGGCCAGTGAAGGTATTTAAGAAAGCAGCATGCATTCTTCACACTCTTTTTCTTTCCACAGGGACTGGGAAAACATGGCTGGAGTTGCACTGGATCAGAGTAGTATAGAACACAGATCCACACAGAGAGCAGCTGCCCTGGAAGGTTGTCTACACCTTGACCAAAAAACAAAACAAAACAAAACAAAAAACAACTTTCGTCCTATCAGATTACTCAAGGCTTTTATTGTTATTGTTTGCTTGTTTGTGATACTGGGGATTGACCCAGGGCGCTCTACTCCTGAACCACATCCCAGTCCTTTTTATCTTTTATTTTGAGACAGCATCTTCTTAAGTTACCCAGGTTGGCCTCCAATTTGCAATCTTCCTGCCTCAACCTCCTGAGTCACTGGAATTACAGGCTTATTTCACTGTGCCAAGCGTAGTTTTGATGCTGTTACCACAGCATAACTTAACCTATCCTGTTTGATATTACTTTTTTTTTTTTTTTTAGTTGAATTGTGGTCAATAATTCTATTGGTATAAAAGGAACCTTTTAGGGAGTAGGAATATAGCTCAGTTGGTAGTGTTTGCCTTGCATGCCTAAGGCCCTGGGTTCAATCCCCACTACCACCAAAAGGCGGGGGGCAGTCCTTTAAATCTGTTAAGTTTAACTTTAAGGGCTAACATGTAGCCAATTTTTATAAACATTCCATGAGTGCTCAAAAAGTACTTATTCTGAAGTTCAGTGAATTAGACAAAGGGGAATGAAGGGAAGGGAGGGGAAAGGGAATAGGAAAGACAGTGAAATGAATTGAACAGAACTTTTCTATTTCATACATGAATACACCACCAGTGAAACTCCACATCATGTACAACCACAAGAATGGGATCCTAATAAGAATAAGTTATACTCCATGTATGTATACTATGTCAAAATATACCCTACTGTCACATGTATCTAAAAAAGAACAAATTTAAAAAAAATTTTATTCTCCAATAAGTGGAATGTTCTATACATGAATATTAAATCAAATTCATGTCTTCTTTATCACTTGTTTTTTATTCACTTAATCTGTAACTTCCCTAGAGTTGTGTTGAAATTTCTCACTATGATAGTGAATTTTCTCATCTTATTGTCCTACCATTTTACTCCATTTTTTGAGGCTGTGTTATTGGATGCATATAAGTTTAGAATTATTTCAGCTGCCTTATAGTCTCTTAGCATATATCTGGAATTTTAAAAATCCAATCTGTTTTTGTTACTTACTAGAACATATTTAATTACAACTTGTTGTGGTTATTTGCATATTTTGATTTACTGCTACCACCAGCACTTCATCCTGATTTTGTATCTGTTTCTTATTGCTGTTGAGAAGCCAGCAGTAGTCTAACCATGATTCCATGGTAGGGGAACTTTCTCCTTGGCAACTTGGCATAGTCTTCTCTTTTTCCTTTGATGGCAAGTTTCTCATGATATTCCTAGATGTGATTTTTAAAAACATTGTCTTTTTGACATTCACTAGTTAAAGATTCTTGTTTTCCACAGTTCTGGAAACATCTCAGTCATTGTCTCTTTGAATAATTCCTCTTTCTTATTCTTCTATTTCCTTCTAGAGCCCTAATTAAACATAGTTCAGTTTTCTCTCTCTCTTTCTCTCTCTCTCTCTAATTTTTTTTTTTTTTTTTTTTTTTTTTGGTGGTACTGGGCATTGAACTCAGTGACACTTTACCACTGAGCCACATCCCCAGCCCTTTTTATTTTTTATTTTGAGACAGGGTCTCGCTAAGTTGCTGAGGCTGGCTTTGAACTCATGATCCTCCTGCCTCAGCCCCCAGGTGGCTGGGATTCTAGGTGTGCGCCACTACACTGGTTTTACTCTCTTTTTTATGTCCCCTAAGCTTTCATATTTTTATGTCTTTGTCTTTCTGTTCTGCACTCTACATAATTTTTTTAGTTCTAACTTCCAGTTTATGAATTCCTTCCTCAGCTATGTCCAATCTGCTACTTAATCTGTCCACTGAGTTTTAAGACTCAATTGTTTTAAGACTAGAATTTATAAATTCTTTTCCAAGTCTTCTTAATTATTACAATCATTTGTTATCTGTTTATTTTTTAACTTCTTTTTTATTTCTTTAAGCCTATTAAAATTAGCTATTTTATGTCTCAGAATTTTAACATCTGAAGCCTTTGGGAATCTTTCTGTTAATTCTCACTCAATGTGTTTTATTTCCTTGTGTGTTTTGTGACTATGTGAGCTGTAATTCTCCTTGATATTTCATCTATAGCACATCTTTGGATACTAAGATGAGATTTGGGAATTCCTGTGGAGAGGAGTTATGTTTGATTTTGGTCAGTTACCTGAGTAGTACCGAACTGGAATCATTTTAAATTTATGCTTGAGGGTTTTTTGTTTTTTATTTTTAACATAGTATATGGGTTTGGACTGCAAAACTCAGAGATGCACTGACTTGTGGTTGTAAATTCTAAGAGGATATTTATTATTTTTCCTACCATCTAAAATGACTTAAGCCAGTTTCCCTGCTGTTATCTTTTACATGAAGGTTTATCTCTCATTCTCCTCACACAAAGAGTCCTGGCAGATACCTTTTGAGGGTCCAAGTTTATGCAAGGTGATTCCTTGGCTTTACCTCCTGTCCCTACACCCTGTGAAGCCATCCCAGAGTTCTACAGAAACTCTCAGGGTGAAGGTGAGCATTGGTCCTGGCTTAAAAGTCAGTGTTCTTATTTGCACTTTGAGTTCTGCAGATTTCTTTCCTTAATGCCAGTTTGATGATAGATTTAAGATTTTAGAAAATTGTTGTTTTAAGTGGGAAAATCATTTGTGGTATCTAATCCATTGTACCGTTGGAAAGGAAACATTTTTGTTTTCAAAACCAAGATTAAGATGAAGGCAATACAATGTTGACACACACTATTCTTTGTCAATTGTTCTGTTCTAACACCACCTGCCCCTAGATGCCCTCTACTTACAGGGTGTGTGCAACTCAGGAGAAAGAAACATGGCAATAAATCCTTAATTACTGAGGATCAAATGTTAATTGATCATCTAATGCCGTAAAATAACAGGTGATTAGAAGGGAGACTATTAACCACAAAGCAGGTTTTGTGTCTCCTCACATTCAGAGCTTTGATAAGGAAATAAACCGGCAGTAGGCACCATGGGGAGCCTTTCTATTGGACTGGAGTGTACTGGTACAGCCTACAGGGTTCATTGTATGAGTTCAAAGTTTAAGACTCTGGGAATCAGGGAGAAGGTGAGGGGAAGGTAAGAATGTGGAGACACTTGATTCTGTAAAGTTTACGCTCCCAACATGGTGGAAATAGTGAACACACTACAGTTATCCACAGGAAGCAAAAGTGGAGATTTTGATATTTACCTCTGATATTCACTTCTAATTCCTATCCAGAGCAAGTGGAAGGTTTCTGGGAAGAGAAAGAAAGAAGAAAGAGGGCTGGGGATATAGCTTAGTTGGTAGAGTGTTTGCCTTGCATGCACAAGGCCCTGGGTTCAATCCCCAGCACCACAAACAAAAGAACAAAACAGGACAACAATAAAACAATTTTAAAAAAAAAAAAGAAGAAAGAAAGAAAGGAAGGAAGGAGAGAGAGAAAGAAAAGAAAGAAGAAAGACAAAATACCAAGATTTCTATACCAAAGATATAGAAAAAAGATTCATTTTTGGAGTTGTCCTTGGTCCAGCATCCTTCTCTGAACCTCCATCCCAGCCCTGTGAGGCACTGATACCCTGTGTTTTCATGTCTGAGAACCTGAACTGTTTCCTTAAATGTTCTTGGCCACCCCTCTTTACCCATGCTTTAGGTTTCACTGTAGGAAAGGAAGGAGAGTGTGGTAGACAATGTTGACAATGGACATTATTCTCCTACCTGTGCTGGTCCAAGTCATAGACTTACTGACCACCAGCTCTGGATGGCCCTTAAGCTGCCCACCACTGGACAGATGAGAGCCTGGTGATAAAGAAGAACAGGGGTACATGAGGTGAACTGGAAGCAGAGAGGGAGAAGGGGAAGCTCTAAGGAGAACCGGGCTTGTCTCTATAGAGCAGAAGCATGGGGGAAGGAGCACTTACTTGGAAAAAGTTTGAATGGAGTGAGGTCCTAGAAAAAGGGTTAGAAACCCCTCATGGTTTGGGCCTCTTCACCACATTCTTTTTGGACTTGTAGCTGCCACTCAGAGGTCAGCCAAGCTGGATACTCCTCCTTTCAAGGGGTTGTCTTAAAAGTAATGTATCTTGACCTTTAAGTCATTGATGGAGACCTTGCTATATATACACTTGCTATGTACACTGCCTTAGGCACTGAAACATACAAAGATGTGGTGTTTGCCCTAAAGGAGCTTCTGATCCAGTTGTCAATATGCCATCCATTACCCAGTAGGCATCTTTACAGAAGGCAGCCAGCTCACTGCGGCCTCCCCGGGGGAGTGTCACTCTGAATGTCAGTTTCCTTATGTGTAAAATGAGATTACTAAAGAATATGGTGGAGTGAGTCTCTTAATGCTACATAGACTAGATTTCAAGTGAATTTTTTATTCACGTATCACACACACACACACACACACACACACACACACACAGAGACAAGTGCACAAATCCCAAGTGAGGAATGTGATGAACTGTCATAAAGTGAATGCCTGCAGGTCAACAAATAATATGACAGCTCCATGGAAGCCCCCATGTGCCCTCTCTTAGTCATGCCATCATCTCCAGGCTCCTTCCCAAAGGTATCCCTCTTCTGACTTCTAACCCTAGAGATTGGCAGAGTAGATTTTAAACCAAACCTGAAGGATAACTTGAGTTGGTATGTGCCACATACAGCAGAATCAAAAGACACCAATTCTAATTTGGTGAGATCTCCATTCTGGGGGTATATTTCAAGCATTTCCCCCAAGAGCCAGAAGGTCACCATAGGGTGAGACAGTCTGGGTCTATGGTGTCATGGACAGCAGCATCCTGCTCCCATTAGAATCCATGAATGCCACCTGAATCTATTCACCACACCAGCACATCACAAGGGCTCCTCATGTGGGTCCCTTTAGCTTGCAGCCTAGAGCTGCTTAAAGATTCAGTGTACATATTTGTAGGACTAGGTAACAGAAGCATAAGGGTCTTCACCATGACAGGTTCAGGATACAGCAAACTGACTCTGGTTCCAAAGAGAAGGACTCCTTTTGCCTGAGAGGGATCATCTTGACAAGATGCTAGCTTTGGATACTAACTGCTCAGAACCACAGCCCTAGCATGTGTCCTAACAGATACTTGCAAACTGTTTTCAAAAAGTAATCTGAGAGCCAGCCATGATGGTCACATAACTATAATCTCAATGACTCAGGAGCCTGAGGCAGGAAGATCTCAAGTTCAAGGCCAGCATCAGCAAGGCACTAAGCAACTTAATGAGCCCTGTCTCAAAATAAAAAAATAAAAAGGATTGGGAATGTAACTCAGTGGTAAAGCACTCCTGGGTCCAATCTCCAGTACCAAAAAAGAAAAAAAAAAAAAAAAAAGAAATGCAATCTGAACTCACTCTTTAATGAGTTGGAAGAAATACCATTTTTCTGCATTACAATTCACGTTTCACATACCCTGAAGTCTTCAGTTAATTTTCATCTTCACCTGCAAAAGGGAGACTATAAATGTGATTCACTTCTTGAAACCAGGAGATTAGTTCCCCCAAAAGGTTGTGTCTTTCCTAGACAAGGAGTACAACTAGCATAAAACCATTATCATCTTAATTGTTTTACTCTAAAAATCCCAAATGTTCCTTTTCAGCTCCTGACTGGAAAGTCCTGGCACAAACAGCTCCCATTGCTGGGTTTGAGTTTTGTGCCTCAAAAAGCAATGGTAGCCTAGACCTTAGAGGCCAGGCTTCCAGAAAACCTGAGATGCACATTAGCTACAATCTGGGCAATTCTTTTTAGTTGATTCTCTTCTTGGTCTTGTGAGGTAGATTTAGTTCCATTTCCCATCATCTCTCAAAGAGGAAGTCGCCTCTTTTAGGCATCCAAGAAAGGCTTCATATTCTCAATACCCCACAAAACCTCACGGTCTGGAGTCTACTCTTCTCTCAGTTGATCAAATTTTCTCATTTCCAATCAAAATTGCCAAGAAATTAGTTCAAATATAAAATATATTAGGCAAAAGGCAAAAAAAAATTAGTTATGTGAACCTGGGGTATAATATATTCTTAAATGGTGTTATGTGCCACCATTTTAAGAATAGATGGCAATATTGTTGATAGACCTACATATTTTTTTTTTAAATCACAGTAAGGTGAAGTACTCCTTTTTCTCTTTCATACTTCCTTTCTTTCCTCCCTGCCTTCCATCCTCCTTTTCTTCCTAATCAGTGAGATAAGAATTAAAAAGCAAGAAAAAGGGAAATACCCTGTTGAGACTCCAGAGGCCATGACAATTTTAAGGGAATTTGCTAAATGATTACAAAGAACGGATACCATCTATTAAGTTAATATTCATCTAATGTTTATTATGTGCCAGGCACATAATTTACAACCCTATGAAGTTAACAACCCTGTGAGTATTACTTACCCCCATTCTACTGATGGCAAAACCATCAGGAAGATGGTTCAGAAAGATTAAGTATTTTTCCCTAAGTCACTTAGACAAAAAGAAACAGTGCGAGCCCAAATGCTTAGCCTCCCCACTCCCTACAGTATCAGTCCCTAGAACCTTGCAGAAATGTGTCAGGGACCTCACTAGGCACATGGAGATCACTAATCCGAATTCTTTTATATTTCTAAGGTAGGTCTATTTTGGGTATAGAGATCCAAACTAAAGGTAAGGCCCCTCCCCAGAATATTCTAAATACAGAAGCTACAGCTCCCATGGAAGAACTTCCAAATAGGAAGAGTATGGAATGTGGCAGCTCTCAGGCAGTCTGTCTAGCTACCTTCCCTAAGATGAGTGCCACCATTTCTTCAGAAGACAGAGGGAAGAGGAGGGGCAGGGTAATGTAAAGAGCAAGGCCTCTGTTCAAGGCAGGAGACTCAGCCTCTAAGCTCCTGCTTGGTGGTTCACTGACTATAAACTTGGATGGGGTCGCCCAAACTTGCTGAACCTTCTGGGTCTAAACTCTGTTTTCTAGAGCAGTGGCCTCAGAGAGGTGATATGTTACACAATCCCTTGAGCACCAGAAGGCAATATTATTACTTCCTTTTTGACTTGTTTTTCATCTTTGAAAAATTGAGCTCTATTTATACTAACTATACAGAGGGACACTGGCACCATCAGCAGATGGCCATGTGTCAGGCATGTTGGGTGAAGTATCTGAATGCAAAGAAGGAATGTCAGAAAAGTCAGTAAAATGTTCCAAAAAGTATCAAGGATGTCATTTTAAATTAGAATTTATGGTTATTCCTGTTGATGATGAATCTCACCTGGGAAGTGAAATGTGACTTGAGATATTAGCTAATGATGGTATTTTAAAAATAATATTCACATGTGGAGATGGCATTTTTCTTTTTTGAAAATAGGGTTTTACATCACATATATTTTGAGACCACTTCTCAGCTGTAGGACATGTGGATGATACAAAGCAATACCACACCACTGTCATTCACTCCAGGGTGACTCCCAATGCAAGAGGAGATGGAAGCCAGAAACAACAGTATTAACAATGGCAACATTTTTAATGGCACAGAACAATGAGGCAAATGCAACAAAATGGGGAAGCCATGCTTGGTAGTGTTTGTCCCAGGCCAGAGGCCAAAGGCTAAGGAGATGAGCTGTCAACAGCCTCATCTTTCTGGAGTTGGGGCCTCAGGGGAGAGATGCTTAACACATTCCTGGGCTGCTTACGGAATGTCCTTCCTGTTCTGGAGAAACAAGCAGGCGTGTCCAGGATGAGGCTTGTAGGGCTTTTGCTCATTGGTATGAAGAAAAGGAGCTCATTGCTCAGTCATGCTCCCTGGAGACTTTCCTCTGTGGAAGCGGGGCTTCTTTTGTCAGTAGCTTTTCCCTACTGACCTCTTGAGTAACAATGTGACTCTAATTCCACTCTCACCTGTTCTTGAGATGCTTACTCTCCTGCCACAGGGCTTCTCCACTTATCTTCATCACTAGGCTCTTTCACAAGACACTCTTCCCTAGAGGAGCAAAACAAGAATCTCCCAAAGGTAATGGGATGTTATTCTCTTGCCTCCCGCAATAGTGATCATGGTCATTGCAAAACCCTTAGTCTTAGACAGCCACTATGGAAAAGGACCCCAGGCCTCTAGTTTATTCCATTGGTCTCAATGGTTGGGGCTGGGGCTTAAAGAAGAGTCATCACTGTCTGCTGGTGTTTGGACAGGAGCCCAGCAAATACCTGGGAGCCTGAGGAAGCTCTGAGCTGCCAATGCTTGGAGGTGCAAGTGGGAGTCTGTACCTTAGTCCAGCCCCTAGTCTCTGCCTTACCATGCCAGCACACACTGTGTGTGGGCCAGCAGTCTGGCAACCTGGGGCTCTAGGATGTGGAAGCAGGTGGGAAAGACAAGTGCCAAAAGCCCCAAGGATGGAGACATGAGCTGGGCTACTGGGAATGAAGCCCTGGAGCCAGATAAACTTGGAGTGAATATCTGGCAGTGTCCGACACTTTCTAGGGCAGGCTGAGTCTGCAGGCTCTTATGTCTCGTTGCATGGCACACGACTCCCCAGAGCTAGAAAAGTTCTAGTTCTAGAGAAGCCAGGATTTCTGAGATGCCATAAAGCTTCCTAAGGCTGAAAGAGCCTCCCCAAACTGGAAAATGCGAGAGGCTGATAAGATCACAATCAAGTGGAGGCCACAAAAGTGAACATTGAGTGGACACAGTGACACTAGGTCACTTCCTCAGTGACTTTGCCCTGATTGTGTGACTTTGGAGGGAAGATCCTTGAAAGGCCTGAAGCCACCATGGAACCACTATTAGAAGCCATGCTGGTCTCTCAAATGCCTTTCTGTGAATCTTGTTTCAGGTTCTAAATAAGAGGCTCTTATGGTAACCTGGACTTGTTCAGGTCATTCAGAAAGGCAAGATTCAATCAAATGCCTGTATAGATGCTTCTAACCATTGGTTACTCAATCAATTCAGCAAAGTCCATGACCTAGGGCAGTATTTTTAAAACTCTGTCTCACAACCTGTTAATGATTTGTGAAATCAGTTTCCTGGACCCCAGACTGAAAGGATGGGAGGAAGGAAAAAAGGAAGGAAGAAGAGGGAGAGAAGGAGAGGGGGAGGGAGGAAGGGAAAAGAAAATAATAGAAAATGTTGCAGGGAAACTCTTGTATCTTGAACCTCATCTATATATATAAATATACTAAGTTATGATAAAAACTCAGTTTTTACTATGGGTTGCAGTTAAAATTTTGAAAAATACTGTCTTGGAAAGACCTTTTTGTTTGGTTTGCTTTCATTGCTTGCAGTTTCTCCTATTTATTCATTTCATTTTCACCATCTGTAACATAAACAGAACAGTCCCAAATCCTTTTTGTCCTAAAAGATAAATTAGTTAACCTTAATTTTTTAAAAATAAAAAAACATTCTGGACTTAATTTTTTAAAAATAAAAAACAAGAGAACTAAGCGAGAGGATGGTCTTGTTCCTTCTGCCTTTATGACTCCATAACTCTGTGTCTGTCTCTCCCAGTGTTCTTTGAGTTTACTGAGAAACAGCCTTCTCTTCAGTCCTCCCATGCCCATAACCATAAAATATTTAAGGAGAAAACAGTCAGATGGGAGTGTTCTACAGAGAACTCGAAGGGCATACTTTTACCAGGAGGGCAGCTTCTGGACAGCTTAAACCCTCTGTCCTTAAGGAAAAGGTCTCTGTGAACCTCAAAGGGACAAGGTGATCCATTCAAACTCTGGCATTATGGCAAGAGGTTCAGAGAGTGTTGGTCAGCCTTAAGGGCAGCATCCAGGTTGCCCATCAGCTGAGTATAGGCTGCAGCCTCTGCCCTGACTGCAGTCCCACCTGCCTGGGCCACCAGCAGCCCCCCAGAGCCTGTCAGAGAGGCCAAGAGGCCAGGTTCTGCCTTCCCCTGGACTCTGTGGAAGAAAGCACACAAAGGTGGCCTCAGTCTGGAATCTTTCCTCCCATGTGGCATGCATCTGGCAGGGCCCTTTTGTTTTGCCACACACCGTTGAGTCTAGAGCACTGGAGTGTGGCATCTTAAACACAGCAGGCACTTAGGAAATATCCCCTGGTGCAATTGATTAGAGATAGATACTGACCAAAACCAATGTGAACATCCCCAAGTGAACCCCACTACCACTCCCAGGGACAAGTGAAAATAGAAGAAGTGTTAACTTTAGAGAAAAGAAAGAGAAAATTTATGTTTTCTGTGGAGGATCTGGTGAATGATCTACGCAGCAGTCTAACTAAAGGAATTCTAAGCTACTAAATTTGCAGTGCAGGCTTTTTGTTTGGGGATTGAACCTGGGGCTTCATGAACACTAGACAAGTGTTCTAACACTGACAGCCCTCACCCAAATCTGTAGTGCAGAAATACCACCTGTCATCAGGTTTTGAGAGAACAGTAGGGGGAAATAACCCACTTTCTGGCACTTGGCTAGAGAGAAGCAGGATCAGAAGACAATTAGCAATTAAAACAGAATAAGGGAAAAAGTGGATCTCATGTAATCTTGCTTTTTTGGCAAATAAAATATTTGCTTTTTTTGCAAAAAAAAAAAAAAAAAAAAACCTTTCTCATAAGAATAAAGATGAGGTGAAAAAAATCCATCCTCTTTCAATATAGATGCAAGAGGCTTGCTATCAGGTGACAAACTATGCAACACAGCAATATATAATAGAAAGACTAGACAGATGATGGGTCATCTTGGCCTAGAGATGTTGCAGAAGGTTTGATAGGACAGGCAGGGTTTGAAGGACAGATCTGGAGAGACTGATGAGTGACAGCAGTTCAGGTGTGGTGGGGGGGGAGATAAGAACATGGTTAGGGACATAGTGATATGGCTATGAAAGGATGTGTTGAACACAGTGACAATATCTATAATCTTATAAATTTACCAAACCCAAAACCTCTGAGTTCTCCAAACCTGGCTTAGCTAGACAACTGGTGAAAAGTACATGGGAATATTTTTTATTTTTTGAGAGGCAGCGTGGAACAGTAAGGATATTCAGAAAGAAGACCTGGTTCAAGTGGCTCTATTATTTCCCAGCTGTAAAAATGTTGATGGTTCTGCACTCTGTTGTACAATAGGGGAGTATTTTCTACTCTGCATGTCCCAAAAGGTTATTATAAAGATTGAATAAAATATTTTGACTGGGTGTGGTGGCACATGCCTTTAATCCCAGGACCTGGGAACAGGATGATTGCAAGTTTGAGGGCAGCCTCAGCATCTTAGCAAGACCCTCAGTAACTTAGCAAGAAAAAGGACTGGGGATGTAGCTAAGTGGTAAAGTAACCCTGGGTTCAAACCCCAGTACCAAAAACAACAACAACAAAAAAAGATATTCCAAAGAATCCTTTTTATACTTCTAAAACATTTTATACATGTTAACTACTAGTTTCACTGCTTCAACTAAAAACTGTGAAAAGACTCACAGTCAACAACTATGGAATACTTACTACTCATCTTCCATTACCTTTTGGTAAGGTTTATTTGCAAGATGCCATGCCCTTTAAACACCATAAAAAGTGATTTCTGAGTGATCAACCTCTGCCAGATGCTCATGGGATTTCCCCAGGTGTTGGCTGTTAGAGATGTCTCTTACACTTTTCTTCCCATGAGTATCACTGCTAACTTTCTCAGGATGCTTTAAGCAAGGGGAGTATTTCTTTTACTTTCCTTAAAATGGAGAATCCATTCATCAGACAGGTAGAGCCTTCAAAGGGATACTTCCATTCATCTGTTTCTTGGAACTGATGATCTATTCCCAAACTAAACAATAGGTTCTTCTCCTTCTTTCCCCTTCTCCTCCTCCTCCTCCTTCTCCTCCTTTCTCCTCCTCCTCCTTTCTTCTTCTTCTTCTTTTTCTTTTTTAAGCCTTGCCATAGACAGTGCCTTAATGAACTGCTTTCCACTTCACTGCACAACTTCACCATTTGAAATTTCTACCTTGTGTTTAGCCTCAGTCCATTTCTTGGGATCCAATTATTGAGAGCTGGGAAAGGCTGGCTATCAGTCTGGAATAGCTATCTCCAAGTTGGTTCATCGCACCAGCAAGCTTGCTGGGCTCTGGTACTAGTCCTTCATTGAATAGCTGGGTCATTGTAGGCAAATCACTTACCCTTTCTATGCCTCGATTTCCTGCCTGTTGGACTTGTTCCCTCAGCCTGGGTATTCTCCTCTGCAAGAGGCAAACAGTAATATCTTCCCTACCTGAAAGAGGTCAACATCTTCTGGATGACTTTGTGGGCATCTCTATTCTGGAACATGCTGTTGCAAATATGTTGTCATTACTATTTATTTAAACATTCTTCTACTGGACAGTGAGCTCTAAGAAGCTGTCTTTTTCACCTCTCTTCTAGCATTGAGTGTGTATATTGGGAAGCAAAGTGAAGTTCAGTTTTAGCCAAAAAAATTTTTTTGGCGAATTTTCCACAGTCATTCACTAATCCTGGACTCAGGATGTACTTTTTACAGCAACGTCACGGTAGGGAAGGGGGAGACCAGGGATGGGGGAAGCTAAGACTAAGCGCACCAGAATGAGATTAGCGATGGACCAGGAACGTGCTTGGGGCTGTCGCTGCCAAGGGGACGTCGGTGGTAGAGGTGATGCAACTCCAGGCTCCACTTCGACCGGGTGTGCTGTTTCATCCTAATTCTTGGAATTGGGTTGAGCTCCCTGGCGTTCTGCAGAAGTAACAAGGCTGCCAGCGGCGCCCGGGATTTCCCACGGACGCAGAGAGAACAGCTCTGGTTCGGCAGGCGCCCCCCAGCGCACTGCTGGGACAAGGCCTGGGCCGGGTCAGCCCAGGTGGGGGTGACGCACCTGGCCGAGGCGTCTGCTGCAGGCTGGGTAGAACCACGGCAGCAGGGGTGGCGGGGAGGCATCATCGATTATCGCAGGCAGAAACGTGGATCTGCACGTACGAAATCATCGAAAAATCCGTCCCACAGGGGGCAGAAGTATGCCTGGCCCTATGGAGGCAGTCGAGGGAGGTTTCATCAGGTAAGGACTCCAAGGCGGCAGTGCAGTGGTTGATTCCAAGTCAAGATGGTTGCAGCGCAGAGGAAGAGCTTGGCAAGAGAGGACAGAGCCTGTGGGCGGGACCAGTAAACGGGGCGGGGTCGGGGGCGGGTCCCTTCGAGGGGCGGGGCCAGGTGCTGGGCAGTCTGTGCTTGTCAAAAGGCAGCCGCCGAATCCGAGGCGCCGGGAGCGCCAACCTTCGTGCCCACCCGCCGGACCAGGTGCGGACCTGGGAGCTGCAGGGAAGCGGGTCCTAGGACAGGGATTGGATCCCGGGTCGGGGCTTCGGAGATCCGGAGATCAGAGTGCCCGTGTGCAAGCACTTGAGTGTAAGTCTCAGGAGCAAAACTTAGCGACTGAGATCCGGGCTGTGGTGCCATGAGGTTGGGACACTGAGGGGGCACGGAGGTCTGAAAAAGTTGAAGTTCTTGCCAAGCTGGCGAGGAGTAAGCGTCTCCTCGATGCTCAGGCAACTCAACGTAGAAGTGCTCAGCTAGGACAGTGCTTAGCACTTGGGCAACTAGACCCATTTGTTTCCTTCCTCCATCGGGCGTCTTGGCATGGAGGGGAAGAATAAGGACGGGTGCGATTGGCTGTCGATGGTGCTAAGGACTTCTGGGGGTGAAGTGTGTGTGGCTTTATTTATTATCCTGCAGGACCCGCGTATGGCCACCTGTGATAGTGGAGTTGGGTCTTTTACGTAGAGTATTTTTCTTTTCTTGAATTTAACAACCAATGATTTGAGACGTAATTGACTGGTGCACTGGATTAACTTTTCAGGAGAACCTGTCCATAGATGTCCAGAGGAACTCAAGGGCAAGCATGTAAACCGGGAGGAGTCCTGAGGAGTAGTTTCTGCTTGGAGAGTGAGGGGCCCCTAGTTTGTTGGTGGGGGGAGAGAATTAAATGGAAATAACTCAGAGGGAATTGTGTGCCATGTCCAGGGCTTGTGGACAGCTGTGCACCCTCCCATGAACCAGAGGCTAAGACAATCTGCTTGGGCTATGGGGATCTTGAATCTCTGAACCTAGGCCCTTCTCCCTCCTCCTCCTCTTCCTCCTCCTCCTCTTTCTCCTCCTCCTCCTCTGTGTGGTGAGTGAGTCAGCCTCCTGTCTGGGCTCAATTGCAGCCAGAGGGGCCAGAGCCCAGGCAAGCAGTTGGGCAGGCATTTTCTGAGCATTGCAGAAGTTCTCCTGGGCAGAGTTCAGCTCTGCTGTGGCTCCCTGCTGGAAGGCGGTCTTCCCATGGCCATTGGGTGGCGGGCAGGGGTTCAGACACCCAACACAGCAATGGTTATTTGATGGCTATGGGATGATTCCAGAAAGAGTTGACTGTGAAGGGACTGCGGCTTTGTGGTAAATCCACATCTCTTATCCTTCTCTAGAACAGAGAGGTACATCCCAGCACTGCAGAATTTTCCAGCTTTTCATCCCATTTGTGCTCAGTGATCTTATTAGCTGCCCACCTCTGCTAGTGAGGTAGGCATGAAGAATAAATTGGAAGGATTGTGGAACCACAAAATGCAAATAAATTCTTTAACCCAGTCTAGAGAGTTGGGGGTGGTTTGCTGAGGTGGGGACGTGTTGTCTGGACACAGGAGCCTCAATGCTGTGAACCAAGAGTGTTGTGTGTTGGGGGACCTTTCCCCATCCTTTCACCATTGTAGTGCTGGAGGGAATTGTGGGTCCCTCTGAAGTAGTTTCAGGACTGGCATGTAGCCAGACCAGGAGGTAGTAAAAGTGAAAATTTCTCTCTGGCTTTTGCTTTGGATGCTAGAGGTCCTTGAGCAGAAAAAGGCACCCCAGAGCCCATGACCCCCGACTCAGTAGCTTCTCTAGACCTGTTTGAGAGGAATTCAGGGAGGCCAACAAGGCTGCTGGTCTGACTCAAACTGCAAAAAGCTGGGGAATTCACAGTCTGTGCTCTGGCTGGGTCCCATGTCTTTGGCTTTGGCTGGTCCTGATTAGCTATGACTTGGTCCCTTACCAAGATAAAAGAGGGACTGAAAAATAGAGTAAGAAAGGAGGGAAAGAAAGACAGAGAGGAAGTTTTTCTGACCCCTCACTCCACTTCAGTCAAGGCCATCAGATTTTGTTTGTGTATTGTGGTAGGTTCAGGTGCTGTTTGGGGTGTGTTGGTTATTTGGGTTTATGGTTTTCCAGTCTTCTTCCTCTATTTGGTCTCAGAACTGATTCCTTTGGGGACTGAATTATAGAAGAAGCTCCAGAAGATCTCCTGGACCTCTACCCTCTACCCCTAGCACAGATAGCAATGTCCAAAGCCCATGCCTTGGATAAGGAAGGCCTGGGGCCTGATGGGCTGTACCAAGTGGTTATCCAAGACATGAGAAGAAGTTCTGTTTTTCCACCTCTTTACCCCACATCCTAAGGAAACCATTCTGATTGACAACAGCCTCTGGAAACGCTGCTAGAAACCTGCTGTTGCCTATGCAGCAGTGGGATTCTCCTGGTTACAGAGTTAGGGCCAGGAAGTGCCTGAATAACGTTCAGATTTATGACTGGATAGGGAATTTTTGGGCTCCAACTTCCATTAGTTTTTGCTGCAGGTCCATTTGGGAGGCAGTAGAAGAAAGTGAGGAAATGACCAAATTTGATTAAGAGCCTCTGTGTGCCCAGCATGGTGCCAGGCCATCTAAAGAATGACAGGAAACAGATCCCAGCAGACCAGGTCTCTGCCCCCAAGACAATCAGAAGAGACACAGGAGGAGCAGCACTCTCGGGCTCTCCCTTCACCACTTTCCAGTTCTGGAAGGATCCAGCTGGACTGAAGCCATTCTGGCTGTTGCTCTAAACCACGAGGGCTTCATTTCTAATTATGCTCCTCTCTGATTTCACCTTAACTTTCCCCAGTGTCAGTGTCCCACTGAAGATGCTAGAGTGATTGTATAATTTATCATTCAAACTGAGGTACTCTGGGGAGTGACAGGATGTTCTGCGTGATTGTGCCAGGGTAATGCACATCAACCAAGACTGTCCAGGGCAAACTAGAAATTTTAATCATCCTAGTAAATACCACCCCAAACCCAGCAGAGGTCACACACAGTGATGAGGGGGACGATGGAGGCTTAATGTTGAGGGGAAGATGAGGTAGTTTAATTTTAAGAACCACCCCAACACCCCAGCCTGCTCCCTGGGATTATTGGCCAATTCCAATCTTCCCCCCAAAGGTAGCACTGCTCCTAGTCATCCTCTCCCAGGACCCAGTCCACCACCCACGTGATTTCCCTTCACCCTTGACTTGTGATTGGCCTCACCTTTGGTTTTCCTCCCTCACCCCACCTCAGACAGGGACAGGAAGACCTGCCAACTCCTCTTCCGCTTCCCTGGGGGAACTGGGATTTATAGTAGGGCCAAGACTCACTTGGCTTCATGCTTCCTCTTCCCTCTTTCCCCTTCTTCCGCCTCTTCATTTTATCCTTCTAGCTTCCCAGACCTCTGAGGGTCATACCACCCAACAGGAAAGTCCAACTTTCAGTGGGTAACAACCAGGAAGGAAAGAGTAGTCAATAGATAAAGGACACGGGTCACTTGTAATTGAGATCCCGGGAAATGACAACCAAGGTAGAGACTAATGCCAGAGACAAGCTGTGTAGCAGGAGATGGAGTCAGTCCCCCTGAATGCTAGAGTTTAACTCCCCAGTCAGGACTGTTGACTGTTGAGAGTCCTGACTGTTGGGGAAATGGTCCAGGGTGGGGACAGACAGTTCTTGCTCAACCCAAGCTTTAGGCGTTGGTGGCAGCGACAGCATCCTGTGGTGGTGACATGTGGAAGAAAAACTGCCCCCGCTTCTTCTGAGTCCTTGGGCTTTGTGGTCCAGATGCTCAGGGAAGGCTCCTTGGAGAGTCTCCAGAGGTCTCGCATCTGAGTAATTAGGGAGTAGGGCATGGCGGGAGTGGAATCTCCTCCATGACTGTGTAGTGACTCCTCTGCTCTGGCAGGAAGGAAGTCGTTCTCATTGTGATACAAAAGGGCAAGGGAAGGCCTCTTGGGAAATCCCACCTGGGAAGCAACTTGTGGGGAGGGGAAGGTGACAGGACCCTGGACTGGTGAGGGAGGGCTGGCGTGATTGGTGAGTACATGGCAGCAATGAGAGGCAGAAGCAGTAGGCGCTCTGTGAGTTCGAGTGTGTGTCATGTCTCTGCAAACCTGCCCTGCAGGTCCCATGCCAAGGAATAGACTAAGCAGTGTTCCCAGAACCAAATGCCACACAAAGTCCTCATTCTGCACAGGGGAGAGTCCTGGTCCTGCACAGGGTGTGGACAGCTGCACCAGCGGGAAAGTGGAGTTGGGACAGGACCCAAGGGCCTGTTCCTAGGAAGCTGCTGCCTCTTACTGGCCTTTTGATGACAAGCTTTAAGGTGTTATGCAAGGTGTGACATTCCAGACACTATGGAGCACCAAGGAAGCTCATGGCTTTACTAGTGGCATATCCAGTGTGTGCCACCTGCTGGCGCCAGAGTTGTAGTTCTAGGAACAGCGGCGCACTGGGCATTCGCTTGGTGGCAGTGGCAATGCTATGAACGGCACAAGCACAGCCTCCCAGACTCATCATTCTTGGTTTCAGGGAGTCAGGAATCACTGCCGTGTTTACCTTGCAAATGAGGAAATTGAGGCTTGGAGATGTTAAGCAACTGCCAAGGTGACATAACTCTTAAGGGAGAGAGTCAGGTCTCACATGCAGGGCTGCAGGCTGCCAAAGCCTCCATAGAACTCTACCACCTCTGCCTTCACAGGACAGCCACAGGGCACTCAGTGCTGTGTCATGCACATTACAGGCCTGCAATAAATGTTTGTGAGCAGCAGAGTTAGATTTACGAACTAGTTTGAACAAGTTGACCTGAGAGCAAGCTCAGTTTGCCCAAAGGTTCCTCTGGGAATGGTGGCATCTCAGAAGGCTCCCTCTGCCAGCACCTCTAGACCTCAGTGCCTCTCTGGCAGTCTTAGGCATATTCCTCGGCAAGAAAAAGAACCTGGGAGATGTAACGTTGTGCAGAGAAGTTAATGTTGAGGAATCAAATAAGGTTGAATGACCGGAAAGGCAAATGTGAAACTCTTTCCATTTCAAACAAGTCGCTTTATTGATAGCCTCCTATGTGCTAAGTGCAACAGGTAAAAAAGACCTTCATCCCATTGATCAACAGGGAACTATTCACCCTGCCTACCTTTTCTCCCCTTCTGGCTGTCCCTAAAGAGCTCCCAAACCTAGTTCTTCTGGAAGGAGAAATGGACTATAACTTCTTCTGATAGCCTCCTGCCTGGCCCTGTTGATCTCTACTCTCCTTTAATGTATACAGTTTTACTTTGGGCTAAGTATTATAATTCATTCTCTCTCTCTCTCTCTCTCTCTCTCTCTCTCTCTCTCTCTCTCTCTCTCTCTCTCTCTCTCTGTCTCTCTCTCTCTCTCTCACTCTTTGCCTCTGCCTTTCTCCTATAATTCTCTTTAGTGTGTAGTTTGTGGAGATTTTAGGTAGCACTGTTAGAAGCTGTGCCAGCAGCCTGGCAGAACAGGAGACACAAAGAGTCTAAGTTCAACTCTTGGGTTCAAATCTTGGCTTTCTAGCTGGTAAACTTGGGCCAGTTTCTTAATATCTCCAAAATCTTAGTTTCCTTATCTGCAAATTGGGGATAATAATAACTCCCTTGTCAGATTGTGTGAGGATTAGATCAAATAAGTCAGGTTCTTGGCACAAACTGGGCCCTTGAAAGGCACGTGCAGTCATTCAGCATATATGGGCCAAAGTCCTACTATGAATCAGGCACTATTCAAGAGACTGGGAATTTAATGGTAGGGGGCAAGGAGTTCTTGCAAATGTCTTTAAATTGACTAGCCCCCAAACCTGTCATTGTGAGAAACCCCATGAGAATTCAGGAATGGCTGTCTTAGCACCTGGCTAAACTCAGATTCAGTAAGTTGATTTCTCTCTCTGCCTTTCATTAGATGATGAGGTTGGAAAGGTTACTCATCTTCTCTGGGACTCAATTCTTCAATTCTCTGTTTTTTGTTTTTTGTTTTAACTGTGAAATAAATACATCTGACACACAAGAGAATACAATATGTTTATATGTATATCACAGAATAATATTATATAGCTCTACACTCACACCTAAGTTAGGAATAGAACATTTACAGTATCTTAAAAGCTGCTTTGTCTCTCCCCATTTGCATCCCCCTTTTTGGTTCCCCACTCCAAGGTGAATTTTGGTTAATTATTTCCTGGCTTTTCTTTGTATCATCTCTGTATGTTTTACAAAACAGATGTGCCTTTGTTTTACATGGCTTTGAAATTTACATACATGTACTTTCTGTGATGCCCTTCTTTCATTGAGTATTGTATTTCCATTCCAATACTGGGGATTGAACCCAGGGGCACTTTACCACTGAACCACACCCCAGCTCTTTTTATTTTTTATTTCAAACAGGGTCTCACTAAGTTGTTTAGGGCCTCACTAAGTTGCCGAGGCTGGCTTTGAACTTGTGATCCTCCTGCCTCAGCCTCCAGAGTTGCTGGGATTACAGACATGAGCCCCTGTGCCCAGCCTCAGTATCATATTTCTGAGGTATCATATTCATATGATGCATATTGCCACCGTGCATTAGTTTGCCCTGCTGTGTAGTATTCTATCTTATATAAATACCACAACTTCTATGTGCTCCCTCTTTTTGATGGACGTTTGGGTCATTTTCAGTTCAGGGCTATTATGGACAATACTGCAAGGAACATATTAGGCTTGTCTCCTGATGCTCATGTAAGAATCTCTCTAAGGCACATACCTAGGAGTGGAATTGCTGGCTTACATGGAATTTTGTGTTTGGCATTACTAAACAATGCCAAACTGTTCTCCACAGTAGTTATACCAAAAAGCACTTCTTTGAGCAGTGGATGAAAGGTCACATTTTTTCCATCATCTTTTTTAACACTTGCTATAGACGACATTTCTAAAATGAAAACATTGTATTAGATGAGTTTCTACAACCTGTTTTGGCTATAATGGAATTGTCTGTGGATCAAGCACCTGGTTTCTGACTGATGTGTATGCAAAGGTGACCCCATCCTTGCCTCAGCCTGACTCTGAGAGCCCCATGCTGGCCTTCAGGTGCAGCTGAAGCCCTTCCTCTCTGGGCTTTCACAAGCAGTGAGTGAGGAATCCCATGACATTTGGTGGTTTCTTTAGTTGGGCCAAGAGCCTGGTGTCAGTGCTGAGCTCATACTAGGTGCTCAATTAATACCTAAGAGTTGCATTTTGTCAAGTGGATTAGAAGGAAGATATATTTTCCTTGGGCATCAGTTTTGAGAAAAAGACATGAAGTATCAGAACCATGGGGGTGCTAGCTAAATCAAAGTACATGGGGCTGGATTTGTGATGGGATTCCCCTCTGTCCAGGGCCTTTGTATGTATCTGCGTGGTACAGGGGACTGAACTCAGAGCACTTTACCACTGAGATGCATCCCAAGTCTTTATTTTTTTAATTTGAACAGGGACTCCCTAAGTTTTTGAGGTTGGTCTTTAACTTGTTATCTTTTTGCTTCAGCCTCACAAGTTTTGGGGATGATAGGTGTGTATCACCATAACTAGCCCATCCATGACTTTTTGATCATTTAAGGGCTAGACTAAAGGTAAGGTAGGCTAAAGTTTAATAGTTTCCACTAGCCAATAATTCAGAGTCGGCCTTGTTCTTTGGCCATCTGTCTTGTCCCATCTGAGAAGCTGGGAGTAGCTGGAGGGTTGAGATGAGGGGACAAGGGAGGTGACATGGAGAAGAGCAGACTCCTTCCAGAGAACCCCCTCCCAGAGCTGAACACACTGCCTGGAGGTTCTGGGGAAAGGAGGTATTAGATATACCCAGCATCCTGATAGTCACATAAACAGCTAACTGCCCACCCATCCAGCCACCCACGCAACAAAAGAATGTGGCTGGCTGGGCAGTTGCATGGGCCACCCCGGCTCTCAACTCTGTAATTATCCAGCCAGTCTGTGCCTGTCAGCTCCAGGGGCAGGCAAGTGCCTCTGCCCTGGGCCTCACCTTGGCTATCAGGCCCATGCCAGGCTCAGAGGGGCAGGGCCTGCCTATTCTTTTGCCCCCACCTCCACCCCCAGCTCCACCCAGCGTCTTTCTCTCTCTACACCAACCTTTGACCCTTATAAGGTTACCATATTATGTAATAGCTGAAAATTGTATTACCAATCATTATTTATAACTTACTATATTCCAGGAACTGTGTTTAATGTTTTTCATACATTTTTTTTTTATTTAAGCCTTTCATTAATCCTAGGAGGTAAGTAATATTATCCTAATTTTAGGAGGAGGAAACTGAAGTTCAAAGAGATCAAGAGGCTAAAATTTCTCACCCAAAGTCATTGAGGTACTAAATCAGAACCAGAACTTCAATTCAGGTCTTTCTAAGTCCAGCTTGCCCCTGCCTTTGCCTGAAGTGTCTTCAGTTCAGCCTTTCCCCTTCCCTTCTCATCTGAGGAAGGCTGAAAAAGAGGCAGCAGGTGGTGGCGGCGGGTGATCAGGGCAGTTCCAAGCTGGCCGGGAGATGCTGGAAAACACCTTTAGGGCAGAGTTCTTTGTTCCAAATGGCTCTGAATTTCCGGACTTCTGCCAGGGGTGGGAAGTTACCTCTGCCCAGCCTATTTGGCAAGCACACCCACATCTTGGGTGCCATGATGTGAAGAAGTGGAGGATGGGCTGCCTCAGGTAAAATTCCATTGTCATGAACTCCATTTGAGATCTGACTGTTGAAATCCAGTGTGCAGCCTGGGAAATGAGGGGAAGCAGAGCTAACTCACCACTGGGTGTCTCCTTAGTGACGCCCCCAAAAGTTTGGAGGCTAGAAGGAGAAGTCAGACTCACCCCGGGTCCTCCTTGAATGCCAAGCATAGGGCTGGGCAGGGCTGGTGCAGGGAGGGTGGTACTTTGCTCCACTTGACAGTCTATGACTATGTATTCAACTGTCCACTGTTCCCACTCTACTGTGAGCCCCTGAGAGCAGATCTGATCCCATCACTGAAGCATCACTGCACAATACCTAACAAGTTTGCTCAAAAGGTGTTTATTGGATTAAAATGTGATTGTATGTAGTCTGGGTCCCTTGAGCTAGAAAGAAGAATTGAAGGGCAATTGTTCTGTATAGGTAGATCATCTTGCAAAGCTTGGCTGAGCTCAGATGGATTCTCCCTGGTGTTTGTACCAATTGTGCACAATAACAAATACTAACATTTACTGAGCAGGTACTATGTGCCAGGTGCCGTGCTGAACACTTGATATGCATTATCTTGTTGAATCCTCACAGACTAAGGAGGTAGGTGCTATTATTTTTCTTATTTAACATTTGAGGAAACAGAAGCTTAGACAGGGCAGGTAATTGGTTCTGGTTCCACAGCTAATGTCAGGGAGAAATGAGGGATTGGAGCCAGCCAGGCAGGCTGCCTCCAGAGCCTGTTCTTTTAAGTGCATGTCTCTGAACACAGACCTCTGCTGCCACTGTGGACTAGGGCCAGGAATAGGGAGTGAGCTGGAGGGGTGCAAACCCTGATGAGATAGATTGGGGGGCACGAGCCTGGTCTGGTTGGTGGCCCACCTCAGGCCAGAGGGCTTGCCACTGGGACTGTAGTCCGTTGAGGCTACAAAATCCAGTTTTTCTGTAGGATTTTTTTTTTTCAAAAGTGAAATCTCTATTTGTAATCTCTGTTGGTAATGGGCTAAACAGAATATATCTCAGCCAGGTTTAGCCTGTAAGCTTCTACAGGGTCCTCTGACAGTTTTGTTGTTGTTGTTCACACAGGTGACTGCTACCTAAAGTAAGACAGGGGGAACCCCTTTAGTGAGAATTCCTCACTAGAGGAATAAATGATCACCATGCATTATAATGCAGAATGTTTCTCTCTGGTGAATTATCAAGAAACTTTTCAGAATGATATCCCTGAATGAGTTCTCCACCTCCCCACCCCCGCCCCGTGCCTCTCACCCCCTTCTCCTTCCCTTTCCTCCTTCTTTCTTCCTTTCATACTTGGTCTTTCCACTCAGGGATTTCCCCGGAGATACTAGAAGGGAAGTCATGTGAGAGAAATCAAAAGGAAACTGTCAAGGAAAGGGTCTCCAGGCATAACAAAGCAAAAGCAAAAACAAACAAAAACCCTAAAGACAAACAGCCAGTGGAAGGTTTTGGAATGTGCTTGGTTCACAGCTTGCGCTCTAGGGAAGTCCTCCCTGTCGCTGCCACCCGTGTGGGGCCTCAGGAGTGCTGGGCAAGCTCGCCACCACCACACTGCACCCCAGCCCCCTGCACTGCGCTCGTTTGCCCAGGTTATGAGGGCCTCAGGCTGGCAGAAATGATCTTGATTCTTGGACTTCTTCAAGATGTCTTTTCACAGCTTCCACTTTATATGTGATACTATATTGCTCTTAAATACCTGGGGGAATAACAGTAACATAACAGCTAACATTTTTATAGAGTGTAACATCTTTTGTAACACCTTTTAAATATTTTTGTCTCAGTTGATACAATAATCTTGTGAGATAGGCAAATGGTATAGTATCCTTTGTTTGAGGCAATAAAAGTAGCAGTGATTTCTTCCTCTTCTTTCCATTCTGTAAGAGAACAGGAGCCATGGAGACTTAACACTTCTGGCCCCCTCAGGCTTTCCTTATCCTGTCACCTTCAGTCCCCACTTGGAGTCCACAGGTGGTAGCAGGCAGGGCATACAGTTAGTGTTTGAGCCCTGGATTAAGGTCCCCACCTCCCTGAAAATCCTGGCTTCAGGGGGAATAGGGAGTGAACATGGGAAGGGCCCTAAGCAGATGGTGGCCTGTGGCCAGCTCCTCCCAAGCCTACCCCCAGTGCCTGTCACCCTGAGCTATTATTCCAAGAGCTGGGGAGAAAATAGCTCACTCAAGGGAATTATTTTTGTCTGTTAAACTTCAATCTGGGGCTCCTGAAGAACCCAGCTGCAGAGTTGTTTTTCAGGTCAGGGAGAGTTCTGGGAAAAGAAGGGGAAGCAGTGGGTGGAGGGGCTGCTGCCTCTCCCCCAGGGGTAGGGAAAATGCCACAGCCTCTGGCTTCCTCCCATAGGTTGTTTCCCGTTGGCTACCGACTGGCAGAAGCTCTGACTGACAATGGTGGCCCAGCCCAGTGGCTGGAGCTGGCTTTTACCCAAGTCCTTTACCTGAGCTATGCTCTGAGCTACTCCATCAAATTCCTTCTTTAGGGAAGAGTTTGAGAGCGGAGAGTGGAAGTTCTGTTACCTGGGACAGAGGCCAGTTGGGCAGCAAGCCTAGCTCAGGGCAGCTTTGGAACTCCAAGCAGCTGACTCCCAGGAGGGACAGAGGTCCTTCCTCTGGAGACCCAGGGTTTAGCTCCTCCTCTGTGCTAGGGCAGCATTCATTGGAAACTACTCTGTGAATTAAATCTGCTGTCTCTTGACCTCTGAGTACCAAAGAAAAATAAGGAGGAGAAGCAAGAGGAAGATGGTGAATGGATAGTGCCAAGGAAGGTAGAGTATAGTTTGGGGAGGATTCATGGGTTAGGACAGAGGCAGCTCTTCTACCACTTTGTGGCCCTGTGGAAGAATCCTCCAGACAGATTATGGTACCTGGCTTCATATGTTTAAATAAGAGGATTACCTTTAATTATAGCTTTGAGGGTAAGGTGAGGCTTGTGTAATGTTAGCCAACAATGAATTTGGACTTCTGGTCTCAAGGTATGCTTCAGATTTACCTACATCTAATGGGATTTTCCACCTGTGTCCATGGTGCAGGTTATTTATGAGCATCATGTATTTGTGCCTGGTGCCCTTCCTCAGAGCAAGTCCTGGCAACAAGGAAGTGACCTTGTTGACCAGGAGACCAGAGTGGGCTGAGTGGCCTGGTGGAGGTAAGTTTGGGGACCTAGAGGCTGTGTGGTATCAGCAACACATGTGCCCAGCAACCATATCTGGGCTCCCTAAACAGATTGATGAATGAGGGAAGGATTGACAGGATATAGTGGTTGACAAGTTTTCCAGCTTCCATTTGCCCTTATTGAACTGTTTGTTTTTTCGATTTTCTCTCATGAAACATTTTTTTTTTTTTTTTCTTGTTGAGCTGGGTTGAAATTTCAGGAACTCTTTCCTCTATCTCTTCCTTCCAGTTCAATTACTGATGGTTTTAGTTCCAGGTTAACAGTTCCCCAGGGACTCTGGGTGTACACCCATAGGACTCTCAGCTGTGCTAGAGAAGAGACCAGCTGCTCTACTGACCTCTGAAGTCATTTTTCAATGAACCAATGATAGAGAAGCTCCTTTTTATTTTCTTCACAGCACGAGACTAGAATCTGAATGGGCTCTAGAAGTTCCAAAACTTTAAAAAAATTTAAATTCCTGATATTTAAGACTGAGTGTGTTACTAGAAGTTCCCAGTAAAAAAAAAGAATGGAATATTCTTCCTACAGGTTTTTAAAATGGGTGTGATTGGTTGATTCATCTCTTCCCAGTGACTTCCCAATTGCTCCAGCCATATTGCACTAGTCTCTGACCTCAAAGGTGCCCTTTCCCTTTTGCCTCTCAGCCTTTGCACATGTAGTATCCCCCATTTTGGAACCTTGTTAGTCTCTTACCACTACCACATTAAACTTTCCTGCTCTGTCCTGTCCCTGCTGACAGGTTGGGAATAGACCTCCTCCAAAAAGCCTGCTCTTATCTCTTCTTACCAGGGCAAGGCCAGGGGCTCTCCTATAAGCTCCGGTTCTCTCTTGTACTTGCCTGCACCATAGATTAGAATGTCATACAGTGTGTCACATTGAATTGGAGGGTCCTTCTTGTCTCCCCATAGGCTGTAAATTTCAAGAGACCAGGGTCTGTGTCCTGCATGCTGTTGTGTCTCCTGCTTCTAGTACATACCTCGCCAGTTGGTACTTAAAACTGGGTAGAGATCACCATTAAAGATCAGACAGCAGCCAAGCTGGTGGTTCACACCTGTAATCAATGGCTCAGGAGACTGAGGCAGGAGGATTGCAAGTTCACGCTAGCCTCAGCAATATAGCAAGGCCCTAAGCAACATAGTAAGACCATGTCTCAAAATAAAAAATAAAAAGGGCTAGGGATATGGCTCAGTGGTTACTTGCCCCTGGGTTCAATCCCCCAGTACCAAAAAAAGAAAAAAAAAAAAAAAAAAAAAATCAGACAACAAGGCCAGAACTAATGCCCATTATAGTGTGAGGACAAGAAGAAATGCAGCAGCCTCTCTGGCCCTCCAAGGAGGTCCCCAAGAGGAAATCTATCATAGGACAACCAGAAACCCAATGAAACAGAAGATCTGAAAAATCTCTTTAATCAGAAAGTAGGTAGCAGCCAGAGTTGACTTGGGGTGACTGCTGCTGCCCTCTAAAGTAACAGGGAACCTCCCACTTGACCCAGGCCCTGAGAAACTTCAGGAATATGGGAAATGTCTACACCCTCATTAATAACCCAGAAGAAGGAGACGATGCCTGTGGGTATATCAGCCCCATGTGGGACCGGAGTTCCCAGACCTGCCCATCTGAGGACCCCAGGTACCCTTCACTGATTCTGACATAGGCCTCAGAATCTACCACAGAATAAGCAAATGGCCTTCTCAGGCCTCTGAGAGCTGGAGCACCCAGGAGTCCAGACCCACTGAGCCAGAACCAGCCCAGTGTCTAGGTGAGGGGCCATAGTAGGGTCAAGCAGCGTCCAGGTGCTGCAACCCTCACTGCCTGCCACCTGCCAGCTTCAGTCCCTTGGTACCTGCCTCAGCCTTCTGCTGCATGTGGTGGCAGGCAGGAGCCGGGTGAGGGCTGCTGCCGCCCTGATAACATACAGGGGCATCCGAGAGGTTGTCATGTTTCAGGTGCTGTTAGAGTGAGGACAGATGCATGACAGGGGACAAGCACAAGATGATGGGGGACCTGGGGGAGGTGACACCAGATGAGAAAGGGAGAGGAAGAATGATGGACACAAAGTGTCAGCAACACCTTGAGGACCACGGGCCTTGTCTTTGTTGTGGAAGGGAAGTCCAGATTTGCAGCTCATCTTCTCTGTTTTTTGGGCAAGAGATTAAAATGATCCATTTCCATCCACTCCGAGCGGCCAAAATTTTGGGAGCCGCACTGTATGAGGTGGTCAGTTTTTTCTCACATCAGCAAAAATGTGGTTTTCTGGGAAATGTTTATTTGGGGTGGACCTTTTAGGACCAAGAGCAGATTTCCAGTCCTCCGCAGATCCTCTCTGGGCCTTGAAGCTTTTCTCCTCATTGTCCTGGGTTCTCCAGTGATACACTTATAACACAATTCTAGCAGTGATAGCTAACTTTTATTAGCTTGCAGGTACCAGGCCCCTGTTTGAGTGCTCCTCAGAGGTCGGCCTACAGCAGCCCGTGAGAATCAGGTACTGTCATATTCCTCTATAGACAAGGAAACAGGAAAGAATTCTGGGGGATGCTGGACAATGGTGGGTAGCCAAGGGCACCCAGCTAGCCAAGGTGACTGGATGTAAGTAAGGGATCTAAGGCCAAGGATTGCCAGTCCTTGGAGTTGGCAAGACCTGAGGTTGGGATATTGACCTATCACACAATGCAGGAAGAATGAGTTATTCCAAAATTGCATGGGTCCTACAAGGAAAATGGGTGGCCAGTGTGGATTGGGTAGGTAGGGGAAGGCCTTGGAGTAATCTGTCTGAGAAAGAGGAGACTCAGGTCTTAGAGGATTTGAGCTAAGGGTCCCAGCATTAAGACAGAGGCTTAATGTCAAAGCCAAAGGGATGCCAAAGGTGGGGCTTGGGAATGTCCTGGAAGAAAGCAACAGCTCTTTGCTGTTGTCTTGAAGGCTTTAAAAATTTTTTTTTCAATGAAAATATCATTTATTCATTAGCTGTACCAGCAAAAGCAGTTTTTGAATTCTCAAAGGAGGCTGGACCTTCTTTCCCTGTATTTTTGTTGCTTTCCCTGTGAGGCTGCCCAGTCTCTATTTCTTGGTCTCCAAGTTACTGGACAAATAATCTCCCTAGTCACACTAACTTTTGCCTGTAGCACATATCCTTGGGATATACCTCCATCCTAGTATCTCAGGAAAACCCACCCAGAGTAGGGAAAGACCAGACCAGGCATATCCCACTTCTCTCTAAAATATTTCATGGCTGTCTTGAGTTCTTGTCCATGTCTTTGGTCATGAAGACTGGAGCCAGCAGCTGGACTTGGTCGGGTAGGAGCAAGTGAGTGATCCTCGCCCTTTCTTATTCTCTGTGTTGGTTGTAAGGATGGAGTCAGTGTTGGTAGTCCCCGTGCAGTCTGCATCAGGGCCTCTTATTAGGCCTTTCCACAACTCTTCTCTACTGAAGAATGAAATGCATGCTGACCCCATAGTCCATTTCTCCCCTATGCCACACTCTTGAAGAAGCAGCTCAGGCTGGCAAGTAGAGTTCTCCAAACTTGACCAGGGTTTAAGGTGGGAAAGCACATTCCCTTGGTACGTGGCCTTGAACAAGTCACTTTTCCTCTGATGGTTTTGGTTTCCTCAACTATAAACCCGGAGAGATTGGTTTTATAGCTTATGATGGGGTCGGTTCCCTATGCTTCGCTGGCCACTGTGGCTGCCTACACTTTCCAGCAGTGACAGGGCATAGACTGCCTGTTACCTGGAGAGCAGTAATCAGCCCAGAAATCTTGTTGACAAAGCTGAGGGCAGAGTTTCCACTGGAAAAAAGCAGCTTGCAGGAATAATTGTTGCTGATAAGAAGTGGAAACTACTTAAGGAAGCCATGTGTCTACTGCCCCACTGCCTGGGGCCTCCTGCCTCAGAGTTCTGCTCAGTTCCAGGATGCTGCTTCTATACCCAAAAGTGATAGGTCAGTCAACCAAGAATGAATCTTGGTGAATGGGAGTCTGTAGCTGGTTTCTAATGGAGTGACCCTTCTAGACCCTGACACTGTATGGTGTCAATCTCTGACTTTAACAGGTCATCGGAGGTGATGCATATTCCCAAAAGTGTTGGTTAAGAACGGCCTTCATGGGTAAGCTCCTTCCTGTCACTACTGGGCCATCTGCTACTTAATTTCCCGTTGTTCAGCTGGTGGTTGAGTACGTTTGGTAGGCCTTACAAATGGGCTTCGGGCTGTGGTGCTGGGGGCCAGCCTCCCTGGAAATCACAGAGCTGCAGACAAGGAGACAAGCAGCATTGGCAGGAGCACAGGCAGCTATGCACATGCTTCCATGGGCCCTTTCCCTGTGCTGGGAGCTGTTCTTCCCAGGTGAAGGCCGCTGTGGCAGATAAGGTCTGTACTGAACTGCCTTACTTCCTGCCCTTGTAGGAATCCTGATCATACCTGGCAAGTTTATGGAGTCTCAATCAAAATTAACCGTAGCCCAGGCTGTCTTCCTTCCTCTCCTTCTCCCCCACTAAAAACACAGGCTTTGTAGATTTTTGTACTTTTTAATGACAATTTTCTGACTGATGGGAGAGAAGTATATGGAGGACTGGGCTTCTTTTTCTAATTTCCACAGTGATACCATTTGGCAGCCCCTCCAAATCCTCCTCTAGAGGCCTGTGTGAATGGCCTAGTAGGTTCATCTTCTATGGCTTGAAGAGCTGGTCTAGGACCAGCAACTGAAAACTATAGGGAATATTTCAGCTGTGCACAGTGATGCATTTTATAAGCATACAGCCATCCAGAGAGGGTGAATTTCTATGGGAGATAGTTCTCCATTAGGAAAAATATTTAAGCACAGCCTAGAAAACCCTTCATTTAGAATATTCTAGAAGGAATTTAAGGTGGTTGGAAAAGGCGATGCTAAGCTATCTTCTAATCTTGCTATTTTCTGAGACAACTAATATCTATTGGTTTTACTTTGGTCTTTGTAGCCTGCAGAAAATAGTTTTCAACTATTCTCACCCTGTTTAAAATATAAATGTACAGAGGAACTAGGGAAACCGTGGGACAAAGAAGCAGCTTGGATACTATTTATACAGTATACCCTCTCCCCTCCTTCCCTAACTTTTTCTCTGCCTACAACTACCCCCTACCCATTTTTGGGGGGGAAGTAATGCTGAAATTGTTCTGGACAAAGAAAGAGGGTATATGTTAGGGGGTGGAGAAGGAAGAAGCTAGCCATGATAACACTATGCCTAAATTACATGCAAGAATAAAGAGATGAAAGATGAAGAGCTAGGTAGGTCATACAGTACTCACCATGCCACGGACTGAGTTGAAAGGATGATGAAATGAAAATCAGCAAGAAAAGGGTGTGTGCACACTAGTACATGTACTGTTATGGCTGGTGGACACACAGACCTGTCTGCTCCAGAGAGAGCCCCACGTGTGCTTCACTCTGTGTCAAGTCTAAGAAGAAGAAAAAAATCTCTTTCTCTGTAGGGAAATTGCTTAGATTTCCATTTCTTTCTAGAAGGAATGGGAGTTTGAGCCAATGTCAACAATTAGGAAGTCCAGTTTTGATTACTCCATTCTCAACCTGGTTGAGGACCCCTCTCCTGGGCACTTGTTATCCACTGGAGTACATTGGGGCCACATCTTTCATGCTTTTCCTCCTCCTCAGTATCTGAGGATGAATAGGTCTCAGTTGCTCAGGCAGGTATGTTAGGGCTCATCTGAGGGGTCAGGGAGAAAACTTGGTGAATGCATTTCACTGAAGACCTCATCATGATGGGAATTCTGGTCTCGGAGTTGCACACTTTCAGAGTTGGAAAAGACATTAGTGGTAAGCCTCTTGTCCACCCCTGGGTCCTCCTCAGAGTCACGGATCTACCACCCTCAGGTCTCAGAAATGGGTCCAGTCAATGTGGTAGAGCTAAAATGAGCCCAGTGGGAGGGAGATGAGGACTTTGATCCTTGTCTACCCAGGGTTCTGCCCAGAACCCCTGAAAGTCACTAGTGAAAAAAATATATCCTGGGCAAGGCTCTTCCCAAGGATGACCATTTAACAGAAGCTGCTGGAAGATGGGGTATCTGCCATGTGAACTGGCAGGCAGACATGTAGGTGAGGCAGTTGTTGTGGTTTCTGTGACTGGAAGAAATTACACGATCTCCTCATTTCTTGCTGGAACTGGGGTCAAGGTCAGGGTCACACAGAGGTTTGGACATGAGACGCAGGCCCTGAAGGAATAGAAGCAAGGGACTTTCTGCAGAGTTGGACTCCTTCCTCCTGCTTCTCCAAGGCTCAGTGCTGGGGGTTTCAGTATTTCTAAAGCAGGGTCAGGAAGAGGTTGCAAAAGCAGTGGGATGTTTTCTGTACTCAGAACATGATTGCTGGTGGGTGTGGGAGAGCGCATGACGTGGTAAGGAGGACATGAAGTGGTTTTTATGACCTGTCCTCTTTTTCATTCTGTGTCTTTGCCCCACTTTTTTATTTTTATTTTGTATCAACTTGCACTTAGATCCAGAGGCTCAATTTAGGGTAAACTCTCCTAAAAGGGTCATCCAGTACTGAAAAGTTGAGTGAGAAGGAAGGGGCCATTTGTTAGACAGAGTTACCCAGATGAGGGGCTGACTGGTAGAAAGCAGATCCTGACTGAGGCCTGCCATCTCCTGGCCTGGGGGTCCTTGGAAGGAAAAGGGCCACAACATTCTTCCCTCATGAGCTGGGGATTGTTCTCTGCATTGTTCCCCGACTTAGTGGAGGTGAAGGGGGTCCAGGGGTTGGGACTGGGAAAATGATTGAAATATTTCTCTTAGGAAATGTAGCTCTGAGTAGAGACTCAGCTAAGCTGCCTTGTTTCAAATTCTGGCTCCAAAGACGATCCACTTTCCCATGCCTCCGTTTTTCCATCCCTAAGTTAGAGATAATAACAGTACCTTCCTGACGAGGTTGTGGTGAGGGTTAAATGAGTAAGTATGCATGAAGAACTTGGAGCAGGGCCCAGTACAGAGCAATAGGTGTCTGCTTTGATGATTATCAATGGAAATGGGAGGCCACGGAAGCACCTGGGGGTTACCATCAGGCTGCCCTCAATTTGTCCTTGCCTGGTACCACCACTTTCCTGGCCATGGGACCCTGGGAAAGTCACTCAAAGTACCCCAAACTTTTATTTTGCCTCCTTTGAAATGGGACTATTCTGCAAGTCCCAGAACTGTTGTGAGGGTTAATTGTAATAAAGGGTACAGCACTGAGCAGGTCCAGGGCACTGTAGATAGTTGGTACCCTTTTTTTTTTTTTTTAAAGTTCAAGAGTAGTCATGCACCTCTGACTTCTGAAAACCATAGGGTCTGAGAACATGAAAAGCAGTGGTCCTTTCTATATGCACTTTGTTCTTGCCTCCATCTTCCTGAAGACCAGGCAGAGAGCCCAAGAAATCCATAAGGCCATTCAGTAGAACCCAGAAGAGCATGGTCAGCCAGGGGACATGGGTCATGTGAGCAGAGGGAGCAAAGGGAAACGTGTCCCCAGCAGGCACACCTCCCACCACCATGGCCCTGGGAAGTAGCAACCCCGCCCCTTGGCTCGTTATCCACTGGCATTTTCCTTGGATATTCCCAGTGGCCTGGCGGTACCTGACAGGTGGCAAATGGGCTCAGTGGCTAGTAGTTCTAGGACAGTCCCCAGGTCTTGGAAACCCGTTGGAGTTTTTCCCTTCCCTGCCTAGTCAGGCCACTAGGAGAGAGAGGCGAAGAGAAACAAAACCTGGGTGACTAGACCCTCCCCACCTGGGGTTTGGCTTAAAGGCCTTGGCCAGGGTCAGGGTCAGGTAACTACATAGCTATGTATTTCCCCAGTCACCATCTATTTGCATCAAGAAAGGGAGGACATGTGTGTGTGTGTCTGTCTATCTGTTTGTCTGTCTCTCTGTCTCATAGGTAGAGAAGTGGGGAGGGTGAAATTCTGCCAGCCCCACCTTGGTGACCTGTCATGCCACTAAGACCCAGAGTCTGGGCACCAGAATCGGCCTTCCCTCAGCCTTCACTAAGGCTGGGGTGGTAAGCATGTCTGGGAAAGAGCTAAAAGTGGCAGGAAACATCCTGTTTGAAAGCAATGAGTTGCTGTTTTTAACCCCTGCAGCACCTGCTCCGCCTACACCCAGGCTCCACAGACAGGAGATCCCAGACACCTGCCCTTGAAGATGTCCCGAGAGTCCAGGGCCCTGGGCAGCCATCCCAGCCCTCGTGGTTCCCAGCTCCTGGAGCCTCCTCTGCCATCCTGCCTGGGGCTTCGATCTCCTTCCCGCTCTCAGCAGCTTGCCAGGCCACCCTATGACTCTGCTTCTCAGGGCATCCCCAAAATCTGGGACTGGGAGCAGTGGAAGGGAGCGATCTCCTTTAGAAAGAGATCCCTCCTCCCTCAGCTCTGCATTGAGGAGGAGGGCCTAAGGGGGGGGGGGGGCTGTTCGCATTTGCCCAGTTCTTTTATTTATTTATTTATTGTGGAGCTCAGGGTTAAACCCGGGACCTCACACATGCAGCAAGTGCTCGACCACTAAGCTACATCCCCAGGCCACATCTGCCCAGTTCCGGTTGCCATTCTCAACACTTCCCACTCCTTCATGCTGCTCCCTGCCTCTGGTTCTACCCATCTCCCCCACAATCACCCCTACCAAGGACAACGTGGCATGTCTGCCCCCAAGTCACTCAAGTTTTCAGTCCCTGGTTTGGAGCCTAACGTCCCTGGAAAGAATCTTGTACCTTGTGCTCCTTAGAGGACTGCCTGGGAGATCAGCACAAGACTAGATAAAATGTCTCCCTTCTTCATTTCAGGGTCCTTGGTTGGACGCACCTGTGAAACCTCACAGTGGCGCTCCGTGGGCTCCATGAACCTGCCTCCTGCTCTTTCAGGTAGGTACGGCCTCGTTAGCTGCAGCCTCCCTGGCCTGCTTTCTGTGTTCGAGGGCAGGGGTGGGTTATAGGAAGGGGGTGGGCAGGGGAAGGAAGGGGGTACTGACTGGACCTTTACAAATGGGGGTGAACAGAACATGCAGCTGAGACCCACAGCACTTGGGGTGTGGCGGCAGCTCAGAGAGGGCCTTGGTAAGGAGGGGTGCACCTATGTGCTTGACGTTTCCTGACCAACTCCCATCTGCTCTTTCTCCTGCCCGCTGTGCTCTCTGCCTATTGCTTCTATACTTTAAGCTCTCAAGCCACAGAACTCTGGGCCTCTTCGCACCTGGACTCAGGCCTTGGGCACTGGCTTTCTGTGGCAGTGAGTAACCCCAAGCAGGGCTAGGTCTTCTCTCAGCTCCATAGCTATTGTCCTAATCACTGTGGGCCTCAGGCAGCTGATCCAGCCTTTCTGTGCAGCCTAGCCCAGTGCCTGGGCCCTTGCCCCAGACCAGGAGAGCTCCTGACTCTAAGACAGTACCTCAGCCCCTGCAGGACTGCAGCTTGCCAACTCGCTTGTGTCATAACGTCTCCAGTGAGGTCATATGCTGGTAAACCCTTGTTGAACTGATTTGGCTAATGTTCACCTCCTATTTATCTTTTTTCACCAAATCCACCGAATGTTGGGCAGTCTGGATGACCCAGACTCTGTATCAACATCATGATGATTCTGAACTGCTTCATGTCAGTTGACCAGGGTTAAACCACAAGCATCCTAGACAGTTTCTCCTATTACCCCACAATGGTGTTGGGCTCTGGGATCCCTGCCCACATCTTGGATGCCTGCTATGTCCTAGAAACTTACAAGAGTCAGCCTGGACTTGGAATAGTCTATGAGGATGTTGTTGACAGACCCAGTGGCACTTTTTTCTTTTATTTTCAATTGTTTTAAAATTAAGAAATATTTCATATATGTGTAGATGGACATATATGACATAGATATTGCCAGGCACAGTGGCACACACCTGTAATTCCAGTGACTCAGGAGGCTGAGGCAGGAGGATCAGAAATTTGCCTCAGCAATTTAACAAGGTCCTAAGCAACTTAGTGAGACCCTGTCTCAAAAATAAAAAGGGCTGGATATTTAGCTTAGTGGTAAAGTGCCCTGGATTCAATCCCAGTACCAAAAAATAAAGTAAAACATAGACATTGTGTTTTAGTAAGAATAAGATATCATATATTTACCTCTCAAAGAAATAAAACATCACTACCATATAATGCCTCTGCATAATTCTCCTCAATCTTATCCCTGCCGATTCTGTTCATCATTCATTTTTAATGCTTTCATATATATACATACATATATACACACATACATTTGTATTCATATATATATATATATATATATGTGAATCTCTCTCTCTCTCTCTCTCTCTCTATATATATATATATATATAGAGAGAGAGAGAGAGAGAGAGAGAGAGAAGTTTAGCAAGTATAAATCTAACTATAAAACGGATGGATAATAGTGTCATCATTATTATACTAAAGTTCCCAGAAAAAGAAAAGCTGAAAGAAAAGGTTAAGGGATCCTCATCTGTCTGACCAGGATTCCCGCTGTCCCTTTAGAACTAACAATGATGTATCCTTGCTTATCCACCCAGTTTCCTTCCCTTAGCACAAAGCTCTTTGGAAAATTAAAAGAGAGAGAGAAAGTATTGTGTTATGCATTTGGCAGTAGTAGTTGCTGGAGATGCCCCAAGGTCTGGGCTTCTCTGGGCCTGGCTTGTAAAGGGGTGGGGGCAACAGCACCTACATGGGAGGGGCAGATGAGGATGCAGTGAAACTGGACTCTAATGAGCCTATTATTCCAAACCCTGGCTCAGAGACATGGGCCAGCCTAGTCATTAAAAAGTAGTTCAGCACCCCACCTCCAGGGCCCCAGAATCTATCTCTTACCCTGGGAGGTGGGAGATAATGGTGCCCTGGGTTGGAGTAGGGAGGTGCTCATCCCCTCTTTCTGACTTTCTCTCTTACTTTTCTTCTAATCTGAGTGACCCTCTTATGTTGGAGCAGAGGGACCACTTAAAACTGTGATGACTCTTGGAAGGATTCGGATAAAATTGGGGAAACCGGGTATGGTGACACAAGCCTATAATCCCAGCAGCTTGGGAAGCTGAGGCAGGAATATTGCAGGTTTGAAACCAGTCTCAGCAACTTAGCCAGGCTGTACACAACCTAGTGAGACCCAGTCTCAAAATTAAAAAAAAAAAAAAGCTGGGAATGTGGTTCAGTGTTAAGTGTCCTTGGGTTCAATTCCTGGTACCAACCACCTCCCTGGAAAAAAAAAAAAAAAAAAAAAGATAAAATGGGGGAACTGGGAAGCAGCAGAGTCTGAAAGCATTTGGGGAAGGCCTGAGTGTCCCAGAATTGGCTCTGAGCCTGATAGTGGTTGGATCGTGGAAGCAGCAGGCGAAGCCAAGGGCCCAATCTGCCTAATGGAAGAGTGGTCAGCCACTTCCTGAGAAGGGCTTCCCAGCGTTGTGACATTTTGTTCCCTCTCCCCTTTCCTCAAGTGTGAAATCCATCTCTAGATGATAATGCCTATTTATAAAGGCCATCTCTGAAAACAAAATTAGTTAATTGTATATGACTCATATTACTCAGAAGGACATTCAAAATAATGTTAAATGTTATTGGGAAAAGAAAACAGGAGGAAAGATTTTTCTTACCTCCATACCAGGACACCAGGGACATGAGGCCAGTTAATCCTCATGTACAAGGAACAATACCTGGAATGACAAGGGTTCAGGGCTGGGCATCAGAGGGTTCCCCATTTTTCTCTTTAAGGGCACAGTGGAAAAGATGGGGGCATCTGCTACTGAGGTGGAGCTGGTGCCAGCAGCATACATATGTTCACTAGGGTCACCTTTCCACACACCCTGTGAAGTAAAATGCCTTTAATATGAGGACAGTAGGGCTACAAAGAAGTTGAGCACCTCACCCAAAGGAGCCCTGCTGATGCAGTTTTGAGCCCAGGCAGTCTGATTCCCAGCTTTGCTCTGAGCTAGCTGGGGAGGGAGAGCCACACAGTGAGGGCTCTGAAGAACTCTGTCTTGGGCCCCAGGGAGCTGCCAGGCTTTGCCGAGCTCTCTGGCAGGGTGCTGATGCAAAGGATGCCAGCTGGCCCTGGGACTGACTCTGACCCTGACTGTGGCCGACTACTGTTCTTGCAGGGATGGAGGCGATGGCAGCCAGCACTTCCCTGCCTGACCCTAGCGACTTTGACCGGAATGTGCCCCGGATCTGTGGGGTGTGCGGAGACCGAGCCACAGGCTTCCACTTCAATGCTATGACCTGTGAAGGCTGCAAAGGTTTCTTTAGGTGAGTCTCCTCCTAGCCTCCTCTGAGGGCAAGAAAAGATGAACAAGATTCTCCCTTCAAGAGGACCCCTGTGCTTTCCATGTCTCCTTCCTTACCATGTCCATGGAACACGCTGGCTCTCACAGTCACTGGCAGTAACAGGGCTTTGGTGAAAGGTTTCTTCTTCCCACCTCCTCTCAGTTCTAGCTGTACTCTCTGACCCCCTCAGAAGTTGCTTTCCTAAGATGGTTGTGTTTCTTTCCTCTAGCCCTTGACCCATAGACCCCTGCACTAACTAATGTGGGTCTGTCTTTCAGAGTGGACCTTCTCCCTGGTTGATGATTGCTGCTTCCAAATCTAAGAGTCAAGCATGTCTTTGGGGAAGCCCCAGAGCTTGGCTTCAGAGCTTGCCTTCCTATCCAATCCAAACTTTTCCTTGGAACAAGGAAGACTGCATCCCTAGCTGGGCTACTGTGCCTGATTTGCGCCCAGCTTCTCATCCAGAGCTGGCTTATCCCACGTCTGAGCATCCAGGCAGTGCCAGGAATGTACCAGCATTCCCATGGTCCATCAGCACCATGGAAGAGATCAGAGGTCTCTTCCAGCACCTCTGCTCTTCTCAGTACTACAAGTGCACACAGTGTGGGGAGAGCAGTAGGAAGACTGAAGGTGTTCCTATCCAAAGGCACAGAGGGAAGATAGGAAAGTGATGGATCGTTTGGTGTGAGAGGGAACCATAAAAAATTAGCATTTGGCAACCATTAGAAAAAGAGCTGCCAGAAAAGAGCTTGACTAGAAGTGGGTAAAGCAGAGAACAGGGCTCTAACCACCAAGAGAGGCAAAAGCAAATCAATTCTGGAAAAAGGACGGGATGCTGAAGTTCACCTGACTCCTGCCTGAACTGACCTTGAGGGCAGAGTGAATTCAAGTGCAGGGCCCTTGTGTGGGACTCTCCTCCAGTTCCCCACTCACCTGCCCTCTACCCAGGAACCAGCAGGCCCAGGGTTTCATGGCCCTGAGCAGTCACTGGGCAGTAGGGTTTCTGTGGGTGCTAATTGCCTGTTTGGCCTGGCACAGGTTGCCTGCTTGGCTTCCTGGCAGGCTGCTTCCCAACTTGGGGAACCAGACCAGCAACATCACTGGCTCTGGGTCCTGTTGCCACATCTGTCAGTCCTCAGGACTGAAGCCCACACTTCCCCTAGAGTGGGCCTTCCAGTACGTGGACCCTTTGTACTGAGTACCACCTGGACCTTTTTCTGCCAGGACCTGGGAATCGGGGAGCTGCCTTTGAAGAGATAACCGAGGGGTCTAGGTCCACACTTCAGAGCTTGCTTCCAAGCATGTGGTTAGTCAGAAAAGCGTGGGCTACAGTGCTGGCTGGTGCCATTCATTGTATATCCTTGCTCAAATAACTTGACTTCCCTGTGTTTCAGTTAACTAATCACATGTGTGTATTAACATCTGACTCCTTGATGATACAAAGTTAATTTGGGGATTAATGAGATGACCTATGTAAAAGTGCTTTGAAAAATATGAAGTTCAATATAAGGTTATTATTTTTGAGCCTGATGAGACCACGCTGATGCCCTTAGTGGGAGCATGCCCTAATAAAAAAGCACAGAAGTCTCTGCAGCCAGTTAGCCACCTTCCTGTGTTTTCTTTCACTCACTTCTTCAACAGATTTGAAGGGTAGGAGCTGCCAAAATGGAGATTCTCACCAAATAGCACATGTCACCAATCTGTTAATAAAATGTCCCCAACAGCTCTTTGGGCTGTTTCATTAATTTATGGAGCTTCTACCCCCAAATTACCTGACTTTTTCATCTCTCTCTTTTCTGGGATCCAGCTCTGCAAAATGGAGCCCATAGGTGGCCACCTGTTGGATTATGACATATTGGAGGTTAATTCCTCACTAGGGTAGCTCTAACTCCTATACACCTTTGGTTGCTGCCCTGGGACAGAACACAGTGCAAGAGCCTCAGGATAGGACTGTGTGAGGCACCTAGATGGTGGGAGGACAGGTCCTGTCACGTCCAAGGCCAAGTGTGGGAGATGGCAGAATGGACAGGGGTGGTACATTTGCACATGCATGTCACCACAGACAAAACAATACAGCTATGTTGCTTTGGAGCTCATGATGCTGCTGTAACCTCCTTAGCCCTACTAGACAGGACCCCTTAGGGTCTGCTGCTAGCTGATTGCTACCACCACTGCCTGCAGGGCCTGCCATTATGGGCAGCAGGTTGCTTTTGTCTTATTACTTTTACCTTTACTCTCCCTGTCTGGTGACTGAGCCAGGCTTCACTTTTTAAAGAGCCCACATCTCTTGCTGGACATGGTGACTCATGTCTGTAATCCCAGCAACTTGGGATGCTGAGGTAGAAGGATAGCAAGTTCAACCCAGCCTCAGTAACTTAGACCCTGTCTCAAAAAATACAAACAAGGGGGCTGGGGATATAGCTCAGTGGTAGAGTACACCTGGGTTCAATCCCAAGTGACACAAAAATAAATAAGTAAACAGCCAACATCTCTGAGGTTGGCTTGAATTTTGTTTGATCTATAAATAAAAGTAAATAAACACACAAATGCACAGATATACACACAGTTGATCTTCCTTATTTGTGAGTCTGTGCTTGAAAATTTGCCTACTTGCTAAGAGATAACAAAATCAGTACTTGAAGTATTTTTATGGTCACTTATGGACCTGTGCAGAACTGAGTCACCTGATGCACATGTGCAAAAGTTCCACCTTCTATTTCAGTTCTCATATTACAAACAAGTGTATTTTTTTTTTTAGCAATTCACTTAGTGCTATGTCTTTTGAATTTTTTTTTTTTTTTTGGTTGTGGTTTATTTTTGGTGATTTCACGACTTAATTGTTCCCAAGCATAGTGCTGAAGTGCTGCCGAGTGTTCTTAAGTGAGAGAAAGCCATGAAGTGTCCTAAGGAGAGTCTACATGTGTTAGTCAAGCTTCATTCAGAGACAAGCTGTTGAATGTTGACTCAGTATTAACAAATCAACTGTGTATTAAATAAGCCACCTTTATTTCTTTTTTTTTTTTTTTCTTTTTTTTTTTTTGGGTGCTGGGGACTGAACCCAGGGCCTTGTGCTTACAAAGCAAGCACTCTACCGACTGAGCTATCTCCCCAGTCCCCAAATAAGCCACCTTTAGACAGAAAGCGCATATAAATCAAGTTTCATCAGTTGATAAAAATGTGATGGGCACCTCACAGGAGCCTAACCCTGTATTTCTCCCAATATTTACTAACCCAGTGTTCACAGTGACTTTATAGGTCATAATGACTGTGAATAACAAGAACTGATTTTGTCTACATCATGTCCCTTCTGCTTCACCACCCCCAACCTGGCCTGCTTCTCCTTCTTTGTTTCATCCAAACTTCATTTGGAATTTTTTCACAGTAGTCCAGTTCAGGTAGTTGCCTATGAATCCAGTCATCACTTTTATCTGTTTATGCAGTTTGGGTCCCAGGAAGTGGCTGGTACCTTCTCCATCGGGCACCATCTCCTCAGGAACTCAGAGATGAGTGCCACCAAGTCTTGTGCTTAAGGAGACTCAACCCTGCCATGGCAGCTCTTGGGAAGCATTGCTTTAATGTTGGTCACTGGCTATTTTTCCAAGCCCTGGAGAATGGTCCTTTTTGATCATTTTGTTGTTTGGTTCAGCTCCTAAGATAATCAAGCTAAAGTGCTCTAAGAGCTACTTATGTTCATTCCAAGCTAAGTTCAAGTCTCATCCTAATCAAACCAAAGGACAATTATGAAGACTGGAAGATTGGACTATGGGACTATTGATTTATGGTCAGGAATTAGAGGTCATTGCTGGTCAATTGCTCCTACAAGTTATTTCCTATTGCATCTGCTTCCTACTCTTCTGGAGTACATGGACTTTGTCAGACAAAGATGATATTTCCTGCATGAATAAAAAGTCTGTCCAGGTAAGCTTATAGATGGTTGAAGTCTAAGAGGTGATCTTGGGAGGTACGTTGAGAAACAATTCATTGTTTGTCTCTCTTGTCTTCTTTCTCCCTATTGATTACCTCCTTAATTAAGACACTACAAAGCTGTGTGCTGCAAGCTCCAAGATAACAGACAGGGTGGAGAAATGTGTCCTTGTTTGCAAACTCAAAGTCCTCAGGGACCATTTAATTACTGGTCCTGTGGAGAGCAGGGTCTATTAAGCAGACTGGTGAGGATTCAGAAATGTGAGGAAGGTTCTGGCTTTCAGGAAGATCACCTAGTTGATAGGTATAGCTCTTTTATATATATGTATATATACATATTATATATACATATTATATATATATATATATATATATTTTTTTTTTTAGTTGTGAATGGGCACAATACCTTTTTTGTTTTTAATTTTTTTATGGTACTGAGGATCGAACCCAGTGCCTCACACATGCTAGGCAAGTGCCCTACCACTGAGCCACAATCCCAGCCCCAGTATAGCTCTTTAAGAATGTTGACATGAAGGTAACAAGAGAAATAGGAAAAATGTCCAGGGAATTAAAACTCAAAGTGCTTGCAGGTAGTAGAGAAAATAGGAAAAAAAAAAAAAAAATTCAAGGAGAGGCATTCCATGGGCACAAGTAAATGACTCACCAGGAAGTCATTGCTACTGGAAAGAAACTTGTCCAGCTCAGCTGGAGTTGCAAAGATATGAAGAGTATTTTACATTTCCTTTTGGTCATTGTCTTATTTCCTTAGGAATTTAGCCTTTTAATCTGAGTTCATTTTTATTAATTCACTCTCAGCATACTCTGGGAATCCTCTCTGCTTGGGCAATGTAGGGCCAGTGAAACATGTGGCTAGGTGTTACCCGCACTTCCAAACCATCCATCTAGGAACTGCCTAAATTCCAGTGTCTTCTTCATTCTCAAGGAGTCCTTCAAATAGCCTCTGCTTCCTGCTTCTGGACTTTGGGAGGATCATGCTTCTGACTGCTGCTCCAGCTTGGATTGAGAGATGGTAGATTCATGATGAGAACCTTAGAATGGAAAACCAGAAGCTTTGAAACCTAACAGATTCTAATCCTACCTTTCATACTTCTTAGCTGTAGGACATTAGCCAAGTTATTTGAACTTTCCCGTGGCTCTTTGTTTCACTTGTACAATAGGAATAATATCTTCCCCAAAGGCTGTTGAGAGTATTGGGGTGAATATGTGAGTACTGATGCAGAAGGCTCTCAGTGGTCATAGCTGGTTTCCCTTGGTAGTGTCTTTGAGGACTACAATCTGTTCCTCCCTTTTTCTACTGTGGAAGCTCAGATGTGAAGATGATATGCTGGCAGAAGCCTCTGAAAAGAAGTCCCTGCACAGAAGGAATTAGTTATCAGATATGAAAAAGGAAGAGCTGGCCCAGTGAGTTCTGGGAGACTGTCCTATCAGTCAAAGACTCCTTGGGAACTGATTGGTGCTCAGTGGAATCAGACAATAGTCACTGTAACAAGCACAAGGCCTGGGGTTCTATACATCAGGAGTAATGACGTATAAAGCATCAAAATGAGCCTGGTATGGTGCTGCATGCCTGTAATCTCAGCAGCTAGGGAGGCTGAGGCAGGAGAATCAGAAGTTCAAAGCCAGCCTCAGCAATTTAGCAAGGCCCTAAGCAATGTAGCAAGACCCTGTTTCAAAATAAGATATAAAAAGGGTTGGGGATGTGTCTCAGTGGTTAAGTGCTCGTGGGCTCAATTCCTGGTACAAAAAATATAAAGCATCAATATGGTTTGAACCTCCCATGCCTGCAGAGTCCTGCTCTAGACACTAGAGAAGATGGTGTAGGACATGATGCCTGCTTCCAGGGTCTCCGATTCTCACTGGGAAGGTTAAAATCTACTTTCTTTAACCCCCTGTCAGCACTGCCTCCCACTGCCTCTCCTGCTTGTTTTTCTCCCTTTTCTTTATTTGGTGTTGACTTTGTCCAGGTCTGATTCTCTGTTCCTTTATTTAATCTTGACAACAACCCCATATGTGGGGCTGTTTCCATTTTACAGATGTGGAAACCAATACATGGGCAGGTTCAGTGACTTGCCCAAACTTATGCATTAAGGTTTAAACTACACTGATCAATTGAACCAAAGCCTGATTTTCATTTTTAGTTTTTATATAGTTGTTTTGGGTAGAGGGTTTTTTAAAAAAAGTAATGTCCATAAATATTTTTTCTTTAAAAAAAAAAAGTTAATAGTTCAAAACTATATACAAGCGAAACCTAGATTTCTTACCCAACCCAATCCTCAGTTCCCTACCTCCTCCCAGAAGCCATTGCTATTATAAGCCTTCATGTTTGCTTCTGGATTCTTTGCAGGAAAATGCGGTGTGTGTATGTGTCTGTATGTGCACGTGTGTGTGTGTACGCACACGTGGCATATGCAGGGGAGTGATGCTGTCGTCACGTTCTGCATCTTGCTTTCATCTACTGAAGACCATTTCTTCAGGTTCATTCCCATCTCAACATTCTCCTCTTTCTTATGAGCACCAGATTATGTCGAGATTCTGTGGCATGATAATCAAGTCCTCTGTGATGAGCATTTAGGTTCTGTCTGGTATCTCCAGACACTTCTGCAGTGTCTTGGGCCTGGGGCCTGATCTATCTGCAAAATGGACTCCTAGAAATAAATTTACTGTGGTAAAAGGTCTTCACATTTAACATGTTTGGTTATGTTGCCAAATTGCCAATAGAAAAGAGGTTTGAGCTCTTTCTCACAGTGTTAACCTTCCTTTAAAATTTTTTTTAAGTCCACCTGCTCAGAATCCCTTAATGCCACCACATAGAAATCTGCCATATAGACCCCTATCAGATGACATTGGTCTTTCTTTTCCCTAGTTTTGTTGGGCTGTGCTTGACAAATGGAAATGGTCTGTATTAAGGAATACAACTCAGTGTTTTGCTGTTCAGACGTATTGTGTAATGACCACCACAGTCAAGCTAGGTGACATTTCTATCACCTCACATGAGCCTTTCACATCAGGAGCTCCATCTAGTTCCTGTGTCCAAGCGGTGGGATCTCTGTGACACTCAGTTGCAGACAGAGCTCACAGGGGGCATTTGACCCCACACTGCTGGCACAGACACCTACACAAGCAGGGCCTTCTGCCCCAGGCTTGAGGCACCAGCCCCCTGTACTTGACGCTTCCCTGAACTTTCTGTCTCCTTCATGTTTTGATGAATTGGTCTCTGGCATGAGAATCGGTCAGTGTCCTCTCTCACCCCTGGCTTTCTAGAAATTGTGTCTATATTTAGCTTTGTTGCACCACCCTTGCCCCCTTCCTGAGCTGGGGTATAATTGCCAACCATCCAGGGGATGACAGGGTTCAGCTCAGAGAGCAGCTGAGGCATCGGGCTCCCGTGGAATCCCAAGGCTCTTGTTTCTCAAAACCAAACCAGCTCAGCAATTAGTGTTGGGAGGAAGGCGGAGTAGGGTGTGGATCTGTAAGACAGAGCACAGAGCCAGGCCTGGGCCGTCTGGCTGCCCTGACTCCTTGTGGGCAGAGACTAGATGACAGCCACATGTGTGCAAGTGGGAGGGCAGGACTGAGGGTGTAGCTCAGTGGTAAGGTGCTTGCCCAGCATGAGCAAGGCCTTGGGTTCAATCCCCAGCACCACAAAAAAAAAAAAAAAAAAAAAAAAAAAAAAAAGAAAAAAAGAAAAAGAAAGAAAAGAGGATGGAAGGACAGAGAACAAGTTGGCCTCTAAGCCAAGAGGAATGTGGCCTCGCAAACATCCATATTGGACCAGACACAGCTGAAAGGTCACCCTGGGATCTGGGTCAGGATTCCATGAAGGACCCATAGCTGGTTGTTGGAACCAGCAAGTAGGCTTTCCATACCCTGAACGCTGACTCTACACGCAGAGCCTGTGTCCAGCCTCCATCTTCCCAACCTTCCTCTGGTTCTACATTTAGAAGAGCTGGTCACTATATATTTTTAAATAATGATAATAATAATTTTTAAAGCACCAGACCTGGGGTGTGGATCAATAATAGAGTGCTTGCCTAACTTATGCAAGGTCCTGGGGTAAATCCCCAGCACCCAAAACAAAAACAAACAAACAAAACTTCCATAAATATATAAGCTGCTTTTTGCATTGTTTAAAAAAAGGTCAAATGCATAGGCTGTATTCTGTCCAGCTCTAGTCCTGCTGTGAGGTTGTGTGCCTGGCCCCCAAAAGTGCTAATAATTCTCCTCCTCCTTTCCCTCTTTCTTCATCTCATTTTCCTCCTCTTCCTTCTTCTCTTTATCCTTTGTAATACTCTCAAGCTTCATACTATATCTCATACAGTAATTTCTATTAACCCAGCTCTATAATTTTTGTATTCCTACCCCCAGCCTCGTTAGAGTCCATTCCTGCTATCAGGCAAAATTTGGCTGAGCGGCTATCTTTAACTGTCCTGGGTGTGGAAGCCTGAAATTGGGCTTCAGGTTTAAAAGTTCATGAGAATGATTTTTTTAAAAAAGAGCCAAGTGTCCAAAACTCTTTTCAGGCAAAAGAGGCTACCCAGTGGTAAGGCTCAGAGGCAGCCCCCTAAAGCCCAAGGAAGGACAGGCGGGCCTCTGAAGGGCTCTGGGCGCCCCCTCCTGGGGTCTCAGCAAGCTCTCAGCCCCAGCTGAGGACTGATGGGGCTTTGGCTCGGATGTCTGGCCAGGCCAACAGCCCAGTGAGCTCTTCTTGGTGGCCTTGGCCCTGGAGGCTTCACAGGAAGAGGTCAGAGCCAGACAAAACAGTGGGTGGAGGACAGAGCAGTCCCTTGGACCCCTGGGCTAAATGCCTGGTTTTGAAGAAAAAAAAAAAGGAAATGAGAGTTTTCTCTGAATTAGAAACTTTTGGTCTTTGAGTAGGTTTAGAGAATTGTGGGCATTTGTGGTAACAGGTGAAGCCTCGAAAACCACAGAGTGGAAGGAGGGAAAGGAGCGGGGGTGGGGCACCCGTCCTGCAGTAGAGTAGAGCCTGTGCTGATGACTGTCTGATCTGTGGCTAGGCCTAACAGTTTCCATATTCTGCTGTTGCTCGGGCGAGAAGTATCCCTGCAATAGGGATATTGAGGCAAAGTTGAAAAACTTCTGATTTTCACAAAGCTGGACAACGGTTCAATATTCTACCACCCTCTGGGCAGTAACTGCAGGACAGGCCTGGGCCATAGCTGGGCTGGGCACGGAACTAAAGCACCCCTAACAGACTGGCGCTGCTCTACCTCCTCTCATAACCCGGGTCTGCTGCTGTCCCCTTGGGTGATGAGGGTCATCAGAAGGGTGCCAGAGTCAATAATCTAAAACCAGCAGCAGCTACTTCCTCCCCCACTGCGTCCCTCCTGGCCTTGAGAGGCACTCAAGGGGCCGCTTCCTGGGACTGTTTGCACGTGAGCTCAGTTTCACCCAGTACATTGAGCTTCTGGAGTTGAAAACAATCCAAGAAGCTGGAAGCTGAGTCTTGGATTCCTGACCTCCAGACCTGAGAATCTTAACTTTTTGCTAAATAGCCTTATTGATAAGTTTCTTAACCTCAGTGGTCCCATCTATTAAGTGAAGGGGTCATACTAATGGTCTCTTGGCCACCTGTGGATCTAAGGGTCTGTGACTAACCGGTGCTGCAGAGCCTCAATCTGGTCTCTTCTCCCGCATCCCATGGCCAGGTTGGTCTGGTTTCCATCCATCCATTTGTTAGACTGCCTCTGTTGATGATGAGTGCAATTGTCCTAAACCCCATGTGTGTTCCAGGGAACATGATCAGTGAGTCATTTTTTTAAATTTATTTAACCAAGAATCATAGTTAGTATCTGTTATCTGGAGAGAATGATGCTACCTCTCATCTTTGGGAGGGAAAGGGCTGGGACTGGACTTTTGCTTCTGAGCTCTGGTATCTCCATTCCATAGTTCTCTGGAAGATGCTGCTGCTCACACAGAAAGGGATTCTGCCACCATTTTTCTTTAGCTGAATTTTGTCACTTTCCCTGGGGGAAAAAATGGGCCCTAACCCTGTTGGGACTGAGAGGAGTACCAGGAGCCTCTAGGAACAGGGATGGTAAGAGGCTGTGAGGGAGGTGTTGTTTTTAATTTTTATTTTTGGTACCAGGGATTGAACTCAGGGACACTCGACTACTGAGCCACATCCCCAGCCCTATTTTGTATTTTATTTAGAGACAGAGTCTCACTGAATTGCTTAGCACCTCACTTTTGCTAAGGATGGCTTTGAACTTATGATCCTCCTGCCTCAGCCTCCTGAGCCGGTGGGATTACAGGCATGTGCCACCTCGCCCAGCAAGGGAGGTGTTCTTTATGCAGCCTCCAAAGTCTACACAGTGTGGTTGGCATGGGAGAGAACATCTAATTAGGAAAATGAGCCCTCAAGCGTGCACATACAAGCAACACATGTGTGTGCACACTACACACACACACACACACACACACACACACACAATATTCCATAGTATACCCCATGGGGAAGGGAAACTCCCTAGCTCAAAACTCTCTGGTAGTTTTCACTTCTTACAGAACCCTTGCTTCCTCTGCCTTCCAGAAAGCCACGGCTCCTACCTTTCTGGGCAGGCTGTGCAGGTGTCTAGAGCTATGGTTTAGGGTTGGGCCTTGTCTCCCTTCTCCATGTTCCAGTGCACACATCCATTCCTGGTTCTCAGGATGTTCTAGTCACAGACCTCTAGACTCTAGAAGACTGAGAGCTGAGACTAGCGTCCTTGCCTCTCATTAAACGCCTAATTATGAGGGCTACTCTGCAAATTTCAATGATTTAGAAAATTTTACTAGGAAATTTCACTTGTGTATTTCCTGTGTCATTTTAAAGAGGGAGGGAACCGAAGACTGTAAAAGTAAGTAAAAGCAATGAATGGGAGCCAAATAGGCAATGAAGGAAGGAGGAGGGACTGGGTGGTGCACAGAACTGGGACACAGAGCACAGGGCACTGGGGTCACAGACAGTGGCCCAGGGACTGGGATGGGCCCTGCATCCTCAGGGGATAGGGGTGGAATGGACCTGGCAGGCTGTTCATAGCCAGGACTAAGGAACCAGGTCAGTGAATCAGTGTGGGGCATGTGCTTTCTCTACAGGCGGAGCATGAAACGGAAGGCGCTCTTCACCTGTCCCTTCAATGGGGACTGTCGCATCACCAAGGACAACCGACGCCACTGCCAGGCCTGCCGGCTCAAGCGCTGTGTGGAAATTGGCATGATGAAGGAATGTGAGTGTCCAGGGCACCCAGGTCAGGGCAGAGGCTGGACTGGGGTCACACGAAGGCTTTGACCACTATTATGCAAGTTTTGCCTGGTACACATTTCATTCTCGTTCTACTCCCCTTGAGCGCTCCTATCTGCAGTTTGCAGCTAGACCCCCACCTGGGTCCTAGGATAGAACCCACACCCTGCCAAGTTTTGGCTTAGGGAGTCTGGGGTGGGAGGTGGAGTTTCAAGTGAAAATATCCCAGAAGCCCTCCTGGCTATGGGACCATTTGGGAGTGGGTAGGGAAAGGGTAGACACCAGGAAGATGTGCCAGTAACAGATGAGAAGGTCACAGGAAAGGGCTTAGGGGATAGGAAATGTCTTTCTTGATGGGAATATAATTCACCATTGCTGAGAAACAGGCAGAGTAGGAGCCCTCACCTTGGGCTTCCTTGAGGCCTGACTGAGGCTCCTCACTCTTGATCCCAGCTCCCCAGCCAACACTGGCAGCTCTGGGAAGAGTTTCCAGGCTGCGGTTCCTCACCCCCACAGGACCATGCAGGCCTGGACATGATGATCACTCTACCCAGTCCCTGCCCCACCCCAGCTCATGTGTTTATGCTGGAGAGAGTGAGAACATGCAATCCCAAGGTCTGGGTACCTATAGGCCTTTGCACCCAGGCTTAGTGAGGTCTGCTCTGTGGGCATGAACGAGGTGCAGCAGAGAGCTTCAGCCATCCAAGAATGCATGGGGCTCCACTGTTGGGATTCAGGAGTTAGGTCAACCTTGCTGATGGTTCAAGGAGTCTCTGGCCTGTTCCTCAGGAAAAGGGGATGTCCTTTTAGCCTAGAATAGGATGAAGACAGAGATCATCTGAAATCCACAAAGGGAAAAACATCAGGATTAGGGTTGGAGAACAATTGCTAAACTAGAATAGCATCTAACCCATGTCCCCTCCTAGACCCCTCCATGTCCCCACAACGAGCACAGAATCCACAGCGATGAGCAGCACCAGGCCCCAGGGGCTGAATCAGGAGTCCCTGCCCACCAGTACCACACCACACAACACACAGTGGATTCAGTCATCCAAAATTGAATGCCCGCCCCCAAATCAGCTTTGTGCTTCTGCCTAGATCTGCCCCAGGGAACCCCGTGCCCTGTCCTGTCCACGGGCTTTTGTGCCTCCAGGGCAGGCGGCTGCACTGAGCTGTAGATGAGCTGTAGTTAGAACTGAAACACTGGCCAGCACAAGCCCATCTTTTTCATTGCCCTGAAGGGCAAGTTGTCCCTGAAGAAATGTAGTTCCTGCTCAAGTCAGCCCAGCTTCAGGCCAGCTTTGTGTGTCTGGGCCCAGAGTCCCTGGCTCAGAACCCGGGCAGAGTTGTTCCCTGATTCCCAGAGCCGGCTGTTGTTCCAAGGTCTAGTTTCCCAAAGACAATCAAGTGACTTGAAATTCGTAAAACCATAGGAAGGGAGCTAAAAATTCAGGCTTCCTTCTGGCCAGGCAGATAGGTGGGCCTTCTACAGAGGAGGCATAGAAAGGGAAGGGAGGTAAAGATGGAAACCAGTAGGTTTTCATTTTTGTTTTTAAGAAAAAGAAAAAAGAAACAACATGTATCCCATTTGTTTACAATAAAAAAAAAAAAAAAAAGAAAAAGGAAAAAGAAGGTTTATTGTTTTGCTAGCAAAGGAGAAACACAGGGGACTCCTGTCCCAGAGGCTGCGATTCTGCCCATTAGCAGGAATAGGGGACTTTTAAAGAGTCCCAGGGGCTGGGTTGTGGCTCAGTGGTAGTGCATTTGCCTAGAATGTGTGAGGCACTGGGTTTGAGTCTCAGCACCACATATAAATAAATAAAATAAAGATTCATTAAAAAAAAAAAAGGAGTGGGAATGTAGCTCAATGGTGGAGTGCCCCTGGGTTCTCTCCCCAATATCAAATAAATAAATAAAAATTAAAAAAGAGGAGATTCAAAGGCTACATTCTCTGTGGGAGTTGTAATTCACTTGTTAATTTAGAAGATACTAATTTCTGAGATCTTCTGGTACCATTCCCAAAGTCTGGATTACTTTATTCCTGTGGTGGGTGTGTGCTCAAGTTCAAATATATCTGCCTAAAATGGGGAAGAAAAGTACTCCCGGTTCCCCTGAGATTAGGGAGGAGGAGAGATTAGAGAGGAGCAAGGAGAGAGGAGGAGAAAGAAATATGTCCATTTAAAAATATCAGTTGCAGGGCTGGGTTGTAGCTCAGTGGTAGAGCACTTACCCAGCATGTGTGAGACACTGGGTTCAATTCTCAGCACTGCATATAAATAAATAAAATAAAGGTCCATCGACAACTAAAATATATTTTAGAAAAAAAATCAGTTGCAGTGTCAGAGCAGCAAGTGCAATATTCAAAGTATAAAGTGGACCAGTGTTACATTTCCCCAGTGTCAAATGCTACATTCCATTTCTATGGAAAATGGGCAAGGACATCTCCAAGCTGCTTCCTACTGAAAGAGGGCAAAACTGGGGAAAAGTAACCCAAAGTCCTTGTTCTATCATGTGGGGCATGGGTAGTTAAGGGTATTCAGCATCAGAGCAGTTCAGAGGTCCACAGTGGCTGATAGCAGGTGACTGGACAAGGCATACATAGGGCAGGGATCATGTTAAGACAACAATAAACTAGACAGCAAAACATTACTTTTTTGAAAACAATTATCACAAAAGTATTTAGTATTTCAGCCAGTCTCTGAAAACTCATAATCATATCAGGGAAAAACAGATCAAGTTTATCAACATAGGAGGTTAGGAAGATTTGTAGGTCTATGAGCTCAGGCTCAAATCAACTCAGGACAAACCTGCAACTCTAGAGTCCTTTGTGATCATTATTATTGGGCACTCCTATACAAGAACCCTTTCTTTATAACCTCCAGCTTCACTTACTTTTGGTAGGGCTGACACAAGTGTACACCTTAAGTTACATTTTTTAAAAAATTGTTTCTCCTTTTATTATTTTTTTAAATTTAACTTTTATTTATTTATTTATTTATTTTATGTGGTGCTGGGAAGGGAACCCAGTGCCTCACACATGCTAGGCAAGCGCTCTACCACTGAGCCACATCCCCAGCCCCTGTTTTTCCTTTTAAATGTCTATATAGGACTATGTTTAGACTATACTCTCCCGCCAGGTGTTTAAGACCAAGTTGGTCAAAACCGACCTTGTTCTTATCTACTCTTAAGGGTTAGCTGAGATTCCTCAGAGATCACTCTTGGAAATGTGTTTGAGGCCTCTTGACTCCTTTAGCAGAAACCAGTGTTTATTGACACAAGATACTTTGTCATACACAAGCATTTTCTTCTTAAACTCTTACAACAATCCCTACATATGTAAATACTTCTATTTTTTAATAGCTAAGGAAGGCTGGTCACAGTAGCGTATACCTGTAATCCCAATGACTGGGGAGGCTAAGGCAGGAGGATCACAAGTTCAAAGCTAGCCTCAGCAATTTAGTAAGGCCCTAAGCAACTTAGTGAGACCCTATCTCTAAATACAAAATAAAAGGGCTGGAGATGTGGCTCAGTGGTTAATCGCTCCTGGGTTTAATCCCTGGTACCGGAAAAAAAAAAAAAAAAAAAAAGCTAAGAGAAGTCGAAGGCATTAAAATATGCCTCTGAGCTAATAATATGATTGTATCAACACTCATTCTAACATAGGTCTGTCTGCTTCCAAAGGCCAGTCTTGTGGATTCCACCCCAAAGCAGACTCTCAGGTGCTTCCAGTGGTCAAAGTTCCCTCCATTGTGTGTTTCCAGATACTGCCTAGGGACAAACTAAAGAAACTTTGTCCCCACAAGAGTCTTCTTCTTTCTCTTCCAGTCTTTGTTGGCTGTATGCCCTTGGAACCAAAGACATTCCATAGTTGAGCTCTTGCATCTTGCTTATTCTATACCCATCTTGCACAGAACCACCTATTATGTAAACTCCAATTTTTTGCTATTGTATGCCTTTTCTCTCCAGTGTTAGCACAGTGCCTAGCACATAGTAGGTGCTCAATAAATTTGTGTTGAGAACAATTTGTTGGCTAAGCTGGAATACATCCAACCCATGTCCCCTCCTAGACCCTTCCAGGTCCCTGCATGGAGCACACAGCACCACACTATGCTTCTTATGTCTCCATATCTCCACTGGTCTATAGAAGCCAAAAAGATTATTCCAAACGTGATATTGTCTATGTCGTTCATTTGGAAAAATATGTTGTTTTCTTCCTTTGTTGCCCACAGGCATCTTCAAATGTTTTTAAATCATTCATGTTTGCAGATCTGACTTCCCAACTAGAGTCTAGGCTTTGTTAGACAGAGAACATGTCTTACAAGGAAATAACTTGCACAAGGCCACTTCACACCCAGCAAGGAACTCAGGCGGGTGTCGAGAAAGCTGCTGAGCAGCAGTATAGGTTTCACAACATTTCACAATGGTTGGGTACCAAAGCTCACATACTTTATTCATTGGAAAGCCCATCAAATGCAACTCTTCAGACCTAGCTTAGTGGTTTTCTATTCAAAACACGTCTCTTGCCAGGTATGGAAGCACTCATCTGTAATCCCAGTGACTCAGAAGGTTGACACGGGAGGATCACAGGTTCAAGGCTAACCTCAGCCACCAATGAAATTAATAACCCCTTTAAAAATTATTTCATAAATCATAATAGCATCTTCATACGTGAGAAGCTTATGGCTTATTCAATCCCTAAACAACTTGGCCTTGTGGGAGGAAGGCTCCTGGATTGGGCACTCTGGGTAAAACAGAGTTTCTTAGGTTTCTTTGTCTAGTCACCCACTAGAAGATGGTGGCCGCTGTCTGAGGCAATGGTTGGGAAGAACAGGGCTATAGAGTAAACCACAAATCTTCTTTGTCTTTTAAAGTAAATCATTCACAAGATTTACTACTTTATTCAATTCTTCATGCTCTTCAGATGAATTGGAACACCTTGTGTGTCAGACTCGATGACTGAGAGCCAGAGTCCTACTGAGCAGTCAGAGGTGGCTAGGGTCAGAGCCAGTATGGGGTTATGATTACAGCCACTGATCACAGAACCAGACTGCCCAGGTCTAAACACCAGCTCTGCCGTTTTTTAGCTGTGTGACTTGAGCAAGATATGTAACCTTTCTGGACCTCAGTTCCCTCTTCTGCAAAATGGGTATAATAATAGTGCCCACCTTGAAGGGTTTTTAAGTGAGGGCCAAATGTGTATGAGTCAATGTACAAAAAGTGATTAGAACAGTGCCTGGTATACAAAAAGAAACCATGTATGTTATCCATTACTATTAATATTATCTTTTTATTACACCAAACTTGATCTCCAAGATTTCTAGCTTGCAACAGATCAGAAGTAACACTGGAGGGGAGAAAAGCACACTTCTAGAGGCAGATACTGATAAGAAGAGGCAAAGCATAGTTTAGCAGAGAGGTAGAGATTGAACCTTGAAAAGGAGTATAAGACTCCAAAACACACAACTCTGAGGTCATGACCTTGAACCCAAATGTTCAATGATTATTCAGAATGAGGCCTGTGAATCATCAAGAAAAGGTCATAGGATATACAGATCTTCCGTTACAAGATAGTCTGTCTTAGAAATATTTCAATCACAATTATTTAAAGAGTTTAACTTTGCTCAGTTACCCAGTGGCCTGGCATGTCACGTGTGCCATTCCCAACACTTCACGGGATAGATGGCTTGTGCATTTATCACTGTCCTTCCCGAAGCCCAGGAAATGACTTGCATATAGTTGGTGCAATCTGTGTTGATGTGCTCTGTTTGGTGTCAGACTCTCTGGCAAGCACCACAGCCAGGAAGCCCCTCTGGTTGGGCCCCCGGTTGTGTGTGGGGAAACACATGAATTCTAAGACATGGCCCCTGACCTTAAGTAAACTACAGTCTAGTGAAGGAGACCTTCAACTTCTTAGATCCTCTCTGTGGGCATTTATTAAAATCTGTACTAACCATAAGTCTTAAAGAATGGAAGACATTTAGGTGTCAGTATTCATGGGAAAGACATAAGAAATGAGAGCACAGTGCAGATCAGGGCAATCAAGAAAGGCTTCTCAGCAAAAGAAGGTGTAAGCTGAGCACTGAGGAAGGGATTACCTCGCACAGCTACTGGGGAGGGAAGGCCCAGCTGGACGGGCATCCAGCACAGGTGGAAAGGCAGTGGGTGGTGTGAGCAGGTTGTGTTCACAGGTCAGTGATGCCAACATGCTTAGAGCAGGAGCAGTGTCCAGAGGTGCTGGGAAATGAGGCTGGAAAGTTAGGAAGAAGCCGAATCTTGGAGATCCCTGACTTTGGTTTGAGCCTGGTAAGCAGGAAGGAGCCAGGGAAAGTTTCTAAGCAGGAGAATAATCTCATAGAATCACAGGAGGGATGGCAAAGTCCATTAAGACTGAGAAACATGCCTGTGGATATCAACAGTATAACTGGCAGAGGTTGGCCTCCCTAGTTCTGATCACATCACTTCCTTTATCTACACTTCAGATGAGCAAGAAAGCAGACACCTACTTTGGATTCTCCAGGCCAGGGCCTTATACCCTGCCTTCACCTGGGATTATTCTCAGATCCTTTCTCCCCATCCTGCTTGACCTCTCAGGGTCTGAGCAGACACCTCTGTGGGAGGAGGTTGGCAGCTCTGGGCGGTTGAGTCAGTCACCTGGGCATGGCCTCCTCCCAACCCTCCTCTTGGTATTTACCTCAGTGTGGAGGGAAGCCTCCATCTTCTGCCATAGGCTTACTTTTCCTGCTATGCCTGTGGCCCTGGTTGTCTACTCCCACCAGCCATAGGTTCTTCTTCATACCCCATCAACTTCTCTGGTCCTCCCCTTACCTAAGGGACCTGGGTCAATTGACCTTTCTGGAAGCCTGGAACCCACTCATTCTGGAGTTATTGATCCTTCCCCTGCTCTTGTGAAACTCCCCAGTACTGTGGGTAGATGCCCTGGCAGCTCCAGTACAGAGCAAGTAGCTACAGGATGCCCCACTGCCCACTCCTGCCGTCAGCACTCTGCAAGCCCTGGCCAGGAGGTCTGTTTGCCCAGTTGCTGTGCCAGGCATCCCTGCTCCAGCTCCACCCTCCAGGGCAGCTATCCCAGCACAGTGTGGCAGATAGTCCCTGCCCAAACCTGCAAATGACAGAGGGTCTCATGGTCAGTCACCCAGTAGCAACTTGGAAAGAGCATCCTAGATTAGAAATGTGAAACATCAGCCTTCAGGGACTCTGAGAGGGCTCAAAAACTTCCTTGAGCAGAAATATCAAGACTGGACAGGCTGGAAGAGGGGTAATCTTGCAGCTAACCAAAGAAGCAAAAAGTCCTTCTATGTTGGTCAGGGTAGACCAGATGCCCGAGTTCCATATTGGGGGGGGAAATGAATGTAGGAATGACTGTGAAGAGGCATCTTCTTGGCATCTCCTATCTTCCATCCCTGCAACTGTGAGTGTCCACACAGTTGCTTGTTCACCGTGACTTCACCTTGGTATCTCTCCCCTTCAGGATCATAGGCCATGGGGTGAGGAGGTGGAGGAAGACTAATGCTTCATGAATACCTGCATAGTGCCAGCCTGGCATCCAGTTCTCAAAATTCCCTCACTTACACACACACATACATACACATACTCTTTATGGAGGAAAGAACAAGAAACAGACCTTAAAAATATTATATGGTCCAACTTCTCATTCTATAAATGACAGAACAAAAGCCTAGAGTTGTTTTGTTTCATTTTGGGTTTGGGGATTGAACTCAGGGCCACTTAGCCACTGAGCCACATCCCCAGCCCTATTTTGTATTTTATTTAGAGACAGGGTCTCGCTGAGTTGCTTAGCACCTTGCTTTTGCTGAGGCTGGCTTTGAACTCACGATCCTCCTGCCTCAGCCTCCTTGAGCTGCTGGGATTACAGGTGTGCGCCACTGTACCCAGTAAAAACCTAGAGTTTGAACAGTTTGTTCAAGATTCCACAACTTGTTCTTGAGAATCCAGACTCTCTAATGCCAGCCCATCTTGTCTCCTAAATCCTCTTTATTCTTTTTGCATGTGTTTGCCTTTTCATCAGCACAAACCTAATTTATTTCCATATTGTGACATTGAAGCCCCTGTGGCAGCAGACGCCCCAGGAAACCCCGAGTGTGAAGAGACAGTTCCTCCCATGCTGGTCCTCTAATACTGGACCAACATTTCCTGGAGGAGCTGTGGGTCAGCCCTCCTGACTCCCCTTCCTGCCCCCACAGTCATACTGACAGATGAGGAGGTGCAGCGCAAGCGGGAGATGATCCTGAAGCGCAAGGAGGAAGAGGCCTTGAAGGACAGTCTGCGACCCAAGCTGTCTGAGGAACAGCAGCACATTATTGCCATCCTGCTGGACGCCCACCACAAGACCTTTGACCCCACCTATGCTGATTTTGACCAGTTCCGGGTAAGTCTGCCTGCAGTCATGGAGGATGAGCAAGAGCTAGTAGGAGCAGGAATGGAGGGCCAGGGGCCCGCTGGCATGGAACTGGTGAAGGAAAAGAAACGGCTCTGCCCCTCTGGCATTGGGAGGGCTTCCATTCCTGTAGACCTTTCTTGAAACCATTGCTCTCAGAGATCAGGGCCAAGACAGAAAGGCGGACTTCTGGGACTCCATTTTCCCTTCCAGCCTCCAGTACGAGAACATGAGAGAAAAGCGAGTCAACCTACAGGACACACTCCCAGCTTCTCCGGGAACTCCTCCTCTGGCTCAGATCTCTTCACCACCTCTCTAGGTAAGCAGGACTTCCCACCACCACCTGGCCAGCAGAGGAGGGGAGCCCACCCACCTGTCCTTGGGTTGCTGGATGCAAAGAGGCAGAAAGCTCCCTACTGTGACCAGCATTTGCAATCTGTGCACCATACAACGTCCTCAAACAACCACTCTTTCACCAAAGGGCACTGACTTGCACAGGGCACATGCAGAGGGAGAGACCAAGCTGGGATTCAGGCTGTGCCGAATGGACCATCTGAGCCCATGCTCTTTCCTCTAAGCCAGGTTCTGGCTCCCTCCCTGGGGGGAACCTAATTCCTTTAAGTGATGTTTTGATTCTAGTTTGTTTTGGGGAGGTGAAATCAGAGTGGAGAGGAGACATATTTACCTGAGCCCTGGGAGAGTGCTATGGCCCTGGAGGGTGGGCCACCTTCCTCACCCAAGAGTCTGGGAGGCATACTCTTTTCTTCTTATGGCCTTTTTATACCTTCTTCTTCATCATCCTGCCTCATCCTCCCCCTGCCCTTGTCCTTTCTCCCTCTACCCCTCACCCAACTCTGATGTCCTCCATTTAGGGCCCACATGAGAGCAAGGATAGAAACCCTCCCTCCCCTCTGGACAACTACATTGCCCAGAAAAGGAACTTCCAGGCTTAGTGATGGATCTGTGCACAGATCCAAAATAGATGGAAGGGGTCCCAGGGACATACATTATTTCTCCCTACCCAGAAGTTATAAGAAGAAGGTGATCAGGGGCTAAAGAGAAGCATTAACCACTGCGTGGATTGACTGGTCCTCCCAGACCCTCACCTTGTAGGGATACCCCATCCCCCATGTGTTAATTCTGCACCTTTCACCTGCTGTCCTGTTCATTTGTGCCAATGAGTATCAATCTGTATAATCTACTTCAGTTTTAGGAGTTTTAATACGCCCTCATGGTTAATTGATTTGAGATGCTCATCTCTACCAGTGGTATGTTTGGTTTTATATATATATATATATATTTTTTTAATTTTGAACAAGTTTAGATTTTAAAAATATTATTCAAAAGTAAAACACGTTCATTTTAGGTATTTAGAAAATATAAATTAAAGTGCATTATCTATAAATTTTATTTTATATATAATCTTTAATCCTACTGAACTAAGTAAATTGTGAGGTATCTCTTCATCATTTTTTAAACCACATATGTGTATTCAGAAGTGTAATTATGTTCTAAGTCAGATCACTTGCTTTTTTTTCTCTTAATATTAAATTGTGTCAGGCACAGTGGCATATGCCTATAATCCCGGTGACTCAGGAGGCTGAGACAGGAGGATTGCAAGTTTGAGGCTAGCCTGGAAAATTTGGCAAGACCCTGTCTCAAAATATAAAGAACTGTGGATGAGCTTAGTGGTAAAGTACCCATGGGTTCAATCTCCAGGACTTCAGAATAAAAATAGTATATCGTATCATATTTCCATGACTTTCACTATTCATCTGTAATATAGTATTTAAAGGCTGCACCATATTCAGAGATATAAAATACCTAAATCCCCTACCACTGGATATCTAGATTATTTCTCAGTTTTTCAGAAGGATAATACTAAGCTGGGGATATAGCTCAATTGGTAGAGCACTTGCCTTGTGTGCACAAGGCCCTGAGTTTGATCCCCAGCACCACAAAAACAAACAGAAGGATAATACTTAACTTATGGATAAGTATTTACAATTATTCTGAATTCTTTCCTCATGATGAATTAATGGAAGTGGAGTTACTGGTCAAAGAGTACACTTAATTATAGACTTTGACCCCTATTGTCGAATAACTTTTTAGATCACCTGTACAGGTGTACACCTTCTGTAGTACCCAGCTCTGCATGATAAGTGCCTGATCCCCTATATCTTTATAAATAGTGGCATCAACATTGAAACACATTTGTTTGCAGTTTACAGGTGAAAAGTGTAGATGTTCTACTTTGTAGTTCTTTGACTAGGGAGGTTGAACATTTTCTCCCCACTGGTTGATTGGTCCCCAATTCATTTTTAACTGAGATCATTAAAAATAACACATGAGGGCTGGGGAGATAGCTCAGTTGGTAGAGTGCTTGCCTCACATGCACAAGACCCTGGGTTCAATCCCCAGCACCAAAAAAAAAAAAAAAAAAAAAAAAAATTATAAATAACACATGGTCTGTAAAATCATGACTCAGGCAAGTCTTGTTTCTCTGAGTATCTCTAGCTCTTTGATTTTACTGCCTCAAACCTCACACTGCTAAAAGAAGAGACCAGAAGAGACCCTGGGAATCCTGTGGCTGCATTGTAGTCTTTGGAGGGAGACTGTCACCATGGGATCCCTCATTGGCTTTGCTTCCAGGGCACACAAGGTCCTTCTGGGGTAGACCAGAGGGACATGGCCTGAGTATTCTTTTTTTTGGTCGGGGGCAGTGTTGGAGATTAAACCCAGGGGTGCTTAGCCACTGAGCCACATCCTCAGCCATTTTTATTTTTTATTTTGAGACAGGTTTTCACTAAGTTGCTTAAGGCCTCACTAAGTTGCTGAGGCTGGCTTTAAACTTGCGATCCTCCTGCCTTAGCCTCTAGAGCTGCTGGGGTTACAGGTGAGCACCACCATGCCCAGCGCTGGCCTGAGTATTAAACAGTTCCTACTCTTTCCTCCTTCCCCCCAGACATGATGGAGCCATCTAACTTCTCCAACCTGGATCTGAATGAAGAAGACCCAGATGACCCTTCTGTGACTCTGGACCTGTCCCAACTTTCCATGCTGCCCCACCTGGCCGACCTGGTCAGTTATAGCATCCAAAAGGTGATCGACTTTGCCAAGATGATCCCAGGATTCAGGTAAGAAGCTTCTGCAATGTCTGGGGATCTGTCAGAATCCTAGATGGAGCTAGAAGGTTTGGAGGTCACCAACTCACTGCTTCCCCAAAACAGAGATTGAGCTCTACCCCAGACCTCCAGAATCAGAATCTCTGGGGGCGGGGGGAGGGGTTCAGGAATCTGTATTTTAGGAAATGTAGCCCATCCAGAATTACTCTATGAACCAGCAATGCCATGTTGCCATTTTATTTATTTTTTAAAAATACTGTTAAGTTGTAGATGGACACATCTATCTATTGTTAAGTTGTAGATGGCCTTTATTTTATTTATTTATTTTTATGTGGTGCTGAGATCAAACCCAGTGCCTCACACATGCTAGGTGGGCACATTACCACTGAGCCACAACCCCAGCACCCCATGTTGTCACTTTAAATAGATATATTGGAAGATAGTTACATCCATATTTATGTATATTAAATCCTCATTCTTTCCGAAAATTCATGCCCTAAAATATGTATGCAATGTATTTGAAAAATAGAAATAAATCAGTATCAAACAATATGATTAGTAGTTTATAGCTATCATTATAGCAGAAAGGGAAGAATGCTTCCTTGCTAATGATGCTCAGGTTCAGTTGTAGGATCCTGCCAGGTGTGGTGGCACATGTGTCTCAAGAGGCTGAGGCAGGAGGATCGCAAGTGCAAGGCCAGTCTCAACAACTTAGTGAACTCTTGTCTCAAAATGAAAATTAAAAAGGCCCGGGGATGTGACTCAGTGGTTAATCACCTCTGGGTTCAATCCCTGGCACAAAAAAAAAAAAAAAGAAAAAAGAAAAGTAGTACTCTGAAAGCTGGAAAATAATTCACTGTTGGCCAGCTCTGGATGGAACTAACATAAACTGCCACTATAGGAAAAGCCATAGGAAAGCCATCAATTAGTTATTGTCCAAATTACCACATTGCCCTGCTTGATGGCAAAGTATAGATAAGGATTACTCTTCAGAATTAGGATGAAAGCCAGGTGCTTCAGCACTTTCCAGTTTGTTTCTGCCCTGAGACAACTAGACCTATGTTATTTTATGCCTCTCACCAACCCAAATACCAGAAACTCTCCAATGCTCTTGCCCTGAAATTAATGTGAAAGTTGTGAAGAAGAGAATGTCAACCGGTGTTGAGACACTCTTACTGCATTGCACATTTGGGTTGCAGCAGCAGGAGCCAGGGCCACTCTGGCAGTCAGACAGGACACGTGGCTGAGTCTCCCCTGAGTCCCTGGGTTTAACCTCCAGAGCCTTTCCTTGGAACCAAGAACACATTCCATTGAACACAAGTTTCAACTGCCTCATCCGTGCTTCATGTTGCTGTTTGCAAACTCCATCTCTTCCAAAGTCTTGTTTTGTGTAAACAGAGAAAAAAACACTTCAAGGTGCCAAAGTCTACTCTGAAGCACCTGGCTTCCATCCTCATCTGCACGGGATTCATTCTTCCCTGCTCTCGTGGGGAATTGGACAGATGGCCCCTGAGGCTGTCTCAGGAGGCTAAGGCTTGTTGTTCTAAGTGGTGGATAGGATTGCATACATGGGAAAACCATCCTGACAAGGAAGTTCATTAAAATGTATCATTCAACACTGCCCCTTCCCTGTGTCCCCAGCCTCCATTTTTCTCTGGTGTCCTTTGGTGCCTATTCCTTACCTTCCCCTCAATTTCTCTTCCTAATCCTGAGCTGAAGTCTGCCCTCTTCTTTTCAAGCCTCATCTTTCCCAGGGTTAGCCTGGTCCTGCAGTCATGGCTAAAGCGAGGCACACGTGAGCAGGTAATGGGTGCTGCCAAGCCATTGATACAAACTGTGTTTCAACTCCTGAATACCCTTGGGTTGACTTCTCTGTCTGTAGTGTGACTTGAGAAGTTTCAGAGAAGAATGTTTTTCAATACAAATGGAGCAGACCTTGGCAAGAGCATGGGGGACACTGATGTGGACACTCTGTGACCAGATGGATGGGGTGCTGAGCCCAGTTCCAGCAGCCAGTCAGGGTCAGTCCAGCTGCTCCTTGGTCCTTCTGGTTTCCACACTAAGGGTTTTTTGTTTTCTCAAGAAGTAGAAGAACAGTGGCCGCGGTCCCTGGTGGCTTTGATCTTGCTGCCTCTAGGCGGAGGTGGCGGGTGTGGGGAAGGCAGGATGAGACTTTTGTGTAGGGGAGAGGAGGGGGGACTGGATGAGACTCCAGCTCCGGCATGGGACCAATATGAGGCGGGACTGGATGGGCTGCTCTGGGTGTGAACTGCACTGCAGTATGGCCTTGGCCCCACTCCCTCTTCCCACCTCCTCCCTTTCATCCTCTCAGACTTACCCCACAAACCTCCCTTCTTTGTTGGTGCTGCAAAAGAAATGCATGGAAGAGGTGTTGTCAGAAGCAGCTTCAAACATGAATAGGAGCAACCTTGGATGTGAGAACTAAGCACCCTTAGATTCCACCGTCAAGTGGGTGCACAAGGGACCAGGCCACACCTGCTAGAACCCAGGTGTGTGGGCTAAAATCCTTCAGCCTCACTGCCATTTCCATTTCCAGGGACTTCTTCTTGAGGCAAAGACCTGGGGGTCATGGTGCTTCCTTTGTCCTATGCCCTTTCCTCCACAGTCATTTATCTATCCATCCATCCAACAAACAACTTTCTTATATAAACTGTGAGGGATAAAAGTTGACTAGGACACAGTCCCTGGCCTCCAGGTACTCAGTGTCTGATGGAAGAGATAGGCATGTGAGCAATTGGTGTAGAGAGATAAGAGCTCTCTGGAAACCTGCTAGAGGTACCGTGGGAATTCAGGCGAGGAGGGGTTGGACTCTGCCCTTGGGGGTGGGAAAGACCAGACAGCAACACCACACCAGGCATGCCTCAGGTACCCAGAGTGGCCACAGGTGTGAAGATAACAAGGGCATAAACATCACACGGATCAGGGGTCAGGGAGGAGGCACAGAGCCTGCCGTCACAGAGCAGCCCTCTTACTGGTTTCCTTAAACTCCACTTCTGCTCCCGCCCACCACCAACCCTGGTTCTGACTGTGAACCACACTTAGAAAGTCCCTGTCTTTCCTGGCTGTGGGTGGTAATGTGGGGTCGTTGAAGGTTTGCTTCATAGCAGTAGCATGTCTGGGTCACGACGATCAGCAGCCATACCGAAATCCCCTGGCCAACCACCGGGGGTATGGGTGTTCGCTTATGGCCATCCATCCTGAGTGGGGAACTGAACAAAGACATTCCTCACAAAATTACCTATAGTAGCAAAAGTTAAAAGTGGCCAAAACATCCTAACACAGGGAAACGGGAGGCTGCTTAAATAACTTAAAGTATATTGATATGATACAATACTACACAGCCCACTAAGAACTGGATGAAAGAATTTTTAGTGCTATGAGAAGTTGGATACAGATAGTATGAACTCAAGTATGTTTAAAAAAAATATATATATATATGTGTGTGTGTGTGTGTGTGTGTGTATGTGATTGTATGTAATTTTATTTGCTTTTATACACTTGTTTTCCAAAGATTTAATTATGAATCTGTTTTACTTGTGTGATGAGTTTAAACCAAAACAAAATGGAGGTGATGTTAATTTTTATTTTGTTAATGTAGACTGAGCAGGCAGAGAAGAGTAACAAGGAGAGGGAAACATTTAGATACTTAGACAGTTATTAGACAGTCTTTCCTGGAGAAGATAGAAGGAGGACATGGTAATTTTTTCTTTAAGGAAAAAATTCCACTAACATGATTAAAGGGCATTCCCAAGGTTGGTTCTTCCGAGTGCAAAACTATAAGTCATGGGTGAATGTCTCCACGTGTGACTTGATGTTAAACAGAAGAAGAGACCATTAATGCAGGAGTTGTCTAGCAACCCGATGGCTGGGTCTAGGGGCTGTGAGCTCCTGCATCAGTAGCATCCTCCAGAGGCTATGTAAGAGCTATCTGTCAGGTACGCAGGAGGAGCAATTGGCCCACCTGGTCTCTAAAAGGGGTTTTCTAGCTCTTGCACTTTGGGTTTTGTTCAATACCCATCTTTTGCTGACCATCCTCACCATGCAAGCCCTTTCATTCCCAATCATCTATCATCTGTTGATATAGAACTCCCATCAGTTAATATCAGATGCTTCCTCTATTTACATACCAAAGAGCAACCATAGAGAAGATGACAGCCCATCTACATGATTTCCAGGAGGAAACTGAAAGTCAGGAAGAGAAAGGAGGGAAAAGCCAGGAGCAAGTGGGTCCATGGTCTCTGCCTTTTCCCTACCATTGTTCAGACAAGCCCAGCTCATGACTCAGAATAGTGGGACTAGTCACTGGGCTCTTATCACATATTTATTGATCCTCTTCTACTCCAGGCTTGATGGTCAGAGTATGGGCAACAGTAAGGTAAATAAGAGATGGTACTGGCCCTCAAGTAACCTACAAATAAGAGCCAAAGACAAGCATGAACAGAACTGAAGGGGAAAGGACAAAATAAGAGCCAAGCAATATGCAGTGGGTCCTGAAGAAATGGCTACTTCTGACAAAGAGAATGGGGTGGAGAGGTTGTCCATGGGAGTCACATTGGATTCAGGATCAGGAAGGTGAGATGGAACATTAGAAGAAGCATGTTCCTCACTGGAGCTGGAGCATGTTCAAAGGCATGGTGGTCTGAAAGCACCCAGCATCTCAATGCAGAGTGGCCCAGAATGGAGGGTTGGTGGTGTTTGAGTTGGGAGGGATGGGCTGGAAAGAAAGGTTGGATCTAAGTTATGGAGTATGGAATGATCCTGGGATGCTTGAGAATCAGTGAGGATTTCTGGGCACAAAAGTGATATTTACCTGTAGCAGCAGGAGAAAAGATGAATGAGAGATCTGAGAGACTCGAATCCAGGACTCCAGTAGGAGGCTATTTTAAAAGATGATGGAGTCAGGCACGGTGGCGCATGCCTGTTTCCCAGTGGCTCAGGAGGTTGAGACAGGAGGATCACGAGTTCAAAGCCCGCCTCAGCAAAAGTGAGCTGCTAAGCAACTCAGTGAGACCCTGTCTCTAAATAAAATACAAAATAGGGCTGGAGAACATCCCATAGGGATCAGTGGTTGAGTGCCCTGAGTTCAATCTCCAATACCCCACCCCAAATATTGGAGGTCTTGATGGAGCAGTCCTGATGAGAGTAGGAATAAGGTCAAGGGCTTGAGAGAGGTCTTGGAGACAGAGCTTACTACTGAGAAGGACTGGTGGATAGGAGAGGAAGAGGAAATGAAAACATGGGATTTGTTAAAGATGACGTGGACCATGCCATTAGCAGACCATCCTATCCATGCCACAGCATGGGGAACTTCCTCCGGCTTTCTCTTCCCGTCACTAATAGCTCTGACTGCTTAGTTGCTGGGTTTTCCTTCTCTTAGTAACTGAGCTACTTCACATTTCACCTTGGCATATGGTCAGTGTTGAGTTGTTCTCCCTCGAAGAACATTCTTGTCCTCTCCAACTAGGCAGCAAACTCTTCAGTGGAGGATGGAGGCACATGCTGGTCACTTGGCAGGTGTAACCTGTTAAAACCCTAAACTGATCGGTGTGACTTGAAGGTCTTGACTGGTGGCCTGATCTCCTCCTCTCCGCCCCCACCACAGTGATCTCACCTCTGATGACCAGATCGTGCTGCTGAAGTCGTGTGCCATCGAGGTGATCATGCTGCGCTCCAACCAGTCTTTCACTGTGGATGACATGTCCTGGGAATGTGGCAACCATAACTATAAGTATAATGTCACTGACGTGACCAAAGGTGTGTCTAAATTCTGCCTCCACCTTTTCCAACTCCCAGACTCTGGCTCCATCCCACATGAGGTCTTGGGTTCCCATCAGGCATATGGGGGCGGGGGAATCGGTGCTGGGGAGCGACCAGCAACAATCGGGAGAGGAGGGCAAGGGCAGACCCAGAGGGGTTGGAGGTGGGTTGGGTAGCTCCTGGGTTCTACCCACAGTACCTGGCCATTCTCTCTCATAGCTGGGCACACCCTGGAGCTGATTGAGCCCCTTATCAAGTTCCAAGTAGGGCTAAAGAAGCTAAATTTGCATGAAGAGGAACATGTTCTGCTCATGGCTATCTGCATCGTCTCCCCAGGTATGAAGCCCAGCAGTGAGGAGCTCACTAGGAAGTAGGAGTATGAAGGACAAAGACCTTCAGAGATACGGCAGGGCAATCTGGAGGGAAAACCGAACAAAAGGAGAGGCAAATAGGGAAATGCTGCTTTGCTGGGTTTCTAAGGTCCGTTGGGTATGTGGTGGTTGAGGGGTCCCTCATCCCTCACTGCACTTGGCTTTGCCTTTTAGAGACTGTAGGTGATTCAGAGGATTCTGAGGAACCAGATAAACAGGGTTCTGACAGGCCTGGGTGTTCCCAATACTTGGGCTCTCTTCTTGTGTGAACTGGAATGAACTTTTCTGTCACTTGAGGTCCTCAGAGGCAGAGTACAAAATCCTGAGGATGTTGAATGGTTCTACATTTACCTGGCTGATTTTGGAGGCAGTGTGTTTTGACCCTTGACCTCTTCTGTTTGTTTGGGGTGGGAAGAAGGAGAAAAGGCTAAGGAGGAGGTTGTTGTGGTCTTGGGGATGTTATGACAGTGATGAAGCCCAAATCTGTGGACCTATACAATGGATGACAGCTGGAGGGCACCTGGTCAATTCTGGGATCTGGAGCTGGAGGGCCGTCAGGAATGGCCCTCTTGAGGAAGGTCTTGTAAGTTGTTACTCATAGATCAGTCAGGCAGGCAAAGAGAGAAGAGCTGAGTTCCAAGGGAACACAGAGTGTGGCACTCAGGACACTGATGCAAACACAGACCACAGAGACAGAGGAAGTGAGGTGAGGTGAGGTGGGGACAGGACAGATGGGCTCATCCTCAATGCAGTGGAAAGTTGTTGAGGGGCTTTAGGCAGGTGTCTCAGGTCAGCAGGGGTGGCCTGGGCAGTGCCTCACATGGGCGTCCATATGGGTGAGACTGAGCAGCAAGGGAGCCAGCTTAGAGCCCCTGTGTCTTCTCCCATTCCCTGTGTCACAGACCGACCTGGGTTGCAGGACACCAAGCTGGTTGAGGCCATCCAAGATCGCCTGTCCAATACGCTGCAGACCTACATCCGCTGCCGCCACCCTCCCCCAGGCAGCCACCTGCTGTATGCCAAGATGATCCAGAAGCTGGCCGACCTGCGTAGCCTCAATGAGGAACACTCCAAGCAGTATCGCTCGCTCTCCTTCCAGCCTGACAGCAGCATGAAGCTCACGCCCCTTGTGCTTGAGGTGTTTGGCAATGAGATCTCCTGACTAGGGTGGCCTGCAGTGGTGCCTAGGCCAGATTGCTCCTCCAGAGTCAGGTGCCCAGGCCCCAAGCTGGCTGCAGCCCAGCAGCCCTTCCCAGCCCTCCTGGAGTTCAGCCCCACCTCTGCCATCTCCCTTGTCTGTCTGGCCCATCCTCTCTCCTGCCCAGTCTAACACAAGGTCCCCCTTTCCTGAAGGCCACAGGTTACCCACTGTCCCAAGAGACCTCAGTCATGAGTTACTGTTTATTTGACAAAGAAAATCAAATGGAGACAGAGGGCAGAGGCTGAAGGAGGGACCTTGCCAAGGGATGTCCCCACCACTCCCTAAGTGGCTGCTGCTAATGCAAGGGAAGGCAGGCAGGACAAATGCACCCACTCCTCAGGGACAGAGATATGTCTACCTCCCCCAGGCCCATACATCCAGAGCCTGGTGGGGAGCCCCCTCTCCACATCCATCCTGAATACATAACTGGCCCACAATTCCTACCCAACTCCAACTTATCCTGATACCTGTCTGCCGTTCTGTCCCATCCACAATAGGGCCTCCTCCCTCTGCCTTCCTTCTCCTGGTCTGCTTGGAACAGCCAAGGATGAGCAAACCCAAGAGAACTAAGATCATGATACCCCCTTCACACACCCTGCTGGCTGAAGGGCATTCTTCCCTGGTATGCCCACCTCCATCCTTTGCCATGGTAATCCTCTCATGGGAGGTAGCTCTGGCATGCTGGGCTTCCTTCCCATGGCAGGAGCTGCTGGCTCAGAACCCACTTGCTGAGAGGCCCCAGGAGGGCAGAACACAGGTCCAGGCAGTGGACAACAGACAAAGCCAGTCTCCCAAAAGAGCTATGGATGGCAGTCCCAGGCTTTCCCTGTCACAAAGCCCAGGGCTCATTAGCCTGGATAAAATGTTGATTGAGGGGAAGCTCTCTTTCCAACCATCCACATGGCAGAACTGAATTGCCCCTGGATTGCAAGAAGCCCTGCCTGCCACTGTCCTCCTCCTTACCCTGCCAGTGCCTTACCTCCCACCCAGGAGAGCAGACCCTCCTACTTTGGCCCCCACTGGGGCCTCACTCTCTGATCACCAAGGGTGGCAAGGAAGTTGTCCCAGTCTCCCGTCTGGAGAAGCAGGACCCCCCTCTGACAAGTATGTGGGGGTTGCATCTTCTGCCCCTGGCAGGGAGGGATGGAGGACTGCCCACGTGTACTTCCAAGAGAGCTACCCAGATGTAGAACAAGGAGCAGCACCTGCACCTCAGGACTTGAGTGGAGGGAGCTGGTAGACCCAGGGGCTGGTCAGAGCACATGGGGAGCCAGCAACGCGGGGCTGGTTCCCTTCTTATCACTCCACTACCCAGAACTCAAAGGGAGCCTCTAAGTCACAGCCAGTGGGGGAATACATAACTTCAAACTCCATTTCCTCCTGTAGCAGCCATGCCCCGGAGGCGGGAACCCTTGGGTGAGCTCCCTGCTGAGGGGGTTGTGGGTATGTACGTGGGCCACACACTGGGGCCTCTTCCAGAGGGACTTGGAGGGTCCTTGAGATGACTGCTTGGATTAGGGGAGCATTTCCGTATCCGAGTCATCAACAGGAGGTAAGGTCAGTGGGAATGTGGCCACCCAAATCCCCAGAAGATGTACCCCTCCACCTACATCTGCAATTCCCGGAAAACTGGGAGGAATCAGACTCAACATGGCAAGAACTGTCAGTGTCCTCCTGGCCCTGCATTTCTCAGAATCCTTCAGTTGAAAACACATCTAAAGACCACATTCCGTATTGCGGAATAGCATACGTATGGCTTCATCTTCCATATGTTAGATATGAGTTGTTCCCATTTGTACTATGTTCTAATATTGAGGGTACCAGGCAGAGCGATTTATGGGGGCAAAACTTACCTTGTGAAAATACTGTACATTAATGAATATTGTTATTATTGTACAAGGTCGATAGGGAAAGACCTTTGATTTTAGCTGCAGAATGCATTGACCTAGCTGGCTATTCAGTGGGGCAAGAAAGCTTGAGAATTGTTAAACTAGTCCAACCCATTTGTTAAAGGAAACTGACACTTAGAAGAGGGTATGACTTACCCATGCTCAAATAACTACAAGTTGTTTCAGGAGCTGGGCTCCTAGCAGGTTGGGAGGCTGAGGCAGGAGGATTGAAAGTTCAAAGCTAGCCTCAGCAACTTAGTAAGGCCCTAAGCAACTTAGTGAGATTCTATCTCAAAATAAAAAGGACTGAGACTGTGACTCAGTAGTTAAGGACCCCTGAGTTCAATCCCTGGTACAAAAAAAAAAAAAAAAAAAGTCACTCCAGGGCTGGACAAAAATTTGAATTTATAGTCCACTTCCCTTTTCAATATACAACACTTAAGCTCAGACCCTATTTTCCATTTCCCTGACAGCTGACTCGGATTTAGACAAAGCATGTCAAGATCTGGGACCCCTTCCATTTTTCCCTGGGTTGCAGCCCCACCAACCCATCAAAAAGAGGAGGAGGAAGGACATTCAGTCTCTGACTCAATGTGAATCAACCTCTCCCCCAGGGTGGCCCTGGCCTTTGGTGTCTCTGCCTCAGCCCTGTATAATGCTGTTGTTGCCTTATCAATAAAGTACATTGATCTTTATAATGTCTGCACCTTCCCGGCTCTCCCTCTGGCCCTGCCCTCTTCGGGGAACTCAACTGGACCTCCTGGGAACAAGCTGTTCAGCCCAGGGGCAGATAACCACCCAGGACTCCCAGAGGGAAGTCTAGGAACTGGGAGGAAAAGAAAAAAGGAAAAAGTGAGGATTCTGGGGTCTGAATTGGGAGAAAATTGTATCATCAGCCAGTCTGTTAGAAGGAGGGTGTGAAGGTGGACATTTGTGAAGCAAAAATGTTTAAAGTATATCCTTGGAAATGAAGGAAAGCATACACCAAAGTGGGAAATAAACAAGATTCCCAGAGACCAAAGATCCTTCTGCTGGCTAACAGGAAGCAAGTAGGGGAATCCAAGTGAGACCAACAGAGGAAGTTGGAATGTACAAAAATCAAGCAGCAGAAGAAAGCTTTAAAGGGTGCCTCCCAACTGATCCTCAAATCAGAAAAAAAAAAAAAAAAGTTTGCCAGAAGTTATCAAATAAACCAATGAAAAAAGCTCTGCTTATAGTAATAAAAATGGCTCATACTTACATAGCACTTACTTTGTGGAAAGTACTGCTGTAAATAAATGCTTTATGAAAACCAATTTGCTTTATCCGTATAAGGACCCTATGGGAGATGGGCTATTATTACCCCCACTTGACAGAGTGAATAACTTGCTGAAAGCTACACTGGTGATGACAGAGATGAGATTTGGACCCTCCAGAAGTCATTAATAAGACTACATTACATTGCTTCCTACTGGGTCTGACAAATGGCAGTCTTGCTAGCACTCTCCTAAAGGGGATACAAGGGAGGTTCCCGTTCCTAAAATGGGCCCTGAGATGGGGAAATTGGAGATGCTAGACTAGAGTGCTCTACTCTTAGAAGTGTTTGGTCAAATGTGTTGGTTCCAATCAAGTGTGGCACTTACCTAAAAACCTCAAGAATGGAAACCAGACAACTGTTGGCAAAAATGTCTTCCATTAGAGATTGCAGCTGCACTGGTGACCTGGAGGATTACAAATGACTCCTATGTACAAGTAGGACTGCCTAGGGGCCCTGAAGAGTGAGAGCACATGCAGCCCCCTCTGCAAGGAAGTGTGGCTCATGATGACGGCTAGCTAGCATTGCTAAACACAACAGACAAGAACCGCCCACTGAGGACACAACATTGAGATCTGTCATGCCCAACCGATGCATTCATTTAGGATAAGTTGGCCTTGGAACCTGTAAATATGATTGAATTTTCAGAAACATCTGCAAAGATTCCAAACCATGGGCTAAAATGAGTCACAGGGGGATGAGAAGGGAGGAGAGGAATTGAGGATTGGGCTTAGGAGTTATTTTACCATGAAAAACAAACTTAGAGAAAGGATATCAATAGTTACATAAGTGGGCATGTCTTGGGCTGGAAATGCATGAACCTGAGAAACTACTAGAAGACTCAAACTTAGTTGTTGTTTTGTACTGGAGACTGAACCTAGGGGCACTTTACAACTGAGCCACATCTCCAGTCATTTTTTAATTTGTTTTGACACCGGATCTTGCTAAGTTACTGAGACTGGCCTTGAACTTCTGCCTCAGCCTCCCAAGTCACTGGGATTACAGATGTGCACCACTGCTCTGGGCCATAGTTAGTATTTTTTTTTTAATTTTCTTTTCTTTTCTCTCCCTCTCTCTCTCTCTCTCTTTCTCTTAACACAATACCTTTTTTTAAATTATTATTTTTATGTGGTACTAGGGATCGAACCCAGTGCTTCACACACGCTAATCAAGCACCCTGCCACTAAGCTACAGACCCAGCCCCTTTACTTAGTGTTTTTATGGATGCTCAAAGGAAACACAAAAATCTCCAAAACTGTGTTATAATTGACTTTTTCAGATGAACTGAGGGGAAAATCTTATAATTAGGACAAAGCGATTTTGAGTTTTTACATTTCAAGTTTTGGTTCTACACCTGTACTGTTCAATGAAGTAGCCGCTAGCCTTATCTAAATATTTAAATTTGAAATAATTGAAATGAGCTGGCCATAGTGGGATGTACCTATAATCCCAGCTACTCGGGAGGCTGAGGCAGGAGGATCACAAGTTCAAGGCCAAGCTGGGCAACTTAGCAAGACCCTATCTTGAAATAAAATGAAAGGACTGGAGGTATAGCTCAGTGGTAGCACATCCCTGGGTTTAATCCCCCAGTCCCCCTGCAAAAAAAATACATATAAGTATATATATGTGTGTGTGAGAGAGAGATGGAGATATGTGTGTGAACATATATATGTGATGTTTATATATATGTATATGAATATATGTACATATATATATATAAACTAATTTAACTGAAAATGAAATAAAAGTAAACATTAGCTCCTAAGCTATACAAGCCACAGCTCTAGTGCTCTATCATCTCAGGACTACCATGAGGGACAGTGTAGATACAGAACATTTTCACCATCATCATAGAAAGTTCTGCTGGACTGCACTGGTCTACGCCATGCATTCTTGTCCGGTATCACTGTGGATGGCTGCCCAACATGCTTCTGCTGACCTTGGGGCCGTACAGACACTGTGTTTGACATCACATGGCAGCTGTATAGGGAACATCTTCCCCTTCCTCAAGCTAACTACGCCTGGACTACTGGGAACAGGTATGCTCCTCAAAGGAAACATAAAGGATAAATATCTCATGGGCCATGAGGTTCACAGGCTAGAGCATCATGTGGCATAAGTAGGTCATTCAGCTCTGGGGACAAGCAAATAAGCCCTGCCTGGAGGGGCCAGAAACCTCAGGTCTATTTCTCCAGCTTCTATGGCAACTCCCTGGAGGCTGCCTATGCAGCATGAGGTCTGTGCTTCCCTTTGGTCCTTGCAGGTGACAAGAAGGGTAATTTTCATCTGGCACTCCCAGTATGACCAAGAAGATACTGATGCTGATATCCTAATGGTGACTAGTTCTCATTGTGGGAAGGGAGTCTGTGGGAGACTCTGCGCTGTAAGGATCAGGAAGCACACCAGAGTGCAGATCTTGTGACTGGTAGGGGAATTCTGGGGCTCACTGCTCCAGAGATCTGCTCTGAATCTCTGTGTTCACATATGGCATAAATGACATACTGAAGAGTGGTCCAAATCAGGTTCTGGAGAAGTAGACTGAAATACAGATTGAAGTATAGGGAGCTGATTGGAAAGAGGTCTCCGGACCATCCGCTGTGGTGAAAGGAAAGGAAGTAGGAGTTAGCGGGAGAAGTTAGGCTAAAACAATCTAACAAATGTTCTTTTCAGCAAAGCGCAAACAGGATGTTTCTTCACATTTTGGACAACTGGGCAACCCCTTTGGCAGTGGACCACTCTGGCCTGGGAGGATCCAGAGGAATCCCAGACTCTCTCTCCCCTGTGGCTCTGGGGAGAGGAACCGCAACTGTTTCTGGAGTTATCTCCTGAAGAGGGTGTTCTCAGCCTCTCCAGTGATGAACCAGCTATTTTCTTCCAAAATCATCTTAAGCTTCCCCACTAGGGGGTGCTACTGCCCTATAGGGATGGACTTGAGTTAACTGGCCTCCCACCTCCCTCATGTTCCTCCTCCCACCGGTTCACTATCTCTGTGATGCTGGCAGATCCAACAAGATCTGCATCCCTGCTGTTAAGGTCACCTGGTGGTATTCATCTTTCCTCATGCTCTCGGACTTCTCAGGCCTCTGGAGTCCCAGCAATAGGAGTATTGGACACACACCTCAGTCAGGGGCCTTCCAAGTCAGAGATCTTATGCCTGGGGCTGCTGAGCTTCACCCATGCTGGGAGTGAAAGGGGCTGCAGGTTCCTTTTAAGACCCAGATGACTAGTGCTTTCAAAGCATCCAGACACACCCTAAGCTCAGTGCTGGGGACAGAGCGAGACTGCCCCCAAGAAAGACACAGTCCAATAGGAAAAGACAGACCCACACACAGACAATTACAAGGCAGTAACAGTAGAAACCACAAAATGTTAACAGTTAACAGCATAAATTGCTGGATCCTTTGCTTCTTGTATGACCTTGTGCAAGTTACTTAATGTTTTTGAGCCTCAGCTGCTTTCTCTATAAAATGGCAACAACAATAGTAGCTACCTCGTAGGCTTGCTGTTATGCTGTGATCCATGTAAAGCACTAATTACACTACCCAAAACATGATCATCAATCATAAAAGCCAGCCAGCATCACTGTTGGACTGCAGAGTGGAGGCATGGTTGCAAATAAGTTTTCACCAGGAGTTGACATTGTCTCCAGCTCTGACCACTGATCCTAGCTGTCCCCAGACTGACCTCTGCCTCACACTCCCACCTTCGGATCTCAGCCTCTGCTACTAGGAACTCTTGCTACATGAATATCTTTGGGAACTGGGGGACGTATCATTGGCAATCTGGTCACCAGGAGGCAAGTGTCCCACTTAAAATTGGCCCCAACTGAATTAGCCCTGCCTGCGAAGAAAAGTTTCCGAAAGAGATGGGAAGGTAGGAAGGTAAATCTGAAACACACAGTTACTACTGCCCCAGGTTTCCTTCTTGGCCAGCTTCATCCCACCCGCCAATAAAAAACTACCAACCAGAGCTCTACACTGGTATTACTGACCCTAGTTAATGTCAACATTCTCTGGTGAAGAAAGAGGGGCTTGGGCTTACAGAAAGGAGAACCGGGCTGGGGAGATAGCTCAGTTGGTAAAGTGCTTGCCTTAGAAGCACAGGGCCCTGGGTTTGATCCCCAGCACCACAAAAAAAAAAAAAAAAAAAAAAAAAAAAAAAGGAGAACCAATACAGATTTTGAGAATCAGGTTGGATCTTTGTATCTGTTGTGTCACTGCTCCTCATTCATTTATTCCAGAATTTAGTAGCATCCCAGTATGATCTCTCCAGAGTTCCGGGTCACTGTTCTAGATGTTGAAACTGAAGCCCCCACCGTGTCCATCTCCCCTCAGCTCTCTGAACATGCATCTCAGGACCTTTCTCTAGATCAGCAGCTCTCAGATGTTTTGGTCTTCGGACCCTTTACTCCCTTAAAAAATAAGCACTTCTGTTTATGTAAGTTATATCTAGCAATGTTTGCCATGTTAGAAATCGAAACTGAAAAATTGTTAAACATATCTATTAATTTTCTTTTTCAGTACTGGGGATTGAACCCAGGGGTCCTTCACCAATGAGCTACATTCCCAACCCTTTTTATTTTTTATTCTGAGACAGGGTCTCACTAAGTTGCCCAGATTTGCATTGCATTTGTGTTCCTCCTGCCTCAGTCATCTTCTGAGTTGCTGCAGGTATCTATTAAATTTTTATACCTGGTGTATTGATTAATTTTTAAAAAGTCAACAATATTGATTACATTAGAAGTTACCACCAACACAATTTTTTTAAAATTAAAATAACCATTCTCCAAAGAAGAATGAGTTTAATGACAGAGGGTTTTGCTTTGCAAATCTTTTTACTGTCTGGCTTAGTAGAAGGCAACTAGATTCTCATATCAGCTGCTGCATTCAAGCCGGTTGGATATCAGAGGTCGTCATAGAGCTTCTGGAAAATTCCACTGTATACTTATGAAAAACCGAGAGTGATAAAGGCAACTAATATCTTAGTATTATTTTGAAAATAGTTTTGATCTTGCAGACCCCCTGAAGGGCCTCAGGGACCCACGTGGGTCCCCAGACTAAACTTTGAAACCTATACCTCATACTTTTCTACATGTCGTTTTCTTGGCCTGCAATGCCCTTACATGGTTCCTTCAGTTTTCTCAATGAGACTCACTCCTACTGCTCAGGACTGAATTTCCAGCTCAGCCTTGATGTCTCTCACGAACTCTCCCCTGACCTTCACCACCCTCTACCCTCTGCTTGCCCCTTTTGGGTAGACTTGTGCTCTCACTCTAGTCTAGAATGAAGTACATTGTATATTTTAAAATTCTGTTTACCAGACTGGAACAAAGTAGGGATTCCATAGATGTAGCTGAATACATGGATGGATGATTGAGTATGACACAATGTACTACCCACTTCTGTTAGCAAATGAAAGATCTGGTCTTTGCAATAAATGTTAAATTTAAAAAGTTAGTTCTGCAACAGTCCCCGGTAGAAAATGAATGCAAACAGACTTAGGCAAATGCAAACCCTTCCCTTGAACTTTGGAAACAGATAAGTTCATGCAGCTTCAGAACTCACATGCTAACTCCCTCTCCCTAAAGTATCTGTCATATCTCTTTCATTCTGTACTTTGGTCCAATTTGCTTTTTGGACCAAAATGCAGAACTTAGCACTTATCCCTATTCATATTTATCTGATTTGATTTATGCCCCATTAGCCTATTCAAATCTTTTGAATCCTCATTTTGTCATTCAATATTCTCACTATCCCTCCTGGCTTTGTATATTCCAAAACTTAGATCTGTAAACCCCTGTTCATAGTTAATGGAGACAGAGGCAAAGACTAACCCATCTGCAGGTTGACCTTAGTACATTACCCAGAAACTTTTTTTGTTTCTGCTACCAGGGATTGAACCCAGGGGTGCTTAACCACTGAGCCACATCCACCAGCCCTTTTTTCTTTTAATTTTTAATTTTGAGATGGAGTCTCACTAAGTTGCTTATGGCCTTGCTAAATTGTGGAAGCTGGCTTTAAATTTATGATCCTCCTGCCTTAGACTTCTGAGCTGCCACTGGGAATACATGCATGTGCCACTGTGCCCGGCTCAGACACACTTTCGTTCAGTATTGAAGACCCCACTGGTAAGGCAGGGAAAGTGTTGGATAGTGAGAGGTTATCTCCTATGAAGGGAGTAGTTGGAAAGACTGGGTCGTCCACAGGAATGTGGGGAACTTGTCAGTGCTTCTCAGGACCCAAATAGTCCACCCCAAGTCTGAAGAGATTCCTGCAGAATTAGACCAGATCTGAGTCCAAGGTTATCTGATCTAGGGAATGCAGGAAGGGGTGGATTAAGTATCAAATTCCAAAATGGATTGTTCTGCAAATTTCATTTGAGCTCGACTCAGGGAAGGAAGGCATGACCTCCTAGATCCTGGTTGCTGAAAGAAGGAAGACTGGGAGAAGTTCCAGTCAGCTTTGGGTACAGTAAGCAGAATACTCCTTAGACATCCAGACCTTGATGGGGGAAATGAAGTCTTATACAGGCAACCTAACAGCCCTTAGCTGTCCTCACAGGCCTCCCTTCTGCTCAGAAATCTACTGGGTTTCTGAAAAGGCCTGTGCTACCATGACCCAAACCCATCTAATTAAGACTCCTGCAGACATCAGCAAACATCTGTGTCAGTTGGGCTGAAGTCAGGGCAGGTGCCCAACTTGGGCAGCACCTGGTTAGGGCCATTTCTCCCACCATCTACCAGGATGGCCTGACACATGGAGCTATCTTGATCAGAGACCATCAGAAAAGGCTTGGCCTCCCAGTCCCACTGATTTAGATTTCTAACCCTTTTTGACACAGAAGTCCAGAAGAGTCACAGGGTGGATTATGAAGCAGCCCTGGGTGATAAAGGGGATGGGGGAGAGGCTAGCTGTACTTCCTTTCTGATAGAGACCCCACCCCAAGGGGCTCCCTGCCTTCTGCTGTGTTTACAGGAGGGGCCTGAGGAGGCTGAGCAGGGGTTGGGGAGGGTAGTAAGCAGGGTCTCTGTGGCTTCTGTTGTCCTTGCCCTGGAAGATAACTGTTCATTGTTTATTCATTTGGTTGTTTGTTCATTCACTCAACAAATACCAACCACAACTCCTCCTACCACTGGCCCAGTGCAGTGCTAGGCTATGAGGGCCAAAAGGCAGATTGAGCGCTGCAGCTGTCCCACTTCCTGGTCCATTCACCTCTCCAGCCTTGAGCAAATCAGCTAGTTAGAGGCATGGACTCAAGAATGGGTCATCTCAGCTGGGTGCCATAGCACATGCCTGTAATCCCATTGACCCAGGAGGCTGAGGCAGGAGAACACCAAGTTCGAGGACAACTTCAGCAATCTAACAAGGCCCTAAGCAACTTAGCGAGACCCTGTCACAAAATAAAAAACAGTGGTAAAACACTCCTGGGTTCAATCCCCAACACCATTAAAAGAAAAAGGAAGAAGAAGACTAGGTCATCCCAAATCCATATAGTGTCTCTTACTGGCTAGGTAACTTCAGGGGAAATGGTTTGAGCTCTCTGGGCCTCTGTCTCCTCATCCATGAATGACAACATAGGGTCTTTGTAAAGATAACACCAAGGAAGGCTTGCAGCAAGCATCCTGACAGGGTCTTGTCCAGGGTAACAGTTAAGAACAACAGAAATGTCAGGCGCATTGCACACACCTGTAATCACAGCTCCTGGGAAGGCTCTGGAAGGAGAATCACAAGTTCAAGGCCAGCCTGAGCAACTTAGGGAGACCCTATATCAAATTAAACATAAAAAAGGCGGGGGATGTGACTCAATGATGAAGCACCCCTGGGTTTAATCCCCAGTACCAAAAAAAAAAAAAAAAAAAAAAAAAAGAACAGCAGAAACTGCATCCAGGAGGAACAGGATATGGACCCTGGCTCTCACCTGTACTCTCTGTATTCTGTCTCTCTTCTGTGAATTGAAGATGATAGTGGTACTTTCTTCAAAAGTGGGAAGACTAAATTTGTTAATATATAGTTTTTAAGAACTGTGTCTGGCTCGTTGCAAAGTGCTGAATAAATATTAGCCTTTATTATTATTATCTTTTCATCATCTTCTGGGGGTCCCCACTTCTATCCAGATTTGGCCTTTAAAACCAGCCCCACCTCCCACACACACCCAAGCCAGGTTGGAGGAAATAGGAGTTGGAACTCACAGGTAGACTCCCTCTTATAAAGGGCCAAGCTGGCACCCCAGTGAGGTTCAGAAGCTGGGGTACATTCCATGCTGGTCCATGGTGCTCCCAACCCTGCTCAGTTCCCCTGTTCCAGGGCTAGGCAGGAGCAACTTCTATGGAGACAGGAGACCTGGTGGTGGAGAGTGCTAAGGGCTGAGGGTGTCTAACCCTGGGGCACCATCATCTTAGTCCCATTATCTCCTCCTGCAAAGCCTTCTCCACCCATCAGCCCCCAACCGAGATTACAGACCCGCAACTGTCTCCAACTGCTCTGATTCAGGGATAAGGCTGGACCCCCGCCCCACTCCCACATACCCCATGTCTACCCCTCCCCATGCCACACATTGAGGGGAGTCTGCCTTCCTCTCTGGGAGCAGGGGTACTCCAGGGACTGGGGTACTGAGGACAAAGCAGGTATAACCAGGAGAACCCAGGCATCTGTCCAGAAATGGCAATATCCGGGGTCATCCTCTCTCCAACTTGGGTCTTCCTATCTCTGCCTCTCTGCTGGTCTCCGGGCTGCTTCTGCAGTGTCTCCTGCTCTCTCAAGCTGCCTTTCCCCCACCCCAGAGCCCTGAAGCTGCACACCTGGTCCCACATCAGATAACCCAACCACAGCTCCCAGCAGCCCCTCCTCGCCCCCATCCTCTTCCTCCCCTGCCTCCCCCACCTTCTATCTCCCTGAACCAGGGCCAGGGGAGGGGGGAACCCAAGGCCCTTCTGGGGAATGAGGGTGTGAGAGACAACCCTTCCTACCCTCAGCATGTGTGTGCCACAAACACACACACACACACACACACACAATGGAAACTCTATAGCCCTGTGCCTAGTCGGAAACGGTGATAGGGGAGGGACCCAGGACCAGGCCTTGAGGTACTAGGAAAATCCAGTCTGACAAAATGAGGAGGTGGGGGGGGTCTCAGAAAGGCACAGCCTCTGGGGCTGGGGATTCTACAGTTTCCTGCTTCTAGACAAAGAGAAGTTTCTTCCCTTTCCCAGGGCTTCCTGCTTGTTTGAAGTCATAGCTAGTCTGAGGACTAGAGGCCTTTCCAGTAGGGCCCTCCTCAGGCCAGGGTCTGCGCTAGGGAGGTGGGTAGATGTGATCTGGACCAGTCCCTGCCTCCAGTGGAGGCCACATAGGGGTGATGGTGGCTGCAGAGGAGGAGTTGAGACAGGGCATGTTGACAGCTGGGCAAGGCACCGTGGGAAGGGGAGTTGTGGGTCCCAGGAAGAGGGAGGGGGACAAAGACTAGTGGGTGCTTGGGAGCTGGGGTTGGAGGTTTTAATGCCTCTTGACAACAAATGAATCATAGGCAAATGATGTGGAAATGATGTCGTAAATAAAGTTGTGTTATTTCAAGGCTTCTGTGTGTCATTGTAGGAAGAGAAGAGCTGGGGGAGCTAGAGGCTGTCCAGGCCGGATGGTGCCTGTAGGTGGGGGCTCAGGTAGAGTTCCTGTGGGGAGTGATGGAAGTGATGGCCCACTCACATGTCGTGTCACCTTCAGGGTGATGCGAAACAGCAGGTGGCCGACCACAGCCCACCAGCCCTCCCCCTAGAGCACACAGACCTCACATCCTCTCAGCATCTTGGTGATTCCCCCCAACCCTCCCTAACCTCGCTGTAGCCACTCCTACAGTCACATAGCACGCTGTTCTTCCTGGATCTGCTCTCCACATCCTGGTCCCTTCACTCTCAGGCCACGGCTTTGTCCTCAGTAGAGGCAGAGGAGACAATCGAGCTCTAGGAGCTTGGCAGGGAATGGGGTAGGGGATGAGCACCTGGCCATCCCTCGCCCCTCACCACAGGCTTTCTTCCATCAGAAAAGTGCTGAGCTGATACCCACAGCGACATGGCACATGGAACGAGCTCAGGAAGCAGACTTGCTAAATCAATGAACTCATGACCTCAAAAGGTTGTCAGGGACCTCCTCATAACCAAGTCTAGGCTTTAGGTGAACCTTCGTCTCTGCTCCTCACAATGTAGACAATTATTAAATGATAAGAAAAACATGTATACTCATACCTTCCTACATAATCATTTACCTATGGTGCATATTTCCTCTTAATTTTTTTTCTTTCTGTTCATGTTTTTAAACACAATTACCATCACAGGGCATGCACAAATCTATATCCTCTTTGATACTATGTTACATTCATAAAGATCTTTTTAACAGCTTCGTAATCTTCTGTTAAGTGGAAATACCATAATTTACTTCACAATTTTCCAACTGTAGGTGTTAAAATTATTTCTGATTTTCCGTATTACAAAGAGCGTGATGGCAAACGTAATTTTAAACATATTCTGCTCCTATCCCTAACTTTCAAATATAGAAATCTAGTTAAGGATATGCTGGATGGAGTACTGACAAAGAATAAAAGCATTTTATAGTTCTTACTATAGATAGAGATATATAGATATATGTCTACATCTATATATAGATATATAAATATTAGCAAGTTGACTTCAAAAGCGATTATGCCATCACTGACAGTATGCACGCTTCGCTACGTTCTCACTGAGGATTGAAAACAACATCCACGTTCATTATGTTTTATTTAAAGGTAAAAATAAATGGTTTTAAATGGTTCTTGAGGAGCCAGGGCAGTGGTGCTTGCCTGTAATCCCAGTGACTCAGGAGGCTGAGGCAAGAGGATCCCAAGTTCAAAGTCAATTAGAGAGGCCCTAACCATTTTAGTGAGATCCTGTCCCAAAATTAAAAAATTAAAAGAAAAAAGGACTGGGGATGTGGTTCAGTGGTTAAGCACCCAGTTCAGTCCCCAGGACTAAAAAAATAAAATAAAATAAAAATACTCTGTGGTGCTGGGGCTCAAACCATGGTACAGCCAGGCAAGCACTCTACCACTGAGCTCCCCCTCTGTCCTTTTTATTTTATTTTGAAACAGGGTTTTGCTAAGTTGCCCAGGCTGGTCTGAAAGTTGCAATCCTCCTACCTCAGCTTCCTAAGTCACTGAGATTGTAGATGTGAACCACTATGCTGGGCCAATTTCTTGATCTTTATTTGTTTTTTCCACCTCTTCCGAACTCCAGAGGGCAACTGCTCACATCTTCTAAATGCCCCACTAGCACTTCAAATTTTACCAGACGTAGCTTGGTTCTGTGTTTCCTTCTAAGTTTGCTTTCTCCTCCCATATGCCCTAAAGATATGATGCCTTTGGATTTTGGGTTGTTTGAAAGAGGAAAGAGGAGGTAGAGGCCCCTGAAGAGGAAACAGGATTCTACTAAATTTCAACTTCGAGGAAGAGGCCTGGGGCGATGAGGAGAACGCTAGCTCACAGTTGATGCAGAATGCTGCTATCAGCCGGGCCTGGTGGCGCACGCCTGTAATCCCAGTGACCGAGGAGGCTGAGGCAGGAGGATCGCAAGTTCAAAGCTGCAACTTAGCGAGGGCCTTTGGAAGGGGTGGGGATGTGGCTCAGTAGTCAAACACCCCTGGGTTCAATCCCTGATACAAAAAAAAAAAAAAAAAAAAAAAATGCTGTTGAGACCTGGGCAAAAGGACAGTCAGTATAATAATTAATGATTGGATCAGGAAGATGGTGGCTGGTTCAAAAGAAAAGAAAACGCTAATACCTCCTGGACACTTCCCCTCCTCAGCCACTTGTTGCCAAGGTCACCTGGCTCCAGGGAATTGTTCCTCCCAACAAGTAGTTATTAATGTGTACTTCCCGGAGTGGCTCCCTTCCTTTCTGGGCAGATATGGAAAATGGAGAGGTACTCCCTGGCCAGCTCCACTCTGAAGCAAGAGGAGGAGGGGACAGGAGAAGAAAGGAAACCTAAGATCTGTAAAAGGGGCAAGACCCCCCACTCCTTCTGGCACCAGCTCTAGACCCCTCCTCTCCAGGAGACTCTCTGTTCTAAACTTTAAATAAAACTTTTTGCTCTTGCCTCAGAGTTTCTTCAACATGGTTGGGGGTGGGGGGACGGAACCCAATACTGATTTTCAAGATCGGTTTCACTGCGGACTTAGGTTCCTTGCTTACCTATGCATATTAGAACAGATTCCAGATCAAAAAATAGAGGCTTGAAAACCAAATGGGTGGCTACTCTCCTAGAGCAAACCCACCCTTGATATTGACCTCACTGGCTTCCTCCTCCACCCCTGGAGCCTCTTCCATCTACCAAGAAGGGGTGAAGAAGAGTTCAAACTGGAAGTCATCTAATCCCTCACCGTCCCTACAGGAGCCCCAAGACATGTGTAGCTATTGAGTTCTTGAAATGTGGCTAGTGTTTTAAGTGTGAAAGACGTGCTGGATTTACAAGACTTACTATGAAAAAAGAAGATCCCATTAGTAATTTGTATTTTGATTACATAATAAAATGATATTTTAGATACATTAGGTTAAGTAAACATAATATTAAAATTAATTTTATCTATTTTTACTTTTTTGGTACGGCTACTAGAAAATTTAAAGTTGCGTGTGGCTCATATTCTGTTTCTATTGGACAGTGCTGGTCTAGACCATCCCAAAAGATGAAACCTTGGGCTGCAAGCTGAGGAAGCAATGGCCAGATGCAGGTATAAGCCCCACTGGAGTTGTGGGCAAACCAAAGTGCCAACCAGAGTGGCCTCTCTGAGGTCAAGCAGAGCAACATTCACTGGATAATTCCTTCAGGGCTACACTTGATGCCATCCTCTAAGCTGGACCTTAGCTCTCCTGACCTTGTCCTATAGATGCCCTGTTCTTTTGGTCACCATGGACCACCTAGAGTTTTGGATCTTCTCATAGCAATAGCTCACTGGAAGGTTCACATTCTTCTTGGGCCAGGCCCTGGAATCTTTTCCAGAGGCAACTCTCCTCCCAAGACTTCTCTCCTCCTCCCAACTGGGTTTGGGCTCAGCCCACCTGCAGGGTGATGAATAGAGGGAAGCTCACCTTGACCTGGGCCTCCAGACACTCTGCCTGAGTTTCAGGCATATTTTCTGTTCCATTTCTAAAGTCTTAACCTTCTTATTGTTCCACCGACCAGGAAACTGAAAGAGAACAGGAGGCAGCCAAGGTGCTGACTAGGCACACCCCATCAGGCTTCCCTTCTCTTGTCTCATCCACCCTTTCTTGTGCCCCAGCTAAGCCATAGCAGGGCACAGAGCTGGGGCCCAGTCTGTGTGGGCCAGCCCCTCCCTCTCCAGGCCTAGCAGACTCCACCTCTCCCAGGTCCTGGCTGTGATCCGAAGGCCCCAGGCAAGTGGGGGAGGGGGAACCACTCCTACTTTCCCAGCAGCTGCCACTGCCTCTTCCTGTTTTGCTAAAACTCTGGCTTTGGACCCAAGGGGGGAGGGGGAAGTCGCCTGTAGCTCCCGCCCCCCAAAGGTCAACCTTATCCCCCTGGTCCTCTTAGTTAGTTATTTATAGCCCCCCTAGGCCCTGCTGAGGAGCTGGCGCTCTCCTCCCTCATATGTCAGCAGCTGTGGCCATCGCCCCAGGGATGCAGCCAGATGTGCAGATCACTCCAGATGTGTAGTGCCAAGATTTGGAAGAGGACACCAGGCCCTTTCTGAAGTTCATGTGGCATCCCCTGCAGCCTGGCCCAGGCTTTTCTCAACTCCGAGACCATACCTGAGTATCTCAGGAGGGGAGAGAAGTCTGAACTTATTTTCCCTTTTCCACTGCAGGGTCAAGCTACCCAGTCAGCTAGGACTACACCAGATTGATTGGATTCATTTGCATAAATTAGGTCAGTGCTCACTTTGAAACTTAATTTGTAGAGAAACAGGCTTACAGAGATAGAAGAGACAGGACACTGTCTTCTACTCCCAACGCTGGCATCTGAGCTCTATCTCTAGCAGAGCCCAGCTTGCGTCAGGCACTGTGCTAAGCACTGCATGTCCTGGTCTCAGCAACCCTCCCAGAAGCCCTAATACGGCAGGCCCTTCGTACCCTCATCTGCAGAGGAGAAAATCAAGCCTCCCCCATGTTAAATAATGTGCCTAAGATTACACAGTGGGGAAGTGACAAACTCCAGCCCTGGAAGCAGACTCCTAACCCTTGCTCTTAGCCACAATGCAACAGCACCTCCCTGGTCCATTCCTCTAAAGGTTTTTAAATGACTCTCTCAAAACTCAGAAAGAGAGCCCTGGAGCCCAGCCTCAGGGGCTGCCCAAGAGGAAGAGGTGCAGTCTGTACCTTGTCTCTTGGCCTCCTCTGCCCTCCCACCCTGGTCACCCAGCTGGAGCAAGGGATCTGATGGGGCAGAGACCTCTAGAATTGCTGTTCCCGGTTTCCTCTGATACCCAGCACCCAGAGGGCAGGTGAAAGTAGAATCCTGCCTCAGTCCACAATAGCCTGTCAGGTTCCTCTTAATAGGGAACTTCTGTGACACAATGTGCCACCAGCTCCTCTGCAGCCTGTGCTGTTGGAGTCCCTGGTTGGACAGTTGTCTATACTCCAGATTCTTTTCTTAGACTGCACCCCACTCTCCGGGAGACAATGAGTTCTTGCACGGCAGAGACTGTGGCTTATTTTGTCTTTGTGTTCAGGAGCCTGGTAATAGTGTCTAGTCCACAGTAGAGGCTCAGTAAACAGGAGCTGATGAAGAAGAGTGTGGTACATCCTGTCACCATAGCGAGGACACCCCCTCTTGAGCTTAGCCACCCTCAAGACCATTTCACGCTTGCCTTAGTCCCTTGCTCTTTTTGAGGCCTCCTCTCCCCTGACACACAGAGACATGATCTAAACCCACCCTAAAAGACATTCCTAGGGGAAAAAGTGAGTACCCTTTGAACAGGACCTTCTCAATCTCTCTCCTGGAGATTCCAGGGGCCATATATTTGGCCCCTCAAAGAGGAACCATTGAGATTTGTAGCAGAGCAGAATCCTGCCCTCCAGCCAATACAGCCACTGGGGCGACGGAGGGTCATGCTGGGGGATATGGCAAGGTCAGTGGTGGACCACTGCATCCCTGCAGGGGCCCACTGGAGCGAGTAATCATGAGCTGGCTACAGAAAGGCATTTTGCAACTCAGACGAATTTCTTCTCACTCACGATTAGAACATGGCCCACTGGCTGCCTCCCTGACCATAATCTCGGCTGGCACAGGCATCTCCGGGCTGGGCCGCCAGGCTGCGGAAGGAGCATTGACCTAGAAGCTGGGAGGCCTGAGTTCTCTGCTGGCTCCTATCTCTGATTAACTGTGTCATCCCTGGCAAGCTATTTCCTCCAGTGTCCTCGGTTTCTTCATCTGTAAGAGCAGTGGTCCGAATTAGATCAGGGAACCCCAAACCTGACCATACCTTAGAATGAGCTGCAGAGTCAGAATGGGTCTGTGATGGGGCCCCAGAAAGCTGCTTTTCACAGATTTTCTTAAGTAGTTTTGATATTTGGGGGACCCTATAAACTAGATGATTTTATAAATCACTCTTGAAAGCGGATTCTAATAAGCAGAATGGTCCCATCACGAGGTTCTGCTGCTGTGGGGTTTTATTAGAGGGCAGGTGGTAGGTAGTGTATTTTATTTATTTATGTATTATTTATTTATTTTTGGTACCAGGGATTGAACCCAGGGGCGCTTAACTACTAAGCCACATCCCTAGTCCGTATAGTTAATTTTTTTGTCATTATCATCATCATTACTATTATCATTACTTTGCTGCTATACTATTGTAACAGAAGGATGTGGTGGGTTCTGCCACGAACAAGGCCCTGGTCTAAGGGGGTCTTGACTTACTTCAGGATTGAGAGTGGGCTTGGGAGAGGAGGGAAGGGCGGGAAGTGCTTTCCTTGGTGGGTGGAGCCTCTTGGCAAGGGACTTCTGCTTTCCCTCTCTCCTGGGTGGAGTTTGGCTAGATGGGCTTTGGCACCAAACTCTGGTGCTGAGAGAGTCTCTCTCCACCCATATTCCTCCCCCACTTTCCCAGCTAGCTGCTCAGCCCTGGGGACTGTCCCTTCTACCCTTCCTTTCCTGACTTCCTCCCTAGGTTCCCTCCAGCCCTTGCCAAACTCATTCTTGAGCCTGCTAATCTGTCTGCCACCCCTCTGCTTCCTTGCCTCGCCCTTGCACATGCCATTCTCCCTACCTGGAATGTCACCCCCCTGCTCTCCCTGCACTGATTCACATTTCTGGGTTCCTTCAAAACCCAGCTCGACATTCGCCCACTTCATCCAGATGCTGTTCTGCCTTGATCTGCTCAGCTTTCTCCTCTTCATCATAGGCTTATTTACACTTCGAGTAACAGAATAGAAAATGTCTTTAGACTCAGAAAAAATAAGTAGGGATGATCTAAATCAGCCCCTTCATGTAGTAAATGAGAAAACTCAGGCCTAGAGAGGCTGTGACTTGGCTAAGATCACCCAGACTAGGAGATTTTTTGAATAGTTGGCTTTGTAGGAAGGTTTCAGGTATATTCTATGTTTGCTTGGTTTCCTCAACACATTGTGATCAATATGAGGTCAGGGGCTGTGTTTGTGTTTTTATCTTTAATGTTCTTTATTTCCAAATTCTGGGGAGGTATGTGTGTATGTGTGTGTATGTGTGTGTGTGTGTGTGTGTGTGAGTGAGAGAGAGAGAGAGAGAGAGAGAGAGAGAGAGAGAGAGAGAGAAAGGTGTATCAAGGATCTAGAGTAAGCAATTATATCTTACATGCTATCAGGACAAAAATTCTAAAACTCATAGTGGTACTGTTCAGCCACACAGGAACATCAAAAACAAAGCAAAAAACGGTGGTACAAATTCATATAATTTCAGATCAGCTCTGTGAGGTAGATAGCCATATATTGCTATTATACAGAGCAGGAAACTTAGATTTAGGTATCACTCAAGCCAGGCACGGTAGCTCATTCCTGTAATTCCAGCCTGGGGGGCCGAAGCAGGAGGATCATAAGTTTGAGGCCAACCTGGGCAACCTAGCAAGACTGTCTTAAATTTTAAAAGGCTGGGGATGTAGCTCAGTGTTAGAGCGCCCCTGGGTTTAATCTCTAGAAACAAACAAAAATATATCACCCAGGAAGTTCACGGTAGAACTGAGTGTAGAACTCAGGTTCCCTGACTCCCAATCCAGGGTCCTGATGCCCACAATGCCTCTCTTGGCTCTCTCCTTATTTCCTGGATATAGTCATGAAGGAGGTGACCTCTGCCATCTTTTTCACTGGCTGCACCTTTTTCATCCTGGGGTTGAGGAGACCCTGTCTTTGACTTCCTGCCCCTCCCCATCCTGTCCCGGTGCTTTCTCCTCATGTCCCCCCACCACATTGCTGGCACACAGACACATACACGCTTACTCAGAACTGCAGGTGTCTAGGGCAACAGACCACAGGGTAAACCACACCACCTTTGTTGACTCTAAGGGAGGTGAGGGCACGGAGGAAGGGACTTACTTAGGTCTCCAGCAGCCCCATCCCCACGGTCATCTCCCCTCCTAACCGGAGTTATTTAGACTGGCAGCCGTGCTGTGGCCTCTTCCTGATTTATTCATTCAGTTCTGGCCCAGAAGCATGTGGCACCTCTCTTCTCAGACCCTGAAATCTTAGATGAGTGTCTGCCTGTCTGCAGCCCAAAGCCATACCCAAAATGCTTACTTAACTCCTTGATCCTATGCAATGCAGCAGAGAAAGGTAGGGAACAAGGATGACCACATGACCGGGGCCAGCCAGACAGTAGGCCCTGATAAAGCTTGGCCATTGTTCTGACCTGCTAGGAGAAATAACCCAGGCTCTGAATCAGATACACTTGGGATCAAGTCACTTACTGTCTCTGTGGCCTTGGGCGAATCATTTTGTCTTTCTGAACTGCAGTTTGCTCACTAAAACAATGGGGATAAAAATGAGACGCAAGCAAAAAGACCTTGAACAACATATAATACGTAGAAGACGCTCAAGAAATCCTCAATTTATTTACTCCCTGCCTCTCTCCCTCCCTTCCTTCCTCTACTTCTTCTCTCTGTCCCATGAAACCCCTTTACTTGGAGTTGGGGAGCTAACCACCCCTATTAATCTACAAGTCTGAAACTCTATGAATTGGCATTTGATCCCAGGCCCAGAAACTGGAACACGAGGCCCAGCTCAATCCCATACAATGACCGTCCACCGAGACCTTGGGGAATGAGCATGTCTCCATGGGAAGTGTGTGGGAATAACTTCACAGTTGTGGGAGGACTTGTGGCCATAGCCGCCACATCTAGAAGGCTGGGATAGGAGTGGTCTCAGAGTCCTGAGGTTTAGACTTGATGACTTTCTGGAACTTTGAATCCTGGCACAAAGTAGGCACCCAATAATATTCATTAAAGGAATGAATGGCCCTGTAACTTATTCATTGTGCAACTTTGATCAGGTTTCTTCATCTTTATGGGCCATACTTTATTCATAAGCATAACAAGGATTATTGTTAAGAATAAATGATCTAATGTTTGTCTAAGGGCTAGTGTAGGGCTGCTACAGGGTAAACAGTCAGTACAAGGTAGCCAACTAAGGGAAGAAGAAAAGGAAAAAGAGAAGGTCAAGTAGGCCCTGAGGCCCAAAGGGAAGCAGAGAAGGGTGCCTTCAGGCTTTGCGTGGCCAGAGACCCCAGGGAAGACTAGAGTCCTCTGGGGCCAGTCTCTTGTGCTAAGTGTTTAGCTGAGCAGGCTGTGAAAGACCTGGACTCGAGAGCCTTTATAAAAGCTCCCCATAGTAACCAGGGTAGAGGAGAGAGAGGTAGCCTGTATTTTATTTCTCATGTCTCCACGGGTTCGTGGAGGCTCTCTAACATATCCCAGAAGGGAACATGTGACTGAGAAACTGGTTTAGGGCGCCACAGTGGGCAGGGGCGGGTAGCTTGGTAAGTAAATATGGCGGGGGAGGGAGAGACTCAGTCCAGCATCCCAGATGCAGATCACACACGCTGTCTTCCTCTCTACCTGTATTTGGGGAGCAGTGAGTCCTGGTGTATGTAGAAAGCCACATGTTGAACACTATAAGAACAGTGAGTCACTCAGAAGTCAGTGATCAGGTTAAAAAGAAAAAGCAGATTTATAGGCAATTATGTGAATGATGCACCTGGTAAAAGTGAGCAAACAAGGACCTGACTTCAGCACAGAAATAGCTATAGCAGAATTAGAGGTGTGTGGGGGGCATTGTGGGGCTACAGGGGGGAGACAACAAGGGAGAGGCTGGGGTCTGCAGTAAGCAGAAATTTTGCTGGAGGCTCAAGGAGGATTGGAGAAGGTGATCTGGTTTGGAAACGGGTGTTGGGAATGACATACCTGAGGTAGAAAAGCAGATGTCTTGCAGAGCTAGCATGGGTACTTCTGGGACAGAAGGGTTATTTGGGGTTGACCAGCTAAAGAATGGTCCTGAAGGCCATGAACATCTGTCCCAGTTCAACAAATAACCCATATGGAGTTTGAATTCTTTTCAAAGCACCATAAGAAATGCCACCTTGACATGGATGTGGGGAAAAAGGCACACTCATACATTGCTGTTGTAGCTGCATATTGGTGCACCACTCTGGAAAGCAGTGTGGAGATTCCTCAGAAAACTTGGAATGGACCCACCCTTTGACCCAGCTATCCCACTCCTCAGTTTATACCCGAAGGACTTAAAATCAGCATACTACAGTGATACAGCCACATCCATGTTCATAGCAGCTCAATTCACAATAGCTAGATTGTGGAACCAACCTAGATGTCCTTCAATTGACAGATGGATAAAGAAACTGTGGTATATACACACTATGGAATGTTACTCAGCCATAAAGAATAAAATTATGGCATTTGCTGGTAAATGGATGAAGATGGAAAATATCATGCTAAGTGAAATAGGCCAATCCCAAAAAACCAAAGGTCAAATGTTTTTTCTGGTAAGTGCATGACAATATATAAGGGGGGGATCCTGGGGGTGGGGGGGAAGAGAAGAATGAAGGAACTTTGGATGGTATAGAGGAAAAAGGGGTGGGAGGGGGTGGAGGACAGAAAGATAGTAGAATGAAACAGACAGTATTACCCTATGTATGTGTATGATTACATGAATGGTGTGAATCTACATTATGTATAACCATAGAAATGAAAAGTTGTACCCCATTTGTGTACAATGAATCAAAATGCAGTCTGTAAAAATAAAAAAAGATTTTTAATTAAAAAAAAAAAAAAGAAATGCAGTCATGAATCAGCTAGTATCTGGGCAGTAGCTGGAACATTCAAGGCAGGATTCTACTCTTTTTTTTTTTTTTTTTTTTTTGTACCAGGGATTGAACCCAGGGGCACTTAACCACTGGGCCACATCCTCAGCTATTTTTCATATTTTATTTAGAGACAGGGTCTCACTGAGTTTCTTAGCACCTCGTTTTTGCTAAGGCTGGCTTTAAACTTGTGATCCTCCTGCCTCAGCCTCCTGAGCCACTGGGATTGCAGGTGTACATCATCGTGCCCAGTAGACATTTACTCTTGAATGCTCTTGGGGAAGAAGGAAGAGAGTTGAGACTAGTTGACCAGGTGGGTGAAGGTCATTATAGAGAGAAACCAACATGGTACTAGGGGTGGGACTATGTTTTGTTTTTTTTGGTACCAGGCAAACCCCGGGACACTCAACCACTGAGGCACATCCCCAGCCCTATTTTGTATTTTATTTAGAGACAGGTCTTACTGAGTTGCTTAGGGTCTCATTAAATTACTGAGGCTGGCTTTGAACTTTCAATCCTCCTGCCTCAGCCTCCAGAGCCACTGGGTTATAGGCATGTGCCACTGTGCCCAGCAAGACTATAGGTTTTGAGAAGTAGAAAGATTTTGCTAGAAGAGACTGGTAAGGACACTTATTTTGTAGGAAGAACAATAAACCAAGGCAAGAGAGTGGGAAAGTATAAAGACAGGAGGGGAATGGTCTGCAATTATTTCAGTCTACTGAAATAATAATAGTACCATGGGCTGGGGAGATAGCTCAGCTGGTAGAGTGCTTGCCTTGCAATCACAAGGCCCTGAGTTCGATCCCCAGTACCGCAAAAAAAAAAAAAAAAAAAAAAAAAATAGTACCAATAGTAACTAACATCATTAATCACTAAATGCCAGGAGGCACTGGGCGACAGGGGTGTGTAGTATAGTACCATGTTATAGGAGGACTTGGATATCAGAAAAGGAGTTTGTGAATATAAATTAACAAGTTCAAAGGGGTTCCATCTACTTGAGGGTGAGCACTGGGCCAAGCAAAGGGCCTGAAAGAGGAAGTCAGCTGCTAAGTATCACAGGTAGTGAGGCTGGAGGGTGACTGAGGGAATAAGTCTGTGGTCAGGAGTTTATCTTCAGCATGGCCAAGTGCTTCTAGGCCACTCTAGACTTTTCCTTACAATCCAACATGGTTCCACCACTGTGTCTGCCTCAGTTTCTGTAGACTCTTGGGGTCCTAAGATTGAGGGATAGGCTCCAGTCAGAAGGAAACTGCTCCCTGTTTTCCAGTGGCACCTCACTCACACTACAGGAGAGTCCAGTGTTCCAGGTCAGGGACCTCTCGCCTTCCCAGGAGCTTTCTGACCCAGCATTTTGCTGGAGGCTGACACCATTGATAGTAGGCCAGGAAGCACAACGGGGAGGTCCTCAGCCCCTGACCCCTGAATCTGACCTTCTCTCCAGCCTAAAGAGGGGTTGTGAGTAGGAGGGGGGTATAGGCAGGGAGGGCCCTGTGCAAAGCCTGCCCTGAGCTGAGTTTATTAGCTGAGGGAGGGCTGGAGGCGGCTACATTCCGACTCACAGACTGGAACATTTCTGTGATCCGCTGTAATGCACTGGGGGACACTGGGCACATTGCTGAAGTTTGACTCATAGGGACCGGGAGGGGGAAAGAAGGAGGGAGGGTTGTGGAGGGAGAGGAATGGGAGGAAGAGAGGAAGAGGAGAGGAGGGAAGGAAATCCCTTGAGAAATTTCTTAAAAAAAAAAAAAAAGAAAAAGAAAAAAAGAAAACTTTCAAAATCAGCACCACCCCCACCCCCTTTTTCTTTTAATAGGAACAGGCTGGACCCTTCTATTCCCCTCAGCAGAAATGGGGGGGGGGGTCCAGTGGGGGAGGGCTGGCAGTGATTCAAATCAGATCCTGGAACTTTCCTGAGGCAAATCTTTCGCGTGTGTGTGCGTGCGTGTGTTTGTGTGTGTGTGTGTGTGTGTGTGTGTGTGTGTGAGAGAGAGAGAGAGAGAGAGAGAGAGAGATGGGGGGTGTACGTCTGGGAATCCTCGCATGGGACCTTGCATGGGACTTGACGCGTGTCCATTTGTCCCTGTGTGCGGCTATTTGCTTGTGGACTGTATGTGTGCAGAGGTGTGTGCACGGGGGTCCTTCCCCGAAGCGTGTGTCTGTGTAAATGACCCTGCCCCTGTGTAAACATGGATGCATGCTCGTTGTGTATGCAAGGGTGCGTGCGCTCAGGTATCTGGGTTTCCGGGGATTGTGCTCTGGTCGGAGAGCCGCGCGGCGGCTGGGACTCGGCAGCAGCGCACGGGTCGGGCCGCGTCCCGCGTTCCGGGTTTGGCGCTGCGGGCCAGGCTGTGCACCGCGCCCCGCCGCGATCAGGCGGCGCGCAGTGTCTGCGGCCGGCCTGTGCGCCGCGCCGTGCAGTGTCTGCCGGGGTGGTGTGTCCCAGGGCCGCGAGCGCCTGCCCCCTCCCTCCCCTCCCCCTTGGCCCGCTCTCAGACTCAGATAAAGCATTTCCTTCCATTGTCATCCTACCCGGCCGGCCGGGCTGCCAGGGCCCTCCCCCTCCCGGCCCCCTCCCTTCCTCTCGCCGTCTCTCAGTCGCTCTGCAGCCTCCGGCGACTGGGGGGATGTGAGGCCGGCGCCCCAGCCCCCCGCCCCGCCATGAGCCCCCCGCTCTGAGGGCCCCGGCCCCTGGATGCACAGCCCCGGCGCTGGTGAGTACTGGGCGGCCGCCCCCCCGCCCCGCCCGCCCCGCCCTGCGCGGCACCCAGCGCCGCCCGCCCAGGCTCGGGCTCCGGCTCCGGCTCCGGCTCCGGCTCGGGCTCCCGCTGGCCCCGTGGGCCGAGCCGGGTGTGCGCCCCCCGACCGCACCCGACCGCGCCCGCCCTGCCTGGCTCCGCGGGGCTCTGGCAACCTTCGGGCCGGGGCTGGTTCCGGGGCCGGAGGGCTCGGGCCTCCCGCGGGGCGCCCACATCCGCCTGCCCGGGGCAGCGACAGGCCCGAGGGAGGGAGTTGGAGGCCCCGGGCCGCGGGTGCCCAGGCCCTCTTTCCATCACCCCCATTCTCGGGGAGGACAAGCTGGGAGACCCGGGAAGCAGGGACGGCCGCCGTGGCCCGGGGAGGGGGCGGTACTCCGAAGCGGAAGATTTGGAAGCGCAGGGGCAAAGGGCAGGACCCACTGAGTTGGAGCCCGGCTTGTGGGACTGGACATCAGCGCCCTCATCCCGTGGTGCCCGGCAGGGCCCTACTCAGATTTTTGGGTGGAGAAAGAGGTCCCCTGGAGGGGTCCCGGGTTGGGAGATTATCCGAGCATAGACTCTTGCTCACCCATCAGGGTGAAGAGACACCTGTGCCCAAGTGAGCTGTGAAGGGCAGTACCTGCAGAGCACGGGAAGGTGGGGACCACCGGCTGTGTACTGAAGGCCGGGAACCTGAATAAGTGATGTCCAGGCCTGGGGTCTGTTGGTGCTGGGGAATGTGAGAGCAGGGGCAGGGGCAAATCTGGCAAACTAAGTTGGGTTCCCACTACCAGTTTCTAGGCCTGCAGGTTAGGAGACAGCTATTTGGGGCCTACAGGCCACCCAGAGGCGCCCCCCCCCCACCCCCATATCCTTCCCTCTGGCTGCCCATTTGTGCCTGACCTGGACCAGCCATCGCTGTGCCTCATTCCTTGCCCTTGTTGACTGTCTGGCCTACTGGAAGGCCTCCTGCAATGAACACTGGCTGTCTTGCTGCTAACCATCCCTCCCACACCCCTCTTCGACATCTGCTTCAAGCCCAGCACTGCTTGCCAGTTTCTAGGGTGAGAGTGGGGCATTGGTCCTCAGTAACCATGATGGGAGCTCAACATCTGAACTCATCAGCCTGTTCCCCAGACTTGGACCTGGACCCATGGGGACCTTCCTTCAAGACCCCATCCAGTCACGGGGCTGAAAGAAAGGAGACTATGACTCAGGTTCCTAGCTCTAATGGGGCACTTTGGTGGCCCATTTCTCCAGGCAGGACCCCACAGGCTGTTTGGTTGCCAGACATACTTCCCTCCTCATCCTGACCCTTTTATAACTTCCAGGCCCTTCTCCAGTTTCTGCAAACCACCTCTTGACTCCTCATTGCTTAGCATTTCCCTCACCCTCCCCTTTCTCCCCTCTCCTCATTTCCTAATTCTTCTTCTTTTAAGTCATTGCTGAGGGAAACTGAGGCATACAGCAGTTCCACTGTGTGGTACCCAGTGGACTGAAACAAGACCAAGTCCTGAACCCATTGTGACTTGTTCCCTGCCTTTAGTCCCCTGATATCCCTTCCTGCCTGGCAGCACCAGGAGCAGGGTCAACCTCAGAGCTGCCTCTTGGTGTTGTACCTGGAATGGTTGGGGGCAGTTTTCCCTAAAGACCTCTGTCCCCTGGCTCAGCCTATTATGTGGGTATCTCCCTGGCCACCAAGGCTTACTTTGGGTTGTGGATACAGGGACATTTTAATTTCTAAGCAGGTCATTCCACATTTATATGAAGCTCAGATTCCCCGTCACTAAAACGGGGCAGAAATTCCAAATGCACTGTCCTGAACACAGAGCAGGAGTGACTGACCATAAAGAGAGAAGTCAGTGTCTAACTGGGAGTTGGGGGCTGTATCATATCCCTCCACTTCCCTTTGGTATAGTGGACCTTGGCTTTAGTGTTTGGCAACTTCTGAGCACCAGAGCTGAAACTTTCACAACTGTGATATAAAACTTTGGGTAATTGAGAAACTTGTATGTGATGAAGTGGGGAATGGAGACCCTCTTGTAAGAACCCTGGGAAGACAGAAACCTCTGTAATCCCGCCTCCTCTTTGTCTTCTTTCCCCTGACCTTTCATTAAAAGCTGGTGGTTTTGAAGTTGGCAGAGAGAAGATGAACTAATGCAAGGCCCAGGGTCACCCAACCAGGGAATGGCAGCCTGGCACCAGGCTTTCTGCTTCTGCTAGTGCCCATTCTCCTGACCCTGCCCATGCTTAGATGTGGGGCTGGGGCTTCTAGTGGAGTGTGGGATATTGCTGGAAGCAGGGCCCCAGGAAGACCTGAGGCTGGGGGAGGGTATCTGTCTCCTGGAGGCTCAAGACCCTGGACTATGAATTTGTATGTGTTGGATTTGTTAACTGGATGGGCACTTCCTCTGGGGCAGGAAGCATTGATTTCCTGTGGTGGTAGTGGTGGTGGGGGGAGGTTGGTAGGGATTAGGAGTGGGGGGACTAGCTCTGGGCTAGTTCAGGACCATAGAGGGGTAGAGTTTCTCCTTGAGGCCAATCCAGGGGAGGCAGGAAAGAGGTGCTGACCAGGAGGCCCAGACTGAGGCTGGAGAAGGAGGCTATAAGGGAATGAGATGGGGGTGGGCAACACAGCAGGAAGCCCGGTCAGCAGGTGACCCTGCCGGGTATTGTGTTTCCTTATAATATTTTCTCCTGTTTCTGTGGTAACCTTCCCTGGGGGACCTAGGTCTTAGGGCTGCAGGAAAGTGCCCCCAGACAGCCCTTTCCTTAGAGGCCTACATATTAGGAGGAGTCCCCAGATCTAACCACCCATTAACCCTTTTGGCTTCCTAGGACCAAGACCTAGGAATCCAGGCAAGTAGCCTAAAGGGAGGATTGATTTGGAGCCTCAGTGGTAGCCCTCTGGCATCTCCTGGCGGGGAAGGGGAACAGAAAAGGTAATGGGTTTGGGAGGGCTCCTAGAAACTCGACTTACTGGCCTCAGCCTCTCTCCACTGCCCTCCTCTAGCCACACAAGGGAGAGGTGGACAGCATACTGCCTGGGGCAAGGGGGATAGGTGTGGGTGGCAGAGGTGGGAGGGATGTTTTCATCAGCAGAGCATAGCTCCTTTGGTCCTGGACCAGTTCCCAGAGGCAAAATAAATTCAGGATAGTATCTGTAAAGTGTGAATCTCCATGTGATGTGTGTGAGCATACACACTGGGTGTATGGTGGGTAGGTGTCTGTGTTTTTGCTCTGCCTGTGAGCTGTGGATGTGGATGTAGTGGTTCCGTGGCAACTTGTGACAAATGTGGTGGTGGTTTGCATACATATAATACAGATATGTGTCATCTGTATAGTGTACACCTTTGCAATCTATGGCTCTGTGTGGGGTGTGTGGACATGTTTGGGGGGATGTATACCTGTGTAGCAATGGCTTTTTTTTTTTTTTTTTTTGGTACCAGGCATTTAACTCAGGGGCACTCAACCACTGAGCCACATCCCCAGCCCTATTTTTATTTTATTTGGGGACAAGGTCTCACTGAGTTGCTTAGCTTCTTCATGTTGCTGAGGCTGGCTTTGAACTCGTGATCCTCCTGCCTCAGCCTCCCAAGGCACTGGGATTACACGCATGCGCCACCATACCTGGCAGCAGTGACTTTTTAATAAAAGTCCAAATGTTGGATTGTAAAGCACCATTTCATCCATGGTCCTTAAATGCCAGTTCCTAGACCATTTGCTTCAGAGTCACATGGGGAATGTGTTATAAACATCCTCAGGCCCCATTCCAGAATCTGTCAGAATCTGCAGGGGTGGGGCCTGGCAATCTGGATTTTAATGTGCACTTCAAGTGATTTGCAAAGCTGTTTGAGGAACACCAATCTGGGTCAACCTCTTCATTTTTTCTTTAGAAGAAACAGAACTGCAGAAGGTATATAGTTGTCCTAGGTCAGAGGGCTATTAAAAGGAAGAACCAAGACATGATGCAAGTCTTCCAAAACTTAATGACTTAGTGCTCACCCATGTATCCTGTATGTGCATACATCCATACTCAGTATGTTAAAGGGGACCAGATGGATCTGGTGTAGATGCTGACTGATGGGGGCTAAAATTTCCTCTGGGGTCCCAGCTTTCTTGACCTTGTTCTTCTTGTTACATTGTATTTCCTCCTCCTTGGGGGAAATCCTGAAACTGTTGCATATCAATCCTAAAGATTGATGTTGGCAGCCAGGGACCCTCATTTACCTAGCCAGTCTTCCAGCAATTCATCCATTTTTGGATGCTTGCTGAGCCTTGTTGTATGCCAGGTGCTGGGCACAGATGTGCAATGGACACAAAGGCATACTATCTAACTTTAGAAAACTTCCACTCTAGTGGAGAAGACAAACAGAAATAAGTAAGCAAGTAAAGGAATAAGTATATAGTATTAGTTACACATTGTGATAAGCCCCACAAAGAACTGTACTAGGTAGGGCAATATAAAATAACAACGTGGGACTTCCTTAGATAGGGCCATGGGAGGCCTGCCTGGGACACTGATTACTTTTCCCACCTCCCCAGTCTGAAAGTGAGCCCCCAAGGTTTTCTGAGCCTTGCTTGAGAAATTCCTGGATCTGGGTGGGGGATTTGGGCTGAGTACTGGCTGAGGACTGGTGCTGAATTGCTGACCTCTCTCCGGCATGGAGGATAACAGAGTCTCCTCTACCTAAGCAGTCCCCAAAGATAGGCAGAGCCGGGGAGAAGCAGGGGGAGCAAAAGGGAGCCCAAATCCAGGCTGTTCCATTGCATGGGATGGGGGTCGAGTCTAGAACCTTGTGGCCATACTGAATGTTAGAAAGGAGGCAGTCCCTGGGGCTGGGGTTGTGGCTCAGTGGTAGAGCGCTTGCCTAGCATGTGTGAGGCACTGGGTTTTATTCTCAGCACCCCATATAAATAAATAAATAAAAAATAAAGGTCCATCAACAACTAAAAATATATTAAAAAAAAAAAAAAAAAAAAGGAGGCAGCCCCTCTCCAGGAGCTCCCAAACACCACCCCATTCTTGACCCTCCTGCCTCACTTTCCTTTCACCTCATTTCATTCCCTTTTTCCCAGGTCTCAGTCCCCCCAACTGGGAACCTCTGTGCCCAGTTCCTCCCCTCTGAGCCTAGTCTGGCTGCTTCTGTGGCCACTGGGATTTATTTACCTGGTTCAGGAATTACCAAGGATAGAAGGGGTCAAGGCTTAGAGAGGACCTGGGCCTTAAGAAAGAGGACAGGGCTCAAAAGAGGGCTGAGGCTGGCCCTGCAGGACCCAGAATAGTAGAGGGTGTGGAGAGGACCTGGACCCAGATGACCCTTTGGTTGGGTTCTTCGGAACCTCTTGTAAGCCCTTGGCATCTGCTTCTCAAACTGGGTGAGCCTCTAAGAGAGACAGAAGGGTCTGGTTCAAGCCACCTGCTCTGCATCTGCTAGAAGGAAATGCCCCCTTGGGTCCACCTGCAGCCCTGCCCCTTCACCCTCTCTCAGGGGTTAACTTTCACATTAGGAACTTGGGTGAAAAGTTCCTCCCCTAGGCCAGCAGCCTTCAGACTCTCTGGCCTCCAATCTCTCCTCTGTAGAAGTTTTGCCCGGCAAACCCAGAGCTTCCAGCAGGAAGATGCAGCCCTTGCCTTGGAGGAGCCCTCAAGTAAGAGAAGTGGGGCGGGGGTCTGCTTTCCTGCTCTTCCATGCTGCTAAGGCTCTCTTCCACCTGGGTCTCTCTCTTCAGACTGCTGGGTGCCCTCCCAGACCTTCCCTGCAGGAGCTGCACAGCAGGCTTCTAATGAGGAGTGCTCTGGGCTATAATTCCGTCCCCACCCTGTCTCCACACCACTTAACTTTTCCCGCATGTTGCTTTCAGGGAATGGAAACCCTGGTGGTCAGAAACCTGGGGCCTTCAGGGCCAACTTCAGGAGCTGGGGATAATAAGGAAACCCAAGGGATAAAATTCCTCTTGGGTTCAGCTGAACTCCCTGCAGAGCCCATTCCAAGAAGCCCAGCTCCGGCTCCTGCGGTAACATCCCCGCGCCCCCCAAGAAGTCCCCCCCCCCCCCCCCGCCACTCCCTAGGATGGCCGGAGGAGCAGGGCAGGCTGGGAGTTACAGGTTCGGAAAGAGTCGGGGTGGGGGAATTCGGCGACTGGGCTGCAACCGTCTTGTTTTGCTTGCCCCACAAACCTGCACGTCCGGGGCATCCGCTGCACCCTCCGGGGCATTCAGGTTGTAGAACTGCTCTCAGAATGACAGACTGGTGGCACCCGGTTGGGGCAGGGGGTGGGAGGGTGAAGGGGGGAGCCCCAGGCAAGGGGGAGCTGGAGGGTTAAAAATAGCAGCAGCCGGGTTTCGGTTAGCAAATGTGGAGGCGGAGAGCTGGAGGCGGGGCGGCGGCAGCAAACAGGGCTGTGCTTCCCCGGTCCCGGGAGTGAGTCACGGTGGAGACGCCGAGGAGGTGAGGGCACAGCACAGCACCCCTCCCGGACGGGCGAGGGGCTGCGCGCGCAGGCAGGGTCCCCAGGGGCCCAGAGCTAAAGGGGGTTGTGACTGTCTCTTCCGGGCCTTCAGGGCGGTCTTGAGAGCTGGGCCAGGGGCATTGTGTGATATGGGGGAAGGAGTATGCCATTCTGAGTCCCTGGACCCGGGTTTGAATCCCAATGGAATGGCCGTGCAAGGATGCGGAGAGCACTAAGCCTCAGTATCCAGACTTTCCCCCCATCATTTGCCAGTGAAACACTTGGTGGATTCTGAAGTACCCTACAGATGTTAATTATCACCTCAAACCCCTGTGTGCCCAAAGCTTGACAGGAGGCCTTCCTGTAAGGATGTTATGGGGAGGATGGATGGTGTTGGCAGAATCCCTGTTTCTCCTGCAAGCAGTTAAACATGACCTTGGGCACCTTCCTCTCTGTGCCTCAGTTTCTTCATCAGTAATGTGAAAATAATTATAGTTTCAATCTCATGGAGTTGCTATAAAGATTAAAGGAAACTGGGTGTGGTGGCATACGCCTGTAATCCCAGCTGAGGCAGGAGGATTGAAAGTTCAAGGTCAGCCTCAGCAATTTAGTGAGGCCCTGAATCAAAATAAAAAATGAAAAAAAAAAAAAAAAAAGCCTGGGGATGTAGCTCAGAGGTAAAGTGTTCCTGGGCTCAATTCCCAGTACCAAAAAACAAACAAAAACCCACTTAAGATTAAAGGGAATAATGTAAGTAAAGTTAGTTCCATGCCTGGTTGCCTGGTATGAAGTCAGTGTACACTGGATACTCATCATTATTATTGATGTTATTGTTCATATTTGTGAAGGTCAGGGACAGGGAATGTTGAAGACAAGAAGAACAGAAACTTGGGCCCAGCCCCAGTTCACAGAAAAAACCAGGCCAAATTCCCTGCTCCAGATTCCTCCACCCATAAGGGCCTGGAACAGCAGGAGGCTGTAGCCAGAAGTCACAGGGTGGACCCCTGCTTCTCTTGTTAACTCCCTTCCCAGTGAAGCAGGGTGAGGGGGGACCCCCTGGCCCTTGGGAGGGGCTGCTATTTCAGCTGGGGGTGGGGCTGGGATAGGCCACCCCAATTGCTCTGCTATGGGGTACCTTGCCAGCCTTTGCTGCAGTGACCTTTATTTTAGCTCTGTGGTGACAGCTTCTAAGAACATGAAGTAGAGGAGGGTGGGCAGGTTAGTGACGGCAGCAGTGAGTATTCCCAGCACATCAGCCCTGGAAGAGGCATGAGGCATTTCTTTCAGGAAATGATCATTATTCAGCCGACAGGCATTCATTAAGTAAGGCCTGACTTTATGCCTAGCCTGGGCTAGGCCCTCAGCATGATTCAGAAAAGGCAGAGGACACTAGGTTTTAGATAACGTGGAACCTCAGAGGATACTGGGTCCAAGAAAATATGGAGGTGAAGGAAGTCCTGTGGCCTAGTTCTCACGGGAACCTGAGGTCAGGTGTTTGCTCCCATGGGCTGTACCATCTTTGTGCGCATATGCCTGCATAGGTACACTGCACTTATTGCAGAGGTACTTTATGGGCAGTGTAGATAGCAGACAACACAGAGTCGAAAACCTTGAGAAATAAAAAGCGTAACACACTGCAGTCAGAGATGACTACTGTAGGCCCTCTGTGCACACCTTTACATTCTTATGTCCCTTTTTAGGTTATTCTTTTTACCAAAATGAGATCACACTGCACATATTCTGTTTTTGTTTGCTTATTTCAGCGATCTCCTTTTCTCATTGCAGTTAAATTTCATCCCATCAGGTCCTCAGTTGGCCAGATATTGTCCATAACAGTTGGTTTCTCCAAATCAGTGCCAGGGTCATGCATCTGTTTGTTGAATTCCCTGAAAGCTGTGTAAGCAGCCTAGCTGGATATGCGATCTGGAAAAATCTCCTCTGACTAAGCGTCAAGGGCCCTGACTACACAAGAGAAGCAGTCACCTGGAGAATCTCCCTAAAAGACTTCTTCCATTTTCCAAAAATAGGCAAAAAGAGGGGCTATTAAGGCATCACGAGATTGAGACCTCTAGGGTATTAACTGTCATTAATATTAATGTGACATCCCTGTGAGTGCCAGCATTCTGAGTTTGTTGCAGTTCCTTTACTGAGTGTCCTACTGAGTGTCTACAGGGTTGCCTCTGCCTTTCCCTGCCATTTGGCTGTGTCCCTAGTCCCCAGGAAGCTGCCCTGAAGGTAGTTGCTCCCTTCTGCCTCTACCCCATCCACCTGCCCAAGATTTGCCTGAATGTGAGACCTGGGTGTGAGAGAGAGGCCACATCTTTCCGAGAGAACTCACGCTGAGTACCACTCCACTAGTGACTTGCTCCAGTTATGCAACTCAAATTTTCTACAGGACTTGACAGTTTCCAGAGTGCTTGCATAGCCTGTGATCCTCCAAGGCAGCCCTGGGAGGTCTGCTAGTTTACTCGTAGCCTACTGGAATCAGCTACAGGAAAGACAATAAAATGTTAAAATGTACATTTGAAAAGCAGGGAAAATACAAGATGAAAAAGGAAGTGAAGATGGGGGAGGTGCCTCCTGGAGATGAGAGGTGTGTGAGGGACATGGACCAAGATTATGATATGTTTTTATTTTTGTTATTGTTGATATTTTTTGGATGGAGCACAGCACACTCTGTAGGAACATGCTGATGCTGGGAGTCACACCCTTGGATTATTTTGTCCCTTCTGGGGCCTCATATTATCATCTACTAGGAGGTGGGCTGAGTTAACTGTACACATCAGTGTATTGATTATGACCTTAGGTTCTGTAGTTCCAGTTGCCCCATGCACCATCCATGTGACCTTGGCATTCTCTCGCATTTTTATTTTTTGTAGTGCTAGGGTTTGAACCCCAAGCCTTGTGCATGCTAGGTAAATCCTCTACCACTGATTACACCCCTAGCTATCACAGATTATTTAACCTCTCTAAGCCTCAGTTTCTTCCTTGGTAATAACAGTATCCACCTTACAGATCTGTTGTGAGACCTACGTGAGATGGTTCAAGTGAAATGCTTAGTGCAGTGACCAGCACACTATTAGCAATTAATACATGGCCATTAATACTGATCTTAATTAATAATTAGGATAATATAATCATTATTAATATTAGAACTTACTGGTCTCCCCAGCAGTCTTGTGAATGGGCTGGCTGGTCTTTGGGTGGCACAGGCTGAGAGAAACCAAAGGCGGACATCTCTTGGCTCATGGTACAGCAGGGAGAGGCAGACAGGAGTAGGATACACCCAGGAAGGAGGGTCTGGCCCCAGGGAGCCAACCAGGAGAGCAAGGGAATGCATGTAAGACCTCAGAGGGGAGAAGGAGCCGCCCTGAGAGGCAACCCTAGGGCGGTGACTGTGCTTCCTGTTGGGGCAAGCACTTGAGAAAGACTGGCTCAGACTGGCTGCTAAGAGGGAGCAGCTGGTCTAAGTGGGGTGCCATAGGGTGGGGGAGGGGAAGAGACTAAGGCAGAAGCTGATGGACCTAAACTCTTATTCCCATATTATCATGGGGCCTCAAACCTTGCCTGCTCAGGATGTTTTGCTTATGATAGGAAAGATGATGGTTAGACTTAATGGTGAACTTCTTATCTTAGGGATTGAAGATACTGGAGCAGGGGAGTTGAGGGTAAGAGCATTTGAATCCAGGAATTTCAGATTCAAGGGCAGCCTGGACGAGGGGAGCCTGCTTGCTCAAGAATTCCCTAAGTGGGCAGGGCAGTGGGGACAGGCCTAGTTATAATAAGGAGGCAGCCATGGTCATAGAAAGTGAATGCAGGCTTGCCAGGCCTGGCACCCCAGGAAGCATCTGTGCCCTCCCCCCACAACGGAGGGAAGGCCGAGGGGTGGTCTGAGAGACCTGGGAGGTGGCAGGGCCTGCAAGGCCACTGGTTTTCTTTGCCTGAGGACAGCAAAGGCTATCCAGAGAGTGCCAGGCCTAGGAACCACATCCACACGCAACTGAGAAGTGGCCCAGCACTCCTGGCCTCAGGTCTCCTTCCAGGAGGAGAGGCCACCAAGAGTGGAACAGAGATGGGATGGGGAACCAGAAGCTAGGAAGAATGCTTTCCCACCCCAAGGGAGCTCAAGCTGCCACTGCCATGGTTACCTCTGCTTCCTGTTTGATTCATCTCAAACAGCAGAAGTGAGGGGGGCGGGTACTGGCTCCCAGCTCAGGCCGCCGCTGCGTGGGGCTGTTTACAACAGCCGCTTGTGGGATTCCCAGAAAGAGACTCCAAACCGGACATCCTGCGGCTGCAAAATACCCAGGTGTCAAGAGCTAAAAATAGCTGCCACAGGGCCTCAGCCACCCAGAGGTGATGGGGAAAGGGGCATGCTCACAGTCGAGGCTGAAGGGTGGCCTGCAGCCTGCACATCCAAGCTCTACTCTCTGGGTGCACAGCTGTGGAACCTACAGGGCCTCCTGCCCCTTTGCCTTGGTTGACAGGAAGCTTCCATCTAGGTAGGCTGACATTCCAGGCTGCTCACCTACCAGCTGAACTTCTGCCTCAAGGGCCAGCTGGCCCCTCTGTCTGTCCAGAGAAACCATGCCGCTTGCTTTGGGATGCTAATGAGATTCTCAGAGGGACTTGGGAGCTTCTAGAAAAAGGACCTGGCAAGGAATCCAAGAACTGGGAATATGGAGCTGGTGCTCTTCTAAAACCCAACCTGTTGCCAGCCCTTGTTCTCAGCATGCAGTCCCAAATCACTGCTAGGTTTCTGCAAGTCAGCAGTTGCTGTAAGTGTTTCTTCAAGGTTGCCTTCAAGGGCACCCAGAGCCCAGAAGGGCAGCTGCTGCCCTCTCACCTGTAGCAGGCCTAGGGATTGCCACTGGCACAGAGTTTTGGGGAGCTTTGAGATCTTCCCATTTTTCCCTGTGCCCATGAAGGGCTAGCATTTGTCCTATGCCACCCCACCAGAGGGGAATGGAAGTGCTAGAGAGAAGAGTGGAATGTTTTCCTTGAGAATATGGATTCTGGAGCTGCTCTGTGTCATGTGACCTCAGACAAGTTATTTAACACAGTCTGCTCATGTGTATAATGGGGATAAAAACAGTAACCACCTCATAGGCTTGTCATGAGGGTTATATAACCTAGCAAATGTGCACCAGAACAGCTCGTGACACATGGTGAAGTTTTAGCCTGTAGAGGTTCAGGTAGGGCTGGAGGGTTGCTCGTTGATAGAGCATGTGCTTAGCATGTGTAGGGCCCTGGGTTCAATCCCCATCACCAAAGCAAAAGTTCAAGTGGATGAGAAAGGGAAGAGACTGTACTTAGTAGATGTGGGGGAGAAGAGATTGGGCCGGGGAAGCATCCAGGAGAAAATGGTCTGTGGTAGACGGAGCAGGGGAGTGGGAACTAGGCACCCAATGACTAATGGCAGAAGGAGGCCACGTGCAGGTTCAGGAGGCGAACCTTAACAATCACTGCTCTGAGGGAATAGCCCCACGTGCTGGGTGCCTCTCAGCCGGCACTGCTGAGCTCAGCTGGCCTCTTCCAGTAGGTGTTCTTATCTCCTGATGGCAGATAGGGCTGCCAGGCTTGACCAAGTTAAATTGTGTTGCTGGCTCTCCTGCCGACCTCAAAACCAGTGACCTCTATGCAGTGGACCCTCACTTCCCGCACAGTTTGTAGCCTGCCAGGCTTCATGCGGCAGGGGTTTCCAGCCCAGTCTCAGCCCCTGGGTTCTGGGTAAATCTGAGCAAGAAGCAGTTTAGTACCAAGATAGTGATATAGAAATTTTTGGAGGAGAAACACAAGAAACTATTAGGGCTGGAGGATAGTTCAGGCCTAGCATGCATGAGGCCCTGGGTTTGATCCCTAGCAACTGTTTAAAACAAAAAAGAAAGAAGCTGTTACAAAAGACTGGTTCTAGGAGGTGGTATGAGTGAGGAACTGAGATTTTTGTCTTATACTTTTAGATTCTGAATTTTTTAGTTATTGGTGCTTGGTAATTATACATAATGGTGGGATTCATTATGCCATATTCCTATGTGCATGTAACATAATTTGATCAATCTCATTCCCCAGTTATCCTCTCTTTCCCTCCCCTCCTCCCTCTTTGTTGATTCTCTTTGTTGATTCTCTTTGTTGACTCTACTGATCTCCCTTTTATTATTATTATTATTATTTTTTGAATTTTCTAAGTATTTCTAAGTAGTACATTTTAACAAATATTTAAGGGCTATATTTGAAACTCCTTGAAAGTAAGGACCAAGTTCCATTCATATTTTCTTCTCTTCAGCCCCAACATCAGTGGCCTCCTATGAAGGGAATTAGCACCTACATTTGGGATCCATTACTTGCACTGGTGTGTCGTGGTTGGGCCTGGCCTGCCTGACCTCTGACTTGCTCTGTGGCCGTGACCTAGCATCTTCCCCTTGCTCTTTCCTCCTCTGCCAAGTGAGAAAGCATCAGCCTGAATGACCTCCAAGGCACCCTCAGCTCTTAGTGTGCTCTCGTTCTGTGAGCCAGATGCTGAGAAGAAGGGCAGTTCTTCCATGCTCAGGCCTCGCTGAGTCGCAGACGTCTGGCTATCACAATGTTCTTCTTCTGTTAGTTTATTCTTGGATCTTTCTGAAGTCATATCACCTTTTCTGCCAGCCACCTTGTGGAGGCAAATTTTGTCCCTCCTGTGCCAGGAACAGAGACTCTGAGGCTGCTGTGAAGAGGGTCAGTCCTGAACCCAAGGATCCTAACTTCCTACCACTGCCTGCTTTCTCCTAGCCTTTCCATTGTTTCCTTTTCAGATAGTCAGGAGTCCTGGGAGGTAGGAACAGCTTGAACAATGACATCAGAGACATTAGGAGAAGGCATTTGGGTGGCAATACTCCTAGAAAATACTGTACCTCAACACAAGGTCCGAAACCCCTGGGAGATAAGGGGTCAGCGAGGCTCAGTCTTCTGGCCACCTCTGTAGGCCTGTATGGGGTAAAGTCACAGCTGCTGGGCAGGTAAGCCCCAGGCTGGGGCCTGAGGCAATAAGGTAGGAGCAGTGGGGAACCTAGCATGTTTCAGGTGCTCATGGGGTAGACTGTGGTGCTTATGTCTACTCTGAAGGTAAACAAGGGCTGTGAAACTTGCAGGGTCAGGGATTCTGAGACTCTTGGTTCTGGGTGAGATCAGGTTCTCTGGTTTAGGAAGGTGACTTGGTAGGCCAAGATATCCCACGCTGAGTAAACTGTGTTCTAACTTTACTGCAGTTGCTTCCAAAGAAGGTAGAAATGAGGAGTAGTCAGGATTCCAAAAAAGAGAGCTTTCCGACCTGTAGAGAGCTGTGTGGAGAAGAGTCCAACCCTGGGCAGTGAGTGTTCTTGGTCCCTCGGGTCCATTTACTTCTCATTTTATTTTGGTCTGACCCCAAATGAGTGGTTAACAGCCCTCTAAGAGAGGCAGTGAGGCCAACGAGAAGCGGGGGGTGGGGGGGTGGTGGTGCAGTTCTCAAATCCAAGCCAGAACTTGAATGCAGGATATTCACTTTCTCATTTTAGTTGGCTACTAATGGGAGCCATGAGATGCTTTTTCTCTTTCTGGGACACAAAGAGAGCTGTTCCAAAGGTCTTGCCTCTGTTGTTGTATTCTGAACTTGAAGGTCTTCAGCACAGAGCCAGGGAAGGAAAGGAGAAGCAAGACTTTTTTTCTAGGAAGTGCTTTTGGAAGCAGTACCTTTGCCAACACACACACACACACACACACACACACACACCTTTTCTGAACAGAGTTGATGTCATAGATCACCACCATGAAACATCCCTTTTGGGCCTGGTAACAAATACCACAGAGTTCAGGGTCATTAATTTTTCTTCTATCCAGAGAGTGCATGGTGTCCAGAGTCTGTGGTTACCAGGCAGAGAGGCACAGAAGACCTGGCTCTGCTCCCAAGCGTGAAGGCTGCTAACCAGTCCTTGGGCAGGGACCAGAGGGAAAGTGGGAGAGAATTCTCAGAAGGCAGGGGACTTGAGGGCTGACATTGTCTCTGAGAGTATACCAGGAGCCAGTCCAGAAACCTCTCTTGGGGGACCAGGTACCATAGAAGAAAGAAGAGGTCCTAGGACATTCAGGGTGGGGGTTACCATGTCATGGGGAGGAGAGCCTGCCTCTGGCATAAGTGCTCCCTGGGGATCACAAACTTTGAGAAATAGCCATACCATGTCTTAGCTAGGGAGTCAGGAGACAGTCATTGTATTCAACTCACCCACTACCAGCAGGGTCTACCTTGTGCCCAGCAAGGTATCAGGGACAGATGGCACTACCCTGACAAATCACACCACCAGGGCCATGATTAGTGAGGCAATGGCAAATCTGTGGGAAGTGAGAAGAGGTCAGGGAGATCCTCAAGATGGGATGGGCTTAGACAGAATTTGAATAGGTGGGGTGGCATGTCCTGACTGAACTCTCTCATCAACCAGTGGAAGCTAATGGGGCACTAGTGTTTGAGGGCACGGTGGGAGTCCCCGTGCCTGGTGCTGACCCTCCCTCACAGTGCCTGCCTGCAGGGAGTTCTCCTTTTTCAGCTTCTGGAAGAGGAACTGCCGCTGTCCCTGAGGCACAGGTCCGAAGCATACCACCTGCTGCTTGCCCTTCAGAAAATATATCTTTCTATCCAGGTCTGGCCCAGGTATCCACCAAATGCCCCCCTCCAGCTAGCCTCCTGTCCCTTGTCCCTGAGCTGAGATTGCAGAAGGGAAAGGTGTCTACCTTGGATGGGTAGCCTTAGGACTCACCTCTGTCTTCTTTTATCAGCCCAACTCTGGGGTATCTGTTGCCAACCAACGCAGGGCTCTACTCTAGGATCCTGGGTTCTGATGGGGTAGGAGGCCAGAAGTAGACTTAGGAGCCTAGGAGAAATAGCCACTTCCAAAAGGAAAGACTTCTAGCTCAGATTATCTAAGGAGAATGAGGTGGATCTCTTCTCTGGGGCAACAGAAGCAAATGGACATAGGATGAGGCAGTAGGAGGAAAGAGGTCCTCACTTTGGGGTCCTTAGGCTGTACAATCCAGATTCAACCACTTTACAGGACTTCACAGGTTCTACCAGAGGTGGCCTGACCTTCAGGCCATTACCCAGTCAGTCTCCGACTGTGGAAATTTTCTCTTCCCACCTGCTCCTTTCTTCTCAAACCTGGAAGGTCTGTTGGCCACTGCTTCTCTTCTCCAGGCCTGGTCTCCTTGCTGGCCTCCTGAGCCCTCTGCTCCCCCTTCTCCTTCCAACCTGCTTCTTTCCCTTCAGTCTAAAGAAGCCTGGTGCAGCTGCCCAGGGAAGATTGTATCTGGCTGCATCAGGGCAGGCTGAGGGCATTGTTGGGTGAGCCGGGACCTCCTTAAGCTCTTGCTGTGGACTGGGCCCAAGTGTCTGAGGGTATCTGAGTCACTCTGGGTAGTTGACTGAAGAAGAGGGAGCTGGAAATCCTTCTCAGCCAGCATGCAGCAGCAGGGAACCTCTCTGGCATGGACCTCTCTACTACCTTGCCCCTTCCCTGCCCCCTCCCAGCGCTTCTTCACTCCATCTCTCTTCTCTCTACAGATGGGACCCAGGTGAGCCCGGGTGCCCACTGCCTCAGTCCTCCTGGCACAGGTAAGAGTCAGGCCTGAGGGAGACTGTGGGGAGGGGGGTGAGAAGTGGATGGAAGGAACATAAGAGGTGTGAGGACTCGGGTTGAAAAGCAGGGATCTGGCTAATAGGCTACTTGGGAAGTTGGGGTTCCAGTGGAGGGGGCAAAGTTAGGGTTCCAGAGGAGAGGTGAGAAATGGAATCAGAGGCACCTCTGCATCCAGGCTGGTTGCAGTACTGGGAAGCACAACAGGAAAAGGAAAGACAGGATGCTCTTCTTGTCCTGACTGGGTTTAGAGAAACAGGAAAGAAAGTAGGAAGCTAATATTTATTCTCGGACCCCTGCCCCATATCAGGCACTGGGTAAGGTGTGTCCTTGTTTGTTGACTCCTTTGGTTCTCACACTGACCCTGCAGGGAGGGCATGGTAGAGCTTGAGGGATGGGAAGATGCCCCAGGCTGCTCCACTGGAACAGAAAAGACTTCCCTCGCCTTGGTGAGATGGTTCTCTCCCTAGTCCTCCCTGCTGGCCCACACCTCCTCTGCTGTTAGGCCACTCAGGGAAGGATCCAAGTGGACCTCCTATTGGTGCTTAGGTTTAGGACAGGCCCACAGGGCTAGGTCAGGACTGGAGGTCTGAGCCTTCCCTTCCTTAACGATATCCCATATACACCAAGGGCCTACTCAGTGCAAAATGCATAGCCTGATGCCTAGTAATTCAGTATGGCAGGGAGAATGGAACCCAGGATCCTTGCTTCAGTCCCAGCTGTCCAAAAGCTTACAGGCAGGTTGGGGAGATGGAACACACAAATGAAAGGAGAGAAAAAAATAGTAGAATATAATATGTGAGGAGTGTCCAATGACAGGAGCCTGATTTATGAGTTCATCCATTCATTCAAGAATCCTTAGTGAGCCCCGTCACTGTGCCAGGGTATGTTCTGAAGCATTTTAGGAGGGATACAGAGATTTATTTATTGATTTTTCCAGGTACTATTCTAGTCCTAGCAATAAAGAACAATTCACAAAACCAAGTCACTGCCCTTGGAGCTTAGCTCAGGTGTGAGACTGCCCGCCAAGTGCTTATCCTGCCAGGGAGCAGTGAACTTAAAGTCTCAGAGGGAGGGACTCTGGGTCCAAGAAGGAGGAAAGACTCCAGTTGGGCTTTGAGCCATGGGTGGGATTTGAAAAGGTAGAACTTTGGTGTGAGGACAGCACTAATAGGAGGACATTGTGAAAAAAATTCAGAGGACAAAAGAAACATGGGCTTGTAACAGGGTGGTTGATAGCTGAGGAGGAGGGTTTGTGTTCAGATGTAGAAGACCGAGTTGAGAGAAGCCAAGTTAGGACCAGATTATAGAGCCCTCAAATACTAAATCACCCTGACAGGCTCTGTGGGGCTCCAGGAAGAGCCCTTCCTAAGTTCTCAGCAGCCTTCTGCTCAGTAGGTGGTGGCGGTCCTGAGAGTAAGAAATGGGACCACTATTGGGGGCTGCTCCTACCCTATGTGTGACTGAAACCACTGTCCTTAGATCTGGGTAGCTGACTGTGGTCTCCCCTAAGCCCTGTATCATTAGGGGTGTCACCCCAGGAAGTCAGTACGCCAGATCTGGGAGGACTGAGACCTTTCATAGGGCAGGCGTGTGTTGGCATTGGAGACCCAGACTCAACTAGAATGGGACTCTGGACTCCTTGAGTGGCCACATGTGTAAGGGCTGAGGGCATTGAAATTGTGCATTGTCTACTATGGCCACATCTGGATGCACGCCCATCTCCTCAGATCTCTTGTTATCTGGAGAGTTGTAGTGGGTGTCTTTGCTTGGCCCCTCTTGGGTCTGTCTCATAGTATTGAAGTGATGCCCCTTAGTGACAACCTACTGCAAGCCCCTCTTCCTTTGTCCAGCAAGAAACCCCCTCCAAGGGAGGTGACTTCCTGGAAGTTGGCGCAAAGCAGAGCACTGGCTTCTGCAAGACTGGAACCATTCTCACTGCACTCCTAGCTGGGTGACTTTGGACTGGCCTTTTATCTTTGGGCCTCAGTTTCTTCATCTAGCATAACAGAGTAGTAATAACAAGCTCCCAGGACAGGTGGGGGCGATGAGGTGAACAGGTTTTGCAGACTCTCATGTACTTGGTGCACTACAGATGTTAAGATCATGATTAGTAGTGGTTGGGTTGGGCCTGGAGGCTGCATTTCCTGACTCCCTGACTGGTGTTTTGCCAGATACTTTTCCAGTCTCCCTCAGCCCCAGGCCCATAGGACAGCTGTGACCGCTCTATAAAGAGATGCCTGAAGGAGGCCTCTCTGGGGAAGTTTCCCTCATTGTGTACCCTGTAGTGGGGCTGGCCTGCTCCCACCTCCTCCTGCTTCCCCTTTGCCAGGATAATCCCCTGCTGCAGCTCCACCTCCCAGCATCTTAGTGTTGCTGACTGCTCAGTGCAGCCTGGCCCAGCTGGCTGTGCTGGCATTGACCCTGGTCTGGTGGCTAACTATAAATAACCCCTGCACCCACGGGCTTGGCAGGGTGCTTCTGGTGTGGGTGCAGAGGACACTGGAGAAGAGGCAGCTGAGCCTGCTGTCCTCACCAGGCCAGGTCCAGAGCTGGCCTGGAGGGGCCGGGATCAGGCTCTATGAGCATGTGGGCCTGGCGAGCTGAGGGAAGCTGCACTGGGAACAGTGTTCTGCAGGTCCAGGATGATCAGACAGGGCTGGCGGTAGGCCCCAGCCATTCCTTCTAATTCCTAGGACTCAGGACAGAGCATGAGAGGTGGCAGCTGAGGGTCTTTGTCTGATCTCTACTAATGAGCATAGCCTGTTAGAGGGCAGCTGGGCAAACCCCCTCATTCCAGAGGGAAGGAAGCGAAGGAGAGGGTGGAGCCTAGAATGTACCACCATAGTGATGCAGTATCAGTAAAGCCCCATAGCCCTCAACCCAGGCCTGGGGAGGAGTGGTCAATGCAGAGCACAGCTGTAGAGTGGCTAGGCAATTTTATGACTCCCTTTTCTACAGGCAAAATAGAGTCGATAGCACTTACTTGCAGGCGAGGATTAAGAGAGAAAAGGCCCCTTGAGGTGTTTTGCTATTGTAGAGTCTGCCTGAGGAGGCTGTGACCAAGTCCCTGCAAACCAGCTTTCTAGTGACCCTGCCTCCTCTGACCATAGGCTGCCCCACGCCCTGTGCAGACACGCCAAGCCCTCAGCTTCAGCCCATGGACCTGCGAGTGGGCCAGCGGCCCACAGTGGAGCCCCAGCCAGAGCCCACACTGCTGGCCCTGCAGCATCCCCAGCGCCTGCACCGCCACCTCTTCCTAGCGGGCCTGCAGCAGCAGCAGCAGCAGCAGCAACAGCAGCAGCAACAACAGCGCACAGCCGAGCCCATGAGGGTAAAGATAGAGCTCCCTGCACATGCCCTCCCTCCCTCCCTCCCTGCAGCCTCCTCCACCCCAGTCTCAGGCCTCTGCTCCTGCTTCTTCTTGGGCTGCTGGCCCCACCCACAGCTCTCAATGGACCCACCGATGATGCCTGAGTTGCAGGGGACACAGCAGGAGCAAGAGCTGCGGCAACTTCTCAATAAGGACAAGAGCAAGCGAAGTAAGGATGGGCTCTCTGCCCGCCCCCACCTGGGTGTCCATGACTGCGCTTGGATCTGGGAAGCATTAGATGGGAGGGTCACAGCTGCTGGGTCACTCTCTGCTTGCCTGTGAATGGAGGCGGTTATGGGGCTGTCTGCAGGCTTCATGGGAGAAGTGAGGCCTCAGGCTTGTCTTTTGCCTGAGGAGTTCCTGGGACAACGTGTACTAGAGATGTGGACAGGGCAATGGGCAGAGAATGTGCCAGGAGGCCACTTGTTTCCCCTCTCCTAGACCACTTCTGACCCTTTGCCCTACAGGCGCTGTAGCCAGCAGCGTGGTCAAGCAGAAACTGGCAGAAGTGATCCTAAAGAAACAGCAAGCAGCCCTGGAGAGAACTGTCCATCCCAACAGCCCCAGCATTCCCTACAGGTAGCTCCTTGTCCCTACCTGTCCCTCAGGTTCCTCTCACAAATCCTTCCTCCCTCCATATTGACCTGTCAGCCCCCTTTGAGGAAAGGCCCAGGGCCCGTCACTGATCCATCACCCTTTATATACACATAGTGCACCTCCAAACACACCTCAACTGATATCTGCCTTCTCTCCCTTAATTACCTCCCTTACCCCATCTGAGGTCCTTCTTTCTTTCTTTTTCTCCCCTGCCCCCAATCCTGGCTTTCTTCTTCTGTACATGAGTCCCTCTCTCTTTATGTTTTCCCTTAAGCACAAAAATATCTTAGTTCCTAGAGCAGGTTTATGTTGCAGGGGACTAAGTCCTCAGTGGGCCTGTCACCAAGCACCCAAACTCTAGCTTCTATGCCTAGATTGGAGGTCTGCATTGTGGCTGCTGCGTATCATGTGTGGCCCACTGCTGCCACCTGGAGATGGCTCCCATTCTTGCCTGGCCCTGTCATGGCTGCCTCCCTGGCAGGTCCCGGGGCCCACACTCAGGAAGGCAGCTCTGCAGAGTGAGGTCTCTGTGGACCTTTGGGTGTCCACCCCTCTGAAGCACCTTGGCACTCACTCCACAGAACTCTTGAGCCATTGGACACAGAAGGAGCTGCCCGCTCCATGCTCAGCAGCTTTTTGCCTCCCGTTCCCAGCCTGCCCAGTGATCCCCCAGAACACTTCCCCCTACGTAAGACAGGTGAGCTGGACAGACAAGATAGAAACTCTTCAGATTAGGGTTAGGGGAAGGGCCTTGAATTTGGGTCAGGAGTGCAGAGCCAGCGGGGCTGGGAGTGCTGGGCTGGGCAGGAACAGTATGCTGTGGGGTGTCCTCTCTGGCTCTGCCTTCTCTTAGAGATGACTGGGAAGGAAGGGACTGAAGGGCAGAGGAGAGAAGGGTGGCTGGCATGGGACTTGAGTAATGCTGGTACTCCCCGCCAGTCTCTGAGCCCAACCTGAAGCTACGCTACAAGCCTAAGAAGTCCCTGGAGCGGAGGAAAAACCCACTGCTTAGAAAAGAGAGTGCGCCGCCCAGTCTCCGGAGGCGGCCAGCAGAGACCTTTGGAGGTAAGGGCCAGCAGGATGGGTGGGGTTGTCCTAGGCCCTGGTTGGTCTTGTTCCTTTTCTCCCTCCCACCCCAGTATACAGGGGTCTCCCTTTTGTACGGCTTGTGTCCCACATACCCACTGTGGGGTGAGTTGGGGTTGAAAACCAGCTCCTGCTGGGTTGCCACACCGACATTTGCCCAAAAAGGGGGCATCTTTAAAAAAAAAATCACCCAAAGGTGCTATAGCCCAGTTGTGGCCTGCCATCCTCCTGCTAGTCAGGGAATAAATCAGGAAGCAGAGGCCACCTGTTAGGGAAGGAGCTGTGCCTATAAAATCCTGCACCGGGGGACCTAGCTGTGCTTTTCTGTCCACCCTTTGCCCCTGACTATACCTTCCTTTCTCCCAAACCCTCAGACTCTTCCCCTAGTAGCAGCAGCACGCCTGCGTCAGGGTGCAGCTCCCCCAATGACAGCGAGCATGGCCCCAACCCTGTCCTGGGCTCAGAGGTAAGGCCTTGTGGGGACTGGGCTCCTGGGGCACTTCTGAGGCTCAGCCTTTCTCCAGCAAGTGGCCCATCTGGCCTGGGGCCACAGGGTCTGAGCAGCCCCCACCAGGGCCTCCTGGGTGTTCTGGGGAAGGCATGCCAGGGGTAGAGGTTTGGGACCGGTGACCGGTCACCCTGCTCCCCATGGCAGGCGCTCTTGGGCCAGAGGCTGCGGCTGCAGGAGACTTCTCTGGCCCCGTTCGCCTTGCCGACAGTGTCCTTGCTGCCCACAATCACGCTGGGGCTGCCCGCCCCTGCCAGGGTGAGTGGCTGGGCGCCCCTCCCCGACTCCAAGCTCATTCAGCCTCATTCACACCCTTGTCCTATGGTCTGACCTATAACCTTCATGGTTCTCCACTGGAATCTTCTCCCCATGACTTTTCCCTACATCTCCCCTAGGCTGATGGTGACCGCAGGACCCATCCAGCTCTGGGCCCTCGTCCAGTCCTGGGGAGCCCCCATGCTCCCCTCTTCCTGCCCCACGGTCTGGAGCCCGAGGCTGGGGGCACCTTGCCTTCTCGCCTGCAGCCCATTCTCCTTCTGGATCCCTCAGTCTCTCACACCCCTCTGCTGACTGGTGAGTCCCATGGCTTCTCCTGGGAAGGGGTTGGATCCTTGCACCCTGCCAAGGGCACGCTTGAGGAGGGACTCCATCCTTCCAATGTTAGTCCTGTGCATCTCCCTGCCAAGCCCCTGCTCCCACCAAGCCCTTGCCTCCTTCCATGGCTCCCCATGGTTCCCTCCTTATGCCCCACCCCATTCTTTCCAGTGCCAGGGCTTGGGCCCTTGCCCTTCCACTTAGCCCAGTCCCTACTGACCACCGAGCGGCTCTCTGGGTCAGGCCTCCATTGGCCTCTGAGCTGGACCCGCTCAGAGCCCCTGCCCCCCAGTGCCACTGCTTCCCCACTGCTGGGCTCCCTGCAGCCCCGCCCGGAGCGGCTCAAACCTCACATCCAGCTGATCAAGGTGAGAGAAACTGGGTAGAGGAGGGACTGAGGGGGTGCTTTACTGGGCTCCTGGGGGCTGACAGAAGGGGGCTTATGGAGGGCAGGAACCTGGAGGGCAACAGAGAAAATGACTGCTAGAGTTCTAACAAGAAGAATGGCTGCCCTGCCCAGCCTGCCACCTCCCACCTCACCCCCATTGCTCTACCTGGCTTCTTAACCAGCCATCTCTCCTCCCCAGAGACCAGCCAAGATGAGTGAGAAGCCCCGACTGCAACAGATACCCTCAGCTGAGGACCTAGAGACGGATGGCGGGGGAGTAGGGCAGGTGGTGGATGATGTCCTGGAACACAGGGAGTCTAGTCATGGGCAGCCTGAAGCCAGAGGCCCTGTACCTCTCCAGCAGCACCAGCAGGTATGGCTGTGCCCAAGTTGTCCTTCAGAAAGTCTAGTCAGAAAGCCTGGAACCTGGCCTAAGATGGGGAAGGGAGGTAGATGTGCAATCATGGAAGTCTGAAATCCAGGTGTCTGCAGGACTGGTTCCTTCTGAGGGCTGTGAGGGAGAATCTGTTCTAGGACTCTCTCCTTGGCTTGCAGACAGTTGTCTTCTCCCTGTACACTGTCTTCCCCCAGTCTGTGTTCAATTTTTTTTCTTTTTATAAAGACATCAGTTCTATTGTATTAGGGCCCACACTAATCACCTCATTTTAATTTGATTTTCTCTACAAAGACCCTGTCTCCAAATAAGGACACTTCCTGAAGTACTGGGGATTAGGACTTTAGCATATGAATTTGGTAGGGGACACAATTCCACACATAACATATGTTAATAGTTCACATATGTACTGTGCCTCTGCAAGTCCCTGTGTTCTTGGGTACAGTCCTTGGAGATGAGGAGATCCTGATCAGAGTGAGCTGAAAGGCTTAGGGAGTTCTGGTGGAATGGGGTAGTCATTCTGGGGTGTGTGTCTTCAAGGGACCTGCTGGGGGCAGGAGTCTCAGAGAGTCAAAGGCCAAAGCCCAGGTGGGAAGTAGGACTAGATGCCATCCTGGAATCTCTTCAGGAAAAGGTTCTACCTGGAAGTTCTCAAGTTTGGTTAGGAGAAGATGGAACAGATTCTGAGAAACTAGAGACTGAGGCCCCTGTTTCTCTCAGGTGTTGCTCTGGGAACAGCAGCGACTGGCTGGGCGGCTTTCCCGGGGAAGCATGGGGGACTCTATGCTGCTTCCTCTGGCCCAGGGCAGACACCGGCCCTTGTCTAGGACTCAGTCTTCCCCAGCTGCACCTGCCTCTCTACCAACCCCAGAGCCCACCTGCCAGGCCCGAGTCCTCACCAGCTCAGAGGCTCCCCCCAGGACCCTGCCCTTCACCACAGGTAAGCCAGGATTAGAGTGGGGGGCAGAAGGAAGGGCCTGGGACATGAGTCCATGTCTGTACAAGGTGGCACTCGGGACATTTTTAGAGGCTTCAGAGTGCTTTCCTTGAGTCTTAACTGGACCCTCACAGTACCCCATGAAGCAGGTGAATAGGTAGTTATTGTTTGACAGGTATGGACACCAAAGCTCAGGGAATCTAAGGTAATAAACCTCTGGTCATGTAACAAGCTGGCCGGCATAAGAATTTACATCCCCTGCCACCATGTCTATCTCTTTTAAAAATGATATTTATTACTGTTGTTTTGCTTCTAAAAAGAGCTCAAAAGCATTTCAGAAATTTTGAAAAATATAAAAAGGCATAATAATAAAAGTCGCCAACCAGTATCCACCACCCAGAAGTCACCCTTCTGCTGTATTTCAGTGTAGGTTATGTTCTGTCTAGATGGACCTGTGCAGATGCCATAAACACATTAACTAGGTTTTACATCCCCCTTTATTAAGTTAATGTATCATAAACTCTCTTTGATATAATTAACCTTTAGAACTGAGATTCTTTTATTTCATCAGTGTTTTATTTTTATTTTATTTCTTATTGGTTGGATGTTCAGGTTGTTATTCATTATTCCTCATTTTAACTTTCTTATGCAAAAGTGTCCCAAGATATGCAGATACTGACCCTGCCACAGTAGTGTACAGGACCTTTAGAAACTTCCCCTGGGACAGTCTGAAACAGTCCTTTAGTCCCTGTTGATTCGTTCCAGGACCCTACCACCCACCCCCCAAGGATACCAAAGTCCCCAGAAACTCATGACCTTTATATAAAATGGTGTATGATTTTTGTATGACCTATGCACATCCTTACACTTACTTTTCTTTTTTCTTTATATTTTGTGTGTGTGTGGTGCTGTGGATTGAACCCCAGGCCCCGTGCATACTGGGCAAATGTTCTACCACTGAGCTATATCCCCAGCCCTTGCCAATATACTGTAAATCATCTTTAGAGTATTTATAATGTCTAGTACGATGTAAATGCGGTGCAAATAGTTATATAATGTATTGTTTAAGGAATAATGACAAGGAAAAAATGTCTATACATGTTCAATACCTATGATTTTTTTTTTTCTGAATATTTTTGATCCTCATTTGGGAAAGCTGACTGAGCTGACTGTAGTCACTCTCTAGAGCTACGTTCGTTGTATGACGTGGCCCTGTGTTATTGTGGAGTTCCCAGCTCCCAGTTTGGGGCTTTCCTAGGAATTCTTTCTCCTTTCATTCCCCCTTGGTAAACTCTGGGTTCGTGACGCCCAGAAGGAAATGCCTGGTGTCAGGCTGGGCTGTTTAGGCTCTGAGCACTTGAGGGCGTGGTAGACGTGCTGGACCATGTGGGGAGGCAGTGGCCCCGTGGCAGCATGTTGGCTGGCACTGTGCTGATGTGTACATCAGGCTATCCAGTTGCCCCAGCACTGTGCATATGGGAGTGCGGGGTTCGGGCTCAGCAGGGGGCAGGATGAGGAATACTGGTCTGTATGGGGTGAGAGGTGTGTGCTTTGCCTGACTCTAGGTGGGTCCATGTGGGCACTAGCTGGTATATCTGTAGTCACTGTTGGGGAGGTGGGGTGCTCTCTGGCATCCCTACCCTGAACCCTACTCCTGGCAGGGCTGGTCTATGACTCAGTCATGCTGAAGCACCAGTGCTCCTGTGGAGATAACAGCAGGCACCCCGAGCACGCTGGCCGCATCCAGAGCATCTGGTCCCGGCTGCAGGAGCGGGGCCTCCGGAGCCAGTGTGAGGTGAGGAGGCTGGGTTGGGGTCTCAGAACCCAAGGAGGTAAAGGTAATCGGAGGGAAGAAAGGGTGAGAGATTAGAGGGGAGCCATGGAAATGAAGGGGTGGGCAAAGGCTTAGGAGCTCTGTGGGCTCTTCCTCAGTGTCTCCGGGGCCGGAAGGCCTCTTTGGAGGAACTGCAGTCGGTCCACTCCGAGCGACATGTCCTCCTATATGGCACCAACCCACTCAGCCGCCTTAAACTGGACAATGGGAAGCTGGAAGGTAAGAGAGGGATGGTGCTTGGCCCCGGATCTCTGAGCTTGCCCATCTTACCCACTCCCTTGCTCTTTCCTCAGCCCTGCCAGGTGGCCCCTCCAGGCTCCTGGACATCCCCATTGGAGCTTACTGCCCCTATCCCTCTGCTGCCCAACTCCTCCTCTCCCTATACTGTTTCTCTCTCTCCACATCTGCCCAGCCCTCTTCCTGGGGCCTCCCTGCTCCTGGCCAGACCAGAGGCTGAGAGCATCCACACTCACATGGGCTGGGCCTCTCCCCACAGGGCTCCTGGCACAGCGGATGTTTGTGATGCTGCCCTGTGGTGGGGTTGGGGTAAGTGTGCCCAGAGGTCTCCAGTGGGCATTGCTTAGGATTCTCAGCTCTCCTCCCTTTGGTTTTCCCAGGCCCAGTCCCCACCGGCCTGTTCTTGTGGTTCTACCAGACCTGGGGTCCCAGGGACTTTCCCATGATGCCCCTCTGCTGGCTGGAAGTTCCCTGTGGATGGGTGTATCCTGGGTCCATCAGTATCCCTGAATGTGGAGTCCAGTGCCTTCACCTATTTAGAAGGAGTTTGGTAGATATTAACTGAGGCTCAAAGAGCAGAGCCAAAATTGGGGCTTAGGATCGTCCCGCTCATTAAGACCCCAGTGACTGGGCATGGGCCATTCCATGCCAGCCCCCTGGGCTGCTTTGCCTACCCTGCAGTGGGCCTGTCAGCGGTCACAGTGGCCTCAGCCTGGTCCCCAGACCTTGGGCTGCCTAGTGTGGGGCTGAGGTGGTGCTCCCTGTGTCCTTGGAGATCCAGGCATTTCCCCACGGGACACAGCCCTCCCCTGCCCCCAGCTTTGCTTCTTCACTCCTCACCTGTTGGGGGCTTCCTGCCCACTCTGGCAAGGCTCTCCCTGTGGTGGTATCAAGCATGGTGTGTGAAGGCAGGGGATGGAGGTTAAGTTCAGGGAAAATGGGAGCTGTAGTGGGGGGCTGTTTGGGAGCCAGTCAGTGCCCTGTTCACAACTCCCCATTTCTTGCCACTTTCTGGTTTTTCCAACTGTTGTTGCTTCTGTTTTCTCCTCCCTCCTCTCCCTTTCTGTCCTTCTCTCTCTCTCTCTCTCCAGCCTCTTGCGACTCTCTCTGCCTTCCTCGCCTCTCTTGGTCCGCCTCGCCCTCCCCATCTCCCCATCATGCCCCCCGGCCCCTCCCTAGCCTTGAGGCCCAGGGACTGGGTTTGGGGGGCCTCCCAGCCTGGGCTAGGGGCCCTGAGTGGAAGACAGTGGTGCAGACGGCCCCTCCAGCTCCGACCGTCCCGCAGGGCCTGAGCAGAGTCAGCTGGGGCTTAAAACCCCCTCCCGGCCCAAACCCCAATCCCGCCCAGGTAACGCCATGCCCCCTCCCCTGACCGGGGAGGCAGGCGTGATGCTGCCAGCAGAATGCTGGCTGCAAATAGGCTGGTGCTGGGACTTATGCTGGGAAGGAGAAGTCCTGCTGGGATTGGGGGACACAGGAGGCCTTGCCTTTGGGCGGTGGGGCACTGGGGAGGCAGCGCCGTCTGCCCAGCTCCCTGCCCCTGGGGTCCTGGCCATGGGATGGGTCCCACCTCGCTGGGTGCTGGCTCCTGTGGGAAGCCTTGGATGATGCGGGCCCTGACTCTGGTCCCCACAGGTGGATACTGACACCATCTGGAACGAGCTGCATTCCTCCAATGCAGCCCGCTGGGCCTCTGGCAGTGTCACCGACCTCGCCTTCAAAGTGGCTTCTCGTGAGCTAAAGGTAGGAGGATTTGGTTGAAGGCTGGTAAACTGTGGAAGAGGCAGAGGATGGGGCGGTGGCATGCAGATCCCAATCCCCCGACCTCTCGAATACCACCACAAGGTTTGGGAGGTGAAATCAAGGGCTCTGAGCAGCAGGGTGAGATTTGAACCTGAGTTTTATGTTACTTGGGGAGTCAAAGCACTGTGCCCCTGGACCTGTGGTTTCTTAGAGACACAGGGTCCTGATCATCCAGGACCATTTAAGACTCACTGTATGGCTGTAGGTAGTCGCAGGCCATCTCTGGACCTCATGCATTGGCCCGTTGCTTTTGTCCAGGGCCAAGGGACTGTAGAGCTGGTTGGTGCTGTGCTTGTTTGCTCTAGGCTGGCCACCTTCTGGGAATTTGTCCTGAGGGACACATGCCTGCCATGTAGGACCTTAGAGCCCAAGGTGCTCACAGTCAGATCTCCTTGACCAAGCTTTGCAATGAGCACTGGTTCCACCATTTACAACCAGGCATCTTGGAACATGTTACCTAACTTACCTAAGCTCTGAATTCTTCCTCATCCATGAACTGGAGGTGGTGATGTTTATCCTGTGGCAATCCTGGGAGGATAAAAATCCATCCTCACGTATAAAGTGTTTAGCACAGGGCCAGGTGTGTAATTTTTTTCATAACACTCAGTAGCTGTCACTGCCAAGTGATTACAACCAGGACATATGAGGGAGGCATTCTCTGTTCAAGTTCAGCCTAAAAGGAGAGGACACTCAGCATGGGTACCAAGGCCTGGGTCACATCAGCAATAGCCAGGACATGGTCAGACATGTTGGCAGCTGTTGCACTGTGGCAGCTTCTCAGAGGAGGAGGTTGGGACCCGGGGGTAGGTTCACACATATACGAGTCAAGGACTGGCTGTTTGATTGACAAGCGCTCTTTCCCTTTCCAGAATGGTTTTGCTGTTGTGCGGCCCCCAGGACACCATGCAGATCATTCTACAGCCATGTAAGGCCTGGGAGAGGCCTGGATGGGGTGAGGGGGATAGGCCCTCAGAGCCTTTTTATAGGCTGGGCCACACTAGGGACTTGGGGACAGGGGACTGGAGAGGTGCCAGCATGGGGAATGAATGGGCTGACAGGACCCTCTCTGCTTTTCTCAGGGGCTTCTGCTTCTTCAACTCAGTGGCTATTGCCTGCCGGCAGCTGCAACAACAGGGCAAGGCCAGCAAGATCCTCATTGTAGACTGGGTATGTCCTGGCTCCTTGAACCTGCAGGTCCCAGGGCCCACAGAAGGAGCCCTGAGCCCTGAGCCTTGAGTCTGGTGTCTTGGTCCTGCATTAAGCCTCCTTGAGCCTCAGTTTTCTCTTGTGCAAAGTTTGGGTGAAGATAGCACCCAAATCACAGAGCAGTTGGGACGCCCAGAGGAGATGGTGTTGGAACTCCCATACAAACTCCCACAGTGGGTAGGAGCTCTCACTTGAGGGTTGTCTTTTGCCCTCTGTTGGCTTCTTTTGGCAGATCTAATAATTTCAGCATTTTCGCTATCTGTAGTGATAACAACATCAGAGAACATCAGTATCTCACTAATCCCATCCAGACACTGACAGTTTTACATCTGATCCTGACCATAACCCATTTCACAGATGAGGAAAGTGTGCACAGAGAGATGAAGCAACTTGCACAGTCACTCTCCTCATGATGTGTGAGGCTGAGATTTGAACCCACCTCTATTAGCTCTAGAAAACATGCATTTAACAACTAAGCAACGTTTCTTCTGCACTGACAGCTGTGGAAGCAGAAGTTGAGAACAGTGGAGGAACTTTGCACACTTGAACCCATGTATGGTCCCGTGAGTCCAGTGCAGGCCCCAGCTCTTCCTAGAGGGATGGGACTGGGCTCATGTACCTGACCCTCTGTCACTGAGCTTGGTTTCTGATCACAGACTTATGCAAGACGCAGTAGGAGGACTGGCAGTGAGCATGATCCTGTGCTTTTCCTTCTACCTGCTACTGTTTCATCTCCACACACTTCCTTTCTCATGTGGTCTGGCCTATTCTAGCTAGCTGTCTTGAGATCTAGGTATCTAGATCAATTAATAAATTGATAGGCAGATAGGTAGAGAGAAATGATTTATCTATGACTCATATATCTGTATACCCAGAGAAGGTATCTCCGTATGAAGAGATGAGGTTCAGTAGAGTAATTGGGACTACTTGACCATGTAGATCTAGGAACCCTAGTTTCCTGACCCACAGTCTAGGGTCCTGACCTTCAGAATGGTCACCAACCTTAAAATCCTTCCAATGCATCCTGACCTCCCTCTCTCTGCTTTTGGATCTTCCCTAATCCCTACCACCCTGCACAGGATGTTCACCACGGCAACGGCACCCAGAAAACCTTCTACCAGGACCCCAGTGTACTCTACATCTCCCTGCATCGCCATGATGATGGCAACTTCTTCCCAGGCAGTGGGGCTGTGGAAGAGGTAAACACATCAGGACTCTCCTCCTGCCCTTCCCCTGTCCCTGTCATAGGAGCTGTGTGTTCCTGGGCAGATTGCTTAACCTCTCCATTCCTCAGTTTTGCCATCTGGAAGTGAAGAGTCTCAATGAGCTCTTCCTGCAGCACGACCATCCTGGGATTCCTCTTCTGGTCCTCTGCTCTCCTCACATCTCTCTTGTTTACTGTTTCCCAGGTGGGGGCTGGAAGTGGTGAGGGTTTCAACGTCAACGTGGCCTGGGCTGGAGGCCTGGAACCCCCCATAGGGGATCCTGAGTACCTGGCTGCCTTCAGGTAAATACTCTGGGAACCTAGAGGAGGCCCAGCGTAGCAAGGCCACCCTCTTCTGCCCCTTCTTCTCCAGCACCAGGTTGGAGTTGATCAGCTAGCAAGTCTGCCTGTCCTTCCTCCATTACTAAACATTGTAGGCTAGCTCCAATGGAAAGATGAGACACATACAACGAGAAAATCCAAGGGTGCTTTATAAAGTCACACACTACCAGGAACCAATGTTGAGCTGAGTGTTGGGAGATGGTCAGAGTTTAGTGAGTAGAGCCACTATATTCAGGCAAAGAAGGCTGCCTGAAAGAGGCGAGCATTGAGCATGAGAGGAGAAAAACTATGGAAAAAGATAAAATAGGTGATAGCCATATTGAAGGAACTACCTCAGAAAACCACTCTAGATAGAAGGACTTCAGACTCAGTTCAGGAGCCCTTACCTCTTTCACTCTGGACCTCTGCAGTCCCTTCAGGAAAAGCAATCTTGGAAGTAGATCTCCAGACACTTTGGAGATAACTCTCCATGAGAGCTAATTCCACAGGAGCCCTGGGTGGACTTCCTGGCATCTCTGCCCAGGGCTTTTAAGAACACCAAAATGGACCCCAAAGTTGCATCAGGGCTAGAGGGAGGTAGCTGTTGGGAGTCTTCCAGGAGAAAGGATATGGGGAATGCAGTGGCCCAGGACCTGTGGGTCTAGTTGGCCGGGTCAGCTCTCTGGTGGCAAATAGTGGGGTGTGGTTTTCAGTCTCCAATGCTTAGTGACTAGAGCCCTGCTCAGCTGGCTGTGAGGTAGTCCCTTCCTTGTGGCCCTGACCATTGTCCCCTAAAGGTTCTCACACATACACTATGCTTTCTTCCACCTGGTGCCCTATGCTTGGTTCCTTTCTGCCTCTTGCTAGCTAAGTTCCCTTTGTGACTGAGTTTTCAGGCTGTGTATGACAGGGATGTGGTGGCCAGCCAAAGTCAAGGAGATCAGAGAGATCTGTTAAATCCTGCTAGGAGATTGGGTGTCTTGGAATCCTGAAAGCAGGATGCCCCCAGCACAGTTGGCAATTGAGACCTGGCATAGGCAGGGCCTCAGCCTTGGCCTTGGCTTCCCTGTGCTGTCTGCCAGGACCCGCTTCTCCTTACAACCTCACAGGATAGTCGTGATGCCCATCGCCCGAGAGTTCTCTCCAGACCTGGTCCTGGTGTCTGCTGGGTTTGATGCTGCCGAGGGTCACCCAGCCCCACTGGGTGGCTACCATGTTTCTGCCAAATGTAAGGGGGCCCCAGCCAGCACGGTGTGTAGGGGATGAGAGCCAGGCTGAGGGGGGGTTGGGGATGCACTGCCCACATCTAAAGGGGAAGGTGGTAGTGGCCAGTCCAGGGCTGAGTGTGAAGACTGGAGTATGGCCGCTGGCCCTGGAATTTGCTGGGATCTCCCAGCCTAGCACAGCCCTGATCCCTTCTCAGGACCAGGCCAGTTTACCAGGGAGGCCTTGACGCTGGAGACTTACATCTCACAGATGGAAGTTCGGCCAAAGAACTCCCTGCCCCAACTTTCTGGTTTCCTGGCAGGGCTGGTAGCTCCTCCAGAGGGAGGATGGGGAGGAGAAATGTCCTGAGACAGAGGACACCCACACAGCCTGATGGGCCATAGGCCCTGGGGACAGAGGAGTGATGTGACCCAGTGAAAAAGGCTCAGACTGGAGTCCATGCCCCAGGTTTGAGCCCTGGTCCTGTGACTTACTGCCATGGGGCCTTGTGCAAGTCTGTAACCACTCTGAGCCTTGCATGAGGCACACTGATGGTCTGTACGTGGAATTCGAAGTGAAAGTACTTTGCCTTTGAGTCATTATTTATAAGGGAGGAAGCAAGCAGAGAAATAGTAGACACAGAAAGTGGGTCCACCTCCCCTCCACCCCTGTTCCCTCCTGTTCTCCCAACTCAAACAACCATCTAGGTTTCGGATACATGACGCAGCAACTGATGAACTTGGCAGGAGGTGCAGTGGTGCTGGCCTTAGAGGGTGGCCATGACCTCACAGCCATCTGTGATGCTTCCGAGGCCTGCGTGGCTGCTCTTCTAGGCAACAAGGTGAGCTGCCCCCTGCCCCTGCCCCAAGGCTGCCTCTGTCCATGCTTCTGTGAGGCCGGTGAGCCATCTCTCATAGACCTGCTCTCGAGTAAGCAGACAGGATGAGATAGGGCAGGGGAATAAGGTAGGCGCAGTGGATAGCTCCTTCCAAGTCAGGTCAGTGTCTCCTGACCTGGGCAGAGTCAGCAGTACATACCTGTTTATGTCCAGAAGGCCAGGGCTTCTGGAGAGACAGCTGGGCCTGTGAGTCCCTGAGGGACTGGTGACTGATGGATTGTTTTCTGTAGGTGGATCCCCTTTCAGAAGAAGGCTGGAAACAGAAACCCAACCTTAATGCAATCCGCTCTCTGGAAGCTGTGATCCGGGTGCACAGTGAGTGTGTGACGGAATACCTGCTGGTCCCAAACTTGGGAGAAGCTCAGAGACCCACCCCCCCAGGGAAAAGGATCCCAAGGATTCCAATGACCCTAGTCGCCAGGATCCCAGAGATTCCTGTGAATCACCCAGCAGTGTTGGTGGGCAGCCCCCCATTAGCTCTCCAGATGGACCCAGCAGGGACCACTAGATAACAACCTCCTCAAGGAAGGACTGGCCTCCCATCTCTTGCCACGGCCCTGTGCCAGGGCCAGCTGACAGCAGCACTCAGGCCTTACTTGCTGAAAGGCTGGTTCCCATCTCTCCCCTTCAGTTCTGGCCATAGGTTCTTGGCAGCTCTGCCTGCTTGGAGCAGGGGTTTTAGAATAACCCCCATATTTGGAAAGCACTTTAAAGTTTCAGCTTCAACACAACATCTGTTGAGCACTTCATGATCTATGCTAGGGATAAAAAATGAATAAAATAGACTTTGCACATTAAGGACTTGGTCAAAGAGTCACACAAAACAGCGCAGACACGGCTGACCCTTTGTGGAGCCCTCCCGAGGGCCAGGTTATGTGCTAGACTGTTCCATGTCCATTGTTGCTCACAGTGGTGAGCAGGATGAGCATTCCTGTGGTCCAGATGGGGTTGCCATGTTCCCAGGTCCACACTCCCTTATCCTGGGGGTGGGACTGAGCACTGGCAGGGGGACAGTATGAATGAGACCCTGTACTCCAGGAGGCCAGGGCTTGGGGATGTGTGAGATAATTGACATAGACCCCATGAGTCGTAAGAGGACCCTTCTGGTTACCTCAGGATCCCCACACCTATGGGAAATGGTGGGGGTGGGAGAAAGGTTTGGGCACCTGCAAGGATCCCTCATAGCCGTGTTGAAACCTGCTCTGCTCACCCTTCAGAGCTGGGGAGGGTGTGTCGAGGGCGGGGGCCAGGAGGAGAGCCAACACCAAGCTGAGGACACACTCATTATTGGGTTCTGGGCCTGAGACACCAGCATCATGTCTGATCTGGGACGCAGGGTGGAAGGACTGTTTCCCCCAACCTTTCTGACCTGGCTTCTTGTCCCAGGTAAATACTGGGGCTGCATGCAGCGCCTGGCCTCCTGTCCAGATTCTTGGGTGCCCAGAGTGCCAGGGGCTGATGCAGAAGAAGTAGAAGCTGTGACCGCACTGGCATCCCTCTCTGTGGGCATCCTGACAGAAGACAGGTAATGCCAGACCCCTGGTCCTGGGCCCATAGTCTCTCCACCCACTCAGGTCCTCCCAACTGAAGACCCCAAAACCTCCCACAGCCACCCAGCTACCAGGGTTGTGAGGGGAGCTCTGCTAAGGCTATGCCTGAAGCCCCTGTCCCTCCCTCAGGCCCTCAGAGCAGCTGGTGGAAGAGGAAGAACCTATGACTCTCTAAGACTTTGGAACACATCGGCGCGCCTACCCTACCCTTTGGATGTGGCTCTCCTAACCTCTGCCACGAGCCCTATTCCTGGGTCTTCTTAGATCCTGTGGGCAGGTTGTGGGGGCCAGAGAACAGCCTGCCTTGACGGTTACCAGATGGGTGCTTGAGAAGGCCCAAGGCTTGAGAAGATCGAGGCTTGAGAACTGCTTTGACGATTACCGCACGGGGACCAGAGAAGACCCTGAAAGGAGGCTGTGCACCAGGCCCCAGCAGGGCTCTCAAGAATGGAATCCAGCCCTCTTGTGTCTGGGCCCCCAGCTGTGGCCTCCATCCCTCAGGACTGCACAGAGGAGGACTGGCGCAAGTGGGCCTGCCTTTAACCACTATTCTTGGCTCTCCAGACACCAGACTTTGCACACAGCCCCAGGCTCCATGCAGAAATGTGAACTTGACCTCAGCCAGGGTGGCCCTTCCTAGGTTCTGTGGGCTGGAGGTGGGTGGCAAGGAGACCCCTATCTTTGAGTGCAGGGGGAGTTCTCTCTCTCACCTACTTCCTCCTATGCCTCTGGAAGCTTCCCTGCACCACTGGGCACTGAAAGCTCCTCTGGAAGCTCTCTGAGAGCAGTCACCTGCAGACTGTTCATTTGGTCACTGTCTCTGCCAGAGGCCACCTTACGCCAACCATCTCAGTGCCCTGGTGGAGTATACAGGTGCTCTCAGAGTCCTGTGCTTCCTGATCCAATGGTGCCAAACCTTCATCTCCCCTCAGAAGCACAACACAACCCCCAGGGATCCCTCGGTCACTGGCCCCCTCCATGAGCCTATTTCTGGGGTCTCTCCTGCCCCAGCTCTGACTCCTGCCCCATGTAGAAAGAACTAGCCTGGCTGAGGGGGAAGAGGGTGGGAGACTAGACACAGACTGCCCTGGCAAAGTCTTCAAGGGGGTCCCTGCCTGGGGCCAAGAAGGAAAGTATTTGTGTATGTGTGAGTGAGTGAGCGAGTGTGTGTGAGTGTGTGTGTGTGTGCGCGCGCGTGTGCATGTGTGCGTGCCTTCCCCAGGACCCACCATACCTTGTGTATGTCTGCATGTTTTTGTAAAAAAGAAAAAAAAAAAAAAAAAAGGAAAAAAATCTGAACAATAAATGTTCTATTTGCTTTAAAGTACCTTTGAGAGGGCTCTTGGAGATGACTAGTAGCCATCAGTGGGTAAGCACGGTATGTGGCTGTAAAGCAAAATGGGCATCTAATTCAGGCCAAGAAGGGGCAAGGCTGGGCTGGGCTCAGCCTTCTTTCCAGCCCTTTGCCCTTACTCGGCCACTGTCCTGTAGGAAGAAGCCCTCTGAACACACCCTAGCTGCCCCTGCCTTCTCCACCTCGGGGTGAGAAAGAGGAAGTAGCCCTGGGTGGAAACATGGATCCAGGAACTAGGTAGGGGGAAGGGGGGTCTGCTCAGACCTAGCTAGCCAGGGCACCCCAAAGGGTCCTGAAGCAGACACACCCAGCTTAAGTTCCATGTGGGAGCTTAGCTGTCACATCACCTCCTGAGGCCTCTATTAGTACAAGGCTCCACAAGTAGCATTGTTTCTGGTTCCTTCCTGCTCTAATGTGCCCTGACTTCTTTAGCATACATGAGATGAGAAGAAAGAATGGGCTAGGCAACAGGCCAGGACAAGCCATCCAGTGTAAGCAGAGGGAGGCGCCAGAGCCTGCCTTCCTGGCTTTGAGTCTGCCATTCTTCCCAGCCTGGCCCTGAGCCCTGAGCAGCCTGGCAGGGGTGGAGGGAAGAAGTGCTCAACCCCTTCCCACCTGTCCTGGCTTGGGAGTGGACACTGGTCCCTGACGGGCTGCTGAGGCTGTGCCTTAAGCTTCCTTTCCCTGGCTGGGCATGCTGAGAGAACTGGGGAGGAAAACAGCTGGTGGATTCCCTGTGCCCTGAGGGACCAGAGTGAGAGATGCTGACCCCATCCCTTGCTTTCCAGAGCACAATTTAAGGAAATGGTTTACTCAGCTAGAGAACTTCCACCACCCCCAAGATCACCTCCCAAGAACCAAGCAGAGACTGTGATATAAATGGCCGCTGTATTTCCGCTAAAGTGACAGTGACACAGATAAGGCAAAGAGCTGGGGGTAGTGGAGAAAGAGGAGACACGTGCAAAATGACAACCTAATATAAAAAGACACATGTAACATAGCCCCTTCCCTCCCAGGGTGATGAGCCCTTGGGCCAGTGTATGGGCAGAAAAGCAGAGGTTGTCCAGGAGGGAGATTTAAAAAGATAAAAGCTCTAGTTGAAGGGCAGTGAGAGGGGTTGGTCTGGTGCAATGAGGAGCAGGTGGAATCACAAGGCCTAGGGCTCTTTTCAGCCTGCACCGTGTTGCCCCCTTCCCAATACCCTTCTGGGGGTATTGCATCCTTAGTTCCAACAGTTCTGCTCTGGGTTGTGTATACGTGTACACGTGACGGGGCAGAGGGGAGAATGGCTGTCTGGCCCTAGTGCACTTTCAGGAGACCAGATCTGGGTGGAAGGGTGTGAGGAGGGACACAACTCTCCACTCAATTCCCCAGGCTTCGGAGAAAGAGCCAAAAGTCGCTTTCCTGTGACTGATGACTTTAGCTACCTGACCCTTGGGGAATGACAGGTTGGGGTGCTGGGGTGGGAAGCGAGAGGTTTCCACTAGAGATTTCCCGCTTGATGTGACCTCATCAGGTTCCCACCCAGCCTCAGGGAGAGGGCCTGGGGCAGCAGGGACCAACCCTTTCCCACCTGCCCCTAGCCCCTGGCACCAGGCATAGGTCAAGGCCTCACTGTTCTACCCCTTGACCCTTTGACTTTGTTGCCTTGGCCCTACTTACAAAGATTGCTCACCAAGTGCTAAGAAAATAGATCCATTTGAAAAGGTCTAAAGCTGCTCTCCAGCCAGGCTGATGAGCAACAAGGCAGGACCCCTTTCCACTGCACCCAGGTGTCCCCCAAAGGGGATCAGACAGCTTCCTGGGAAGCTGTACTCGTACTGCCATGTATCTTCTGCCACAGTTCTGGGATCCCCAGGGGGTGGGGGCAGGGCCTCCTGATGCCTCAAAGGCTAAGTCCAGGTCCTGAGGGCCCCTGGGCCACAGTGACCTCAATCCCTGGGTCAGAAATCACTGAGGATGCTGATGTCAGCAAAGTCGGCCCTGTAGCGGTGGGCGTAGAGGCTGAGCAGGAAGGCCCACTTGAAGGAAATGAAGCTCCAGACGCAGGAGAGGTAGTAGCTGGTGGGATCTGTGAGGCCTGCAGGGGAGAGGAGTCCGTGATGACTAGGTGACTCTAGAGGCCTACCCTCCACTTCCCAGCTGGTCACCCTTCCCACTAAACACCCCTGTACCCTCTTGCCACTCCCGTCCTATAGAAAGAGTGAAGTGGGCTGGGGGTCTTGAGAGTTCTCCAGGGTTTGCAGGCAGGAAGTCATGGAGATGAGGAAAGGTCAGGGCTGGCCAGTCACAGGTCTGTATCAGCCACTCTGCTTTTGTAACATTTATGTACCCCAGTCCACTTGCAACTGCTTGTGCAACTGCTTATACAGGGACAGGGGGAGAGGCCTCAGGCCACTTCCCTTTCCTGTTACAGCCACCAGAGGGCGCACCCCTCCCAGAGATGGATAGAGAATAGTACCAATAATTCATCCTGGAGGATACTGACATGGCCCCTGCTCTGTGCGTAACACTTCACCGCAGTCTGCCTTGGGTGGGGACTTTCACTCTCCCATAAGAAAATGCTGGCATGGGGATTAAGTGATTTGCCCAGTCCCTTGGACATAAGTTGTGGAACCAAGATTGGAACCCCAGGGTCTACTCCTAGGCTTTCTCCACCCATCTCCCACCCGGTTCTCCCTTGGGGGACCTTACTCTGGTGCCGGGTGATGGCCAATGTGAGGAAGGTGCAGAAGGCAGCAATGGAGACGGCGGAGAAGAAAATGCCCACAAAGAAGAAGCCACGCAGCCCCTTGAGCCAGGTCCTCCAGTAATCCTGCATGTACATTATGTGCATCACCAGGACCCATAGCGCCAGCACACCTGGGGAACAGACTCTGTCAGAAGGACCTGCCCACCTGCCCACCATGCTGCAGCCCCCTCTCCTCACCCTGCTCCAGCCCAGCGACTCCAGGATCCTAGGATCCTTTGGGTTCACTAGGCCAGACTTATTTGCATAATACTGAGAGGACAGTTCTTTGTGCTTTCACCCCCTTAAGACTGTGGAGTCTTCCCTGGAGTGTAGACATCAAAACTTTAAAGCAGAAGTATGTGAAACTCTTGCTGCTTTCTATGAAGCCAGGCAGTAAAGAGATTTGTGAAAATATAAAACAATGCCATGCCTCTTTTTTTCAAACATGAGCATCGTTCCCCAAAACGCTTTTAATATGACTTTAAAATACATAAAAACATTGCTTTAATTTCTAATATGGCACATACATATGAATAGACAGTATGCACAGAAAGTTTGCTTGGAGTTTTACTTCAAGAGTTTTATATAAAGGGATCCCCCAAAAGTTTGAGAACTGTGGCAATCCAGCCTGCTTTCTGGGCATTTCCTACTACCTGCCTTGAGGCCACTGAGCTGGGGCAGCAGTCCCTCACCCCCATGCTCTTCCTGGCTTGATCACCAAGGCTCAGGACCTGTAGCAGAGCTATTGGGCAGCAGGGCTCTTCCCGAACTTTCTGCATTGGTCCTGGAGGATACAGAAGCCCCTCCAGGAGGCTCCCAGGGCCACCTACCACCCAAATGATCTTCCTGATGTTGGCTAGGTCTCTTTCCTTCCAGTTTGCAGCAAAAGGCAGGCCCAACACCCCAGAGCTATCCTGGGCTCTCCCTCTGGCCTGGATGTCCTTCCACTTTCCCTCAAGGAGGTCATCTGCTACTCAGCCAATACAATAGAACACATGAAAGCCTCCGTACCAGGCAGTGCCTGCTGGCACAGCCCAAAGAATGGAACAATATCAAGTCCACTGGCAAGCGTCTGGAGCAGGGCCATGGGGTCCTAGCAAGGGAAGACAGAGAACCAGCTGCCAAGCACTCAGCAGGCTAGCTGAGGGAGTTTGCTGAGGCAGGAGACCTTTCAAACAGGGAGCAGTACACATTTCATGCACAGAAGTCTCACATGTGCATAGGAAAGTCAGGCATCTGATTGGGAAAGTGATTATCTTTAGATGCTACTTCATTTCTTAGGCTGGGTGGTAAGTGTAAGTTCATTAAACGATCTATCCCTTTTTATGTGCCTGAAATATTTCATGATTTTTTTAAAGTTAAAGAGAAAGGCAGGGCAAAGCTAGCTATTCTGGAGCTATGCTGTGATAAACCATTCAGCTGTCTGTCAAATTTTGGGTAGTCTTATGAGGGTCAAAACCCCATGAGACTGCAAGCCAAGAAACCTGGGGGCCTGGTGCTGTAGTGCCCCAGAGCCCTGGTGTTTCCACTTCCAAAAATGGGTAAACTCTGAGGTCCTGCCAGTTTGGATAACCGAGGGCGCCAAGGTTCCACTCTAGGAGGGCGGAGCGCCACCTACTTTGAAGCTTCCCCTCCCACTCTGTTGACTCCATAAAATTTCATCGCCGCCCTTGTCTACCCTCAACCTTCCCTGGGATTGGGGACCTGGAATGCAGTCTTGTCCACCCCTGAGATCAGGAAGGCCCAGGACCAGAAGTTCTCCATTCCTGCCTGTATGGGAGGCTGGAACAGCCTGTGGTGGACAGAATAGTAATCCTTGGCTTTGGCTTTATCCTACATGAATTGGATTTCTGGCAGCTATCTATCCCGGGAGTCTCTCCAGCTCCTCACACAGACACATATAGGCCTCATTTGGGGGAGCTATTTGGTTTCTTTAAGGGTCCTAGGAATGAGGCTTGTTGTCACTAAGCACATTCAACAACTGTCAGATGGGTGCCTGTCTGTGACAGGCCCACATACCATCTCTCCTCATGCCATGCAGGCAATAGATGGGCTGTAATACCCTTTCCCACTAGAAAATTCTGGAAGTCAGCTTAAGGAGGAAATAAGGAGGTCAGAGCAACTCCTCTGTGACTCAGCAATTTCTGGGTTAGAAAATGCTGAAGTAGGGGACTGTGAGGATGTCGTCTCTTAGTCACTGACCATGACCCAGCAGTTCCCCCCAAAGTCCTATCCCCTCATATACCAAAAAGGGCTGAGAGCAGGAAGAAAAGGGAGAAGCTGTTTTGGGTGCTCTTTGTTAATGAGCATGCATAGCTTTATCCACCTGCCACGTCCCCTCAACCCTGCTCCAGCCCTGCATATGGACCCTCCACAAGATAAGCACGCGCTGAGTCTGGAGGCAGGCCTGTCCCCACCCACACTGGTTCTCACCACCCTTCTTTTCTTCTTTTTGATACCAGGGACTGAACTCAGGGCACTCGATCACTAAGCCACATCCCCAGTTCTATTTTGTATTTTATTTAGAGACAGGGTCTCAGTGAGTTGCTTAGCACCTCGCAGTGGCTGAGGCTGGCTTTGAACTCATGATCCTCCTGCCTCAGCCTCCTGAGCCACTGGGATTATAGGCATGCACTACTGCACCCAGTCTTACCACCCTTCTTGAAGAGAGACTATCCCCATCAAATCTCTCTGAGTGGTACTGAAATGATAGTGTCCCTCCCTGGTCCCCTCTTAGGCAGGAGGCAATGGTCACTCCACCCTGCATGCTTCTCTAGGATACTCTGGGACCACAGAGAGCCTTATCTGCACAAATTAGGGAAGATTTGGGATAAGTCCCCAACCCCACCTGGGTGCAAGCCCATGCGAGACCTCACCATTGCTCCTGCCTGGCTCCTGGGCTCACAGGGATGGTCAGTGAAAATATCCCCAGCTGCAGGGCTAGAAATGAGGAGCCAGGAGACATCAAGGGAAGTCACAGGTAGACACAGACAAGCAGGACGTGGCCTGGGTCAGGGCCTGCGTTTGTGCACTCCAGTTCTCCCTCCCTGCCCTAGGGAGAAGAATGACCCAGAGCCTGGCCCAACACAGGACAGAGCACTCTGGGACTGCTCTCCAGTGACTCAGCAACTTTTTGAGCCACAAAACATCAAGTCAGAAGTGGAGTGCATCAAGTCAGAAACCCGCTGACACTTCACCCCAAAAGAGGAAGAAGACTGGCTAGCTGCAGACCTCTCAAACCCACTCAGGGTGGGGAAGGTGTGCCCCTCCCGCCCCCATCATCCACTGCAGCTGCCATCAAGTGGTTTTGGCTTCTCCATGGCTGCCTTTGGTTGTCAACGTTCAGACTGCCCGGGAGATGGAGCCCACTCCAGCTGACTGCTGCCCTGCCATCTTCCCCTGAAGGCAGCTCCACACCTGGCTGCCTCTGAGGCTCAGCGAAGCCTGGGAGGAGGAAGAGAGCGGAGATTGGGTCAGAAGGAAACCCTGGGCGAGTCCCTGGCGTATAAGACAGAGCCTTTTCCACAGCTGGGAGAAGGAGGCATCAGGGAGTGGACAGTAGCACCGTCTCATTTTAGACCTAGAGGGAGTCAGATATCTATTTCAGTTCCATCTCCTCCCACTCCTTTCATATGAGGAAACTGAGACCCAGGAGGCATTGACATTCCAAGGTCACCTGGTTAGATAGGGCTCACCTCCACTTTCACAGGCTAGACTCTCAACACACCCAGTTTGAATCCCTGGAATGGGCCTCCCTCCTGCCAGACATTCTACTTATCTTTGGTCTCAGCGACACAGCCATGGGGGCTGGCAGAGCCTTCTAAAGGAGAGATCATCAGGGCCAATAGGAAACATGGGGAGGGGGTGGGGGAGGGAGGGAGGATAACTGAGGGATAGGAGCCCTTAGGTAGGGTATCCAGGTAGGCATGTGAGGAGTTCAGCCAGGGAATTCACTGGACCCTTCCTGGTGACCCCATTGCCTTGCTTGCCATGGTCTAGGCCCTGGCCACATATGTCCCTCTTATAAGGCATGTTCTTTCTTTACCCAAGGATGGCACTCAGTGAAAGTTCAATGGCAGTGAGTAAATTATTTTTTTAGTTATTCCATTTAAGGACTTTTGGCAGAGGGTTTTCATAATGGAATAAGATCATCATATGTAAAAGAATCATCTTTGTCCTTTTCCCACACATATTATTTCATGTAACTGCTATAACCCCAGTCAAGATATTTACATTGGGGCTAAGGTTGTGGCTCAGTGTGTGGCTAGCATGTGTGAGGCACTGGGTTCAATTCTTAGCACCACACATAAATAAATGAAAAACATAAAGGTCTATCAATATCCAAAAAATATTTTAAAATAAAAGATATTTACTCTAAGCCTCGGTTTTCTCATCTGTAAAATGGGTATAACACTAAGCCTACATTATAGAACCAATAAAAGGATTAGATGTAATGATGGAGGCGAATTGCTTAACACAATGCCGGGCACAAAGAAAACATCAAAAATTGATAGCAAATAAAAATAATATTTTCCATTTTCACACCAACTCTGAGACACTGAGAGATTAAATCTCGTGCCCAAAGTTGGATAGTTAAGTACAGAGCAGTGCTGAGCACAGGGCCTCTACCAGCACATTGATAGTCTGAGACACAAAAAGTGGGGTCTGCAGGGGTTTGGCAGACTTTGTCCGAGGAACCACAACACATCGGTGGCAAAGAGGCACCAATGTGGGTGGAAAGAAAATGTCCAATTAGCATTAGATCCTAGAACAGTACTGTTGCTCTCCACTGAGTTGGGGCTCAGGTGGATTGGGAATTCACACTGGAAAGAAGCAGAGCTTCCCCAGGAACCCTCCGTCTCTCGCCAGCCCTCTTCCTTTCTCACTTATTATAAGGGGCTCTAGAGGAGCGAGGATCTTCCAGAATGAGTGTGTGTGTGCTGCGGGGCCAGGGGTCTTCTTGGTCAGCGGTGGCCAGCAAAGCGGGGCGCAGAGAGGGCGCTGTCGTGGGGCAACTGGGAGGAGAGCTGGCGGGTAGGGTGCAGGATCGTGATAATCCGGGTGGCGCGGCAGGATCGCGCCATCGGCAGGGGTCGGCCGTTGGTACCCCCGGATTGCTCCGGGCTCGGCGGACATCGGGTCCCCGAGGCATCAGAGATGCCCAGGAGCCCGGGCCGCACGGGGCCTGCGCTACCAACCTCAGCTTTTGGGTAAACACCCCGCCAGCTCCTGTTGCAGGGGCTGCCTTCGAGGAGCCGCGCAGAGCAGCTGACAGCGCCCGCCCCGCCCCGAGTCCGGGCCCGCGCCCCTCGCGCGCCCCGGGATACCTGCGAGACCCCCCATAGCCGCAGTTCCTGGCTGTCTGTAGACCACCGTCCAGACCAGGAAGATGGAGAAGCCGGCCACCGAGCTGATGCCCGAGTAGGCGGCACGGAGGCCGAGCTGCAGTCGGGACGGGGCCATGGGGCTGCGGCGCCGGGAGGACGGAGCGCGAACGTGGCCGAGTCACAGGTGCAGGGTCCGGAGCCCGAGCCGGAGCCCGAGCCTCCGGCGCCCGGCGCTCCGCCCCAGCCCGCCCCCCGCGCCGCCGGCACAGCGCCCTCCCCGGCCGGAGGCCGCCCGCGCCGCGAACGGCGACCGCACCGCCGGGATTGGCCAAGCCACCTGATCGCTTGAAGGATGTCTACTGGAAGGGCAGTTTCCTCGGCTCACCCCAGACCGAGCTACCGAGTCTGGATAGTTGGGCCCTGGCGGCGCACAGGCTATGCCTGTGTACAAACCAGCTACTATGATTACGTTTTAAATTAAAAATGTTATCTCTGAATAGAAGGCACGATCTCATTTAAAGTTTAAGATCGCAGTTTCTCGGTATTAACATACAAAGAGCCGGCCGGGGCTGGGGCTGTAGCTCAGTGGCAGGGCTCTGGCCTAGCATGGGTGAGGCAGTGGGTTCTATATTTAGCATCGCATAAAAATAAGCAAATAAAATAAAGGCATTCTGTCCACCTACGACAATAATCCCACCCCCCCCCCCAAAAAAAAAAAAAAAAAAAAAGAGCCGGTCGTGGTGGTACATGCCGGTAATCCCAGCAACTAGCGAGGATGAAGCAGAATTGCAAGTTCTAGGCCAGCCTCAGCAATTTAGGGAGATCCAATGCAATTTAGTGAGTTCCTGTCTCAAAAATAAACAAATAAAGGGTGTGTGTGTGGTGGGGGATGCAGCTAAGTGGTAGAGCACTTGCCTAGCATTCAAGGCCCTGGTTCAATTCCCAGCATATATGTATTATGAGTGTGTATAAGCACACACACACACACACACACACACACACATATACACACATGTCTGGGGGGCAGTGCTGGGATTTACATAGGAAAGTCTGGGTTGTAGTTCAGTGGTAGGGCTCCGTGTGTGAGGCCCTGGTTTCAATTATCTGCACGAAAAAAAAAAAAAAAAGAAAAGAAAAGAAGAAAAAATTAAGAAATATAAATTACACATCGAATATAGTAATTTCTCCCACCCACACCCCTATCAACCAAGTCCCCTTCCCTCAGACTTTTTGTACATTTCAAGATTCCTCCCCACACTAAAGTCACCTTCTAACCCCAAACACATTATCTTCACTGAAGCTCCCCTTTCCTTTTGTCTTCACAATCCTCATGCCCCAAAAGCTATTAAACATCCCCCCAACACTCAGAATCAGAGGAGGCCAGAGTAGAGCCTGAAGCTGCAGCGGGAGTATACTGATCTCTCACTGTGGGCCCAGCTCATGCTGGGAGCTGGCCGGAGAGTCAAAGCATAACAAGGGCTCTGCCCTGGAACACTTGCAGTCTGCCTGGGGAAGCTCATCACATATGTGCACAACCTTGGACTCATTTCCTTTTGCTGCTATAACGGATTACCACAAATACAGTGGCTTAAAACAACACAAACTTTTATCTTCTTGTCCTGTAGGTTAGGAATCCAAATAGGAGTCTCCTTGGACTAAAATCAAGGGACTGTCAGGTTGCCTTGCCTCTGGAGGCTTGAAGGGAGAATCTGTTTCCTTCCTTTTTACAGCTTTTGGAGGCTGCCCATAGGCCTTGACTTGTGGCTGTCTTCTTCCCACCTTTCCCTTAAAAGGACACCTGTGATTGAGGACCCCAGTAACCCAGGATAATCTCCACATCTCAAGATCCTTAACTTTGTCATCTCATCAAACATCCCTTTGCCAGTTAAGGTAACATATTCCCAGGCTTGTGATCAGAATGTGGACATTTTTGGGGAGGCATTATTCTGCTTACCACATCCTTCTGGAATGTAAGCTCTATGAGCAAGGATGGTGCCAGTTTCCTCCACCCCAACACCTACGAGAGTGTCTGGCACATAATAACCCCTTAATAAACATCTGTTGAATAGTTGAGTGTGAGTGAATAAAAGTAAGAATTAAATAATAATAAAGGGGATTACACACAAGGAATCTAGGTAGGACTTGCTTAATTGCCGAACAAGTGATATAATCCAGTGTAAATTACATTTGCATTACTTCAGATTAGTCTGAAGAGTGTCTTTTAAAATTCAAAAAATTAGCCAGGCATGGTAGCACATGCCTGTAATCCCAGTGACTCTAGAGGCTGAGGCAGGAGGATTTCAAGTTCAAAGCCAGCCTCAGCAGTTTAGCAAGGCCCTAAGTTACTTAGTGAGACAGTCTCAGAATAAAATATAAAAAGGGCTGGGGATGCAGCTTAGTGATTAAGCCTCCCTGATACCAAAAAAATTAAAAAGTAGAAAATAACAAAATTAAATCCAAATCCCATGTCTGCCTATTACACTTTGAATCTTAGAGTGTATTTTTTTTTTTTTTAATAAGAAGTGATTTTAATGCAACAAGCTCAGCACTCAGCCCTCCTTTAGGAGCTGCCGGTTGTTCAGAAGTGGGGTGAGCTCCACAGTCCAGAGCGCATTGCCATGGATGGCTTCTGAGCTGGCCAGGATGGACGATGATCCAGGTATCGAGAACAGCATGTGTGATGACCTCCCAGAGGGAAGGAATAACAGGGCAGGCTCAGGAACTGTAATTAAGTTTGTGGCTGGATAGCCAGATTTCCATTGGTGGGTTTTGAGATTAGAAAGGCTTTTGCGTGGCCTCTGCTAAGAAGGCTGTACTCCCCCGCCTCTGCCTTCCCCACCCCACCACCACAGGGTGGGGTCGAATGTGAGGGTGGGGGGAATAACAGCTCTGTGCTTTAGAAATGCTGAAGAGAGTAGCAGTGTAAAGGCAGATGGCCCAGGAAAGACTAGAAGCAGAGGATAGTTGGACACCTGATCAAACTTCTGGTGTACAAGTTATTGCATCTCTAAAATGAGGATATCTACCTCAAAGTGACGAGGAGTGGGTGCTGAGATGATTGCCTGGCACATCAGAGGTACTCAACAAAAGCCAGAAAGTGTAATTAGTAGTAGCAGAAGGCTGTCATAGCGAGAGGTGATGAGGCGCCTCAGAATTGACTTAGGTCGAGGCCCTGAGAGAGAAAGAGGGAACTGAATCCAGAAACACTCAGCTATTTGAACCTAAAGGTCAGGCAGGAATTCATTAGCTGGGCAAACAGAAAGGAGGACAGCAAAAATATTGAGTGGATATATTAGGAGTATTGGAGGGTATTGAGAGCATGCAAGAAAACAATTATGTAATGGTAGTTTAGGTTCAGGTTGTACAAGATCAAGTTGGATTTTTTTTTTTTTAAATTGTGGAGCTAGTAAGCAGCTATTGAAAGGCTTGAGGTTCAGATGGGGTCAGAGGCCCATTTTCACCATTTACCATGTGACCATGGACAGATTTCCCTAACTCAGAGCTGCCTGGTGTAACTCTCCACCACAAAGGAAATCTGCACTCTGCGCAATGGTAACCAGTAGTCATATGTGGCCATTGAGTGCTTGCTATGTGGCTGGTGTGACAGTGGAACTGAATTTCTTATTGCATTTAATTTTAATTTAAATAGCTGCATGTGGTTAAGTGGCAACCATATTAGAACTGCCTGAAACTCTCAGGTCCCCTTTTGCTCCATTTGTCTAAAGGGAATGATGATATCTCACAGGCGTGTCATATAGATTGAGATACACTGGGGTACCACAGTAAGGCACTCAACACAATCATTCAACAAATTATTAGTGTTGTTGTTGAAATAGTTTATAGTTACTATTGAACCGGGTACCAGGAGATAAGCTATCTTCAGAAGATTCGCTAGACTGTGACATCCAGGTTAGATTTGATGGGAAAAGAAAAGCCTTTACAAGGCCATTTTAAGGTGTGGGATAATTAGGATCTTATCTGGAGAAAGGCCATGGGAATGGGAAAGAATGAAGGACTGTGGAGCTGCCACACATACAAGTCTTCTCACATAGGCTTCCTTTCCTGAGAGCACACACCCATCCGGCCCCAGGGCAGATGCCCGGCCTGTAGCAGAGATCACTAATGCTCACCAATACCTGTTCTCTTCTGGGCCCATGACCTACCAATTTTGAACTCTGCTTCCCCACCTCTTTGCAATTGAATGGATACCACAGGATTGAGCTCTTGAGAAATAGAATGAAGGCAGAAGCAATGTGTGCCATTTCCAGCTGGATTCATGACAATCTCCCATATGTCCTGCAGTCCCTCTTTCCAATCTGTCATGATTTTAGAGGCCATATGTTGAGGATGGTGGTGGTACAGGATAGAAAGAGCCTAAGAGCCCTGAATGAATGAATGGAGCAGAACCAACCCCTTTCAGTCCCTAGACCCTCAATGAACTTTTGTTGTGTTAAACCATTGAGATTGGAGTGTTGTTACAGCTAACTTGTTATCCCACAATACACCTCATTCCATTTCAAGTCATCTAAACAAGTCCTATACAGATGAACTGTCTGAATCATCAATCCTCTGAAGTCACTTTTGAGTTGGGCTTCACCAATATTAACAGATTTTTTTTTTTCTTTTAACGGTGCTGGGATGGAACCTAGGGCTTTGTCCATGGTAGGCAAACAGTCTACTACATCCCCATTCCATCAAAACAGATTTCTAACTCCCATTTGCAGACATTCTGCCTCCTAAGAAATTCCTTCCTCACTCCCCGAAAAATCCACATTCCAGACGTCTATCTTCTCCCACAGTGTTACGTCAAGGATACCCGCCCTGAGCTATCTTCTGGTTGATTGAGTTTATTTGACTTGTCAGAACTTCCTCCTCTCTCCTCCTTCATACCACACAGGACCACTGATGTCCCCTGGGGCATGTCCTTGTTTACCCTGACTACAGGTCCAGACCTAGGGGTCAGCCCTGAGTCCTCCCATTCCTTCACACACCACATCCAATTCCCTGGTAAATCCAGATGGATCTTCCCGGTCCTTTCTCTCCATACCCGCTGCCACCCTTTTCCAGTTACATCATCACCTGCCTACTTGCAACAGCCTCCTACCTGGTCCTTCTGCTCATTCCCTCCCTTCCAGTTCCACCTGCACCCAGTAACTGGCCTGACCTAAAATTACAATCAAAATGTAGGACTCCCCAGCTTCCATTCCTGAATAGCTTCCCACAGCTCTTAGGAAAGCTGGTCAGCAACTTGCTAACTCCAATCAGCCTCACCCTGCTCTTCACTTTGAGCACACTGGTTTCTTTCCATTTCTCAAATGTGCCACACTTGTCCATGTGCCAGGTTCTTTGTACTTTGTGCCTGGAAAGCTCTTCTCTGAGTACTTAAAACATTAGTCCCTCATCATGTACGTGTCAGCTCTAACGTTCCCCCCTAAAGAGGACATCCTTGTTCTCCTCCTCTAAAGTAGGGTCCCTCCATAGCACCACCACTCTGTGAAACTGGCTTGTAATTTCCCCTTTCTACCCAGCCCACCATCTTCATCAGAATGCAGCCTCCATGAGGGCTTTTCCAGTTGCACCATGAAAATCCCATATGCCAGGAAACCTCTCATTGTAAGGCAAACCATTATGATTAGTTCCCCTGTCGCCTGCCTCGATCACCTCTGTATTCCTAGTACCATGGATAATGTTGGATGTCTAGGTAGGTAATTCAATAAATATCCCTTTCAATAAATAAAGAGTTCAGGTGAGGTGGCACATGCCAATAATCCCAGCAGCTGGGGAGGCTGAGGCAGGAGGATCACCAGTTCAAAGCCAGCCTCAGCAACAGTGAGGCGCTAAGCAATTCAGTGAGACCCTGTATCTAAACAAAATACAAAATAGGGTTGGGGATGTGGCTCAGTGACCAAGTGCCCCTGAGTTCAATCCCTGGTACCAAAAATAAAGAATGGCTGACTGTCCATAAAAAAATATTTGATCCTGTCTCTAGAGGGCAGCCTTTCCTAACTTTGTGCCTTCAAATTCAACTGCAGGCGGAGCTAAAATCTGTGTATGAATTTAGTTGGTGAGTTCCACAATATTCTCCCTAGACCTCACCTGATCACCCAGTCCTTCCCTAATCCTTGCAGAGTTCAAGGCAGAGTAGCCTTGGATATGGCAGCCGGAAGCTGTGCCTGACACACAGGTAGCTTCCCCTCCCAGCCCATCTTCTCCCCTTCCACAGGTTCATCTTCCTCCTGAGGTCAGAACTGTAGACCACAGAGCAGAAAGGCTGTCCCAGAGGGAAGCAGCAGTTGGTTGGCTGCAGGGAGGTCTCCATCACCAGCTTCTGAGGCTGAAAGAAAAACCCAGATCTGGGGATTACCTTGGCCCCAGAATATTCCTCCCCAGAACTGGGGCTGCTTTCTGCCCCTGAAAGGGGATCTCCTCACTTCTTAGGGATAGAGTGAAACTATTTGGAGTCTGGTTTCTTGCTGAGTCCCCACTTCCTCTGCCTGTCCACTGACAGCCAAGGGGTCCATGAAGAGAGTGTGACCCTGAGTGAGAAGGTGCTGGGCAAAAGCAACAGGCCTTTGAGCAAGAGCTAAGAGAGCATTAGAGGGAAGGGGACACAGTCACAGTCTGGTCGTGGCAGCCTAGAGAGAGCAGCATGGAGCCCCTCTCCTGGAGTTCTGTGGGGACCTCCTTCTCCTGGTCTGGTCTGAATCCTCCAAGCACAGGAACACCTGCTCCAGTTCTCTTCCTCCCTTACTGGTGGTTGTTGCTGGATGGGGAAAGGAGGGGACAGGTGGAGCCTACAGTTCACTTCAGCATGAACTTGAGCCTGGGACAGGTGACTCCTTGGAGGCTGCAAGCGGGAAAGGCAGGCTATACCCTGCAAGGTGTGAGTGCAGGAGCAGACATTAACTCTTTTCAAAGGGCAAAGCCCGGCACAGGGGTTAAAAAATATTGGCTTTTAGGTGGGAATTTAGGGTTGAGGTTTATTGAATGAGAAAGTTATTGCAAGGGCTTCCTCAGTATAGGTGGACTCACTTGGAGTCCAGTTGCCAGGTCACTGGGTAAAATAAGACTAGCAATAAGGCATCTTTTGTGCTTAATCCAGAGCAGGGACCCAAGAACAGCATCCCAGAGATATGCTTCAGGTGGCTACACCTGATGGTACTTTCTGGAGGAGGAAGGGATGGACCAGTGATGGCTTCGGGCAGTACAAGAAATGGAGATACGCTAAGAAGTGGGTGGAAAGGTATCAGGAAGAAAGACAGGTCTTGGGGGAGCTACCAGGGAAGTGACAAAGACCTGTGGCACGAGCAGGGAAATAGGTTGACCTATAAATCAGGGACTCTTACCTTCAGGCTTCAATGTACAAAGTCAATGACCAATGAGGTATGTACCCTCAAGCAAGGCAGGGTCAGTTTCTGCCTGTTGGCTGCTTACATTCTCAGAAAGGATTTGCTAGATAGTGCACAAGCATTTAATTTCATTGTGGTGAGTGCCAGGCATGAGGCATGGGAATAGGGCCCTGTGGGGAAGCCTGACGCAGGTGTGGCCTTGGATGGGAGAGGAGCCAGGCTGGCCTTAGCTGCTTAGCTCTCAGGCCCAGCAGACCCCTCCACCAAAGCCAGGCCTGGGCAGAACTGGAACAGTCAGGGAAGATTAGACCAGGATTCAGGGCACCCCTGCAGTGCCCAAGTGGCGCACATAGACCAGACTCTCCACATCCACTGGAGGTGAAGGCCCTGAGGAGAAGGGTGGAGGCTGGGGATCAGGAAGGACTTCCTGCACCCCTGGGTCGGAAGTCTAAGCAGCTGGGGCTGCTTCTTCATCCCAAGACAAAGACTGAGGGAGTGGCTTGGGTCTGTCTCAGTCAGAACTGCAGACTTCCCCTCCTGTATCTGCTTCCCTCTTTGGACCCCTATTTTTTGTTTCCCTCCCTGGCTCCCCATTCTTTGCACTCTCCCCTGAACTTTCACTAGGTCCTCTCTGAAAGGAGGAAATAGGCAGTGAGTCTGGTGCCAGGAAGTCTTTGGACTGTGCAGCTTCCTCTCTGGTACCAGCACTTCCCAAGTGGGCTTGGGGGGCGGGATTGGGGTCTGCTGTGACGCTAGGAAGGGGTCCTTATTCCTGGTCTGACTGCCTGATAAACATGTCCTTTCCCGCCCATCACCCCACCTCCACCAGTGCTCTGGATACAGCCAGAGTGATCCACAGGCCCTGGGAGACAGAACTGGGTAACTCATGAGCAGGGGCCAGGACCCTACTGGGATCCCTCCTCTAGGTTCCTATGGCTACCTCTGCCATGACTCTGAAACTAGAGGGCCTGGGGTGGGGAGGGGGGTGTATGATTTGCATCCTGAACAGAGGCTGCAGCCCAGGATGGGGTGGAGGGTGGGAGTGCTTGGGTGGAGTGCTGTGGGAAGGCAGGGATCTGTGGGAAGAGGTAGTTGGTAGTGCAGGTAGTAGGTTGGCCGAAGGGGAAAGCTGGGAACTGGTATAGGTTGGGGAAGGGCATGCAGGTCCAGGAGTGAGTGTAAGGGACAGTGGCCATAGCTGGAATGATGCAGCTCTTTCAGAGCACTGACCACTCAAGGTCGGCTGCAGTGGCTCCTGGGTACTCAGGACACACATACACCCTCCTTGAGAAGCAAAGACTGGGAAGAGAAAGTGGTGATTAATTTCTGCACAGTCAGATAACACCAAATTTGCATAGGAGGTAGGCCTGCTCCCACTTTTGGGCACCTCCAGACCTGGTGCTGTCCTCTTTCCTGCTCTCCTGCCTTCTCCCACCCTCCAGTCACCACCATAACCACCACAGATCTACTCGGCAATTGTGTCCTTGCCCTGTCACACATGGGTAGCTCGCACACCAGCCAGAAGAATGTGTCTCCAGCAAAGTGGCTTCTTGTACTGCCTCCCCACTCTGGTCTCAGCAAGCTCCCAGCTGGCCCTCAACCCTGACTGTGAGCCCCAGGCTACCCACTCCCCCATCTAGAAAAGGCCGGAACCCAGCTCTTCTCTGCTACCCATCACCGTTGCAAGTGGCTTGTGAGTGGCTGGCCGTGGCCTGTTTGCCCCAGGAAGGTTGGCTTGATGCCCATCAACACCAGCTCCCTGCCTCTGCTCCCCACCCCAGGAATGGGCAGGGGAGGAGATGAACTGAACTGGAACAGCCGCTGGGGAAAGGAACCTGGGCAGAAGTCAGGGCACTTTAGAGCAGGCGCGGAACCAGGAGGTGGAGTCCAGATGAGGATACCTGGGTTCTCATCTCAGTCTCTCCCTATCATTGATCAACCCCAGCCAAGAGGGAAGGTTAGGGATCTTGGGTAAAGGCTGGCAGCAGGTCTTACATCCTCCCTCTCTACACTGGCTCTTCACAGTCCCACTGGAGGTCTATTAGTCAAACTATCTCCAACTTCTCTTTCCATCCTACCAACCAACATCAAATGACACGCCTGAACCTTGTGAGCCAAGTTTGCAGCACAGGGCAGAAGGAGAAAAGACTAGGAGGCAAGGGTGTAGCAAGGAACGAGGGAGATGGAGGGAAACACCTTGAAAATGAACTGGAGACTGGCCCTTCTCCCTCCCACTCTCCCCTGCATTTGGGCCCACAGCAGGCACCAGCTGACTTTCATGGTTCCTCTTCATTTCATTCCACTCATAATCATGAAATACCTACTTTATGCAAGGGAGGACATTATGCTGGGGAGGGAGATTGGTGTGTTAGTGAGATAAAGATAATTCCACTAGACTCTCTGTGCCTGGAAATTTGGGACCGGATCTTCTTGCCCCATTTTACAGCAGAGTTCCTGGCACCTACAGTAAATGTTGTCGAATAGATTAAAGATTCTTTAGAGATGCCTGTGGCATGGGAATGACTGAAGAAGGCAAGACTGAGAGCAGCAATCAGGTATGGAAGTGGGAGGGGCCGTGGTACAAAATAGTGGTTAAGCATATGGACTCTACAGTTGGAGTGCCTGAGTCTGACTCTACTTACTGCTTACTAGCTGTGTGACTTTGGTCAGGTTACTTCACTGCTCTGTGCCTCAGTTTCTTCACTTGTAAATAAGTTGTTCTGAGGATAAAAAGAAGTCTACAAAGTACCTCACAGTAACACAGCAGGCTGTAGACAGAAAGTACTGGAAGAAACCACCACTGGGCTACAGCAGTTGCAGGGGAGAAGGGCATAATGGAGGTACCCAAGAGATGTTCCACTGGTTGAATCGACGGGGCTTGGTATCTGATTGGATGTGGGAGAAGGAAGGCCTAGCCTATCAGGTTCCTTGCTTAGGCAGTGCAGGTTTCTAAGAGTCAAGGAAAATGAGGTAGGAGGAGGGGGCCCTGGAGCAGGAAGGGAGTTTTGGACAAATGGAGTTTAAGGGCCCTGTGGAAATCCAGGAAGTTATAGGCTTAATGTGTGTAGAGCTGAGCAAAGAGGCCAAGGTGGGAGAAATACAGTCCAGAGTCAGAGCCAGGGTCCCATTAGCCCTCCGCACTCATCCCTACTCTTGACTGTTCTGTGGGCCCTTGTCACGTGCCTGAAGGGACGGGAAGGGGCTGAGGAGGTTCATGCTCTGACAGAAGCTCACTGCATGGACAGACTATGTCAAGGGGGCGTGTTGTGCAGCTTCCACCATCTGCTTATTCATCTCCTACCTGTGGAGCTAGTGCACCAGGTGTTGGGACATGATCCAGATGTGGGCTTTTCTTGTAGGAGCTGTCAGAATGTTTCTGAGGAAGGACTGTAAAGTGGAAAAGCACACAAACTCAAAACCACTTGGTTAGAATCACTCACTACTTCCATTGGGTAAGCCATTTAATCTCTTCAAGTCTTACCTTCCCCATCTGTAAAATGGGATAACAATAATACCTATCACATAGAGTTGTTGTGACAATTAAATCAGTGAATGTATATAAAGTATAGAGTATAGGTCTGACAAATGTTACATTGTTATTATTTCTTTTCTGTTTAACATACCTGCCAGGCATCTAATGACAGAGTAGGGTGGAGGCTGCACCAGAACATGACGTGATTGTCCCCAAAATGATTCCCCATCTGACTTGGATGTCTTCCTCAGTCTCTTGCCCTTCTTCAGGTCTCAGCCTCAATCAAATATCTACTGAGCAGTAATTTCACTGTCTGGTCCCCATCTAGAGAAGGAAAACCCTGCCCCATCACCTGCCATGGCAGGAGGCTAGGGGCCTCGCCTGCTGCAATAAAAGTGACACAAGTGGGAAGTTCAATCTCTATGGTGTCTCCAGGCCACCAGTGAACTCAGGCCATCTCCTCAGTCTCTCAGGAGAGAGGGACTGGTGTGTATGTGGGTTTGGGACAGTTTCATTTTTACCTATTTGAATGGTTTTCTTTGGATGCCTGCCCCCAGCCAGGCCTCCCTGCTGTGCCCACATTCCACTTACCTTTCCTTAGCATCGCATCCTCTCCTAGGCAGGACAGTCTAGCAGACTGAATGGAGTGCAGAGTTCATGCAGTATAGCATGAAGGTTAAGTGGAGCCAGACAACCTGAGTCCCAGCCCCAGCTCTGTCATTCACTAGCCATATGACCTCGATACTTCGGAGGCCCAATTTCCCCGCGTGTAAGGAGGGGATGGTAGTAGTATCTACTTTATAGGATTGGGACAGGGATTAAATACATGGAAGGCACTTGGGAACAGTGTAAGGGACATGACTGGCTTTTGTGGCTCTACTGAAAGGCCCACAGATAAGCAGGTGTCCTGCCTCACTCCCCTGGCATCTTTTCCACTTGTCCAAAGTAGGGGCACCAGGAATAGGAAATAGGGGACACTTTCTGACCCCATTGTCAGGTCTCAAGAAACTCTTGCAAGAACTTCTAGACCAGGTCTTTGTCACCATCAACCTGAAACTTCATTACTCCACCCCTCCTCCCATCCCAACTCTTTTCCCCATTCACACCTGAGACCCCCCCAGTCTATCATTCTTTTCTGCCAGTATCCAAGTCAGTCTTCCATTTTCCAAATTCCAGGTACTTGGGTGGGTTTGGATCTGTGACAAGGTATTCTTAGGCTCCCATCCATCCTTGGAGGGGCATTAAAAACTCTACCAGTGTTTCTTAAAGTGTGGACCCTGCAGATGACCTGATATATTTGTCCAAAACAAAGATCTTCCATTTCATTCCAGTAAAACTGAATTTGAATTTGAGGAATTGGAATGTGCATTTTAATAAACTCCTGGGGAAAATTTATACACATGAACATTAAATTTTTGTTGTTGTTTTTTTAATCAGGAATTGAACTCAGGGGCACTCTACCACTGAGCCACATTCCCAGCCCTATTTTGTATTTTATTTAGAGACAGAGTCTCACTGAGTTGCTTAGCACCTCACTTTTGCTGAGGCTGGCTTTGAACTGGTGATCCTCCTGCCTCAGCCTCCTGGGCCTCTGGGATTACAGTCGTGCACAAACACTCCCAGCTGAAATTGGAATTTTAATTACAATTAAAATTCCCTTCCCCGCTTCAAGACAATAATCATCAGTGGAGGATGGGGGCCCAGCATTCAAAAGCAGAGGGGATTTGCTTGTCTGCGATGTTTCTTCCCCATTACTGAGAGGCTCAACTGCAGTGGGAAGGAGGTTGAGAGGGGCCACAAAGGGAGCGCGTCCTAGAAAGCTGGGGGCGGGCTGTGAGCCTTCTCCTAAACCCTTATTATCATCTTGAGCAATTACAATTACGGGGCGCCACGGAAGTCGCTGTCCCAGGGTCACAGTCTCTGCCCTCTCCCAAGCATGAGTGCAACAGAAGGCGGTGTTTGGCTTCCTGTGCGGTTGGGGAAACTGAGGCTTGGGGAGGTGGAGGGCTTCTGAACTTATTCCGTAGCCCGCCTGGCAGGATGGAATCCAGGTCTCTGCCTCCACCTGCCCCGCCACAAGGAAGCCCGCGGTGGGGGGCGTGGCTCTCTAAAACCCCTTCTCTACAAAGTTCTGCCAGAAATCCGACCTCCACTGGGGCCATATCTCTGTCCCTCACCATCCATCCATGGTCCATCCGGAGAGCGGTCTTTCCTCTCCAGCCACAATTTCCCATCCGTGCCGCGTGTGTGTGTCTGGGAACGCAGCGGTGTGAAGCTCAGTAGCGGGATTCCCCACGGGAAGGTCGCCCAGTCCCTCCCCGGGCATGCTGGAGACCCTGAACCGAAACAGGAGGCAGGACGCCCCCGGCCGGGAAGCGGCCCCAGCCCGGATTTCCCTCCCGGGTGGGGCAGCAGTGACTCACCCCCTTCCCCTTCCCCCGGTTTCCTTGTTTGCATTTCTCCTCCCGGCCACGTGGCGACCGGTGCCGCCACTCACCGCCCCGACCTCGACACCCCAGCCTCCGCGGCCCCTGCACACACCCTAGGGCCGCTCCTACCCTCCGGGGTTTCTCCGGGCTCTGGCTGGTGCCCTCTGTACGTACCCCCGGGTGCCGACTCCACCCCACGCCGGTGCCCGCCCGCTTCCCCCGCGTCCTCCACTACGGTCAGGCCCGGCGCCTCCTCCCCACCCCCTCGGCCGGTCCTAGGGAGGGGAAGGGGGCGGGCAGCGCAGGGGGTGTGACAGCTCCCTCGCGGACTAGTGCCAGCTGCAGCCTCGCTTCAGCGCCCTGTGCCAGCTGGCTCTTTCGTCTGGGACGAAGGCGGAGGCTCCGGGCTCCTAGTCGCTGACCGGGGTGTGGGGGGTACTCCCCCCACACCCTCTACCCTCTACTCACCCAAGACGAGCCTCTGCACCCAGTCTTGCATTTTGCTGTCCTCGGAGCCGGTTCCAGTCGGGAACTGGCCCTGTTCACTGTCCCCCGGACTTGCGCCGGCACCCGGCACCCGTCCAGGATCCCCCTTTGGAGCTGACTGGTGATCCCCCAGTGTCGGCTAGAGCCTGCAAGGCTGTGCGAGCTTGAGAAGGAACATGAAGGTGGGTAAGGTGGGGTCAGGGTCAGGGAGGAGGAACTGGAGAGGGCGGGAGAGGAAGCCGACACGGTGGGGAGTTTGAGGGGGAAGAGCTTTGGTTGGGGAGGGAGAAGGGGGAGGAGGATTTGAGCCAAAACTGCATTTCTGGGGGATCCAGTGAGTCTACAGCCTCGGACTGGAAGGAGTGGAGATCCCTGCAGGGTCGAGCAGTGAGGTGGGGCAGAATTCCAGAGAGACCGAGAAGAAGGGCCGGGTCTTCTCAGTAAGCCAGCTGGAGACCCCTTAGTACGCCAGACCAGCAGGCTCCGTGAAGGTTTTCCTGTCCCTCCCCCGGCTCCTGGCACGGTAGCAGCACCTCCGCCTGACCAGTCCAGAGGACTCTAAGGAAGCGTTTCTGCCTGGGGCAGTTGTGCAGTGATCCAGCTGCCCCAGCCCCTATCTATGGCTGTCTACCTTCCTCCCCTCCTCACAGGTGGGCTTGCCAGGTGAAAGCCGCTGGCAGGTGGGCCCGGCTGTGGAGGATAGCCCAGCTCTGGGAGCACCGCAGGTGGGGGGCCTCCCCGACTTGGTGCCGGAGGGGACACTGCTCAACATGGTGCTGAAGAGGATGCACCGGCCCAGAAGCTGCTCCTACCAGCTGCTGCTTGAGCACCGGCGCCCAAGCCGCATCCAGGGGCTTCGCTGGGTGAGTGTCCTCCTTCTGCATAGGCCAGGCCCCTTGCCTGGGCTGGAGGGGGCCTGGGCTGTAATGCCAAGTGCTGCTTGTGGTCTGGCTGCTCTGGGGGTGCAGCGTGGTACAGCTGGGGCAGATGGAGGGTGGGGAAGCTGGCTGCAGTGTGCGTGGGTGCTCACACAGCTGCAACCTGTGTCTGTGTGTGCTTGTGGTACTCAAGTACCCCCACCTGGGCATGGGGATAAAGGAAAGAAAACTTGTCACACATCCGTAACCTGTGTGTGCCAGGCATTGAGTAGGTGCTTGTGTGTTCTCTGCAGGTGGGGGTGGGAAATATGGGGGCCAGCTCAAGTGGGAGGTGAAGTAAGCTTGCTTACCGCTCTTGACATCACCGTGGCAACATTCTCCTTTAGTGAACAATTGAACTTGGCTGATTCTGCTTTTTGATCTTGGGGTCATGTGGACAATGCTTGGCATCTGGCTTTGGGCAATTCAGGAGGATTCTGAGAAATATGGATAATCAAGAATGACTGAAGTTCTTTTTGCCAGTGAAAAAATGTCTTTGGAGCTGAAAGAATGAAAGAGGGATCAGGAGGGGGGAAGTGGGGTGCTGGGGAGGAAAGGGGGCTGGATAATGACTGTAGAGTCTGTTCAGTGGAGGCTTTCTCCAACCACCCAGGCTTAATAGAGTCCCTTCACCTGAGAGTCAGTCATGTGTCTATTGTGTGTTCCCACTGAACAGGGCAGGGGAGGCAGGGAGGATGGTACCAGGTAAAGGGGTCTAGGGAAGGCAGGAGTCAATGACAAACTTGGAGACCTCATCTCTTATCAGCAAGGCCCTTCAAGTAGAACCACCACCACCTTCTCCCTCCCCCTACCTTGCCTAACTGCCATTTCTATTTACCAAAACATGAGACTGAATTGAGAAAAACATGGCCTGTCAAGATGAGGGGTCCTATTTGCAATTAGAATTGAGAGGGGAATCCAAGTGTCTGTCCCAGCTCTCCCCCACTCCTCTGTCCCTGAACTTCCTGATAAGGTGCCTCTGGGCCTGGTTGTGCTCCCCTACCTCTTGGCTCTCCAGTCATAGCAGTAGCTACTGCTTGGAGCCAATGGGCTGGAACCCTCCTCCCTCCCTCCTTCCCTCTCAGGCTATAATTACTTGTACATTTCCTGTCCCCTTCCCAGCTTGTAGAGACTAGGTAGGGGATGGGAGGGGGAAGGTCAGGTACTAGGACAATGAGGTCACTGGAGGATCTCCTGGGATCCAAAGTCTGGGAGGGAGCGGAGGAGGCCGCCACATTGTCTCCTGAGCCCCCAGAAATGAAGGACTGGCCTGCTGGGGAAGCCGGAAGGGTGGGGGTGAGAGTTGCTGGAGTGTAAATGGGGTCAAAGGCACAGAATCAAGGCCTCTCCCATGCCAGGTGGGGGTGGGGGGTAGTGGGAGTGGGTGACTGGAGGGAGCTTACATTGTTAGGGGTAGAGGCCCACCCTCTCCTGGTGTCCATCCCCAGGGAAGGGGTTGGGGAGTTTTCAGTCCCTCGTGCCCATGTTTAAGGGGCTCTGGGTGCCTGTAAAGCTGCACCTCTTATCTCTTGGTGCCTTTGACCCACGGAGGGATCCCATGAGGAGAAAGTGCCAGCAGGGAGAGTGCACACCGAGCTGAAGGAGGTAAGCTTGCAGTTTCAGGACAGGATTGGGAATTATTTGGAACACACCTACCTCTCACAAAGCCCAGGGGAAAACCCATCAACCTCCCAGAGAAGAGGTCTGAAGAGAGCTCTTTCTGTCTCTGGGTAGACCAAGACAAGTAGAAATGAAAACAGCAGGAGGACTTGAGGTTAGATACAGAAAGAACTTGGCAACGATGGCAGAGGTGACATAGAAGGAATGAAGAGCATCTTCCTTGGAAATTATGAGGGAGAAACGAGATCTAATCTGAGATTGGGGGACAGGGTAAGATCAGGGTGACCTCTGGTGGGTTCCACAGCCTCAGGGAAGCCCAGGAGTGACTGTTTGGGGGAAAGTGACCCTCTTGTCTTAAACAGAAAACATACTTTCATCCAACCTGCCCAAATAATGATGGTGGCTAATAGTAACTGTATTTATGTCCTGGGTGCTAAGAGCCTTGCCTTTGTCATATCAAATGACGCTCGTATCACTTCAGCCCTGTGGGATGGGTCCTAATGTCATTGTCCCCATTTATAGACGTGAAAATGGAGGCACAGAGAGGTTGAGTGACAGGGGAGGGTTGTGTTCCTGCTAAGTGGCAGAGCTGGGCATCACGCTATGGCAATCTGGCTGTGGAGTCCATGCCCACACTGCCCTGCTGTACTTTTCTCCAGTTGCTGGATCCAGCACTGACCCCCATGACATCCCCACCCCATGCCCCTTTCCCTGGCCACGGTGCACAGCTTGGCCTGGGACCTTAGCCATGGCCGAAGGGAACTGGTCTGACAGGTCCCCATGCTGTCTGGCTCTGTGCCTGTCCCTTCAGCCCTGCTCTGACACTCAGTGACAGGGAGAGAAGGTAGGATAGGCCATTGTGTTGGTGCCAGGGGACCTAGCACCTCCTCTTCCACCCTGAATTATTCTTGTCCATTACAGAGAAGAGGAGGTGGGCAAGCATGTTTACCTTGACCCACACCAGCCACTTCTTTCCAACTGAGAACCACTAAACTGACACTTAGGGTGATCAGATCAGGTCCAGGGCCAGCCATGGTACTGTGTTTGTTTTTGTTTTGTTTTGTTTTGCACTGTGTCCAGGTAATAGGTGCCCATCATGAAAAAATAAAGTTTTGTCGTTATTGTACTTAACATTTACTAAGCAGTTACTGTGTACCAGGTACTGCTCTGCTTGCTTGACATCATTAACTCACTTGATCTCATAATTACCCTATGGGATGGGTATTTTTTTAACCATCAAACCCATTTTACAGATCAGAAAACTGAGGCACTGAGAGCTTAAATAATCATCGCAAAGTCACACAATCAGATAGTAATACAAGAGCCAGAATTTGAACACATATGGCTGATTTAGGAGCACACACACTTGGCACTCACTGCTTCTGAGTAATAGTCCCCTCCTGGCCCGACCCCAGAGGTTCCTATGCACGTGAATGTTCCAGGGGCCCAGAGGGGCTCATAACAAGCCTGTCTAATTTTGTTTAACACAATGTTTTTTAAACTTACCTACCCATGGAACATTCCTGAGGGCAGAATACTTCTGCTATATCTCTGTATCCACAAAGCAGAGGAAGCTGGGGTTAGGCGCCACAGAAGACAGTGGGGCGCAGTGCTAAGAACTTTGGAGTCAGATGGACAGAAGTGTGATTACCAACTGCAGGGCATGTTATGCAACCTCTGCGTCTCCTTTTCTCTAGCAGTGAAAAAGGATGCAAATACCTACTTCTAGGGTCAGTCGTCAGTAGAATCTTAAGTTTCTAAGGGGTTGTGTGACTGGTAAGTTACTTCAGCTCTCTGGACTTCTGCTTTCCTTGGTGAAATGAGAGGGATGCCTTCAGGTCCTGTCCTGAGCCCTCATGTGCCGGCGTGGAGGGGCGTTTTCTGACCCTTGTGCTCAGCCCCTGGGGTAGGACAGGAAACACCAGCCTCTTCACATGACCTGGAATACCCCCGCCCCTACACACCCCTAGGTCAGAATAATGCCAGGAAGGAGCCAGTGCTGAGACCTGGGTTGTGGGCACCAAAGGGAGCTGGGGCAGGGACTGGGCCAACCTGGGCATTTTGACATGAACAACAAGTCATCAGCACTCGGGCACTGTTTGTTCCGACACAGGGGTCTGGCTGGGTAGCATTCCTGCCCTTCCTCCTTTCCTGGCTCCTCCTCCTCCTCATTTCCTGTCATTAAGTCTCTAGGGCTCTGTGTCTGGCACTGGACTGGGCCCCATGACCCGGGCAGGGATACCCTTGGGACACCTAGTAACTTCCGCCCAGCTTTGGGCCAGGCGCCTGTGCATGCCAGACCTCAGGCCTTTGCCTAGGCACAGTGTTATGATGCCTGTGACAAGGGACCTGCCAGCTCAGGGCAGGGGGCTCAGGCCCCAGCTCCCTGACCAGATTTTTTTCCAGGACCCAGAGTGCAGATATGAAAGCAGGAGAGGTGTTGCTGGTGAGAGGAAGGGGGAGGAAGAAGAAACAGGCAGGTGTGGTGGATGGAATAGATCGAGGATGTGAGCCCTGTGGGTAGGAACTCCGTTTATCCATAGCTGGCTGGTGGTCCTGAGCATGCACGGCAGTTACACAGGGCATTTCACCTCAGACTTCTGTGTCCCTGTAAGGCACATAGGACAGATAATACCTGCTCTGCCTATTTCACACCTGATCCTATTTTACCTAGGTTCTAATGACATCAAGGAGGTGGGACATATTTTGTAAACTTCACATATTTTGTGAAGTGCTTGCCTTTGGGAGGGCTCATAGAGGGCAGAGCATCCAGTCCAGAGCTGTTTACAAACTCCAGTTCTCAGGTGACTAGAAAAGAAGGGCCGTGAGGGCTTTCATGACTGACATGGCAGAGTATGCAGGATCTGGAGTCTGGGGGACTTGATGATACCAAGGACAGGGAAACCTTGTTAACCAATGCTTCTCCAATAAGCCCCATCTTACCGAACAGTCCTGTGTGCTGCCAAGGCTGAACACACTCTCACAGGGTCATGGACTCGCAGCATCTTGCAGAAGCCTTCCAGCAAGCAACCCCACCCTGTGCTTCACAGATGAATAATAGCCAACATGTATATACAACTACATGCCAGGCAATGGCTTAAACATTCAATATGCATTAACTCATGCAGTCCTTCCAAAGGCTTGTACACTGTAATATCAGTGCTTTATAGATTTCCCACATAAGAAAACTGAGGCAGGGAGAGGGTAAATCACTTGTTCAAGATCACACCACCTGTAAATGGAGGAGTTAGGAATTTGAATCTGAGAGTTTGGCTCTGGGGTTTCTGTTTTTAATTACTACACTAAACCAAGACCCATAGAGGGAGTAAGAGCTGCCCATGATCCTGGGGTTGGGATCAGCCTGCAGCTGCAGCTCAGAAGCAAGTGATCCTAGGTCCCCTGAACTGCTCCTGTCCCAGCCAGTCTCAGGTCTTCTTACATCATATCCTCATGTTTTTCCAGCTCCTTCCCCCACACAGTGTCTGTTTACCTGGGAGCCTGGGCATAACTGGGCCCCAGGAAGTTGGAATGGGGATCTTGGGACTCTCACCAGCAGAATTACAGTGCTTGGGAGTGGGAGGAAGAAAAGGGTCTAGGGATAAGAATGGCCGTGTGGGGAGAGGTGATTCCTGGTGCACAAGGTGTGCAGCAAATGTGTAATTGTTGCACGTGTGGCTAACCGAGTGCATTTGGGGCTGGGCAAGGGTGGGAGCGAGGGGGCAGTGAGGCATCCCAGAGCTGTTTGAAAGCCTTGCACTGACCCACAAACTCTCCCCACTGCCCTCAGACGCCACTCACCAATAGTGAGGAGTCCCTGGATTTCAGTGTGAACCTGGAGCAGGTATGAGAGCCGGAGGGTGGAGCTGGAAGGGGGCCACCAGCTGAGGGGTTCAGGGCCTGAGGCTGCCATGCCCTTACTCCCTCCAAGGCTTCTACCGAGCGGGTGCTCAGGGCTGGGAAGCACCTGCACCGACATCTCCTGGCCACCTGCCCGAGCCTCATCCGTGACCGAAAGTATCATCTCAGGCTCTACCGGTGAGTGGAGGCCCTGCCTGCCTGCCTGCTGCCTCTGCTGTTTTCTCTCCTTTGCGACTCTATTGCTAGTCCTGCTTCTAGGGGAAGGACTGGGCTTGGGCCTCCAATGGTGCCTTTCTGGATGGAGGCCCGCCCATCCTACCTTCTATTTGATTCTCTGACCTCCTTCCACTTCCCACAGACAGTGCTGCTCTGGTCGAGAGCTGGTGGACTGGGTGTTGGCCCTGGGCCTTGGGGTCCACTCTCGGAGCCAGGCTGTGGGCATCTGCCAGGTGCTGCTGGATGAGGGTGCCCTCTGCCATGGTGAGCCTGAGCCTAGGACAGGGCATCCAGGGCGGGTGGAATGGGACAGGGCAGAGCTGGGAATCAGGCACCAGTGGGGATTGCAGAGGGGGCTGGCATCAAAGTGTGGACCTCATACCTATATGGCCTCAATTTCCTCTCCTCCCCCATGCCTGGGCCTTGGTTTCCCAGTGAAACACGACTGGACCTTCCAGGACCGAGATGCCCAGTTTTACCGGTTCCCTGGGCCAGAGCCGGAGCCTGTGGGAGCTCATGAGATGGAGGAGGAGTTGGTAGAGGCAATGACCCTGCTGTCCCAGAGGGGGCCTGATGCCCTGCTCACTGTGGCACTTCGAAAGCCGTAAGTCCTACACCCCACAATGCCAGGTCCCACACTACATTTGGACCCTAATGGCTTCCAGGTTCATCTCTGAGGGAAGAAACCCAGAAGACCTGACCTCTGACCCACATTCTGCCATGAATTTGCTGTCTGATATTGAGACCCCCACCCCTATCCTGCTTCTTCCTCTATCAGTGAGGGTATTGGGCCAGAGGGTCTCTGGAGGACCCTTCCCACTGTGAGATGCAGTCATGGCTGAGAGAGAGTAGGCTTTGATATCTGCTGTCAGGTTGGGGTTCAAATTCCAACTCAACCAGTTACTTGCCAAGTGGCCTAGCCTCTGGAGGCCAGCTTCCTCTTCTGTCAAGAAAGGATAATAGTATTCACGTCACAGGGCTGTTATGAGGATGGATTAGGTGCTTAGCACCATGTCCAGCACCTGGGGTGCACTCCGCAAAGGTTAGCCCGCTGTTGATAACGATCATGACGGAGGTGCCATCTGGCCCTGTGCAAGCTGGCTGGGTGGGGCGGCTTCCCTTCTTGGCCCTGGGCCACAGTTCAGCATGTGCTCCTGTCAATCCTGTGCCCACAGCCCAGGTCAGCGCACGGATGAGGAGTTGGACCTCATCTTTGAGGAGCTGCTGCACATCAAGGCTGTGGCCCACCTCTCCAACTCGGTCAGTCTGCTTTCCCCAGTCCGCCTGCTGGGCCTGCCTTTTCCCCAGAGTCTCCTCTTCCTGTGACTCCTCTGAGGCTCCAGCTGCTGGACCAGGGGACAGCCTGTTCTCCTCTGCATATGGCTTGGTTTCAGCCTAATTTCTGGTCCAGCCCTTAGTCTGAATACCCTCCTGTCTCTCTTGATCATTTCATCTCCTTGCTGTGTCTCCTGCTGCATCCTTGGGATGCCTGGCTTGGCCACATTGGTCACCTAGTGCTCACCTCTCCCTGAGCCTGACACTCCAGCTGAGCTTGCCCCACTGACCCTCTTCTCCCTACTCACAGGTGAAGCGGGAATTGGCAGCAGTTCTGCTCTTTGAACCACACAGCAAGGCGGGGACTGTGTGTAAGTCGGGCTGGGCATAAGGGCCTGGACAGGCGCAGGGGCCATGGAGGAGTGGTGGGGTGACAGAGGGACTGTGTCTGATCTGTGCGTCTGTCAGTGTTCAGCCAGGGTGACAAGGGCACCTCGTGGTACATTATCTGGAAGGGGTCTGTCAATGTGGTGACCCATGGCAAGGTGAGTCCTCCTCCTGCCCACCCCAGTGCCCTGGTTGTAACTGTTTCCAGGTCCCTGTCCTGTGGGCAGTGCCTGTGCCAATCCCAAGACTGCAGATCCCCCATGTTTCCTTTCTGGGTCTGTCCCACGGACTGGGAGTGGGATGGGCTGTGACTGAGACCTGGCTGCAGGGGCTGGTGACCACACTGCATGAGGGAGATGACTTTGGACAGCTGGCTCTGGTGAATGATGCACCCCGGGCGGCCACCATCATCCTGAGAGAAGATAACTGTCACTTCCTGCGTGTGGACAAGCAAGACTTCAACCGCATTGTCAAGGTGCCGCTGTGGGGATGGGGGGAGCAGGGGACATAAGCCTAGAGAGTTGGTGTGGGACAAAGGATAGGGACCAGAGAGAGCCTTTGAGGAGGTTCTGGGGTATGGTGACCAGGAGTGAGGACCTCAGGTGCATGTGAGGAGGTCAATGCCTGTGGCAAGCTGAGGGGCTCCGTGAGACCTCAGGCTTGGTGTGGGAGGCCAGGGGAGTGGTGGGGTGTACGGGTGGGGGACTAGGGTACAAGGGAAGGCAGTGCCATGGAGAAGCAGGGTCCAGAGAGGAGAGGGGTGGAGGAGGGGGATCGGGCTCGGGGATGGGCAGCTGAGGTGTATGGTAAGGAGTCGGGATGGGAGAGAAGTGCCGAGGGGCCTTGTGGGAAATTCCTGGGCTCAGGGTCTAGAGGGAGGAGGTGGAGGAGAAGGTCCAGAGAGGAACCCAGCTTGTGTTGAGCGCCAGGTGTGGCTTGTTTTCCAGGATGTGGAAGCGAAGACCATGAGGCTGGAAGAACATGGCAAAGTAGTGTTGGTGCTGGAGAGAACCTCCCAGGGCACTGGCCCTTCTCGCCCCCCGACCCCTGGCAGGAACCGGTAACACAATCACCGTGCTCCCTCTTTGCACTTTTCTCCTTCCTTCTGTATCGTACCCTTGCCCTCTAGCACCTGGGAGTGGGGAGGTATCAAGGGACTAGGATGTAAGCCCTGAATTAACCTCCCCCACATCCCAAGGTAAGGCAGGGTTGGCAAACTAGGAGGAGAGATATGATTTTTTTATTGATGCCTGTCCTGGGTGTGGGAATGGGGAGGAGTGGCATAAAAGTGCTATAGATTGGCTGTTTCTGCTAGGTATACAGTGATGTCTGGCACCCCAGAGAAGATCCTAGAACTTCTCTTGGAAGCCATGCGACCGGATTCCAGTGCTCATGACCCAACAGGTAGGGCAGGAGACACCCTGCCTATTCCCTGACTCACTGGGGTCAGTGCAGCCTGGGAGAGGGCCGGGAACCCCGCACCTGACTTCACTGGCTGCTGGATTGGTCCACACAGCCAGTTAGCAGGAAGTTCTCTTCCCCATGCTCTTGGCTTTGGTGGGGAGCGCTGTCACAGGCTGGGTATTGCTGGTACCTTGCCTGTGCTGGAACTTGTGGAAGGGAGGCTTCAGCTGTGCAGTGATCAGTGGACTTGGCTTCTGAAATCCCTCATGTCCCCCTACCCTGTCCAACAGAGATGTTCCTCAGTGACTTCCTCCTGACCCACAGTGTCTTCATGCCCAGCGCCCAGCTCTGTGCTGCCCTCCTGCACCAATATCCTTCCGGTGCTGGGGTGGTGTGTGTCGAGGGTGGGATGGCGCATGGAGTGAGGGATGAACTCCCCAGGCACCAGCCTCATGCCAGGCCCAGCTTGTGGGTGGACCCTGGGCACCTTGCCCCTCCTTTGCCTCGGGTGTGGAGGGTGACTCTGCCTGCCAGCTGTGGTTCCCTTGACTGGTGCCCACCTTCCATGTGGAGCCAGCCGAGCCTGCAGGAGGCAACGAGCAGGAGCGCAGCACCTACGTCTGTAATAAGAGGCAGCAGATTCTGCGTCTGGTCAGCCAATGGGTGGCTCTCTATGGCCCCATGCTCCACACAGACCCCGTGGCCACCAGCTTCCTCCAGGTACCCGGGAGTGAGGCAGAACTGACCAGGCTGCCCAGAGTTGGCGCAGCTACAGCCATCTTAGGGAATCTTGGTTCTTTACAGAAACTCTCAGACCTGGTGAGCAGGGATGCCCGACTTAGCAACCTGCTGAGGGAGCAGTGGCCAGAGAGGCGGCGACACCACAGGTGCCCTTTGACTCATGTTAGCTTGTCCTGTTCATGCCTGACAGTGCAGAGGGGACTCAGGGCCCACACTCTGGGCAGGCATTTGGTTTTAGAAGCCCAGGGCATCACTCACTTCCACTAGCTGTTCTTTTTATTTGGTACTGGGGATTGAACCCAGGGGGGCTTAACCACCGGGCCACATCCCCAGCCCTTTTTAAAATATTTTATTTAGAGACGGGGTCTTGCTGAGTGGTGTAGGGCCTTTCTAAGTTGCTGAGGCTGGCTTCAAACTCCCAATCCTCCTGTGTCCGCCTCCTGAGCCGGGGATTACAGGCCTGCGCCACGCCCGGCTTCAGCTAGCTGTTCTTATCAGTCCCCTTGCTGTTCACGCTCACCATCCGCTCTCAAGCGTCCTGCAATTCTTCATTTGCTCCTTCTGCCCAGCGCCACCTGCAATTCTCACTTCCTCCATTCAGCACACATTTATTACCCAATCCCCTCGGTGCCAGTCCCCACCAGCCCCGCCTGGTAAATTTCCTAGAGTTGACTTTGCCTACCCAGATGTTCCTGTGGATGGCTGGGGTTTGGCAGGTGGGTGAGAGCTTGATTGACAGTGCTCCATCTGGAGCCCAGAGCCTGTGTCTCCCTCTAGTTTTTCTCCTCCCCTGCTGGCCTGGGTAAGTCCCGGAACTCAGTCCTGGTGTCAAGCCCATTTTGATCCACTCCAGCCTACTCACCAAGTCTCACTTCCCTCTGAGCTGCTGGTAAGGGTGGGGTGGGGTCCAGAGCCGGGGTGTCTGCTCCTGACTCTGTAAGGATCCTGCCCCCAGGGATGCCTTACCTCCCTCTCACCTCCCTTCTCTCTCCACAGGTTGGAAAATGGTTGTGGGAATGCTTCTCCTCTGATGAAGGTACCTGCCTTGCATCACGTCTCAGTGGGGCTCCCGCTTCTTCCCTCAGCCCCTGGCCCCTGCCTGGAGGGGCTGCATGTGGGAGGGTTCCCCACCCACAGACACACCCTTGAGTCTGTGATAGACATTCCTGGGTCCTTGCTGTGTGTGGCTCCCAAACTGGGACCTGTTGGGGAGACATTGAGTTCTAAGACACCCCCTCCCACCCTGAGGGGCTTTTTTTTTTTTTTTTTTTTTTTTTTGTTACTGGGGATTGAACCCAGGGGCCCTCAACCACTGAACCACATCCCCAGCTCTTTTTGGTATTTTATTTACAGACAAGATCTCACTGAGTTGCTTAGGGCCTCACTAAAGTGCTGAGGTTGGCTTTGAACTCTCGATCCTCCCACCTCAGCCTCCTGAGCCGCTGGGATCACAGGCATGTGCCTCGGCACCTGACTCTGAGGGGCTTTGTTTCCTTTGAGAGATAATTCATGCTCACAGAGTCAGGGGATGCAGTGTGGTGGCTGAGTTCAGCCCTGAGGTCTAAGGGTTCCTGGCGCCAGTACTGGAGGAAGCCAGAGGAAGGTGACACCCGCCTCCCAGGGAGTGGAGGTGGTCAGCGTCATTCCCACTGTGGATGGGAGGAGCAGAGGGGGCATGCCTGGAGCTGAGATTTTGTTGAAGAGTAGTGGGGGAAAGGGCTGGAAAGCTTGCCTTACCTCAGCCTGCCCAGCAACCTGCCCCATCTCATCTGTCTCACCCCAACTGCTTGCTGTAGGTTTCTTCTGCCTCATTTTCTTTTTTTTAGGGGGAGGGGTACTGGGGATTGAACCTAGGAGTGCTTTACCTCTGAATTCTATCCACAGCCCTTTTAAAAATTTTTTTTCTTATTTTGAGATAGAGTCTCACTAAGTTGCTTAGGGTCTTGCTAAATTGCTGAACCTGGCTTTGAACTTGTGATCCTCCTGCCTCAACTTCCTGAGTCACTGGGATTACAGGTGTGGGCCACCATGCCTGGGAGCTGGCCTCCTTTTCTCTTGATCTCACCTCAGGGCCTTTTTTGTACATTCCTCTGCATGGAACTCTTTTTGGCTTTTGGCCTAAATGGATCCTTCTTCAAATCTCAGTCAAAATGTTGGGTTCCCAGAGAGGCCCCCTCCCATCTCCCTATCCAGAGCACCCCTTCCTTTCCTCATGCCCAAGATGCCCTGTATGATTTTCTTTGAGGCATGCGGCCTTGTAGAATCATTTTGTTTGTTACTTCCCTATCGCCCATTGATCTATCACATCCCGCTGGCCTGTCAGCTTGATGAGTGGGGTCTCTGCCTGCTTCCCCTGTGCTCGTGCTCTGCCCAGCTCCTGGAGGACATTTAGGAACTGCCTCACATTCCCAGCTCCAGCACCTGTGCTACCTGCCCTTGCTTGGTGTTGGGCTGGGAGAGCTGCCCCTGGCCAGGGACTCACAGTCGAGTGAGGGGCAGATCTGAGAAACAACTTCATGATCTATGAAGATGAAGCCTGAGATCTCTGAAAGCAGAGATGGGGAAGAGCTGATTGGATGTGCAGGATTAGGGAAAGTGTCCTTGGAGAAGTGACCCTTGAAGTTGTGAGCTGCAGAGGTTGAGGGTTGAGGAGAAAGAGGACCCAAGGTAGCCCTGGAGGAGGGAGACAGAGGGGGGGCACCAGGGGAGGCTGGAGAGGCAGAAGCCAGAGCATGAAGGACTCCCTGGGCCTTGGTAATGGGCCTGGTCTTTGTCCTAAGATCAGTGCAAATCCTTGAGGGGTCTGAGCCAAGGACTGACAAGATCTGCTTTGTGATTTGAATAGGTCAGCTGAATAACCTGGGCTTTTCCAGCAGGCAGCCATGGTCATCTAAGCCAGTTAGGAGCTTAAGCTGGCCCTGACCAGGCAGATTGGAGTAGGAAGGATAGAGGCACCTGAGGGGTCAGTGGGAGGAGAACCATTGGGCCATCATGGTAGGTCAGAGTGAGGCCTGTGGGCAGGTGGAGCTAGAGTCAGCTTGGGCTGGGGAGAAGAGGGTGCCGGAGACCCATTTCCAAGAACCCTAGAACAAGGTGACAGGCCCTGGGGAGGATCCTGGGACCCAGGAGAGCGGCCAGGAGAAGTGAGGTCTTGAAGGCAGATGAGGGGATGCCATGGGTGTGTGCAAGGTTGGGGCCACGGATCATGGGTGTGGAACAGTGCAGGAGGTGTTCCAGACCGTGATCACACCCGGTGGCAGTGTTGTGTCATCCATATGTAGCAGGTGCGAGGGGCTGTGAGCAAGTCCCAGGACGGGGCTGAGACTGGGGAATCTAGGGAAGAGCAGTGTCAGGCAGGGGAGAAGAACCCACGTCAGGGAAGCTCCGGCAGCAGAAGTTCCGCAGTAGTAGCAGCTCACTGTGTGCCTGCCATGGGGCTTGACAGGGAGCTGACACAGTGATGGGGTACAAGAGTACAGAGGGAGGAAGGGGCGAGTTAGAATTCCAACTCTGCTGTGTGGCCTTGGATATGGTACTTAACCCCTCTGAGCCTCATTTGTCTCATCCATAAAATGAGAATAATGCTTCTGTCAAAGGGCTGTTGAGAATACTTACTTAGAACAGTGCCTGGTTCATGGCAGATGGCAGCTGAAGAAGGGAAAGGAAGAGAAAGCGGGGTCAGTAGCTCAGGCATTTCCATCTTGGAACAGCTGTGGACCTTCTTGTCAGAGAGGGAAGAGCATACAGTGCAGGGCACACTCGTGTCCACCCTGAGACCTGCTTTGTCTCTTCTCTGGAGTCCCCGTGCCTTACTTGGGCTCAGGTTAATGTGGCAAGCAGAGTCCTCTGGTGCTGTGTGTTCCTGCCCCCAGTGATACCCTTCACTGTCCCCTCCCTGTCACTCTCCCTGGTGTCCTCCAAGCCTCACTTTCTCTTCCTCCCAGGCCCGGAATGTGCCTGTTTGGCTCCCCAGCCAGGACGAGCCACTCCCCAGTAGCAACTGTGCCATTCGAGTTGGGGACAAAGGTTGGTGATCTGAGCCTGATATCTGCCCTCATTGTCTCTGCCTCCCTTCTCCTTGACCTCAGGGTGCCTTGAGGGGGTTCCAGGCTGCCTGGCGGGTCTGCCTCCTGTGCCGTCACACCTGGCTGCATGCAGCTTACCCGCCAGGGGCTCCCACACCTGCCCTTCCCCACCTCTTGGGGATCCCTCCCACTGAGGCAATTGCTACCCTCTCCCTGCTGGGGTGGGGGCCAGGCCCCTCCTCCCACAGCTCGGCCCCATCCTCCTCTCCAGTCCCCTATGACATTTGCCGGCCGGACCACTCCGTGCTGACCCTGCAGCTACCTGTGACAGCCTCCGTGAGAGAGGTGCTGGCAGCGTTGGCCCAGAAGGACGGCTGGACCAAGGGGCAGGTGCTGGTGAAGGTCAATTCTGCAGGTGGTGAGTGGTCTCTGGAAGGACCCCAAGGGAGGGTGCCCCTCAGATCCATGTCCAGATCCCCTGAATTAAGATCATTATCATCTTACCATTGTCATCAGTGTTAGTGATGGGCAGCATTTCCAGAAAGTTTATTCCATCTCTTCAGACTGCTTTGCGTGGAACGCTTAGGAGCATGAACTCCGGAGCCTGCTGCCTGTGACTGATTCTAGACCTTTAGCTCACTAGCTGTGTGTCTTGGGTCAGGGCCCTTAAGTTGCTGTGATGAATTTCATCATCTGTAAAATGGGGATAATAAGAGTTCTTGCCTCCTAGAGGAACTGTGAGGACCAAATGAGCAAATCTACAAGTGAATAGGATGGTCCGTGGCACATCTGCCAGCGCCACATGAGTATTAGCTGCTACCGTTATCATTCTCATGATTTATTCATTTACTCCTAATAACAAACGGTGACATAGGTACTTTTATCCTGTTTTTAGACAGGGAAACTGAAGGTCAAGGGAACTAAGTGGTTTCCCCAAGATCATACGTACATTGAGAATGTAGCTGGCCTTTGGACTTAGGTAGTCCTTGTTCATTTAGTCATTCAGCAAACATTTTTGAGGGTCAGCTATTGATAGAGATACCAAGGCAGACAGGATTGATCAGCTGGATGATTAAGACTATAGTCTGGACGCCCATGTCTGTGTTGGAATTCCAGACCAACTGCTAACTAGGCAAGTTGAACCTCCATTTCCTTGTCTGTCAAATGGGCACTATCATTGTACCTACCAATTGGTATTGTGGTGGGTATTAGACTATAGATAATAAGTGCGAAGCAAGCAGCAGGGGTCCTGGCAAAGTCGGTACTTAGACTATGGTTGCATCAGGTCTATTAAGATCTGCCATTGGAGAACTCGGGACATTAAAAACACTGCTCTCTGTGAAAGGTGCAGCCCAGGCCAGACAGCTAGGGCCCAGGGTGATGGGAATTGGGGACAGTCAGGGAATAATGGCAAGGGGTGGAATCTCCACCCCTTGGGAAGGGAGAAAAGCCTTCTCCCTTCAGGAAGTGAGGAAAGACTCATGAGGTCACCCGTGTGCTCTGCTCTGGGAAGCACTGCCCTCTGGTGGCCACCTGGTGAGTTGCAGTTTCCCAAGGTCCACATTTATTGAGACCCTACTATGTGCTAGGCACATTTTAGACCACTGCTCTCGAGACCACTGTTTGACACCCATGTCAGTAATCAATATTTTATTATAAATCTCCTACTAGGTATATATTTGTTTATAAATTATATGTACATATCACCTCATTAATATTATATAATTATAAAGTTATACACAAAATAGGAATGTAAAACAGATGAGAACAATAAATATAAGAAGAGCTAATGTTTTCCATGTACATAAAGTATTCTTTACTTTGGTGGTCTAGGAACTGAAGACCCAAACATGACTAAAAACAGTCCCAGTCTACAAGGAGCTGATAAAAATCAATGCCAAGGGCTGAGGCTGTAACTCAGTGGTAGAGCACTTGCCTCGCATGTGTGGGGTACTGAGTTCAATCCTTAGCACTGCCTAAAAATAAATAAAATAAAAATAACTGAAAAAAAAATCAATGCCACGACATGTATGACATTTCCCAATTTTCAACAGGATTTTTATATGCATCACATACTTAACTCAGTCATGTTTACATAGGTTAACTCATCTAACTTGGCAAGTCTTATTGTCTCCATTTTACAAAGGAGGAAACTGAATCCCAGGGAAGTTGAAACCTTGCCCAAGGTCAGCCTCTGTCACCAAGTCCTACTGTCACCTCCTTGGGTTTGCTGCTATGGGTGGTGTAGAGAGAAGGGCACCGTCACCTGCGCATTCACAGCATCTGCCCTGCCCTCCATTCGAGGGAGAAGGAAGCTCCCTGGCAGGCCTCTGTGGGGCTTCCAGCTGGTCCCTGGCCTGCCTCCCTGTCCCCACCCAGCACAGCCTCTGCTGTCTTTGCAGATGCCGTTGGCCTGCAGCCAGATGCCCGTGGTGTGGCCACATCCCTGGGGCTCAACGAGCGGCTCTTTGTTGTCAACCCACAGGAAGTGCATGAGCTGGTAGGGACCAGGCAGGGAGCCAGAGCCTGCGGGGGGACTGTGTTTTCGGGGTGGAAGGAGTGGATTCCGTGGGAGGGGCCATAGGGAAAGGAGAGGTCTAGCTCTGACTGCTACTAGGTCTTCAGGGGGAAGAGAAAAGAGGGGATGATGGGGGAGATTCCAAATATTGGGGAGATGATAATGTGAGTGGGATCTCCCAAGGAGAGCGGACCTGCTGTAGTCAGGGTACACCTGGGAACAGGAACCCCACAGGGAAGGGCTGCAGCATTGGGGAAACTGTCAGAGAGATGCCTCCTTGGGAAGCCCCATTTTGTGCCTGCTGCAGCCCCAAGAACCCCCCCACTCCCCGCGGTACCCCTGCCTGCCCCACAGTCCTTCTGAACACAAGCAGAGTCTTGCCCCAAGCCCCATTTCCCCACCCCACCCCTTTCCTGGATTCCTCAGGCACCCTCTGAGTATTCTCCCACCTGTAGACCCCACACCCGGAGCAGCTGGGGCCCACTGTGGGCTCTGCTGAGGGGCTGGACACAGTGAGCGCCAAGGACCTGGCAGGCCAGCTGACAGACCACGACTGGAACCTCTTCAACAGTATTCACCAGGTGCGTCGCGGGAGGCAGAGCTGCAGGGAGAAGAGGTCGTGGCTGGGTGCCTGGCCTGGCACACTCCGACCTCTTCTCTGTCCCGTCCAGGTGGAGCTGATCCACTACGTACTGGGCCCCCAGCACCTGCGGGATGTCACTACTGCCAACCTGGAGCGCTTCATGCGCCGCTTCAATGAGCTGCAGTACTGGGTGGCCACGGAGCTCTGTCTGTGCCCTGTGCCTGGCCTGCGGGCCCAGCTGCTCAGGAAGTTTATCAAGCTGGCGGCTCAGTGAGTGTCTGTTGGGTGTGTGGTTGGAGCCCTGAGGCCACCATTTCTTAAACCCCCCCTTCCCGCTCACTGTGTTGCCAAATCTGTCATCCCTTTTGGTCCTGGATCCCCCAAAGGCTCTGCCTCCTATCCTGTCCTGCAGAGGCCGTGCTGGCCTGCTCTGTCCTGGGCCCAGGCCTAGCTGTTGTTTGGGGGCCCTGTGGGTGTGGCTGATTCCCCTGAAGGTCTCTGGGTCTTCTGCTCACAGCCTCAAGGAGCAAAAGAATCTCAATTCCTTCTTTGCCATCATGTTTGGCCTCAGCAACTCAGCCATCAGTCGCCTGGCCCACACTTGGGAGGTAGGTGCCCCTGGAGGACCCCTGTCCTAAGTTCAGGCCTCCTTCCTGTTCTGGGAGTCCTGATTAGGGGTGGGACTTCCCCCATGGAGTCCTATCCCGCTGGTGACAGCTCACCCACTTTTCTTCCACAGCGACTGCCCCACAAAGTCCGGAAGTTATACTCGGCCCTGGAGAGGCTGCTGGTGAGTGCTGGGTTCTGCTCCTTCCTCCAGAAACCCAGGTCAGCTTCTCAGTAGCCTTTCTGCCTGTCTTCAGTCACTTTCAGTTCCTGATGCTGACCGAGGGCCTAGTTTCCCCTGGTCTGAGTCTGGGGAGCTGGCTAAGGCACTGGGTGTGTAGCACTGTCACGGGGGTTGCATGGTTTGTCAGATTACTCAGGGCCTACGTAGGACAGGAGATCCCCTGTAAAGATCAGGATGGACACATGGCGTGGCCTGGCTCTTAGTTGCTAGGGGGGGTCAGGGAGACACTGGGCTACAGGTCTTCTGCTCAAGAACCCAGGAAGTAGGTCTGGTGCTAAGTGCCCACTGTGGACCAGACCTGGTCAGAGGCCCCTCTAGGACACCCAAGAGTAGGGTAAGGAATAAGTTGAGAGCCTGAGCCCTCTACCTCCAGGAACTTTTGAGGGTTTTGAAGTGTTCAAGAGAGAACACAGCCGAGGTGTTATCTGCATAGCCCCAGAGCTCTTGAGAAAACAACTCGCCTCATGGGGTTCAAGAGGTGCAGAGGAATTTACCCACCAGAGGAAACAGAGAGTTTTCCCAGAACCCTTAGGCCAGTGGGAGCCTGGGAGGCCACATGCATGCAGACTGGCAGTGACAGTGGTCTCAGGCCCCCGCCAGGCTGCCACAGAGCCCATCCTCAGTGGCTTCTGGGCCTGAGGAGAGGCTGTGCCTGGAGCCTCTTGCTGTGGCCATGTGGATGGGCATTCTGCCCCTTCTAGGTGGGGAAGGGTGTTCTGTTGTTGGGGTCTGAGGTGGGTTGTGGTTTGCAGGGCCCTCCCTCTATGGCTTCCCTCCTCTTAGGACCCCTCGTGGAACCACCGAGTGTATCGACTGGCCCTCACCAAGCTCTCCCCTCCTGTCATCCCTTTCATGCCCCTTCTCCTCAAAGGTAAGGGGACCAGCGCTCACGCCTGAGCCATCGGGGCCCTTCCAGCCCTCTTAGACTCTCAAGCGCCGATGCCCCGGGGAGCACAGAGGTGGGTTAGGAATTCCCAGGCAGGAGATGGGAAGGCAAATAGGGTGACCCTGGAGGGCTGTGATCTGAGGCCTGGAACCAGGAAAGAGCTGCAGGTGGAAGAGGAGATAGAGGCAGAGGGCCATGTGGGCGGAACAGGCCAGGCTCCCTGCTATTGTCCCTCCCCTTTCCTGGGCTACAGAGGGGAAAGGAGTCTGGGAACCTACAAGCAAAACCATCCCTTTGCAGACATGACCTTCATCCACGAGGGAAACCACACACTAGTGGAGAATCTCATCAACTTTGAGAAGATGGTGAGTTCAAGCAGAGAGGCCATCTGCCACTGGTGTGATGGGGACGTATGACGATGGCCTGGGAAGGGGCAGCGTGGGAGGTGGTTGAGACTTGTTAATAATAGAAAGATGAATACTTGTTAAATAGCCCCTGCTCTATTCCATAGCACACTGGCGGGTCTACTCTCCCTTGGGAACTGCTGGAATGTCAGCCTCAAACAGCCCCTTCTAGTCCCTTCTCTCTCTAAGGCCTTCCTGACCTCCCTTCCATCCTCTGCCTGGTGCCTTCTCTGGTGCACCAGGGTGAAGCAGCCACCTGCTAGTCCCCAGGAGCACCCAGTTCAAAGGGAGCTCAGATTCCTAGTTTCTGCACGGGGAAGATGGGCTGGCGTCCTGCAGGCCTGATCCCATGCCCTTGTGTTGCCCACAGCGAATGATGGCCAGAGCCGCAAGGATGCTACACCACTGCCGAAGTCACAGCACCGGTGAGAGGGCTGGTCCCGTTGGTGGGACCCCTCCCCAGCTTATGTCCCCTGCCAGGCTCTGGCATGGCCCCGTCTCCCTGACTCCCCCCTCTCACCCCACCCAGTGCCTCTCTCACCACTCAGAAGCCGAGTGTCCCACTTCCACGAGGACAGCCAGGCATCGAGGATTTCCACGTGTAAGTGTGGGGCGAGGGTGGATGTTGACCACAGTTAGCGTAGCTGACGTTTCCTGGGCACTTGCCACTGCCAGGTCAGAGCCAAGCCCTTGTGTTGCTGGTATGGGTACCTCTTCACAACACCTGTGAGGCAGGTGATGCTGTTATCCCAACTTAAAGGTGAGGAAGCAGCTGGAGCGTTGAAACAGCTTGCTGAAGGACAGTGTGGTAGTGATGGAGCTGGACCCGAGCTCTCGACTCCAGCCTGCATCTGTTTGATTGGACCTTAGTTGCATCAAGTGGGGTTAATCATGACCCATGGTTCAGACAACAGTGCCTTCCTTGCCCCGTTTTATGTGTGCTTGTATTCTGATAATACGCTCAATACCACTGGACCAGTCAAGTACAAGAACATCGGCAGTGACTTATATTCCCCCATCCACTTGCCTCTCCCTCCTCAAGGTAACCTCTATCCTGAAGTTCGAATCATTCACTGTTTTTCAGAATAGCCTTATCCCTCTCACACACTCCTTTGAAATTGTGTGTGTGTGTGTGTGTGTGTGTGTGTGTGTAAAATGACAAAGTAATTTTTAGTTCTAGTTACCTTTGAACTTAGTAAAAGAGATATTTTGCTGTGTGAAATCATGGAAATCTGCTTTTTTCAAACTGTACTCTTAATTGCAGTGTTAATCTGTCCCCCAAATCTGTGGGGGTTGTGCAGGGTTGGCAGTCCTGGGCCTTGGTGACAAGCGGTGGCAGGTGGTGGTGGAGACAGGGAAGCTCCGTGGTGGGGTCGGGGTGGGTTCTGTGAAGTTGCCATGGTACCTCCCTGACAGCTCCCCCCCGCCAGGCTCGGAGCAGTCCCTGAGCACCCGGAGTCCAGCCAGCACCTGGGCTTATGTCCAGCAGCTGAAGGTCATCGACAACCAGCGTGAACTCTCCCGCCTCTCCCGGGAGCTGGAGCCATGAGGAGGAGCTGAGGCTGAAGCAGGCACTTCCTTCGGGGAAAGACAGAGCAGACCTGGGCCAAGAGGCCCGCAGGCTGGCCACAGCTGGGCAGGGCTCTTCGTGGAGTGACTCGAGGCCCTGGAGCGGGCAGCATGGAGGCAGCTGTCCCCATGATGACTGGTGGCTAAGGAGGACCTCAGAGTGGATCTGTGCCGGGGCCCAAGGCTGAGGAATGGGGGACGCGAGACCCTGGGAGTGAGTGGGAGAGCCGGGCAGAGACAGGACTCTGTTCAGTAGAGAGCTCTCCACACCAGGCCTTTCCAGCTTCTGTCCTCGTGGCCCTGTTGTCCAGCCATCTCCAGGCCCTGGCGGTTGTTTTCACAGTGAACTGAAAGAGACTGCATATGTATGGCATGTGTGTGGCGGGTTGTTGCGTGGGGGTGGGGAGTCCTGCTTTTCTTTCCACAGCCTCTGAGATAAACAGCTGGGTGTGGGCAGGACTGTTTGGCTGGGAGTGGTGGTCCCTGAGGAGCCTTATTGTTCCCATAAATTAACAAAGATATGTGTGTTCTAAAGCCAGCTGTGGGGGTGTGGCAGAGAAGGCCAGACCGGGCCCCCTGGGAAGGAGCTGTGAAGAGCGTGCTCCCAGAGCAGCTGACAGCAGCCCCACTGCCCCTGCAAGGTCTCTGGGACCACAGCAGGGCTCCAGAATGGCTGGCTGCTCCCCACATGTGCCTCCCAGGCCCGGAGGCCCTGTCTCAGCCAATCCCGGGAAACTACCAGTTCTCCATGGTAGAGACTGCTACAGTCCAGATGCAACTAGCATCTTCTGCCCTCTTCCTCCTAACTCCAATCCCTGTTCCTCTGCCCTTGACCACATCTTGGTGGCCAGGGATAGAGAAGATGCTGGGCAAAGGCTCCCAAAGACATCTGATACCTTCTGAGAACTAACAGTCTTCTGGAAATCAGGATTTATCATCAGTGATGAGAAGGGTCACACAAGTTCTGTTTGGTTAAGTCCTATCTTCCCTCTCCTGCAGCACATCCCTGTGAACCTGCCTGTGGGGCAGAACTCCTGCCAGGAAGCCCCAGGCAAGGACCCCACCCTCTGCCCTGAAGCTGGCAGCGGGAGACACACTGTCAGGCCTGAGAGGCCCAGGCCTCCAGGATGACCTGAGTAGGCTTCCCAGGCAGCGGGCCCACAGCAACAGGAGAGGAGGCGCTGGTGTGGCCCCCAAACCTGCTCTGCAGATCCAGCAACCCAGGCTCAGGCTGGACACCCTGACACACCCTGCCTCCTCCTGACCTCCCCATTGCCAGACCCCTTTCAGCCCTGAGGTCATGGATGCACATGCCAGCTGCTCCCAGAAAGGATCAGAGTCCTGACAAGGAGGCAGCACAGCTGGGATCATACCTTGGATTTCTAAAGAATGTAAATCAATGAACAGTTCTCCGCCTTCACTTCTCCATTTGCAAGATGGCTGTGATGATTGTCATCTGTCTGTTAATGATGCACAAGTAAAACTGTAGCTCCTGCCTCTGCGGCAGAAATGACTGTGGAGGGCAGTCCCACAGAGGGGCAGCGTCACCTTGGCTGAAGTCCAAGGTAGCTTCTGAGGTGGAGCCAGGGCATGGCTAACCTAGCCGGTTCCCTTGCCTGAAGGCAGGGATGGATGCTGACAGGGTACCAAAGCTTCCTGAGCTGAGCAATCCTGACTCCAGGACCAAGCACCGGTGAGTCAGGAGGACCAGGAGCCTTCTTCTCTTCTGAGCCCATTGTCTGTCCATGTTTCAGCCAAACCCACGCCAGTCACCCAGCCATGGCTCTTCGCCATCTTCTCAGACTCCAGGGTGAGACCAGCCTGGCACCTGATGCTACAGCAGTCCAAACATGTGACAGGCTTTTGTCTTTCCCCAGTTTCTTTAGTCACACCTATGTCCTGACAGAATTTCTGGGCCACACATGGGTCTTCCTGCCACCTTGAACAACCCTGCAACCTCCGAGCTGCCTGTGTCTCAGGCAGGGCACAGAGGCCTTGCCAGGAAACAGTGCTCAGGGTTACAGGAGCAGGAGAAGCTGGGACGCAGGCAGCTCAGCACCCAAGGACAGGAGGTTGAGGAGGAGGACAAGGCTCCAGGTTATGGCGGCCTTGTGATTGCCCAGGTACAGGGCAGGGAAGGGAGGCAAATCCTTCTGCTTCCTGTCAGCCCAGGTTATGTGCAGGGGCTCCTGTTTTTGTCCCGGCTTTAGGAAAGCCACAGTGGGTGGAGGCATTCACGGGCTGATTGAGGGAAGAATGAGGGAGGGAGGGAGTGAGGGCAGTCGGAGATCCAGCCTTGAAAATACCCCAGTTTCCTAAAAGGAGGGAAAATGGGGTGTGTGTGTGTGTGTGTGTGTGTGTGTGTGTGTGTATACATGGGGAGAAGACGACAGAGGGGGTCATTCTTGCACCTGTGCAAGCGCGCGCGCATGCGCGCACACACACACACCCTTCTCTCTTCTCCTTCGGCTTGGCTTCCCCGTGATTGTGGAGGCAGGCAGGGCTAGGTTCATATCCTCTTAGGGAGGGAGGGTCATGTTTCTCTGGGAGGCTGGACAGAACTTGACGAAGGGGTGGAACAGTCTGGGGGGCTCCAAACCCTTGGATGCTCCAGTTCTCTCCCTGGAGCCAGCCCTGCCCTCTCCCTGGAACTCCATCAGTACAGAGAAATGGCCAGAGCCCAACACTGGCCCCTTTTCAACTGAGTTAGGCTGGTGGGGGACAGGCCGGCTCTCTCAGGCCTCATGGAACAGGCTGCTGTGCTTCCCAAGCAGCACAGAGTCATCTTAATGTTGCCATTATTCACAGGACTCAATGATAGGCAGAGGTTTGAAGAGTGGGTCCGTTCTTTTCCATCCTCACACTTTCCCAGCTGTTGTGTTACTTTCAACCTGATGATACAATAGATGCTGCTGATAGTCACAGAAAATGGAAGCACAGGAAGATTTGCTTATGGTCACATAACTTTAATAACAGGGTGGCTGGATGAAGTAACTGGATGTGTATCAGCCATGCCCTGGGAGTGCCCTGGCACTCAGTATCACCTCCCTGAACCCCAATATTTTCTTCTCATGTAGGGATAGATGCAGTCAGAGAAATTCCCTTCTCCACTCCCAGGACCCTTTGTTTTCACATGCTTACTATGGGCCTGGCAGGGGTTTTGTGAACAAGGTGGGCAGTCTTAGCCCTCATGGAGTCATGCTTCAGAGTCAAGCCCAGGGGGTGGTAGAAACCTAGGGCTGCCATGTCAGCCCCAAGCATCAAGGCCTAGAGCTGCTCCCATGTTGGGAATGTGGGTCCAGAGCCCCAGCCAAGCACTCCCCCCACCAGCCCGCACAGCTTTGCCTCTTTCGCTGGTGTGCTCCCAGTTTACCACTGGTACAAGCCACCCAAGTTTCAGATAGGAATGGTGGCTGTTGGCTGGAGCTAACTCTGACCTGGCAGTTGTTCTTAATTATTCCCTCTTTCCCACAGATCTATAGGCCAGAAAGTACTTATGTTTCCAAAACATTTTCTTATACCCTGCCCAATATACAAAGTATTGTTCTTGTGCATCTGGCAAGGCCGTGGGCCTAAACTAAGTAAGTACACACTTGGGCCTGCCCAGCTAGATTTTCAGGGTGGTCTGCATGATCAGTTCAGGCATCCTTCTTTCAGATCCCCCCACACTCTTCAAAACATGTGCTGTAGCCCTTTTGTAGCCTAGTCCGATGGCACCTGAGGTTCAAGGAGCTGTGGCCCAGAAGATGGGAGGCTGCCTTCACTTCCACTGGTGATGAAACTGGATTACTCTAAGAAGCCGAGTCTGACTCAGCTGTTCCTGAGCGTCTTCTCTTCTATACCTGGGGAGCAGGTGACCTTGATGGGGTCCTGGGGTAGGTAGAACACCGAGAAGGAGCCTTGGTGACCTCCAGAAGCAGGAAAAAGGCTGCGCTCAGTGTGCTAGGAGATGTGGGATTCTGGTTGCTTGTGTGTGTGGACCCTGGGCCAGGGAGCTAGAGACTTAGGGCCTTGCCCTCATGTACCCACCTTGCTCTTGGCCACTGGGAAGTGCTCAGGTCTCAGTTTTCTCACTGGGGCATGATTCATGCACAGCTGGAGTGGTTTCTGGGTTGCTGAAGAGAGGACGGTTGAGGCTTTCCTGGCATTTAGGGGACTCTAGTCACAGACCAGTAGAGATAGTGTGACTTGTTGCTAGGGCCTTGACCACAGGACATTTTAAGCTTGCTCAACCACCTAGAAAAGTGTCCCATCCACCAGAGCTGGCAGCAGCACAGGCGGGCACGTGTGCAGGTGGACAGAGCCTCAGTCCTCAACAACCAGCCAGCCTTGGGCAAATCCCTTCTCTCCCTGGGCCTCAGCTTTCTCACTGACACACAGCGATTCAAACTACAAGTGTTTGGTGTTGGCTTCCTACTGTTAGTGTCTTGGCAGCTCAATGTGTCACAAGGGTGAAGTGGGGCAGACCCCTCTGAGCACCTTCCCAGGGGTGGTCTCCAGCCAGGGATGCCCGTGGAAGGGCGAGCCCACTGCATGCAATTTTATTTAAAGGGCTCTCTATCCCTAAATACTGCTCCCCACAGCCTGCCCAGGTGCATGACTGCTCACCTTCTTCTGGAACTCAAGGACCCTGTTATGTGGCTGCACAACTTGGAAAGATTCTAAGGAATACCCCTAATGGTCACTTTCAGAAGAAAAATAGAAGAAGACCTAAGGCAATAGCATTAGGGAAGTTTTCAAGGCAGAGCGAGGTGACAAAATCCTGAGTGTTACTTAAGGAGGGAGAGTGTTGCAGTGGCCCTGGGGATCACAGGGCACCCTAAGGTGGGAATCAGAAGAAGAGGCAGGGGGCCAGTTTCACCTGCTCAGCTTTGCTAGGGCTGAGTCCCACAGGAACATCCTGTGTCCTAGAGGGAGAGGCGGCATGTGTGGGAGGGGTTTCCTGGTGGCTCACAGCAAGGTCAGCCACCTCTGTTCCTCTTGGTTCTTGACTTCCACGGGTCAGCTTCAGGTGATCTCATCTAATGGCTCAAGGCTTAGGAGGTGGGAGCCATGGATTTGCTCCCCACTGAAGCTCTTAATTTCCCCCAGCAAAGCACAGTGCCTCAGGCTACAGGCCACACCCCCAGAAACCAGCAGGTTACCTTTGGCATCAAACCAGGTGAGTTAGTGCGACTCATCCATGCCAAAGGACTGAAAAAACTGAGTGCATGTTTTTAACTTTAAATTTATTTTGGGAAATACGGAGGAAATATTACATCACGGAGAGTTTAAAGAAGCTGCCACCTTCTCATGCTTCATGTCTCTGTTTTAAATGCCATATTTTCCAGGGAGGCCTTCCCTAACTATCCTTTTAAATTGGGCCCTTTGTGTTCCTGTTTTTTAACAAACACTGGTTTTGCCATGTCTAGCTAGCACTGTTCTAAAAGCCTTGTGAACATTAACTCTTTCATTCACAACAGCTCTGTTAGGTACTCTTACTTGCTGTTTTACATCTGTAGGGGACACCGGGGCACAGAGGGATCAGGGGACTTTCCCAGGGTTATAAGCTAGTGAGTGGCAGAGCTGGGATTGGAACCCAGGGAGTGTGGCTTCGAAATCAATGGTGTAAGCATCATGCCCTGCTGCCTCCCAACCACGACTTTCAGTGCACTGTGCTGGTCGTCTTTCTTTCCCTCTGGATGTTGAGCCTCTAACCCTGGCATCTGCTTTGCCCAGCATAGCACCTGGCACACAGGAGCTCAGTTACTATTTGTCAGGTGAATGAATGCATGCATGAGATGGGGCAGCTTCCCACAACCCAACTACCTTAGCACAATAATTATGATGATTTTGACAGATTGCAGATTTTCACACATGGGTCAGAAACCACTCCTCCCAGTCCTGTTATCCTGTTATTGTCTTTGTGAGGTGAGAGCAGCCCAGTTGTGCCAACACACTTGGGGCAAGAAGTCAGCCAGGTGCCTCTCTCAGAGCCTGGCTCCTGTCTGGCCTCCGGCAGGTCTCAATCTCTCAATCTCCCTTTGTTCGCTCCCTTGCTGTCTCTCCAAGTCTCCTTATCGCTGTCTGCCTGTCTCATCCACTAGTCTTTATTCATGGCTTGCCTCTAGATGCTCTCCAAAGCTGCTGAAGTTTGAGGACCTGCAATAGCAATTTTACTTTATCATCACTATTGGGCAGTTGAAAATAAACATTAGCACAGCTGGCAAAAGTGTAGGCAGGTGGTTACTCTGGAATCCTAGAAAAGCAGGATGAAGTTGAATCATCTATTTCATGTGGCTTCAGAAGCTGCTGGAATCCTGAATTCTGTCTGTTGCCTGTGGTGGTGGCTCCTCTTTTCTGCGGCGCTAAGCCCCCGATCTGGAAGGGAGCAGAGGGCGTCTGCCCTCCTCCAGGAGATGCCTCTCTCTGGAGGCTGCCTTTTCCAGTGGTGGTGCTGAAGAATAGTGTATTAGTATGATTTGTTACTATAACAAAATACTGGAAGCTGGTTAACTTTAAAAAGAAAACAGGTTTCTTTTTCTCATAATTTTGGAGGCTGAAAGTCCAAGATCACTGGCTCCCTTGGTAAGGGCCTAACAGCTCATGGCATCAGAGCAGGAGCACATTGGAGAATAAGAGATGGTGTCACCAGACAAGATGCCAGAGAAATGGGGAGAACAACCAAAGGGTTCCAGGAGAACTCCCTTAATCCTTTCTTAGGGCAGTGTTCCCAGTGACCTCCCACTAGGCCCAGCTCCACACCATCACACAGAGTACCAAGCTTCCAACGCAAGAACCCTTGGGGGACATTCTACATCCAAACTGTAGCAGGTGGTTTGGGGATTTAGGTCCCCACCCAAATTTCCATTGGCCCCAAATGCACATTTGTACATAACTGAAAATAATGTTTGCTACAAAAACAACTTTGAGATGAATTCCTAGACCCTACTCCACTGCCTGCCAGTCCCCTCTGTACAAACTGTGCTACACACAAACTCTCCAGCTCATGGGGATCCATCTAGTCACCTCTGTTTTTAACCATCTTCACCCAAGTCTTTAGTACAAGTGGGACTGTAAGACTACCCGGTTCCCTCGTCCGTTTATGACTGATTCACTCCTGGTCCCAGACACACGTTGACAGTTACCTAACACCCATTGGGTGGCAGCTGGGGGAACTCAGGAGGCAAGATCCCCATCTTCAGGAATTTCAGGGCAGAGCTAAAGAAATAACTGGATGGAAAGTTAAATGGCAGCGCGGGGGTTGATGACGCTGTGCGGCAGCAGCAGAGGATCAGCGATGGCTGCCATGGGTCAAAGGCACACAGAACAAGTATCTAGAACTGAGTCCGTAGGCGGGAGGGCTCCTGTGGGTTGGGGGTGAGCAGTGGACGGCCATCCAGCCATCAGGGACTCTGGGACTCTGTGATGAGTGGGCTCAGCTGGCGTTTCTGGCAAACGTGCCAGGCAGGCTGGGCAGTGAGTGTGATGCTGGATATCAACGGTGCCCACAAACTTCAAAAGAGAAAACCTGGGAAGACAAATGTTGCTTTTAGTCTTTAAACCAATGAGGGAGGAAGGCACGTGTGGCCATTTCTATGACACCCTCCGTAAGATCAGATGTGGCTGAGCACCCGGGCCTCTCTCCGGGGCCAGGACAGAACCCCTAGGGTGGAGGATGGAGTGTCAGCATCTTCGAGTGCCAAGGTCCCAGTGGGAGGCGAATCCAGGCCTCAACTGTGCTGGGAAGCTGCAGATCCCTTGCAGGCTCTGGTTCTCTTAGAGAGGACAAGGGTGGTGGAATAGGCTGTCCTGGTAATATGTCCCCTCTAGCAGTCCCCTGGGCCAGTTTCTCCCTCAGCCTCTTGATCCTGTCAGGCCTCTGACCACCAGTGGTAGTCCAATGACAAGCAAGGCCTACTTCAAACCGCTGTCTAATGCTGGGCTTAGCTGTCCTCTGTCCCACCAGAAAACAATCAATTCCAAAAAGAATATTCCAGGTCGGCCTAAACCCTGTCGTTCTAGTAGTTCTAACATACAACGAGCACTCAATAAATACTTGCGGACAGAATTCCCATTCCTTCCATCCCTGAGAGCTGCCTGAATCTGGACCCTTGCCCAAGGAGCTTCTTCCCCACCCTCCAAACCTCTGCACCATAACTGCACCATCTCCCCTCTGGGGCCATGGAGGAGCCAACCCTCTTGGTATCCCCATCCCCGCCCCCACCTTCCTTCATGCGTCTTCCTCCAGCCTTTTCCCACCCCAGGTCTCTAGCACCCCACCTACTGGAACTCCCACCTTGCTGGCTGGTCCCCACTGTGGCTCTCTGGGAAGAGCTTGCAAGGGCAGAAAGCCCATGTGGTCCCCGACTGGGGAGAACTTGGAACAGTGGAGCCAGCAGGGCAGAGAAAGCTGCTTGAAATCCAGTCTATTTATCTGTGTCTGTATATATACAGGTATCTAAGTTTGTCCATGAGTCACTGTTGCATGAATGTGTTGATATATGTTCACTTGGTGGATTTCCCCCATACTCTCTACTTTTGCCTCCATCAGCGTGCCTTGGTTGTGCAGTCCTAATGTAGGGAATCGGGTCTGTGAAGGGAGGAGGAGCCCTCAGAGGGTGAACCCCACCCTCCCCAGCACCAGAGGCATTCAAGTGGAGGCAGGACAACAACTTGGGATTGTGGAGAGGGTTATAGCATCATATAAAAAGCAGAACGAGGTGGTCACTGAGGTGCCTATAATCCCACTGAATCTGAATCTAGACTTGCAGCCTTTTGGCTACAAGTGACTCTAGGTAGGCGAGTATTTAGGGAATTACTCAAAGATTAACCATGGGTATCCCTGATTTGGATAAAGAACCTGCCCAACTAGGTTCATCTGCTGTGCCTGCTTGCGTGGCCTATTTTCTAGCTACTAACAGCTAGCGTGACCTGTTCTAAACATCTGGCACTACCTGCCTGCTTAATCACCCTCTCTCTGGCTTCAAACAGCAGTGAAGCCCCACCTTCTCTCCACCTCCTATCCATTGGGATCCCTCCCTCCCCATTTTCTTCCTGGAAGGATCTGGATGCACCAGATCCACAAGTCCTGATGTCTTTAAAAGAACTGACCTGGGGAATAGGGCTCATCTAGGAGCTGTGACATTCACCTTGACTCTAGTGGAAGTCCAATAGCCAGTCCCCTGTTGGCCTACAACTGGGCACCATGAGGGCCTGTGTCCCCCTGACAGTGGCTGTGCTCTGTGGCCTAGCCTGGGCTGGTAAGTTGCTATCTGGTGGGCTTGGGAATTTGGTGGGTAGGGGTCTTGCCTCAAGAATGGGGTTGGGGGACTTGGCAGTGGATGAGGGAAGTGGGACAAGGGAGGGTGAGCTTGTCCTGGAGCCTTGTAACACTTTTGGCCTGTCCTTGTCTGTGAGCATAGGAGCTCTCTCAGGAGTGGGTTGGACGGCGTGGAGATAGGGCTGATGGATCAATGCCATGGATGCCCCTTCTTGACACTTTGGAGGATCAGTTCCAAACATCCCTACTCAGAGTAGACTTTTGATCTCACCAAGATTTTATTTTCTGGGGCCACTGTATGATGTAAAGCTGGGGCTATGGTTGCTGAGTGTGAGTGGCCTGGCTGTCCTTGGTCATTCCCTCCACTGCTCCGGGAGAACCAGTGAGGTTGTCCGAGGTGTGACCTTTCTGTGGGTAAAGCCTTAGGAAATGGGCCTTACCCAGAGGGTCCCTGACCTGAAGGTGGGTCATATCCCATCTGAGGCTGGTCAGAAGAATGGGTCTTGGTCCCAGTGTTAGGGGAGCTGAAGAGTAGAGAAGGGACCTGGCTCACAGTTGCAGTTACTGTTTAGTAACTGTGCAAAAGTCTGCTACTGATGTGTTAACTGGTAGTTAATGGGTGGGGAGGAAGGAGTGTTGAGGGAGGGGGCCCAGCTGAGGGGCGTGGGCAGAATCCTCCCCTAACCAAGGAGAGTCAGAGCCCGATGCCCACTCCACCCACCCAGGTTGCTCCTGCACAAGACTGGGTAGACCAAATAAGATAATGCGGAGACCCACCCAGGGAGTGGTGAGATCTCAGAGAATTTGACTTCATTAGGACTGTGCTTATTAATATTTCAGGGAGGAACGGACTCTTGGGGGGCATTTCCAATCAGGTTGTGGATAAGGAGCCCCCTAATGGGACTCCTGAATAGAAAGCCCTGGGAGGAAAGAACCCCAGGCCCCCAACACTGGATGGGACTGTGTACCTCTGCCCAGGACCCAGCTCTGCCTAGCCCTGAATGGCAGAGAGGGAGAGAAGGGTTGGGAACCTCAGCATCAGGCCAGCGGGTGTGGAGGAAGGGGAGCACGTAGGCCCAGTGTGGTGGCTGGCAGCCTTGTGATATCCCAGTCTCAGGAGAGGGCACTGGAGACATTTAATCCCCAGGGCATGTCCCTGAGGGCAAGGCAGCAGTGGCTTCAGGATGCAGCAGCACCTGGCCGCTGGGGGCCAGCGGGGATCACACCTGGCTGTGGGGTTGATGGGGAAGTGCCAGTGGAGCGGGGAGGCTGGAGCAGTGAGGCCTCTGAAGGCAGGAGGGGAGAGGCTCTGCTCACGTCTGTTCCACCCCAGTGCCGCAGGACTAGGATGCCAGAATGGGGATCACTGGGTTGTGGGGTGTGGGGGGTCAGGGCCAGCCTGAGGTCATCACGACTGAGCTGGGTGCCTGCCAAGGACGTTGGTTGTTTCAAATGAATGGAGGCTGGAAGCTGGTCCTGGGGATAAAGCTTTTTGGTTGACTAGGTCTCCATGGAAACAGCATCTGGAGCCCTGATAGGCAAACACACGGGACTCCTCAGTCATCAGAGGTGACGAGGGCAGGCCTGCAGGGACCCTGTGTCCACCCAGCGATAGGGAGTAGAGGCTGCGGCATTTCAGAGTCTTAGAGGATGACGAGAAATGTGGCACTTCATGGGGGAGGGGGCACCACAGCTCTCGGTGGGGAATGGTGGGAGAAGGCAGGACCAAGAGAAGAGAGGCCGAAATGAAGAAAAGCAGAGTGCCAGAGACGAGGCAAAGGGACAAGGGCAGGCGGCTGCCGGACAGTGATTCAGGCTCCCGGCTTGGTGGGAAGGCTCACACAAAGCGTTTGTGTCAACAGGAGGCGCGGGGTGGGTGCCCTGGAGTGGGTAGTCAGGGTGACTAGTCATCTGAGTGTCCCTGGAGCAGCACAGCAAGGCGCCTAGGAGGAAAAGCCCCTCCTACCCTGCCCTCCACCCTCACATCCCAAGGTCACCTTGAAGCAGAACTAGTTCGCAGAGACACGGGGGAGGACCCTTTGGTGTGGGGTCCTTACTAGGGATAAAACACGTGGACAGAGAGGACACAGTCCGTGCAGTTCGGGCCAGTGGGGTCTTCTCCTCGCTTCACAGTTGACTGTTCCCTGGTTGCCCTTCTCAGCCGGGGCCAGGGCTGGAATGGAGTGAGTTCCTTCCCTGCACTCTGCTGCTCTGGCCCGTGAAAGCACTCCCTGATTCATCTGCATTCTCTCCCTGGATTCTGGGTGTACTGCCAGGCTGACCCCATCGGCTGTTGGCGGAGCCTTCCTCCTGGGCTGAAAATTTCTCTGTAAGACCTTGGCATTCAAGTGCCAAAAGCATCCTTTAAGATTCCAGAGGAGTTCCTGTGGGCTTGAAGGGACAAGGGGCCTGGAGCTTGGTCTCTTTTAGGGACAAGTCCCTGGACCAGAGTCCTGTCTTCCTGGATGCCTTGGAAGCCCTACACACAAAAAGTTGTCTCAAGACCTGGGTTGACCTTGACCTGTCATCTCTCTAATGTAAAGAAAACACACTCCTGTGATGATGTCAGCCAGGAAACCAAGGCAACACGTGTGTGTTGACAGCCCAGCCCACGGCCCAGCTGAACCTGGGGAGGGAGTCGGCTAGATGGAGTATGTGGGCAGGGTCCCTGCGCCAGTCTGAACATTTGTCACCTTGAAGATGGGCATGGAATGTTACTGCTGTTTATTTACTTAACAAATACATGGTTTTACCATGTGTCATGCACTGTCTAAGTGCTTTACAAACACTAACTCATTTAATTGTCCTCATTATTAATATCACTGTACTAGGGATTGAATTCATGGGTGCTTTACCACTGAGCTACAACCCCAGCCTTAGAGTTTTTATTTGAGGCAGGGTCTCACTAAGTTGCAGGCTTGCCTTGAACTTGTGATCCTCCTGTCTCAGCCTCCTCAGTAGTTGGGATTATAGATGCATGCCGACATACCTGGCTTTCACATAATTCTTATAAATAGTCTATGAGATAGGCTTCACTATTTTATCATCTTTTTTTTTTCTTTCTTTTATTTTTGTACCAGGGATTGAACCCAGGGGTGCTTAACCACTGAGCCACACCCCCAGTCTTTTTTATTTTTTATTTTGAGACAGAGTCTTGCAAAGTTTCTTAGGGCCTCCCTAAGTTGTTGAGGCTGGCTTTGAACTTGCCGTCCTCCTGCCTCAGCCTCCCAAACCACTGGGATTACAGGCATGCACTACAGGTACCAGCTTCACTTTTTTTTCAAGTACTAGCACCTCATGCCTACTAACCAAGTGCTCTACTATTGAGATATATCTCCAGCCCTCCCACTTTTACAAATAAAAAAAACAAAGACACAGAAATTTAAATGACTTGCCCAAGACCACATAGCTAGAAAGCAGCAGAATTAGAATTCTAACCTTAAGCAACTTGGTGCAGAGAACAGTTTCTTAACCTCCCTGCTATGCCATCTCCCATTAGACACATTATAAATCCAAGAATTCAAACCCATTACTAAACTTGTGTCCCTAATATTCACCTTCAATTCAAGCCAGGTTCAAATATGCATGCTAGATCCCTATTGAATTCCAGTCAGAGCCAAACTCCCAACTGGGGTTATTTCTCCTCTTCTAATCCTGGTGCATTTGCCCACCCTAAACATCACCTTCAATCTCGCCCCATTCCTAATCCAAATGTCAGTACAAAATTGTTTTTTTATCAATAAATTTGATGCAAGGACACTTCTTAGCTGTAGCCCTTAATTTAAACCTAACTCGAACCTGAGCTAAAACCAAGTTAGGTTTCAGTTTCCTCATTGATGTAAGCCCGATGCTCTTGGTAACTCTCTCATGGTAACTCTGACTTTGATCTTGACATTCTGTGTAACCCTCTTGGCCTGACCCCTAAACCCAGCTTTCTCAACATCTAAACCTCAGGAACCTCAAATGCAAACAGACTGTTGTGACCCTGAAGATGGGGTGAAAGGAAATGGCCCCTGGCTTGCAGCTGCACTGTCTGCTGTGGCGGGGGCATAGTGGGGCTTGTTTTTTTAAAGAATGGTAGCGGGTTTGTATTATTCCTTTCAAATTTTTTTGTCATACGCCCCTTGTAACCAAAATCTTGCTCCTGTGAACCCTTTGGCGGGAGTGAGGGATGTGGTCTGTGGTTACAGAAGAGGATCTGTCCAAAGCCCCATTCTCACCCACAATGCCTCATTCCCCACCTTGAGCCTGAACTCATCTGAATGCATTCCAAAGACTGGAAGGAATAGAAAGATGTGACACAGGGGGAAAAGTGGATGCCACAAAGACCAGAGGAGGGAGAGGAAGAACCAGAGTCAGAGAGCAAAAAAGGAACAGGAGGAGAGCAAGGGGTGGGGCAGAGGGAAAAGGGCAGGGGACAGCGCTGGAACACAGTTACTTCCCTTCAGCATGACAGGTGAATGGGGGCCGGTGGGTCATGGCTCCATAGACCTTTCTCACTGAACTGCCTGAAGTTTTAAAAACTGGCAAATATTCACATAAAGATGAAGGTTTCAGCTGGGTGTGGTGACGCACGCATGTAATCCCAGTGACTCAGGAGGCTGAGGCAGGAGGATAGTGAATTCAAAGCCAGCCTCAGCAACTTAGCGAGGGTCTAAGCAACTCAGTGAGACCCTGTCTCTAAATAAAATATTTTTAAAAGAGCTGGGGATGTGGCTCAGTGGTTAAGTGCCCCTGGGTTCAATTCCCAGTACAAAAAAAAAAAAAAAAGTTTCTCTTGAAAATCAGGAGCCTCTGTTAATACCAAGTCAGCAATTGGCTGGAACTGAGAAATGCAAATTTCAGACAGGGCATCACTCATTCTTCACAGTCCACAACTCTTCCTCCAGCCTCATATCCTACTACTTGGCTTATTTATGTCACAGGTCTTACGCAAATAGGCGTTTGAGTGTGAGATGTGGTCAGTGCCCTGAGCCCTGGAGCATCTGGCGGGCGGTGGGAGGAGGCTTAAGCTGCGCATGGAGATGCGCTTCTCTCCTGCCAGGGCAATGACCTTCCCTCCAGGGGAGCCCCGCCCCTGTCTGTGAACCCTCCCTCGGGCACCATTAGCAGGAGCACAGGATCCCCAGAGAGCTGAGTTTGTGACATTTATGGCCCACAGGAAACCTTGAATCATGTGCATCGCGTTGCAATGAGAAGTTTCACCGAGGTGCTGCCTGCCAGTGTGACCGCCGGTGTTCCCGGCACGGGGACTGCTGTGACGACTACGAACATCTGTGTACCGGTGAGGCTCCCGCGGAACAAAGGACCAGGGTGCGAGTCCAGCCTGCCTGAGGGGCCACTGCCCTGGTGTGCAGCGGTCTGGAGTAGGGCTCAGGGCTGAGGAGGGGCTGGTGAGGGAGCACGGAGGGGCAGGGGCAGGGATTTGGCTGCCACCTGTCTCGGGTTTTCTAAGAAGTCCCCAACCTAGAATATAGTGGATGCCATTTACCTGGAGCATCTGAATGATCAGGATCAACGATATCACAAAAGTTTGAGCAAAATGGTAAAAACTCTATTTTGGCTATTTGGCATTGTGACATCTCCAACGTGTTAGTCAACGTGTGTGTGTGTGTGTGTGTGTGTTGTGTGTGGTGCTGAGGATCAAACCCAGAGTCTTGTGAACCTTAGGCAAGCATTCTAACAATGAGCTACATCCCTAGACCCTAGTCAACACTTTAAATCACAAAATTATAAAAACGGCAATGAGTTCTCACAATCCTTTTGCCCCAGGAAGGCTGCATGGTGTCACTGTGACTGTTACAATGCACCCTTCTCTTCTAGTGAGTGGACTGAGTGGCCACATCTTCACACTGTTATTCCTAGACCACTGATTAAAACAGGGCATGCACCACCTGCAAAAGTCAATAGTTCTGTACTGTTCCCATGGTCCAGCCTTAAGTATTATTACTATTATTATTATTATTATTAATTATTATATTTTTGGTTTGGGGGTTGTACCCAGGGTCATTAAACCACTGAGCCACATCACCAGCCCTTTTATTTTTTATTTTGAAAGAGAATCTTGTTAATTTGCTTAGGGTTTTACTAAGTTGCTGATGCTGGCCTAAACTTACAATCCTTCTGTGTCATCCTCCCAAGTAGCTGAGATTACAGGCATGTACTACCAGGGCTGGCTAAGTGAATAATTTTTGAAAACTCATTTTTGAATAGTCTCCTTGTTTGGGTGATTGCACTGTTATAAACTCTTAGGTAAATGATCTTTTGCTTTGAGACATGAAGGCTTGCTAGTTCATTGTCAAACCATGTGCCCTAACTCTTAGTTTGGAACATATGATCACTGAAACCATGGGCCAGCAAGATACCATATCTGGTTGCACAGGTTGTATACAGCACAAGGGCCCCTGGCTGAGTGGCCCAAAATTTAATATGTACCCTTGTCATCAAGTTGTATGCTCTGGTGCAGATCTATATCTGCTGAGAGAAAGGAGCGCCTTTTTCTTAATTTTCCTAAAGGTAGCATCTGTTCACCAGTCGTGCTCATGGAACTGCTTTCACTCACGTGGAAACTTAATTCAATTTACACAAAAACAGCATATATATTAGTAGAAGTCCTGATGATCAGTCCCAGATGGGGAGGCCCTGACCCCAGTGCTCAGAGCCACAATAGGAGCCCCCCCATTTTCTGCTGCCTCTGTATCCTCTCTTTTGTTACCATTCAGCAGACACAGGAAGGCCTGCTCGTACTGACACTCCAGGATGGAACCCATACCCAGCCTAGGACACACTACATCTCTAAGTTCCTGATTTGCAACTCAGAACCTCTTTCCCACAGGAAAAAAATATTATAAAGGATGTAACTCCAGCTCAGCTCACAAAAGTCCATGCACACCAACTGGGGCTGAATTAAGGAGTTTATGGATTTCTATCACTTAGAACACAGCCTGGCGCTAAGTATGAGATCAGAAGATGTTTGTTGACTGAGCAAATAACCTGACTAGTGGTTCTAATGGTAATAACACAACCCTACCCAGCAAACTCACTAATAGCTTCTGAGTCACTCTACCATGGCCATTTCTTGGGGGCGGCAGTGGGGGTGGGCTATTCTACCGTGTGATGACAGAGGAGCTCAGATTCCTGGGAACATTCCTTCCAATCCCCGCCCCACCACACCCCTCTCTACCAGAGTACAGGGTGGTCCCTCAGTTTGTAGGGTGAGGAATGGAGCAGCAGTGGGAACCGACATTCCTGAACATGCCCTCCCGGCAAACAGCTTTTGTGGCAGTTTCCAAGTGGGGCAGAGAAGAAGGGAAGTTGGTATCTCAGGGAACAGTTCTTATTTCTTGAGGCCTGGGAATTCTCCCTTGACTCTGACTCGGCATTATTACAGGTACGGATGCTCCTAGGTGAGGGCCTTGCCATTTGGAGAACTTCAAGACTGTCCAACTGTCGATTTTAAAAGTCAGAGCCTAACCAGAGTTTTCAGTCTAGAGGTTCATCCTTCCCCTTTTTACGGAGGAGCACACTGGGTAACCGAATGGTAAAGTGGAAGGAAATTTGTCACCTGGAGGAATTATTTTAGTTTTTTTTTTTTTTTTTTTTTTTTGTACTGGGAATTGAACCCAGGGTTGCTCTATCACTGAGCTACATTCTCAGTCCTTTTTTTATATTTTGTTTTGAGACACCGCCTGGTTAAGTTGCTGAGGGTCTCCCTAAGTTGCCCAGATTGTGGTAGAAATGGTGAGCCTCCCACCTCAGCCTCCCAAGTGGGGATTGCAGGCATAGGCCACCAGGCCCCTTAAGGGAGGGAAGTCGTTAGGGATGGTTGGTAACTTTATTTTTCTAATTGCAGCCAAGGAGGAGCCAGAGGAATTCCTGGAACTGGAAGAGGAGGGCCCGGACAACAGTGAGACTGCCTTCCCAGATGGGACTCTTCAGGATAAAGAGGGGACACCAGGGGCGATGAGGGGAGGGCTCTGCCAGGTCTAAGGGCCAGGCCTGGCCAGAAGAGAGGCTGCAGGACTCCCCAGCCTCAGAGGGAGAGAGGCCTGATGGGAGGGACGGGGAGGGGTAACCAGGAAAGAGTCCGGGGCCTGTGGAGGGAAGTGGAAGAGATTTTATTTTTAGAGTGGGAAGATTATAAAAACAACAGGCCAGAAAATAAAGTTCGGCCTTAGAAAGAACTTCCTGACTGTGAAGGGTGTGCAGGAACTAGGCTTGTTTGTTTTCCTTCCCTGGAGACCTCTAGCGAGAAGGATCGCGAGCCGGCGGCTAGGGAGGGAGCGGTGCGGGCGCTCGGTGCGTCCTCTAGCGGTCGGACAGGGACACGCCTCTCCTTGGCTCTCAGGCTTGTACTCGGCACCCAGCTCCTGCCAGGGCCGCTGCCGCGAAGCCTTCGACAAGCACCACCCCTGCCACTGCAATGACCGCTGCCAAGAGTTTGGGAACTGCTGCAAGGATTTTGAGAGCCTGTGTGCCAACCACGGTCAGTCTGCTCCTTCAGCGTAGCCCCAGATACACAAGGGCTCTCTCTAGTGCAGTGGTTTTCAAAGTGTGGTCCCTAGGCCAGCAGCACCAGCATCTGAGAATCTCTAAGAAACGCAAACTCTAGGGCGTTCACCCCACACCTACTGATAGTAACTTTGGGGTGAGCGCACCACTTTTTTTTTTTTTTTTTTTTTTTTTTTTGGTAATGGGGATTGAACTCCGGGGCACTCGAACACTGGGCCACATCCCCAGCCCTATTTTGTAGTTTGTTTAGAGACAGCACCTCACTGAGTTGCTTAGCACCTCACTGTTGCTGAGGTTGGCTTTGAACTTGAGATCCTCCTGTCTCAGCTTCGCTGGGATTACAGGTGTGCACCATCGTGCCCGATTCAACACTCTATTTTAACAAGCTTTTGAATGATTCTGATGCCTGCCACAGTTTGAGAATCTTCCTAGGGAAGGGTGGACATTCTGTAGACATTCATGACAATGATGTGCTGATTTGGAGGGTCCTTAGGCCTGCCCTTCCTTCCTTCTGGCCCTGAGGTCACCCCTTCCTCAATTCCTCCCAGAGGGCTTCTCCCACAGCAGTGATGCCATAACCAAAGAGGAGCTTCAGAGCATCTCTGAGAAGATCTACAAGGCAGATGTCAACAAAGCCCAGAAGAGTGACATCGTTCTCAACAGCCAAAATCGCATCTCCCCTTCAGAGTCAGGAGACCAAGTGGATCGCTGCCCAGAGCCGTGAGCTCCCCTTGTCCTCTTCTGGCTCCCCCCAGAGTCTCTCCCCAGTCTTTTCTTCTTCCGATGCTTCAACTCTTTTCTCCTCAAATCAGGCAGGATGAAAGGGAGAGGGAAAAAATAGTTCTCCAGAGATAAGAGTCCTCCTTGAAGAACTGTGGGTATACATTGGGAGGGTTTCTGGAATTGGCTGGGTTGAGGTCAGGGCAGAAAGTCCAGGAGATGAAGTGGAATAAAGGTGGCCTCATGCATAACCTTCAAGAGCACCTGAAGTCCCCCTCCAATCCACGTGTACTGCCCCTGGGCTCTCTGGAAGTTTCTGGAAGAGTTTCTGCTGCATGTTCAGGCCCATCTGTGGTCTCCCTCCTGCCCCAGGCTCTTCACCTATGTCAATGAGCAGCTGTTCTCCAAGCCCACCTATGCAGCCTTCATTAACCTGCTCAACAACTACCAGCGGGCGACAGGCCACGGGGAGCATTTCAGTGCCCAGCAGCTGGCTGAGCAAGGTGTCTTCCTCAGTGAGATCATGAAGACAGCAGTCATGAAGGAGCTCTACAGCTTCCTCCACCACCAGAGTGAGTGAGCCATGCCAGGCCCCATGAGGCACTGCTGAGGATGTGGGTCTGTCTGCAAGAGAGCCAGGCACCTCTGAGGACTCCACAGTGGGGGAGTTGGGAGAGCAGGTGAGGAAGCAGAAGGACCACACGGAGGCCAGTGCACACCTGGGAGGGACTGAGTAAGGCCAGAGGGGAGCCATGGAGAGATTATGGACCCCACTAGGGGCTGAAGAATCCTCTGTTTGGCTTAGAGATCACCTTCTTCCTTTTTCCTTCCCCTTCCCCTTCTCCTTTTCCTCCTCCTCCTCTTCCTCCTCCTCCTCCTTCTTCTTCTTCTTCCCCTTCTTCTCCTTTTGATCCTTCTCCTTCTTCTTCTATACTAGGGACTGAACCCAGGGCATGCTAGGCAAGTGCTCTGTTACTGAGTTACATACTCAGTCCTTTTCACTTTATTTTGAGACAGGAACTTGGTAAGTTGCCAAGCCTGACCTCAGATTTGCGATCCTCCTGCCTTAGTCTCCCAAATAGAGGGGATTGCAGGTGTATGCTACCATACCTGGGTCACCCCATCTTTTGATTTAATGTTAGCAACCTTGTGGATCCTCAGGCTTCAGGCTCAGGGTCTTCTGCAGGGCATGAGACCCCCGATCCCCCCACAGGGCACTTCTCAGCTACCTCTGTGGATCCAAGTCACTTCACGTTTCAGGTATAGTCCCTGACTCTTTTCCCTCTGTGCACTAAGTCCAGGAAGGGCTTGGCTGACTCCTCTTTTTTTTTTCTGGGGAACAGCTACAGAAGATCAACAAAGGCTCAGAGAGGACCGTCCTACCAGAAGAATTCTGGTCGGAATGCCTCCAGATACAAATACATTCAAGTCAGACCAAAAAAGGTTTTGACCGCAGGACTTCTTGGCTGGGGTTGTGTTTGTCAGTGTCCTCCAGATTCCTTCCCTGAACTCCAGGCAGCTGGATTTCTCACGGCTGGCGCTGCCCAGGTCCCCCCTCTCTGGCTGTGAGTCGGCCTTAGCACGGCGCTGCTATGTTTGGTCCACTGTCTGCTGTTTTTAGGTGATGTCCCTGACATGGGTGATCCCAGGAGGTGATGCGATCCTGTGCTGCCCCCTGGTGTTCTCTCTGTAGTAAACACATGGGAGTGGATTGAGCCCTTGGCTTTCCAGTGAGAGAAACGGAGGCCCAGCCCAGCTAGACACTACTGAGGCCACAAAGGAGTTGGAAGCAGAGTTGGCTCTGGAACCTGGGTTCCAGTGTGAGGTCAGGCTCTTCATTACTCAGAAGACAGAGTGTGTCTTCTTTCCTGTCCAAATGCCACTCCCCTGACTCTCTTGCTAAGTTGCTTAGGGCCTCACTAAGTTGCTGAGGCTGGCCTCGAACTTGAGATCCTCCTCCTTCAGCCTCCAGGAAGCAGAGAGCTCTCCCTATGGACAAAATATAAACCCTGGAGTCACACCCCCAGCGACCCATATCCTCCAGTCACACTCTACCTGCCTACAGTCACCACCCAGTTAATCCATTCAAGTTGATTTAAGCGCCTATTAGGTTGAAGTTTTCAGAATCCAATCATTTCACCTCTAAACTTTCTTGTGTTGTCTCACACACGAGCTTTTGGGAGACACCTGATATCTAAACCATAACACCTTCTCCTCAACTACCACTTAGTGTACACCATCTCTAACTTCTTACCTGGACAAGCATGAGCTTCAAAATTGGCCTCTCTACTTCCACTCATACAACTGCATTGGCCTTTTTACACACACAGAGTGATCCTTTAAAAGCAAAGCTCTGATCACATAATTTCTGTGCTTGAATTCCTTCTGTGTTAGTCAGTTTTGTGTCTCTGTGACCAAACCACCTGACAAGAACAATTTAGAGGAGAAGAAGTTTATTTTGGCTCATGGTTTTAGAGGTTCAGTCCTTGGCGGGTAAGTGCATTGCTCTATGTCTAGAAGGTCAGGATGGAAGGGTGTGTCAGAGGAGCACTGCTCCACTGTGGGCCATCAGAAAGCAGAGAGAGAGGGACGAGGGAAAGGGGCCAAAGAGAAGATGAATCCTTCCAGGGTGACCTCAGTGACCCACCTCCTTCAACCATATCCCACCTACCTATAGTTACCACCCAGTCAATCCATTCAAACTAGGATGGGCTGATGAGATTACAGCTCTCATCATCTAATCAGCTCACCTCTGTATATTCCTGCATGAACACAGGAGCTTTTTGGGTATACATCATCTCCAAACCATAACACTACAGTGTCTCTCTACTGCCAAGAAGCTATAGAGTTTTAAGAGGTGGGTCTCTGGAGCTAGGCTGCGTAGGTTTGAGTGCTGTGTCTACCTCTTATGAGTTGTATCATCTGGTGTAAGTTTTATAACCTATATTTGCTTCATTTGCTCCTCTCTAAATTGGAAATAGCACTTATCTTAGTAGCATGAGGTTAGTACTAATGTAAAGATTCAATATGAGAACTCAATATTATTATTATTATTATTTCAGTACCAGGGACGGAACCCAGGGGCGCTTAACCACTGAGCCACATCCCCAGTCCTTTTTAATATTTTATTTAGAGACAGGGTCTTGCTGAGTTACTTAGGGCCTTGCTAAGTTGCTGAGGCTGGTTTTGAACTCACAATCCTCCTGCCTCAGTCGTCTGAGCTACTGGGATTATAGGCGTGCACCCCTATGCCTGGCTGAAGGAGTCAATATTATTATATGAAAATCTTTAAAATGGTACTGGGCACACATAAAGTGCTCTATCAATCTAAGATATTTTTGTTCTTATTACTCTGTGATTGAGATCTGGCCTTCTTGCTATGGCTTGCAGGATCTGGTCCCTGCCTATCTCTCAGGCTCCTTCTCCTCCTGTGCACTTTGCTCTAGCCACAGTGAACTTCTTTCAGTTCTTTGAACATTAAAATCGTATCTGCCTGGAGCCTTTACACTTACAGTTTCCTCTTCATGGAAGAGTCTTCTCCCCAGATCTTTGTGTGGTGAACTCCTTATCCTTTGGCTCTCTTGCTTAGTGCTACTTTATCATAAGGGCTTTTCTGACCTTCCTTTTCAGAAGACCCGTGTCTCAGTATGTTTTAGGCTGCTATAATGGAATACCACAGGCTGGGTAATTTATAATGAACAGAAATTTGTTGCCTTGTGGTTCTGGAGGCTGGGAAGCTCAAGATCAAGGGACTGTATCTGATGATGGCCTTCTTGCTGTGTCACCCCATGGCAGAAGGCAGAGACAAAGTGAGACAAAGGCAAAAGAAGGTCAAACTTGCTCTTTTTAAGGAAACCATCCCTTTGATAAGGAACCCCCTTCTGTGAAAATGACATTAATCCTTTCATGAGGACAGAGCCCTCCTGGCCTAATAAACTCTTAAAAATTCCACCTCTTAATCGTGTCATATTGGGTACTAAGTTTCTAATGTTTTGGGGGGACACATTCAAAACAGCATGCTCCAGACCCATCTAGCTGATCATCACAGGCTACTGCACTTTAATATCTTCTTAGCACTTACCTGAAATCACATGACTTATTTAGTGTTTCAGTGTTTATTATTCGTCCCTGCCCCCCATCCCCGTAGTGTAAACTATAAAGATAAAGAAAGACCTGTCCTCATTTTTCTCTGCTGAATCCTCAGCCTTTAGATCTGGAGCTGGCACACAGTGGGTGCCTTGCTGATCATTGCTGAATGGGCAGTTGTACACATCATTGATTGATTGAACCCATGTCTCTCTTGACGTCCTGAAGCAGGTAACCCTTTTCTGCTTCCCAGCACCTGACCCCTGTTCTCTTCTCCATCATTCTCTGTGTTCCTCTTTGCAGATCGCTACAGCTCAGAAGAAGAGTTTGTTGACGACTTGAAGAATATGTGGTTTGGGCTCTATTCAAGAGGCAATGAAGAGGCGGACTCAAGTGGCTTTGAACATGTCTTCTCAGGTGGTCACTCTGCTTGGAAAGGAAGAGTGGGAGGGACAAAGAGGAATGACTTTGCTCAGGAGCAGGGCAGCCCTGACCTTGAAGAATGGATAGCAAAGTTGGCTGGCAGGGAGGGACGTGTCTACTATCAGGCCAAGAGGGAGGGGTCTGAGAAGTCATTTTGAGGGATAGTCTCTAGAGTATCTAAGAGGGAAAGAAGACCAGATACTGGAGCTCCCAAGGGAGTTCATCTGGAATGAACAAGTGTTTGGGGGCAAGGTTGTCTGCCTCTGAGCAGTCCTTTGCTTCCAGCACTTGGCCAGCTGCTTCCTGAGAGGTTCATATTCTGTTCCCCACTACGCTTTCCCATAAGGCTCCCACTAGGCTTGGCTTGATCCTGGAGAAATAACTGAGAGGAGTATTCCAGAGTGGTCTCTAGGATCAGCCAAGAGGAGAGGATAGGGATGTGAGGGACTGGGGAGTGAGGCAAGGGATTGAGCAGGTGATCATTCTAGAAATCAGAGCCCAGAGAAGGAAGATGGCCTTGGTGGGGGTGGGAGGAAGTAGACTGGAGGGAAAGGGTGGTTCCAGAAGCCCAGATCACCTACCCTGTACTCTGTATTATAGGTGAAATCAAAAAGGGCAAAGTCACCGGCTTCCATAACTGGATCCGCTTCTACCTGCAGGAGAAGGAGGGCCTGGTTGACTACTACAGCCATATCTATGATGGACCTGTGAGTACTTGGACAGGAAAAGATTTGTTGGTGCCACACTTCCTGTCCTTACTGTGTTCAGAACAGTCAGTCTTGTTCCTCCCCCTGACTCTCACCTGCAGCCCAATGGGGATTGTGAATATCATGTCCTCATTTGTTGGAGAGCAGGTTTAGCCAGCCAAAAGATGGGATTCTCTTCCAGGGAAGGCTCCAGAACTGCAGGGCTGGGGGGCAGAGAGCACCATATCTGGGTGGGAGGCTGAGGTCAGGGGAGGATTTTTAGGGGGGAGAACCAAAGACATACAATTACCCGTTACCTGAATGTCCTTCAAATGTGGCTGGGAGTTTTGAACCTGGATAGTCTGAGCTAAACTCCATACATTTTACAAGAAAGACACCTTTGCTGCCCTGCACCAGCAAATAATCTGGGCACAATGAACTGTCCTCTTCCATGTGCAGAGGCAACAGAGAGCAATTGCATCCCTGGTACTCTGGTGTGGGTCATATGGCTGTTGACTCTGTCCTCCTGGGCACTGTCAGCTCCTGACTGAGGGTCTGAGTGGGGCTCAGATACCTCTATTTAAGGAAGCCAATCTGACCAGAAGACTCCTCATAGATCCTCAACAACTACTGGCCAACAGTTGGCATTTGGAACCTTTCTGATGCTACTCTGTGGCCTTCACCAAACCCCCTTTGCTGCCCTTCTCTCTGCAGTGGGATTCCTACCCTGACGTGTTAGCCATGCAGTTCAACTGGGATGGCTACTATAAGGAAGTGGGCTCAGCTTTCATTGGTAGCAGCCCTGAGTTTGAGTTTGCACTCTATTCCTTGTGCTTCATCGCCAGGCCAGGCAAAGTGTAAGTACTGGGCCAACCACGGTGCTGGGGCACAGGCCTCAGGCTGTATTCAGCCAGGACAGCAACAAGAGATCTGGAGTCTGCCACCCAGGGGCTGAGAGGATCACTGTGCTGTGCCTCCATTTTATCCCTTGAGCAGTGGTTAGATGAAATTGGTGGCTGCCAAATTGCATTTTAGCTGTAGAACCATCTCCCTTCCTTTCCCTCAAGCGAAATCTTATGTAGGATCTTAATATATATAAAAGTTAGAAATAGGTTGTCTTGGGGGCTCCAAGCTTCTGTTTTTGATTCTTGAGGCTGTTTGAAGGAAACAGAACAGTTGGTAACAACTGGCCCCTGTATTCAACTGGCCCCTCAGGTTCCATATCAGTTGGAGACTTTGGGTTCTACTACTTCAATTTTTTTTTAATACTGGATTTGAACCAAGGTGTGCTCTACCACTGAGCCACATCCCCCATCCTCTTTTTTTTAATTTTATTTTGAGACAGGGTCTCATAAGTTGCTGAGGCTGACCTCAAGTTGCAATCCTCCTGCCTCAACCTCCTGAATTGCTAGAATTATAGGCATGCACCACCACCTGGTAGGGTTCTCCTACTTCTGAAAGCTGAAGCAAACATTTAATTTCTGAGCACTTTGGTTCTAGAATCTGGGATTTTAGAATATTGCTCTGGGAATGCTGAGGAGCACTCCTTCTTCTGAAGACAGAAAATAAGGTCTAGATGCACAGTGGCTGCAGAAATCTGTGGCAGCTCTGTCTTATAGGATGGAGTTCTTCTGCTTGGGTTGGGCTGGGTCCTTCTAGCCTGGAGAAAGAGGCAGGGTGGAGTGGTGGGCCCCTCTGATTTCATGATCTTTCCCCACAGGTGCCAGCTAAGCCTGGGTGGATATCCTTTGGCCATTCAGACCTATCCCTGGGACAAGACTACCTATGGAAATGGCAGGAAATACATTGCCACAGCCTATGTGGTGTCTTCCACCCAGTAGAGCAGAACTGTGAGCCAGAAAGGGCCATGAGGGCAGAGGGGGGGCTCTTGCAGGACTGAGGTGCTGTATACTCTGGACTGGAAAAGGGAGGGAAGAGGCTGGGAGGAAATCCCACATGAGTGAAAAAGAACCCCCAAACCAAAAACGCCTATACAGAGGGAGAAAAGAAACAAATTTGAGAATGCAGAGAAACAGTCAAACATTTACCATCCAGTATCTTAACAACATAGACTAAGAAACAAAGTCCAGATGGAGGCGGTGGAAGCCCTTGATGACTCTTTGCTCTGATGTGTGGTGGAACCACGAGCGAGTCCTTTGGCCTCACAGTGCCTCGTGCTTCCCTCTAACGTAAAGGGAAGGGGTCTACCCCTTTTCCCATTTTGGGGGTTGGCGAGAGGACAAACCTGATGATATATTTACTGAGGTGTTTTCAATTGTTCTTAGGAAGAACTGCTGATAGAAATAGAAGAGTACTTTAATGGCTGTTATTGTTTACAGCTCTGCAAACTGCAATTTGGCCCTGTGTCAGGGGCCTCAAAGACGTCAGGTCACAGAAACCAACCAGTGTGCCTTTGGTCTTTTCTAGTGTGAGATCCTTTTGGAACAGAGTCTGGGAGAACTCTGCCATAGAACAGAGCAGAGTGATGGTTGGGGCAGTGAGTGGGCTGGGGCGGGGCGTCTTCCTTCAGGTTCGAGTGTTTTGTGGCCAACTCAGTATCTGCTTCCAGAAGCTTCCTGTTTATAGATAGTTAGTGCATTTACACTCTTAGGTTTTGATCCCAAATAGTCTTTTTTTTTTTTTTTTTTTTTTATAGAATTCCCTTAAGAGGAGGAGGATTTAGCATCAGAAAAAGAAAGGAACCTATAACCTGTTCTCTATTAAGGCTTAGCCAGCTGCTATAATTTGAATTACTCTAGATGGGAGACCAGGGAAATTGCTCCCTGTCTCCACCACAATGATGCATTTCTCCCCTGGGCCCACTTGGAGCCAGATCCTGCTCCACAGAGTCAGGCCTGCACCCTGGCTTAGAGGGGTCAGGTCTCCAATGAAAGCTATTAAACAAAACAAAACAAAACCCGAAACGTGTCTCTTCTTTCTCTATGGCTCCCTTGACTGTCGGTCTCCCTACCTTCTGGAGCTGGGCTGGGAATGATACTTCTCCCTTCATGTCCTTGCAGAATGGCTTGGAGAAAGTGGTATGTGGGTGAAGTCCCTGAAGGCTCACCAAGTCCCTCTAACTAAGAGGGGGAGAGAAATCTTCCAGGTGCACTTTTAATGTGAAGCATGGAAGGAGTATCATGAGTAGATAATGGGGAGGTGAGTGGTAGACGACTATTGGCCCCAGTGGCAGTAACCAGACTCCTCTATCACATACACAAGGAACAGAAGGACATCCTGGATGCAGTTTCTGTGGCTGCAGAGGCTGACCAAAATAAGAAGAGAGATGTTAAAGGGACTTCTCACCTGTTGACAGATAATTTAGGACACAATTCTAGGAAGAAGTCAGCCAAGAAGGGATACCTCTAGCAAGTTTCAGAGTGCAGATGAATCAAACAGGGTCTTGTTCTATCCTCTCCTGGGGTGTTTCAATCCAGAGGACAGGACAAGGGGTCAGGAGAGAATAGTTTAGTTGCAATCTCTGACCAATCCAGTTACTTACTGGTTACAAGGGCAACTTTCCTATTCAATCATTATCCTTATCAGTAATTTGGGGATAATATTAACCCTGTTGTAAGATAAGGAATGTAAAATAATGTGCTAGCTATTCATCATTCTTTATGTTATTGTGGTTTTGTAGTTTGAGACTGGGTTTCCCTATGTTGCCCAGGCTGGTCTTGAACTTGTGGGCTCAAGTGATCTTCCTGTCTCAGACTCCCCAGTAGCTGGAACTACAGGTGTGCACCATCACACTCAGCTTATCATTCTTATTTGTCTCACTTATTATGTAGATTTCATTTTTTACTATGAGAGGCAATTCCTCTTCCCTGCGATCAGCCTTATTCTTCATCTACTGGTGTCAGTACTTGTTACTCCTTACAGACCTCTTCAGAGGTATTCCAGGAGGATAAGTAGGAGACAGAGAGACAGAAATGTAGGAGAGTACTGTACCCCAGGGTCTGGACCTTAGCTTTGCAGGATGGGGGGGCGGGTAGGAACTAACACTTGTTAATCTCTTACCATGTCCCAAGCTCTGCATTTGGTAGGTATTTTTATCTTCACCATTTTAATTTTATTGAGACATTTGAGATTCAGATTAAGTCACTTTATTATTAAGTAGCAGAATCAGGATTTCAAAATCCAATCCTTGTCCTCATGAAGCAGTGAGCCTGGATTTCTAGCAGAACCTACTCATTTATTCATTATTCTGTTTTTGTGATACTGCACATTGAGCTCTCGCAGTGGTAGAGGGGCATTCTACCACTGAGCTACATCCCAGCTCTTTTTATTTTTTATTTGAGACAGAGTCTGCCGAGGCTGGCCTTGCACTTGCTATCCTCCTGCCTCATGAGTAGCTAGGATTACAGATGCGAGCCACCACTCCTGGCTTCAATCATTATTCTTTTAAAGAATACTTAAGGCCTGTGACAGAGGCTGCTGGTTGCCCTTCAATATATGATCTTCTTTTCTTCTTTATTTACTGAATTTCCAGTTTTTAGAAGAGCATATGACTGCCAAGAATAAAAACTCAACTTCCCTTATAGCCAGGAGTGGCCAGGTACCTAAGTTCTGGCCAATGGCATGTAAGAGGAGGCATATCTTAAAGAACAGTGGACATAATCCCATTCTTGCCCTTTTCCTGCTGACTTGATTTCAGAAAATTGCTGGAGTTTGAGCAGCCATATTGTATCGTGAGTGAAAGCCATGTGCTGAAGGTGGTGAAGCAGGAAGGTATTAGGAGACTGGCCCTAACACTGAGATTGTCATACCAGTCCTGGATTGCTTATATTTGGTCTTACATAAGAAAGAAATAATCTTCTGTTATATTTAAGATACCTTTATTTTGGTCTTCTGTCACATGCATCAAAACCATATATATTATTTCTGAAATAGGAAATGTCAAGGTGCATAAATTTTCTTCCTAAAATTAATTAGCACCCACTTCTTAAGGTTTATATTAACTGTCAAAACCTTCCCACATTAAACTATTTGAAAGTTTAATAATTGTTTTGGCATAAAATTAACAATTCACAATCATTAATTGCAGCATTTTACTGTTGCAATATAAACATTTATGTTGGGCTGGGGAGATAGCTCAATCGGTAGAGTGCTTGCCTCTCAAGCACAAGGCCCTGAGTTTGATCCCCAGCACCGCAAAAAAAAAAAAAAAAAAAAAAAAAAAATTTATGTTTATTTCCAGTGATCATTTTGATTTCAACATGTAAACTACAAAATGAGATTGTCTTTTTGAAACTGACTGTTCTGTTATTAAGTAGTTCAATTGAGATGACTGGGGTTTATTCTTGGCAAAAATATATAAAGAAATATAAAAGAAAGGTATGATTTATTAGTCTTATTGAAGCCATTTGAAGACAATTGTCAATAGAAACTGAGAGGCCTATATACCCTCTATAAAAGAAGAGGGTCCATGTCTGAATTCACAGGGGAGAAGGCTACCATTATAGACACTGTCCCCTGGCCTTGGGGAGCCTCAGAAGTAGGTGATGCTTGACCATCAAGCATCAAGACCATTCAGTTAACTTTTCTCTCTTTGATTCTATATTCACTAAACGACCTTTTGATAGTATGTGAAAAGAAAGGGAGCTGAAGGAAGAGAGAGATTTCATTACCCAAGGGCCTATGAAGTTTTACTAAAACAGGTAGTTGGTCCTCTTTTCTCTCATTTCAATCAACTTTGCAAGAATTAATAAAAATAAAGTAATTGCTTTGTTAAGAACATTAATAAATTAATATCTGCTTTAACCTGACATTATTAATCTTAAAATACAGTACGATTTCTTCAAAACAATTTATCTATCTCCAAACACAACAACTAAATCATTCCATTAGTAAACATTTTGGTAATGCATTTAATGATTTGACTACTAAGACTTCCAAATACAAACATATCCAACAATTAAACAATGGGAAACAGGCGACCTTGTGAGGGAGGACCCTGAAGTGGTTTTTTATTGACCAGGTCCTGGGTTAGTGTTTCCTAGCCTGAACTGCATAGCAATATCCTATGCTTTAAAAATTTGTGAAACTGAGGCTACATTACAGACTAATTAAATCAAAACATCTGGGATAGGATTCATCAATCAGTGTGTGTGTATGAGAGAGAGAGAGAGAGAGAGAGAGAGAGAGAGAGAGAGAGAGAGAGAGAGAGAGAGAGAGAGATTGAGATTCTAAGGTCTATCTATCCATCCATCCATCCATCCATCCCTAAGTGATTATAATGTTCCATCAAGTTTTGAGCATCACTGATCGGAATTTTGGGGATAATGTTTGAGATCAAAGAGTTGATCCAATTTGAAAGTATGTTTTGTTTGTGTTTTGGTAGTCTTCTAATCCTGCCCTCTTCCCTTCTCATACTAGGGTCTTGCACATGTTAGGCAAGTGTTCTACCTGAGTTTCATCCCCAAACCTTTCTATTTTGAAGCAGGGTTTCACTAATTTTCCCCAGGCTGATTTCCAATTTGCAATCATCCTGCCTCAGCCTCCCAAGTAGCTGGGCTTACAGGCGTACACCACTGCGACTGGCTTGTGTGGATTTCTAAAATTATTTTTGTTTTATTTTACAATTCTAGAGTTATCATGGCAGTGAAAGATGGCTCACTCACAAAGAAAGCAGAAGTGAAAAGTGTTAAACGCTTCATATTCTCTCTTCTGAGCCAGAGCATAAAGACAGACCTTAACACTGACACACATCATACAATTAGAAAGGGAATTTACTTATAAAAAGAAAAGGGAGGCAGACAGATGGTTTGCCAAATACAAGTACTTAAAGGAAAACACAAATCCCAGAATACTGCTAAGGTTACCAGTTTACGTCGGTCAGTTCACTGTACAGAGACAGTTACTCTCATATGATTACCATACACACGGAGGTCACGGCATAACGTTAGACAACACAAGACAAATACTAGGGATACGACTGAGGGAGGTCCAAGGAAATGTTCAATTAAGGCTTTATTGTTTTGGAACTCGGATTAGGTCAGGATGACTCTGAAGTTTGAGGATCCTCTCGTGCTAGTTTAGTCACACTAGAAGGTGGCAAAAAGGACCAGACTTCTCTTTTACACACCGTCCCGCGCAGCACGTCTGCCCCCTGAGCCAGGTCGCGAGTCTGACTTCTGCGCACGCTCCGGCCAGGCCCGGGGGCGGGGCGAGGGCTCGCGGGGCCTTATGGGAAGGTTCAGGGGGGCGGGGCGGCGCGAGTGGCGGCGGGTCTGAGCGGCTACGCTGCGCCGAGAACGGTCTGGGGAGTGAGCGGGTACCGCTGTCACCACGGGCTGCGGGGACCCTCTGGAGTCTCCTAGCGGACGGAGGGCGCGCCGTGGGTCTGTGCGAGGTGGGACTGGCAACTGCCGCGCGGCATTGGGGCGGCGCGGCGATGCCTCGGGTAGCGGCGTCCCTGGGAGCGCGTTCTCGGGAGGGGCTCGCTGCGCGCGACCCGGGATGGGCGTTCCGTTTTGCTGCCGGGTGCTGCACAGCCTCGCAGCGGCATTGGGCCATTTGCGTCGGTCTGGACGTCAGGGCCACCCTGGGACAGGACCACCGAGGGGCCGGTCCCCTTTTGGCAGGGTGTGCAGGGTTCGCTCAGTTACTAGGTGTGAAAGTGATACCCTGGGCACTGGAAGTTTCTGGTTGCTGCTAGAACCTAGTTCCGCCGCAGGTTCAGTGTGAGCAGTTGTGGCCTACGGGAGCAGCTGGGGCGGATGGGTGAAAAGGAAACGCTTTCGACCCCCCTATGGCATCTCAGGGGCTTGCTGCGCTTGACTTTTTTTTTTTTTTTTTTTGAGTCCTCAGCAAAGTATTGCACTGGTTCGTTTTTGAATGAGGGGCACTTGTATAATCAAACATGGACACTGCTTGAAAGCAGCTTAGGCTTAATTTAGTTGTTGAGGCTTGGTTAAGAAGACCCATCTGTATCTGTAACTCTTCCTCCTTCCCTGTGAAATGAAGTCTTTTTAAAGTGTTCTAAATAATTTCCTTTTCCGGGCCCTTCTTTTTCTTTCTCCAACCTTCTCCTCCTCCTTAAGGTTTGAATCTCCCTCCATCTTTTGGAGGACTTTCCCTATCACTCATTCTCTCTCCTCCTCCTCCTTGTTCTTTGTACTTCCAATATCCAGACCGTATTCAAGAGCAGGTCTTATTTTATTAAAGACAAATTTAGTCTAATCCCCCCAAATCTCATTTAACTCATTTCCACCCTTTAAAAATCCCATTAAAACTCAGTAATTTTGTAGGACTAACTGTAATATACTTTCTTTTTCTCTATATGCCCTTTGTACATTTGGCACACTGCTAACCTCTCCCATTTTCTTTGGTTTTCTGAAGCAGTACTGTCTGTTTTCTTCCAAGCTCTCCAGGTGCTGTCCCGGGTTTTTACTATGTTGGCACCTCTTCCTCTGTTCCCTAAATATTAGGAAACCTTTGTGCTGGTGATACCCATATTTATCACTAGTCCTTTATTGCTATCTGTGGGTATTTTCTTTTGATATCCCATGAGCACTCAAAATTGGCATATCCTAAACTGAAATAGATTTGTTGGGGCCATTGGCCCTTCAACTCTGAAATCCCTTTTCTTTTTTAAAAAATTGTGTTTTCTAATTCAAAATGACTCCTAAGCCAGAATTCTAGGACTTTTGAATTTGCTCCCCAATTTCCCAATCTAACCAGTCATCAATTCTTTTTCGTTTTACCATCTTAGTATATATTTCAGAATATAGGTCAGATCTCATGACCTGTCATTTCAAAATTTTTCCCATATCTACCTCTTTAACCTTCATTGTCCCTCATAGTTCCTTACTCTGTCATTCTACTTCTCCTCGTTAGTGACTTGACTGGCCCTTTGTGAAACCCAGATAAAGTTTTTTTTTTTTTTTTTTTTTTTTTTTTTTCAGATAAAGTTTTAAAGTCTCTTGGGATTCTTGACTATCTTGACTATCAGCTTACCATCTTTTTTTTTTTTTTTTTTGTATTAGGGATTGAACCCACAGGTGTTTAACCACTGAGCCACATCTACGTTCTTTTTAAAATATATTTTATTTAGGGACAGGGTCTTGCTGAGTTGCTTAGGGCCTCACTAAGTTGCTGAGGCTGGCTTTGAACTCGAGGTTGTCCTGCTTCATCCTCCTGAGCTGCTGGGATTACAGGTGTGCACTACCTCCCCTGACTCAACATCTCTTTAGATTCTTTTCTGTCCATGTATATTGGTCATCTATGAAATAGTGAATAATGATTAATTAGTTAGATTTCAGAAGAATAAACCAAATAGAGTCCCCAACTTACAACTCTAAGCATAAATTTGAGGATTTCTCAGTTTTATAATGGCGATGAAGTAATATGCATTCAGTAGAAACTGTAGTTTGAATTTTTTTTTTTTTTTTCTGGATTGGCACATGAGGCACAACACTCTACTGCAATGCTGGGTGGTGCCAGTGAGCTGCAACTCCCACTCAGCCATGGGATTAGACCAATGAACAACCAGGAGAGTAAACAACCACCACCAGGAGGGTAAAGGACTGATACTTTATAGTGTACTGTGTTGCTAAGCTACTTCAGTAGGTTAGGTTTATTAACCTATGGAGTTCCACCATTGCACACATGGAACAACTGTTAAAAAAAGAAACTTAAATTGAGCAACAATTTTTGTAGAGTTCTATTTTTAGAGAAGATAGGTGAGTGATTAGAGTTTGAAAAAATATTCATTAAACAAAAAGGACATCTAAACTCTGTGCTTTCCAACCTATTTTAATATATGTGTTTCAGTCTCATAAAAATATTTGCAAAATTGAAAACTTAGAATTTAGTGGGTGAAATTATTTTTTGACTTAACAATATTTTCAACTTATGATGGGTGTGGGTATGTAACCCCTTTGTAAATTGAGATGCAACTGTCATATTATTTAATTCTTCTCAGAGGTTGGTTGTTCAAAGCTCTGCAGGCCATAATGACTTCAAATAAAGCAATTGAATTACAACTGCAAGTGAAACAAAATGCAGAAGAATTACAAGACTTTATGAGGGATTTAGAAAACTGGGAAAAAGACATTAAACAAAAGGATATGGAACTAAGAAGACAGAGTGGTGTTCTTGAAGAGGTAAAGAATTCCTAATTTAGTATCTACCAAAACTTTATTTTCAAATAAATCATGGCTTTTTAAAGTGTTTTGTGAAAATTGATGCAATTTGCTTCACTGTCAACAGTTTTTTTGGAAATTCTGCTTTTTAAAAAGTATTTGTTGTTGTATTACTATAATATTTTAAATCTTAGTGAACAGTGATAATACTTAAAGGTAAATAAATAGCATCATAAAATGTATAGGAATGGGTGTGTGCACATATGAAAATGACATATATAGGTTACATATTTAATGATATGTTAGTATTCATTATTGGCATAAAAATGCAGATAGTGCCTAGGTTCAGTCAGATAGTTTTCTTAAGACTGTATTTAAATATGGCTAGGTTTTTTTTATATTGCTTGTAAAGATGTGGAAGCACTTCAGTTTGCCTTTGAATGACTGCTCATTTATTATCCTAAGTCTGGAGATCAGATAGTTTTTGAAGTTTGAATTTAGGATTATAAATTAATGGTATAATTAGGATATCCAGGTAATAATGCTTTCCTTGTGACTGAACAATGTGCAGCATTCATCAAGGGATGAATTAAACTTTTCAAGCATAATTATCATTATTAGTAAAGATGGTAAATTGGTATTTCAAAGCACTTGAAAATTAAATAGATAAATTATTTCTTATATGAAAATGTCATTTAGTGAGAATTTTAAACAACTTGCTAGTTGTACTTAAAACTTACTTTTCTCCCTAGAATTTACCTCCTATTCGAAATGGGAATTTTAGGAAAAAGAAGAAGGGCAAAGCTAAAGAGTCTTCTAAAAAAACCAAGGAGGAAAACACAAAAAATAGGATAAAATCTTATGATTATGAGGCATGGGCAAAACTTGATGTGGTAAGTTAGTCTAATCATGTGCTTCTTGATATTTGAATACAATTTTCTTGGAGTTAGCTAACAGTCATAGATTAAATGAAAAATAATAAAGAGTCCTTATGACTTGTGTCTTCTATTATAGACTGTTTTATGTGGAATAAAAATTTAATCACAAGGCTTTTTAGTTACGTAGATTAGTTTTTCCTTGTGTAATACTCCTTCACTGAGTGGTGACTAAAACAGCCAGATTTCGTTTCCTTTTTCCTATTATATATATATATATATATTTTTTTTTTTTTTTTTTTGGTGGTGGTACGGGGGATTGAACTCAGGGCCTTGTGCATGGGAGGCAAGCACTGTACCTGTTTTATCTGTTTTGCAAAAACAGCATATAGAGGCTCCATTGTACTCTTCACTCAGTTTTTTCTCACTAGTTACATCTTATTTACTATACATTGTACAGAATCAAACCAAGAAATCAACATTGGTATAATGTATATATAGTTGTATGACATTATATTGTGCCTAGATTTAGGAAGCCTCCATTGCAACTAAGGTACAGAAATGTCACATCACCACAAAGATCTCCTTGTGCTCCCCCTTTGTAGTTATTCCAGCCACCCATTTTCCCTGTCATCTGTAACCCCTGAACAGCCAGAATTCTAAGGTAGTGATACTTTAAGAAAAAAATGACTCTGACAATACTTTTTTAATAGAGTGAAGGACCTGTAGAATACTCCTGAGGGACACCTTTGTGTCTAGGTTTAGAGCTGAGGTTGTGTGACAGTAAAAGCAAACTGGTCTTAGTCCCAAAAAGATGTGTTTCATCCTTCTAATCCTGAGATTAAACAGTGGGTTATGTGTGCCTCCCAAGTCCCACACATGACACACAGTGTAGAGAATTACCACTAGTGCACGCTCTGCCTCAGAACCTTCTACCCAGAACTTCAAGTAGCCACAGTCATGTCAGTCGGTGAAAGGAAACCTGTTGGTCTACCTTATTTGGGACTCTTACCCACTTTAAGGGTTGATTTGGTTGGGGGCGTGTGTGGAAGGGAGTTATGTAATAACCAAATATGCATTCCTTTTATTATGTAATATTTGATTCTTACAAAAGAATATGTGGAAATATATGTTCTAAAGCATAATAAAATGAATACATGAGTCCACCATCTAAAAGATAATTTCCCCAGTAGTGTCAAAGCTGTGGATGTGCTCTCCTTCCCTATCCCATTTTCTTTTTTCACCATACCTCCAGACATTGATGGTTTTTATTTTTATGTTTATTATTTCATTTGTACTTTTTGGCTTAACATTTTTACTGAAGTATAATATACATGAATTGCCCAAATCTTAAGTATGGCCTCCTGAATTTTTTAATTTTTTTGATGCTAATGATTGAATCAGGGGCACTTGACCACTGACCCACTTCTCCAGCCCTTTTTTGTATTTTCTTTAGAGACAGGGTCTCACTGAGTTGCTTAGGGCCTTGCTAAGTTGCTGAGGCTGATTTTGACCTCGTGATCGTTCTGCCTCAGCCTCCTGAGCTTCTGGCATTATAGGCCTGTGCCTCTGTGCCCAGCTAGCCTCCTGAATTTTTGCTTCTGTGTACACATAAGAATCATCAAGATATACAGCATTTCCAGCATCCCAGAAGCCACCTTGTCAGTTGATAACCTCTCAAACGCAGCCATTCTTCTGACTTCTCATACTATAGATTAGCTTTGCTGGTTTTGGAATTTGATATATGTATTGTATATAGTATGCACTCTTGTGTTTGATTTCTTTTGCTTTTGTTTTGACTTCTTTTGTCTTCTGATACTGATCCATATTGTGAGTAGTAGTGTTTATTCTTTTCATTGCTGACCAGATTCTGTTGTGAATATATGTTTGTGTATCCATTCTGTTGAGACACATTTGAGTTTCCAGTTTGTAGCCAATTTATATTAATAAACCAGCTATGAGCATTCTCATACAGATCATTTTATGGAGATAAGCACCCAAGAGGGGATTTGCTGATTCATAGTTTATACATATATTTAGCTTTAGAAGATACTGCTGAACCATTTTCCCAATTAGTTATGTTGTATTTTCCTTAATGAAACCAAGGCTTATTGACCCAGGAGAGAGCTGACATTCTTAACTAGTTTCTTTGCCATCTGTTTCAGTATTGTCCCAATGTAAGAGAAGTATAATTTTGGGTCTTGAATTTATTGCTGTTGGGAACATTTTCTGAACATATAATTTTTTCTTCCTGAGTAACATATAGTCTGTGTCACTTTGCCCCTATATAGCTGGTTCCTTTTTATAAGTCAGTGTCTTCATATAATGTTCTTTCGTGAAAGGCATCTCAGAAGATTTCTTATAGAGATGCTTCCCATAGTCATTTACTCATTTAACATGTGTTGAATAAGCTCTTGATGTGTGTGAACGATGCCTTCATGATTGTACTGCATTGTAGTGTCATTTTAGTGATTCTAGTGATTTAGTGATTTAGGTTTATTTACCCTTCCCTTCTAGTGTAGATCTAGGCCACTGCTTTAGTGTCTTGCTCTAATTTTGTTTTCTACATGTCATCATTGGACAGTGGGTAATTTTGGCTGCAGTATCAGCAGGCTGATGCTATTTCTAGAATCTTCATGATAAAACACAGTTAATTTCAGTCTGTTTTAAAGTTCTTTCAGTGAAACCAAGCATTGATTTTGCTTTGTAATTTATTGACAATGTATATTTCTTACATATATAATTAAATAGTATGTGTATTACATGCAAACACAATTTTGTTTATATAATGGTTAAAAAGTTTGCTTTAATGAACTTTAATGCTTATTGATTTAAGATATCTTATTATTTGGTGCAATATGCTGCTTAGCTGAATTTAGTCATTACACATACTTGTATTGAAATACTACATTGCACCCCATAAATATGTACATTTATGATATGTCCAGTAAAAGTACAATTATTTAAAAATATTTTAGTAAAATCAATCTTTTAGCACAAGTGATAAAAATGTGATTTTGAAAAATCCTGGTTGGTCTATGAAATTATTTATTATTATGAAAAAGAGTATGTCTTTATACTTGCTTTGGTAGAGTTAGCTATATTTTGTAATACATAGGTAGATGGTGTAATATAGAGAGTGAGAGCTCTCTGGAGGAGGCAGACAGCCTGAATTCAGATACCTACTCAAGTCATTTACTAGCTGAGTGACCTTGAGTAACTTGTTTTTTAGTTCCCTCAAATGAAAAACATGAGTAATCGTATCTACCTCATAGGTTGTTAGGAGGATCAGGAGTTAGTTGTGCTCTAAAAGTGGTTTTTGTTGTAAAATAAGGAATAATTTTTTAAAAAACTCTTTCTCTCTGCTTTTGGGTGTTACGTACATTAGTTTAGAGTTACTTGAGACTTATGTTAAGCAATAATACCTCACTGTGAATAATTTGATATAGGAGTAATTTGTAGATTCTATTGACTTAGCTTACTTTATGAATTCAAAGTCAGATTCTGTTTGGATTTTGGTTTTCTAAACACGGGCACCTTTTTTCTCTGGATGTAATTTTGACATGAGAGGTTATTCAGATTGCTGCTTTTATTGGCCTTTTAGGTCTTTAGGTTGTAATAAGTTAAATTCACTTAAGGATAATTTATTTCCCCCCATTGGTCATGCAATTATGAGCACTTTTCTCCTTACAATTTAAGGACAGTATCCTTGATGAACTTGATAAAGAAGATACTACCCGCGATTCTGTGTCTCAAGAATCAGAGTCAGAAGAGGATGGGATTCATGTAGATTCACAAAAGGCTCTTGCTCTAAAAGAAAAGGTACGTTTTAGCTTTAGGTTCCTTCAGTTGAGCAAGTTAAATAGAAAATCATGTGAACTCTGAAACTTCTTCAACATGCTTAGGGATTGTTCTAAGTTGTTATTGGCTATATCCCAATTGGGAGGCAGTGTACATAGTAGTTAAGAGTACGTTCTCTAGATCCAGATTAGTTACTTGGTTATATTTGTGACAAGCTCTTTGAACTGCTTGTACCTCAGTTTTCTCAACTGTACAGTGAGATTAACATTTTTATTAAACTTCAGTGGGTTGTTGTAAGCATGAAATGAATTGTATACAAAGTGCTTGGGTCATATGTGGAGTTGTAACATGGTTTGTGGTAGTAGACAGAAAAACTTGAAGTCAGTGTGTGATTCTTAGCATAAATAATATATTCCACCCCTCCATTTCACAGGCCAACTTTGGTTACTTTTTGCAGTGTTAAAATTCCTCTGAGATGCCTAATTTCTGTAAAATCAGTTATATTGCTTTTCAAAGTGGTGGAATTTTTTCCAGATTAAATTCATCTCGATACCTTTCTTTTGTTAGTTTCTTTGGGTCGATATTGTCAATAAAAGTATACTACTTGATATTTTACTTGTTTTTCTGCCATGGTTTTGTGTTGCCATACAATGACTATATGGTGAATTTCAGCACTCATATAAAGAACATTTTGCTTAATTTTCTTTTCTTTCAGGGTAATAAATACTTCAAACAGGGGAAATACGATGAAGCAATTGAGTGCTACACAAAAGGCATGGATGCTGATCCATATAATCCTGTGTTGCCAACAAATAGAGCATCAGCATACTTTAGGTTGAAAAAGTAAGGACTTTCCGTAAAGTATGCGAATGGCTTATATATATGTGGAGACTGATGTTTTAAAGTCTTTCATAGTAAATTGTATAGGACAGATTGAAAATGTATTGCATTTCTTTTCCACTGTAAACTCTTACATTTTAATTCTCTTTTTTTATTTATTTCTCTTTATTTATACCATTGTAAACATCTAGGTGCTCTAACTATGCTCCTATTGCTAACTTTACTAAGGTGGTCCTCCTCTAAAAGTTGAATAATGATGTTATTTACCTAATTCATAAAAGAAAAATATCCCGTTGGGTAAAAATGTTTGGTAATTAATTTCCCTCTATTTGAAAAACTACTTATCCACTATTTAATCCAGAGAATTTTCATTATGATAAACGTATGTTCCAACATTTGTCTATCTTTAAATCATATTCTTTAAGTATGTATTTTTTATTATTTTTTTTTAATTTTGATTCATTTGTACACAAGTAGGGTACAACTTTCATTTCTCTGGTTGTACATGAAGTAGAGTCACACCATTCACATAATCATACATGTACATAGAGTAATGATGTTTGTCTCACTCTATTATCTTTCCTTCCTCCCACCCCTTCTCCACCTCTCATTTTCCTCTGTACAATCCATCCTTCCTCCATTCTTGCCTCCCCCCCCGTTATGTATCATCATCCACTTATCAGAGAAATAAGTACATATATTTTTTTAGTTGTAGATGGACACAATACCTTTTATTATTTATTTATTTTTATGTAGTGCTAAAGTACATAAGAGGCAGGCGCTCCACCACTGAGTCACAACCCCAACCCCTTTTAAGGACATATTTAATGTTGAGGAACATAAAATGTGTTATTGTCTTATTCAGGATGCTGGCCTATCACAAGAATTTTTAAAAAAGACATTCTTTTTTTTTTAAAGGTACTAGAAATTGAACCCGGGGTGCTTAACTATTGAGCTACATTCCCCGGCCCTTTGTATTTTTTTTATTTTGAGACAGGGTCTTGCTAAGTTACAGAGATCATCTTTGAACTTGTGATCCTTCTGCCTCAGCCTCCCAAGTCACTGGAATTACAGGCCTGTGCCACCATGCCTGGCTCATCTCTATTCTTTACATTGGTCTGTTGCCTGTTCCTGTTCATTCCATACTATCTTTGATTATTATACTGTAATAAGTCTTGACATTTGGTGTAGGGCATATTCTCCTACCTTATTCTTCAGCAGTGTCCTGGATATTCCTGAACTTTTTTGCTCAGCAGTTTAAATTTCAGAATCGTTGCCTCAAATTCCTTGAAGCATCCTGTTGTGATTTTGATTAGGGTTTTTTTTTTTTTTTTTTTTCCCTGTGTTTGTGTGGTGCTTACAAATGTGCTCAAAAGTGGGTGGGCAAGCCTTTTACTCCTGCCAGAAAGGCATGCTATTGGAACCTGGCCAGCAAGCCTGCCTGCCTGGGTGGGCAGTCCTCCTGCTTTTATCCTTAACACTCGCTGCCCTTTGCCCTGATTGAAGGAACTTGGGGTACAGCCTATGCAGTTAGCTAATTTTAAAATTGGGGCAGGCAAATGGTAGGGCTATAATTAAAATGGCTATAAATGAATCCAATTAAGACTAAATTCTTAATTCTGAAAATGGACCACTGGACATTGTACTTCTCACATACTGAACCCAGAGCCTGGTGTGTGATAGGCAAGTGCTCTGCTACTGAACTTATATCCCTGGCCTTGAGTTTTCTTTAATGTCTTTAAAGATGGTTTAAAAATTTTCTGCATTAGTGTTTTTTATGTCTTTGCTAGTTTTTGTTGGTGGTGGTGGTGGTAGGTAGTGGTGGGTGGTCTATAGTAAAGGTGCCACCTTGGTAAATTATTTTAGCAGTGTCTCTAGATTGCTTTGAATTTTCTGTGTGGGCTATCATATCATCTGAGAATCATGTTAGTTTTTTTCCTTCATTCCCAGTTTTCTTACCTTGTATTTCTTGTGGAATTGCATTGAGGACTTCTAGTGAAATACTGAAAAAAAAAAAAAAAAAAAAGTACTATTTTGAACCTTCTTGTTTTTTGTATTAAAGTTTTGCCATTAAGAAATATTGCTCTTGCTAGGTGAAGTGGTGCACATTTATAATCCTAGCTACCAGGGAGGCTGAGGCAAGAAGATTGCAAATTAAGGCTAGCCCTGGCAATTTAGTGAGACCCTGTCTTAAAAAAAAAAAAAGGACTGGGGATGATGTTGCTCAGTGGTGAAATGCCCCTGGGTTCAATCCTTAGTATCCCCCACCAAAAAGAAGAAAGTACTAGTAATGTAACTCAGTGGTTCAATACCTAGTACTGGGGGGGGCAGGGGGAGGAAGAGAATTGCGACTTTTAAGTAGTCTTAAGTAAAAGGAGGCAGGACATGTGACTTTAATTGGGAAGAATATCCCTTTTTTAGGGATTTCAGAAACAAACTTTGAAAATGTTGGTTTAATAAATGCTTTTTATTAATTTCACTTACTTTAATTTTCTTACATTGCAGATTTGCTGTTGCTGAGTCTGATTGTAATTTAGCAATTGCCTTAAGTAGAAGCTATACAAAGGCTTATGCTAGACGAGGTGCTGCTCGATTTGCTTTGCAAAAATTAGAGGATGCTAAAAAAGGTATTAATATTTTTTAGGTTGTCATTATCTAAAAACTTTTAAAAAGAATACTAAATGATTGATTACAGTTAATTACCCAGAGAGCTTTCCAGGAAATATTTGAACAAAGCTTATTTTTGTAATTTAAAAGGTGTCTTATTTTGGGAAAGAAAACTTCATTTGCCATTAATCAGACTTGGGTTCAAATTCTCATTTCACTGTGTACTGTCACACCATATGTGACCACTATCTTCTGTGATGTTCAGTTTCTTATCTGAAATAGATGAAAACATCTTGTTGGCTTTTGTGAGGCAAGAGAGTGCATATAAGGCTCTTAGCATGTTTTAATTTATTTGTAAATTCTAAGTCTTCTGTTCATAAAAATAGATATGTGTAGTCTAAATTACGAAGTCTGAATAAAGGTGATGTCTAATAGATTTTGTTGCTGCTTGGTTTAATGTTGTACACCTCATAATGGCAAATATTCTCGGAGCTGGTGGAAGATGGTTTGTTATAGAATTCTGTTAGAAGAATGAAGAAAGTTCAGTAGCTTAATGTCAGTATTTCTTAGTTCTGCTTTCATTTTGCTGTAGGATAATTATCTATATGTCACTTGGCAACAAATGATTATTGTAGTTTTTTAAAAAATTCTTTTATCTTCTGTTTTCCTAAGATTATGAAAAAGTATTAGAATTGGAACCAAATAACTTTGAAGCAATGAATGAACTCAGGAAAATTAATCAGGTAAATTACAGCCATTTAAGTTCATTATTTACAACCTTTATTTGATGAAGTTAAAGCTTTTTGCATAGATTTTATACTACTAATTTCTTAATATAAAGCTTTAAAATTTTTTTTTGTACCAACAGAGTTTTAAAAATGCATTTGCAGGGCTGGGGATATAGCTCAGTTGGTAGAGTGCTTGCTTTGCAGGCACAAGGCCTTGTGTTCAATCCTCAGCATCGCAAAAAAAAAAAAAAAAAAACCCAAAAAAACCAAAAAAAAAAAAAAAAAAATTTGCAAGTTAGAGGCAGTGTAATGGCATTTAAAGATCCTTAACTGATCATTATTTTTAAAAGCTGACTGAGGTCTTTAGAACTACTTTTTAACTACTTTAAAACTACTGTTTACTTTTTGCCAAATAACAATTATTTTTTAACTCATTGTTTTGTTTTGCTTTTGGTGTGTGCTCTGATTTCTGTACTAAGCTTTTGTATATATCTTTGATTTTAAGTTACTTCAGCCTTATAGTTTGTATCATAGCAAAAATGATACTAATTTTAACAGGAAATAGTTTCAGTGTAACATTAGTAATTGTAACATTATTCAAACAGTATTCCGCTCTGATGTATAGTATTGAGCAGTTGCAAATTCCTTTCAGTTTGCCTTTGAATCAACCTTACAATTGTTTTGCAATCTTTGAAACATTGAGAAAAAAGTGACAATGATTAGGGAAAATCTGCTTTTAAATACTACCATTACTTTTCACACATAAATTCTGCTGGTAAATATGTCAACTTCATTATAAATGTGAACTGTATTATTGTGTACATTGTCTTAGGTCAAGTAATAATTGAATATTAAATTTGAGAAATTTGGAATGAGGACCCCCCCTGCCTCCTCCCCACCATACTGGAGTTTACAGGGTCTTGTTCTTGCTGGGCAAGCATTATACCACTGAGCTACATCCCTACCCCCTGCCCTTTTTATTAGTAACATGGTCTCAGGAAGTTGTCCAGGTTGACCTCAAACTTGTGATGCTTCTGCCTCAGTGTCTCGAGTAACTGAGATTAGAGTCATATACCACCGTACCCAGCCGATGTGATGTTGCTTGACTGCTGTGTGTTTTGAAAACAGCCTCTACAGTAGTGCCTGACCTGTTTAGAAATTCAGTAAATATTTGTTGAATAAACAAATGAACAACTCTCTTTAGTAGACACTATTTTAATTGGGAATAAGAAGCACATTAAATTTGTTATACATGAGAATAACACACACATTTTTCTTTTTTAGTTAGAGAATTTGAGTAGAAAAAAAATATTTTGTCAGTTATCTGAATGTAGCAGAAATTCTATGTATTTGAGTAGTTTACATTTTAAAACCAAGTATGTATGCATTTGTATTACTTGTTTAACTAACTGCTGTGTCTTCTAGGCTACAACATTCAAAGAAAACTCATATCCAAAGGAAGCTGCTATAGTGACTAAGTCAGCTGATAGAGAGAAAAAACAAATTGAAGAACAGAAAAATAAGCAGCAGGCCATTTCAGAAAAAGATCTGGTAACCCAAAGGGATTCCAACATAAATATGTTTTGCTGAGCGTTTACTGTTACATTTTGTGTGTGTCAGTTGTTTCTGTCTTCTTTAATGTTATATTAAAATTCTTGAATAGGAACTGGGGGGAATTACATATACTAAAACCTCTGGAGCCTACTAATTCATAATTTGAGTAATTGATGACAATACATAAATTTTAAAATAATTATAGAACAAACTACTTATGAGCATTTTAACGTAGGATTTACATATAGATAGTTATAAATGTAATAAATTACAGCTCATTCTTGTAATGTACACAGGGTACATTTCACATAGTGTAATTCCTATACATGAGTTGAGGAGATTTAATTTGATGTCTTTATAGCTTTTCATGAGCCCACAGAGGATTTGTAATAAATATTTATGGAAGGATTGATGATATCTGAATGATTATAAATAATTGTTATATTGCAGTAAGGTTAATTTTCTATTTAGGCACATTAATGTTACTGAAGAATGAACTGTATAATTCTGGTACAGCATTATTTCACAGAAATTAAGGATGAAATTCTTACATACAGTTTCTGATTTATCAATGACAGTATAACATTTGGACCTTTATTAAAATGTGTTTTTACATTTATGTTTTGTATAATATTCAGAATAAGGGTAAATGCTACAAAGAATTATAGTAGATATATTCCCCCCCTCCTTTTTCTGAAAAGAGGGTAACACTATTTAAAAATAAAATAACCTATACTTGTTTTCAGTGGCTGCGGTGGCAGGGCTGTGGAGCTTCAGGGCTTTAGGGCAGTACTGCTTCTGCTGCCTGCGACCTAGGGCCTAGCATCTGTAAGGAGTTTAGAATTCACTTTGGAAGTTTGATAATTTTAGCTTATGCATTGAGCTGATAATAGACATTGAGGAAAAGAACATGTGCTGTAGGCATGGGAGGTCCAGACTGGCCTCTGGTGCGGGAGGTGAGATGGCATACCTTGCGGAGCTCAGAGTTGGCTTACTAGAAGCTAAGTGCCTATAAGGAGATACTGGGGCCTTGGGAAAGAAGGTGACTATGAACTTGCTTTTGTTATGATCATTGGTCAGGATTACTGCTCATCCTCTGCAGCCCCTTTGAGATTCAGAGAGGCCAGGAAGGATGTGGGCCAGCTTTACCCTGTGTGTGCTTGGAGGAGTGCTGCCCACCTACCTTTATCCTTGTCCAGTGCCATGTGCTGCTGCACAGGACTGCAGCTGCCCGGGGACTTGCTGGGACCACCTTCCTGTGCAGGGGAGTTTGGGCTAGGGACAGCATAGAGGTTTTCTTTGTAGTCTCATTCCTAAATTGTTAACTGTATTTGAATTATCCTGGTTTGGGTTATTTAGGCCACATGGGGAAAATACGTATGTGAGTATGGCAGAAAAGAGTTGCTTTACCTACAGAAAGAGGTTCATTTGTTAGCACCAAGAACATGGGGATGTATGGTTGAAGTTTCAGAATTTAAGCTGAAACAGTAACTAAAGTTTTAAACAAAAGGTGTTGAAGTACATTAAAAGATTTGCTTAATGTGCAAAAGAAAACTTACACTAGAGTCTAAAACATGTCTCAAGAACTAGATTTTTAACAACTAAAATGTACCTTATACTGATTTAATATTGATGAATATTCAACATGCTAAGAAAGTTTCTAACAATTTGAATTTATTTTTTTTTCTGCATATTTTTTGGTTCTTCTGTATACTTCTGTTCAAAATCATAGGGGAATGCATTTTTCAAAGAGGGGAAATACGAAAGAGCAATTGAATGCTATACTCGAGGAATAGCAGCAGATGGCGCTAATGCCCTTCTTCCTGCTAACCGAGCTATGGCCTATCTGAAGATTCAGAAGTAAGTATTGGTTATATTGTAATGCTTTTCAGGATAAAAATGTATCATAATTTGACATATTAGCTAACCAATAAGTTAAAGTTTAGTTTATTTAATTTTGAGTGTTTAGTTAAAGCTAAATGAAAGGAAAAATTTAAAAGGGAAAGAAATTGTACATGTGGTATAGTAGTAGGCACATAGTACTTTTCAGTAAATGTTCTTTTTAGTATTTTCCCACTTTTAATAGTTTCACATTATACAATTTAGTCTTACATTATATGGTTTATGGATGTTGTTGTGAATCATTGATTTTAAAATTATTCTTAACCTTAAAACCCTTATGACAAAGTCTTATTTGGAGGTGTTTTTTTTTTTTTTTTTTTGGGGGGGGGGTGTGCTGGGGATTGAACCCAGGGCCTTGTGCTTGCAAGGCAAGCACTCTACCGACTGAGCTATCTCCCCAGCCCCTTGGAGGTGTTTTATATGCATATACACATGTATAAGAAAAGAGAACTGCTGTCATTGAAACTGCTGCTGGATGACGTAACTAAACCTTGGTCCTCTGATATTAACCACTTTTTTATGGGTGTGCTTGGGGCTCTGAGTTGAGTGCTCAGTAGAATAATATCTGATGGCTGAAACTAACTTACACTTCTGTGTCTCTTGTAATAATACTTCACACACTAGTGCCAGAATTTATAAAAAGAGTCTATAAATGTTATAAATAGAGATTAGAAATTTATTCAGTACCATGGGCCTTTTTGATTGCATGATATTCTCAGGATATTATTTTGAAATGCATAATTATCCAGCTAGGATTACAGAAGATACCAGTTGTATTGAAATAACAGTTTTAAGAGTATTAAAATTTGTGGTTATTAACTCACTATAAAATGAGAAATTGCACTTAAAATATAGACAAATTAAAAATTTTAAATGACATATATTGGAAGGTTTGAATATGAAAGCTAGGCTTTGGGTGATCTTTGACCCATATTGCTCAGTAAACAGGTGTGGATAAGGAATACTCAAAAGCAATATAGATGTTTAAGTTACCAGTATGATAACTCATGACTTGAGTCTTTGGCATCTGAATGTCTGATAGGGGCAGAGTTGCCCAGGAGTTGACCAGCTGTCTCAGAAGTGTCTATAGATAGGGTACCATAATCACATGCAGACAAACAGCAGGTTAAATTATTGCTGTGATTCTGAAATAATGGTCAGCATAAATAATATTTTGAGGTATCTATAGCATTTATAATATGATATGAAAATACCTGATTTTTGTTGGTGGCAGTTATAGTACTGTTTTTACTACTGTGGTTGGTTATCTGTATTTATAATTGAAAGAAATTTCACTAAAAAGGTTAGTGAAAAAAAAGGTTGTTATTTTTTTCCCCATCCAAGTTTTTAACCAAAGGACCTCAGGTTAGGAACCCTGTTGCAGAGGTAATTTTGGTTATATATTTAGCCTCATTTAAATTAGAACTAGATAGATTGTTTTGTTGATTAGTCAGAGATCATTGCATCTCTTGCTAACTTATGAAAATTTGAATTTTACTCTTTAAAGGTTGTGCATTGGTTTAAAAATTGTAAAGCCTGAATTCTTTGCTTTGATTAATGCCAATAAAAATACCTTCTTATAGTTGAGGAATTATATTTGCATTTATAAGAGCTCTAATTTGTTGTATTAGTTTTATTGCTTTAGTTGACAATCATGTTAGAGCATACTATGACAAACTAGCAGAGTATTATTTTAAATTAAAAGAATTATGTTACTTTTATTTGTAAAGTCTTTTAGATTCATATTTCATATCAGAAGTTTTCTCCACCACAAGGAATCTCTTGTCATGTATTACAGACTAGATGAACAACATCCAAAGGAAAAACTTTTTAAACTTGAATAGTTCTTATTTTAGTCATCCACACTGTAGCTTGGGTTCCCACAAACTGTCAAATTAAGGCTTATGAGATTGACTGGTGGGAGGGGAGAATTAGTAGTGTAGTCAGCCTTATCTGGCAGCAGGGGGTTAACAGGGAGTAAGAAGAAATTCACCTAGGTTGGGCAACCACGGTTTCTAGAGAACATGGTTTCCCGAGGTGCTAGTCTACATGAGTAGGGCATTAGGGAGCTCAGCATGATATCCTTGAGTTACAGTGGTTGAGCTGGTGGGTTGTGGAATGGAGGTTGATGGATGGTGAACTTCAGAAGCTCTAGATCAGAAATGGGCTCAGAAGTTTGGGATAGTGCTTGAGGATTGAACAAGAACCAGTTTTATATCTTTTGTTAGAGGGAGCAAAGCATAGATTTAGAGATATGATTAGAGGAAAAGGACCCAGTAGTATTAGATACTTGATATAGGAAACAGTATTGAGGGTTGGTCACAGAAATAAGGTAGAATTATGGCTGCTATAACAAACTGGGCTAAGACTTGGTTTAGCATAGAGGTCACCTACTGCTGATTAGGGATGGAATAGAGATAGAGCAAGCAGACCTAACTGAAGTTCAGAGCTCAGGAGCTAGGAAGGGACTAGGAAAGGACTGTTTACTGAACTAACCATCTTTATTATTTCTGTTTTTGATTAGTTTGTCTTCTCTGAAATCTTCTAAGAGGTGCTTGTAGATTGGATTTTTCTAAATCCAGGTTATACTTTGAGTGTGCACAAATGATGTTTAACAATTTAAGAAAGACATATCAATCCATTGTCAAAGAAAAATCTACCTGTTTTTAAATTCACAGTTTCAAAATAATTGTGGATTTTCTTCAGTTTTAAAATAGAACATGTTTTTTGAATATGCAGTTATGGCTTCCTAAACATTTATCTTCTAAATTTTCTTTGCATTGGGCTGTTTGGAAGTTTTCTGATTTACTTAGCAAACATTTATCAAGCCAGAATTCGTCAGGTGTCCTGGTATAGGCACTATGGAAGATATTAAGTGTACATTTATTAAATATACAGTTGTTTTTAAGCAACTTGAAGTTTGGAGGAAAAGACAGGAAAGGAGACCATAAATTATTAGAATACACTGTGATAACGATGTGAGGACTTATCTTATGGGAGTTCACAGTAGGAAAATCACTGGTACAGAATGAATCTGGGTAGGGGAGTGCATGGAAAGCTACTTAAGGAGCTCAAACCCAACTGAACTCTCACATGGTAGTATGAGTTAGTGAGGTGAAGAAACAGGGTGATTGTCCTAGTACAGATTGGGAGTGGGATAGTTCATGGCTCTTCTGGAGGGGGCAGTGGCAGAGAGAAGGCCTGAGAATCAGGTCCCTGACTGTTCTCTGTGAATGAGTTTGACTTTATTCTGAAAAGTGGGGACCATGCAAGTCTTTTAAAATGGGAGAATGATACAGTCAGGCAAATGGGAAGTAAACTGGTAATGGGCATGTGCACACATATTCTTTTTTTCACAATTTACAGTGAAATAAAGAAATTCAAGATGTTCTTTCCTTAGAAATTCTGATTTTACACATGAATCTTGTTTTAAGGGTAAGATGGCATTCATTTAGGCCTTGGGGAGAATGTAATCAGGAATTTATTTATTTATTTATTTATTTTTATTATTGTAAACAAATGGGATACATGTTGTTTCTCTGTACATGGAATAAAGGCATACCATTTGTGTAATCATAAATTTACATAGGGTAATGTTGTTTGATTCATTCTGTTATTTTTTTCCCCTTCCTCCCCACCCCTCCCACCCCTCTTTTCCCTCTATACAGTCGTTCCTTCCTCCATTCTTGCTCCCCTCCCTAACCCTAACTCTAACCCTAACACTAACCCCTCCCACCCCCCATTATGTGTCATCATCCACTTATTAGCGATATCATTCGTCCATTGGTTTTTTGAGATTGGCTTATCTCACTTAGCATGATATTCTCCAGTTTCATCCATTTGCCTGCAAATGCCATAATTTTATCATTCTTTATGGCTGAGTAATATTCCATTGTATATATATACCACAGTTTCTTTATCCATTCATCAGTTGAAGGACATCTAGGTTGGTTCCACAATCTGGCTATTGTGAACTGAGCAGCTATGAACATTGATGTGGCTGTATCTCTGTAATATGCTGATTTTAAGTCCTTTGGGTATAAGCCAAGGAGTGGGATAGCTGGGTCAAATGGTGGTTCCATTCCAAGTTTCTAAGGAGTCTCCACACTGCTTTCCAGAATGGCTGCACTAATTTGCAGCCCCACCAGCAATGTAAGAGTGTACCTTTCTCCCCACATCCTCGCCAACACCTGTTGTTGCTTGTATTCTTGATAATCGCCATTCTAATTGGGGTGAGATGGAATCTTGGAGTGGTTTTGATTTGCATTTCTCTTATTACTAGAGATGTTGAACATTTTTCCATATGTTTGTTGATTGCTTGTATATCTTCTTCTGTGAAGTGTCTATTCATTTCCTTAGCCCATTTGTCGATTGGATTATTTGCATTCTTGGTGCAGAGTTTTTTGAGTTCTTTATAGATTCTGGAGATTAGTGCTCTATCTGAAGTATGAGTGGCAAAGATTTTCTCCCACTCTGTAGGCTCTTTCTTCACATTGCTGATAGTTTCCTTTGCTGAGAGAAAGCTTTTTAGTTTGAATCTATCCCAGTTATTAATTCTTGCTTTTATTTCTTGTGCTATGGGAGTCCTGTTGAGGAAGTCTGGTCCTAAGCCGACATGTTGAAGCTCTGGACCTACTTTTTCTTCTATAAGATGCAAGGTCTCTGGTCTGATTCCGAGATCCTTAATCCATTTTGAGTTTAGTTTTGTGCATGGTGAGAGATATGGGTTTAGTTTCATTCTGTTGCATATGGATTTCCAATTCTCCCAGCACCATTTGTTGAAGAGGCTATCTTTTCTCCATTGCATATTTTTGGAACCTTTGTCTAGTATGAGAAAATTGTATTTATTAGGGTTTGTGTCCGTGTCCTCTATTCTGTACCATTGATCCACCTTTCTATTTTGGTACCAATACCATGCCGTTTTTGTTACTATTGCTTTGTAGTAGAGTTGAAGATCTGGTATTGCGATACCCCCTGCTTCACTCTTTCTGCCAAGGATTGCTTTAGCTATTCTGGGTTTTTTATTCTTCCAGATGAATTTCATAATTGCTTGCTCTATTTCTGTAAGGTACATCATTGGGATTTTCATTGGAATTGCATTGAATTTGTATAGCACTTTTGGTAGTATGGCCATTTTGACAATATTAATTCTTCCTATCCAAGAACATGGGAGATCTTTCCATCTTCTAAGGTTTTCTTTAATTTCTTTCTTTAGTGTTCTGTAGTTCTCATTGTAGAGGTCTTTCACCTCGTTTGTGAGATTGATTCCCAAGTATTTTATTTTTTTCGAAGCTATTGTGAATGGGGTAGTTTTCCTGATTTCTCTTTCTGAAGATTCATCGCTTATGTATAAAAATGCCTTAGATTTATGTGCATTGATCTTAATATCCCGCTACTTTACTGAATTCACTTATGAGATCTAAAAGTTTTCTGGTGGAATTTCCTGGTTCCTCTAAGTATACAATCATATCATCAGCAAATAGGGATAGTTTGAGTTCTTCTTTTCCTATTCGTATCCCTTTAATTTCTTTGGTCTGTCTAATTGCTCTGGCTAGAGTTTCAAGGACGATATTGAATAGAAGTGGTGAAAGAGGGCATCCCTGCCTTGTTCCAGTTTTTAGAGGGAATGCTTTCAGTTTTTCACCATTTAGAATGATATTAGCCATGGGCTTAGCGTAGATGGCCTTTACAATGTTAAGGAATGTTCCCACTATCCCTCTTTTTTCTAGTGTTTTGAGCATGAAGGGATGCTGTATTTTATCAAATGCTTTTTCTGCATCTATCGAAATAATCATGTGATTCTTGACTTTAAGTCTATTGATATGGTGAATGACATTTATTGATTTCCTGATGTTGAACCAACCTTGCATCCCTGGGATGAAACCCACTTGATCATGGTGCACCATCTTTTTAATATGTTTTTGTATGCGATTTGCTAAAATTTTGTTGAGAATTTTTGCGTCGATGTTCATTAAGGATATTGGTCTGAAATTTTCTTTCCTTGATGTGTCTCTGTCTGGTTTAGGTATCAGGGGAATATTGGCTTCATAGAATGAGTTTGGGAGGGTTCCCTCCTCTTCTATTTTATGGAATACTTTGAGAAGTATTGGAATGAGTTCTTCTTTAAAGGTTTTGTAGAACTTGGCTGAGAACCCATCTGGTCCTGGACTTTTCTTTGTTGGTAGGCTTTTGATGACTTCTTCTATTTCATTACTTGAAATTAGTCTATTTAAATTGTGTATGTCCTCCTCGTTCAGTTTAGGCAATTCATATGTCTCTAGAAACCTGTTGATGTCTTCAAATTTTTCTACTTTGTTGGAGTATAGATTTTCAAAATAGCTTCTAATTATGTTTTGTATTTCAGTCGTGTCTGTTGTGATATTTCCTTGTTCATTCCGAATTTTAGTGATTTGGGTTTTCTCTCATCTTCTCTTTGTTAGTGTGGCTAAAGGTTTATCAATTTTGTTTATTTTTTCGAAGAACCAACTATTTATTTTGTCAATTTTTTGTATTGTTTCTTTTGTTTCAATTTCGTTGATTTCAGCTCTGAGTTTAACTATTTCCTGTCTCCTACTACTTTTGGTGTTGGTCTGTTCTTCTTTTTCTAGGACTTTGAGCTGTAGTGTTAAGTCGTTTATTTTTTGAGTTTTACTTCTTTTATTAAATGTGCTCCATGAAATAAATCTTCCTCTAAGTACTGCTTTCATAGTGTCCCAGAGATTTTGATATGTTGTTTCTTTGTTCTCGTTTACCTCTAAGAATTTTTTAATTTCCTTCCTAATATCTTCTGTTATCCATTCATCATATAATAGCATATTGTTTAATCTCCAGGTGTTCTTTTTTTTTTTTAAATATGAAATTTTTCAGACTCATGAAAGTACTGTAGTAAGTCCATGTAGGCATCATCTAGGTTCATTTTCTTTCTTTCTCTTTTTTTTTTTTTTTTTTTTTTTTACTGGAGATTGAATCTAGGGGCATTTTACCACTGAGCTACGTCCTTAGCCTTTCTAAATTTTGAGATAGGGTCTTGTTAATTTCTGAGTCTGGCCTTGAACTTGGGATATTCCTGCCTCAGTCTCCTGAGTCGCTGGGATTATAGGTGAGCACCACCATGCCCCGCCCCATCATCTAGTTTTTAACAGGCCAGACCTTCATCATATTCGTTTTAGCTCCCCCTGCCTACTGTTGAATTATTATATAGAAAATAACAGACATTGTGATATTTATCCCAAAGAAAAAGCTATTTCATAAATAATCACAATACCATTATTACTTTTAATAAATTAATATTCATTAATGCCATTTTAATATATAGGAATGTTTGAAGGTTTTTTGTTTTCTGTGTGTGTGTGTTTGTGTGTGAAGCTCTTTTTAGCTCTTTGTTATAGAAATGAACCTAATTTGACTTGATTACTGGTTGCATTGCTGAGTAGTATTTATGCAAAGTATCTTATGATAGGCTATCATGTACATAATAGATCTTGAGGTTTTTGTATAGTTTTTTTTTTTTTTTTTTTTGTGGTGTTGGGGATTGAACCCAGGGCCTTGTGCTTGCAAGGCAAGCACTCTACCAACTGAGCTATATCCCCAGCCCTAGATCTTGAGTTTTTTGTGGGTTGTTTTTGCTCAAGTGATACATACTATGGATAAGGTTAGTGAAGTTTTATGAGGAGACTAATGCCAATTATAAATTTAGAACGTGTGTATATCCAGGGTTGGAGAGGGGATGGCCTGCCAGCAGTGGTATTCTTTTGTCACATCTACTCATAGTTTACCATTGTGAATTCCATCTTTCCAGCAGACTTTCTTCTAACTTTCCCTTAATCTGTTACCTTTTCCCTCCTTACCAGATGGTTATAAGATTTAGTGAGAATGAAAAATGTAAAAAATAGTCTTTTTTCTCAAATACAGATTTGGGAGTTTATAATTGAAATTAGATATGTGTTTTTTAAATTAGAAACTCAGTTTTTGTGAAAATTTTCTGTAAGCTGCATGTTTTCCAGTTGGTAATTTTATTATGTTTGATAGATATGAAGAAGCTGAAAGAGACTGCACACAAGCTATTTTATTAGATGGCTCTTACTCTAAAGCTTTTGCCAGAAGAGGAACTGCAAGAACATTTTTGGGAAAGATAAATGAGGCTAAACAAGGTAAAACTTTATGTCACACACTCATCCTGCTGAGACTCCAAAGGAACAGGGATTTTTGTTGCTTTCCCATGGTTCAAAGATGCTAAACTTAGGAAAGTTTTGTTTTCTCCTACAGTTGTGCTTGTGAGTAGGTTTGAAGGGCTGCACCTTCCATAGGGCACCTGATTATTCTTTTCTTTATACTACTCTCTTGGCTAATTGCCAATTAATATTATTGAAAAATTTGAATTATAGATGGCAAGGAAAAGCAAGAAATAGGCAAGAATAAGGAAAAAGAGAATTAGTAGGTAGTGGGTGGAGGATAATGTGAGGGCTATAGTGATACTCCTTTTTATTTTATTTATTTATTTATTTATTAGCAGTGCTGGGGGATTGAACCCAGGGCCTTGTGCTTGTGAGGCGAGTACACTACCAACTGAGTTATCTCCCCAGCCCTCCTTTTTATTTTTGATGCTTTTTTCACGCCATAATCTTGTCTCAGGTATTAATTTTGTAGCCTTTTCAAAGAATCGACATGGTTCCTTTGTATTTTTGATTTTATTTATTTATACTTTTTATTTTTGGGATTTAATTTGCTGTTTTTCTAGCTTCTTGAGGTCAGTACTTTTGATTTTCAGCCTTCTTTTCCAATTTGTGCATTTTAATGACAGTTCCTCTCCAAATCTGACTTTAGCTGCAACCCGTGTGTGTGTGTGTGTGTGTTTAAATATGGTAAAATATACATAAACTCAGATTTACTATTTTAACTATTTTAAGTGTATAGTTTGACATCAAATACATTTATAGTATTATGCAACTAACGCCAGTGTCCATCTCTAGAACTTTATCACCTCATTCTAAACTTCTGTACACATTAAATAGTAATTCTTCATTCTTCTCACGCTCTGTCCTTGGTAACCACTATTCTATTTTCTGGATCTATGAATTTAACTATATTAAATATCTGATAGTAGTGGAATCAGAATAGTGTGTGTCCTTTTTTGTCTGGCTTTATTCATCTTCAGGGTTCATTCATTATATGTATTAAAATTTCATTTTTTTTAAAAAAGCTGAGTGATATTCCAGGGTAGGGAATTTTCTAATTCTGCCTTGTTTGGTAAGTTACTCTGTCATCTCTATCAGCGTAAGCTTTGGTAAATTCGTTGTTGTCTAGTCCTCACTTGTATTATCTGTAAAATGAAATTGGAGTGAAGGTTACATGAAAATTTATATAAAATAAATAGAGCAGCACATAGTAAATGTTAGTCCTTAAGTCAACCATAGTAAATGTCAGCTCACGTGTTTCTTAGTGTCCTGAGTAAAACTTCTTGAGACCAAAATGGGATTATTAACTAAGTATCATGTCTTGAACTTCATTAAGTATTTTTATTACTTTGTTGTGTTTTTCTTTAATTCACTTTAGATTTTGAAACTGTGTTACTTCTGGAGCCTGGAAATAAGCAAGCAGTAACTGAACTTTCCAAAATTAAAAAGGTAAGGTATTTCTTTCACCTAAATATAGTCATGTTTTCTGAAACGTAAGCTTACTTGTTGGTTACATAATTAACTCAATTTTGGTTACAAATTTATTTTAAAGGAATTAATTGAGATATTATGGTTACAAATTTATTTTAAAGGAATTAATTGAGAAAGGACATTGGGATGATGTCTTTCTTGATTCCACACAAAGACAAAATGTGGTAAAACCCACTGATAATGCACCTCATCTTGGATCAGTTGTAAGTAAAGCACTTTTTTTTCTTGTTTAAATATCTGTGTTTTATTAATAGAATTAGAAGCACACTATTGAATTAATAAATTAAAAAAAAAATGTTGAAAGCTTTTTCCTGAGTTTTTTTTCAGAACCTTTTAAGAAATGCTTCTTAGGATTATTGGCATAATAAAATTAGGGAAAAGTCAACTGTTTAGCTTTCTAGAATAACTTAATTTAGTATTTTATTTAAATATTTCTACATAGTTTTCTTATGTAAAGGAATTTTAAACAGTTTTACATATTTTTTTCTTTTTGGTACTGGGATTGAATCCAGGGGTGCTTAATCACTGAGCCACATCTCCAGCTCTTTTTTTTTTTTTAATTTATTTATTTCGATTCATTATACACAAATAGGGTACAACTGTTGTTTCTCTGGTCTCAGCTCTTTTTTATGTTTTATTTATAGACAGGGTCCCTCTCACTTGCTTAGGGCCTCGCCAGGTTGCTGAGGCTAGCCTTGAACTCGATCCTCCTGCCTTGGCCTCCCCAGCCACTGGGATTACAGGTGTTACAGGTGTGTGCCACTCACTGCACCTGTCCAGTTTTACATTTTATAACAATCAAATGTTTTTTATTTTTATTGCTCTTTTTTTTTCCTGGAGTTGGGTTCTTATTATAATAGCTTGCACACTGTTTTGGGTATAGTGTAGTTTATCATTAAGTCCAACAAGGTTAGTTTTTCCCTGCAACATTGGAACAGAAAGAGTAGCATGAATTTAGCAGGTCTGTGCTGAACCTCTAAAATTGAATTCATTTAAGGCAAATATATATGTTATATATATATGTGATGTGACACTGTGGTAATTTCTAACATTTACATAGTACTTTTAGTATATGTGTATGTAAACTCAAACTTGTAAGATATAAAACATGTACAAAAAATACACAACACAAATTAAGACTTAAAGAATAATTATAAAGTGAGCACACATGAAACCACCAGCCAGATCAGGAAATTGAAAGTTATCTTTCCTCAAAAACCTTACAATGTGCCCATTTCTGATAAAAATCCTTTCTCTGACCCTCAAAAGTAACTCTTGTGCATGGATGAGTCTTTTCTAGAAATAACAATTTTATAAGGAATTCGGAGCAGGTATTTTTATCCTTTTTATAAGGGACAAAAGTGAGACAAAGGAAGTTTGTTTTGCTATATTCATAGCTCAGGTTGGAGCAGATAGTTGATTCCTTAATTTAATACTTTTCCAGTGTTGCTGCTGTGTTTCATGTGTTTTCAAGTGCTAGGCATAACTCTAGTTGCTTCCATGTATTATATTCATTTGCTGCTATTCTATTCTTGGTGATTAAATGTGATTTAAACTTTCACAACGTTTTTTTTTTTCTTTCTTTCTTGGTACTGGGTATTGAACTCAGAGTTCTTTACCGCTGAGATACATCCCTAGTCCTTTTTATATTTTTTATTTTGAGACAAGAGTTTGGGACAAGAGTTTCACTAAGTTGGGTGCTGAGGGTGGCCTCAAACTTGTGATCATCCTGCCTCAGCTTCCCAAGTTGTTGGGATTTACAGGTGTGTGCCACCATTCCTGGAAACTTACATCTTTATAAGACTTTTTTTATAAAAATTTATAAAATTTTGCATTTTTACAAAAGTCCTTTTTTAGACATTGCTGTCCATGATTATAAAGATTTTGCCATATGGTATATCAAATATCAATATATGTAATGTCTCATGACCATTATACCCTAGGTGATTTTTATAAATTTGTTGGGTTCTCCTCTCCTTGACTTTAAAAATCAGTTTATATTAATAATCGTGAAAATGCAGCATGAATTTATTTTGTGGCAGTATCTCAAAATCTTTATAAAATAAAAGATTTAAGAGTGAAATATTTTATAAATAATCCAACACAAACAAAATTAGTATCCTACTGAGAAGGGAAATAATTGCTGTTTATTTTTGAAATAGATCTCTATGATAAAAACATGAGCAATGATTATTTAAAAAAACAGAAGGTAGAAGTTTGGTATAATGCCTTTGAGACTTGATTTGAGGCCCATTTTATAAACTTTGAGATCTTGAGCAAACTATCTAACCCCTATTATTTTTAGTTTTTCTCCTTAAATTTAGAATAACTCAGATTAGTTTATATGGAAGGAAGTAATGTGGGGTGGTGGAGAGAAAGAGTGTGCATGCCTTGGGATGATTCAAGTGAGAAGATAGGCCAGGAGAATGTGCATCAGGGCCTGGGAGTCTGGGAGTACTTTTAGCAAATCTCAGCAGGGACCTGCAGGGGCCTATTGGGTGGTAGTAAATCAGAGTTTTTCCTGATCCCTTAGTCTACTAAATTATTTTATTTTGTTTTAGTTACTTAAAAAAAAAAAAAAAATCTTTGTTTCTCCATGTCAAAAGTTCACCTTTTTCTCCCTGGACCCATTTTCTCTTTTTTGACTTTCAGTTCTTTATTTTCCCTTGAAATGGCCATAATACAGAGCTAAATAAAATGTTGTACTTCTTAGCCATAGTTTTAAAAAAGGAGTGGATTGAGCCTTTCATATTTTCTTAAATTTTTTCTTTTTGTAGCAGTATCTTATGGTTTACTCCTATAACCAGCATACTCCACCTGGTACCCCCTGCCCCCATCTTCAGTGGTTCTCAATGGCTCTCAATACCCATTGGTCTACATGGGATAGAGACCATTAAGAAATGCATTAATTATAATCATGTTTATACATCTTTTGTCAATGAAAGAATTTGACTTTAAATGGGACCACATTGACTTCTTACTGTTGCTTGTCAGAAATTATTGTGTTTTTTATTTTATTTTTATGTAATCCAATTTTTATTAGCACATTATAGTTATACATAGCAGTAGAATTTATTGTTATATATTCATACATTTTTAATACTAACATGTCAATTCTTGGTCAGTGTCTTGATAGAAAACTGATTGATAACAGTTCTCAGTAGAGAAAAGGCCTTATATTACTGTCCTTTAAAAACAGAATTGCTAACAGGATTGTGTTATAAATTTGCTTTTAGCTTTTTCATTTATGTACATTCATGTAGTAACACTGAGTTGTTACCATTAGCTCTTAACTATGTTAATAGAATGTTTGGTTTTGACATTGAATTTAATTTGTATGTCAGAGTTTTTAATATTCATAACTTTTCTTTTATAATTCAACTATGCATTTGAAACGAACACTTATGAGTATGTTAAGGGAAGTTTTTCTGTTTTTAAAATCAGATTTGGAATATATACAAAGTAGAGAAAGTAAACCATTTCGCTTATAGCGACAACTGTTTATCAATATTTGTCAATTTTAGAAGGAGCTTTTCTTACCTGTTTCATTTTTAAATACCCCTGGTGGACAACTGTTTATCAATATTTGTCAATTTTAGAAGGAGCTTTTCTTACCTGTTTCATTTTTAAATACCCCTGGTGGTATAGTAGTAACTCCTTAATGTCTGATATGATGATGTAGTCAAGAATAGTGTTGTATTTTACTAAATATAAAAGAATACTGTAAGTATAAGAAGAAATTGAAACTATTTGATACTTCAAAGTAAATGTTGAATGCTATTTATTTTAAATTAGAAAACCGTTATGGATAACTCTGACCAATTTTGTAAATATTATTTGGCAAATCTACAATCTGGGACTGGTTTAATTCATCTGCTACCTATTCAGAGAATGTACTTAGATTTGCATGTTATTCTGTTTCATATACAATGTTATTGGCTTTCCTTGTTCTGCTTGCCTTCAGTTAAACCATGGTACTGCCCGGTGCTGTGGTCATGTATTGTCTGTGCTCTGTCGTCTCAAGAATGAAGTCCAAACTCCTTGACATGGCACACAGGTCTCCGTATTAACTGTCCAGACAGCTTTGTCTGTACCACCTCTCCCTTGTGCCAGCTACACTGGACTGCTTCCCTGCCCTTGCAGCAGGCTTGCACTTGGCCATTCCCCTGTGCTTTTTCCTTCTATGAAGGCTTCCATGATGCCACTGTTTACTTTCCTTCCTGAGTTCTCTTGGCATTTTATGTTTTCTCCTTTTGTGCACATCCCTTGCCTCGTAATTACTTATGTGTTCATGTCTTTCTCTTCCATTTAATCTTGTGTAGGATAGGTGCATAGCTTTTATTCTTTGTATTCTCAGAGTGTTAATTCCTAAGTCTGTCTAGCCACCAAATTGAATTTACTTATAACTGGGATTTTAGCTGTAAGAACAGCAGCCTTTTTAACTTGTGACCTTAAAATGGGAAACCTTTAATGTGTTGATTTAAAGAATTGATTTTAATTGTTTTAGAAACCACTCAAGAAGGTTATTATTGAAGAAACTGGTAATTTGATACAGACTATTGATGTGCCAGATAGCACTACTGCTGCTGCTCCAGAGAGTAATCCTATTAATCTAGCAAATATAATAGCAGCCACAGGCACTGCCAGTAAGAAGAATTCAAGCCAAGATGACCATTTGCCCCCAAGTGATACTCCAAGAGCAAAAGTATTGAAAATAGAAGAAATCAGTGATACTTCAACACTGCAGTGAGTAGAAATACTGTTATTTGATAATCATCTAGAATGAGAATAATTCCAGTAGAAAATTGATATTACTAAGAAGATTTCTGACTTATTACTGCAATTTTTTGAACTGCTCAACTTTAGGTTCTAATAATATTTTTTATTTGTTTTTACTGTGAGATTTTGCTTAACAATAGTCACTTATTCCTTTACTGGAGGGTATTCAGAGATGATGTAGATATAAGAAAGTGCCCTAATCGAATTGATTTTCTTAGTTTTCTTTTCTAGAACTTCAGTATACATATTTTACTATTTAATTCAACAAAAAAAATTTAGTATTTTTTTAAAAAGCTCCATAAAAAATGTAGACAAAAATTGAGATACTCTCTTTTTTTTCATACCCATTAATATTGAAGACTATTGGGCACTCTTTAAATTTTGGAATTAAATTTTGAATTAAATAGTTCATATGAGTTTCCTGAATATGAAAATACAGAAGATACAGACTGATACAAATAAATACAGATTTATTTTGGGTTATTGATTTGTCTTTTTTTTTTTTTTTTTTTTTTGATGCCAGGGATTGAACTCAGGGACACTTGACCAGTGAGCAACATCCCCAGTCCCATTTTGTATTTTATTTAGAGAAACTCACTGAGTTGCTTAGCACCTTGCTTTTGCTGAGGCTGGCTTTGAACTTATGATCCTGCTGCCTCAGCCTCCCAAGCCGCTGGGATTACAGGTGTGCACTACTGTGCCCTGCTTGATTTGTCTTACATATAATTTTATAGATAGTTTTACATTGCCATTTAGCAAACCTGTGAATTTTCAGTTTTTTGTTTTATTTTAAACTTTGAATGTTCATGGTAATTTTACTTGAAGAGGTAATATGGATTGTGGAAACATAGTAAATGCCTAGCTTTTGTAAAACAAAAAAAAGGAAGAAGCATTTTTCTTCTTGGAAATACTTCGTAACTGATAATTCATATTTATGAAAGGCTGAGTTGTGAGTGTGTGTGACACAGTCTTATAGTAGAGATGGTGTTCTCAGGGGGTGACCAAGCTAGTCACCTAACAGATGAGAATAGTCATTATGTAGCCAGAATATGAAAATTTGCAAGGGCATAGTCTATTTTGTCAAAACTATATATATTATTGGTCAAAAGAATTTAATACCTGTAGAATACAAATAGATAATACATTAGAAATGTAAAAATCTCTAGTGCAGTTTTCTCTATTGAGCTCTATTTGTGATTCACTTCTAATTTGACTGAAATATTTCAGACCGCAAGTCAGTTTGAAACAGGACATTAGCCAGTCTTTGAGTGAGAAGATTTCTACAAAGGGAGAGCAAGTACCTGCTCAGTTTGTCACATCTGCTCTGCCTCCAATTCCTGCCAACTCATTCCAGCTTGAATCTGATTTCAGACAACTGAAAAGTTCTCCAGATATGTTGTATCAGTATTTAAAGGTAAGAGAGAGGAACTAGTAGTTCTCTTGGAAATAAAAGGTCAAAGAACTTTTGTTACTATATAATAATAGTGTGATGTTTGTTTTTTTATTTGATGTAATTTTAAAAAATGCTTTTTTTCCTTGCTGGATACATATTATCAGCCTTGCCAGACATTTTAAAATATTTGTAACCAGGGAACCTTTGTTTTCTCCTTTGGAAATAGGTTCTGTGTTAAATTCTGGTTTCTAAAATAACTCAGTGTAATTATAATTTCATTTCTCATATAGCTTAAGCTTAATCTTTCGTCCTTTAAGCTGAAATACTTTGGGTGACTTCTGTTTGCCAAGTAATTCACAATATTTAGACAATTATTTTCCTGAAAATAAATGAGCTTTTATTTGTTTCAAGGTAAAGAATTGAATCATAAGAACTTTAATAATAGATTAGACTAGAACTTAAAAATAATAGAACTGAATGATAGATTAGCATAGTGTTTTTCAAGTACAGTGATAGCTAACTCCCTTGGAATTAGGTAATAAACTGTCATTTCAAATGTGTTACTTCATTTAATTCTCCTTTTAAAAATTTTTAGTTCTAGTTCTTGCTCGTTGAGAGTACACATGTCTTGTGTAGAGTGGCGTCTATATCTTCTGTGCATGTGATTTCTTTTTTTTTTTTTTTCTGACTAGAACAGAGAGATTATCTTGGAATTCCTCTGTTATTGTTCTCTCAGAATTGCATTTAAACGTTCATTGGATATTAATGCATTATAATTATTCTTACTACTTTTATTTAAACGGTATATGAATAATTTGTGAAAAGTGAATGTTGCCACAATTTAATTTTCTAACTTTTTCCCAAGCAAATTGAACCATCCTTGTACCCTAAGTTGTTTCAGAAGAATCTAGATCCAGATGTATTTAACCAAATTATTAAAATTCTGCATGACTTTTACATTGAGTAAGTTGAATATTTTAATTATGCTCTCATTGTAATACTGTGATGATTTGGAAAAGTCATTCTTTGACATTAACATTTTGTACATAGCAAAATTAACTTTCTAGTAAATTTTAACATGACAAATGATAGAGAGATGACAAGTATGGACAAAAGGGTGAAAGCTTAAGTGGGAGGAAAATGGAATTAATTTTTTTTGTAGAGAAGTAGAATGTGGAAATGACCAGCATTAGAGTAATGGTTTCTGTGTGCAAATCTTTCATGTAAGAATATTATAATGTTTTCAGCTGATTTAAAAAATTTCATTATTTGGGAACTTAAAATATAAACAGTATCCAGGGAAAATATAAAAATGACAATCTTACTTGCGTATAATTAGAAATATTGTGTTAATAAACAGAATTAAATGAGTTACTTTTAACTGATTATTGGTTTTTACTTTTTGGATTATTTCAGGAAAGAAAAGCCATCACTCATCTTTGAAATCTTACAAAGACTTTCTGAACTAAAAAGGTTTGATATGGCAGTAATGTTTATGTCAGAACCTGAGAAAAAGAGTAAGTTCTAAAAAGCTTTTCTGTTTCTATTTATTCTTATATGTTTCTTTATTGTTCAACAAATGACAACAGACATTTATTATGTATAAGGTGTATGCAATTACATATAAGTTAATTATAATTACATTGTTAGTAATTGAAGTACAATTGAATTAAGTACAATTAAAATTATATTTGTTAATCCCGACAGTATTAGCAAGTGTAGGTGCTATTACTGTTCTCTCTGCTGGTTTTTTTTTTTTTGTTTTTTTTTTGGTACCAGAGATTGAACCCAGGGATGCTTAGCCACTGACCCACATCTCTAGCCCTTTTTATTTTTTATTTTGAGATAGGGCCTTGCTAAGTAACTTAGACCCTTGCTAAATTGCTGAGGCTGGCCTGAACTTGTGATCCTCATGCCTCAGCCTCCTAAGTTGCTGGAATTACAGACATGAACCACCATGCCTGACTTATTCATCTTTTATAGAGGAGGAAACTGTGTCATAGAGAGGTTAAGGAATCTGACCAAGATCACGTAGTTAAAGATACACCCAGTATTTGAACCCTGGCCGTCCTGTTCTGTAGTCTGGGCTCTTCTTGGAAGTGTGGTATATGGCATAGTAGTTGAATTCTTGCCATCATGTAGCGTGTAACTGTTGGGCCAGGCAGGGGCTGTTTAATCCATTTTGAGGGAGGTAATTAATTTTTTTGAGTTTGTTTGACTTCAGCTGAATTCTCAAAGAAGTTCAGGAGTCAGTTATATGAAGGAGTTGGGAAGAGAGTTTTGGACTGAGGGAATAATGGGTGCTAGAAGTCCTGCACAGGAAGAGCAAAGTTCAGAGAATTAAAAGTGCAGTGTGACTGGATTATAGATTTGGGGGAGCGGGTAAAGAGTGGCAAGTAATGAGCTTGAAGAATTGTGTCCCTTATATATTTTCACATCTTTTATTTATTTTCATGTCAGTCTTTGGCCTAAAGGGTTTTGGAAACCCTAATTAAAGTAAAATTAAACTGTGTAAAAACTTCATTTACTTAGAGTTTTGGACTGTATTCTGGTTTCAGAGAAAGGAGAGAAATCATTCAAATACAGGAGTATCAGTTTTTGGTTTTAAAAATTAGCAAAAGCTAAGTGTATCATTTTCAGAACCTCCTGTATCTAATATAGTTGACTCCTTATTCTTTGTTTCTAGAAATTACTGGATGATTATTAATCAGTAAGAAAAATACTCTTGTACTTTGGGAAGTAGACATGTAATTTAGAGATTTAAAGAAAACAGAATTTAATCCCAAAGCTTTTGCTTTATTTTTAGTTAGTCAAAAACATTCCCTGAAATACCTGGTATGTCACTAATATTGCTGTTCTGACCTTATCACTCTGTCCCCAACTATCTGGCTTTACATTTTTTAATATGCTAAACTGCCAAACTTATTAACGTCAGGGACTTTATATTTGACTGTTCCCTCAGCCTAGAATTTATACCTTCCCACATATCTTCACCTTGGTGCTTCCTGGCTTCTTTCAGTTTCACCTCACGCTTTCTTCACCAACTGGTTAAAATGACTGCCTACCTCCCATCATTGGCCCTCACTGTTTTCTAACCCTGCCTGATTTTTCTTCCTAACACATAACTGAGAGTGTTTCATGGAAATGCCTATTATTTCTCCTTCCCTAACAGAATAAAAGCTCCATGAGAGCAGGAACTTTGTTTACCTTGGTCAGTGGGCCTGAGTGCTAGTACATAATAACTTCTCACTATAAAGTGTGTTTAATGGATTTCTTGTCCCTCTAATGTGATAGTATGTTCAGGGTGTACTCAGAGAATGCAAGCTGGCTCTGTAGATCGACCTACCGACTGTATCATACTTGGGTCGCAACTTTCTGCTAAGTTAAATATGGGAAGCATTTGGAATGGTTCTGGCATATAATAATTAAGCATTCAGTAAAGATAGCTGTTGTTATCTACATTTATATTGCCATTATTAATGATAATGGCAATAGTTCTCTAGTTTAATATTGAGAAACATAAACTATGTTTTCCAAAGTTGAGTGTGGACCACTCAGGTAAGAATGATGATTTCATGATTCACAGACAAACCTTTTTAACCTTTAGTATTTATGTATTTTATTATTTAATCTAAAAATGTATTATTAGCCCATCAAATGTGATTTCATAGATTTTTGCTAATTTTCAATTTATATTAGTGCTATAAAATTTTAAAATAAAATGCTCTGAATTTGAAAAAAAAATAAGTAAATAAAAGTGTATTTGTTAGAGCAAAAACTTTTTAGGCTAGTACAGAATAAACTTAATAGTTTATTCTGTAAGGTTAATGTCATTTAAGGATGTAGGGGAAATTATGTACTGCTAGAGCAAATATTTTGGAAAGAAACATTGTTGAATTATTGTACTTTTTCATTCTCAGATTGGTTTTTTAAATATATGAATTGGAATTTATAAATAAGTCTAATTATTGCTTTTAAGATAAAAAAAAATTATGTGACAAATCAGATTACTCCTTTTAGTTCACATTTTGCTTAGTTTTTAAAAAATGAGATTAAAATGGAGTTTTTTTTTTCTCTTTCAGTTGCACATATATTGTTCAATCACATAGACAAATCAGGATTGAAAGATAATTCTGTTGAAGAACTCAAAAAAAGATATGGTGGTTGACATCTATTTTTACTAAAATCATTGTTTTTGACTTCCACATGTAAATTTTTTCTACTGAAAATAAAGTGTTTTGGTTTTTAAGAAAATAAAATCATATAGGAAAGAACTCATTTTGGACATAAATTAATTAATTTAAAGTGAATTGTGGTCTAACCAGTGAGAAATGTATTCTGGTAAACTATTTGTAAGTCTTTCTGAAAATAAAAATATAATAATGACATTTATTTTTAAGCATCAGTATTTTGTTAATAAATCATTTTAAATGTTATTTAGATACATTATTTAGTGCTCATAAATGTTACATTTTTATATTTTCATGAGTTTTTGTAATTGTGACAAAGCTGCTTTATTAGTGTGTGAATAAAAGTTACCTTTATATACAGGGAATTAGGTAGATAATGAGATTTTCTTTCTTTTGTCTAAATTAAAGAATTGCTTCATCCACAGGTGGAAATCAAGCCAGGTTTCTCAGCTTCTCTGAAGGACTTTACCCTGTTTACCTCTCCAAATCCTATTTTATGATGCTTGTAGCTCATAGCCTTTCAAATCACAATTCAGCTATCACTTTAGAATCAGATCTGGTTGAGCATAGAGCAGTAACTGATCATGAGTCCTTGAACAAGTCCTGCACATTCTGTAACCCTGATCCTGTTTGCCAAGCCTTTTGCTTGTGCTGGGTTTGGGTTTTTTTTTTTTTTTTTTTTTTTTTTCCTTTGGTGCCAGGGATTGAACCCAGGGTCCCTTAACCACAGAGCCACATCCCCAGCCCTTTCTTATATTTTATTAGGGACAGGGTCTCGCTGAGTTGCTTAGGGCCTTGCTAAGTTGTTGAGGCTGGCTTTGAACTCTCAGTCTTCCTGCCTCAGTCTCTTGAGTCGCTGGGATTACAGGCGTGCACCACTGTGCCCGACTTGGGTTCAAGTCTTGACTTTGATGTTGGAAGTTTAAGGTTTGGAGGAGTTACTTGACAGCTCTAAGCCTCTTATTTCTTACAAGGCATCATATGAGTGTTAAAATAGGAGAAGTGCTTAGGATTCCTGGGTCCAGTAGCAACTAGCAAGTATTAAGATTTTCTGTGGTCTTATTTAGGGAGAGATGCTTATGCCTTACATAATCCTCACAGCAACCCTACCTGGTAGGTTGTTTCTACTTCCATTTTTCAGGTAGCAAACAGAAAGTCAAGAGAAGCTATCTAATTCCTCAAGGTAATGTAAACTGTAAGTGATATAACCAGGATTTAAACTGAGGCCTTCCTTTCACCTGAGGTGATGGTGTAACCATGGAGGAGGAGACATCTAGGCTCAGAGATGAAGGATTAGAAAGAATAATCCAGGTGACCAAGCAGAAATCATGGTCTTGGTAGAGAGAACAGCCTGGAATGGAAGAGCGTGAGAACAGGGCACATCAAAGGATTTGTAGGTAGGAGGGTGTCTGGGGCTTGGCAGTGGGGAGATGGGTGAGGAGGTAGGAGCCAGATCAGGAAGGACTTTGTTAAAGTGACAAAGAGGTCCGTTTTCTGAAAGTGTTGGGGAACCATGGGCTTCATTTTACAAATGAGGAAATTGAAGTATATATGGGTTATATAATTTGCCCCATTGTCACCTTATTAACAAGCAATAGAGCAAAGATATTGTACCAGTTAGTCTGATTTCAGAGTCTGCATACCCAGTGACTGTTTTATACTGTATTCTCTCCTTGGAGCTATGGAGAAGGCAGGATGGGTTAAATATGTTTAAAGAGGGAAAGTCAGGATTGGTATTTATTCATTTGTCACTCAAAGGATGGGTTAAATATGTTTAAAGAGGGAAAGTCAGGATTGGTATTTATTCATTTGTCACTCGGTCATTCTTGAGTGTGTATAATGTGCCCATTGAGGGTCTAAGCCCTGGAGAAAACAGTTTTGCTCTCCAGTAACTCCCGGTGCAGTGGGGAGTCAGATGAGCAATTGTAGAACGGTGTCATGAGTGCCCTGAAAAGGTTTGGAGAGGGTGCTTATGGAGCACGGAAGGTCAACTCTGAGTCAGACCGAATGGGGCAGGGAAGGAGGGGGCAGCAGTTGGCGGATGATCCAGGAGCACAATGGGAAGGAGCCTGTCCAGGCACAGGTGAAGCTCATGTGGCATAATTAAGGGCTCCTTGACTAGCTGTAGTGGTTGTGGCAGTACACACACTGTGGAGGGTTATGTGTGGAATAGTTTGAGTTGACTGGCCACATTCTCCTTCCGTTTGCTTTTCATTTGTTTATTTTTCTTGTGTGCACATCCTGACTATGTAATCAAAGTTTTAAGTTTCTTGAGGGTTGTGAAGTTGTTTTATATGCTATTAGTGTAAACATTTGCCTTGGTCACAACAGAGGCTCAGCTAGGTTTATTGATTAATTTGTTTAGATTACCACCATTTTCTGTAGATTAGACTGCAATTAGTGGGTGTCTTCTCCCATTGTGGGTATTTTATATTGGATCTTTAACTCAAATTCTCTAGAGAGTTTTACCCCTTATAAGTTTTTCAGTGTAATCACTTAAAAAGGAAAGATGAAGCTTTACATGGTATCGATTATCTTGACTGACTTGATGACGTTTTGTTGAATAATTTGGGATAGCAGAAAGGCTTAGCCAAAAATCATTTTAACATGCTTGTTCTATTAAATTTGAAACTTTAATTCCCCCCAACCCTGAACCATAAGAATGAATAACTTCACTTCAGCTTAGTCCCAACTGCAACCCATCTAGCTTTAAGACTTTTAACAAGGCAGGTGATACCTTTTAATTTCGCAAAGCAGTTCAAATGCTGTCCTCATTTTAACTTGGTAGCAGCAGGTTAAAATACCCCTCCTCTCTGAAAAAGGCTGTGTCTAACATCAGAACAACTGAAGTATCTGGAAATCTGATGCTGATGCTAACTGTGGAGTTTAAAATTAACAAAGTCTCTAGATAATTTTATTTAATAAATGTTCATATCTGTCTGCCATTTTGTCTCCCCAATGTTGATATGTTGAAAAGTAATCACCACTGTGATGGTATTAGAGGTGGGGCCTATTTTGATTAGGTCATGAGGGCTCAAGATTTGGACACTCACCCAAGAGCTGCCCTGCCCTACTGTGTTATGTGAGGTTATAAGAAGAAGACAAGCTGTCACCAGACACCTAATCTGTCTTGATCTTGGACTTCCCATTCTCCAGAACTGAGAAATAAATTTCTGTTGTTTATAAAGCTACCTAGTTTATGATATTTTGTTACAGCATCCTGATCAGATTAAAGCTTTAGTATAACCTTATTTTGTAGTAGGCCAAACAATAAAGGCAGGATTTGTGTGGATGGGCAGCTTTGGAGGAGGCCATGGTTAGTGCTGAGGGGACCTCCCAAGGGCTGGCCTTTTAGGTTCACTGGGGTCTTCTTTTACACTGAAATCCAGAAATGTGTCTAGGAAGTGTATTTAAAATGACAGTGTTCCTTCAGTTTATTTAACTTCTGTGATCATAACATGCCAGTCAAACATATTAGAGGTAGGACACAGTTCCTTGGAGCGGACACAATCAGTCCTGTGCTTGGGCAGTGACTGGCACTGGGCTGATCACTGCAGAGGAGCCAGATGGTGATTAATGAAAGACTTAATGGAGGGATTTGAAAGAATCCTGAAGCTGGCAATTAGGGTAGAAGACTGGAGATGGCTTGGAAGAGATGGGGTGTGAGCAGTCCTATCAGTATAGGTAGGATCTGGGTAGGTGGAGGAAAGTAAGGCTTCTCTATCAAGTGATCCATCTTAACTGCCAGGAGGTACTGGTGGGTGACAAAATGGTGGGGTGGAAATTACTGTGACACATACAAGGCCCAGAGCTATTTGCCCTGGAGACATCTTGGGGAGGAGAACTAGTTGTCATTTAGTTTGTCTCCTGGAGGATCTTATATTTTGTATGAGGACATTTTCATATTTAAATGTTTTGCTTTTGAAATATCAACCTGAAAAGCTAGGGGGAGAAATGGGAGCAGACACTTTTGGAATTGACATAGATAAAACTAAATATTCAGGCCTCATTAGATTTCTTTGCATTTACTCTTTCTTTAGAGGATAGTGTAAATGAGGAACATATAGCCGAGTTCTAGGGGTTTTGTTAAAATACTTGTGATTTGCTCTACTGACTGATATTTTAAGTTATCCCAGTCAGTGAATATATTAGTAATGACCCTGAGGCTGATGGTGGGGGAAAATGTCCTTTTATAAAACCCTTGGGTAAAGCAGATGGAATCAGGGAAAAAATGAACAGATTAGGGTAGGGCCAAATAAGAAATATTGAAAAGCATGACAAATGTCATCATTTCAAAGTTTCTCAGCTGCTAAGAAGTTACTGAAATATATTAAATACTTTTCCAACCCCTGGCCGAGTTCTCTTTTGGTAAAGAGTCTTGCCGCAGTCCTTTCCTCCCTCAGAGTGGAGACCAGTTTGCACAGGGCAGAGTCTCCAGTAGGCACTCTAGACGTACATGTATGCTGAGTAAGAGGTAAGTACAGTGTGATTACCTCAGTCTTGGCAGTGATTTGAACTTGAACATAAGGCAAAAGTAATTCTCAGTTTGATTTTAAGAAAAGAAAACTGAAAATATAGCCATTCTCAGCCTTAAAGAAGAATGTAATGATGGCATTTGCAGGTAAATGGATGGAGCTGGAGGAAATCATGCTAAGTGAAGTAAGTGAATCCCAAAAAAACAAAGGCTGAATGTTTTCTCTGATATGTGGATGCTAATTCACAATAAGAAGGTGCGGGGGGCTAGGGAAAAACAGAGGTACTTTAGATTAGGCAGAGGGGAGTGAAGGGAGGGGGAGTGAGGCAGTAAGAAAGTAGAATGAATCGGATATTATTACCCTATGTACATATGTGATTACACAACTGGTGTGATTCTACATCATGTACAACCAGAAGAATTCTGTCATGTGTGACTAATTAGAACAAATAAATACCATTTGTGGACAGTAAAGATTAAAAAAAAAAAAACATTCTGTAGCTAGAATGGTGGAAATACATGAGGGCAGATGGCTGAGTCATTCCATCAATCATGCACTAGAACAGATTTTGCAATATCACTGAGAATACATTTGAAACTGTCCCAAAGAATCAGGGACATAGTAGAAGAGTTTTGTTGCAATAATATCCTCTGTGCCGTATTGACACTTTGACTCAGTGTATTTTATTTGCCCCTTGCAGCCATCCAGTGAGATATTTAGTGCAATTGTTACTTGGACCCAGAGAGACTAAGTTACTTGCCAGAAGACACATGAAAGTGACATAACTCAGAACTCTGATGGTTTCAGAAACCTTTGTTAGGTCTCCCTATGAAAATTGTAGACTTTATTCTGTCACCATTTTAGTACCTCAAACCATTGGAGTGTGGATTCAGGGGTGCTGTGGAGTGAATGTACCCTCCCAGATTGATGTGTTGAAACCTACGTCCCAGTGTGATGGATTTGCATGTGGTGCCTTTGGAAGGTAATTAGGCTATGAAGATAGAGCCCTCATAAAGTTAGTGCCACTGTGAGAAGAGTCAGGAGAGCTTTCTCTCTCCCTCTCATTCTCAGTCTGGAGCTTGTTCTTTACTCTCGACCATGTGAGAAGATGGCCATCTACAAGAAGAGAGCCCTTATCAGACATTGAATCTACTGGTGTCCTTATCTTGGACTTCTCAGTGTCCTGAACTGAGAGAAATAAATGTTTGTTTTAAAAGCTACCCAGTCTTTTTTTTTTTTTTTTTAATGCAATTTCATCTAAGACAAAGAATATGGGAAGCATTAGTCCTTTTCCCAGTACTTTAGCACATGAGCTCTAGCGGTTAAAAATATACCAGATTGAACTTTGAAGAGGAAGAGTTGTCACAAAAATGCAGTTAAGGGTGTTCTTAGAACGAGGGAGGTGTGTGTATAGTGGCAGTGGCTAAGCATCTGTCTGACACTCAGGTCTGTTCTAAACACCAGCACCCAGAGACACCAGTTTCTCCTCTACTTCCTTTCCTTTCAGCTTCCAACATCAGCAAATTGTTTTGATGTTTACTTTATGGGATCCATTTAAGTAATAAAACATGGTGAGTTTGGTATTCACTCTCACTGGGCTTATTCAGAGCACAGTCCCGATAGCTCTGAATTATGGAGAGGTATATTTGCAATGGCAAAAAGCCAAATCAAGACAAGATGTCATAATTTTGTGGCCATTGGTTTTGATTTCCATACTCAATCCTATCCTTTCTACTCTTTTGAACCAACCCTTCTGTGAGTGCTGAACATCCTCGAATTCTTTGTGAGTAGTTATTGTTGGTGGGACAGGTATTAACATTTTAGAATGGTGAGGACCAAAACCAAGGACATCCACAATTGTGCCCAACAATATGTAGCAGTGACAGAGGTGTCAATCCGTTTTCCAGCCCAAGTTGCCATTGACCTTAATTTAACCTTAACAGCTTATACAGTTCAAGACCCAGGGCAGTATTACCACTAGAGTCTGGCAGTGTGGAAGCTCTGCTTGACTGTAGACTTGATTGTGTTCTCAACTCTGGCTCTAGATTAGCCACCTTGGCCAGATACATTTCCCTGCTTTGTTGCTGGAATACTTGAAGAACCTATCCTAGATTTCTTAGACAAGCATTTTAAAATTAACCCAGGCATTACTGTAATTCAAAAATGGCAGCATATGTGCTAATTTTGCATTAGCAGAGATGATTTATCTGATCCAGTTCTTTCACCCTCATGCTTTGGAAAGTAGGATCCTGAAGGGGTCTAAAGACAGCCTTGGGAGACCAAAGCCAAAGAAGGATTTGAGGCAGTCCAGAAGTGAAAAGGGTATTTAACTGGGGAAATGGAGAAGGAGAAGAGAAAGGGAGACAAGTTTTCTACCTCCTGAGTTTTGCCTGAGTCAGACTAGAGAGGCTGAGGCCCCAAGCTCACAGCATTGACAGTCTTTTTGAGTGTCCAGGCTGTGCATTTTCCTAAATTAATTCAGTACTAGGTACTCATAACTAACTTATAGGTCTAGTTATTTAACAATAATAACTAGATTGAGGTTAGAGGAGGGTATGATGCTGTAAAAGAACCCCCATCTGCTTTAAGCCCCTGTTGCAAACCCAATAGCAAGGTCATCCGAAACCCCCAATATGTTGGAAAGACAGAAACAAAATCCAGAGAGAGAAACAGACTCAAATTACTCCCTACAGCCTTACCAGCATATCCTCAAGAGCTCCAGCCTGAGGGAGTCATCTTTCCCAGTGTTGCCCTTTCTTGGGTCATTAGAAGACATTTATTGGTCTTTTGTTGAGTCCTGGGACACGCAGATCTGTCCTGACTAGTTTCTTGTCAGTTCTGCCTGGGGGCTCCCCAGTCTCCCTGTTGTGATCATCCTGTGGTTTCTTAGACTGCTCCTCCCAGACCTGCTGATCACTAGGCATGGGTATGGGCCTCGCCTGACCCCTCTCACCTCTCCAGCACAACTGAGACAAGAAGGCAGAGTTGAACAAGGTTTTACCCAACACTTGGGGATGCCATCCAGTCATTGTGGGACATAAAAGAATGTTAGAGCTAGGCACTGCTGCCCCTGGTTCACTGGCTGCTACTTTTCACTCCGCCTCAAGGCCAGACTTCCTAGCCAACAGGCCTAGGTTAGATGAAGTGAAAACCCCTCCCACCCAACACCTCCCGTCCCTTTTCTCTCTTTCTTCTCCTTCTCTCCCCTCCAGCCTATAGTCTCTGCAGAGGTTCCCCTGTTCTCCATGAAGACTGGCCTCAGGTCTGAAGGATCAACATCTCAGCCTGAAGCCTCCATGCTGGGATGGCTCCCTGGTTTCAGGCTCCCACTGAAATGGATAGGCATTTACCTTAGATCTGCTTGACCAAACTGTGTTCCAAACTGTTTCCCAGGACGAGGGGAGAATCTTCCAAAGGAAAAAGAAAATCCAGCGCACATAAGAATATAGAAAATGCTTCTGATTCCCCAAGTGCTTTCTTAATGCTTTCATTTTGTTTCATGCATGCCATTTTAATGGGCACCTAGGAAAGGATTTTGCCCTCCCCCTTTTTACTCATCTTTTCACCTTTCCCACCCGAGAAAGCCTAATATGAATAACCAGAGTAAGATAGTCACAATGTTCAAATTAGGTCTCTGGTCTCTTGCGTAAATCAGCCTTTGCAATCTTGAGATATTAGGTGGCGTTGATGTTTGCAATCTCATTTTTCAATACTTGGTTTCTCACTGCATTTAATACAGCAAAGCTGCATAAAGTTTTCACTGGCCAACCACATGACAGCATTAGCCACCAGAGAATTTTGATCCCAGTCTGGAAGATCCTATTAACAGGTCAGCTTAATTAGCTGTAGATGACCTGAATTCAGGATTAAAATTTTCATTGCAATTGTAATCGACATTGATTAACTACCTCACCCTTGATGCGCAAGGTCATAAGTACAGCGAAGAGTCAATTTCATGTCTAATTCCTCTTCATAGACCTGGCACTGCTGTTTACTTAGCTTGGAGCTGGAGACTTTTTTAAGGGCTGCATTATTAGCTATGGTCCAGGAGATGGCACTGTGCTTTTCATTTTGGGACTGCTCTGAATTTTCACACTGCTGACTCCCATAAGCTGCTGTATAGAATAAGGGGTGCATTGTGAATTTCATGATGTAATGTGTTCATTGGCCCGCTATATCAAAACATTAACAAAAATCAAATTTGAATTATAGTAAGGTGGTTGCATAAATTCATAAAGTTACTTATTTTTATCAAATAGTGAATGCTATATGGTACTGGATATTCAGGAGGTAAAATAGAAATATAAAGAGCCATCATCACTTAAAATCTATACGTGGACTTGAAGAACTAATAAAAATGAAATAAAAGAGAAGTATGTGTCAAATGAATCAGGAGTTAGGAGAAAAGAGTGATTACTGTGGTCTGACATCAGCAAGATTTCTGAGCTGCAGTTGGCATTTAAGAGGATTGGTAGGGACTCCTTCACAGAAGATGGTGAACTAAGGGTATTCATTTTTCTCTTCTCTCCTTGGATCCTATTAAAATAATAGCAAACAATCACAAAAGGATAAATCAAACAGCAAAAAGAGAATAGAGCATTAGGAAATGAGACTGGTGAGCTTTGAAAAGAGATGAGGGAATTATAGAAAGGATTTTTTATGAAAGAGCATATACTGATGTTATGGGGTGAATTCTCTGCTGATTCATATGTTGAGGTCCTCACCCCCAGGACTTCAGAATGTGATTTTATTTGTAGATGGAGTCTTCAAAATAGTAATGAAGTTAAAATGAGGTCATTGAGGGGTGAACCCTAGCATGATTATTGTCGTTGAAAGGAGACTAGGACACACATGTTCAGAGGGAAGGCCATGTTAAGACACAGGCAGAAAGCAGAAATTTGTAAACTGAGGAGATAAGTGTTGAGAAGAAATTGCTTATACCTTGATCTCAGATGATGATGACAACTCCTCCTCCTCTCCCTCTTCCTCCTCCCTCTTTCCTTTTTTCTTCTTTTTTTGGTACCAGGGATTGAACCCAGGGACACTCAACCACTAAGCCACATCCCCAGTCCTTTTAAATTTTATTTTGAGACAGGGCCTCACTAAGTTACCGAGGCTGACTTTGAACTTGAGATCTTCCTGCCTCAGCCTCCTGAGTTGCTGGGATTTCAGGTGTGCACCCCTCTGCCCGGCAATCTCAGACTTCTAACTTCCAGAATTGTGAGAAAATAAGTGTCTGTACTTTAGGCCACCCCATCTGTGGTACTTCATTATAGCAGCCCTAGCAGACGAATGCAGAGGATATTCTAGGCTCTGGCTAGGGAACACCAGGTGCAGTAAAGAGTAGGTGTCTACTACTTATTTTGGGAAATTCCCAGTTATTATTGCTTCAAGTATTTCCTCTGTTCCTTTATCTTTTTCTTATGTGTATGTTATATCTACTTGAATTGTCCTACAGTTCTTCAATATTTTGTCTTTTTCGCTCTTTTTTTCTTTGAATTTCCATTTGGGAAGTTTTATGTTCTACATTTAGGCCTCTGATCCATTTTGAGTTAATTATAGTGAAAAATCTCTCTGATGAGTGTGCTGGTTTGGTCTTCTAGCATTTTGCTTGAGTAAGAGTGGTGAAGGTCGACACCCTTGCCTTGTACCCAGTCTTAGGAGGAGGAAGACTTCATTCTTTCACCATTGAGCATAATGCTAGCTGTAATTTCTTGCAGATACTCTTTATTACATTGAGGAGAGACCAATTTCTATTATTCTGAGACTTTTTATAAAAAATGAGCATTGAATCATTTCAAAGGCTTTTTCTGCAACAATTGTTCTAATCGGATGATTTTTAAAATTAGCCTTTACTATGACTGATTACATTGCTTTTCAGATTTTTTTTTTTTTTTTAGTGCTGGGGAGCGAACCCAGGGCCTTGTGCTTGCAAGGCAAGCAGTCTACCAACTGAGCTATCTCCCCAGCCCGCTTTTCAGCTATTGAACTAGTCTTGCGTTCCTGGAATAAACCCCAGTGGGTCATGGTTTATATTTCATTTTATAGCGCTGAATTTTATTTGCTAATTTTTAAAATGAATTTTTTGTATTTATATTCATGAAGGATATTGATCTGTAGTTTTTTGAGGGGGATCTGTTTTTATGTCAGAATAATATAATCTTCAAAAATGAATTGGGAGTCAAATGTTGTGACTCATGGCTCATGACTGTAATCCCAGCTATTTGGGAGGTCAAGACAGAAGGATGGCCAGTTTGTCATCAGAGTAAATTGGTGAGACTGTTGTCTCAAAACAAAATAAAATAAAAATGGTGGTGGATGTAACTCAGTGGTTTGCCTAGAATGTACGAAGCCCTGGGTTCAAACCTCAGTATTAAAAAAAGAAAAATATTTTTTATGTTTTGTTAGAGATTATGTAGAATTGATGCTAATTTTTATTTAAACATTAGGTCAAATCTCTAGTGAAACAATTTGGGCCTATAGTTTTTTTTTTTTAGTTTTAAATTTGCAGTTTCAATTTTCTTAATATTATAGGGTTATTCAAATTATCTGTTTCATATGAGGTGATGTATGGTAGTTTGCATTTCTTAAGATTTTGAGTCTTTAATCTAAATTTGATCTACTTGTCAAATTTTTGTACATATAATTGTTTTTATTATTCTCTTATTATTCTTTAATGTAGATTCTATAGGGATAGACTGCTTCATTCCTGATATTGACAAATTGTGTCTTCTTTTTCTCTGTATAATTTCAATTCTTTTAAGTTTGTTGAGGTTTGGCTTATGTCATTCCTAAAACACATTTTTATTGGATATAGAATTCTTGATTTACAGTTCTTTCCTTTTTATACTGAAAAGTATTTTGCTACTTCCTTCTGGCTTCCATGCTTTCTGATGAGAAATCTGTCTTTTTTTTTTTTTTCCCCTACAAGTAAGTTGTCATTTTTCTCTGGCTACATTTAAAATGTTTTACTTTTTATTTAGTTTTAAGATATTTAATTGTGATGTGAGATGGCATGGATTCTTTTTGTTTGTTTGTTTTTTTGGTTTATCATGTTTTGGGGTTGCTTAGTTTCTTGAATTTGTAGGTCTTTGTCTCTTGTCAAATTTGGGAATTTTCCAGCCATATTTTAAAAAAATTTGTTTTCAGGCTTGCCATCTTTTCTGTCTCCTGAAACTCTGAACAAATTAATATAGTTGTTTTTTTTTAATAATCCCACAGGCCCTTGAGACTCTGTTCATTCTCTTCAATCTATTTTCTCTGTATTTTTCATATTGAGTAATTTGCAATTGTATCTTTCAATTCACTGCTTCCCCCCTATGTTTCCTCCTCTTCCTATTCACTGAGATTTTTGTTTCAGTTATTATATTTTTCAGTTCTAAAATTTCCACTTGGTTCTTCTTTATAACTTCTATTTCCTATTTTTATTTGTTTCAAGCAGATTTGTGATTACTTTTTAAAGCATTTTTGTCCTGGCTGCTTTAAAATCTTTATAAGATCATTCTAACATCTCTCTCATCTCAGAGTTGATATCTATTGTCTTTTTTTCATATAGTTTGAAAATTTCCCTTTTCTTTATATAATAAGTGATTTTAAAAATTGGAACCTGGACATTTTCATATTATATGGTATTTGGATCTTAAATCTTGTTTCAAAAGATGATTTAAAGTGACACTTCTTTGGCAGGGGAGAAACCAGCCTGTTTTTATTGCTAAGCAAGGGTGGATGTCCATGGCCCCCCTCAATCTATGTTGACATCTGTGAGGAAGAGACCTGGAGGCTCCTTACTGCTGATTGTTTCCTTGTGTGGGTCTCCACTGACACTGTGGTAGGGGTGGTCTTATTCTTGCTGGAGTGAAAGTCTTGACTCTCCAACAGGCCTCCTTGGACACCACCCTATCTGGGAGTGGAATGGGCATTTCATTACTGCTGGGAAGGAGTAGAAGTCCAGGTGCCCCATGTGGTGTCCACTGATACCATGAAGGGTGATGTGTTTGTTATTTGCCAACAGGGATAAATTTTGTGCTCCTAATTTGGCATTCTCTTATACCACCCCCTTAGGTGTTGGAGGTCCTCATTAAAAACTTATGAGGGTGGGAGCCCATCGACTTTTGCTATGTGAATGATGGTAGGGCCACAGATTTTTCTGTGGTATTTGTTTGGAGTAGAGAAATTGTTAAAGTTTCTGTCATGATCAGCTGATCCTTTATCTAGAGAGAGAGGCTCTTGGGGGGCTTATTTTGTAGTACATGCCCATTGATGTTTCAAAGTGCTGGGTTTATAGCTCTGTTTAGGATGTGAGGCAAAATGAAATTCCAGGGAATTCATACTATGTTCTTTGTGTTCCATGTTCCCTAGTCCATCTGACTTCTTCCTTCTGCTTTTCAGAATCATCTTATATTTGATTTATATGTAGTATTCAGGGTTTTAAATTCATATTTAGCAAGAAAATAGGGAAAAGTATATCTACCACTAATTGTTTTAAAATATTTTATGTATTTTATTTTTAAACTCCATACTATCTTCTGAATGTTTACCCCGGTGCCCCAAATTCTTACATTGAGTCACCAAGGTAATGGCATTAGGAGGTAGTTTGGGAGGTGACTGGTCATAACGGCAGAACCCTCATGAATGAGATTAATGTCCTTAGAAAGAGGCCTTAGAGAGTCACTTTGCTCCTTCCACCAAGTGAGAAGGCAGTGAGAAGGAATCATCTATGAGAGAATGGGCTCTCACCAAACATGGAATCCACCAGCACTTCTATAATGGACTTCACATCTTCCAGAACTGTGAGAAATAATTTTCTGTTGTTTTTAAGTCATTCAGTTTATAATAATTTGTTATAGCAGCACAAATGGACTAAGACAATTTGCATTGTCCTCGATTCCTTACTTTCCCTCCTTCTCCATGCTAAGTCCTCTTGTATCTTTGAAACATTTTCAAATGCTTTCCTCTCATTTTCACTTCATAAGCCTAGGTCAACTCACCGTCTTCATAGTTTACTACAGGATCCTCCTGATCCGTCTCCCTGGTCCCATTTTTGCCCCCACAACTCATTTTCTGCATTATGGTCAGGGTAAACTTTTTAAAACATAAATCAATCCTTGTACTACCCTGATTAAGAACCTCTAAAGGCTAGGGATATAGCTCAGTTGGTAGAGTGCTTGCCCCACAAGTACAAGGCCCTGGGTTCAAATCCCTGGCACCACAAAAAAAAAAGAAACCTCTAAAATAGGTTTTCCTCACACTTTGAATAAAATATGAACTCTTTATCATAGTCCATTAAACCTTCATAGGATCTACCCCCAATTTCTGCTATGGCATCTCTTCCACTCCTCCCCTAAGTAACATTCCCATCACACTTGCCTCATTTTTCTCTTGAGTACTTCAATCTTATACTTGCTTCAGGGCCTTTGCACTTGAAGTTGCAGAGCCTAGACTATTCTCTTCCCAGATCACATGAGGTTACTTCCAGTCATATGGATGAAACAGCTTACATATCACCTGCTTTACCTAAGTACCTTTTTTTTAAAAAATCAATATCCTGTTTAACTTTCTTTAAAGTCTTCATCTCTAATATTTTCTGGCACAGTTATTGTTTACTAGCCATTAGCTATTTTTTTTCTCTCTCTGAGTCACAAACTCCATGAGATTAAGATTCAAAGATGATGAATCAAGGGCACTGAAGAGCACCCTACTTCCTTTGGGCAGCTATAACAAATTACTATAAACAAGGGATTTGTAATTGCCTGTGTTGTTTATTGGGATACACTGGGAAAAGTTTCTAAATAATCTTACTAAATAGATGGGTCTAATAAACTCCTAATGAGCTAATTATATACAAAGATCTACATTTGAGTGCAAGACAGTATTTTACATTTGACACACCCTTAAATCTGGACACTGACTTTTGTTGTGGATACCTTTGTGATTTTTTGTAGAGGAGGGAACTGAGACTTGGAAAGATTCATTCAGCACTTCTCCCAAGTTAATGAGTTCAATTCCACCAACTTGCCTGGAGGCACTCAGATGCTGGGCACAGTGCTGGACAGTAGGAATACAGATGAGAATGAATTAGGGCTCTGCCTTTCTATGGATCACAGTCTACTATGAGAGACAGAGCACAAACCACCAGCCGAACTACAACATATGTGAATCACCTACTTTAAACCTTGTTCCAAAGTAGGAAACAAAACACTAACAGATAAAGAATTATGTGACTAATTTTGCTGGATTGTAGGATGCAGATTTTGAAAAGCTTTGCAAAGAAGTGACATTTGACTTGGCCTTCAATGAATAGGATTTTTCCAGGTGCTGAAGCGGTGATAAGAGCTTTCCAGACAGAGAGAAGAGGGATATGAAAGCAGAGAAGCTGGAAAGAACACACATCCTGGGTTGTTAACTGTTCGAGAGCAGGCTGGGCTTTTACAGCATTTATTAAAGTCAGCATGAAAGTGAATCTGGCTGTAGAACTTAATTTTCTGGCTTAATTTTCTGAATAAATGAATTTTTGATCTATCTCCAAGGGTCAGTAAAAGTTCACTTTGCCTAATATTGGTACTTTCTGATCTTTCTGTGCTTTCCCTCCATTTGCCTCTCTATTTGAATGAACTGTGATGGCAACTTGGTGAAATGGGGGTACTGGCACAGTGAACCTGCACATGGCCCAAGTTTGCTTGTGCTGTGTTTGGGCAAACCTTTCTTTCTCTCTGCCAATGTGACCACCTGGCATGAAATCCTTGAACTAGGCCTTCTTTACTGTGAATTAAACCTGATTTTTTGGATCACAAATATCACTGGGAAGGAAAACACATGAAATTATGGAGGTTAACATCTTCATAAGAAATAATTTGTCGATGGGCACCATGACGCATTCCTGTAATCCCAGTGACTCAGGAGGCTGAGGCAGGAGGATCTCAAGTCTGAAGCCAGCCTCAACAACTTAGTGAGGCCCTAAACAACTCAGTGAGACCCTGTCTCAAAATAAACAATAAAAAGGGCTGGGGATGTGGCTCAGTGGTTAAGTGCTCCCGGGTTCAATCCCTGGTACCAGAAAAAAAAAAAAAAAAAAAAAGAAAAAGAAAAAAGAAATAATTTGTGTCTTCTCTGTGCGATTGCTGCCCACTCTTCACAGGACTTTTGGTTGTGGGGAGAAGGATGGGAAGGAGAGGGATGAATGCCAAATAGATGACAGATTTGGACCTGTATGCTCTAGTCCTTGGGAACTTTGATCTTCTCAACTCGAGTCTTTTATTTTACAGATTGACTCACTGAGGCACACTGCTAACGGTAGCAAAACTGGAATTAAAAAACATGTCTACTTCTGAAGTTACATTGCTTCTCTTCACCCACCTCTTGCAGTGGTATGGGGTCACTTGGGAGGTAGGGTGGGAGCAAGGTAAGAAAAAAATGGAAAAGATGTGGGGCATGAAAGTCACACTCAACCTTGAGAATAGAACTGCCTTTCTGACCCAGGTGTGGCCTGTTTGACCTTGTCTCTCTCTATAGCACTTGGAGGGGTAGAAGCATTGTCTAGTTAGGCTGATAGCAATAAGAAAAATAAATGTGTAAAATAAGAATGTGCCAAGCAGCTATTTAAAGTGGCCTGCATACTTGCTTCCTATGGTGAATCCATGGCTTGGAGATAACCAGAAAAGTTTTTTTATTTTTATTTTTTTTGGGGAGGAGTCTGCTATCATTAGCAGCATGAGGGAGGGCAAAATATGAACCAGGCTAAGAGTTATCACTTGGGATGACTGGTGTGATTCTTTGCTAAGTTGTCTCCCTACTCGTACCTGGGTCCCCTGGAAGCAGCTGGCATGACTCTTTAGAATTCATCACCATAGCTGAATGTCGTGGCACATACCTGTAATCCCAGTGACTTAGGAGGTTGAGGCAGGAGGATTGCAAGTTCAAAGCCAGCCTTAACAATTCAGTGAGGCCCTAAGCAACTTAGTAAGACCCTGTCTCAAAATAAAAAAATAAAAAGGACTGGGGATGTGGCTCAGTGGTTAAGCACCCTGGGTTCAATCCCTAGTTAAAAAAAAAAAAAAAAGAATCTGTCACCCAGGAATGAGGACTCCAGTCCACAGGGATGTGGCTTCTCCTGTGTGCTGTACGTTTTGTCCTCTAGAAACTGAAGAGGATCATGCATTCAGCCAAGCAAGGAAGCTACTGTGCAGATGGTGAGTAGGGGAACCACGCACACTCCCACAATGGTGTGGCCATCCACTGCTTGCGTTGCAGGCATGCAGCATAGTGACAAGGCCTCCGATCTGCAGTTCTCTGGAGCCCTGGTTGCCCAGTCAGGTTCTCACAGAGTACAGAGGAGGTGAAGGAAAAACTCTGAGCCTTGGCTCAGTGTCAGGGTCTCAGGTTTGCTACCAGGCATACTCTTCTGTACCTTCTTCCCTAGAGCTGGAATCTGCATTGTTCACCTTTTCCCCAGACATCTTATTCAGTGACTGTTGACACAAGCCTTGGACACATCATCAAGGCTGCAGATGCAGCGAGGAAGGAGGCAGCACTACTCACTGCTGCATGGAAATCAAACCTCGGTGCCAGTGTCAGGAAATCACTCCTTACTCACTCCAGTCACAAGAGCCTCCTTTCTACCTCCTGAACAGGCCTCAGCCCCTAACCTGGGACTCCCTTTCCCCAGATCTTCACCCAGTTGCTTCCTTATCATTCTGCAGGTCTCAGCCCAAATGCTACGTCCTAAGAGAGGTCTTCCCCAGGCCTCCAGGTCGAAGCTATACTTGTCCTCTCGGCCACACACAGGCACCTGGTCACTCTCCAGGTGGCATGTCTGTCCTTGTCTGATTGCATTATCATGAGCTGATATCTCTTTCACTTATTGGGTTTCTTGTTTCTTTTCTGTTTCTCCACCTCTAGAATGTTAGCTTCTTATAAACAGCAACATTGTCTGTTTCCCATACTCCTAACCCTTTAGCTTGGAATAGTCTCTAGCGGTTGTTCATTGCATATTTGTTGAATGGATGAATAGCATCCCTGCCTTTGTGTTTATAGTCTAGAAAGGTGGAATAGCACCAGAGCTTAGACGAAGAATCAGCCACGGGGGGTTTAAGTCTTGGCTCTGCAGCTCACGACTCAAAGTCCCCAGACTTTAAATCTGTCATCTTTAAAAAGGGGATAAGTATATCACCTACTTCACAGAGTGAAGATTAGATAATTTATCTAAAGTGCTTAGCATTGGATTTGCAACATAGTGACAATGTATGTTGTCTTTTATTATTCCTGGGCAGTGAGCATACCATATGAGCATAACAGACTGTGTGAAGGAATACAATAAAATATTAGTGGGACCAGAGGGGAAGTGGAGGGTCAGCTGCACCAGATGAAGTGACAGTCATTTCAGACAGGTTTCATTAAGGAGCCAGACCCATCCAGTTAAGCTCATGACCCAAATCAACAAGCCAATATGAAGGAAGGATATTGGGGCCGAGGGTTCTCGTACCAGGAGGATCATACCCAGGTTTTCCTTGGCCCAGCAGCTCTTGTCTATTCACTAGAGCCTAGAATCAGGCTCTTGGTTACAGTGGAGGCAGCAGTGATTTGGCAGTGAGCACACCATGGTCAGGGATGCTGATGAGTGGCTTCAATAATCTGATATGGTGGAGAATGACGTTCCCTTGTTCAGAGTTGGGTCACGTATTGGAGGAAATATCCTGGCCCTTTATCTACTGTCAGTTCCGATTTCATGCTTCTTTCTGCATGCTCTATCTAAATGAAATCTCCACTCCATTTGGGAGCCCTCTGGCTTTTAAGTCCTATTTTTGGAATAGTAGTCAAAACTTGAATCTCCTGAAAAAGAGCCCCTGTGGACTGGACTCCTCCAGGCACGGGCTGCTCTGCATACTCACTCAGACCTCCATGGCTCTGAGGGTGCCTTCTTCTTTCTCTTTGCCACTGGGAAATGGCGCAGCCAGTGACACCAGTGTTGTCTTCAAGCCTAGCCTTCATCCACCAGGAATGTCAGACCTCCCCCATGGGCTCTGAAGCCTAAGTCCCAAAGATGATGGCATTGAGTCTCAGCCTTTCAGGAACGTTTGACTCTTTTTTGGATAAGTAAATTGATTCTCAGCAAAGAATGGCATGCAATAGCAAGCTCGGGGTCTCCTAGGGGTGGAAATAGATTAGAAGTTCAGGTTTATTTGCACATGGGACTGAGACTGTTGGGAAGGTCAGATGTTAATAGTCTAGAAGCCTGGTGCTATTTTCAGCAGAGTTGGGGATACTGGGAGAACTGATGGTTTTCCTGTGGGCAAAGTATAGAGCCTCTCTCCTGTAGGACTCAAGGGACCTGACAGATGAGGGTGTGTGGTGGGACCAAGGACCTGTGACTTTGTTTCCCCTTAGAGCACTGGCTGCTGACACCTGTGGACCTGGCTCCTAGGGTAGGGGGATTGAACTTCGGAAACTCAATCTGTGAGTGGATTCAAACCCCCCCCCCTTATTTTTGTTGCCTTCAAAAAAGCTTAGAAAGCTGGCATTTCCAAGAGGACTTTTGCAAATTTCAAGAGCAAACATAAACTATAAATGAAGAAGGTACTAGGGACACAAGAAGTTCAATGTACACAATCCAGGTCTTTAATGCCATCCCAAGTAGCTCCCTCCCAGGACTCCTAGACCTGCACCATCCTGCTGTGTCCCCTTGAGTCCCTGTCTTAGTCTGTTTTGTTCACAGTTCTGGGAGCGTTCCTGCTGCATCATAATATGGCAGAAAGCATCACATGGCCAGAGAGGGTACGAGACTCCCTCACATTTAGTCAGTGGAGCCCTTATGACCTTAATGTCTCCCACTAGGACTCAGCTCCCAACACTTGTGAATTGGTGACGTTTTCCAATGCGTGTTTTGTGGGGGACACATCCAAACCATAGGTGTCCACTGGCCTCAGTTCCTCCACTACCTCCATGTCATCTGCACTTTCTTCCCTGATGCCAGAATCAGCTGCTCTGCTGTCAGTACTGGTTTTCCTGGATACTTTTGGTACTTCCAAGTCAAGGTCAGGGAAAATTGCTAATTCTGTCTCTTGCCTAGAACTTCCCACTCAGTTCTAGGTTCTGGGGTAAAGACTGACCTTTCTCCAGCCACCCAAGAAAATTTTTCTGTATTTAGACAGGCAGTTTTGTTCTCAACATGTCCAAGAGTAAAACCACACACAGAAGATTGCCCATGAGAAATATCCAATTATGTTTTTTTTTGGAGGAATTCACTGATAGATAGTACTCCAGTGGGGGACATTTGGAGTGAAGTCCTGGAAAGACTTAATTTTGGAACTTTTCCCTCTTCCTCAATTTCTTTCTCAGAATATATGTATTTTGGTGTCATTCATCATATCCATGCATTTATTGGTTGTTGCTGATTATTCCTGTGAGCATTTGTAAACTTCTCAACAAGTAGGTAGCTTACTGTTTGGGCTACAATAGAATAACAAAATACCATAAACTGGTAGCTTATACATAACAGAAATTTATTTCTCATGGTTCAGGAGACTGGAAATCCAAGACCAAGGCACCAGCAGATTTGGTATCTGGTGAGGATCCACTTTCTGGTTCATAGCTATCTCTTCCAACATCTTCACGTGGCCTCTGCAAAGGAACTTGCTGGGCTCTTTCATAAGGGCTCTAATCCCACTCATGTGCCCTCAAGGGTTCCACTGTCAAGATCTAATGTCCTTCAAATACCATCACACTGGGTGTTAGGATTTAACATATGAATGTAGGGGGTAACTTCCCACATTGGATGAATGTTTCTTCCACCTTTGGGTGAGGTGGAAGGTATTTCCTCAATGTATGCTGAAGAAGTGTCTGGATTGGTTGTTTTTCACCTTCACTATAAAAATCAACTTTGATATCTTTTATATCTCAGTGGGCCTCTTATTATTCTACCAAACAGCATTAACAAACAAACAACAACAACGCATTGCTTTTTTGCTGTTCCTTGACCCAGGGGCTGGTCAGCCATCCATCATTATGACATAGCAAGCATTATTACAAATAGGTTCTATAATTCCAACAGCAAGCAAAGAAATTTGGACATATTAGTTAACCTATGCTTTACTTGCACATGTAATTTTTTTTTTTCATGTTTGAAATAGCAGCGAGTCTTTGCTGGAGATCCAAAAGGCCACAGAGTAGGGTGCTTGGAGGAGGTGATGGTTGATGTGACTGAAATGGGTTGGTATAGGCTGGTGTGGCAGAGGGATGGTGGGACATGAACTCAAGAACTATGGCAACAGTTGGGCAATTTTGGAGGGCATAGGAGGAAGGAAGTCTTTGCAGGCAGGGCGGTTTTTTTGGGAGTGACTGCCCATGTTGAGGAGTCGTGGAAGATGGAGTTGGAAACAGAATGGCAAATTGTGGACACTCTCAAGCATCAAGTCGAGGAGGCTAAACTGTATTCTGGAGACAACAAGGAAGACTTTAGAGGAATTTGAGCTAAGAAGTAATTTGATGAACCTGCCTTTGGGAAATTGATCTGACCACAGTGGGTAGGATGGTTATATTAATTTTAATTGTGAATTGTAGACCGCAGTATGTTAAATGGAGAGGCTGCAACACATGAACGTTTTGTTTGCACAAGCATGACTCTTCTGTTGTAGCAGGAGAATTCTTTAGGATGCTAATGGAATTTTTTTCTCTCTCTCTGAATTTCCTTCTGTCTCTGATGCTTTCAAGTAATTAGTTGGTGCTGTGCTCCTTACCCCAGGGAAGGGAATGTGGTAGAGAGGTTTAAGTGTGGGAAGCTTCCTGGATTTTGTTTTAGAAAGTCCAAACTTTGAGGGACAGGGAAAAGATCCTGAAGAATCAATAAAGGTCCTGACCAGAAACTGAAGGGAAGTGTGATTTCTCAGCAGGGTTGTGGCACATGCTTGTAATCCTTGTCACTAGAGGTGGGAGGATGTTAATTTCCAGGTCAGCCTCAGCAATTTAGTGAGACCCTGTACCTACCTACCTATCTATAGGTATGTATATATGTATGTATGTATGTATGTATGTATGTATGTATCTATCTATCTATCTATCTATCTATCTATCTATCTATCTATCTCAGTAGTATAGCACCCCTGGGTTCAATCCCCAATATTGTCCCCAAGCCCGCCCCCAAAGTGTGATTTCTCAAGGACTAGTAAAAGAAAAATCTCTAATTAGCATGTATGGTCTGAAAGTCATGCTTGTTAGAGGGTTGATTTAGCTAAGATGAAAAAATATTGGTTTACATGACTATTTGAGTATTTGGTTAGAGGCAGTTTTCAACAGTCCATTTGTAAATCTGGGTGGAGCGTTTAGACTCCTTATTGTGGTGTGGTGAAAAAAGCCTTGGACTTAGGAGTGAAAACCTGTCTTACAGTCCCAACATTGTCTCACATTAGTAGTGTGACTTTAGGATGAGGTTGTCATCTAAATATAGGATATTCATTTAAATTTGAATTTCAGATAATGAATAATAATTGGAACATACACAAAAATATTATTTGGTACTTATCATCAATTTCAGATAAGCAACACATACTTTTTAGTGTAAGTATGTCCCACATGTGTTTCCCCCCTAAATCTGGCAACCATACTTTGGAGACCAGGGGTGCTTAGCCACTGAGCCACAACCCCAGCCCTTTTTATATATTTTTTTATTTTGAGATAGGGTCTTGCTAAATTGTTTAGGGCCTTACTAATTTGCTGAGGCTGACTCTGAACTTGTGATCCTCCTGTCTCAGCCTCCTGAGCTACTGGGATTACAGGTGTGCACCACTGTGCTGGGCTTCACCTCTTGACTTTTGACTGACAGCAGGATGACATCAGACTTTCGAGGCCCCACTGAGCATGACAACTCTAGGTCACTGGCCCATGTAGACCAGTTCTAATTGGAATCTGATCTTACAGATTTTATAATTAGGGGGCGTTATCCTTGTCTCTCTAGTTCTGATCTGGTCTGCATCAGGGTCATGAAAGTCCTCCCTTGCAGAGAAACTTATTTTCTTTTTATGGCATTTAGGGCTTGCATTTCTCCTGTGGATAACAGGTAGTTTACTGAGGAATGTGATATATCCTGTGAACTTCAGCCAATCAGGGATGCAGGTAAATTGTTTTTTAAAAGAGAAGGCATGTGGGGGTCAGCACAGAGGGTGCAGTTTATAGAATTATTAACTGCATGTTCCCTCCACTCTGTCTGTCCCCATCAACATTATCCAAATGAATCAAGGAGATCTGGAAATGATTCACTGAACCAAGAATGATTTATTGAGAGCTATCCTGATGTAATATCTTTTTCTTCCAGTTAGTTATCAGAAGGGGACAGAGACTGCCAAGTTTATCTAGGGAAGAAATTTACAAATTTTTCTGAGTATGTAAAAAGACAGAGATAGCACCTTTGTGAGCATTTTTGAAGAGTCTAAAAAATTTGCCCAAATCTCGGCCCAATTCTGTGAACTCAGAAGAAATCAACAGTTGATGCTTATGTTTTACTCCAGGCAAAAACATCCCTCATAAACAAACTGTGGGCCCTCTGCAGCCTTAGATGTATTGACAGCCTGCGGCTAAAACTCTCCCTGTTTATTAAATGAAACAGACCCAATCTAGGTCACAGCATTAGCAAATGGTGAGCTGGCCTTGCCAGATCTCTCAAGATCCCTGAGCACAGAGGGAGAAAAAAGAATTAATCAAACAAAGCCTGGCAGGGGAGTTTCAGGGGCGGCTGTGATACCTTTTAAAATAGGAAAACATTAAGATGTAACCACACAGAAAGGTAGAAATAGGAGCTAGATGTGAGTAGTGCCAGCAGCAATCTTTAAACAATTTTTGAATTTGTTGAAAAAATATGATTTTTTGTTTAACTGCATTTCATGGACTATCAGTGATTTTTTCAGAGACCTCATGTTTGATGGAAAAACCAACAGGTAAAGAGTGAGGGGCTGATGGCCGCTCCAGCCAGCAGGTTCCTCCCCAGTCCCTCTTCTCTGTGGTCCTGGAACCCACTCTGGCTTGGGTTACAGGTTTCTTTAAGCTGCTTTCTCTTGTTTCTTTTCTTTTTCTTTTTTTTTTTCTAAATTTTCTCTCCTGTGTTTCTTTACCAAGCCGTTCCATCCTAAAGACTTCAAAAATTCAATTTCCATGTGGCTGTCTTGTTAGTCACTTTTAGTATTTGGTAGGGCTTAATTGCTGAAATAATTATGCCTTTTCCTGAACAGAACTGCTATGCCAGAGTGTGGAGAAGTAAATATCTGTTGATAGCACTTGAAGGGTGATAAAAAGATTTACATCAATCAAGCTGCAGAGTATGAACTGACATGTAAGATGCCCCTGGGAGTGACTGATTTTTTTTTTCCAGTTGAAGAACTTGTCATTTCTTTTCCCATTATATTTGTTCAGAGGCAATCAAGGCATATCAGTGAATTTAAAATGTACAAGTCAATCAATTCTTTAAAAAGCAGTTGCTTTGAAGGAGTATAGCCCACAGAAGCCAGATTTATTTTCTTAACTAATGATAAATATTTTCTGATACAGAAGGCTTCTCATGTAAACCCTTCTGCATATGTAATGGTGTTATGGACTGAATGTTTGTGTCCCCACCTATAAATTTATATGCTGAAATCCTAACCCTAATATAATGGTATTATGAGATGGGGCTTGGGGAGGTCACTGTCATGAGGTGTCATGAAAGGAATTATTGCTCTTATAGGAGCAGATATCAGGCTGGTGCCCATCTGTAATTTCAGTGGCTTGGGAGGCTGAGGCAGGAGGATCTTGAGTTCAAAGCCAGTCTCAGCAACAGCGAGGCGCTGAGCAACTCAGTGAGACCATGTTTCTAAATAAAATACAAAATAGGGTTGGGGATGTGACTCAGTGGTTGAGTGCCCCTGAGTTCAATCCCTGGTACCAAAAAAAAAAAAAAAAAAAAAAAAAAAAGGAACAGATATCAGAGCCTGCTCTCTGTCTGCTCTTTCCCAGATGAGGATATAATGAGCTGGCCATCTTCAAACCAGGAAAAGCACTCTACCAGATACTGAGCTCCTGGTGCTTTGATCTTGAACTTTCAGTTTGCAGAAACTTGAGAAATTTCTGTGTTTTAAGCCACCCAATCTATGGCAGTTTGTTACAGCAGCTCAAACTAGCTGAAATAGAAATTGGTACTGTGAGTGGAGTGCCATTGTAATTAATACAAACGTGGAGGCTTTGGAACTGGTTAGAGTAGAGGCTGGATGGGTTTTGAGGGACATACTAGGAAATGCCAATGTTGACGTGAAGGGACTGTTAAAAGTGATTCTGGGGACTAGAAAGAAAACAGGAGAGGAGGAGAGGAAGTTTCAATTGTCTTAGAGAACACATAAATAAATATGAACAGAATGTTGGTAGACATAGGGGTAGGAAGGGACATTCTGACAAGGTCTTAGAAGGAAATTAGGAATGTGTTGTGATCTGAATATATCCCCCAAAATTCATGTGCTGGAAACACAATCCTCAGTGTTACAGTGTTGGGGTGTGGCCTTTGGGGAGGTGTGTTAATACTGCTACAAGAAGGGCTTTTATGGGTTCTCTTCTGCCCTGTGAGGACACAGTGTTCCCCCCTCCAGAGGACACAGTGTTCAAGACTCCATCTTGAAGGCAGAGAGCCCAGGCTTTAACTTGCTTGTGCTTTGATTTTGGAATTCCCAGGCTCCAGAACTTTGAGAAATAAATTTCTGGTCTGTAAGAATTACCCAGGCATCCTGTTATAGCACCACAAAATGGAGTGAGACAATGCTAGTGAGTCTGGGCACTAGCTTAGAATGGAAAAGTCCATTTCCATTGTACACTTCAGAATCCATTTAGGTTTTATTCTTTGTTTCAGAAATGTAATTAACTTCTACCTAGGAGTTTAAGGATCTCAATGAAATGTTGGTCTCACTAGGATAAATTCACCTAAGTCAGAATCAGTAATGATTAGTTTCCTTTGGAAAGGAGAAGAGAAATTAGGCACCATTTATTTCATTTTTAACAAGAAGAAGCACCATTTAAAACAAAAACAAAACAAAACATTTTGGAGAAGGGTAGAATTAATCACAGGCATAGATTGCTCTTTCAAAAGTAATTCTTATCAGTTAGCTCTTTGGGTAGCGGTGAAAACCGAACAGCTTGGCAGTAAAACCCGCAGGATGGAGGTCTAGGCAGGATGGCGGGGTTTCTCAGTGGAGGGGAAGGGGATTAGGTGATGTTCCCAGGCGAAGCATCCTAGGTGAAAATTCTCCATAGTGGAAATGGAATAGAAATTCAGAGGAGAAAGTTTGCTAGGGAGGAAAGAGAAAGGCAGGGTTGGCTTTGTCTTTTTTTTTTTTTTTTTTTTTCTTTTCTTTTTCTGGAGTCATGCATCAGTTGCCAGACAGTTAAATGACACATTTGTTTGCCAGATCCTGAACTAGGCCCTGGAAATGCAGAGTGACTCGTAGTTCCTGACTTCAGAAGCACTGACCTCAGAGAAGGAGTCAGACAGTCAGACAGGGTAACCACAGTCCTCTGCACCGTGGTGAAGGTGTGCTGTGTAAACCAAGAAGGCCAGCGGCTATGACAGGCCCCACTGCTTGGGGTACTGATATTGTTTCCCTCCTGTATTACTGAGAGGTGCAGGTACTTGGCAGACAGTTTTTGCTGTGGCTCCAACAATCCCCAGAGCCTCAGGGCTCTATTCTGCATCTGCTGTATCCCATCAGCTGATGCAAGAAAGAGGAAAATGGAGTGTTGCCTAGGAAGATTTTTTTGGACCAGGTTTGGAAGTGGTGTCCATGATCCATTTGCAGGGCTTAACTATACTAGTGGCTAAGGCAGCCACTTTCTGGCAACAGCTCTGAAATATGGAAGGGGAATATTAGTTTTTGGTGGATGGCCAGTTGTCTCTAAAACTCGTGTCTCAACTGTAATGAGAGTTTGTGTGTGTGTGTGTGTGTGTGTGTGTGTGTGCACATGTGCACTGTGTGTGGTGTGTATACAGTTAGTGAGTGTGGGTGGGTGATGGGACAAGAAGGGGAAATTATAGCAAAACTTCCCAGAGAATTGATACTTAAAGTGAGTTTTAGAAGAAAAATACGAGTAAAATTATGAAGGGCAGTGGGCAAGGACATTTAAATAGAAATTTTAAAATAGAACATGCAAAGGCCTGGGGCATTTCCTCACTCATTCATTCATCCATTCAACAAATTTTTACAAAATTGCCTTTCAGATGTTGAGGAATCAGTTCAAATGTTGACAATACAACTCTACAGAAGAAAGACAAGTTTCTCAGTCTCATTGCCTTATTTGCTACTAAGGGGAAATGGATAATAAGATAGCAAATACACAACTGAAAAAATCAAGTGATGTGTTAGGTGTGGGGTAACTCTACTTATCTTTAGGTTCATGTTCAGGGAGGAGGCATGTTCAGGGAGGAAGTGAGAAATGAGACTAGAGAAGGCAGAAAAGCTCAGGTAGAAAAAGGGCCTTTTATATATTATGGGGCATTGGGAAGAGGATATGGGCCTCACTCGTATTTTCATATGTCAAATAAAAAATTATAGTAAATCTAGTTTAAAGGTCTTGATTGCATTTATTTGCAATCTAAAATTGAGCAACACTGCTTTCCATGAAATGGTAAAACTGTTCCAATGGGATGCGCGGGAGAGGTGGGTTTTATAGACAGGAAAAGGTTGAAGAAAAAAACAAATGAAAAGAACAAAGAGCAGATTGGTCCTTTCAAAGTTATTTTTCTTGTAAGGTGAGGACAAGGAAAAATAAGTAATTGGTAAACATCAAGTTATTGCAGGTTAGTGACCAGAGAGGAAAGATGGCTGGAGGCGACTGGCTTGACGTGCTCTTCAGTGCAGAAACCTCCCTCTTTTTCTGCTTGAAAGATGATTACAAAACCCTATAATGTGCCACTCTTAGGTGGCAGAGAAGGCAGGAGACTTGGGCAGAAAGGGCTTCAGAGTCAGACTTGGTTTTAAGCAGTGTCGGCAGGAACCAGCTTATACAGGCTCTTGAAGTCCAGTGTTTAGTATTCAGGAATTTTGCGAACTGGTTGATGAGCCATTGGTAGCTAGAAATCAGTCATGTCAGGGATATTTACACTATAGAAATTGACATTGATACAACTGGGCCTCCTGCCACCCCCACAGTAGCTGGTTTGCCAGTGTGACTGAAGTCAGCTCCTGCTATTTACTAGCGATGCCACTTTGGATGCGAGGTGTCCCCCAAGAGCTCACGTGTGAGACAATGTAAGAAGGTTCAGAGGCGAAATGATTGAGTTATAGCATTAACCTAATTAGTGAATCAATCCCCTGATGGGATTAATTGAGTGGTAACTGAAGTGTTAGGGTGTGGCTTTGGGTATATATTTGATGTACTTAGTTTCTCTCTCTGCTTTCTGATCACCATGTGAGCTGCTTCCCTTTGCCACACTTTTCTTCCATGATGTCCAGCCTCACCTTGAGCCCTGAGGAATGGAACCGGCCTTCTATGTACTAAGATCTCTGAAACCATGAGCCCTCAAATAAACTTTTCCTCCTCTACAGTTGTTCTGGTCGGGTCTTATAGTCACAGCAGCAAAAAAACTGACTAAAAAAATCATGACACTTCCCAGCTTCATTTTCTCATCTGTGAAGTGGTCATTCAATATTCAATTCAATACTGTTCACCTCATAGCTTTATTTAGAGACTTAAATGAAAGAATGATGCAATGTACTTTTTTTTTTTTTTTTTTTTTGGGGCACTGGGGATTGAACCCAGGTTCACTTAACCACTGAGCCACATCCCCAGCCCTTTTTAGAAATATTTTTTTTAGAGACAGAGTCTCACTGAGTTGCTTAGGACCTCACTAAGCTGTTGAGGCTGGCTTTGAACTAGTGATCCTCCTGCCTCAGCCTCCCAAGCTGCTGGAATTACAGATGTGCACCACTGCGCCCAGAGATGCAAAACACTTTGCATAATGCCTATTTCACATGGAGAGCTCAGTTCTTGGTTGCTACTGTTAATGTTGTTGGTATGGACACATGCTGAGCACACAGACTGATCTCCTTGCAAAGTTATGTTTTCTCCATGTTACAGGAGAAGAACCTGAAATTCAAGAGATCAAGTTACGTGTACAAAACTGTAGACCTCTTAACTAGTGGAGTGTAAGAGCTGCTGTGCTCTGAGCTCTTGCACTTTCTGCTTTCCAGGCAGCATCTGCACTAGTTTGTGGTGGCATTTCTAGCTGCCTGGCCAGAAGCTGGTACACAGCAGTACTGGGAAGCCACCTTAGAATCTTCTGTCAGCTTACCTGTCTCTGAGCCAGGTGGGCGCCAGAACCGTCCTGCCTCTCTCCTTTCTTTAACTTCATCACATTTAAAAGCTCTTTTGCCTCTCAAATGAGATAGCCTGACATTCTTCATTACCAAGCCAGAAATCTAGCTAGCGTCTTTGATTTTGAACTAAAATTAAAAAGGAAATCAAGTCACAGTGGATAGTTTAGAACTGATTCACTGTTCTAACAGAAGTATATAAATCTACTTGAGGGAACAGGAAAGAAAAGAATACTGATGTAACAAATGCAGTTCTTACCATGCAGAGCAGCATTCCTCAAGTCCAGAGCAACCATCTTCACATGTTTTTAGGTTACTTTATCAATGAGGTAACTGCACTTATCTAACTGTCATCACAGCTTGGTCTGCAGCTGTGGCTCCTGGCATTTTAAACAAACCATTCTTCTGGTAACTCTGTCATGGGAACATGCTGTCTTTCAAAAGAGATTAAAATATTTCTCAGAATAAATATGACCATCAACTGAGAAGGGGACTGTTAGAAAGACAGTTTTTTTTTTTTTTTTTTTTCAGTACTGGGGATTGAACTCAGGGCCTTGTGCTTTCGAGGCAAGCACTCTACCAGCTGAGCTATCTCCCCAGCCCAACAGTTTGGTTTCTTAAGGCGTATCGTTGGTAAGCAAGTGCTTAATGTTTAAGACCTTCCCTCCTTAGGGACAGAAAGGGAACCATAGTCATCAAAACTGAACATTGTGCTAATATAGACTTCTGGTTAAATGATTGGACTCTAACATGAATGTAATGAAAATTTCAAAGAACAAGTGAATTGCCAGAAGTGCAGCTCCTAAGATCATGGAGAGAGGAAGAAAGAGCACAGTAGAGAGGCCTCTTGTGACAACCACTGAGGGGAGCCATCCATGTTTAGTAGAATCAGGCCTGACTGAGCCATGGGATACAGAGGTCTGACTCCCAGGAACTGGCAGTCATGGGAGGCTGTTTCAGAGAGCTGGGGAGTAGGTGGCCCTGTGTAGAGGTGGCTCACCATCTGAGGAAATGCTGATTCTCTAAGCACATGGCTTCCCTAACTCCACCCCATCCTGTTCCTCACAGAAGAAGCTCCTCCAGGTCCAGGCTCTTTCACCTGTGGAACTATAAATAGAGGTGAAGTTGGGCTCCTCTGTCTTGTTGGAGGCCAGATCTTGGCATGGCCTGATCTGTCACATACCCTTCCATTTGAAAAGATTATTGGCTCTTGAGTTTATTTGATTACATAAGTTTCTTGGTAATTAATCGATAGTCAGCACCATCCTCTATCAGAAATTCTTTCCCTCATTCACGCTGGATGTGGAGAACCCCCCACAAACCATACTTACTCTAGTGTCTGGAGATGTGGTTTGAGTTGTGGGACCTTCTCTGGGAACCGCTGTCTCTGTGAGGGGCTCTGGGCTTCCACACTTACCCCCAGCTAAGGAAAGGAATCAGGAACCCTGGGGGAAACTGACTTGTGTTCTCTGATAAGCAGACTAAAGCTGTGTACAGATTGGAAACCGGAAATAAACAATCCTTCAAAGTCCACAGTGTCCAAGAAAGAAAAATTATTTCCTTTCTGCTGTATTTGTTTTAATAGGTGACTCGTCAGGTTTGAGCTGTGAATTTAATACCAGTGGTATTTATCAATCACCTATTCACTTATTTGGACACACATTGATTGTTCCAGGAGTGAGGTTTGGGCCTAAAACATGAGTAAGCTGTAGTGTTTTATTTTCCAAAGCTGAAAACCCTAGTGGGAATGGTCATTTCAATAGGCTTGTTAAGGTAAGATGTATGCTATAGAGGTTTTTATAAAATGCTAGGGGAACCAAACCAATACCAACTCGAGGAAGCTGGGGCAGATTTCATAGGGGAGATGATACTTCTGTAGATTAGACTTAACATTTCAGTGTTGTCTAAACTTTGATGAAAACCAATACACAAGAACAATATTTGCTAGTTTGGGTTCCTTCTTAGCTACCCAAGTCTTAGAGGACAATGAAGCAGTTTCCAATCTAGCACCCAGCAGATTCACTTGGGTAGGGGAGGAGATGTAAAAATATTTCTGGGGCTAAACAAAATTTCTGTGATCTTTAAACATATGGAAAAGCTCTCAGCCACATTCACAATAAAATAAATGCAAATTACTTGTCAGATTGGCAAAAATCTAGGACCCAGTTTGTTTGTAAGGCTGTGGGGGCAAAAAGACCTTCGGACGTTGGTGGTAGGAATGCAAACTGATCTTAAGTAGGGAAATATGGGAATGACATAAACAAAGAAACAGTGACTTTTTGACCCAGAAATTCTACTCCTAGAAATTTATTCTAAACATACACTTGGGCAAGTACAAAACGATACATGCACCAATGTTTTTCAGTGTGGCTTAAACAATTAAGAAAAGATTGAAAATGTCTCAAATGGTCATCAGCTGAGGGAACAGAACACACTGCAATCATAAAACAAGAAATAAAATACAAAACAGGAATTAGGATGTGGCTCAGTGGTTGGGTGTCCCTGGGTTCAATCCCCAGTTCCAAAAAAAAAAGGAGGATGCAAAACTGTATACTGCATAAGAAAGGGAAAAACAAGAATTTATTTATTTTTTGTTATATTTGCTCCCCTCCAAACACTGGAAGATTAAATCAGAAATGAACAAAAATGGCAACCTTTGTACAACTTAGAAAGAAACCCCTTTGTTTTAAAAATACTCTCCAAGTTAAAGAAAAAATTGCAGTCTAGTGCAGATAACTTTCATAATTATTTTTTTTTGTTTATTTATTTATTTTTAACGTTTACATAGGGTAATGATGTTTATTTTTTTTCCCTTCCCCCCCACCCCTCCCACCCCTCTTTTCCCTCTATACAGTCCTCCTTTCCTTCATTCTTACCGCTCTCCTTAGCCTAACTCTAAACCTAACCCTAAACCTAATGCTAACCCCTCCCAACCCCCATTATATGTCCTCATCCGCTTATCAGCGAGATCATTCGTCCTTTAGTTTTTTGAGATTGGCTTATCTCACTTAGCATGATATTCTCCAATTTCGTCCATTTGCCTACAAATGCCATAATTTTATCATTCTTCAGTCATAATTATTTTGAGTAAGTTGCTGAAATGATGTTCTCTCCACCTGCAAAAGGTTGAATGTGCAGTTTTGGGGTAACATAATACACTTAGCAAACCAGGACACTGACACTGAAACCTGGCTGTCCCATCCCCACAGTCCATGTGAGTCTCAGCCCTCATGTCCACAGTGTTCCTTAGCGTAGAGGACTCGAGTGACGCCTGTCAGGGAATATTTAGTGTTAAGTCTTCAAAGTCTCCTACCGTCTGGATCAGTTGCTAAGCCTTTCCCTCACTTCAACCTTTTGAAGATTTTGAGATTGCAGGCCAGTTATGTTGAAGAATGCCCCTCCGTTTGTTTTTAATCTGATATTTCCTTATGATTAGATTTGGGCTGCACAGTTTTGGCATTTTGAGAATCACAGAAAGGGTGTGTGTTCCTGTTGCATCTTATTAGATGGTGCATAGTTTTGAGTGGTCCCATTATTGATCATATGACTATGATCCCTGGTTTAAGGTGGCATCTGCTAGGCTCCTCCTGTCTTTCCCCTTGTAAGTTTCTGTAGAAAGATACTTTGGGACTATGTCAGTAGCCTGTTACTCAGTACACTTGATTAATTAATATGATTTACTATTTCATTTATACATTCTAATGGTACTATTGCTATTTATTTGAGGCCTACTTTGTCCTGTATTTGACCATTGAGAACCCCTTCAGGCTGTGTTCCTTTGAGATGATTTCATTTTTTTTTTTGGAGTACTTCCTTGTTTTCTGGTACAAGATGTCCTAAACTAATGCTGTACTTTCTCTGCCCCAGCCTTGGAGTCTGCCATTTCGCCAAGAACCTCTGCTTCCTTTCACTGGGGAATAGTGTTTAGAAAGGAAGATTTATGTGTTAGGTGTGCTCGTTACTGTTGGGTGGTTTCTACTCTCAGGCTTTCTCATGTACAGATGAATATATATATATGTGCTTGTATTTATACTTTGTTTTTTCAGTGTTGGGGATTAAGCCCAGGATCACTTTACCACTAAACTATGTCTTCAGGGTTTGGGGATATAGCTCAGTTGGTAGAGTGCTTGTCTCACAAGCACAAGGCCCTGGGTTCAAATCCCCAGCACAGCAAAACAAAACAAAACAAACCAAAAAAACCCTACATCTTCAGTCCTTTTTACTTTTTACTTTGAGATAGGGCTTTGCTAAATGACTGAAGCTGCTTTCAAATTTGCGATCCTCCTGCCTCAGCCTCCTGAGGAGCTGGGATTGCCAAAGTGTGCCACCATGCCCAATTTACGTTTACTTCTCTATCTATCTCTACGTGCATTCCAAAAACTGAGTTTGCCCTGAGACCTCTGCTTTTTTTTTTTTTTTTTTTTTTTTTTTTGGCGGTGCTGGGAATTGAACCCAGGGCCTTGTGCTTGCAAGGCAAGCAGTCTATCAACTGAACTATATCCCCAGCCCGAGACCTCTGCTTTCTATCTAATATCACAAGATTCATTCCCATATTGGTAATGGCACTCTCTGATGCTGCCTCCCACTTTCCTCATTATGCCTGCTGGGCCCTCCTCTCCCATCATGCCCCTGCCTGGTCCCCGTGCAGATGCTCTCCTTCCTACCCCTGTGCCCTGGCACTGCACAGGTAGAAGCACTGCGTGGCAGCCTGCTCCATCTTGTGCTGGCTCTTGAAACTCAAGCTGGGCATCCCCCTGCGAGTGCCCTCTTACTCTGCTTGGGCTCTGGTCCCTGCAGTGGACACCTCCGTTCCTTCCACTTGCTGCCCAGAGCCACCAGCTTCACTCTGACCTGCCCCAAGGGCCTTGGGACTGAACAATCCAGAAGGGAAGGGAGGGGAGAGGGAGAGGAGGAAGAGGAAAAAGTGGAATCCCATAAAATTTTAAAACAATTACGAGATGAAGGAGCTAGTGATGGGATCAACTCATTTCTGTTTCTATAATCTCGATTTTTTTTGATTAAGTACATCTTTAATATTCAAAAAGGAGCTCCTAAAATGGAAAACAAGTAAATCTATGTGTCAAATTGGTAACAAGAAGCAAGAAAATAACTATTTAAAAATGCTTTAGAAGACAATGCTTTAATTGCATATGCTCAGTGGGATATATTATCAGGACAAGATAGATCTTAAATTTAATTCAGAGGTTTAAAGCAAGTTATAATCCTAGTATTTTTATTTTGGAACTATTTTATATATATTGAAAGATAAAGCCAAAGAGGCAATATGTTAATGTTAGCAACTAAGATTTTTAGTATAAGAGAAGACCAATGTAAGAATAAAAAATTTAAAAAAGTTAAGTGTAAATCCCCTGCCTTGATAAATTTGAATTGGAAATTTCAGTATGAATACATGATTTTATAATATATATGTACATGTATGTTCTCTCTCACCTCTGTCCTTTGAAAGGGCCTAGAAGCATTGACAAATCAGAACTGTGAATATTCCTGCCACCTAGGTTTTGATCTCTTAATATCATTCCCCAATAAAAGGAACCAGGGCTGATTCTGGGTCTGTGGGAGGGATTTTACCTAGTGAGCCTGGGACATCCTGCTTTGTTCCAGAAAAAGAATCAGCTTGATGGCTCTTATTGGCTAAAGATGAGACTATTTGAGTTTCAAAAAGATAATGGCAATGGAATGAAACACTGAATAATAAAAATCTGTAAGTCTGTAAAGTGATACCCAGAAAAGAGAAAACAAAACAAGGCACCATTTGTCACCTATTCCTTACTCTGAAAATGACAATTCAAAATCAATGATTATTTACCTTGCTTTTCCAGTAGGAGCTGATAAGAGAAATCCCTCTCCTTCTCTCTTGCTCTGTCTCTCTTCAAGATCGCTATCTAATGAATACAGAAGGAATGACAGAAGTAGAAAAAAAATCACCATTTCCCAACTCTCAGTGAAAGAACTGATTGAGGCAAGAATCATTCAGGGGATGATAAAACCATTAGGTGAAATGTGGATGGAGTCTTGGGTACTTGTAGTGCTGCTGAAGTGCTACTCCACAGATTGTTTGATGGTTTAAAACAAAACCAAACAAAACCAGAACTTTGCAATGAAAGGGTGGAAGCTGTCTCTGGCTTACTCACAGAAGATCAGTTAGATATGGCAAGCTTCATCCTATACTGCAGTATTAAACAGCATCGATAATGATGTCTTGCCTAGAGTGTAATATGTCAGCCTCAGATTTCAATCCAGTTTACCTGGAATGCATGAGTGATGTAATAAGTTAAATGACACCACAAATTCAACTGTTGGACAAATTCCCAAAATAGGTCATTCTGAGGAAGCTGTGACCTAGTTTCTTCACATTATTGATGTCATGCCAAATACAGGGTGAGGGGAGCTTTGTCAAAGGTGATAAGTGACATCAGAGGCATAACAACCAAGTGTAAAATATGGACCTTGGTCAGATCCTAGTTGGAATAACTGGGAGAAATAAATATTTTTGGTTATTGATAAAATTTGAATAATGGTTCAGGTTTTAGATAATGATAATAAAAAATTGATATTGATTTTAGGAAGGAAAATACTCTTATTTTCATAGTGTCTATGTAACTTATTTAAATATCTTGGCAAAAGTTTGATGAGGCAAACATGATAAAAATAACAATGGTTGATCTTACATAAAGGATACATGAATGGTCATTTTCTTCATTTTCCTCTATGTTTGAACATATTTATAATAATGTACATATATGACTGTATGACTGATGTGATCCTATAATATGTATTATCAGAAAAATGAGAGATTATACTCCATTTATGTATGATCTATCAAAATGTATAGATGCGTTACTGTCATGTACAAATTAGCACAAATAAAAAGAATTAAAAAAAGAATCACAAAAAATAAAATATTCATAATAAAATGTTAATCCTGATTCCTAGGCCCTGACCTAGATCTACTGAATGACTAAACCTTCTTTCTTATCTATAGGGTACCAAGTTATAAATATCCCATTTCAATGAGGAAATGAACAGAGTGAAGTCTTCAATATTGTTTTTAAATAGAGTTTCTATTTTAGGTTTGCAGGGAAATGAAAGGATGTTACAGGGCTTTTGCACATACCTGCTGCCCTGCACACGCACCAGCGCCCCCACGCTCAACACCTCGCCCAAGAGCGGTGCAACTGTTACAGTGCATGATGCTGCAGGGATCTCGTCACCCTAGTTTATGTTAGGGGTCCCTCTTGGTGCTGTACCTAGACGGGTTCTGACAAAGGCATAGTGATGAATCTCTTTTTCCATCTGAGTAATCTTCACAATGTTCAACGAATATTATCGTGTGCCTACTATGTGCCAGCACTTTTCCAGGTATTGAAGATTCAGCAATGAACAAAGCAGACACGGGTATCTTAAGCCCATGGCTTGGGGAGAACTGCCTTGCCCATAGTGAGCTTCTTTAAAGAAACAAAAATACCCTAAAAAAGATTTTTTAAAAACTAACACAAACACAGAAAGCGGCAAGAAACAAATGACAGCGTAGGGAATTGTTAGGAAGTAATCCCCCCTCTCTGTGTTCCTTCCCTTGACCTAGATTCCTGCCAGCCAGTCAGAATCCTCGAAGCGCAGCCCCCGTTACAACTTCCTTGCAAGACTATGTTGTGTAGAATGCCATTGTAAGGATCAGCAAGTTCAGAACCCTTAAGATGCTCTCTAGTCTGCCCCACAAAGTGAAATTTCATGTTTTTTTTTTTTTTTTCTTTTACTCAAAAGGTTTGTAGCATCAAAGTTTTACTAAATGATCAAAATTGAGACATGCGTTACTGGACATGCAATTTCAACTCAATGATATTGAGTAAATGGAGCAGGGGTGGGGGTGGGGGTGGGGGGAAGCAGTCTCAGTCCTGACTCACAGCTCATCCTGAAAACATAGTGTTATACAGGATGCTCAGAGGCTGGGCGTGGTGGTGCATGCCTGTAATCCCAGAGAGGCTGAGGCAGGAGGATCACGAATTCAAAGCCAGCTTCAGCAATTCAGTGAGACCCTGACTCTAAATAAAATATAATACCAGATCTTCAATTCTACTACAAAGCAATAGTAACAAAAATGGCATGGTATTGGTACCAAAATAGAAAGGTGGATCAATGGTACAGAATAGAGGACACGGACACAAACCCTAATAAATACAATTTTCTCATACTAGACAAAGGGGCCAAAAATATGCAATGGAGAAAAGATAGCCTCTTCAACAAATGGTGCTGGGAGATTTGGAAATCCATATGCAACAGAATGAAACTAAACCCATATCTCTCACCATGCACGAAACTAAACTCAAAATGGATTAAGGACCTCGGAATCAGACCAGAGACCTTGCATCTTATAGAAGAAAAAGTAGGTCCAGAGCTTCAACATGTCGGTTTAGGACCAGACTTCCTCAACAGGACTCCCATAGCACAAGAAATAAAAGCAAGAATCAATAACTGGGATAGATTCAAACTAAAAAGCTTTCTCTCAGCAAAGGAAACTATCAGCAATGCAAAGAAAGAGCCTACAGAGTGGGAGAAAATCTTTGCCAATCATACTTCAGATAGAGCGCTAATCTCCAGAATCTATAAAGAACTCAAAAAACTCTACACCAAGAATGCAAATAATCCAATCGACAAATGGGCAAAGGAAATGAATAGACACTTCACAGAAGAAGATATACAAGCAATCAACAAACATATGGAAAAATGTTCAACATCTCTAGTAATAAGAGAAATGCAAATCAAAACCACCCTAAGATTCCATCTCACCCCAATTAGAATGGCGATTATCAAGAATATAAGCAACAACAGGTGTTGGCAAGGATGTGGGGAGAAAGGTACACTCTTACATTGCTGGTGGGGCTGCAAACTAGTGCAGCCACTCTGGAAAGCAGTGTGGAGACTCCTTAGAAAACTTGGAATGGAACCACCATTTGACCCAGCTATCCCACTCCTTGGCTTATACCCAAAGGACTTAAAATCAGCATATTACAGAGATACAGCCACATCAATGTTCATAGCTGCTCAGTTCACAATAGCCAGATTGTGGAACCAACCTAGATGTCCTTCAATTGATGAATGGATAAAGAAACTGTGGTATATATATATACAATGGAATATTACTGAGCCATAAAGAATGATAAAATTATGGCATTTGCAGGCAAATGGATGAAATTGGAGAATATCATGCTAAGTGAGATAAGCCAATCTCAAAAAACCAAAGGACAAATGATATCGTTAATAAGTGGATGATGACACATAATGGGGGGTGGGAGGGGTTAGTGTTAGGGTTAGAGTTAGGTTTAGGGAGGAGGGCAAGAATGGAGGAAGGAAGGACTGTATAGAGGGAAAAGAGGGGTGGGAGGGGTGGGAGGGAAGGAAAAAAATAACAGAATGAATCAACCAACATTACCCTATGTAAATTTATGATTACACAAATGGTATGCCTTTACTCCATGTACAAACAGAGAAACAACATGTATCCCATTTGTTTACAATAAAAAAAGAAAAAAAAAAGAAATAAAATATAAAAAAGGGCTGGGATGTGGCTCACTGGTTAAGTGCCCCTGGGTTCAATCCCAGTAACCACTCAGCCCCTGCAAAAAAAAAAAAAAAAAAAAAAATGCTCAGACACATACTTCCACATACTTCTGTCATGGTGGGATAAAGGAATTAAAATGTTACTTACAATAACTTCAGCATCAGCTCAAATGAGTAAAATCATATGGTCCTGAGAGACTGTCTGCAGCCGCCTCCATTATGCTCTAGTGATGGGGAGAGGTGACCTGAGCTCCTTTTGTGGGCTTGTTTTTTAAAGATTTAATATTATAAAAATTTTAATATTGAAACAACTGCTCCCATTTCTCATTTTCCTTCCTATCATATTTCTTTCATTCAGGTCATAGGATTTTATTTTTTTATTTTAATTTTTTAAAATTTATTTTTATTGTAAACAAATGGGATACATGTTGTTTCTGTTTGTACATGGCGTAAGGCATACCATTTGTGTAATCATAAATTTACATAGGGTGATGTTGTTTGAGTCATTCTGTTATTTTTTCCCTTCCCCCCACCTGTCCCACCCCTCTTTTCCCTCTATACAGTTCCTCCTTCCTCCATTCTTGCTCCCTCCCCCCCAATTATGTGTCATCATCTGCTTATCAGCGAGATCATTTGTCCTTTGGGTTTTTGAGATTGGCTTATCTCACTTAGCATGATATTCTCCAACTTCATCCATTTGCCTGCAAATGCCATAATTTTATTATTCTTTATGTCTGAGTAATATTCCATTGTGTAAATATACCACAGTTTCTTTTTTTTTATTGTAAACAAATGGGATACATGTTGTTTCTCTGTTTGTACATGGCGTAAGGCATACCATTTGTGTAATCATAAATTTACATAGGGTAATCTTGTTTGATTCATTCTGTTATTTTTTCCCTTCCCCCCACCCCTCCCACCCCTCTTTTCCCTCTATACAGTCCTTCCTTCCTCCATTCTTGCTCCCCTCCCTAACACTAACTCTTAACCCTAACACCCACAGTTTCTTTATTCATTCATCAACTGAATGACATCTAGGTTGGTTCCACAATCTGGCTATTGTGAATTGAGCAGCTATGAACATTGATGTGGCTGCATCACCGTAGTACGCTGATTTTAAGTCCTTTGGGTATAGGCCGAGGAGTGGGATAGCTGGGTCAAATGGTGGGTCCATTCCAAGTTTTCTAAGGAGTCTCCACACTGCTTTCCAGAGTGGCTGCACTAGTTTGCAGCCCCACCAGCAATGTATGAGTGTACCTTTCTCCCCACATCCTTGCCAACACCTGTTGTTGCTTGTATTCTTGATAATCGCCATTCTAATTGGGGTGAGATGGAATCTTAGGGTGGTTTTGATTTGCATTTCTCTTATTACTAGAGATGTTGAACATTTTTTCAGATGTCTGTTGATTGCTTGTAGATCTTCTGTGAAGTGTCTATTCATTTCCTTAGCCCATTTGTTGATTGGGTTATTTGCGTTCTTGGTGTAGTTTTTTGAGTTCTTTATAGATTCTGGAGATTAGTGCTCTATCTGAAGTATGATTGGCAAAGATTTTCTCCCACTCTGTAGGCTCTTTCTTTGCATTGCTGATAGTTTCCTTTGCTGAGAGAAAGCTTTTTAGTTTGAATCTATCCCAGTTGTTGATTCTTGCTTTTATTTCTTGTGCTATGGGAGTCCTGTTGAGGAAGTCTGATCCTAAGCCAACAAGTTGAAGGTTTGGACCTACCTTTTCTTCTGTAAGATGCAGGATCTCTGGTCTGATTCCAAGGTCCTTGATCCATTTTGAGTTTAGTTTTGTGTAGGGTGAGAGATAGGGGTTTCGTTTCATTCTGTTGCATATGGATTGCCAGTTTTCCCAGCACCATTTGTTGAAGAGGCTATCTTTTCTCCATTGCATATTTTTGGCCCCTTTGTCTAGTATGAGAAAATTGTATTTATTAGGGTTTGTGTCCGTGTCCTCTATTCTGTACCATTGATCCACCTTTCTATTTTGGTACCAATACCATGCCGTTTTTGTTACTATTGCTTTGTAGTAGAATTGAAGATCTGGTATTGCGATACCCCCTGCTTCGCTCTTTCTGCTAAGGATTGCTTTAGCTATTCTGGGTTTCTTATTCTTCCAGATGAATTTCATGATTGCTTGCTCTATTTCTGTGAGGTACATCATTGGGATTTTAATTGGAATTGCATTGAATCTGTTTAGCATTTTTGGTAGTATGGTCATTTTGACAATATTAATTCTTCCTATCCAAGAACATGGGAGATCTTTCCATCTTCTAAGGTTTTCTTTAATTTCTTTCTTTAGTGTTCTATAGTTCTCATTGTAGAGGTCTTTCACCTCTTTTGTGAGATTGATTCCCAAGTATTTTATTTTTTTCGAGGCTTTGTGAATGGGATAGTTTTCCTAATTTTTCTTTCTGAAGATTCATCACTTATGTATAAAAATGCATTAGATTTATGAGCATTGATCTTGTAACCTGCTACTTTACTGAATTCACTTATGAGATCTAAAAGTTTTCTGGTGGAATTTTCTGGTTCCTCTAAATATATAATCATGTCATCAGCAAATAGGGATAGTTTGAGTTCTTCTTTTCCTATTTGTATCCCTCTAATTTCTTTGGTCTGTCTAATTGCTCTGGCTAGAGTTTCAAGGACCATGTTGAATAGAAGTGGTGAAAGAAGGCATCCCTGCCTTGTTCCAGTTTTTAGGGGGAATGCTTTCAGTTTTTCACCATTTAGAATGATATTGGCCATGGGCTTAGCATAGATGGACTTTACAATGTTAAGGAATATTCCCACTATCCCTATTTTTTCTAGTGTTTTGAGCATGTAGGGATCTTGTATTTTATCAAATGGTTTTTCTGCATGTATCAAAATAATCATGTGATTCTTAACTTTAAGTCTGTTGATATGATGAATTATGTTTATTGATTTCCGAGTATTTAACCAACCTTGCATCCCTGGGATAAAACCCACTTGATCATGGTGCACTATCTTTTTAATATATTTTTGTATGCAATTTGCTAAGATTTTGTTGAGAATTTTTGTGTTGATGTTCATTAAGGATATTGGTCTGAAATTTTCTTTCCTCGATGTGTCTCTGTCTGGTTTAGGTATCAGGGTGATAATGGCTTCATAGAATGAGTTTGGGAGGGTTCCCTCCTCTTCTATTTCATGGAATACTTTGAGAAGTATTGGAATGAGCTCTTCTTTAAAGGTTTTGTAGAACTCGACTGAGAACCCATCTGGTCCTGAACTTTTCTTTGTTAGTAGGCTTTTGATGACTTCTTCTATTGCATTACTTGAAATTGATCTATTTAAGTTGTGTATGTCCTCCTGGTTCAGTTTAGGTAATTCATATGTCTCTAGAAAGCTGTTGATGTCTTTGAGATTTTGTGATTTGTTGGAGTATAGATTTTCAAAATAGCTTCTAATTACATTTTGTATTTCACTCGTGTCTGTAGTGATATTTCCTTGCTCATTCTGAATTTTAGTAATTTGAGTTTTCTCTCTCCTCTTTGTTAGTGTGGCTAAGGATTTATCAATTTTGTTTATTTTTTCAAAGAACCAACTTTTTATTTTGTTAATTTTTTCTATTGTTTCTTTTGTTTCAATATCATTGATTTCAGCTCAGATTTTAACTATTTCCTGTCTTCTACTACTTTTGGTGTTGGCCTGTTCTTTTTCTAGGGCTTGAGTTGTAGTGTTAAGTCGTTTATTTATTGATTTTTTTCTTCTTTTATTGAATACACTCCATGAAATAAATCTTCCTCTAAGTACTGCTTTCATAGTGTCCCAGAGATTTTGATATGATGTGTCTTTGTTCTCGTTTACTTCTAAGAATTTTTTTATTTCCCTCCTGATGTCTTCTGTTAACCATTCATCATATAATAGCATATTATTCAATCTCCACATATTGGAGTAGTTTCTGTTTTTTATTCTGTCATTTATTTCTAATTTCAATCCATTATGATCTGATAGAATACAAGGTAGTATCTCTATCTTCTTGTACTTGCTAACATTAGCTTTATGGCATAAACTATGGTCTCTTTTAGAGAAGGATCCATGTGCTGCTGAGAAGAAGGTATATTCGCTTTTTGTTGGATGGTATATTCTATATATGTTCGTTAAGTCTAAATTATTGATTGTGTTATTGAGATCTATGGTTTCTTTGTTCAATTTTTGTTTGGAAGATCTGTCCAGTGGTGAGAGAGGTGTATGAAAATCACCTAGTATTATTGTGTTGTGGTCTATTTGATTTCTGGGATTGAGAAGGATTTGTTTGACGTACATGGATGAGCCAATGTTTGGGACATAGACATTTATGATTGTTATGTCTTGCTGATTTGTGCTTCCCTTCTGACTAACTCTGGCTTGAAGTACACATTATCTGATATAAGGATGGATACTCCAGCTTTTTTGCTGTGTCCATGTGCGTAGTATGTTTTTTCCCATCCTTTCACCTTTAGTCTGTGTATTGCTTTCTATGAGATGAGTCTCTTGCAGGCAGCAAATTGTTGGATCTTTCTTTTTAATCCAATCTGCCAGTCTATGTCTTTTGATTGATGAACTCAGGCCATTAACATTCAGGGTTATTATTGAGATATGATTTGTATTCCCAGTCATTTGGCTCATTTTTGTTTTTTGACATGACTTGATTTCTCCTCTATTTGGCTGTTCCTTTAGGGTAGTTCCTCCCTTTGCTGATTTACATTGTTGTTTTTCATCTCTTCCTCATGGAATATTTTGCTGAAAATGTTCTGTAGTGTTGGCTTTCTTTTTGTAAATTATTTTAGTTTTTGTTTATCACAGAAGGATTTTATTTTGTCATCAAATCTGAAGGTAAGTTTTGCTGGGTATAAGATTCTTGGTTGGCATCCATTTTCTTTCAGGGCTTGATAAATGTTTTTCCAGGCCCTTCTAGCTTGTAGGGTCTGGGTTGAAAAATCTGCTGATATCCATATTGGTTTCCCCCTGAATGTAATTTGATTCTTTTCTCTCACAGCCTTTATAATTCTGTCTCTATTTTGTATGTTAGGTATTTTCATTATAATGTGCCTTGGTGTGGGTCTGTTGAAATTTTGTGTATTTGGAGTTCTATAAGCCTCTTGTACTTGATTTTCCATTTCATTCTTCAGATTTGGGAAATGTTCGGATATTATTTCATTGAATAGATTGTTATTCCTTTGGTTTGTTTCTCTAAGCCTTCCTCAATCCCAATAATTCTTAACTTTGGCCTTTTTATGATACTCCATAATTCTTGTACATTCTGTTCTTGATTTCTAAACATCTTCTCTGTTTGGTCAACTTTGTTTTCAAGATTAAATATTTTGTCTTCAATGTCTGAGGTTCTGTGTTTTAGGTGTTCTGTCCTATTGATTATGCTTTCTATGGAGTTCTTAATTTGGTTTATTGTTTCCTTCATTTCAAGGATTTGTTTGGTTTTTTTTTCAGTATCTCTAACTCTTTATTGAAATGATCTTTTGCTTTCCATATTTGCTCTTTTAACTCTTGATTGGTGCTATCTTTTAATGCCTGCACTTGCTCTTTCATCTCATTCTTCAATGCCTGCATTTGCTCTTTCATCTCCTCGTTTGCTTCTCTGATTGTTTTAATTATGTACATTCTGAATTCCATTTCTGGCATTTCTTCTGCTGTGCTGTCATTGGGTTTTATTGATATAGCATCTAGTTTGTTTGGGTCATTTTCTTCCCTTGTTTTCTCATATTGGTCAGATGTCAGTGGGACTCAGAGATATTGCAGATTTCCTCTATTGGCTTATAGTGTCCCTGTAGATTTCCAGTGTATCACCTCCCAGCCTTCAGTAGCCTGAAGTCTTGGAGAAACTTGATAATGCAGTGCTTCTGAAGAAAGCTGCCCCTGGCCCGCCGCTGGGGACTGGGTGTACTAGGAAAGCCTCTCACTAGGCGGGTCTGCTCGGAGTAGCTGGCTATGGACTGGGCCTGCCGCGGGATGGAGCCGGGCTGCTTGGGAAAGCCTCTCGCCGCCCTGCCCTGCTCCGAGAAGCTTCCCACTGTCCCTGCCTGCCACCCGGGTTGAGCTTCACCCAGTGGGAGAGACTCACCCAGCGTCTCTGAGTTGGTCCAAGTCTCTTAATACCTCCCCTTCTTGAATCCTGAGTTCTGGAGCAACAGGAGATACAGTCACCCTCTAGTCTGCCATCCTGAAAATCCTGTGGGCTTGTTGAATTGTGTGAGAAAAAGCTTTCTCCTTCTCTCTTTATTTCCGTAACCCAGAGAAATTTTATCTATCTATTTTATATGACTTTCCCTCACTCTTCCGACTTAGGTCTTTCTAGACCCAGAACTGAAATATTATAAACATGAATGATATGTTCTGTGCCCAGCTGTTCTCAGGGTGTCCACATCTTGGTAACACGTAGGACTGAAAGTAGAGCTCTGTGCATTTAATTTGAAGTCTCAAAGTTCTTGTACTAGGTAACTTTTGATGCACAATAATATGATGTTATCTTTGCCAGGTTATTGTGTGTATTAAATAAAGTAATAAGCACATAGTGTAGTTTGGGGAACATCAAAGAAGTGCAGGAAGAATTTGGGGTCTGCTGTGGTGGGCTGGAAAAGGGCTAGAGTTGTGGGAAGTGGGCTTTCCTTCCAGAAATTCCATTTTTAGCTGGATAACCTGGACTCAACCTGACTTGGTGAAGCCTCAGCCTCCTCACTGGTGAATGGGAAAGACACAGGTACATTGTATGAATACTACCATTGATCTAGTGCTTGTCCTGGGCCTCTGTGTTTCCTTATGTCTGTTGTCTCCTGTGTTCCCTATGTATCTGCCCTTCTGGGATAGGAATTTGGGGATACAGAAAAAGAATCACTAAGTCTCAAAAGACAAGCTCGATTGGAATGCAGGAAATGCCCACGAACCTTTGAAACGCAGAACAAGCATTGAAGAGCAACGCAGCCCATGTCCTTAGCTGTGCCCTTGACTCTTAATCTTACCTGCAAAAAAGTAACACAAGGGCAATGCACAAGTATGGATAACTGGCCCCAAATTGTGTAACTCCCAACTCGCCCTTACTTGTCCCCTAGTCCAGCCTCTGGAAATTCTCCCTCTATGAACATCAGCACCCCATTCCAAGGGGTTGCTGTCTTTCCTTTTGGATATGGCCTGAATTCTCCCTTGAAAGAGTATCTGCTTTCCTAAAAAAATCTGTCTGTCTCTGACTGCTGTGTGTTGAAATTCTTTTCCATCACATGTGTCTCAGCTTGTCCTGAGTTGAGGTCCCTCTCTCCAGGAACTCCTCTGGTGACAGTTCTGTGTTACTCATAGGCAAGCAGAAAAGTAGGATACATAAACTTTTTTTTTTTTTTAAGGAGGCAGTTTTGCAACTTTCACACTTTATTATCAAGATAGGAGGCATCCCAATTGCATCCTGGGCCCTTATTTTATTTTACTTTATTTTTGGTACCAGGGACTGAACCCACAGGCACTTAATCCCTGAGCCACATCCCCTTTTTTATTTTTTATTTCGAGACAGGGTCTTGCTTAATCACTCAGGTTGGTCTCAAACTTGTGATTCTCCTGCCTCAGCCTCCCGAGCCTCTGGGATTATGGGCATGCACCACTGTACCTGGCCTGGGCTGTCATTTAATAGATTTAATCTCTGTCAAATTAATCTCCCTAAACTTTAATTTCCTCATATTGTAAAATGGGGATTAAAGTAATACCTTTCCAATGGGTTGTAGTGAGGATTAAATGAAAAAAAAAATGCACCTTTATTTGTTTGGGTAGTAAAACATCTGGAAAGTTATCAAAGGTCTTGAATCCGAGGCCCAGCTGCTTGTGGGCACCTCCATTGTGCTGAGGACACCCATCTCTTCCCTTCAGGTGCAGCTGCTGAGACTGGAGGATAACAAGAAACTCACTCTACCTGTAATTGAAACTCACTCTACAGTCCTGGCGCCCACAGCAGGACCCTGAAAATAACCGCATTAGATGGGCAAAGCACAAGTGTGTTCTCTTTTCTATCACTTCCTTCCTTCAGTCAATAAACATCTCTCACCTGCTACCTCTCAGTGTCTTCCTGGAGGTTTAGAGCTCGACACTAAAATTTTAATGAGGAATAATAGCCACATTTGGCTTTTCTTCCCTTTATATAAAGCCTTACATTTGTTTGCTTTCTGAAAAAAAAAATAAAAAAAAATATATATGTGTATCATGTTGTCAGTCTTGGGTGGGACATGAAATAAAACAAATTGAAATGGACTTCAGTCTTGGCTCTGGGGTTTCAAGCGCCAGCTTCCTGGTCCCTGGAGCACTGGGAGGAGCAACTGTTCACAGGAGTTTGAGGCAACGATTGTTTATTTCTGGAAGTTTCTCCAGGGACCTGTGGTGTCAAAAAGCCACTTGACCCTGTTCTCAGTTTGAATTCTGTCTGCTTTTGTTTCTGCTCATGGTGCATGAGGAGCTGTGCGCCCAAGGACCAGAGGAAATTGGGATGCTCCCAGGAGCCCTTCCAGTCTTCGCACATCTTTTATACCCACTGGCCAACAGTGGTGTCATTAGCCATGTTCTGCAGGAGGCCACTGTTGAAATGCCACCTCTGAGGGCCTCTGTTCCTGTGCCTCTCCCTTACTTGGATTGGTGGCACCCCTGTTCCATCATGCCCACCGGGCTTCCTCTCCTTCAATGCTCTGGTGCATTTCATCCACAGAGCATTTAAGGTTGAGTCTGACAACTCTTTTTCACTGAGAAAAGTATAAGTGCTTTTCTCTTTGTGAAATACATTTTAGAGATTATTTGCTTCCTCTTTCATGTAAAATTTCCTGGAATGTCAAATGGGTGGAAAAGTACAAGGTCTTTCATCTCCCTCTGTCCTAGGGAATTAAAATTCCTGGCAGACTGCAGACTTCATTCCTAAGTGCTCTCTGCTTTGGGAAAAGCAAATAAGCAAAGAAGCACACACCTTTTCTGAACTACTTGTGTGATGGATTAGCAATTTTCATAGAAAATGAGTCACAATAACTTCTTCCTTTTTCTTACAAACGTGATAAAGTCATATTGAAACTATCATCATCTTTCTGCTCTTTCTTCCAGTGAAATTAGAATACATTTCTTAGAGTTTATTTGTATATTTCTGGTTATTTACTTACTGCATGTTCTCATATGAATTAATATGTGTATAGCAAATATGTTTAATTTGTCCTTTCTCTGTTCTTTCTTATTATTTATGATTTTATTTATTAATCCATTTTCTCATTAATTTGTTCATTCAATAAATGTTTTAAATGCCCCCTGTCTATTAGAGATTTTGCTAAGCCTACTATGGGAATGTTATAGGGTGTGCATGGCTACCTGCTAAAATACAATATTTTTCAGGTATCTGAGCTTCTGGATGTGGCCATGTGTCACAGGTTGTTGGGTCATATAGTGAACTCAGATGGAGTTTGGAGTGAAAAGGGTTATTAGGGTTGTCTCCCCATCCTGGTTAGGGTCCAGTAGTTACTGCCCTGTCCAGAGATTCAGCAGACTAAGTTCCAGTATTAGCTTTGCCCCTCAAAAGCTGTGTGATCCTAAATGGGTCACTTCACTTTTCAGGACCCAGTTTTCTGATGGCAAAATCTAGAAGAGAGTTACATGTTCAATAAAGTTCTCTCTTATTTTAGAGTTGTCGGCAGTACCTGCCACTTCATTTGAAGGACTTTGTGATAATGATGTTACTGCTTACATTTGTATAAATACCTCATTACTTATAGAAATAGAAAACAAAATCTCAGACTTCATGACATTCTCTGTGTGGTAGGCCGACAAGGAGATATTATTTCAATTTTGCAAATGAGAAAATAGATTTAGAGAGCTAAAGAAACTTACCAAGGAGCGCATGATAGTCCATTTTGCCTCAGCAGAATCATCAGATCAGAACTGTGAGATGGTTCCTAAGTTAACCCTGGTATCCAGGGGCTTTGGAAATATAGGCTTAACTTGAAAGGAAGGACACTACTGCTGTTGTGTTCACATCTGTCCAAGGCATGAAAAGAACAGTATTTTACCTGGATTTTTTCGTTTTGTGTGACCATGTTCCTATGGTGCTATGTATTAGTCCCATGTTAAAGATGAGATAACTGAGGAACAGAAAGGTTATGTGGTTTTCCCTTATAAGAATGACAGATGGATTTAAACTTTGCCTTCTTTCACTCCAAAGCCCAGAATTGTCAGGAATCACAAAGCACAACCCTTTACCAGAATTTTTCAGTGGGGCTTATGAAAAACGACTTCCCTCAGACAAAGCTGTTCTTGGCTAGCTGTGGCTATTAAACCTTAGCTTGATTGTTCCAATAGCCACGAACTTTCTTTGCTAAAAGATTCATGGAGCCCAGGTTAATGTTATTGTTGCTGATGGAAGGAATCTATGCTCCAGGCCATATTTCTTCACATACTTTGTCCAATTGTTTGAAAAAAGGACATTTAAATAGACTTATTTATTAGTTATGCTCCCTATGGCTAATAAACACAATTTTTTGGGGGGGGTACTAGAGATTCAACTCAGGGGCACTCCACTACTGAGCCACATCCCCAGCCCTATTTCGTATTTTATTTGGAGACAGAGTCTCACTGAGTTGCTTAGCACCTCACTTTTGCTGAGGCTGGCTTTCAACTCGTGATCCTCCTGTCTAAGCCTCTCCAGCCACTGGGATTACAAGCACACGCCACCATGCCCGTCTAATAAACACAACCTTGAATTAAATTTTATTCATTATTAAAACATTACTGAAATATAATCAGTTTCCAAATTTCTTAAGTTTACATGAAATCCCATGGCATTGATGTGTTATCTACTTTAATATTTAAATGTTCAGTGAGGTTCAAAATTAATCATTTTTGTCCTGCCTCCTAACATTTATTTTGTCATAAAGTTTGTTCAGCTTAATGACTGGTTAAATACCCCACCCTCTTCCCGCCCCCCGCCAATTGCAAACTTTTATTAACTCCACATTTTTTCTGCAAAGAGGACAGGAAGTTATAAGCATGCCCAGGGTGGCAGGTTGTGGGAAAGAGGAATTTATAGCTCTTGGTAATGTGCAAACCATGCCCAGCCATCAGAAAACTGAGAAAAGTTCAGTGTCATTGATAAATCAGAACTGGGCTTAAAAATCCAACACGTTAAAAAAAAACCCACTGAATTATTTTTTCTTTAGAATTTTGAACTGTATGACCAGGGAAGGAACTATATTTAAATAATGGATCTAGGGTTTTCAGAGGCACTTACATAAAGGTTTTTTTCATCTTTAAATAAGAATTTTGAGTTTAGGAAGAATTTTAAAGGAAATTTGGTTCCCTGCTTGTGCAGAGGGTGGAACAGTGAGGAGACTTGTCTGAGGGCATGCAGCTGGTCAGGGTAAAGGTAGGATAGACATGGTCTGGACTGTGACTTGGCTATTGTTCCTGCTCCAAATGCAGCCAGCTCTCACAAGGAGGAAACAGGAGATTCATACGCTGGCTACTGGAAAGCTACTATCTGACCCAAACATGGATGACCAATTGTGTATTTTTATAATGTGACATATTTTTAAACAGTTCAAATGCTATAAATGTGTATAAATTTGAAAGACCCCCACTGCCTGCCCCCCAGGCTTACTCTGCAGAGTTTGCCACCATCAATAGTGTTCATTACATAGCCATCAAATATTTCTATGCACATTAAAAATTGTTGTCTTCCCTCAAACACCACATTTACTTTTTAAAATTAAAATTACATTGTGTCTACACACAGTCTCCTGTAATTTGCTTTTTCGTAAAAATAGCCCATGAACTTCTTCCCATGTCCATCTATGTACAGCCTTACCTCCTTCCTTGTGTGGGAATTCAGTGGGTAAAATAGAAGATATTCAACCAGATTTCTATTGCTGTAAAACTCTGTATTCTATTGCCAATTTAAAAAACGTATAACTTTTAACTTTTAAAACTATAGCTTGTGACTATGGAATATGCTATTAATGGATCACAGCACCATCTGGTGTTACAAATTGGATCTAAAATGTCCCCCAAAAGCCATGATAAAGGCTTGGCTGTCAGCTTGTGGCACTATTTTGGGGTGTGCAACCTCTAGCAGGGGGGACCTAGTGGAAGGAGGGTAATTCCCAAATGGAATGCCTTTGAAGGGGACATTGGGGCCCCTGGTCTTTCCTCTTTCTCTTCCTCTGCTTCTTGGCTGCCGCTCCTCACCATAACACTCTGCCCCACCACAGGCCCAAAGTGATGGGGCCAAGCAACCATGAACTGAAACCTCTGAAACCATGAACCAAGATCTTTTCTACTTTTAAGTTGTTTTTCTCAGGTATTTTGTCATAGTGATAGACATAGCCAGTCTTCCTCTTCCTTACCTTGTAGTTCTGGGGTTCTCTTCTACTGACCTCTGATGGTCATTCAGGCTTTGGTCTGCTATGACAGGAACAATGCAAGGCACAGCTCTGGAAATTTCACTGAACGTAATTTGTTTTCCTGTAGTGAGTCAGAGCTGTGCAGAGCTGCAGGCTGATTACTAAGAAAGTGAATGGCCATTATTCTATAGAAGTCAGGCAGGACTGGTTATTAGAAGATTGGACCAAGAAAATGTTAAAGTCAGTCAACAGGAACCGTATAACTGAAAAAATGCTGCTACTATGTCTTTCATTTATAGAAATTTAATATCTGAATTAATTAAGTTTTAAAAACTGCATAGTCTTCTCCCATAACCATGTGTCCCTTCCAAGGCACTGGCTGCAAGGAGGAAGAGATGTTCTGCCAGTGGATGGAGATTAGAGAAGTTTTCTCAGCAAACTGTTCAGGTTGGCGCTTTGTCCTGTATGGTCAAGGAGTTGTGGAGGGCACTAGGCAGCAGAGAGCATCCACTCAGGGTTTAGGAAGGTGGCTGTGGGGGGCAACCTGAGGGGAGGAGCCTGAGGAACTGGCTCCTGCAAGGGTTGAGAAACAGTGAGGGCAGTTAATTAAGGATGTAGAAGAGTGCCGAGGGTTCTTTCTGCAGGTCTCACTCTGCAGGTAGAAGTGCCAAGCCAAGCCAACTGGTAAGTTGTTTTGTATGAGGATTGAAAATGTTTGCCAAGTGCTCAACCCGGGGCTTGGTGTGTGGCAGGCTCGGAGGTGGCATTCACCAGCAGTGTGTGAATTCTGAAGAGAAGCGGGGTCTTGCAGCAGGATGTCACCCGAGGGAAGCACCAGCCCAGGCTTTTGGGGAAAAGAGTAACAAGAACTTGACTGGTTTGGTATAGGTTCAAAGACTTTCTTCCCTTGAAAAGACAGTATGTTCTCTGGTAGGTATTGAAGATTTTGCTAATATTAAAAAAAAAAGAAGAAGAAGAAAATAAAGATGAAGATGGAGGAAGAGGAGGGGGAAAGGGGTAGGAGGAGGGAGGAGGATCTCTCCTTTCTTCTGACACTCACACGCCCAGAGCAATGCGGTTAGCATTTTAGAGGTATCAAATTATTAGGAAGGATGGATGGAAGGGAGGAAGAAGGGAGGGAATGGTGTAGGAAAGAGCAAGAAAACAATCTGCGCTTAGCAGTCCCCCTTTTGTTTCCCCAGTTTCCTCTTCCAACCGCCCTCCCCGTGTTCACTCTCCTGTTCTGACATCCAGGGTTTTACAGCTAGATCCTGAGGGCCCTGTGCCACTCTGGGGGAGGGATTGGGCAGGAAACCCATCTGGTCAGTTTCACTCATTGGACTTTCCATGTAACAGTTCATTTTATCAAAAGAATTGCAATGTTAGAAAACAGAACAAAACAAATGGAGTTTGCAAGCCTCTGACCTGACAGATGACCTGTAGTCCCTAGCCTGGCCTGGAAGGCTGCCTCCTCCGTCATCTGGCTCAGTCTCTCCTTCTGGATTCACCTCCTGCTGCTTCTCAGTGGGGGTGCTTCTCTTTGGATCTTCTTCGTTTTTAGTTTTCTTCTTATTGTTGTTCACCAAACATACTGCCATCTTCCTTTCTTTCCCTGTGACAAGTCCATCTGGGTCCTGGTCACTCAGCTCAGGTTTCCATCCTGATTTCTCATCCACCCACCGTGGGAAGTCGAGTGCAGCCCACTAGGTCCTGCTGGAATTTGCCTCTCTGCATAAGGAGCAGTTCCTTTATGAGGCGGGAATTTGTCTCATCCACAGCCCACTTGTGCAAGGGCAGTGGGGTGGGTTGCAGACAGGCCAAAGAAAGTGTCCAGAGACAGCCTGGGAGACATCAGTTTTATTGGGAAAGATGACAAGAGATCAAAGATGGCTCCAAAAAGAGTTCAGTGGTGACGGGCTGAACGGAGAGCACCTCTGTCCCTCACAGGGACGATGCCAGGCATCGTCTCCTCTTCTTCACGGTGTTCTGTCCAGTGGTGGCTGGCTGGACAAGTGAAACATGTCCTTTCCACACTGCCCTCAGTTCTGCACCAGTTCCCACTCAGAGAGGGGATTTTAAGTATGGCAGGCTACAGATGTGGTGATGTCATCAGTGCCGTTAGCTTAGTTGGCTCGTCTGGCCAGCATCCTGAGGGAGAGGTGCCCTTGCGTATGTGTGAGAAAGTAGCTCTTTTGGGGTGGCATGACCTTTCCCTGGTTCCCAGTGTGCAGGAGAAAGCCGTTGTTCTACTAGATAGTATGTATCTGGACTTTCCTGCCCTGGCCTGCTCTCATTGTTCCCGTGGCTTGGCTAGGTTTTTGGGAACAGAAAAGTAGCATTCAGGGACATGGTATTTTACTATCCCCTTTGCTTTAGAGATGAACTAATATTAAAGCAAAACAAACCAACAAACAAAAAAAACAAAAAAAAAACCAAAAACAAAACAAAACAAAACAAAACAAAAAAAAAAAAAAAACGAGGTGCGGTAGCCTGAGGATTCGGGGCTTGGGTTCTGAATTTAGAAATCCTGGGTTTTTCCTCATAGCTCATGACCTTGAGCAAGCACTTGAGCCTTTGTTGCCTCACCTGTAAAGTGGGGGAAATAATTACTTCTATTTCATAGGTTTACTGTGAAGATTGAATGTTGAAAGCGGTTACAACAGGGCTGGGTCCATGGTAAACACCCATTAGATGTCATTATTATTATTTTCTTTATTGTTAATATTATTAGGATCTCATCTTCTTTTATCTTTTGAAAACATCATTCTCTGCGTCTCGAGTTATTAGTTTTACTCCCTATTGGATCATTTTTTGTCAATATATAATTTGTTGTTTCTCCTATGTTAAAAAAACAAGGCCAGCAACACAGACAAATTAACATTGATGCCCCATGGGGCCTCTGGTGGCTGCCCTCTCCTGACCTTCTTTCTTCTTCTTCCTTTATAGCAGGACTCCCTGGGTGCTCGCTCTACTCCAGTTTCTGAATCTTCTCCTGTGAGCTTGATCTAATCAGGCTTTTGTTCCCTCTGTTCCACTGGTACTGCTCTTGCCAGATGTACTATATCCTCCACATTGCCAGGTGAGCACCACGCAGAAGTTCTCATCTGGCTTTGGAAAAGGCTGTCCCCACCTCTGTGAAGCACCTTGGGGTTTGGGTTCTGGGCACCACACTCCATTTTTTTTTTTCTCCTTCATACCAGGGATTGAACCCAGGTACCCTTAACCATTGAACCACATCTTATCCCTTTTTATTTTTCATTTTGAGACAGGGTCTCACTAAGTTACTTAGGGCCTCACCATGTTGCTGAGGCTGGCTTTGAACTCACGATCCTCCGGCTTCAGCCTCCTGAGTTGCTCAGATTACAGTGCGCACCACCTCACCAGGTCACACTCCTGATTTTACTCTTACCTCATTAACTGCTCCTTTTTAGTCTCCTCTGGTTTCTCCTTAGAGTCATGGTCCCAGGTGCTGGGATGCCCCAGAGCTCAGTCTTTGGATCTATTTGAGTTTATCTGTCCCATGGCTTTAATACCATCTAAATGCTGACGCTCCTAAATTTATATCTCCAACCTGGACTTCCTTTGAGGCTCATGGTATTGTCTCTCCAACTGACTGGACCACTTGGATGTCCATCGGGCATTTTTAACTTAACAAACACGCCCACAACACTCCTGGTCTCAACCCAGTACCTAGTCCTCCCTATCAGTGAAAGGCAGCTCCATCCTTTCAGTTGTTCAGGCTTCTCTAGTTGGAGTTCCACTCGACTCTGCTTCATCAGCAATCCTGGTTGGTTGTATGTGATTCAGTTTTAACCCCTCCAGTGGCATCCCACCTCAGCCTGAGTGGAAGTTCAGCGATGGCAGAGACCCACCAGGCCCTATGCCATCTGCCTCACTGCCACCGGCCTCTCTCGAAGCTCCATTACCTTCAATGCCTCATCCAGAAGCTCTTCATGGTTCACTTCTCTTTAGTTTTTCCTCCAACATGCCTGGCGTGTGCCCCCCCGAGGGCCTTTGCATTTGCACTGCTTCCTTTCCTTAGAATGCTCTCCCCTCAAGTATTGCCTTGTTCCTTTTCACTTCCTTCAAGAACTTGCTCCAATGTATCCTTCTTATTGAGGAACTTTCTGGTCACTTTATTTAAAATCAATCCCAGCCAGTCTTAGTGGTGCACTGCTGTAATCCCAGTGACTGAAGAGGCTGAGGCAGTAGGATTGCAAATCCTGAGGCAAAAAGTTAGCCTCAGCAACTTAGTGAGGTCCTAAGCAACTTAGCAAGACCCTGTCTCTAAATTAAAATAAATAAATAAATTAATAAATTAATTAATTAATTAAAAAAAAAAAGGGCTGGGGATGTGGCTCAGTGGTTAAGTGCCCCTGGGTTCAAGCTCTGGTACTAAAAAAAAAGAAAAAAAAAAGAAAAAATTTCCACCTTCTTCATACCATTTCTGTTACTTATCCCTAGCTATAATTCACTTATTTATTTATTTTTGTCTGTCTCTGGATTTTTGTCTATTTCATTCATTGCAGCACCTAGAATAGTGCTTGCTTTACAGTGGGCACTGGATAAGATGTGGAATTGGGTAAGGCAGGCAGATTGTTTATAGGACATGATCTTTTGATGATTTGGAGCCTCAACCGGCTGGACAAAAATCTCTACTGCCATCGTACATGTGGAGAAACAGATGTGGAGGAAAAGTCAAAAGAACCAAACACACTGGTGGCTGGTCTGTTCTGGTTATCTGTTTACACGGACCCTGGGTCTGTGTGGCCCACAGTCAGCACCAGCCAATGGAAAGGGAATCCCTCCCTAGTGCACAGCTGGTCAGGAGCCCAAGGGCTCCTCCAGGGAATGCCTAACACAAAGAATTACAGCAAAGACAGCCAATTATTCTGAAAAGACCTTTTTCACTTAGGATCCATCTGTGTCTTTGGTCTAAAAATAAGAAAATATCAGAAGGACTGGGGTTGTGGCTCAGTGGTAGAGCGCTTGTCTGGCCTGCATGAGGCACTGGGTATGATTCTCAGCATCACATAAAAATTCATAAATAAAATAAAGGTATTATGTCCATCTAAACTAAAAAATATTTTAAAAAAAGAAAACATCTGAAATCCCTTTCTGTGGACATCCTGGAAAACTGCTAGAACTTCTTACATTCTGGCCCTCATTTTCCTGCATGCTGGGAGGGGCGTCACCTGTGTTTGCATTTGCTGGGACAGCACCTTCATGTCATCATCTCTCCCTTGCAAATTACAAGGCTCGAATGTTACAGACTAACTCTCACAAACTTTATTGTAGTTGGTTTTCCTAAAAGTCCATCTCTTAAATCATAGGAAAGTGTTTCAAATGTAAGACTTCCATACAGATTTCAGCTGAGATCCTGTAATACTACCTCCGTTGCTTAATTAAATAAAATCTCTGATGTACTCATTTTGCCATCAGAACTAGTCTAAAGTTTTCCAGGTTGGTAAGCACCAATCTTTAACCTAAAAACCTTGAGGAACTTCACAGACAGAGTCTTATCTGGTTAGATTCAAAAGATGCTGAACCTTGAATGTGTTCCCCAAAATGTGTGAGTTGGACACTTGCTCCCCAATGCAACAGTGGTGAGAGATGGGACCTTTAAGGGGAGACTAGGTCTCGAATGGGTGAACTCCCATGAAAGGATTAATGCTGCCGAGATGGATGTGGGTTAGTTATCATGAGACAGGGGGTCCCTGAAAAAAGGACGTGAGCTTGGTCCCTTCCCTTTCTCCCCTTCTCTCCCTTTCTCTCTTGTGTACCTGTGACATGTGCTCTTGCTGTCTGCCCTCTGCAGTGGATACTGTGGCAAGACAGCCATCACAGAGGCAGGCCCTCTGATCTTGGACTTTTTAGCCTCCAGGATTATAAGAACTACATCTCTAATCTTTATCAATTATTATAAGTTTATAACTTTCTTTTTGTACTGGGGATTGAACTCAGGGGCACTTGACTACTGAGCCACATTCTCAGCCCTATTTTGTATTTTATTTAGTGACAGGGTCTCACTGAGTTGCTTATCACCTTGTTTTTGCTGAGTCTGGCTTTGAACTTGAGATCCTTCTGCCTCAGCCTCCTGAACCACTGGGATTATAGGCATGTGCCACTATGCCTGGCTATAAATTACTTCTTAAATTAATAAGTACTGATACTGAGGGTCTCGTCATGCATGGAGTATATGAGATAACTCCAGAAAAGTGGAATTTGGTCTAGGATGATGGAAGCTGAGCTGTAGGACATCCACTTGGTTTAGATTCAGCTGCCTCTCGTATGTGCTAAAGGATGAGGCCATGTTTTAAAAAATGCTATGAAATATTTATGGATGAAAATATACAAACTGTATTTTTGTGTAGAAACTGCTTTTCCAAACAAAAATGAGCTGGTCATTTTGCTTTTATATCTAAGATGGCTAATGATACCTGTCAATATATGGACTAATGGTTGAAAATGAAGTTGTACCTAAGTCCTAAGAGGACAGAAATTTTAAAAAGTAATAAACATAAATAACCAAAAATGAACATTTTTGTGTGGGTAAAATGTTTTAAAAATTTCCAGTCTCAGGTGTTCTCTTACACCAACAAAAAATGGCCAAGACAGACCTCATTTTTAAAAATGACAACTATATCATGGACCAAAGCTGAGTCACCTCAGCGTGGCACCTTTCCTCTCTCTGTTCTAGGGGTCTGCGTTTCCAAGGCCCTTGCGTCATTCAGCAATGAACAATGAGGAGAACATGAACTTCAGTCTTGGCTTGTCATCGTGGCCACTGTGTGCCCTCCAACTTGCTGGAAACCTTTTCTGACCCTTCTTCGATGTTTGAGCATGTGTGAAGCGGCCAGCTTTGGGTGAGGCAGAATGAGTTCCATATGGATTCATAGTGTTTGCTATTCATGTCAGTCAGTGTTTCGTACAACAGCGAGAGTCAACCGCCATGTCTTTTGATGGTTCGGCTACAATATCTGGTGGTATAAAGGGGGGCTGTGTACTTCATCCCCTTATATGTAAATTAAATATGAATGATTTGAAAATGACTTGGTTAATTTTCCTGGTCATAGAAAACAGTCAAATGTGTCTCCTCCCACATATCAATATTAATGTCACAAGTGAAATGTGGCCTCTGTGGATGACTCATTTTATGATTAGACCATTGCTAGAAAGACTAGCCTCAGATCAACTATTTTTCAACTAAAACAATGCAAAAATAACTATTAATGTTTACACTAAAAAATAACAATTTTGCAATTAAATTATGGTGGGTGTTCTCCAGAAGTAGTGATTCTACATTTAATAATTCCATTCAACCAGCTATTTTTTTTTAGTTATTTAAAGCTGTAGTAACCCATCTGTTTTAATTGCATTCCTCATTAGAGAAAAATATTGTCAGCATACTTTTCCAATCTGCATAGATTTGTCGATAAATGGCAAGAATGTGATATTATATAGCATAGTATTTGTACTATAAAGCATGCATAAATATACAAATAAGTAAAGCATACACAGCAATCTAAAAAGATGAGTTGAAGAGGAAATGTTATTTTTTTTCTCATTTTCTTATTAATGAAGTCATATCACTCAATGATGTTGATGATGTTCTGGTCGTTTTGTTTTTAAAGGGATTGTTCATCTTTTTTTGGGGGCGGGTAGCAGGGAATAAACTCAGGGGCACTTGACCACTGAGCCACATCCCCAGTCCTATTTTGTATTTTATTTAGAGACAGGGTCTCACTGAGTTGCTTAGTGCCTTGCTTTTGCTGAGGCTGGCTTTGAACTCATGATCCTCCTGATTCAGCCTCCTGAGCTGCTGGAATTATAGGCCTGTGCCACCACGCCCGGCTGTCTTGCCAATCTTTATGGCTTCATACTCTCATAGACAATACTGAAGGCATACCACACATTCAAAGCAAGACTCATAATTAATACCAGTAGAGGTAAATCCATATTTTAAATAGTTTTTTTTTTATTAATTTTAAATTTGGGGGTTAACTTTTGTCAGATCTGATTAACTTTTGTTAGATCTGATCTGATTATGCTTTACCTCATAATGTGGCTGATCAATAACTTGTGTTCTAAGATTCAGAGAATGGTCTCTGCCATTTTTTTTTCATATTACTGATCTCTTTAATCCTTTCCGTTTTATGAGTTAGTTTCATTAAAACTGAACAACCAACAAAACAAAACAAAACAAAACAAAAACAAGAGAGATCTTCTCCTAAGATTACTGGCATTTATTTAGGACTAGCATCTCAATGGGAATAGGAAGGCATCGCAATGGGGACCTGCATGTCATAGTAAACTGTGAGCACATTCAAAGGGGTTGAGGCAAGGAGAAAAATTTAAAGAAAAAAATGAGGAGGATTACATTACGTAATTTCAAACAATAATCTTGGGCCATAATGTTAATTATAAGATTGGCGGCAGTCTGAGGTTGAATAGTTATTGGGCAGCTGTCCTCATAGAAGTACTTTCTGCAGAAGGTCCACTGGACTTGTGCAAACTTGTGGCTGGCAGTCTTTTGTGATAGTTACTATTAGAAAATTACATTTAAGAATGCTTTTTCAAGCCAAGCACAGTGGTGCACTCCTGTATTCCCAGCAGCTTGGGAGGCTGAGGCCAGAGAATCACAAGTTCAATGCCAGCCTCAGCAACTTAGCGATGTGCTAAGCAACTCAGCAAGACCTTGTCTCTAAATAAAATATAAAAAAGGGCTGGAGATTTTGCTCAAAGGTTAAGTGCCCCCGGGTTCAAACCCCCGTAACAAACAACAACAAAACTCTTTCTTCATAACTTCCTGGCTTTATTTCCTTTTTTTGGTAGAGTTGACACAGGTTGATGCCATTTTTTTCTGACAACTTTCAAATTTCCCTCACATTATGTTCCATACATTGACTTAATTAGACAATTATGAATGCCAACATGTGGTGTTTGGTGGAAGTGAACAAAAAATGTATTGACCATTCATTTGAGGAAGGAACTTCCACTTTTCCCTGAAAATATTCAGAGAACCACAAGGGGCAACGTGGGCAGGTAACCATCCTGCAAGCTGTTGAGCAGGTGAGGTGCCTATGTCAACTGGAATATTTAAGTAGTTTTAACCTTTGTATTGTTATATGTAAATATAAACACAAATACCAAATTTATAGGGCCCCTTTGGGGTACTGACTTCATTCAGAGAAATATTTTTTACTAATTCATTCTGGGAAGTTCTTTGGGATTCATTGGAATTCCTGAATGAATATCTCAGATGAGATCTGTTCCCCATACTCTAGGAGTTTACATAATATTCTCATAAATACTCCTTGTTTGCCATCTGTACACTTATTTAGTCAATATTAACATCTCTACTGACTTCCTTTTAAAACTCAAATTATTTAAAAGAGAAACATTGTGCCACTGACATGAACGGAGAGATTCATACCATTTTCCCCTTCTTCTTATTCCACAAACACTTGCTATTCTTATCGTGGCCTGGACATAGTTCCTGCTATTGTCTTGGGGTTGAGCTGTCTTCACCTTGCCCTTGAGGAGGTCACACCGCTTCTGCTCACCCCACTGCATGACACAAAAATACGCGGCATCTGAGAGGTGAGGCGAGACCTTGGGCAGGAAAGGCATTGCTTTGGCAACTTCCAAAGGGCTTCTCAGTAACTAGTACACTGAGGGTTTGGAGGGCAGACGTGTGCTGGTCCCCACTGAACCACCCCAGATGTGTATTATACTTTGTTTATTATTTTATTTCTAGGAACTGTAGAGGCAGATGTAAGTCTCCAATATAGTTATGGTGTTGTTCTTATGGTGATATTTGCATATCTGGGGTAGGGTTTGTTATCACCCTAACTCTGGGTCTTGATTTTCTACTACCAATTATATTTTTATTATCCAAATCTTTGTCCTTACAGTATGTTGTTGTTTTTTTGTAGCAAGCTACCTCAAAACCTATGGAACAAGACAAGGGATATAAATATGCAAAGTATCTCACAGAATAGTCCCTGCCTCAAATGTTATCATATGTGATGCCTTATTACTTTGTATCTGCTGAAGACACTTTATGATTTATAAACTGCTGCACAGAAACTATCTTATTTAGGAAAGGTGGCATAGGCTTAAAGAACGTGGGAGACATGTCAGAAGACCAATTCTGAGTTTATGTCTCAAAACTCCATGTATACTTTCACTCTTCCTTCTCTCTTGTTCTTTCCCCTCTTTTCCCTCTCCTCTGCTCCTTTTTCTTTCTCATGTTTCCTTTATTTCCTTCTCTTTTCTTCTCCTCTCCTCCCTTCCTCTGTCCTTCCTTCTCCCCTCTTCTCTCTTTCTATTTTCCCTGCTCAGTCCCTTCCTCTCTACCACCATGAGAGCAATACTAGACTAACATACTGGAGGTTGAGATAAGCTGCATGAAGCAGAACTGAGTTGTCATGGTGGAGGCTCCCAGCCATCTATTAGCTGACCACAGATGGACGAGCAATCCCAGTGGAGATCAACCTGGCCCAGATCAGCAGACTCACCTAGCCATAGATTTGTGAGAAATAATATGTGATTGTTATTTTAGGCCACTGAGTTATGAAGCAGTTTGTTACATGACAACATGAATACAGAGACTCAAAGACTTTGGTTAAGTGGCAGAGTTTACTGGTGGCAGAGCTAGGAGCAGAACCTGCTTTTTTTTGGTCAAGGTGTTTGTCTACTATCCTATCTTACTGAACCCATCTACCTGTCTTCCCCTTCATCAGCTGACCCTCTGTCCTCTGAAAATGAACCTCTGGTGCATTTGAACCCCTCAGGGTCAATAGTGGCTGTAGGGATGCATGTGTGAATGTTCTTAGGCAAAAAAGATTCATTCATATTTTGGAGACTGGATGTCTATTTTAGAAGATATATCAAATCATCTTTGGTTATTTTGTAACTATGTGGCATTTCTATCTGCCTGCTTTTTTGCATAAAATTTTCATGAACCAAAATCACATTAACTCTATTTGATTTTCCACATAATATGGAGTAGTAATATGAAACATTGTCATCTAGAGGTCAGGAGGTCCAGCAGGATTTCTAATGTTGTTTTGACTCCCCAGGGAAGCCTTAAGGGAATGTGTTGAGGTGGCCCTCCCTCCCACCCCACCTTGGCTCTGTGTTTCACTTCTGACTTAGGGTACAAAGATACCAACCTATAGCTTATACTAGACATGATTTATAAGACCAGACTCATTTTAGGCTTCATAAAATCTCATAGCGACATAGTAAGAAAGGTCACTTAACAATGAGACAATTAACAGGTTTCCTCCCCATGAATGAAGTTTGGTGTAAAAAGAAGCAAAAATAGTGCCAGAAACAAATTACTGGCTTATAAACATATCTATTAAATGCCTCATCCTTGGAGCACCAGATGTGGAGAAGACAAAGGCTAAATGCCAGCAGCAGGGTTGCTAAGTAAATTATTTGGTTTGTTGCTGGTAATGAGCAACTGCACATGGTAGGAGTTGCCATGAAATTACATGTTTCTGCTGGTTTGTTCTTTAATGAACCATGATTGACTCCAGGAATTGTTTGGATAACTTTTCCCTTTGGTGTTGAGAGAGAAGATAATTCTTCCTAAAAGAAAACCTTGATCTGCCCCAATATTGTTTTTTTCTGTATTCACAATTTTTTTATGTCTTCATCATTGAAATTGATTAATTTAGCATACATAGCTTATGATTACCCATAATTTGCCCCTTTCCTCTAACCTTGCTGGGGGGCACTTAGAATGGATGGAAAGAAAACCTAGGAGATAGTACTATCTGTTAGCATTTCCAGATCATATTCCTGCTCCAAAAATGGGCAAATGTTACCATAAAGCTGCTGATTTGATTAGGAAGACTAATAATTACACACTGTAGCGACACCCTCACGTGCAATTTCCTATCACAGATCTGGCATTCTTCCCATTTCCTGTTTAGAAAAATATTTTCTGGCTCACTTGAGAAGAATAAGTCATTAGAAGCTCCAGTAAACAATTCTGTGTGGGGTGTCCATTTGAGCAAGCAGCTGTCCTTTGAAAATTGCCTTTATTGTTCAAGGCTCGCAATTTCGCAGTCAGGAGGTTGTACAAAATCAATTAAACCAGAGGATCTCTAGGTAATCAGCTCTGAGAACTGTTGGCCCAGCTGTGATTATTTGCCAACGATGGCAGCTTCTTCCTTTATTCCTCTGTCACTTGTGCCCACGCTTTAGCCTTCACCTCCTGGCAGTAGTGCGTCCCTCCTACCCCCCTCTGCTTCTTTCCTTCACCACCATGTTGGCTCCGAGGTGACTGCTGTCTCCCTGAGTCCTACCCCAGCTCCTGCTCTTAAAAGATGGGAGGAGGATGCCCTGCTGGGTTAGGAGCTGGGGCTTTTAGTTCCTCCTCACCAGCAGGTAGGGAGCTGGAAGGAGGTACCACAAATTGCTGCTGTTGCTATGACAACCTGAGCTGCTCCTCAGAAAAGCACTTGAAGAGGAAAAGCTCCTTTGCTCTTTTGATCTATCTTTCTGTGTCTCCCCCTTCCTTCAGCCCTTGTTAGGCACCTCAAGTGATCATCTCTCCTAATGTCACCAGATACCTCCCCCAAGGAAATATTTCACACCAAGGCTGAAACAACAGAAGAGCCTTCCTGCCTGTCCCGCTCAGAGGCAGCCTCCTTTAATAAGGCACGCATTCTTATGCCAAAAGAAGAAAATGCCAGGTTATAACATTTAATACTAGGTACTAACATTTAATACATTGTGTGTCATCCGGCTGAGTGGAGAAAGTAGTTGGAAGTACAGGGTAGAGTGTTCATTCATTCATCAAGCACTTATTGAATACCCACCAGTAAGTACCAGGCAAAATGCTAAGCACTGGAGTTTCAGAGGTGAGACAGTTTCTACCTCACAGTCTGGTGGAGAGGCAGATATGCAGATAAACACCCACAATAAGATATTGCTAGTGCTTGGTAAAAATCTAGGTGGTTCCTGTCTGGTATAAGGGAGGTGCAGAGGAGTGGTTAAGAAAGGCTCTTGAAGGAGGTGAGTCTTGAGAGAGAGAGAGATGGATGTGCAGTAAACATGTACTTTAGTTTGGAAGACTCCTAAATGTTCTCCAGAGTCCAATATCTTGGCTTAATTTATTGGCTCGTGTGCCCAGAGAGACTGCATGAGATATAATGCAAATATAATTAAAGAAGGTCAGTGATATCTTGCTTCTGAGTCCCTGGAGGGAGACCACGGTAGTGCTGGGAGCAGGGCTGGTGAGGCCCGGGAATGGGGCTCCACTCAGGGACCCTCATGGGAGGAAAAGCTCCATTAAAACATTCAACTGCACAGAGTGGGGTCAGGAGCCAGTGTGGGAATGGTTGGTGTAGGTTACCAGCCCCTGGGTATGTGGTACTTGGGAATGTGAAATTGCGTGGGGATATTGATGGGGAAAGATCCACCTAATTATTACTAAGGACAGGATTGTATGTCATAATGAGTTGCAAGTTTTGTAATCCAATAGATCTGGGTTTATCTTGGCTTTACCACCATTAACTGAAGACTTCAGACAATAGAAATCCTTCTGGGATGATTTGCTCAGTTGTAAAAAGGGGATTATCTATCTACCTATCTATCCATTCACATCCATCTGTCGTGTATTGAATGCTATTCCACCCTTCCCCTCAGATTCACATGTTGAGGTATTAAGCCCTCATACATAAGAATGTGACTGTATTTGGACACAGCATCTTTAATGAGATAATTAAATTAGAATGAGATGATTATGATGGACCCTAATCCAATATGACTGGTGTCCTTACACGAATTTGGACAAAGACAAATACAGAGGGAAAATGACACAGAGAGGACAGCCATCAACAAACCGAAAAGAGAAGACTAGGATAGATGTTTTTGCTCATGGCCCTCTAAAGGAACCAACTCTACAACTACCTTGATCTCCCGAAATGTGAGAAAATAATTTTTTTTTAAGCCACCCCATCTGTGGTACTTTATTATGACAGCCCCTGAAAACTAATCCACACAGCTATTGTGAAGATTGAAAACACTAATTTATAAAATATACTAAAGATTATACAAATATTCATTATATGGCAGCTATAATTATTGTTCACAGATAACAATACAGCTGGGACTACTTTATGTAAAGACAAACCCTAACTCACGTGCATTATTCCATTATTAAGAATATCAACATTAACTAATTTCTTTGGTTAAATGAATGTTAGAGGACCCTTTGCTTCCATTCTGATGCTAAGATCTTTTAAACATGCATCTTTCCTTACATTGATTAAAACTGAACATTCAAACTTTTAATTTGTAGGCTCAAGTGCTTCTCTTTAATTGCAAGAGATTGAAACTAAGTGTATACTGTTTCTCAGAAAAAGTTTTGTTTTATTTTTAATGTCAATTATGTCATTATTTTCCAATGATTTGCTCCCACCCCCAACAATGGAGTGCTGAAAATTCATTTAAATTTCAGATTCTAAACAAGTGGACAAATTCTATGTGTTGGTGTTCTTTATGAACACATTCTATAAAACGTAGTCTTATGTAACGGTTCTATACTGTAAAAACTCAAACTTGTTTCTGGAACTTTAATTATAATTTAAAAATATGCAAATCACTATCATTGTCTCTATTTAGTTATGAACCAGCTGCTTCTAAACAATTAAAAAACAGATAATGTAAATGTAATTAGTTAGAAGAAATACCGTGCTACAAACAGAAAATAAGAAACTGAATTCTATTTACAATATTCCAGATTCTGCTTTTCTGTTGAGTTTATGGAAGCTGGTACCAAGAAATAAATTGTACTTTATCATTGCTCTTTTCTAACATCTCTACTATTTGCTAAGAGCAAAATTTATTTATCTTCTTTCTCTCCCTTGCAGAGAAGGTTATAATCCAAAGAGAAAATTATCTTTATTTGTTCTAATCTATTCAAGGAAATGCTGTACTTGGAAGTTCAAGTAAAGTGAAGAAGAACTACTAGCAGAAGATACGACTCACTCTCAGGAGAAGAAATGAAGAATCAGTAGACCACACCTCTAATGATTGTGGTAAATTATAATGCCACTCCTCCCATAAGGAGTTGGGGGCCTAGTGCCCTACCCCATGGATCTGGGCTGTACTGGGTTATACTTTCATCTATCTTTGGTCAATAAAATGTGGGTAAACAAATGTGATTCCAAGAGAGAATTCGAGAGGACTAACTTTCTTATAGCATTTCTCTGAGATTTCCTTGTAAAAAAACACAGTCTAGTCACCTTGCAGATAACAGACCACATGAAAAGAGACCCAGTTGACAGCATTAACTATCAGACACATGGGTGAGGTCATCTTAGACTATCTGGCTCCATTCCCAGGCAAGACTAGGATAAGAACAAAGTAGCCAAATCTGGCCCAAATTTCTGATCTGCAGAACTAAAAGTCAGTAAAAGGGATGTAAGTCACTAAGTTTTGGGTTCTTTGTTACACAGCAGTAGCTAAAAGATATAAAAGCACATAGGTCATAGAAAAACATTTAAAAAAATCTAGCACTCTGTTATGATAAAAACACTTAATAAATTAGGACTAGAATAGAATTTCCTCAACTGGATAAAGAATATCTATGAAAAACCCATAACAAATATCACATTTAATGATGAAAAACCAAATTCTTTCCCTCCAAACTCAAGGCCGTGAACAAGACAAGGATGTCCACTTTCATTACTTCTGTTCAACATCCTACTAGAGATTCCAGTTAGGACAATTAAGGAAATAAAAGAAATAGAAGACACCCATATTGGAAAGGAAGAAATAAGATGTTTTGTTTGCAGATGAAATAATCTTTTGTATAGAAAATCCAAAGGGATCCACTAAAAAATTATTAGAACTAATAAGTCTCTTATTTTGTTGTGTATCGCTAACCAGAATTCTGAAGACTGGGTAATTTATAAAGAAAAGAAACTTATTTCTCATAGTCCTGGAGGCTTGAAAGTCCAAGGTTGAAGGGCTAAATTTGGTGAGAGTCTTCTTGCTGTGTCATATCATGGTGGAAGGCATCACACAGCAAGAGAGTAGAGTATGCAGATTCAGTTTTCTCTTCTTCTTCTGTAAAGCCATTGATTCCATCGTGGGGGCCCCCACTCTCATGATCTCATCTAACTTTATCTCCTAAAGGTCCCACTTCCAAATATCATCAACATATGAATTTGGGGATTAAGATTTCAATGCATGAACTTTTGGTGGACATAATTAAACCATACCAATGAGGTAACAAGGATACAAGAAACCATTGTGTTTCTACACATTTGCAATGAATAATCAGAAAACAAAATTAAGAAAGCAATTCCATTTACAACAGCATTAACAAGAATACTGACAAATACATTTAACAAAAGAAAAGCAAGACTTGTATAATGAAAGCAAAACACCGATGCAAGAAATTAAAGACCCAAGTAAATAGAAAGATATTCATAGATAAGAAGACAGTAATGTTAAGCTTGATCTGTAGATTCAACACAATCCTTACAATCCTTATCAAAATCATAGCTGACTTTTCCTTCTTGCAGAAATTAACAAGCTGATCCTAAAATTCATATAGAAAGTTGAAAACCCAGAAGAACTAAAACAATTTTGAAAAAGAACAAAATAGGAGGATTCACACTTTCAGATTTTAAAACTTACTATAAACCTACAGTAATCAAGACAAGAGTGTTACTAGCATAATGATAGACATACAGACAAATGGAATAGAATTGAGAAGCCCAGAAGCCCTTATGTTAATGCTTAACTGATTTTCAATAACAGTGCCAAGGCAATTAAATGGAGAAAGAACAGTCTTTCTGAGAAATGGTACTGGACCAAATGGATATTCATATCCAAAAAAAAGAAACTGGAGCCCTACCTCACTCCATAGACAAAAGTAAACTAAAAATGGTTGATTGAGGTGCTAAAACTATACAACTCCTAGAAAAAAAATCACAGGAGCAAATCTTTATGGTCTTGAATTTAGGCAATGATTTCTTTGGCACAAAAATAAAGAACACAAATGAGAAAAGAAAAAAACAGATAAATTAGGATTTATTAAAACAGATAAATTGGGATTTATCAAAACTATGAACATTTGTGCTTCATATGATATCATCAAGAAATTAAAAGGAAGACTGGCTATAGCTCAATGTTAGGGTAATTGCCAAGCATGTGTGAGGCCCTGGGTTCGATTCTCAGTACCACACACACAGAATTAATATCCATTTATTAATAGATAAAATAAAGAATAAAACACCTGATTCAAAACAAACAAAATAAAGACCATGATGACATAACACTTTATACCCACTAGTATGGCTATACTAAAGAAGACAAACAATAAATTTTAGGAAGAATGTGGAAAAATTGGAACCATCATATATTGCTGGTGGGAATGTAAAATGGTTCTACCATTTTGGAAAACAATTTGACACTGACACAAAGTGTTAAAGATAGAGTTATTGCATAGGACACAACAATTCTATTCCAAGGTATACAAAGGAGAAATGAAAATGTTTGTCCAGACCAAAATCTCTACAAGAATGTTCAAAATAGTAGGATTCATAATAGCCAGAACATAGAAACAACCCATATTTCCATCAAAAATTGTGAACTGCAGTAGAGTTGAAAAAAGAATAAAGTAAATTCTAGAATGCCCTCACCTCAATTCACAAGTAGTTAATTATCATATGCAAGAAAATATTATATATATTGATAAAATATTTTCTGAGACATGATCCGTATTCAAATTTTTACAGTTACACCTTTCCCCCAATGACTTCTTCTGTTCACTTAAGATTCTATTAGGGATCTTGTGTTATATTTGATAATGCTAAATTTGCTCTGCTGGTGTGTATCACACCATTGTTAATGTACCATTTTTCTGTGTGTAATTAATATGTGGACCAGTACTTTGAGACCATGTAAATAACCTGTTCCCAACAACTTTGACCCGGTGGTTTTATTATGCATTGATGATCCTTATCTGAATAAATTATTATTATATATATGGTTTCAAAATGATGATTTTTCTAATTCTGTTATTTTTCTACATTTATTAGCTAACTTTCTTCTATAAAAAAGGAGCTCACCACCTGTGTCTCCTGTCCCTGTTTTTTGTGTTTATTTTACTTTTTTTTAATTTATTTTTTTATTGTAAACAAATGGGATACATGTTGTTTCTCTGTTTGTACATGGCGTAAAGGCATACCATTTGTGTAATCATAAATTTACATAGGGTAATGTTGTTTGATTCATTCTGTTATTTTTTTCCCTTCCCCCCACCCCTCCCACCCCTCTTTTCCCTCTATACAGTCATTCCTTCCTCCATTCTTGCCCCCCTCCCTAACCCTAACTCTAACCCTAACACTAACCTCTCCCACCCCCCATTATGGGTCATCATCCATTTATTAGCGATATCGTTCGTCCTTTGGTTTTTTGAGATTGGCTTATCTCACTTAGCATGATATTCTCCAATTTCATCCATTTGCCTGCAAATGCCATAATTTTATCATTCTTTATGGCTGAGTAATATTCCATTGTATATATATACCACAGTTTCTTTATCCATTCATCAATTGAAGGACATCTAGGTTGGTTCCACAATCTGGCTATTGTGAACTGAGCAGCTATGAACATTGATGTGGCTGTATCTCTGTAATATGCTGATTTTAAGTCCTTTGGGTATAGGCCAAGGAGTGGGATAGCTGGGTCAAATGGTGGTTCCATTCCAAGTTTTCTAAGGAGTCTCCACACTGCTTTCGAGAGTGGCTGCACTAGTTTGCAGCCCCACCAGCAATGTAAGAGTGTACCTTTCTCCCCACATCCTCGCCAACACCTGTTGTTGCTTGTATTCTTGATAATCGCCATTCTAATTGGGGTGAGATGGAATCTTAGGATGGTTTTGATTTGCATTTCTCTTATTACTAGAGATGTTGAACATTTTTCCATATGTTTGTTGATTGCTTGTAGATCTTCTTCTGTGAAGTGTCTATTCATTTCCTTAGCCCATTTGTCGACTGGGTTATTTGTATTCTTGGTGTAGAGTTTTTTGAGTTCTTTATAGATTCTGGAGATTAGTGCTCTATCTGAAGTATGATTGGCAAAGATTTTCTCCCACTCTGTAGGCTCTTTCTTTGCATTGCTGATAGTTTCCTTTGCTGAGAGAAAACTTTTTAGTTTGAATCTATCCCAGTTATTGATTCTTGTTTTTATTTCTTGTGCTATGGGAGTCCTGTTGAGGAAGTCTGGTCCTAAGCCAACATGTTGAAGCTCTGGACCTACTTTTTCTTCTATAAGATGCAAGGTCTCTGGTCTGATTCCGAGGTCCTTAATCCATTTTGAGTTTAGTTTTGTGCATGGTGAGAGATATGGGTTTAGTTTCATTCTGTGTGTTTATTTTACTTTTGACTTGATTTTTAAATTCAGTGTGTAGAATTGGTTGCTGTCATTGTTTTTTGATGATCAGATTGACCCACGTGTCCACTGGGAGCCCTATGAAGCCAGCTTGTGAGTACTCAGGACATGCTTCCATGAGTCTTCAAGGTCTTTCCTGCTTTTGGTCAAAAAAGATGTTTCCATCTCACTTTGGACTTTCCTAGCCAGAATTGGAATTTGCCAACTTGCTGGGCAAAGTTTTTGAAGTCGGGTATGAAATAGAGTCTTTGTACCTTTTCTCATGAAACCCTGGAAGTCCTCTCACATAATTTCGTAGAGATCTTACTCATGCTTTTTATGTCTGTATGTACTTCACTGTTTGGATATGTCATGGTTTCTTCAACCATTCTCTGCATGGACAATTATGGAACACTTTACTATTTCAAATGGTACCACCATGAATGACCCTGTGTTTGTTGCTTTATATGCTCAAAATGAAAATGTATTTTAATTTCATTAAGATATGTTCAAATTCTCCAAAGAAGCTGAGTCATTGTGCACACACCCTTCAGGGGTAGAAGCAGGCATGCTGCCCTACAGCCTTGCCAATGGCAAGTACTGTCAAGTATTCGAATTTTTGCCAGTCAGATAGATGACAAAGGGTATCTCTGGGTGGTTTTTTCTTTCTTTCTTTTTTAAATATATTTTTAAATGGTATTTTTTTATACTTTTATTTGTTTATTTATATGTGGAGCTGAGGATCAAACCCAGTGCCTCACACATGCTAGACAAGTGCTCTACCATTGAGCCACAAACCCAGCCCTCTCAGGGTGATTTTCATTTGTATTTATCTTCATGAGAGTGAATTGTGTGTGTGTGTGTGTGTGTGTGTGTGTGTGTGTGTTTGTAAACTCTGCCTTTGTCCAGTTTTCTGTTGGGCTATTGGTCTTTTTTTTTTTTTTTTTTCCCTTGACTTTTCAGAGTTCTTTAAGTTAGAAAGATTTGTCCTTTACTGACCTATCTATTGCCAAAACCTTCTCAGCTTGTTACATGCCTATTGACTTTGCTTATGATGTGTGCGTGTGTGTGTGTGTGTGTGTGTGTGTGTGAAGTTTTCCAAAAATTTTTCGATTTTATGTATTTAAATAGGATCAATCATTTTTAAAAAATTGAGTCATGGATGTAGAGACCGTCCTCATATCCAGTAGATAAAGAAAATCACCTTGTTCTCAAAGGCATAACCCCTTCTCTCTTGAGTTTGCTTGAATTTCTTATTAGATACAATTTTTTAAAAGTTTTTTTCCTTCTTCCTTATACAATAAAAAAGAAGTATTGTGGGGGGGGGCGGGGGCGGGGCGGGGGGAATGGCAGGATCAGTTTGCCTATCAGATTCCACTGTTAGTATTTTCAATAACAAAACATGGAATAAAGGCATTAAACTGCTACCCAAAGCAACAGTTCACCACGCCCATTTCATTCCTTTGGGTATATGAGAGAGTTTTTTTGTTTGTTTGTGGTTTTTTTTTTTTTTTTTTGTATGTTTTATCCTTTATCCATCTTAAAGATAAGACTTAAAGCAGAAATTTTGTTTTGTCCTAGGTCATAAAAGCACCAAACAACTGCATATTGAGTATATGCCGTTTACCAAGTATAATGTGAAACTCGCTTATTTTTGATGCACAACATCTCTGGGAGCTGTATTGTTTTCTTTAATTTACACATAGTGAAAATAAGTGTTAGACAGGCTAAATAGTTTTTGTATGGTCTAGATTTGAACCTAACTCTTTACTTTGCTTTGAGATAAATAAGTTTCATAATTGATTATTTATATGATTTTTTTTGGTGTATAATATCTATCCCCACCCCTAGAAGTTTTGAGCTCCATAATGAGCAAAGGAATTAATCCATTGCTTCCTACCACAGTGTCCCAGAGAAATAATAATATATAAGTAGTAAAAGAAACATTTGTATAGCCAATACTACAGGCCATTCCAGATTGATTTTTTTTTAAATGGATAATAAGTGAAAGAGGAAAGACAACATTTCTCTAGCTCTTGTCCTATTAAGTTTTCAAGACTACCATGTTTATACCAAGTTGATGCTTCAGGATCATCATGAAACATCTGCCATTTATTTCCAAGTTTCCATCAAAGATTCTATAGTTCAGGACACTGATGTTAGTGTCAATGCCCCTGCCAAGGCCCAGGGGCAAAACTACTCACACTGTGTCTTCTCTAAACCACATGTAGGTTATGTGGGAGATTTGGAGCAAGGAACAAAGAATAGTTTCTTCCCTATAAAGTTGAAAGATCATTAGGAGCTGGAGAGGAGGGAATAAAAATATGAGCTATACTTAGTCATAAAATCTGAATTGCAATGGTTGGCATTAGATTTAGTCTTTTGATAAGGTGCTTTTTCCAGGAAACCTATGTATTGAGCACTACACTATTTTAGCCACAAACTCCCTCCTTTCTTGTAGTTTAAAATCTGGAGATGCAAAATAAGCAGGCTTAATACGTAAGTAAGCTATAGAGTATAAATAAACAAGGTAAAAAGTTGCTATGGAAAACAACAACAACAACAACAAAAAAGCAGGGTAAGATGGATCAGTGGTGTGGGGATGAGGGAAGCTCAGTATATCAGGTAGTTCTCACTGGCAAGGTGGCGTTTGTATGGGAATGTAAAGGAACCAAGGGACATAGCCATGTGCATATCCTAGGGAAAAGTATTGTAGACAGAAGTAACTGTAAGTGTAAAACCCTGCCTTCCATGTTTATAAGAGAGGAGGAAGTCAGTGCAAGGGTTGCAGAGTGAGTGAGGGGAGAGGAGTCAGATCTACGGTCTGAGAGGCCATGGGTCAGGTTGGGGGGAAACTTGGGACCAAGGTAAAGGTGTTTATTTTGAATAAAATGGGACAGGAGCCTTTGAAAATTATTTATTTATTTATTTATTTATTTATTTATTTATTTATTTATTTATACCAGGGATTGAACTCAGGGGTACTTGAACACTCAGCCACATCCCCAGCCCTATTTTGTATTTTATTTAGAGACAGTGTCTCACTGAGTTGCTTAGCACCTCACTTTTGCTGAGGCTGGCTTTAAACTTGTGATCCTCCTGCCTCAGCCTCTTGAACTACTGGGATTACAGGCATGCGCAACCGTGCTTGACCTTTGACAAGTTTTGAGTAGAGGATTGACGTGAGCTGACATGTTTTAACAGGATCATTTGGTTTGCTGGTTGAATATAGATGGTTGGAAGGAAGGAGAGAAACATGGATACGAATTAGGAGCCTGTCACAGTGCCAAGTCAGCTTTTGCTATGTGGCAAACTACCTCAAACTTAGCTGCTTTAAAATAACAATCCTTTGTTCACCTTCCTGTGGACGGGCGGTTTGGACTGCGTTTGGCTGTAATGACTTGTATTTGTTGCACATGGTTTTGTCTGGGTCTATTTCCAGGACGAGGACCTCAACTGGGATGGTTCTCTCTCTCCAGGTGGTCTCTCATGGTAACAGAGGCTAGCCCATGCTCACCCACGTGGTAGCAGCATTCTAACTGGTAAAGCGGAGGCCCCAGTGCCTGTGCTCAGAATTTTTGCAACATCACTTCCATCTCATTCTCTTAGTCAAAGCAAATCACAAGTCCAAATTGCCTTCAAGGTATAGGTAAAGAGACTCCACCTTTAGAAGAAAGAAGTCAGTAATTTGTGGCCATTTTAAACCTGCTGTTCAGTAATTCAGGCAAGAGATTAGGATAGTTTGGAGCAGCAGGATCTCTAGGGAAGTGGTAAGAATTAGTTGAGTTCTAGATATAATTTGAAGGTAAAATCAACAGGATTTCTGGTCAGATCTCATATGTAGTATTAGAGAAAATGGAATTGAGATGATTCTAGGATTTTTGGCCTGATTACCTGGAAGGATGAAGGGAATTGGTGTCATATGAGATTAGCAGCTGATAGTCCCCCGGATTATATTTTGATCCACATACCTGTGAAGCTGCACGCTGCAGCCCTTCCCCAGGGGTGAGCCCCCCTGCTGAGTTCACCATAGCCAGCCAAAGCTACCTGGAATACAACCTCCTCATGGGCCGTTAGATCCTAAGAGAATTACAGCCCTGCACTGAGCATGGTCAGGTACTGCTGCCAAATCTCCAATCAGGTAAGGCTTCCTCCAATAGGAAGAATGAGTGTTAAGAAAGAGGCTGGGAGGCTGCGAGCCACAGAGCAGGGAATGATAGCTCCTTCCTATTGGGCTGGGTCATGTGACCACTCAGGGCCGTTTTATGATCCTGTGTATCCCATCAGTCCCCTTCTCCCCCCTCCTGCCCCCTCCCCGCAGCTGGTGCTGCTTGCTGATGCATAAACTACAATCAGATCATTTTATGCTTATACTGTCTTAGAGATTTTTATGAAATAGTTATTTAATGTGCTTTCATCCCTAAGATAAATGATTCCACCCAGAAAACATGTTCTCACTAGCTTCTTCTACCAAATAGCACTACATTAATCAAAATAGTAATGGTTTCAACACTTTGGATTTTATTCCCATGTATAAAAGAAGGCTAGAAGTCATTCACCGAGCACCCCTAACTTCTGTTGTTCCAAGCGTTTGAAGTTTGGCTACCAAAGTTTTAGCCATCATATCTATGTCCAGGCATCAGGACCGAAAAAGAGCAAGAGAAGGTCTTTTCCCTTAGTAAGGACACTCCCTGAAAAGAGTACATAAAACTTCTTGCATCTCTGACCAAAAATTTGTTACATCACCACCATTATATGCAAGAAAGACTAGAAACAGTGGTCGGAGCTGGTACAATGGTTCCAACAAAACACTAGGGTGCCGTTATTAAGGAAGAACAAGGTATTGAGTGGCAAATAGCAATCTCTGTCATATCCCCTTAATCAGAAGGGGACATAGGTCTTAAAGAAAGATTACAGATGAATACCCCATAGGACCTTAGCTTAATGCTGGTTTCTTGGATAAGATGCAATAGTATTTTCTGTTAGGTTGGTAGGTGGTGGTAAAATATTTCTTAACCTACTACACTAATAATAATTCTTAATAATTTAATTTAATCATCACTCTATTTTAGCATGGTTGAAAGGCTGGGCCCTGGGTCTGAAAGACCTGAGTTTGCCACAACTTGCTATGGGTATCAGGTAGCACATATTAAAGAGTTTAATAAATAGGTAACAAACAGTTAATGCCACCACCTTCCTCTCTTCCTCTCTCCCCTTCATCCTCTCTCCCTCTGTCAAGATTCTGAGTGCCTGCAGAGAGACCTCCTTGAGATGGACAGCTTCACAATTACTTTTCAATGCTAACTGTGTCTGGCTAAATCCAAAAGGATATTAAGCGTGCCTGGGGGACCATTTGCTGACTTGTGCACATAATCTGGTTGAGGTTGCCTAGGTCTAGAGTTTTAAGTAGGACAACTCTTACGTGAGGACGGAGGTTCAGTAATAGCTTAGAAAAAAAATGCCCTCACTTCTAGCTCTGGACCTAAGGGGCTGTCTTTTTAAAAAAGTAAATGTACCAGGCTTCTGGCTAGGGAGATTGTAGGAAGAGACTCAAGAGTGGTTTGGGTTGCCTGTGCCCTCGATTTTATAAAAAGGGCACATGGTTTCAGAGGCAGACCTCTGAAAGGCTCTACATCTGAAAGGAAGGCTCTACATCCTCTTCAGCACCGGGCAATTCCCATCTCAGCTGTATCTTTGGAAGTTGTTGCCTGAATCATGTAAACCACTGACAACAAAGAGCAGAAGGGAAGCAGTTTTGTAAAACATCTGTATAGTGTCCACTTCAAGTAGTAGTCGGGGGCGGTGGGGAAAATTAACAGTTGTTTTGACAGCCTGAGTCTTTAAGAGGAGGCACTAAAAAGTACTTTCCACATGGTTAAATACAATTCCTCCTCCTGGTTCAGAGTTAAGTTGTAACAATGGTTCATTACTATATACAGGCTACTTTATCTTGACGGTGCCTTGGTAGCTCACATGGGAGGATATTAATCACAGAGGCCTTTTGAGGGTTGGGTTGAAGGATTTTTTTTAATAGGTTTGACATTTAAATGATGAGAGTACCCATTAAAATGTTGACAGCCTCATCACATACGAGGGATATTTATTAGCTCTGGGAATTTTGGGGATTAAACATAGGAGTGATTTTGTGGATTACCTCTTTACCAGATCCTTTTATATGGGGAATGGGGTCTTTGCTCACTGGGAGGTAAAGGCAGGAAAAGAGAATGGTCTAGTGGGTTTAGAGTAGGACTGCTTGGTTCAAGCCCTACCTTGCAAAGCAGAGTGACCTGGGTAAGTGTGAAGGGTCCTCTAAGATTCACGAGAAGCAATTTTGGGTGTCAGGCATTGACTCAGTTGTCTCGCTGTGCTGTGTTGTTTAATTCTCATGCTGACTCCATGAGGTGTCCTCTGTTCTCTTTGTATTCACATGGAATGCTTACACCTTGAAAGTTATAAAAGGCTGTGTAAGACTAAGAAATTACTATTTATAACTTTTATGAGTTATTAAAGGCTGCGTAAACCTGAGAAATTTTTTTAAATTTTTTTATTTTTGTGATGCTGGGGATTGAATCCAGGGCCTTGTGCTTGCAAGGCAAGCACTCTACCAACTGAGCTATATCCCCAGCCCCAACCTAAGAAATTACTCTTGTCTTCATTCAACAGAAAGAGACCCCACAGTTCACAATGTGCCACAGAGATTCAAAAGGTCAGAGATGGTTGAGAGGGGAAAGGTTTCTGCAATAAGAGAAAAATAGTCTTAGTGTTATAAAAAAAAAAGTCAAGGAAATAAAATCCCATGTAACGAGAAAGGGAGTTTGAATCTGTGCAAAGCTTGCTTGCTGATGCATAAACTACAATCAGATCATTTTATGCTTATACTGCCTTAGAGATTTTTATGAAATAGGTATTTAATGTACTTTCATTCCTAAGACAAATGATTCCACCCAGAAATGACATGATATTATGAATGATGATATGACAGGCAATTGGATTGGCTGACTCAACTCCATTTTGAGACATGCTCCTCTTTGTCTGTTTCTGTCCTAGAGATCAGTTCAGGGCTTGCAAATTCCACCCTATGAAGCAATGGGGAATGTAGCACAGCAACCTCCCACATAGTAGCTTGGACTCAGGTTATTAGCTCCTGGAGGGCTGCAGGGGTCTGCCAACCTGTCCTGGTGACTTCCTCGCCACTTCCATCAGACAAATCCAGGGCTTGAGCACTTTTAAGAGTAAATGGGTCTGCTCTTAGACAAAGAAGAAGACCTACGTGCAGGGTCCAGAGAAGGATGTGAGATAGCACAACCATGACTTCATTGCCCCCAAATCACACTGAAAGGGTTCTCCCTCCCACAAGTTCTCATGGAAGCTGCTCCAGATTCTCTCCCACCTTCTCCTCTTTGTCATCTCCCAGCAACCTCCTTTCCCACTATCCCTTCCCTTGCTAAGACCTTTCTTCCCCCTAAATTGTGCAATCTCTGGGCCCAGTCTTCTTAAAAGAGGAGAGAGAAAATGGTCAATAATGTACTTATAACTTAATTTTTTCTATTACAATTCAAACAATACAGAAGTTCAAAATAAAATATTAACACTCGTTCCTGCCCTCTTGTCCCTCCATCTCATTCACCAGATGTAAAAGACTGTCTGTAAAAGGTGGCCTTGGAACCTTCCAAACTTTCCTCTATTTAAATGTTATCTTCAATTTCGAGCTTTGTATGTAGTTTGAGCAGAGATGGAAAAAAAAAAAAAACTGATCTTTCAGAATCTGTCAGCAGTGTGTGCCTGTTTTTCTAGGAAGAGACTGCTCTTTTGTTGGGAAAACAAAATGCTTTCATGGGCTTTTTGAAAATGCAGAGCCTAGTCTGCAGGGGAGAGGTGGAGACAAGGAAGCACTAGGAAGATTTGCCTGATGTCCTTTCTGGGTGGAGACTGGGATAACCCTGGCCCCCCCTAAGAATCTTTGGAAATATCAGGTAGGTCATTGGGACTGGGAGTCTACCATCCTGGAGGAGGAAGGTTTGAATTATTCTATCAAATTATTCTATTCGGATGCCAAAGAAGGCTAGGGAGGAGGGACAGTTGCAGTTCCTGCTCTGCACCCTAGCATTTCCCCTCACATTCTCTCTTAGACATCTTTCTCTGTCAGACCTTAAGAATGAGTTCATCAAAACTTTCTGGGACGAGTGAGTGAGGTGCCAGTCTAAAGCACAAGGGTACGGCTCATTCATTGATGAAAATAAGTGGATATCTGAGCAGATAAGTCAATTAACTTTGCTTCAAATGTAAAGGTCCCTGAAGGATCTGGAAGTGTATTTTAATGACCTTTCTAAGGCCAAGCGGAGAACACAGCAGTAGGCCCAGACTGAGCCTGTCTTCTCTTCGAGACTTTAATTTTCTCCTTTGAACAAAAGGACAATGAGGCATCTGATGGAACAGAACATGTTACATGGTTGTTAAATTAAATGTGAAAGGAAAAAGACTGAGGCTTTTAAAAGGAGTGCCCATCAACAAGAGGCCTCTGCAAAATTTTTGCCCAATCAATATGGGCTCTGTTTTGGGCTGTGAAAAGTCCCTCCAGAAGAAAGGCTTGAGGTTAACTGAGGTCTGTTGCTGGGCCCCATCTTGACACCTTTGGTTTGTTCTCTGGACTCTGCCCTTGGCGCAGTTTTCCCTTCCTTTTTATACCCCTTGTCTTCCTCTAAAGTCCCTGACTAAAAATTCGCCTATTGCCCTAATTCCTGAGACCCAATTACAATGAACAGATGGTTCAATTTGGAGTTGAAAGCCTGAGTTTGAGCTTGGGTTTTGCCATTTAAATGGCTATCTCTTTCATTTTCCCAGAGGAAGGCAGTAACAGATCCCTACAATCCTTGGAATGACAAAGGGTGGACATGCTTCATAAATTCTAAGGGGTTTAGCAATGCAAGGGAGCCGAGTGAACTTAAGCATTCAGATGCACAGCCTCTCTTACTGTGATTTTGACTTCATAGAAGGCTGCCTCTGGGCCTCAGAATAGGTACATAAGAATTGGTGCTTTGAAGATTCAGAAAAATGTTTAAATCTTCCCAGCTCCTGGATCTGGCAGGCTCCTGGGAGATCATCAAACTAGATGAGTTCTCCTAGCTCATTTTATGGGTGGGAAAATGGGGGCAGTAAGTGTCCCAAAGCAAAGCCCCAGTCCGCGTGGAGCCAGGTCTAAGTGACAGGTTACTTGATGCTCGGTTCTGTGCTCTTTCCTCCATTGGGCATGCTGGTTTCACCCTGTGGTTTCTGGTTCATCTTGCGGAGAAAGTGAGTAGTCCAGGCTATCTCTCCTTATAAACTTATATCTAAGGTAACTAATGTGCTGTCGTGGCTGGCCACCCAGCACCTACACGATGAGGTGCTTTCAAGGCATTTCTAATAGGTAAGGTATTTTCTTGGCAGAATGTTGGTTTCAGCTCACCTCCTGCCCCCATTAACTTGGGAGACAAGGTGGGAAAGGAGAGGCCTTGGCAAGACTGTGATAAAGAATGAGTTGGTCTTGGGGCCTTGTCCCAAGTGGTTTGCTTTCTCTGCAGTGCTGCTGCTTTCTCTTTCCTCCTCCATCCTCACTCCATTTGATTTTGCCTCGTCACCCGGAGACATCATTATGAGAAATTCCTATAGATTCAAACCTCTCGCAGCCCCTTCTCTTTGTGCAAAGGGGCAGTACCTCATCACCAGCTTCTATAGGGCTCTGCTTGGGAAGATAGTGCTCCAAACTCTGAGATGTTAAAGACAATGATGGTCCAATGTCTTTATTGTTCCATGTGATAACTTTGCATATAGCTCTGGTGAATTTTATTGATTGTAAAACAATATAATGGCAACAATAAATGAAAAAGCAAAAGTCCCGCCCACTGTCCCACCCTCTAACATGCCGACTGTTTCCATCCTTTGAGTTCCTTGCTGCTCTTTGTTCATATGCTGTGTGTTTGGCTGAGAAGTAACTCATAGTAGTACATTTACAATTCAGTCCTCTACTTTCATCTGGAACATTCTATTAGTTCACCATGTTACTGCCTAGATTTCAGAGTCATCATACTTAATCATAATATTTCATACCATTGGTCTATCACAATTTATTTAACCCCTCTCCCAGTTTTGTATGTGTGGATTAGTTCTGATTTTCCTTCATTAACAGAAATACTGCTTTGAAAAATGGATACTTTTGGTTCCTTTCTTCTTTTGAATTATTTTCACAGAATAGACTCAAAAGAACTGAATTAGTGAATCAAAGAATAAGAACAATTGTTGGGATGTGTAATTTTTTTTAAATTAAAAATTTTTTTAGCTAACACCTACCGGACTAGGCTCTGAATTCCTCCGGAGGAAAGTCGTAGAGTTTGCATTCAATAAATTCAATATCTGGTAGGAAAAATACCTGTTTTAATAATCACCCCCATTTGTTCAGGGTTGAATGTACATTATACTACCAGGTATTTGCATATTATATTTTTAACTTCTCATTGTCACCAAGGAGGAAAATAACAATTACCCTCCTATTTTGCTGATGAGAAAACTGAAGTTGAGAGAAGTGAAGTAGTTTGTCCAAGATCGTACAGCTGGTAAGAAGCCAAGCTGGGATTCAACCTGGGTTGAATTTAATCTGACTTTAATGTTCATGGACTTCCTGTTAGGCTACCCAGTCCCTCCTCCTACAGTGTAGATATTTACTAAACTCTTCCCCAAATGTGTAGTGTTGTAGTTTGTCAACAATATGAGTTGTATTTCACCTCTGCTCTGTCAGTGTAAGGTATGATTATCTGCCTACCCCAAATTGTAGATTTTTCAGATGTAAAAACATAAGTATTATTGAGCTTTTAAAGAGTAGCTTTCAAGGTCTTAACTGAAAGGATTAACAAATATGATGCTTCAGAGAGCACGGAAAGGCTCTCCCTCAAACAGTACCCTGGAAGCTGCTGATTATTCCCAGGGTTTGGCCTTGATAACAAGGGCAGAGCTGGCTCACATGGATTCTGCAACTGACTGTCCCAGATAATGTCATCTTCCCTAATATAAGGGGATTTTGTGGGATGTACTTAATCATGATGAGATTTCAATGGCTGTAAAGTTCTTTGGCTTATTGCACTGTTCCTGGGCATGTGAGCAGCATCATAAGGCATTTTGTTTTAAAATAATTTTTATTATACAGGGAATTCATATTTATTGTAGAAAAATTATGTAATCCAATAAACCAAAATTAGATAAAAGCAGTCATAATACTATCTCAGAGCTATATTGTCACTGTATTTATTTTATAGTATAAACCACACACACACACACACACACACACATACACACACACACATATGACTTCACCATACAAAATTTCCTGTGAATTTTCTGTGAACTGGATTCTGCATTCGATATACAGCATAAACATCTTTCCAAGTCAATAAAGATACTACTATAACATATCTCCAATGGCTACATGGTGCTTCATTGTGCCATAATATACTCAATAAATTCTCTGTTGTTGGATTTTGAGGTGGATTTCCTTCCTCAGCCTCAGTGCGGAAATGAACACTTTTACAGTTAAGTATCTTAGTCAGATTCTTAATAGATTTCTCGTGATAAATTCCTGAAGTTTCTGAGTCAGAAGGCATATGGTCTTTAAAAGGCTTTTGTCAGTATTTATAAATTATCTGCCACAAAGACTTTATCAGTTTATACTTCCCAAACTCTCAAACAACACTACATATAATAATTTATTTTTTTCCTGTCATTTTAGTAGGTATCTATATGATCTCATTTTATGTGGTGTTTCAATGGTTAAAATGAGATTGAACTGAAAAAATATGTTCAAGGGTGAAATGCATCTATTTTAGTATTATTATTATTTTAATTAGTGCTTTACAATTATACATAATAGTGGGATTCCTCAGACCATATTTGAACATGCACATAATGTACTTTTTGATCGATCTCATTCCCTATTACCTTTTTTCCCTCCCCTTCTCTCACTTCTGATCTGCTTTTCTACTTTACTGACCTCCCTTTTATTTTATTTTAATTTGCATTATAGTTAAATTATTATAAATAATAATTTAATATAATATTAATTATATATAATTATATATCATATTAACTATATATAATAATATATATTATATACAACCATAATATTATATATAATATATAATTAATATAATATGATATATAATTAATCTTATTCTATAATAATTAATAATAATATATAATTAATATTAACATAGAATTAATTATATAATATAGTAATAATTAATTATAATAAAATAATAATATATAAATATTATATTATAGTTAAATTATAGTTAAATTACAGTTAAATTATTTTAATTTGCATTATAGTTATATATAATCAGGATTCTTTGTGGTATATTCATATATGGACAAAGCATAAACTGGTAGGTGTCATTTCCTGGTACTTCCCAATGTCCTCCCCTCTTCCCTCCATCTCTGTCCCCTTTCTCTATTTTATTGGTCTCCCTGTATTTTTGTGAGATCTCTTTCAAAAATTTCTTTTCTTTTTTTCTCTCTAGATTCCACATGTGAGAGAAAATATTCAATCTTTGACTTTCTTGGCCTGGCTTATTTCACTTAGCATCATGTTCTCCCATTCATCCATTTACCAGAAAATGACATAATTTCATTCTTCTTAATGGCTGAATAAAACTTCATTGTGTATATATACTTCATTTTCTTTTACATTCATCTGTTGATGGGTAGCTTGGCTGGTTCCATAACTTGGCTATTGTGAATTGCACGGTTATACATTGGAATGCATGTGTCACTATAGTATGCTGATTTTAGTTCTTTTGGATGATTTTAACTACAAGTTAGACCAAATGCATTTTTGAACTTAACATGTTTAGTTACATTAGCTTCAATGAACCATGAGATATGGAAGCTTTGATTATAATAGGGTTCTTTATGAATATGGCAGCCAGGATGAGTAACTTGGAGAGAAAAAGTTACAGGAAGAGATTTTTCTAGAAGTAGGATTTTAATGTGCTGCTACAACTGGAATCAAATTACTGTTGAAAGAAAAAATGGTAAGAATCAAACTCTTGGGCTTAACCTGAAAGACCTTCAGTAGCTGTGAGTTTTGGAGTGCAACACAGCTATCGATTAATACACCTAAGAGGGCCAGGTGCTGGTGACCTATTCTGATACCATTTCTATTTGTTGGTGCTTAAATTCAGCAATCTGTTGCCAAATGTTACTTTCTTCTCAGGAGAGTCACACATTTTAATTAGGCAAGGAGGGAGTGGGATGTTCCATTGCCTGCCAGATGACACTTCTGGCTAAGAAAGGAAATCACTAAAAACATTAAAACCATTAAAATATAGCTGCCTTTGTTTCCTGAAATGAAATCTCTCAAGGAAGATTTTACATTTTTCTAATGCTTATTTTGGTAAACTTCTTTAGAATTGTGAAACAGAGCCGGGTGATCCTAGAGTTTATAGCCACACATGGCTGAATCATGTTAGCAGAAATTAGTGTTTTTAATGTTCAAGACTGAAAAATAACACCAAACCAATACTTGCTGTTGAAGTCAAATCTATGATCAATAAGTATAAATTAAAAGTCATACTTAAATCCTACTCTCAATAGTAGTTGTAGCTTCAAGATGTGCAACTTTAATACTTACTTTTTGACACACTTATTTATTCACTCAAAAGACAGTTTTTGGCATCCAGTTTATGCCCGAGGTCAGTAAGCAGTGAAGATAGTAAGATATGGTTGTAGTTCACAGGAAATTATATCTGGAGAAGAAAATCAGACAGACAGACCCAATAAAACAAGAAGCAAGTACTGAGAAAGAGAAATGAAATTTAAAGTGGGTCTTAAAGGGAAAATTTGCTGCATAAAAAAATGAACTTTATGTTGTTGGAGTCACTCTGAAAAGCAGTATGGAGATTCCTCAGAAAACTTGGAATGGACCCACCATTTGACCCAGCTATCCCACTCCTCGGTTTGTACCCAGAGGACTTAAAATCAGCATACTAAAGTAAAGCAGCCACATCAATGTTCATAGCTACTCAATTCACAATAGCTAGATTGTGGAACCAAACTAGATGCCCTTCAATAGATGAATGTATAAAGAAACTGTGGTATATATACACAATGGGATATTATTCAGTCATAAAGAAGAATAAAATTATGACATTTGCAGGTAAATGGATGGAGTTGGAGAATATCATGCTAAGTAATAAGCCAGTCCCAAAAAACCAAAGACTGAATGTTTTCTCTGATAAGTGGATGATGATTCATAATGAGGGGTGGGTGGTGAGTGTGTGTGTGGTAAGATAAGAATGGAGGAACTTTGGATGGTGTAGAGGGAAATGGGGTGGGAGAGGGCGGGGGCAGGAAAGATGGTGGAATGAGACAAACATCATTACCCTATGTACATGTATGATTGCATGAATGGTGTGAATCTACATTGTGTACAACCATAGAAACAAAAAGTTGTGCCCTATTTGTGTACAATGAATCAAAATGCAGTTTGTAAAATTAAAAAAAAAATTTTAAAAACCCCACGTAAATAAATTAATAAATAAATAAAATCAACTTTATGTTTTCTTTCCTGTATTATGAATTCCTAAGACTAAAACAAGTTAAAATATACGACTTAGATTCTGCTGTTAAAGGTGGTTACCTCTTCAGGGTGGGGTTGATATGAAGCGGAGGAGAGGAACTTCCCTTGCCTCATGCTTTCCAGTTCTTATCCTGACTCTAATCTACTACTTTCAGGAGCTCACGGGTGCTGGGGTCTAGTCTAATGGGGCAGTGAATATTAAGAGGTTTTATTTCTGAGCTTAGCATATAGGACTATAGGAAGCTCCTCCGTTTCCTAGTTTTGACCAGTTCAGTTATACCCCAATGTACGTCTATCTGGGTTGAAAAAAGCCAATTTTATAGAAAGTATCATTTAAGCCTTAAGAGGCAATTTCTTAGTATTCATGAAGACCAATTTGTATTCGCAAGCTTTGTAAGTTGCTGAATGCCCGGAAGCGGGAGTCATCATGCTATCGTCTCCATAGTTGTTTATTTGGTTTATCCTCCATGAAGATCTGCTCTCAGAGCCTCGATAGCTTTTAGTTTACGATAGTGATTGTCTTGTGGATAAATTTTTAAAAATACATTTTGTCTTTCTTATTTGCAATAAATATTAGGATTATAAGTATTTTTCATATTATATGTATGCCTTAGTCCATTTTCTGTTCCTGTAACAGAATACCACAAACTGGGGAATTTATAAAGAAAGGAGATTTATTTCCTGCCGTTCTGGAGTCTGGGAAGACCAAGATGGAAGGGCTGCATCTGGTGAAAACCATCCTGTTGCATCATAATGTAGTGGAAGACATCCAGAAAGCCAGCATGCATGCGAGTTTAAAGAATCTGAGGCACAACTTGATTAAGAAACAAATAGATTATGTTTGGGCTGATCGAAGTTGCAACTGGGGAAAACAGGATCAAGCAGATTTGAATGTGTGCTCTGGAGTCTTTTGACCTTGTTTCAAACAAGGTCAAAACCACAAACAGGGAGGGGGATTACCTCAGTCATTTGTCAAGAATATAGATTACTGTAGGCAGGATGGATGTCTTGAAAGAATAGGAGCACACACTTTAAAGAATATATATAAAGAATCCTAAAAGATAGGAGGGCGAAAGGACAAGAACAAAGGAATTCCTGAGAAAAGAAGGGAGTCAGGGGCCAGATGACCCTGGTGGCTCCAGATGGGACTGGATGGCTCTGCTCTTGTGAAAGCCATAGCTCTAACTCAACCACCACAGGGTGTGGAGAGGTCGGGCCCAGTAGATTGCAATGTATGCTGGGTCAGGAACAAGCATCTACATGGGGTCAAAAGTTCTCTGAGGTAGATGTGGATGAAATATGGTCTCCCAGGTCACCTAGGCCTGAAATTTTGAGGGTGCCTCAATCTGCTTTGCCCTTTGAATTCAATTTCTTCTACAAGAGAAAGAACACAAGAAAGTCCAAGAGTGAACTTGCTTTAATAACCAGGTCACTCCCACAAAAACCAAATCACTTCCATGAAAATAGCATTAATCTACTCATGAAGGTGGAGCCCTCATGACTTCATCCCCTCTTAGAGGTTCCACCGCCCAGTGTCATCACAGCGATAATTAAATCAACGTGAGTGTTGGAGGGAAAATCAAGCCATAACCAAATGATTCATATATTGGCTAAGTATGGACTACTCATTTCCGTGGTGATTGTTTTCAAAGTAGTTGCTACGAAGAGGTTCCACAGCTTTCAGTAGGTTCTCGAAGGGTTCAGTGATCTCTAGAAGGTTAAGGTGAATTTCAGTCTGATAGATGCAGGTAGCGGAAGGTTTTCTGAGGGGAAGGAGGCTTCTTAAAAGCTTTGTGATTGAACCAATATGGCACCCCTTTGCTCTTCCAGGTCAACTTTGGCTATGCTTTTGAAGAATCACTGTATACAGTCTCTGTTGCTGCTTACAAATCATTGCTCATATTTTATTTGATTAGGTTGAATGGTATGAAATTGCTGCTATTTGACCATTTTTTACTTACAAAAATCCAAATTGTTTACACCATACATAAAACCAAGGACTTAGTTTGAGCTCTTTCGGAAAGTAAAGTGGAAATTCCTCTTGAATGTGCTTGTGACTCATCATTTTTCAGGTCTGTGATACTAAACATTTGGCGTGGTTCAATCACAACAACAACTAATCCTCTCTGTTAAGGAGTCCAAAGACTGACACCTTAGGGCAGTACTCTAACCCTGTGCTTCAAGGCCATCTGGACTTAATGCTTGGGTTGAAAGCCAAGAGAAGATAATTATTTCAAGTTCAAGACTTACTGGCTGTGCCAACAGGAACATAACATGCAGGAGCTGGGAAATGCTCTGTCCACTTGACTTGACATAGTCTGGTCCCTACATGAGTACTCAGTATAGGTTTTAGCCCCATAATTTGACAGGTGAAGAGAAACAGGAGTGAAGACGAGAGATATGCAATGTCACTAATTAAGAGGCCAGAACATCAATCCTTTGAAAAAAGATAAAGGGCTTGAAGTTCTTTAGCCTGGAGAAGAGGAGGATTGGAAGTAATTTAATAGCTGTCTCTTATTTAAGGCACTGCTAGGATCACTGCCATGGTTCTCTCCCTCAGCAGAAGCCTAAGGGGAGGTGGACTCCAGCTGCAGGAAGGAATGGTGTCTTCCTCATGGTAACGAAGTAGGGAAGGTGCAAGGTGACATTTAAAGTCATCTCTTCCCAAAGAACTGTGTAGAGTCTTAGCATCGTATCTTCAACATCATAGCTTCATTTCATCTTTTATCTTTAAAAAAATTTTTTTGTAGTTGTAAATGGACAGAATGCCTTTATTTTATTTGCATATTTTCATATGGTGCTGAGGATTGAACTCAGTGCCTCACCCAGCTAGGCAAGCACTCTACCACTGAGCTACAACCCAGCCCTCATCTTTTATCTTTAGCCAGTAGGACCACGTGTCTAACAGGGACCCTTTAAGATTTAGGAACAAACTGAAGGTCAGGAGTTTGAAGAGTCAGAGGACTTTTATGTGGTCTTAGTTTTCAGATGCTTGAGCTAAAGTTAGTCCTGGTTTTGGATAAAATTGCATAAATTGTCTGGATCTTTTTTCACCTACAGTGGGAAGTTGAATCAGGGAAAATATACCATCAAAACATTTAAAAATTTATTGAGATGAAATCCATACAGCATAATATTAATCAATTGAGAATGAATGATCCTGTGAGATTAGTACATTCAGAATATTGTGCAGTCCCCACCTCTAGTTAGGTTCAAACGTTTTCATCATTCCAAAGCAAAACCCCTTACCCGTCTAGCAGTCTCTCCCCATCTTCCCCTTCCTCCAGCCCCTGCAACCACCAATCTGTATTCTGTCTCCACAGATATATCCCTAGGAGTGGAGCTGTGGTAATTTTCATGCTTAAGGTTTTGAGGAACCACCAAGCTGCCTTCCACTGTGGCAAAACCATTTATACTCTCTTCAGTAATATACGAGCGCTCTAATTTCTAATCATTTGTCGATACTTGTTCTTATCTGACTTTTTGATTCTCATCACCCTAGCGGTCATTAAGAAGTACTGCATATAACCAATAATGTGAGCCCCTACATGTGGCTATAGAACTTTGAAGGCCTTTGTCTATTTTTAAAAAAACTGAATTCTTTTATTTTTTAAATTGAACCCAGAGGTCCTCTACCACTGAGTTACACTCCCAGGCTTTTTTATATTTTTTATTTTGAGACAAGGTCTCACTAAGTTACTGAGGCTGGCTTCAAACTTTAAAAAAAAAAAAAAAAAAGCCTAATATTATCTTCTAAAAGTGGTGCAGGAGAATTAGATGATTATATATTACTATAAATTGAAATGCCACGACACCTCAAATTCCCATTTGTCAAATGACCAAATGATGGTAGCTCATGGAATCACCTTCAAGCCTGAAGGAAGCAGAGCCAATGTCATTTCACAGGCAAGGCCAGTTCCATAGCCACCTGCTGGAAAGATCCGGGCATAGAAGCAAAGAACCAACGTTTAGGCGAGGGAATAGTTCCACTGGGTACAGTGGCGGCTCAATGGGAGGCTGGCTAATCTCCAAGGTGTTGCTGGAAAAGGCTTCCCGGAGAAGAAGCTGCTTAAGCTAGGCTAATGGCTGGGCGTTGCCAGGGATACAAGGTGGGAGGGGGATGGAGAACCAGTGAAAATGTCCCTCAAACCCAGAGGAGGCTTGAATAGGGAGAGAAAGCTGTGCTTCTTCTCACTTACAGGAGATGGTAGGGAAGAAATTCCACCACACATTGGTCGAAACACTTGTCTGGCATCACGGTTGACAACAGGTACTCATTGAGCATGGGGCACCTTGGAACTGTATTCAGCATTGGCAAATGCAAGGATGGTTGACTTGTCCTTGTTTTTCTAACCATGGGAAAGCCCATTAACCGTCAGGAGCTGTAGCTTTCTCAGAAGCCTGTTGAAGAAATAGGCTGCTTTCAGAATTATTTCATTCCAGAAAGGTTATAGAAGTGTTTGACAACTTTGCAACTTATTAACTTTTATCTTTTACTTGCTTTAGCCAGTTTCCTGATGCCAGACCTCAGTGTATCCTGTTATCAAAGCCACTTGTGGGAAGGGTCAGGGTTGCTCACCAGCCCTACCTTCTTTGGTGTGGTGTGAGTTTCACTAATCCTGCTTCACGTGACAGCTGACGGGTTACTCCTGTCATGCCACACTCCTTTATATATCCCAGCAAATGTGTATAACATAGTCTGGAAGAAATTGTGAATAATAATAATAATAAAAATAAAAAAAAGTAATAATAGTAAACATGTGTTTACTAGGTGTCAGGCAATGTTCTAAACACATCACGTTTATCAACTCAGTTCTCCTAAACCTGTGTAGAAGGTATAATAGCCCTGTGGTGGTTCTTTGTTATCATCTTGACTAAATTGACAGATACCTAGACAATTGGTAATGTACACTTCTAGGTCTGTCTGTGAGGGTGTTTCCAGAGAAGGTTGCCATGTGGGCCAATACAGAGAGTAAGGAAGACCCACTTGAATATGGCTGACACAGTTCTATGGACTGGGGACTGCATGGAACAGAAGCAGAAGGGGACACCCATGCATGCACAAGGCTGCTCTTGAGTGGGTATGTTTTTTTGCTGCTGCCATCGTCATACTTCAGACTCCTCACTGTTTGAATTAAGACTCATGTCACTGAGTGTCCAGCTTCTTGGACTGAGCATGCTTCTGGTTTCTCTAGGTCTCCAGCTTACAGATGGCTATTGTAGGACTATCCAGCCTCTGATCATGTAAGCCAACCTAATAAGCCCTGTTTTAATCAGCTTTTTGCTGCTGTGATCAAAAGATCTGACAAAAGTAATTTTAAAGGAGGAAAAGTTTATTTTGGGGTGCACAGATTCAGGGGTTTTGATCCATAGACAGTCGACTCTATTACTTGGGGCTTAAGGTGAGGCTGAACATTAAGACAGAGAGTGTGGCAGATGGAAGCAGCTCGCATGATGATCAGAAAGCAGAAAGAGAGATTCCACTTGCCAGATACAAAATATATACTCCAAAGCCACATCCCCAATTTCCATCACCTCTAGCCACACTCTACCTGCCTTTAGTTAATCCCCATCAGGGATGAGATTTTGGGGGACACATCAAATCCAAACCATAACAATCCCCCTTTTGCAACTATACATGCATTCTATTGGTTCTGTTCCTCTGGAGAACTCTAATACAAGCTCCAATGGACAGTTGAGGAAACTGAGACAAAGAAGTTAAATAACTTGTCAACATCATGCAGCTCCTAGGGGACATGATGAACATTTGACCCCTGATCATCTTAATCCCAACCTTATACACCTCTTATCCCTGCTTGAACCTTGTGAATGTGTAATTTTTCCAGTAATTATTGCATGGGATACTATCATAGCAGATATATTTTCCTCCTCTCCCTGTACTCATGGAGACCTCCAGTGTGGAGTAGGCTGAGAACACCAAATTCAACTGTTGTAACTCTTACCTCAAGGTCACTGGAAATGTGAAATAATGAAAGGATCTTTATCCTCTTCACAAATGGTTTTTGAATCTCTTTACAGAGACACCCACATTGTTGAGAAGATATCACAATAAGCTTGCTTTGGGGAGGAATCTGGGCCTCCTGAGTGAGGCCGAGGGTGGACTGGCTCTTACAGTTCCAAAGAAGTAGTGAATGCATCATAGAGAGGAGCCGGGGCAAGTGGGGTAAGAGGGAGATTTTCAGTGAGATGCTGTGTCCTGTGCCGTGTACACACTTCCGTGACCTCCCCACGCAGTCTTCAGTGAATTCTAGTAACATATAAACAGACCAAAAGTAATGGGATTTTTAAATGTGAAAACCAATAAAGAAGGATAGTCATTGGTATAGCACCAAGACAGAACCAGATGACGTGGGCACAAGGAGGTAGAGATCTAGGCCCCAGCAGAAGGCAAAAGAAAAGGACATTGAATTTCTAGTTTTCTTTTTTTTTAAATTTTTTACATAAAATACTTTTATTTTAGACATGCAATAAAGCTCTTTCAGGATCTGCTAATTTACAGCAAGCAACTGTATACAGATAACAAGAGTAACAACTTGCTACTGATCAGCATATAGCATTCAAAGCAAACAGGCATGAGAAAATGCATATTTGTGCAGCATTGAAACCATATGAACAATATATTGCAGGACAGGAGGAGGGATGGAGGGAAAAGCCGTATATGAAACATCAGAGTTCCCCAATGCTTTAAATGTAGTACATTATAGCAAGAATGGTAAGAATAGAAATAACAGATCTCTATACCTACCTAATACAAAGTTTGCTGGTAGGTCTTTCAGTGGTAAACAAGTTGAGTGTCTTCTGTAAGTATTGTGTAATGGCAACTTACTGAACTCAGCCTTAAAACTTCCTAGATATAAATAATGAATAATCTGGTACTTTTCCTTTTATAATAAATTATGCTTACAAGTTTTATTACAAGCATATACAGTACTGATCAATGTTAAAATTTTTTGTATTTAGAAGCATAAAACTATAGTTAATAAAGTATTAAATATTTATATAAACACAACATATTAGGAAACCTTTAACTAGGAAAATACAAACATTTAAGGGATCTCACTTTGGGATATTCTCTCTTGGAGCCTGATGGCTTCTGCATACTCTATGGCCCACTGGGTGCAGGTTGGGTGGGACAGTGCCTGGGTGACTCACTGTCCCCCAGCATAGCTGGTACAGGGCTTTGGCTGTCTGCACCAGGAAGCTCTGGACCTTGGAGCATGTCTTCAACCACCCATAGGAAACAATTATAACAGTTGCAATGCAGAAATATCCAAATCCTATGAACTTCAATGTAGTTGGAGTTGATATGCTGAACAGATATATAGATCTCTCTGGAAAACTGTGCAGCCACAGACTTCTCAGCATACAGTGAGGAATTCCTTCCTTCCCTGAAGTCTCTTATTGGTGCAGCAAGCATCAAAACAACTGCAAGAATATTCTGTAGTTGATCCATTTGAATCCTGAGACACAGCCAGGTGCATTGCATTCTAGGGGGAACCTCTTCCATGAGGAAGAACTCTAGGAGGATGGAAGTGGTGCAGTACTTTTGATCTCTGGGTCAGAGTGCAGTGTCTTGAAGAGTGCACATTTTTATTCCATAGGGATATTTGTGTCATTTATCCTTAGCACTGGTAATGACATGTTGACAACTTCACTTGCTGTATCTGAGTTCTTTCTGAGGTATGTGTGCTTTATTTCTACTGTGCTACAGGAGAACTTGGTAGTGAGTATTTCCCTCAAACAATAGCATCTGGCTCTCAGGAATGGGTCAGAACTTTTGCATAATCTTTTACTTCTGTTGAAACATAACTCTTTTGCTTTACATATTTTCCACAAACAAAAGTATTCCGTGTGATTTTGAGCTGCTCTGAATGGAAGAGAACCATTTGTCCTTTTGCTCTGGAGAACTTAAAGTGACCAGGTAATTCACTTTGGGCCAGTCCAAGACAAAGGATGTTACAGAACTGATGTTATCTTCTTTCATTTCATCCACAACAATCCACATATCTGTTAGTTTTATTTTTTTTTATTTTTATTTTTTCATTCAAGTTATTTCATCATTTTCTGGTGCTCAAAAACCAGGCCTGCTCCCTGGGTATCTTCAGCACCCCCACAGCAGAGCAACCAGGGACTACAGAAAGCGAGAGTGAATCCTAATGCCGAATCGAAATTCTAGTTTTCTGAGATAAAATAACATAAAGCTTACTTCCAAAGAAAAAGGCACACATTGAGCATGAAGTGAGATGATCAACAAAACTCCTGGCCTTCGCCTCACTGCACTCTTGGTGTGAAGTGGGGTCCTCCTGGGCCAGCTTGTGACATGTTACCCAAAAGGTCAGAATCTAAGTCCCTTCCCCAGTCACTGTCCCTCTCCTCCACGACACCTCATCTGTCCTAAAGCGTCCCTGCTCCAGAATGAAGGTCTCTTCCAGCTTCTCATTCCTGCCTACCATGGAGCTGCAGATGTGCCTCTTTCTTGGGGGTACCCCCTGGGTTGCTCTGCCTGCATCTGCCTCAGTGATAAGGCCATGGCTAAAACTGTAAGCTGGCCTGCTGCTTCAGGCCCCCTTCTGTGTGCACTGCAGTGACAAGGCGTGAGCTGGTGGCTCCTCCTCCCCCAGCTGGCAGCCCCGCCCAGCACCCAGGCTGGGCCAATCCTCCTGGAGGTGTCTGCAGCTCTCCCTGTGCTTCCTTCTAAGAGGGATAATCAGCTCTGCCCTGCAGTAATCTCTTCTGTGGTGGGGAGCCAACATATTGCCCACCTTCCAGGGTCTCCCCAATCCAGCTGGTTACTCTCCCAAATGAAAAGGAAAAAAAAAAAAAAAAAAAGCATTAGCAAAGGAATGTGTTTCAAATTATGTGTATTTATAAGTCTGCAAATTTATAACCTGATGTATAAGTTGAACATGTGGAAAACAAAATTAATACACTGAAAACACAGTATAATTACGAAAATAGGCAGTTTCCAAGATAATCACCCGCTCTCTAAGTTGAGGCAGGCAGCTGCAGCACCAAAACAGACAACAGACTCGGGACACGACTGGAGATGCTATTTATCCCCCAGTCCCACGTAGAGGTCCCTGCACTCCTTCCACACTAGCCACAGGTTTCTGAATAAGTGACCCTTTCAACATGCTCCTGATGGTTCAAAAGCCAGGCCTGTTGGAGGTGCAGGTCAGATATGCCCACACAGCTTCCTTGGGAGGCTGAATCCTTCAGCGTTTTTGAACCTGCCTTGAGAAATACCAAGGAAACGGCATTGTCAGGCTGAAAGATGAGATATGATTGTTACTGTGGCTATTTCTGCCCTACAAGTGAGGAGCAGCAGTTATAATAGCATATTCAACTTTGGCAAGGGTGACCTTTGAGAAGAAAGTCTCACCTGAATCAAATGCACCGCTAACACGGACATGAGGGCATCCTGGGAGTTGCTCTTGGGCAACGTGGCTCAGGCTGAGAAATTTCTCTTCTCTCCTTTCCCCCCGTCTCTGGCTTCTGTCCCTTTAATGCCTTTATCCTGTTTTCCTTACTTTGGTTTTTACCCAGTCTTCTTCACTCTGAATCCACAGATGTTATCGCGAGCATTCATCTTCCTGTAGGTAAGGTTCCCAGCACATAAACAGAATGGTTATTACAACAGGCGTGTACAGCACTCCAACAGAGAGGGAAGGAAAAATGAGAGCGAATTTGGGTCAAAAGCTGAGGCACCTGGGTTAAAAAGAAAAGCTAGAAAAATTTCTCTTCAGATTCTCTAAAAATGTTTGTAGAAAAAAAAATCAATAATAGGAGGCCAGATCTCATAAAGAATGAGAATTGCCAGGGCAAACGCATTGAACAGGACTTGGGGAAGACTGATGTGCAATTGTAAAGATTTTGATCAAGGTGACTATTGTATTAATTTGAACTTGTGGTAAAGAAATAAGTGAGTGACACAATAAAGTTAGAGGTGGGAAAGCTCTTCTGGTTGTTGAGGACACTGATCTGGGTTCTTTCTTCTAACCTGTTAGGGGTCAGTCAATCTCTGTTTTGCAGAGTCATGCATCTGGGATTTGACTTTTGAAGAAACCAGGAACTCTTCCAACAAGGGCCTCTCACTTCATGCCAGCAACAAAGGACACATGTCTCAATCACAAGGGTTCTAAGTATGGATTTTCCCCTGGCAAATCTCGAAGGCTGAGAGATTCTTCTGAATGTGTAGCAAGGGAAAGCAGTGATGTCAACAGCATGTTCTGGTCAGGCTGTCCTGTTGCAAGGAGCCAACTCATGCTACCTCAAGTTGTGGGGAATTTGCATCTAGGGAGAATTAGGGATCAGTCACATGTCCAAGCCTCATGGTCACTGAAGTAGGCTAAATTAGCCACTATCCAGTAGCACAAGTGACCAGAGGTCTTTCAGACTACACAGTCACTCAGGGATGTAAGGATGAAAGTAGTCAGTTTTCTGACCCTCACTGGGTGCTTTCCCAGTTTCGGGATTCTGAGCCAACATGGCAGCTAATTTTCCCAGAACCGAACATGAGAGAGAATGATTCTCAAGACAAAAATCCATAGTCTTTTTATAACCTCATCTCAGAAGTAACACATCATCACTTTTGACTTTTTTTTCTATTGATTATGGGAACTAACCCTGGCAAGTGGGCTATGTGGGTATGGTCTACAGAAACATGTGAATGAATGCCAGGAAGCAGAGATCACTGGGGGCCAATGTGGAGGCTGGCTACCACATCATCTCTGGAGGTACTAGATATTTTGTATTCAGTATACTTGTGATCTGGCAACTATTTCCATTCCTTTCGCTGCTTCTTCCTGTATCATAAGGGCTGCAAGACTGGGAACTGCATTTCTCAGACTCCCTTCCCTTTAAGGCTCTGGAGATGGGTCTAGATTTGGGCAATGAAGCGTTTGGGAGTCAGAAGGCAGTGGAGGCCATTCAGTGGTGGCTGACATAACAGGCTTCACTGGATGTGAGTTTTTCAGTGTCCCCAAACTCTGCATCCCACCATAGTCACTGGTTTTGGGGATCTGGGCAGCATGGGGTCAGCACTGACTTCAGCAGCGGCTGTCACAGCTTTCTGACCTCTCAACAGTTACAACAGCTTCTTGAACTTTGGACCTTAGCTTGTAGCCATAAGACCTAAACAGCCTGTTGACAGCCCCCTGAATTTACTTTTCCAGTTCTTTTAGCAGTTGTGAGTTCTCTGAATAAATTTCTTTGTGCTTGGATACTGAGAAAGGGTTCTGTTTTCCCAGTTTGGGAAAAGTAAGAGTAGGTTAGTAGTTGAATATAGGGTTAGACTTCCACTTCAAATTCCATCTCTATCAGTTATTTGTTGTGTAGCATAAAGCAAGTTACCTTAAGCTTTTAAGTCTTAGGTTTCACATAATTTTTAGTTCATAAAACTGAACTAAAAATAGCACTCATGTCATGGAGATTTTATGAAGATAATGCATAATAAACTTTTAGCATATAGCTGGCATGCAGCAAGTAAGCACTTACTAAATATGCATTATTATTATTACTTTAGCTACTGTTGACTGGCAGAGCAGTGACATCCCAGATCTCCAGAGTCCATGAGAGTGCGTCCAGGGAATACATGAGAAAAGCTCAAACCATCTGGCCTTTTGTCTTAAGTGGAGTATGGAGGTGGTCATTAAAATTGAGGAGGAATAAGTGTTGTGCTGGGAGTTAAGGGAAGATACTTAACAGTGTACTGCGGGTAGAGAACCAGGAAGAGCAGACATAAGGCCCGGTGAGGTCTGGGCCAGGCTGATGCTGCAGAAAGGTCCACTAGAGCCGGCCAGGTCTGACCCACTCGACAGATGTCCTCATGCTTCCATGTGCTTGGACTATTTAAAAACCAATATAAGTTTGGTTTACTGATGACTGGGAAACTCAGCAAGTTGTGGGCAAAGAAGGGCTTCTCCTGTTTGATTCAAAAGATTGTTCATCCCGTGATGCAGAGGGACGTGGATAGGTCTCACATACATAAATCCAAGAGTGAAAATAAACCACCTGATTCATTAGTGCAGAAATGACTCTAGCTGTCCTGTGAGCAAGTTGACCAGGGTGCCCTTCAAAGTCAACAGCAAGACTGGAGGTGTCTTCATCTCACCAAGCAAGGAAGGACAAGAACACTGCCTAGGGTCACAAAGACAGTTAACCAAAATCTCCTCACCCCTATTCTAGCACATTTTCTTTATCTTATACGTAGTAGAAGGATGACTGGGTTGAGAAGCAGGTGAATAGCTTATGTTTTGGTGAATCTTCGGTAACTGGGTTATTTGATAAAAGATGAAGGGGAAGATCTATTCTTCCCTTAATTTTATGTTGTGTTAGAGCACAAAGAAGCAAGAAAGGCAATTAAAAGCATTCAAAATGTCCACCATTTGCATTTTGTAGTGAAAGTTACAAAGTTCAAATAAAGATATTACTGTTATAATGAAAGGCACTAGAAATTCTTCACCTGAATCTAAATATTCCCAGGGATCCTGTGAGTCAACCTGAAGTTGTATATGCAACTGTGTTTATATGAGAATGAGAGCGTATAGCTTCCTATACATTCACGAGAGAATCCATAACCCAAGAAAAGTATCAGAAGCACTACTGTTGAATCCCACACCTCTTCAGCACTGGTTGGCTGGTTTATTCATTGATTAAGCAGACATTTATTGAGCCTACTTGACAACCTCAAAGGCATTTAAAGTTTAGCACATCTGAAATCTGCTTGGGGTCTTTCTACACAAAGCTGAGTCTTCTGGTGTTTGCTGTTTCAATGTGTCACACCAAGCCCAGCAATCCTCCCAGTGAGGAGCCAGGAGTCTTCCTTGGCATCCCCTCACCCCAGTCTATCAGAAAACCCTGTGGATTCTACCTCCTCAATCACTCTCATGTCCCATACGTGGCTCTTTCTTTACTGCCATGTCCCCAGCCCAGGGAGTCATCTGCCTTTCCTAACCCTCACCAAGTCCTGTGCGCCCACTCTGGGGTCCACATCGAAGTCAGTGATCTTTCAGAAATGAAAATCCAAGCATGGCACCAATCACCACCTCCCTCTCCTGGACCTTGCTGAAAACCTTCCTAAGGGTTTTCATAATGAATACACCTAGAACTTCTTTTCAAGGCTGAAGAGTAAAAGCTGCCTGCTCAGTCCTGCTTATGAGAGCTTTGGCTGTGGTAGAAGTGCTCTGCGGAAAGTCACACTGGCCTTCATTAAGCTTCTTAAACCCACCACGCTGTCTCCTGATGTACGGCACTTGCACACACTGTTCTCCTGTCCGAGGCTCTTTTCCTCCCTTTTGCCTGGGGCACCCTCACTTTCCCTGCACATTTCAGCTCTCGCATCACCTCCTCAAAAGACCCATCCCGGCTTCCTCTCCAGACCAGGTGCAGTCTGTGGTTAATGCCTCTGCTTTTCCTTCACAGCACTTAGTACCATTTGTAACAATATATTTATGTGACTAATTGATGTCTGAATCTCCCTGTATGTTATAAGCAAATCACACTGTCCTCAGAGCCTAGTATATGTTCACTTTGTTACATGTACACATTAAATATTTTTTGAATGAATGGATAAGGCAGTTGGAAGCTGAGACTGTGCATGTGATGTTTGTGCATATAGTGTGCATTGACGAAGTAACAATTTTTTTGTTATTGCATTTTTATACCTTTATTTTATTCATTTATTTTTATGTGGAGATTGAACCCAGTGCTTCACACATGCCAGGCAAGTGGTCTACCATTGAGTTACAATCCTAGCCCCAAAGTAACAATTTTTAATTCTGTATTAATTACTAATTCTGAGAAATCGTAGTATTAACTTCTGACTTCTAAGTCTTGTTTCCAGTGTTAAAAGTTCTGTGTTGATATAATATAGATATAAGATGGTCACAGTAAACACACAGCCTTCTCGAGACTTTCTGGGTCATCTCAAGCCCACCCAGCACACTTTCTTCTTTCTCAGAGAAGTGTATCATGAGGGCAAGACTTCTTTTTTTCCCCCAGTGATGGGGATGGAAGCCAGGTTCTTACACATGCTATGCAAGCCTCTACCTCTGAATCACTCACAGGCTGAATTTTCACCCGTCAATGTGAGCTGTTGTCTAGAAGGTGCTCCCCCTGCACTCTTCAGGTAAGCCTGTGATGTAGGGCTGGGGGAAGAGTCATAGGTCACCTGGGTGCCTGTGGACACTGAGAGCACTGTAAATTAGTTAAACACAGAGCACTTCAAATGTGCATGGGTAATGACTAGTGCTTTCCTTTCCAGAATGTTTATGTTACGCTTCTTTTCATAAAATCTAAAGTAAGTTGGTAATAATACATGAACATCTCGTACTTTAGAATTTTCTAATACATTCTTTCTCACATATGGAAGCTAAAAAAAAGTCAACCTGAGTGTGGAACAGTGGTTATAAGAGGTTGAGAAGGCCTTGGAGGGAGGAGGAATAAAGGAAGATTGGATAAGGGTTACCCAAAATCAGTCAGATAAAAGGAATGAGTTCTGATATTCTGTAGCACAGCGGGATGAGTAGAGTTCACAGTAACCTATTGTGTATTTTATGAAGATGTAAAAAAAAGAGCTCAAAGGCTCCAAATATATAAAAAATGATAAGGAGAGGGAAGTGCTATTTTCCCTAATTGGATCAGTGCGGGCTGTATGCATGCCACTGAAATACCACACTGTACCCCACTAATATGTACGATTATTATATGTCAATCCAATAATGTGTAAGAAGATTCCAGAAATAAAAAAAATCCTTCCTTAAATGACATTAACTAACTTGGGAAATAAAAAGGGGACTCAAAATGTTCTATACCTATTTTAATTTGTAATCCTAGTTCCCTTGAGTTTTAAAAAAGTGTGTTTTAAAATATCCTAAAATAACATATTGTACTCTTTGAGTTGGAAGGGACCAGACATCGGAGGCTGTTCAGTCCTCTTGTTTCACATGACTGGAATCCATGGCTTTGGGAGAAAGGCATGATGTGGCCAGTTTGGAGAGTATTTGTAAGATTCCTCACACCTTCTTTTCTCCTGTCTGTCCCCCCTCCTTAATTTTCCTCAGAGGATCTCATAGTATTTCTTCTTTGAGGCAGGAAATGGTTTGTTCTTCCAAGTTGCAAGTCTTGCTTGACACTTTTAGAGAACTATTTCATGAGGCAGTGTGGGTCAGGGTAGCCCTTGGACTGCTGTGTATGCATTTTAAGAACCACATCTGGGTTTTAAGAATCACAGGCACTGGTAGGGCCATATTTCTCTTTTCTGCTTTTCCCACCTCTGTGTCAATTGGTCCCTGTCAATAGCCCCTTGAAGCGTCCCTCATTGTGATTTTCCAGGATATTCTCTGACACGTAAAAATCTCTTAATATTAAAAAAATGTTGAGAGTTCAATAAACCTGGACTCTTTTATGCTTATGTTAGCATTTTTTATTCTTTTACTTTCAGGCTAGTGGCTCACACCTATCCTTCCTGATGATCTCTCACGGGGTTTGGCCCTTGCCGGGAAAAAAAAAAAAAAAATCAACATATATTGCTTTGAAACACTATTCCCTGCAGAGGTGATCTCAGCATCTAAGAATACCTCTTCCTTTGCCAGAATAGATTAGAAAGAATATGTTAGTCAATCAATAACTGTTACAAACATAAAGTTTGCCCAGAACTGTGCTCAAACTTGAGGTTTACAAACAAGAAAGTGGTATGATCGTTGTTCTCTCATTAGAGAAGAGAACACAATTTGGCACCTAAGTTTGAAACCACCATTTGACCTTGAATTTGTATAACTCCTCTAAGCCTTAGTTCTCTTGTCTATAAAAACAGGACAGTTATTCTATTTCATGGGACTTTCACAAGGATTTAATGAAAGGAAATAAAAGAACTTAATATCATGCCAGCTACATAGTAAGTGCTCAATAAATTTAGTGAACATTACTACAGTTATTTAGAGAAATTTAAAAAATATTTGGCATAGATGAAGAAAACCACAATGATCAGTTTAGATTTAAAGGGGTTGGAAATCTGGGGTGAACCACTGAATGTTCTTGAACCAGTGATATTATGGAAGTGATGTTTTAGAAATACTGGTCCAGGATCTTGCCTGGAGCAGAGAGATGTGAGGGGTAGGTGGGCCTATGTAAAGGGAAATCTGGAGTGTGGTGTGAGGAACAGGCACTCAAGCTGTGAAGGGGTAAAAGGGTATTTTCTTAGCAGCATTTCCCCAGAGGAAACAAAGGAACTTTGTGCTCATTGTGATTTAGGGACAGAGGATGAGAGGACCAATGCTGCCCCTGGCACTTGTTATGCAGGAATAAAGAAAAGGAACTGTCCATGGTAGCAACCTGGTATTTTGGCAAGAGTGTCAATTTGTCTAGTACTACGACAAATGTTGCGTTGGAGCTGTTGGATCCAGATTGATATCATCTGTTTAACTATCTACCTAACATTTCCCTGACCGGCTATAACTGCCACGAGGACAAGGGCGTCTTGTCCTGTTAGCCTCAGCATCTCCAGCACCAGCACAAAGCAGGTGAATACTCACTGAGCAGAATTACTGAATTGAGAGGATTTATGGTGAAGGCTGAGCAGGGACGTGAAGCTGGAGGCAGCTGGAGAGGTGGCTTCCTTGGGAGGCAGTCCTTTAAAAGTGGTACTTAATGGTACATGACAGGAAGCTCACACTTGAACAGAGAACAAAACCATGAAAAAGAGGCACAACTTGAGGGCCACTCCCGGTTTGAGAGTAAAAGGAGACACTTTATGCCTTCTTCTTGGAGATGCAGAGTGGCTGTTCACATACTAAAGGTTCCCAGAAGTTCAATACAGGAGAAAGCTTTTCTCAGCCCAGAGAGCCTGGGACCTCCTCACATTGTTACTGAATGGGGCCTGCAGGGGTGAGCCCAGACAGCCACCGGGCTGCTGGTTCTTGTGACTCCACCAGAAAGAATTCACGCAAGACACTGAGTAGTAAGCAAGGGTTTAATAGAGAGAGTGAGAAGCGAGAGTAGCACACATAGCACACAGCGTAGGGACTGCATAGACTGCCTCCGAGAGGACATGGGAGGACGGTGGCCTGGTGCTCACAGGGCTGGAGTTTTTTTTTTTTTGGTGGTGCTGGGGATTGAACCCAGGGCCTTGTGCTTGACAAGCAAGCACTCTACCAGCTGAGCTATATCTCCAATCCCAGGGCTGGAGTTTTTAAGGAAACTGAGTTCTTTGCTCTTGCCTTGGTTTCCTGTTCCCTTAGTTGATTTGTCACCCTTTGGTTAGCCCTCAGCAAACTTCCTTTGTGAGGTGTGACAGGGTAGTTGGGATATAATTTTGCTAATAAGGAAGGGTCGATTGCAAGAGAGGGTGATGGCATTTTATTAGGAATCATGGTGAACTCATCTATTTTAATAAGGTCCCCAGCATTTTAAAGTAATGCTTCCCTCAAGGGACTGCAGTTCTCCACAGCTTGGGGAAGGTCAGTCATTCGGGATCTTATTCCCGGATGCTTCCCTGTGTAGATGAGGGCCCTGTGGTTTCTGTTTCATGGATCCTGGGTCTTTCTCGATGCCTAGGCCTGATGTCTGTCCTTCTTGTCCTCTCCCTCTACCCCCCTGTTCATGGCTACCTAACCTACCTAACAATGTCACCTTCCCACCTGGATGACAGAGAAGCCACCCAATGCCCTTGGATCAGTCCCTTTGTTGACCATTCTGCTCTCAACTGGAAAACAGGAAGAAAAGGGGAAAAAGCTACTGACAGTAAGGGCCTCGGCCTCTCCCTCCTACAGCCAGGCTGCTTTGGGGGCAGCCACTGGTGCCACCTGTAAGAACAGTCTTTTCTCAACTCCTCAGATTAAAGACACGTTAGCACGTTGGTTACCGACAAAATTCTGAATCCTGTCTCGAGCTTGTTTGCCATTACCTGATATTCCATTCTTTCTTTTTTTGTTATAGTTAGATGTGATAGTGGGGTTTATTTTTCATGATCACAGATGCATGGATTTAATTGGCTCCACTTCACCCCCAGGGCCTCCTCTTTGCCTCCCCTTCCTCCCCCGTGCCCCTCCTCTGCTGTATTGGTCTTCCTTCTACTCACTTAGAGTTTCTTTAAATCGGCACTCCACAGACACACATGAAGGTGGAATTCACTGTGGCATATTCATATATGTACAGAGCATCATTCCATTCTTCTCCCTCCCCCTTTATCCTCCTCCTCTACTCCACTGATCTGCCTCAAATTTTTATGGGATTCCTTCCCTCCAGTCTCTATATTTTGGTTTGGCTTCTGCATCCAAACTCATTTACTAAGTTCTATTTTTTTTTAATAGTTTATTTATTTTTTTTATTTTTACAGAATGCATTTTGATTCATTGTACACAAACGGGGTACCACTTTTCATTTCTATGGTTGTGCACAATGTAGATTCACACCATTCAGGTAATCATACATGTACACAGGGTAATGATGTCTGTCTTAGTCCACAATCTTTCATACCCCCACCCCTCCCCCCTCTCATTTCCTTCTACATAATCCAACATTCCTCCATTCTTCTCTTATCCTCCACCCCCATTATGTATCATCATCCACTTATTAGGGAAAACATTCAGCCTTTGGTTAAAACAACTCTAAGATTTCATCTTACTCTAATTAGCATGGCTATTATCAAGAACACAAGCAATAATAAGTGTGGTGTGGATGTGGGGAAAAAGGCACACTCATACATTGCTGGTGAGGTTGCAAATTGGTGCAGCCACTCTGGAAAGCAGTATGGAGAGTTCTTAGAAAACTTGGAATGAACCCACCTTTTGACCCAGGTATCCCACTCCTGTTTATACCCAAAGGACTTAAAATGGTATGCCTTTACGCCATGTACAAACAGAGAAACAACATGTATCCCATTTGTTTACAATAAAAAAAATCAGCATACTACAGTGATGCAGCCACATCAATGTTCACAGCAGCTCAATTAACAATAGCTAGATTGTGGAACCAACCTTCATGCCCTTCAATTGATGAATGGATAAAGAAATTGTGGTATATATACACTGTGGGAATTATTCAGCCATAAAGAAGAATAATATTATGATATTTGCAGATAAATGGATGGAATCAGAGAATATCATGCTAAGTGAAATAAACCAGTCCCAAAAAACCAAAGGTCAAATGTTTTCCCTGATAAGTAAGTTCTATTTATATCAATATTATCTCCCTTTCAAAAAGATAATATAGTCACATGGCACAAATTTCAAAGACCAAAAGGGTCCGGTGAAAAGTGCTCCCTTCAAACTACTTGTCTCCAAATAGCCAAGTTTATGTCCTGTGCTTGTTTCCCTTGCTTTTCTTCCCACGTGAATGGCCTTGAACACATTTTGTTATGCAACATGCTCTTTGCACTGAAAAGCACATCTTGGTAAGGATGCGTTATGGGTATGGGGCATGAGTCCTCATTCTTTTTGTTTTTATAGCTACATAGTATTCCACCATTGGTGCCATAATTTACTTAAACATGATGCTTAAGTTATCTTTAGTCTTTTGTTCTAGTCAGTGTTACTATGAATATTTGAGAAATTGAGAGTATTGGTAAAATTAGGTAGCAGCTTTGTGCCACTAAAACAGATCAAGAAAGTCTGTATGTCTATAACAACTCTCTCATAATGTGCATCATAGCAAGGCAGCTTGTATAAATAAATTACTGGTAAAGTGCAGTAGATAAAATTTAGATCAATTATGCACGCTAATGAGCACACAGCACACAGAGAGCTAAGGGCAAAAGGAACCAAGACCCACAAAGGAAATCATGGTTTTATTTTAATGACAGACAGAAGTGCCTCATAGGTGGTTACCAAATGCACCAGGGTCCTTAAGTTGCAATGTCACTGGTTATATAGCTTTACTATTTACTGAGTTTCTCAGGTATAAAAACTAAGAATTCAAAAAATTTTTTTTACTTTTAATTTTGATAACAAAATAATTTCAAAAAGTTAACACTTACAGAACATGTACTGTCCTCAGACACTATTCAAAGTACTTTGCAGGCATTACCTTATTTAATGGATTAACATCCCAAGAGAGAGATGTTTTTTTTTTAATTGTAAACTAATGGGGGTACAACTTGTTTCTCTGGTTGCACATGAAGTAGAGGCATACCATTAGTGTAATCATACATTTACATAGGGTAATGGTGTTTGATTCATTCTGTTATTTTTCCTCCCCCCCAACCCTCTCACCTCTCTTTTCCCTCTATAAAGTCCCTCCTTTCTCCATTCTTGCCTCCCTCCCACCCCCCATTATGTATCATCATCCGCTTATCAGTGAGATCACTTGTCCTTTGGGTTTTTGAGATTGGCTTATCTCACTTAGCATGATATTCTCCAATTTCATCCATTTGCCTGCAAATGCCATAATTTTATCATTCTTTACGGCTGAGTAATATTCCATTGTACGTATATACCACAGTTTCTTTATCCATTCATCAGTTGAAGGGCATCTGGGTCAGTTCCACAATCTGGCTATGGTGAATTGAGCAGCAATGAACATTGATGTGGCTGTATCTCTGTAGTATGCTGGTTTTAAGTCCTTTGGGTATAGGCCAAGGAGTGGGATAGCTGGGTCAAATTGTGGTTCCATTCCAAGTTTTCTAAGGAATCTCCACACTGCTTTCTAGAGTGACTGCACTAATTTGCAACCCCACCAGCAATGTATGAGTGTGCCTTTTTCCCCACATCCTCTCCAACACCTATTGTTGCTTGTATTCTTGATAATCGCCATTCTAATTGGGGTGAGATGGAATCTTAGGGTAGTTTTGATTTGCATTTCTCTTATTACTAGAGAAGTTGAACATTTTTTCATATGTCTGTTGATTGCTTGTAGATCTTCTTCTGTGAAGTGTCTGTTCATTTCCTTAGCCCATTTGTTAATTGGGTTATTTGAATTCTTGGTGTAAAGATTTTTGAGTTCTTTATATATTCTGAAAATTATTGCTCTATCTGAAGTATGAGTGGCAAAGATTTTCTCCCACTCTGTAGGCTCACTCTTCGCATTGCTGATAGTTTCCTTTGCTGAGAGAAAACTTTTTAGTTTGAATCTACCCCAGTTGCTGATTCTTACTTCTATTTCTTGTGCTATGCGAGTCCTGTTAAGGAAGTCTGATCCTAAGCTGACATGTTGAAGGTTTGGACCTACTTTTTCTTCTATAAGATGCAGGGTCTCTGGTCTGATTCCAGGGTCCTTGATCCATTTTGAGTTGAGTTTTGTGCAGGGTGAGAGATATGGGTTTAATTTCATTCTGCTGCATATGGATTTCCAGTTTTCCCAGCACCATTTGTTGAAGAGGCTGTCTTTTCTCCACTGCATGTTTTTGGCACCTTTGTGTAGTTTGAAAAAACTATTTATTTGGGTTTGCCTCTGTGTCCTCTATTCTGTACCATTGATCTACCTGTCTATTTTGGTACCAATACCATGCCGTTTTTGTTACTATTGCTTTGTAGTAGAGTTGAAGATCTGGTATTGCGATACCCCCTGCTTTGCTCTTTCTACTGAGGATTGCTTTAGCTATTCTGGGTTTTTTATTCTTCCAGATGAATTTCATGATTGCTTGCTCTATTTCTGTGAGGTATGTCTTTGGGATTTTAATTGGAATTGCATTGAATCTGTATAGCACTTTTGGTAGTATGGCCATTTTGACGATATTAATTCTGCCTATCCAAGAACATGGGAGATCTTTCCATCTTCTAAGGTTTTCTTTAATTTCTTTCTTTAGTGTTCTATAGTTCTCATTGTAGAGGTCTTTCACCTCTTTTGTTAGATTCCCAAGTATTTTATTTTCGAGGCTGTTGTGAATGGGGTAGTTTTCCTAACTTCTCTTTCTGAGGATTCATCACTTGTGAATAAAAATGCATTAGATTTATGAGCATTGATCTTATATCCTGCTACTTTACTGAATTCACTTATGAGTTCTAAAAGTTTTCTGGTGGAATTTCCCAGTTCCTCTAAATATATAATCCTGTCATCAGCAAATAGGGATAGTTTGAGTTCTTATTTTTCTATTCATATCCCTTTAATTTCTTTGGTCTGTCTAATTGCTCTGGCTAGAGTCTCAAGGATGATGTTGAATAGAGGTGGTGAAAGAGGGCATCCCTGCCTTGTTCCAGTTTTTAGGGGGAATGCTTTCAGTTTTCACCATTTAGAATGATATTGGCCATGGGCTTAGCATAGATGGCCTTTACAATGTTAAGGAATGTTCCCACTATCCTATTTTCTACTGTTTTGAGCATGAAGGGGTGCCATATTTTATCAAATGTTTTTTCTGCATGTATCGAAATACTCATGTGATTCTGGACTTCAAGTCTGTTGATATGGTGAATTACATTTATTGATTTCTGGATTTTGACCAACCTTGCATCCTTGGGATAACACCCACTTGATCATGGTGCACTATCTTTTTAATATATTTTTGTATGCGATTTGCTAAAATTTTTTTTTTTTTGCGGTACTGGGGATTGAACCCAGGGCATTGTGCTTACAAGGCAAGCACTCTACCAACTGAGCTATCTCCCCAGCCCCTAAAATTTTGATGAGAATTTTTGCATCAATATTTATTAAGGTTATTTGTCTGAAATTTTCTTTCCTCAATGTGTCTCTGTCTGGTTTAGGTATTAGGGTGATATTGGCTTCATAGAATGAGTTTGGAAGAGTTCCCTTCTCTTCTATTTCATGGAGTACTTTGACGAGTATTGGAATGAGCTGTTCTTTAAAGGTTTTGTAGAACTCGACTGAGAATCCATCTGGTCCTGAACTTTTCTTTGTTTGTAGGCTTTTGATGACTTCTTCTATTTCATTACTTGAAATTGATCTATTTAAATTGTGTATGTCCTTCGTGTTCAGTTTAGGTAATTCATGTCTCTAGAAACTTGTTGATGTCTTCGAGATTTTGTGATTTGTTGGAGTATAGATTTTCAAAATATCTTCTAATTATGTTTTGTATTTCACTCGTGTCTGTTGTGATATTTCCTTGTTCATTCTGAATTTTAGTAATTTGAGTTTTCTCTCTCCTTCTCTTTGTTAGTGTGGCTAAGGGCTTATCAATTTTGTATATTTTTTCAAAGAACCAACTATTTATTTTGTCAATTTTTTCTATCGTTTCTTTTGTTTCAATTTCACTGATTTCAGCTCAGATTTTAACTATTTCTTGTCTTCTACTACTTTTGGTGTTGGTCTGTTCTTCTTTTTCTAGGACTTTGAGCTGTAGTGTTAGGTCATTTATTTGTTGATTTTTTCTTCTTTTATTGAATGTGCTCCATGGAATAAATTTTCCTCTAAGTACTGCTTTCATAGTGTCCCAGAGATTTTGATATGATGTGTCTTTGTTCTCGTTTACCTCTAAGAATTTTTTTATTTCCCCCCTGATGTCTTCTGTTATCCATTCATCATTCAATAATATATTATTTAATCTCCAGGTGTTGGAGTAGTTTCTGTTTTTTATTCTGTCATTTATTTCTAATTTCAATTCATTATGATCTGATAGAGTACAAGGTAGTATCTCTATCTTCTTGTATTTGCTAACAGTAGCTTTGTGGCATAATATATGGTCTATTTTAGAGAAGGATCCATGTGCTGCTGAGAACAAAGTGTATTCGCTCTTTGTTGGATAGAATATTCTATAAATGTTTGTTAAGTCTAAATTATTGATTGTGTTATTGAGATCTATAGTTTCTTTGTTCAATTTTTGATTGGAAGATCTGTCCGGTGGTGAGAGAGGTGTGTTAAAGTCACCTAGTATTATTGTGTTGTGGTCTATTTGATTCCTGGAATTGAGAAGGATTTGTTTGACGTACATGGATGAGTCAATGTTTGGGGCATAGATATGTATGATTATTATGTCTTGCTGATTTGTGCTTCCCTTAAGCAGTATGAAATTTCCTTCTTTATCCCTTCTGACTAATTCTGGCTTGAAGTATACATTATCTGATGTGAGGATGGATACTTCAGCTTTTTTGCTGAGTCCATGTGCATGGTATGTTTTTCTTATCCTTTCACCTCTAGTCTGTGTTTATCTCTTTCTATGAGATGAGTCTCTTGCAGGCAGCATATTGTTTTCTTTCTTTTTAATCCAATCTGCCAGTCTATGTCTTTTGATTGATGATTTCAGGCCATTAATATTCAGGGTTATAATTGAGATATGATTTGTATTCCCCGGTCATTTGGCTCATTTTTGTTTTTTGACATGACTTGATTTCTTCTTTATTTGGCTATTCCTTTAGGGTAGTTCCTCCCTTTGCTGATTTACATTGTTGTTTTTCATCTCTCCCTCATGGAATATTTTGCTAAAAATGTTCTGTAGTGTTGGGATTCTTTTTGTAAATTATTTTAGTTTTTGTTTATCATGGAAGGATTTTATTTCATCATCAAATCTGAAGTTAAGTTTTGCTGGGTATAAGATTCTTGGTTGGCATCCATTTTCTTTCAGAGCTTGAAAAATGTTCCAGGCCCTTCTACCGTGTAAGGTCTGGGTTGAAAAATCTCCTGATACCATATTGGGTTTTACCTGAATGTATATTGATTTTTTTCTCTTGCAGCCTTTAAAATTCTGTCTTTATTTTGTATGTTCGGTATTTTCATTATAATGTGCCTTGGTGTGGGTCTGTTGTAATTCTGTATATTTGGAGTCCTATAAGCCTCTTGTACTTGATTTTCCATTTCATTCTTCAGATTTGGGAAATTTTCTGTTTTTATTTCATTGAATAGATTGTTCATTCCTTTGGTTTGTTTCTCTAAGCCTTCCTCAATCCCAATAATTCTTAAATTTGGCCTTTTCATGATATCCCATAATTCTTGTAGATTCTGTTCATGATTTCTTACTATCTTCTCTGTTTAGTCAACTTTGTTTTCAAGATTAAATATTTTGTCTTCAGTGTCTGAGGGTCTGTCTGTTGGGACTAATGACACGTTAACTAACTCAGGCTGACTCCTTATTCCCTGGCGAGTGAGCTAGATCAAGGCCTCAAAGGCGGTTTCAATAGTTAATGACGATGAATCGAACCACCGTCAGGGATTGGTTAACAACAGTTCTGCGAACGTGATCAGCTTGTGCTTGCCATATAGTCCAATGGGACTCTCGCCTGCGTGAACCCCCCTGCCTTGCTGACCTTTAAGCTGATTGGTTCCCGCCTAGCCCTCACCCTACATAAAAGCTGTGTGACTTCCTCAATAAACGAGTTCCTGCTGTCACGGGTCTCCCTGAAGTGTCTAATTGTCCTCCACCCGGAGAGCTGGGAGCGGGCGGTCAGTCGGCTCTACCTATCCTGGTCTGACCTTGTTGGGGAGTGTCCCCTTCCCTTGTCGCTGGTTGAGAAGGGCAAGGGGGCTTAAGTCCCCGACACTGTCTCCAGGTGTTCTATCCTATTGGTTATGCTTTCTGTGGAGTTTTGAATTTGGTTTATTGTTTCCTTCATTTCAAGGATTTCTGTTTGGTTGTTTTTCAGAATCTCTTAACTCTTTATTGAAATGATCTTTTGCTTCCTACATTTGCTCTTTTAACTGTTGATTGGTGCAATCATTCAAAGCCTGTATTTGCTCTCCATGTCATCATTTGCTTCTCTGATCATTTTAATTATGTACATTCTGAACTCCCTTTCTGAAATTTCTCCCACCATGCTGTCATTGGATTTTATTGATGTAGCATCCAGGTTTGTTTGGGACATTTTCTTCCCTTGTTTTCTCATATTGCTCAGATATCTTCCCCTCTAATAGTGAAACTCTGAGATGTTGCAGATTTCCCCTATTGACTTATAGTGTCCCTGTATATTTCCAATAACTCACCTCCTAACCTTCAGTAGCCTGAAGTCTTGGAGGAACTTGATAATGCAGTGCTCCACAAGGAAGTTGCCCCTCTATGGGTGGTGACCTTCAGGTGGGGTATGTTCCCTGCTAGTGGGCAGAGGTCCCTCCACTTGTTGACTCATGATGGTCAGTCAAAGGGGGACTAGACTATGGACTGGGGCATGGCTGGTCTGGGCCTGGGTGTCTTGTTTTTAATGTCCTGTTGGGAAAAGCTTGCCCGGTGGGGAAGATTCACCCAGTGGGGAAGTCTCACTGGGCAGCCCTCTTCCGAGAAGTTCCCTGCGGTCTGGAACTACCACTGGGGCTGGGGAGCCTTGCTCTGCAGCGAAGTCTCTCGCTAGGCCGCCCTCTACAATGCTCCTGGCTGTCTGGGTTCACCACTCCAGCAGGGGAATCTCGCTGGGCAACTCTTCTCCACCAAGTTCCCTATGTTCTGGGACTACTGCCCCGGCAGGAGAGCCTCACCCAGCGGGAGAGACTCACCCACTGACTCTGAGTTGGTCAATACCTCCTCTTCTTGAATACTGAGTCCCTTGGTCCCAAGGCAAGATTCTTCTATGGAAGGGACGTGATGAACAGTGTTAATGTCTTCTTATAGTGTGATGCACAATCACCTCTCGCTCCAGCCCAGGGTGACTGATGCCCGCATTGGAGAAACTAATTTCTACCAATTGCCGACTGTGGCACCAGTCCGGTAGCTCTACTGGCAGACTGTCCCCTGAGCTGCCAACCAAGACAGGTGCTCTTGTTATCCCCATTTTAGAGGTGAGAAAATTGAGGACAAATGAGATTAATTAACCCATCCTACATCACACAGCCAGTGAGCAATGGGGTAGGTTTCACTCTGGGCAGTCTGAGTCCAGAGCTTTCCTTCTTGACTTCTGCTGTCCACAGAGGAGCTTTACTTCCAAGTCTTCTCTGATTCTGTAACTGAAAACACAATAGAAAGGAACTTAAAATTTTTCCTATTCTGAAAAGTGCCATAGAGGCTTGGGGTCAAAGAGGCTTAGGGTCACCATTGGGAACTTTAAAAGCTATTGAGAGGCCTGCATCTCACATGTGTGAGGTGCTGATTGTAGTAGGAACCTTGCTTCCCTTTCTCTTCCTGCTGCTCACTCTGCTTCATGTGTCATGACTGCATTTTATTCTTGTTTTTGTTCCTCACAAAGTAATCTGCTTGAAGCACAATGTGAAATCACTGTTCTGAAAATGACTTCGGCATTTTACAAAAGCGAGTGTCCTCTGTAGGTCGTGATATTAGGTTTATTCTTCCCCAAGTGTTCCTTCATAGCTGAATTTATTCTTCAAATAAGCTTCCAGCTGCTTTATGTGCACAGATTATGGTTCAAATCCTCTCTTGTCAGATCTGATAGGATCACCAAATTCAATTGAGAAGAACCGTGAAGCTCACTAAAACACCAGAAAAGACAGTGGCAGAGAACAGTTTTTAAATGAAATGTAAAGACTTTCTGGAGTCCCCTTTTCATCACTTTTATATGGGATGTTTGGAAATTTCTTGAGTCTTAGGGCAGAATTTACTCTAATTTGTGGATCAAATGATGGGTTAATAAGCCCCTATTTGGATTGGCAGAGGTCCTGTCCTTGCTTGTGGAACATAACCTATATTTATAATTTATTCTCTATCCAATTCCAAAGAGCATTTGGTTACTTTGTAGCTAAGCATTGATGAGATAAAAGTTTTGTCAACCTGAAAATAATCATCTAAATCTTCAAGTCTCAGTTTCTATGTCCTCTTTCCAAGGGAGCCTTCTTTGATCTTTTTAATAGGAAGCAATCTCTACTTATTTATGGAACGCTCAAGTATCAGCGTTTCCTCCTATTAAAGAATCCTTCCTTTTGGCATAGTTGGTAAAGGAGGACTTTGTCATGTGCTTCTTCCAGCCTTATCAGTGACAGCCAGTTTTCTGCATCTTGTGATTGGCACTGGTGCTTCCCGTGGGCTGCTCCTCTTTTTCCTGCCCTCTGGGCTGGGATGGGGGTGAGACGGGCCAGGCAGCTAAGGAACCAAGTGTTAAGGACACATTTCTTCTGAGGTTGGATTAAAAGCAGGCTGATCTTCACTGGCCTTGGTTCTGGGACCCACCATAGTCTGGATTATTCCCCTTGGTGAGTAGACGGAAAGAGGTCTGGATTATATCAGTCTGGTGACACGTGGTGGCATTTTATGTAAACAGTGATAAAGAGCATGATCTCTGGAGCTGTACATGCTACTTTATTTCTTTGTACCTCAGTTTCCTCATTTGTAGGAGGGGGATTATGATGCTGAAAATATAACCCACCTTGCAGAATGCAGGCCAGTCACAAAGAGCATCCCTGACACACGGTGCATACTCTGTCAGTCCCAGCTTTGTCTCTCATTGTCATTTCAAGCTCCAGTCTCAGGTACCTCCTGCAGCACCACCACCCAAAGTTACAGAAATGCATGAAATTTTATGAGAAGATTGGAGAAAACCAAGTAAGTGGAATATTTTTATATTTAATTTTTAAAATTTGTTTTAATTAGTTATACATGACAGTAGAATGCACTTTGATACATCATATATAATGGAGTATAATTTCCCATTTTTCTGGCTATACATGATGCAGCAACCCACCAGTGGTATAGTCATATATGTAATAGGGTAATAATTTTTGATTCATTTTACTATACTTCCCACACCCTTCACTCACCTCTACCTAATCTAAAGTAACTTATTCTTCCCTAGCCACCCCTCATTGTGAATTAGCATTCACATATCAGAGAAAACATTCCACTTTTGGTTTTTTGGGATTGGCTTATTTCACTTAGCATGATATTCTCTAGCTCCATTCACTTACCAGTAAAGGCCATCTTTCATTTTTCTCCAAGGCTGAATAATATTCCATATATATATCTCACATTTTTTTAATCCATTCATCAGTTGAAGGGCATCTAGGTTGGTTCCATAGTTTAGCTATTGTGAGTTGAGCTGCTATAAATATTAATGTGACTCCATCACTGTAATATGGTGATGTTAGGTCCTTTGGGTATAAACCCAGAAGTTGGATAACTGGTTCAAATGGTGGTACCATTCGATGTTTTCTGAGAATCTCCACACTGCTTTCCAGATGACTGCACCAATTTGCATTCCCACCAGCAATGTATGAGTGTACCTTTCCCCCCACATCCTTGCCAACATTTATTGTTTTTTTGTATTCTTGATAATTGTCATTTTGACTGGGGTGAGATGAAATCTAAGAGTAATTTTGATTTGCATTTCTCTAATTGCTAAAGATGTTGAACATTTTTTCATATATTTGTTGATTGATTGTATTTCTTCTTCTGTGAAGTGTCTGTTTAGTTCCTTAGCCCATTTATTGGTTGAGTTATTTTGTTTTTTTGGTGTTAAATTTTGAGTTCTTTATTTATCCTGGAGATTAGTGGTTTATCTGAGGTATACATGGTAAAGATTTTCTCCCAATCTGTAGACTTTATCTTCACATTGATTGTTCCTTTGTTGAGAAGAAACTTTTTAGTTTGAATCCATCCAGTTTATCGATTCTTGATTTAACTTCTTACACTTTAGGAGTCTTGTTAAGGAATTCAAATTTTAGGCCGAAATGGTGAAGATTTGGGCCTACGTTTTTTTCTGTTAGGTGCAGGGTCTCTGGTCTAGTGCCTACGTCTTTGGTCCACTTTGAGTTGAGTTTTGAGTAGGGTGAGAGGTAGGGATTTAAATTCATTTTGTTATATCTGGATTTCCAAATTTCTCAGTACCATTTATTGAATAGACTATCTTCAGTGAATGTTTTTGGCACCTTTGTTCAGTATGAGATAACTGCATTTATGTGGGTTTGTCTCTGTGTCTTCTATTTTGTACCATTTGTCTACATGTCTGTTTTGATGCCAATACCATGCTGTTTTTGTTACTATGTCTTTGTAGTATAGTCTAAAGTCTGATATTGTGATGCCTTCTGTTTCACTCTTCTTGTTAAGAATTGCTTTGGCTATTATGGGTTTTTAATTTTTCCAAGTGAATTTCACGATTGCTTTTTCTAGATCTATGAAGAATGTCATTGGAATTTTAATTGAAATTGCATTAAATCTATATAACGCTTTCAGTAGTATGACCATTTTGACAATATTATTTCTGCCTATCCAGAAACATGGGAGATCTTTCCAACTTTTGAGATCTTCTTCAATTTCTTTCCTTAGTGTTCTGTAATTTTCATTGTAGAGGTCTTTCACCTCTTTTCTTAGATAGATTCCCAAGTATTTTATTTTATTTTTTTGAAGTTATTGTGAATGGGATAGTTATCCTAATTTTCCTTTCAGTAGATTCATCACTGATGTATAGGAACACCTTTGATTTATGGGTGTTGATTTTATACCTGCTACTTTGCTGAATTAATTTAGGAGTTTTAGAAGTTTTCTGGTGGAATTTTTTGGCTCTTCTAAATATAGAATCATGTCATTGGCAAATAGTGATAGTTTGAGTTCTTCTTTTCCTATTTGTATCCTTTTAATTTCTTTCTTCTGTCTAATTGCTCTGGTTAGAGTTTCAAGGACAATGTTGAATATGAGTGGTAAGAGAGGGCATCCTTGTCTTGTTCCAGTTTTTAGATAGAGTGCTTTTTGTTTTACTCCATTTAGAATTATGTTGGCCTTTGGTTTAGCATATATAGCTTTTATGATGTTTAGGTATGTTCTTACTATCCCTAGTTTTTCTAGTGTTTTGACATGAAGGGGTGCTATATTTTGTCAAATGCTTTTTCTGCATCTATTAAGATGCTCATGTGATTCTTATCTTTAAGTCTATTGATATGATGAATTATGTTTATTCATTTCTGAATGTTGAAACAACCTTGCATCCCTGGGATGAACCTCACTTGATCATGGTGCACTATCTTTTTAATATGTTTTTGTATGTGATTTGCCAGAATTTTATTGAGAATTTTTGCATCTATGTCATCAGGGATATTGGTCTGAAGTTTTCTTTCTTTGATGTGTCTTTGTCTGGTTTTGGTATCAGGTTGATAATAACCTCACAGAATGAGTTTGGTAGGGTTACCTCCTTTTGTATTTAATGGAATATTTTAAGGAGTATTGGTGTTAATTTTCTTTGAAGGTCTTGTAGAACTTGGCTGAGAATCCATCTGGTCCTGGGATTTTCTTGATTGGTAGGCTTTTGATGGAGTTTTCTATTTCTTACTTGTAATTGATCTATTTAAATTGTGTATGTTCTCCTGTTTCAGTTTAGGTAGGTCATATGTCTCTAGAAATTTGTTGATGTGTTCAAGGTTTTCCATTTTATTGGAGTATAAGTTTCAGAATAGTTTCTAATTATCTTCTGTAGTTCAGTCATGTCTGTTGTGATATTCCCTTTTTCATCATGTATTTTACTAATTTGAGTTTTCTCTCTTTTTCTGTTCATTAGTATGACTAGGGGTTTATCAATTTTATTTATTTATTTTTTCAGAGAACCAACTTTTAAATTTGTCAATATTTTCAATTGTTTCTTTTGTTTCACTTCATCGATTTCAACTCTGATTTTAATTATTTCCTGTCTTCTATGGTTTTTGGTGTTAAAATTTGTTCTTCTTTTTCTTTCTTTCTTTTTTTCTTTTTTGAATTGTAATATTAGGTCATCTATTTGTTGACTTTTTATTTGTTTAATGAATGAGCTCAATGCAATGAATTTTCCTCTTAGTACTGCCTTCATAGTGTCCCAGAGACTTTGATATGTTGTGTCACTATTCTCATTTACCTCTAAGTATTTTTTATTTCATCTCTGATTTCTTCTGTTATCCATTCATCATTCAATATGTCTTATTTAGTCTCCAGGTTTACAGTTTTTTATTCTATCATTGATTTCTAATTTATTCCACTATGATATGATGGAATGTGGATATTATCTCTATTTTTTTTGTATTTGCTAAGACTTATTTTATGGCATACTATATGGTCTATTTTAGAGAAGGATGCATGTGCTGCTGAGAAGAAAGTGTATTCACTCATTGATGGATGAAATATTCTATATATGTCTGTTAAGTCTAAATTATTGATTTTATTATTTAGATCTAGAGTTTCTTTGTTTAGTTTTTGTTTGGAAGATCTATCCAGTAGTAAGAGAGGTGTGTTAAAGTCACCCAGTATTATTGTGTTGTGATCTTTTTGGTTCTTTAAGATGAGAAGGGTTTGTTTGAAGTATGTAGATACTCTATTGTTTGGGGCATAAATATTTATGATTGTTATGTCTCGTTGATGTATAATTTCTTTAAGCAGTATGAAATACTGTTTTTTTGTCCCTTCTGAATAACACTTTAAGTCCACTTTATCTGGTATGAGGCTAGAAACCTTGCTTGTTTACATGATCCATGTGAATAATGTTTATTCCCATCCTTTTACCTTCAGTCTGTGCATGTCCTTGCTTATGAGTCTCTTAGAGACAGCATATTGTTGGGTCTTGTTTTTTAATCCAATCTGCCAGTCTATGGCTTTTGATTGATGAGTTTAGGCTGTTAACATATAATGTTATTATTGAGATATGATTTGTGTTCTGGTCATTTTGGTTTACTTCTGGTTTTTAATTTGATTTAGTTTCTCCTGTGACTATACCTTTAGCTGTTGTTCCTCTCTTTGCTGGTTTATACTTTTTTTTTCTCATGGACTATTTTGTTGAGAATGTTCTGTAGTTCAGGCTTTCTAGTTGTGAATTCTTTTAGCTTTTGCTTATCATAGAAGGTTTTTATTTCATCTTCAAATTTGAAACTTAATTTTGCGGAATATAAAATTCTTGTTTGGCATTCATTTTATTTCAGAACTTGAAATATGTAATTCCAGAACCTCCTAGCTTTGAGGGTCTGGACTGAGAAATCAGTTGAGATTCTAAGTGGTTACCTGCTATATGTAACTCAATTTTTCTTTCTCTCATGGCCTTTAAGATTTTATTTTTATTCTCTGTGTTAGTCATTCTCATTATAATGTGTCTTGGTGGGGGTATGCTGTAATTTTGTACATTTGGGGTTCTGTAAACCTCTTGTATTTGGTTTTCCACTTCATTCTTTAGGTTTGGGAAATTATGTGATATTATATCATTTAAAAGATTGTGCATTCCTTTGGTTTATATTTCTGCTCCTTCATCTATCCTGATAACTTAAATTTGGTCTTTTCACATTATCCATAATTCTTGGGTGTTTTGTCCATGGTTTCCTACAATCTTCTCTCCATGGTCAACTCTGTTTTCAATATTATATATTTTGTCTTCATTGCCTGAATTTCTGTCTTCTAAGTGGTATAGTTGGTGATGCTTTCTATTGAATTTATAATTTGGTTTATTGATTCCTTCATTCCAAGGATTTCTGCTTATTTTTTCACAATTTCTCTTTATTGAAGTGATTTTTCACTTCCTGTGTTTTTTCTTTGACTTCATTCCTCATACTATCCTTTATGTCACAGATCAGTTTAATTATGTACATTCTAAACTGTCTCTGTGACATTTCTTCTACTGTGTTGTCAGTGGATTCTGTCATTGGAGTATCTTGGTTTGTTTGGGGCACTTTATACCCTTGTTTTTTCATGTTGTTTGTGTGTTTTCCTATCTAGCAGTATGGAACTAAGGCAGCACAAGTTCTACCCTGCAGACCTATAGTGTCCCTGAAGTTTTCCAGCACCTTGCTTTCAAGGGGTGAGACCAACAGCAACAACAATCAACATAACAACACACAGTCTCAAGCCCCCTAGATCCTATCAAAGCGTCCACAGTTTTCTGGCAACAAACAGAAACTACAAGTTCAATTACTGTCCACACTATACATAGCAAATTTTCTAAAAGGATTTACAATTCCAAATGTCGGACAAAGAGATAACAGAAGTGGTGCAGGACATGATGTTCATGAGAGAAAAGGAGAGAAGCCAGAAGCAAAAATCTATAATAAGAATGGAAGAGCAATTGGCAGAGACTGACCGTTAGTGGGAGAAAAGATGGAGAATCCAGGGAAACAGACCATCGGGAGGAAAAATATAGACAATAAAAAATTAAAAATATAAGAATACACAACAAAACTGCAAAATACCATCCATATGCCACAGTCTTCAATGAACTGATGCATAAAAAATAGCCAGTCCCCCCAATAGTAGAGATGCTAGAGAAGAGAAAAACAAAAACAAAACAAAATAAACAAAAAACCCTAGAAACAAAAAAATAACGACAAAAACACCTTGGTGAAAAACTGAACAACTGTTTGCTTCAGAGTTCAGTTTTTTCAGTCCTGTCTCTGATTCTTCATGGAATTTCCAGGCCCAGACTGGCCCACGCAGACCCAGTCACTATCCCACTGATCTGGGTTCAGATCCCCAGGCTTGGCCACAGTACAGTTGCAAGATCTCAATGCTATTCCAATTTTGCAGAGAGCTCATCAGGGATGCGCTCACATAGAGGAGCGACTCTGAAAAGAATCTGCAAGGTGGCAGCACTCCCCACAGGAAGACTCCAGGTGCAGTCAACCCTGAACGCACTTCAATACTGGAACTTCAGGTCCCAGCTGGTGTCCCCAAACAGAGGTGGCTGTGCCCTGAGATGGCGGTGGCGGCAAACCTGCAGACCCCCTAGCTCCCCAAGCGCTGACTGGAGTCCCCAGATGGAGGGGCCATGTGTAACCAAACCTGCAGGCACACTGGCAGTGGACCTCTGGGCGGTGGTAGCAGTTGGTTAACAGCAGTAGGTGGAGGGTTGCCGGCAGCGACGCTGGGAAAACTGGTTGGCAGCAGAAGCACCTGTGGTAGTTGTGCCCGGAGAGAAGACCTCCAAGCGGCGGCAGTGGCATCTCCCAAGTGGAATTTTTAAATAGAGAATTTAAAATTGTCATACAAAATCAGATTTCCCCAAGACCCAAGGAAAAGGCCTGCCAGGAATTAGAGGGTGCAGTTCACTCCCTGACCTTCCTCTCTCTTGGGGTTCTGTATTCTCTCAAAGTACCTCTGCTTTAAGTTCTTTGGTTTCTTTATCTCCTTCTGCTACATATTTTGCAGAAAACTTCATTCTTACCTCAGAGGGCTCTCCCCTCTCAATTCATCCTGCTTCCCCGACTGAATATTTCCCCACGCTGAACTTTCTAGTCCAGAATAATACCTGGGACCATCCGTAGCACAGTCCATATTGGGCACTGGCAGTTTATCATGTCTTCTGCAAAGTCTTCTTACCAAATATACCTCTCTACCCCCTCCCACCAAAACACCAGTTTCTGGTTGGAGGAGTCGCTGGACACCTATGCTTAGCCATGAGGTTGGGGTGGAATTCTCCCGTCCCTAGTTTCAGGGAATAAGCTTATTCTACATCCCTGGCTCTGGTGATTGGTTCAGAGTGGAGCTCAACATAGCCAATCACAAACAAGGAGACAAATGAGCCAAGAGGAGACATTTGCTGGGGTTTCTGGTAACACTGGCTTCTTCTGCAGGAGATTCCTGAAGTGACTTTTTGCTTGCATAATCTCCCTCCCTACTGGACCTATGTGAAGAAGAGTGTAGTCCTGTAGGTACTGCATCTGTCTTGAAGCCAGGAGAGCACAGCCTGCTTGAGAATGGTGTTACATCAAAGAAACAGGAACACACAGGCATGCTCGCAGGGGGGTGGGAGTGGGGAGAGAAAGGGAGAAACCTCCTTAGGTTCTAGATGGAGCTGTGTCTGAACCCCCCTGGACTGTTTAGTTATGTGAGACAATATGTTTCCTTTATGGTTTAAGCCAGTTTGAATCGTGCTTTCTGTTGTTTATGACACAGTGTCCAAAATGATAGTGTCTGTGTTTTCTAATAGTCCAACTAAGAGCTGAAGTGTCACAATCTCTCTCTCACCAAATACACATACTCCAGAAGGGAATATTTTAGTTCTTAAATGTAATAATATCACTACCATTTTTAAGAAGTAAGAAAAATATTGTTTCAAGTGCTACATAGTCTGTAAGGCACTGTTGCTCACAGAAACATTTGTCTTTTGATATTATTGTACACAGCTGTTTTAGCACATTGTATTTACCAACATCTCAACTCTCTTTAGATTCATCTGGAATAAGAAACTGAGCCATCACTAAACCACATACTGGCTTCTTAACTCCATGGGAGCTAAGTTAAAACTTCAGAATTATAACTTGTAAAGTTCTGATTGCTTTTCCTACAAGGTCATTCTTTTCTCTAATTTTTATTTGGGGAGGTTGAGTGGAGGACATGTTTTTGTTTTTTAATACATTTAGTTACATTTTTAGTGTTCTTGCTGAAATAGGATTTCATCACCTTGCCTGGTAAGTTGTGGATTCTGGTTGATCATATCTTTTTTCATCTACTAGCTATGTTAATCATACTTCTGTTCTCTTAATATTCAGGTTAAAGAAAAGAGATAGGAATTTTCCCTTGACACAGAATCTGAAATTCTTCCTTCCACCATCTCCATAGTCTGAATTGCTTACCCTTTAGGTTAAAGATGCAGTTTGAGGACATATTTAGCTTCCCTGTAAATCTTTGGGAACAAATTAGAGATTTGAGATAAAAATAACTCTCAAAATGCCATATTGCCCACCTATTTTCCACTTCTTATTTGTAAGGATGTGCCTTTCTCACTTTAATGGAAAGATCCTACTTCAAGAAAGGCTTTTGTCTGAATGTTATGGGAAATGTTATAAAAAGCAAACACATTTACAATCCAACCAATTTGCAATGTTGTTACATATCACCTATAAATAAAGTGACAATATAATACAGTGTACAAACCAAGGTGCTTTTGAGGGCGAAAAGGAAACTTTTCATAAGTACATAAAACTGCCATACAGGCCAAGAAGGAGCAACAAGAAGTGAATTTATCCTCTTATCCAAAAATTTAAACAGTCAAATAAAATGTATTAAGTAACAGCTTACTAGACAGAAGACATCAAATGACAAGGGGCAGGTGTCTCTGAGAGGTGGGAAGCAAATAGGTGGGCCCTATGATTATCCCATATTACTGCCTGGATACAGCCTGGAGAGAGTTTCTAGTCCCAACACAGGGAAGGGGACATAGGTGGTCTCCTTGAAGGGAGGAGACACTGCTGGGAGTGTGGGATGAGGCAACTCAAGCTCACAGGACAGAGTACTGAAGAGGAGGAGGAGGAAGAGGAGGAGAAAATGCTGTGGAGATCTTTAGTGGGTCACTCTTGAGTACCCACCTGACCTCTGATCAGTGCATGTAGGAAACAACCACCCACGTAGAGCACTCAGGAGACTTTTGCCTCAGTAGTGGAACCCAATAATTTTTTTTCTGGTTTCACCTAACAAACCAGCTTAAAAGCAAGATTCAAATGTCTCAAACTTTTTCAAGAACTTTACTTCTGTCCCAAAACGAAGCCCAAGAATTTTTATAGGAATACAAGAATATCACACTCAATGAGATATTTACAGTGTAACATCAACTAAAACTTGTTAGCACACAAAGAAAAAGAAAACTATAAGCCATGATGAGGAAAAAATTCAATCTAGTGAAACCAAACCAGAATAGATATGGAACTAGTAGACAGAGATATAAAAGTATTAACTATTGGTTTCCATACGCTCAAGACACTTAGAGAAAAGATTTAACACTTTATTTAGAAAGATAAAATGATTCAAATCAGGTTTACAGGGACAAAACCTACAAAGTCTGAGGTGTAAAAGCATATTAGCATTAACATCATATTAGACACTGCAGAAAAAAGATTAGTGACTTGAGAACATAGCAATATAACTCTCCAAAATTAAACACAGAGAGAAAAAAGATGGAAAGAAATTGAACAGAGAAACATTAAGCTGTGGAAAAATTTCAAGTGCTTAATAGAAATGTAACTGGAGTCCTCAAATGAAAGGATAAAAGAAAATTTAAAGAACTAAGAAACAATTCTCCCCCAATTCCAAGGAGGGCAACAAATCCAATACATTAGAAATGTGTCTACACCAAGAGACATCACAATTCTTTGGCTTATAAATGACAATAAAAGAAAACTTTACAAGTAGTCAGAGATAGAAAGAAAACACTCAGTGCAAAGGATAAGGATAAGATACAGCAATGACTTCTCAGTAGAAACGATGTAAGCTAGAAGGCCCTCGAGCAACATCTTTAAAGTACCAAAAGGGGGAAGGTTAGCTTAAAATACCACACCCAAAGACTCACTTACAAAAACTGAGAGAATTTATCACAAATAAACATATCCTACATGAAATGTTAAAGGAAGTCCTCTAAGCAGGACAGAAATGGCATCAGATGGAAATCAGGATCAACTAAAGGAATGAAGAGCATCAAAATGGTAACTGAAAAGGTAAAATAGAATGATTTCTTCTTATTATTTAAATCTTATTAAAGATGGTTTTGAATGCAAAATTAATAGCAATGTATTGTATAGTTTATAACATATGAAGAACTAAAATGCATGGCCTCGTTAGCACAAAGGTTGGTAGAGGAGAAATGGAAGCAGAGTGTCCTAACATTCTTGTACTGAATATGAAGTGGTGTAAAATTACTTGAAGTTAGATTGTATGACATTTAAATATGTCAAACCTACAGCAACTACTAAAAATAACCATAATACGTTATAGCTAATAAGTCAACAAAGATAAAATGGTATAAAAATACTCAGCATCAAATAAGTCAGAAAAGGGGCATGAAGAACAGATGAATAAACAAAAATCAAATAGCAAAGTAGATTTCATTCCAACTCCATCAATAATCACATTATATGTTTAAGGTCTCAATACCACAGTTAAAGAATTTTTTATTTTATTATTTTTAAAATTTTATTTTTACAGTCTGCATTCTGATTTGTTGTACACAAATGGGGCACAACTTTTCATTTCTATGGTTGTACACAATGTAGAGTCACACCATTCGTGTAATCATTCATGTACATAGGGTAATGGTGTCTGTCTCATTCCACTAAGTTAAAGATATTAATTGATTGTCAGATTGGATTAAAAAAAACAAGGGTCAACTATTTACATTTCCTGAAAGACTCGCTTTAAATATAAAGATAAATAGGTTGAAAGTAAAAGAAGGGGCCATGCCTCTTGGGATTCGCAAGGGTTTCTCTAGGGGAGGTAAGTCATCTGTCCCCACAAAGTCATGGAGTTATAGAATATGGCCCATTCTTCAGACTAAAGGGAACTCAATGAGGAGAATCCAGGTGCTCCATTACTCTGAAGCTACTGGTCCCAAGCATTTTGAGTAAGGGATACTGAACCTGTTTATCTTTCATGGAAGTGGATATCTCCATGTGAGGAGTAAAGAGGACAAATTGGTTCAGATTTGTATGAAGTAAGGAGACAAAATTTTTCCTGAGAGGAATTTTTTTTTTTTGAACCAGGGATGGAACCAAGGGGTACTTAATCACTGGGCCACATCCCCAGTCTCTCTTTTTTTTTAATTATTGTAAACAAATGGGATACATGTTGTTTCTCTGTTTGTACATGGCGTAAAGGCATACCATTTGTGTAATCATACATTTACATAGGGTAATGTTGTTTGATTCATTCTGTTATTTTTTCCCCTTCCCCCCCACCCCTCCCACCCCTCTTTTCCCTCTATACAGTCGTTCCTTCCTCCATTCTTGCCCCCCTCCCTAACCCTAACTCTAACCCTAACACTAACCCCTCCCACCCCCCATTATGTGTCATCATCCACATATTAGCGATATCATTCGTCCATTGGTTTTTTGAGATTGGCTTATCTCACTTAGCATGATATTCTCCAGTTTCATCCATTCACCTGCAAATGCCATAATTTTATCATTCTTTATGGCTGAGTAATATTCCATTGTATGTATATACCACATTTTCTTTATCCATTCATCAATTGAAGGACATCTAGGTTGGTTCCACATTCTGGCTATTGTGAATTGAGCAGCTATGAACATTGATGTGGCTGTATCTCTGTAATATGCTGATTTTAAGTCCTTTGGGTATAGGCCAAGGAGTGGGATAGCTGGGTCAAATGGTGGTTCCATTCCAAGTTTTCTAAGGAGTCTCCACACTGCTTTCCAGAGTGGCTGCACTAATTTGCAGCCCCACCAGCAATGTAAGAGTGTATCTTTCTCCCCACATCCTCGCCAACACCTGTTGTTGCTTGTATTCTTGATAATCGCCATTCTAATTGGGGTGAGATGGAATCTTCGGGTGGTTTTGATTTGCATTTCTCTTATTACTAGAGATGTTGAACATTTTTCCATATGTTTGTTGATTGCTTGTAGATCTTCTTCTGTGAAGTGTCTATTCATTTCCTTAGCCCATTTGTCAATTGGATTATTTGCATTCTTGGTGTAGAGTTTTTTGAGTTCTTTATAGATTCTGGAGATTAGCGCTCTATCTGAAGTATGATTGGCAAAGATTTTCTCCCACTCTGTAGGCTCTCTCTTCACATTGCTGATAGTTTCCTTTGCTGAGAGAAAGCTTTTTAGTTTGAATCTATCCCAGTTATTGATTCTTGCTTTTATTTCTTGTGCTATGGGAGTCCTGTTGAGGAAGTCTGGTCCTAAGCCGACATGTTGAAGCTCTGGACCTACTTTTTCTTCTATAAGATGCAAGGTCTCTGGTCTGATTCTGAGATCCTTAATCCATTTTGAGTTTAGTTTCGTGCATGGTGAGAGATATGGGTTTAGTTTCATTCTGTTGCATATGGATTTCCAATTCTCCCAGCACCATTTGTTGAAGAGGCTATCTTTTCTCCATTGCATATTTTTGGAACCTTTGTCTAGTATGAGAAAATTGTATTTATTAGGGTTTGTGTTCGTGTCCTCTATTCTGTACCATTGATCCACCTTTCTATTTTGGTACCAATACCATGCCGTTTTTGTTACTATTGCTTTGTAGTAGAGTTGAAGATCTGGTATTGCGATACCCCCTGCTTCACTCTTTCTGCCAAGGATTGCTTTAGCTATTCTGGGTTTTTTATTCTTCCAGATGAATTTCATAATTGCTTGCTCTATTTCTGTAAGGTACATCATTGGGATTTTCATTGGAATTGCATTGAATCTGTATAGCACTTTTGGTAGTATGGCCATTTTGACAATATTAATTCTTCCTATCCAAGAACATGGGAGATCTTTGCATCTTCTAAGGTTTTCTTTAATTTCTTTCTTTAATGTTCTGTAGTTCTCATTGTAGAGGTCTTTCACCTCTTTTGTGAGATTGATTTCCAAGTATTTTATTTTTTTCGAAGCTATTGTGAATGGGGTAGTTTTCCTGATTTCTCTTTCTGAAGATTCATCACTTATGTATAAAAATGCCTTAGATTTATGTGCATTGATCTTATATCCCGCTACTTTATTGAATTCACTTATGAGATCTAAAAGTTTTCTGGTGGAATTTCCTGGTTCCTCTAAGTATACAATCATATCATCAGCAAATAGGGATAGTTTGAGTTCTTCTTTTCCTATTCGTATCCCTTTAATTTCTTTGGTCTGTCTAATTGCTCTGGCTAGAGTTTCAAGGACGATATTGAATAGAAGTGGTGAAAGAGGGCATCCCTGCCTTGTTCCAGTTTTTAGAGGGAATGCTTTCAGTTTTTCACCATTTAGAATGATATTAGCCATGGGTTTAGCGTAGATGGCCTTTACAATGTTAAGGAATGTTCCCACTATCCCTATTTTTTCTAGTGTTTTGAGCATGAAGGGGTGCTGTATTTTATCAAATGCTTTTTCTGCATCTATCGAAATAATCATGTGATTCTTGACTTTAAGTCTATTGATATGGTGAATGACATTTATTGATTTCCTGATGTTGAACCAACCTTGCATCCCTGGGATGAAACCCACTTGATCATGGTGCACTATCTTTTTAATATGTTTTTGTATGCGATTTGCTAAAAGTTTGTGGAGAATTTTTGCGTCAATGTTCATTAAGGATATAGGTCTGAAATTTTCTTTCCTCGATGTGTCTCTCTCTGGTTTAGGTATCAGGGTAATATTGGCTTCATAGAATGAGTTTGGGAGGGTTCCCTCCTCTTCTATTTTATGGAATACTTTGAGAAGTATTGGAATGAGCTCTTCTTTAAAGGTTTTGTAGAACTTGGCTGAGAACCCATCTGGTCCTGGACTTTTCTTTGTTGGTAGGCTATTGATGACTTCTTCTATTTCATTACTTGAAATTGGTCTATTTAAATTGTGTATGTCCTCCTCGTTCAGTTTAGGCAATTCATATGTCTCTAGAAAGCTGTTGATGTCTTTGAAATTTTCTATTTTGTTGGAGTATAGATTTTCAAAATAGCTTCTAATTATGTTTTGTATTTCAGTCATGTCTGTTGTGATATTTCCTTGTTCATTCCGAATTTTAGTGATTTGGGTCTTCTCTCGTCTTCTCTTTGTTAGTGTGGCTAAAGGTTTATCAATTTTGTTTATTTTTTCGAAGAACCAACTATTTATTTTGTCAATTTTTTGTATTGTTTCTTTTGTTTCAATTTTGTTGATTTCAGCTCTGAGTTTAACTATTTCCTGTCTTCTACTACTTTTGGTGTTGGTCTGTTCTTCTTTTTCTAGGGCTTTGAGCTGTAGTGTTAGGTTGTTTATTTTTTGAGTTTTACTTCTTTTATTAAATGCGCTCCATGAAATAAATCTTCCTCTAAGTACTGCTTTCATAGTGTCCCAGAGATTTTGATATGATGTTTCTTTGTTCTCATTTACCTCTAAGAATTTTTTAATTTCCTTCCTAATATCTTCTGTTATCCATTCATCATATAATAGCATATTGTTTAATCTCCAGGTGTTGGAGTAGTTTCTGTTTTTTACTCTGTCATTTATTTCTAACTTCAATCCATTATGATCTGATAGAATACAAGGTAGTGTCTCTATCTTCTTATATTTGCTGACATTAGCTTTGTGGCATAATATATGGTCTATTTTAGAGAAGGATCCATGTGCTGCTGAGAAGAAAGTGTATTCGCTCTTGGTTGGATGGTATATTCTATAAATGTCTGTTAAGTCTAAATTATTGATTGTGTTATTGAGATCTATGGTTTCTTTGTTCAATTTTTGTTTGGAAGATCTGTCCAGTGGTGAGAGAGGCGTGTTAAAATCACCTAGTATTATTGTGTTATGGTCTATTTGGTTTCTAAAATTGAGAAGGATTTGTTTAACATTCATGGATGAGCCACTGTTTGGGGCATAGATGTTTATGATTGTTATATCTTGCTGATTTATGCTTCCCTTAAGCGGTATGAAATGTCCTTCTTTATCCCTTCTGAGTAACATTGGCTTGAAGTCCACATTATCTGAAATGAGGATGGATACTCCAGTTTTTTTGCTGAGTCCATGTGCATGGTATGTTTTTCCCCATCCTTTCACCTTTAGTCTATGGGTATCTCTTTCTATGAGGTGAGTCTCTTGCAGGCAACATATTGTTGGATCTTTCTTTTTAATCCAATCTGTCAGTCTATGTCTTTTGATTGATGAATTCAGGCCATTAACATTCAGGGTTATTATTGAGATATGATTTATATTCCTGGTCATTTGGTTCATATTTAAAATTTTATTTATTTATTTATTTATTTCTTTTTTGACACACCTTGGTTCCTCCTTTATTTGACTGTTCTTTAGGGTAATTCCTCCCTTTGCTGATATGCTTCTTTGTTTTTTATCTCTTCCTCATGAAATATTTTGCTGAGAATGTTCTGTAATGCTGGCTTTCTTTTTGTAAATTCTTTTAGCTTTTGTTTATCATGGAATGATTTTATTTCATCGTCAAATTTGAAGGTAAGTTTTTCTGGGTATAAGATTCTTGGTTGGCATCCATTTTCTTTCAGAGCTTGAAAAATGTTGTTCCAGGCCCTTCTAGCTTTTAGGGTCTGGATTGAAAAATCTGCTGACATCTGTATTGGTTTCCCCCTGAATGTAATTTGGTTCTTTTCTCTCACAGCCTTTAAAATTCTGTCTTTATTTTGTATGTTAGGTATTTTCATTATAATATGCCTTGATGTGGGTCTGTTGTAATTTTGTGTATTTGGAGTCCTATAAGCCTCTTGGACTTGATTTTCCATTTCATTCTTCAGATTTGGGAAATTTTCTGATATTATTTCATTGAATAGATTATTCATTCCTTTGGTTTGTTTCTCTAAGCCTTCCTCAATCCCAATAATTCTCAAATTTGGCCTTTTCATGATATCCCATAGTTCTTGCAGATTCTGTTCATGATTTCTTACCATCTTCTCTGTTTGTTCAACTTTGTTTTCGAGTTTAAATATTTTGTCTTCAATATCTGAAGTTCTGTCTTCCAGGTGTTCTATCCTATTGGTTATGCTTTCTATGGAGTTCTTAATTTGGTTTATTGTTTCCTTCATTTCAAGGATTTCTGTTTTTTTTTTTTTCAATATCTCTAACTCTTTATTGAAATGATCTTTTGCTTCCTGTATTTGTTCTTTTAACTGTCGATTGGTGCTATCATTCAATGCCTGCATTTGCTTTTCATCTCATCATTCAATGCCTGCATTTGCTCTTTCATCTCATCATTCAATGCCTGCATTTGCTCTTTCATCTCATCGTTTGCTTCCCTAATCATTTTAATTATGTACATTCTGAACTCCCTTTCTGTCATTTCTTCTGCCATGCTGTCGTTGGATTTTATTGATGTAACATCTAGATTTGTTTGGGGCATTTTCTTCCCTTGTTTTCTCATATTGTTCAGGAATCAATGGGTTATTAAGATATTACAGATTTCCTCTATCAACTTATAATGTCCCTGAAGATTGCTAGTATATCCCCTCTTATCCTTCAGTAGCCTGAAGTCTTGGAGGAAGTTGATAATGCGAAGCTCCACGAAGAAACTGCCTCTCTAGGGGTGGTGACCCTCAGGTGGCGTATATTCCCTGCTAGTGGGCAGAGGTGCCTCCACTTGTTGACCAATGGTCATCCAACGGGGAACTAGGCTATGGGCTGAGGCAAGTCCTGTTTGTGCCTGTGTCTCTGGTTTTACCGTCCCTGTGGGAAAACCTCACCCGGCAGGGAAGACTCACCCGGTGGGGAGGTCTCGCTGGTCAGTTCCCCTCCTAGAGGTTTCCCTCAATCTACAACTACCGCCTGGGCTGGGCTGTCTTCCTCTACAACGTTCCCAGGGGCCCGGACCTACCTCCTGGGCCTGGGAGCCTCACCCTTCGCAGGCGAGTCTCCTTAGGCTGCCTCTCCCAGAGAATCTGCCCGCAGTCCTGGAAACTTCGCTCCGCCCCTAGGCGTGTCTCTGTGCGGCTCTTCCAGCAAGAAGCTACCTAGCTCCTGGGACCCTGCTCTGCACCTAATCGCCTGGCTATGCGGCCCCTCCTCTGAGCCGCCACCTGGAGCCCCGTACAATAGCTCCGATACCCAGAGACCCGCCACACACCTCCTCCTCTGGACAGCCGCCCGGTTTCCGACGCAGTCACTAGGAACCCAAGCAACTCACTTCGTGTCTCCTCCTCCCGCCAACCTCCCGTAGCCCTAGGCAGTCACTCCAAGTCCAAGTGACCCACCCTGTTCCTCCTCCTCCTCTTCGGGGTAGCCCCCCGGGTGTTCAGGAGCGGTGGCTCTGAGACCAAGTGACCCACCACACTCCTCCTCCAGGCAGGCCACCGGTGTTCAGGAGCGGTCGCTTTTAGTCCAATCAACTCACCACTCACCTCCTCCTCTGGCAACCGCCTGTGGCTCTGATGCAGTCACTCCTAGACTGCGACCCGCCGCACTTCTCCTCTTCCTCCGGGCAACCTCCCGGTGTTCAGGAGCGGTCCTTCTGAGTTCAAACAGCTCCCCACGCAGCTCCTCCTCTGGCAACCGCCTGTGGCTCTGATGCAGTCACTCCCAGGCCAAGTGACCCGCCACGCTCCTCCTCTTCCTCCGGGCAACCCCCCGGTGTTCAGATGCGGTGGTTCTGAGTCCAAATAGCTCGCCATGCACCTCCTCCTCAGGCAGCTGCCCGGAGCCCCAGTGGTTGCTCCTAGTCCAAGCGCTGTGCTGAGCCGCCTCCTCTACGATGATCCCAGTTGTCCGTGTTTACCACTCCAGCGGGGGGGAGGGGCGTCTCGCCGGGCAACTCTACTTCACAAAGTTCCCTGCGTTCCGGGGCTACTGCCCCATCCGGGACGCCTCCCCAATGGGAGAGACTCACCCAGCGGCTTTGAGTTGGTCCCAAGTCTCTCACTATCTCCTCTTTTGAATCTTCCGTCCTGGAGCAACGTGAAATGTAGCCGCCCCCTAGTCCACCATCTTCTCATGTTCTGATCCCCAGTCTCTTTTTATTTATTTATTTTTTTGAGACAGGGATATGCTAAGTTGCTGAGGCTGGCCTCAAACTCACAATCCTCCTGCCTTAGTCTCCCCAGTCACTGGGCTTACAGATGTGCACCACCATGCTTTGCTCCTGAGGGGATTCTTTATCATCTTACACTGGATGTAAAGGACAATATGAAGGTAGTGAGGTCATTTGTTGGAGGACAAGGATTACTACATACAACTGACCAGCTCATTGTTTTGGTATTTAAGGAAGCTCATCAAGTTTTTGGCACAAACAGCATAGTGGTGTTCTCTAGAAGCTGGAGCACTCTATAAGGGGTCTGATTGTGTTAACTAAGTAGACATTTAGCCCTTTTTACATTACAGACGTGAAACAAGATGATTTTTCCTTTGTTAGGTCATTTGATCAGATATTTTTAGTGAAGTAATAAAATTGATTTTGACATGAAATAAACTGTGAACATGTGGATCACATTTATGAAACTCAAGATTCAAGAATAGTGGTCTCTATGTTAATATATGCATTAACTGTAATCTAGGTAAAAGTTGAATCTTCCAAATTACAGCTACTTAGCATATGTTAACTGAATAGTATTCTTAGTCATATATGCTAATGCCATCCCTGCACTCTGAGGAATGATAGATAATACAAGTAGACAAATATAATACACTTTCTACTTCCCATCTCACATTTTCCTTGGGTTGAGAAGTTGGAGAGAAAACCTATTATGGGGTACACTCTATTACCTACATTACTTTTCCAGTTCACAATAAAATAACTGTCTGAATTTTATGCAAATGCATAAAATTGAGAAATGCTTAGTTCTTTTGTCTGGTGCCTTAAAATAATCTCTGCTTAGATTCTTTGTTTTAGAGTCTATGCCTTCTGTGACAAACAGGTGGCTACATGGACCAAGACACCTAAGCTAAACTTCCACAGTAACAGGGAGATAGGGTTGCTATGCTTCTTGATGTTTATGTTTAAGAAGAGATGGCTCTCAGGACCTTGAGAAAATAATTTCTGGGTTGTAAAACTGACAAAAACCTTACCCAACCTTTGCAAAAGATCTTTACAAAGATCTCTATCTATATCTATACACACATTCATATATTCATACGTCAAAGATAGAGGGGAAGATCACATGAACATTATGTTTGTCATGAAAATGCTCTAAAAAAGAGATTAGAAGTAATTTTCTTGGCAACCAAGAAAATTCTGAGTGTTTTTTTGTTTTGTTTTGTTTTTTGTTTTGTCCTTGTAGTACCCAGAAACCAGGCAGACAAGGAGATATCTCTGTAAAGAACACAGGAGTCTGGTTGTACCAAGACTGAGTGTAAATCCCCTCTGGAAATCTTCGTGAGATTATAAGGTTCCTTTCTTAAGTACCTAGGTGCTTTTCTGAAGAGGAGTGGTGGAGGAGAAGGAAATCTGAAGGTTTGGGCATTTATCCTGATGTTGCTCAGTTTCATTAAGAGACTGATGAGGTATTGAATTGGGTTAAATCATCTTTTATCTTGCTAGCCAATGGGGTAGGAATTCATGGGAAAAAAACAGATCTGTTATGAGAAATATAGTTTTGTTTGCCACTTTGTGTCAAATGCACAGATCTGTGTTGCTGCTGGACAACTTTTTATTTCACTTGTGCCCATACTTTTCATTTATTTACCTAACTGCCCACAGCTTAGTTTATTTGTGGGAAAACCAAACCAAATTTAACAAGCACAAATCCTTTTTAAATGCAGAATGAGTCACTATATCTGATAAATGCATGACCAAACTATGAAATATATATACATTCTTGGTGCTAATATCAAGCCTCAAATATGGTTTATCTAACTTAATAACAAAAAGTTAAGGTTTTGTTTGCCCTTTTCCATTTTTAAGAGTCTTACTCCACCACAAACAAACAATACATCATCATATTGTCATCTATCTTACCATTTCAGAGAGGGAGAGCAAATATGACAGTTAAATATTTGTTCAAGACTGGCTTAATCAGATCTCATAACTGGGAGCCTCTCTTTATCCTTAATATCAATGATTCACAGCGAAAAAGGATAAAATGTTGACTAAGTTAAACAGTAGAGAAAAGAATGATTAAACAAACTAGAACTTAAAAAAGGAAGAAATGACTTTAGAACTAGTTATAAAAAAAAAAGAAGGTCCCTTGGTCAGTGCCTTTGGTGATATTATTTCTAGCTGCCCGTTAAACATGATGTGCTGTGGAGATTTAGTTTGCTTATAAGCATCCCAGATGATGGAGACCCACACTAAGGCCTTGCCAACTTCCTATGTTGGGTCCAAAATGTGATACCAGATGTAGCTGAACTTTTCCAAAGGACTGGGTTTCCAAACCCATTTTCCTTTTAAAAGCAATGAATCCAGTTTCCTGGGAAGTTCAGAATAAATTGAACTGAAATGTCTGAGACTTTTATGTTAAAAAAAAAAGCAGTAACTGTGTTGTATGCACACAGCTTCTCTCAGACCAAGCAATTTCACAACTATGTAGAGAAAAGGAAGAGGTCATGTAGAGACTTGGGGTATCTACTCTTAGGAAACAGTCTTTGATGTTCCTTGATTTGTTCAGAAACATGAAACAAATTTAAATTTACATACAAAGCTTCTTCCAGTCCAGTACTTTGAGAAGTCATAAAAAATGAACATTATTATGATAAGCTTTATACCAAATAATTCCATTGCCGAACTCAAACTCCTGAATAAATCAAGAGACTTGCCTTATCAAATTGTTTTGGTTCTTGGGGGCAAAGATATTATTTTTAAAGAGTTGAACATTGCCCATCAAGAAGTATCTCACAACTTCGAGCAATACAAAAGAACTTCCATTTGTTTTTCTGTTTGATTTAGAAAGTATTCACTAAAGTTTTTTTTTTTTTTTCTTTCAGGACTATAGAATTAAGTGGATACATTCTGCCACAAACAGCCTAAATATTAGGATAAATTCAACACATATTTGGTTCCTTGGAGTGTGTCTGGAGCAGTGAATGTTCTCTTTCTCTCTGCTCTTCCTCCTCCTACTTACCTTTTCCCTCTATAATAAAGGCTCAGGGTCTGGACAAACAGGGGTTAGAATTTAAAAGTAACTCCTAGATGGTGCTAAGTACTTAGTGGAAAAATCAATATTGATTGACGGTAGACCATGCTTTGCTGGAACCTAGGTAATAAAAGAAACATTTAAGCAAAATACTTAAAATGAAAAATAAAAACTAGATGGCACATACTCCTTTGATTAGTTTTCTCAAAGAACATGTGTAATTTCATTTCAAATTCTGCTTTTAGAGGAATAAAACTCACTATTGTTATTATTCAAAGTCCAACATACTAACTCTGAAAAGGGTCTTAAATTTTTTAATTGGGTAAGGAGACATTCCACACTAAATTTTTAATGGATACAACTCCAGAGAAATTTAAGAAGTGGAATAGGGGAGTAGTGTGAGAGAAGAATAGAAATGTGATTTGAGTCATAGCATAAAAGCACTCTGCTGGGTGTGGTGGTGCTTGTCTGTAATCCCAGTGGCTCAGGAGGCTGAGGCAGGAGAATCTCGGGTTCATAACCTAATTCAGCAACATAGTGAGGACCTAAGCAACTCAGAGAGACCCTGTCTCTAAAATATGTGTGTGTGTGTTTATATATTAAAAATGCAAAATAAAAACTATATGTATACATATATATATGGGCTTGGGGAGGCCCTGTCCCAGACATGTGGGGCTGTTTTCTTCAGCTGCTGCTGCAGCCGCTGTCAACACTGCATCGGATGCTCTGAGATCTTTTCTCCTAGTGTGGCTGCTGTCTATACTGCTCTGCTGCCACTCCTGCTGCCATCAACACTGCTGTCTTTTGCCAAAGTTGCTGCCACTCCCAGAGGTCACCGAATGTCTTCTCTCTGGGTGCCACTGCAGTTGCAGCCACAGTGGCGGCCACCGCCATTGCTGCCACTGACCCTCTACCTGCCACCAATGCCATTGATGACTGCAACTGCTGCTGACCTCCTTCCCGCTGCCACCAACTCCTGTCACCACCACTTTCCCCACTGCCCAGAGGCCCACTGCCAGGGAGACTCCAGGTTTGATTGCACGTGGCCACATTCATTTTGAGACTCTGGTCAGAACCTGGAGTTTGGGGTGCCTGCAGGTTTGCTGCCACCACCATCTTGGGGCACAGTGGCTTCTGTCTGGGTATACTGGCCAGGACCTGGAGGTTCAGTGTCGGAGTACCTGTGGGTTTGGCTGTGCCTGGGATCTTCCTCTTGGGAGTGCAGGTTGCTGCCATCTAGTTACTATCTCTCAGGATTGCTCATCCCTGGTGGTTTCTCTCCAAATTCTTGTGCATTGAGATCTTGGGACTGCATCATGGCTGAACCCAGGACATCTGAGGCCCAGATTGGTGGGATAGTGACTGGGTCTGTCAGGGCCAGTCTGGGTCAGTCAGTCTTGTGGGAAGTCAGAGACAGAGCTAAGAAGTTTTCAGATGCTGGCAGAGACAGTTCAATTTCCCACCTAGATTTGTTTTATTTTTATTTTTTTCTTCTCTCTCTACCATATTTGGAGTAGGGTGTTTTTTGTGCATCAGTTTGTTGAGGATGGTGATATACGCATGGCATTATGCAGTTCTGCTGTATATTCTTATATATTTTTTTCTCTTTATATGTATGCTTCCTCTTGCTTGTCTGTTTTCCTGGATCTCTTTTCTACCTTTTCTCCACCTAACAGTCAATCTCTGTTGGTTTCTGTTCCACCTTCCTGTGGATTTTTGCTTCTGGCTTTTCTCTCTCCCTCATGTCCTCCACTATTTATGTTCTGTCTTTGTCCACTATCTGAAATTGTAAATCCTCTTGGTAAATTTTCTGTTTATATTGTGGACAGTGATTGAACTCATCATTGCTGTTTATAGCAAGAGGGCAGTGGATGCCTTGGTAGGAGCTATTAGATTTGAGGCAGTATATTGTTTATACTGGGTGCTGTTGATATTGGTCTCCCTCTTAAAGGTGGGCTACTGGAAATCTTCAGGGACAATGTAGGTCTACAGGGTAGAATCTTCACTGCCTCAGATCCATACAACTAGATGGGAAAACACACAAGCAACATGAAAAAACACAGGAATAAAGTGACCCAAACAAACCAAGATGCCCTAATAAGAGAATCTACTGACAACACAGTAGAAGAAATGTCCAAGAAAGAGTTTAGAATGTATGTAGTTAAACTGATCTACAAAGCAAAGGATGGTATAAAGAGTGAAATCAAAGAGAAAACAAGGAAGTGAAAGATCACTTCAGTAAAGAGTTAGAAATTGTGAAAAATAACCAAGTATAAGTCCTTGAAATGAAGAAATCAATGAACCAAATTATAAATTCAATGAAAAGCATCACCATTAGACTAGACCATTTAGAAGACAGAAACTCAGGCAATGAAGATAAAATATTTAATATTAAAAATAAAGTTGACCATGCAGAGGAAATGATAAGAATCCATGAACAGAACTTCCAAGAATTATGAGATAACATGAAAAGACCAAATAGATGAAGGAGCAGAGATACAAACTAAAGGAATGACCAATCTGTTCAATGACAAAATAGCAGAAAATTTCTCAACCCTGAAGAATGAAATGGAAAGTCAATTACAGGAGACTTACAGGACCCGAAATGTACAAAATTATAGCAGACCCACACCAAGATACATTATAATGAGAATAACTAAAATACAGAATAAGAATAAAATCTTAAAGCCTGTGAGAGAAAAAAAGCAAATTATGTATAGGGGAAAACCAATTTGGATCTCAACTGATTTCTCAGTCCAGACCCTCAAAGCTAGGAGGTCCTGGAATTACATATTTCAAGTTCTGAAATAAAATGAATGCCAAACAAGAATTTTATATCCAGCAAAATTAAGTTTCAAATTTGAAGATGAAATAAAAACTTTCCATGATAAACAAAAGCTAAAAGAATTCACAATTAGAAAGTCTACACTACAGAACATTCTCAACAAAATATTCCATGAGAATGAAGTGAGAAAAAATAGTGAAAATCAGTAAAGGGAGGAACTACATTAGAGGAATAGTCAAAGGAGAAACTAAATCAAATTAAAAGCCAGAAATAAACCAAAATGACTGGGAACACAAATCATATCTCAATAATAACTTTGAATGTTAATGGCCTAAACTCATCAATCAAAAGACATAGACTGGTAGATTGGATTAAAAAACAAAACCCAACAATATGCTGTCTCTAAGAGACTCACCTCATAGGCAAAGACATTCACAGATTGAAGGTGAAAGGATGGGAAAAAACATATTACTCATATGGATTGTGTAAAGAAGCAGGGGTTTCCATCCTCATGTCAGACAAAGTGGACTTTAGGTCAAAGTTAATCAGAAGGGAAAAAGAAGGATATTTCATTCTACTGAAAGGAATTATACATCAGCAGACATAATGATCGTAAATATTTATGCCCCAAACCATGGAACACCTATGTATGTTAAAGAAACCCTGCTGAATTTCAAGAATCAAAGACACCACAACACAATAATACTGGGTGACTTTAATACATCTCTCTCACTACTGGACAGGTCTTCTAAACAAAAACTAAATAAATAAACTATAGAACTAAATTATTAATTAGTATAACTAATTATACTAATTATACTAATTAATAATTTAGACTTAACAGACATATATAGAATATTTTATCCATCAATGAGCGAATACATTTTCTTCTCAGCAGCACACAAATTGTTCATTAAAGTATACCATATTCTTATGCCACAGAGCAACTCTGAGTAAATACAAAAAAATGGAGATAATACCTGCATTCTATCAGATCATAATGGACTGAAATTAGAAATCAAGGGTAAAAGAAAAAATAGAATCTATTCTAACACATGGAGACTAAATAAGGCATATTGAATGATGAATGGATAGTAGAAGAAATCAAGGATGAAATGAAAAAATACTTAGAGGTAAATGAGAATACTGATAAAATGTACCAAAATCTCTGTGACACTATGAAGGCAATACTAAGAGGAAAGTTCATTGCATTGAGCTCATTCATTAAAAGCGTAAAAAGTCAACAAATAAATTACAGAACCTTACATCTCAAGGCCCTAGAAAAAGAAGAAATCAACACTAAAAACAGTAGAAGACAGGAAATAATTATAATCAGAGCTGAAATAAATGAAATTGAAACAAAAGAAACAATTGAAAAAATTGACAACACAAAATGTTGGTTCTTGAAAAAATAAATACAATTGACAAACTCCTACCAAAAGTAATGAGGAGAAAGAGAGAAAACCCAAATTATTAAAATATGTGATGAAAAAGGAAATATCACAATAGACACAACTGAAATACAGAAGATAATTAGAAACTATTTTGAAATAGAGACATATGACTTACCCAAACTGAATCAAGAGAACATACACAATTTAAACAGATCAATTACAAGTAATGAAATAAAAAACTTCATCAAAAGCCTACTAATCAAGAAAAGCCCAGGAACAGATGGATTCTCAGTCAAGTTCTGCAAGACTTCAAAGAAGAATTAACACCAATACTCCTTAAAGTAGTCCATGAAATAGAAAAGGAGGGAACCCTACTAAACTTATTCTATGAGGTTGATACCAAAACCAGACGAAGACACATCAAAGAAAGAAAACTTTAGACCAATATCCCTGATGAACATAGATGCAAAAATTCTCAATAAAATTCTGGCAAATCACATACAAAAACATATTAAAAAGATAGTGCACCATAACCAATTGGGGTTCATCCCAGGGATACAATGTTGGTTCAACATATGGAAATCAATAAACGTAACTCATCATATTAATAGACTTAAAAACAAGAATCATATGATCATCTCAATAGATGCAGAAAAAGCATTTACAAAATACAGCACCTCTTCATGTTCAAAACACTAGAAAAACTAAAAAGTAGGAACATAACTCAACATTGTAAAAGTCATATATGCTAAACCCAATGCAAACATAATTCTAAATGGAGAAATATGGAAAGCATTCCTTCTAAAAACTGGAACAAGACAAGGATACGCTTTTTCACCACTCCTATTCAACATTATCCTTGAAATGCTATCCAGAGCAATTAGAAGAAAGAAATTAAAGGTATACAAATAGGTAAAGAAGAACTTAAACTATCACTATTTGCAGATGACATGATTCTATATTTAGAAGATCTAAAAAATTCCACCAAAAAAATTCTAGAACAAATAAATCAGCCAGGTAACGGAATATAAAATCAATACCTAAAAGTCAAATGTATTCCTATATATCAGTAATGAATCCACTGAAAGAGAAATAAAGAAAACTACCCTATTCACAGTAGCCTCGAAAAAATACTTGGGAATTAATCTAACAAAAGAGGTGAAAGACCTCTATAAAGAAAATTACAAGACCAATATGGATAGCAGCCGACTTCTCAACCCAGACTCTAAAAGCTAGAAGGGCCTGGACCAACATATTTCAAGCTCTGAAAGAACATGGTTGCCAACCAAGAATCCTATACCCAGCAAAACTAACCTTCAGATTTGAAGATGAAATAAAATCCTTCCATGATAAACAAAAGTTAAAAGAATTTACAAATAGAAAGCCTACACTACAGAATGTTCTCAACAAAATATTCCATGAGGAGGAAATGAAAAACAACAATGTAGGTCAGCAAAGGGAGGAACTACCTTAGAGAAAAACCACTCAAAGGAGAAACCAAGCCAACTTAAAAACCAAAAATAAGCCAAATGACTGGGAATACAAATCATTTCTCAATAATAACCCTGAATGTTAATGGCCTAAACTCATCAATCAAAAGACATAGACTGGCAGAATGGATTAAAAAGAAAGACACAACAATATGCTGCCTGCAAGAGACTCATCTCATAGAAAAAGACATCCACAGACTAAAGGTGAAAGGATGGGAAAAAACCTACCACGCACATGGACTCAGTAAAAAAGTGGGGGTTCCCATCCTTATATCACATAAAGTGGACTTCAAGTCAAAGTTAATCAGAAGGGATAAAGAAGGACATTTCATACTGCTTAAGGAAACCACAAATCAGGAAGACATAACGATAGTAAATATTTTTGCCCCAAACAATGGTGCATCCCTGTACATCAAACAAATCCTTCTCAATTTCAGGAATCACATAGACCACAACACAATAATTCTGGGCGACTTTAACGCACTGCTATCACCACTAGATAGTTCTTCCAAACAAAATCCAACCAAAGAAACCATAGAACTCAATAACACAATCAATAACCTAGACTTAATAGACATATATAGAATATTCCATCCATTAACGAGCGGATACACTTTCTTCTCAGCAGCACATGGAACCTTCTCAAAATAGACCATGTGTTATGCCACAAAGCAACCCTTAGGAAATGCAAAAAAATAGAGATACTGCCTTGTGTTCTATCAGATCATAATGGACTGAGAGTAGAAGTCAATGACAAAATAAAAAAGAGAAATTACTCTAACACTTGGAGAATAAATAATATGCTATTGAATGAAACATGGATAACAAAAAACATCAAGGAGGAGATTAAAAAATTCTTAGAGTTCAATGAGAATGATGATACAACATATCAAAATCTCTGGGACACTATGAAAGTGGTACTAAGAGGAAAATTCATTGCATGGATCACATTCCAGAAAAGAATGAAAAGTCAACAACTAAATGACCTAACATTACAGCTCAAAGCCCTAGAAAAAGAAGAACAGAATAACAGCAAAAGTAGTAGAAGACAGGAAATAATTAAAATCAGAGCTGAAATCAATGAAATTGAAACAAAAGAAACTATTCAAAAAATTGGCAAAACAAAAAGTTGGTTCTTTGAGAAAGTAAACAAAATAGACAAACCCTTAGCCACACTAACAAAGAGAAAGAGAGAGAAGACTCAAATTACTAAAATACATGATGCAAAAGGAAATATCATGACAGACACCACTGAGATACAGAACATAATGAGAAGCTACTTTGAAAATCTGTATTCCAACAAAATAGAAACTACCGAAGACATTGATAAATTTCTAGAGACATATGCTCCTCCCAAACTGAACCAGGAGGACATACATGATTTAAACAGATCAATATCAAGCAATGAAATAGAAGAAGCCATTAAAAATCTACCAACAAAGAAAAACCCAGGACTAGACGGATTCTCAGCCGAGTTCTACAAGACCTTCAAAGAAGAACTCATTCCAATACTTCTCAAAGTATTCCAGGAAATAGAAAAGGAGGGTACCCTACTGAATTCATTCTATGAAGCTAATATCACCCTCATACCCAAACCAGGAAAAGACACATCAAAGAAAGAAAATTTTAGACCAATATCCTTGATGAATATAGATGCAAAGATCCTTAACAAAATACTAGCAAACTGTATCCAAAAACATATTAAGAAAGTTGTGCACCACGATCAAGTGGGGTTCATCCCCAGAATGCAAGGATGGTTCAACATTCGTAAATCAATAAACGTAATCCATCATGTCAATAGACTTAAGGATAAGAATCATATGGTTATTTCAATTGACGTGGAAAAAAGCGTTCGACAAAATACAACAGCTCTTCATGCTCAAAACGCTAGAAAAAATAGGGATAGTAGGAACATACCTGAACATTGTAAAGGCTATTTATGCTAAGCCCATGGCCAACATCATTCTTAATGGAGAAAGACTGAAACCATTCCCTTTAAAAACGGGAACAAGACAGGGATGTCCTCTTTCACCACTTCTATTCAACATTGTCCTCGAAACTCTAGCCAGAGCAATTAGGCAGACTAAAGAAATTAAAGGGATATGAATAGGAAAAGAGGAACTTAAGCTGTCACTATTTGCAGATGACATGATTCTATATTTAGAGGATCCAAAAACTCCTCCAGAAAACTTGTAGACCTCCTCAATGAATTCAGCAAAATAGCAGGCTATAAAATCAACACGCATAAATCTAAAGCATTTTTATATGCAAGCGACGAAACAGCTGAAAGGGAAATGAGGAAAACAACTCCATTTGCAATAGACTCAAATCAATCTAACCAAAGAGGTAAAAGATCTCTACAATGAAAACTACAAAACATTGAAGAAAGAAATTAAGGAAGACCTTAGAAGATGGAAAGATCTCCCATGTTCTTGGATAGGCAGAATTAATATCATCAAAATGGCCATACTACCAAAAGTGCTATACAGATTCAATGCAATTCCAATTAAAATCCCAATGATGTACTTTACAGAAATAGAGCAAGCAATCATGAAATTCATCTGGAGGAATAAGAAAGCCAGAATAGCTAAAGCAATCCTTAACAGGAAGAATCAAACAGGGGGTATCGCAATACCAGAACTTCAACTATACTACAAAGCAATAGTAACAAAAACAGCATGGTATTGGCACCAAAATTGACAGATAGATCAATGGTACAGAATAGAGGACATGGACACAAACCCAAATAAGTACAATTTTCTCATACTAGACAAAGGGTCCAAAAATATGCAATGGAGAAAAGATAGCCTCTTCCACAAATGGTGCTGGCAAAACTGGAAATCCATATGCAACAGAATGAAACTAAACCCCTATCTCTCACCCTGCACAAAACTCAACTCAAAATGGATCAAGGACCTCAGAATCAGACCAGAGACCCTGCATCTTATAGAAGAAAAAGTAGGTCCAAATCTTCACCTTATTGGCTTAGGATCAGACTTCCTTAACAGGACTCCCATAGCACAAGAAATAAAAGCAAGAATCAATAACTGGGATAGATTCAAACTAAATAGCTTTTTCTCAGCAAAGGAAACTATCAGCAATGTGAAGAGTGAGCCTACAGAGTGGGAGAAAATCTTTGCCACTCATACTTCAGATAGAGCAATAATTTCCAGAATCTATAAAGAACTCAAAAAACTCTACACCAAGAATACAAATAATCCAATCAACAAATGGGCTAAGGAAATGAACAGACACTTCACAGAAGAAGATCTATAAGCAATCAACAAACATATGAAAAAATGTTCACCATCTTTAGTAATAAGAGAAATGCAAATCAAAACTACACTAAGATTCCATCTCACCCCAATTAGAATGGCAATTATCAAGAATACAAGCAACAATAGGTGTTGGCGAGGATGTGGGGAAAAAGGTACACTCATACATTGCTGGTGGGGTTGCAAATTAGTGCAGCCACTCTGGAAAGCAGTGTGGAGATTCCTTAGAAAACTTGGAATGGAACCACCATTTGACCCAGCTATCCCACTCCTTGGCCTATACCCAAAGGACTTAAAATCAGCATACTACAGAGATACAGCCACATCAATGTTCATAGTTGCTCAATTCACAATAGCCAGACTATGGAACCAACCTAGATGCCCTTCAATTGATGAATGAATAAAGAAACTGTGGTATATATATACACTGGAATATTACTCAGCTATAAAGAATGATAAAATTGTGGCATTTGCAGGCAAATGGATGAATTGTAGAATATCATGTTAAGTGAGATAAGCCAATCTCAAAAATCCAAAAGATGAATGATCTCACTGATAAGCGGATGATGACACGTAATGGGGGGTGGGAGGGGGGCAAGAATGGAGGAAGGAGGGACTGTATAGAGGGAAAAGAGAGGTGGGATGGGTGGGGGGGAAGAAAAAAATAACAGAATGAATCAAACATCATTACTCTATGTAAATGTATGAATATGCAAATGGTATGCTGTTACTCCATGTACAAACAGAAACATGTATCCCATTTATTTACAATAAAAATAAATTAAAAAAAAACAACTTTTACTATTAAAAAATCAGACTTCTGGTAAAAAAAAATAAAATAAAATAAAATTATAGTACACTAAGGAGGGAAATTGAAGAAGACCTTAGAAGATGGAAAGATCTCTCATGCTCCTGGATAGGCAGAATTAATACTGTCAAAAATGGCCATACTACCACAATCTTATATAAATTTAATGCAATTCCTATTAAAATCCCAATGACATTCTTCATAGATCTAAAAAAAGCAATCATGAAATTCATTTGGAAAAAGAAGAGACCCAGAATAGCCAACGCAATCCTTAGCAAGAAGAGTGAAGCAGGAAACATCACAATACCAGACCTTAGACTATACAACAGAGCCATAGTAACAAAAATGGTATGATATTGGCACCAAAACAGACATATAGACCAGTGGTGCAAAATAGAAGACACAGAGACAAACCCACATTAAATGCAGTCATCTCATACTAGACAAAGTTGCCAAAAATATTTACTGGTGAAATAAATAAGTGGTGCTGGAAAAACTGGAAATCCACATGTAACGAAATAAATTTAAATCCCTATCTTTCACCCTGCAAAAAACTCAACTCAAAGTGGATCAAAGACTTAGGCACTAGACCAGAGACCCTACACCTAATAGAAAAAAAGTAGGCCCAAATCTACTAAATCACCATGTTGGCTTAGGATCTGATTTCCTTAACAAGACTCCTAAAGTGCAAGAAATTAAATCAAGAATCAATAAACTGGATGGATTCAAACTAAAACGTTTCTTCTCAGCAAAGGAAACAATCAATAATGTGAAGAGAGAGCCTACAAAGTGGGAGAAAATCTTTACCACATGCACCTCAGATAAAGCATTAATCTCTAGGATATATAAAGAACTCGAAAAAGTTAACACCAAAAAAAAAAAAAAAAAAAACCCAATCAATAAATGGGCTAAGGAACTGAACAGATTCTTCACAGAAGATATATAATCGATTAACAAATATATGAAAAAATGTTCGACATCTTTAGCAATTAGAGAAATGCCAATCAGAACTATTCTAAGATTTCATCTCACTCCAATCAGAATGACAACTATCAAGAATATAAGCAACAATAAATGTTGGTGAAGATATGGGGAGAAAGGTACGTTCATATGTCACTGATGGGAATGCAAATTGGTGCAACCATTATGGAAAGTAGTATGGAGATTTGCTCAGAAAATGTGGAATGGACCCACCATTTGACCCATTTATCCCACTCCTCGGTTTATACCCAAAGAACTTAAAATCTGCATACTACAGTGATGCAGTCATATTAATATTTATAGCAGCTCAGCTCACAATAGCTAAACTGGAACCAACCTAGGCGCATTTTAACAGAGGAATGGATAAAGAGAATATGGTATATATATATATAAGATGGACTGTTACTCAGCTTTAAAGAAAAATGAAATGATGGCATTTGCTGGTAAATGGACGGAATTGGGGAATATCATGCTAAGTGAAATAAGCCAAACTCAAAAAGGCAAAGATCAAATGTTTTCTCTGATACATGGATGCTAACTCACAATAAGTGGGGAGGGGATAGGGAAGAATAGAGTTACTTTATATTAAGTAGAGGGGATGGGAAGGGGTCTGGGGATAGGAAGGATAGTAGAGTGAAACAGACATTATTACTTCATGTACATATATGACTGCATGACTGACGTGATCCTACAATATGCACAATCAGAAAAATGAGAAATTATACTCGATTTATGTATGATCTACCAAAATGTATAAATGTATTCTACTGTCATGTACAACTAATTAGAACAAATTAAAAAATTAAACAATTTTAAAAAAGGCTGGTGATGTGGCTCAGTGGTTAAGCACCCCTAGGTTTAATCTCTGGTTAAAAAAAAACAACAACAGCAACAGGTGTGCACACACACACACACACACACACACACACACACACACACAGCTTACAAACATTAAGTTCCATGGTAGAAACTTTATCCAACGTGTAAAGGATAGCCATCACTGGTTCCAAGCATGTAGAACTCATCCCTGTGCTGACACCCTGAATTTAACCCTCACCCCTTGGAACACAATAGGGTTTTTAATGGCAAATCCTCCCATTTCTTTAGATCTGTGAGCCTCACCTCCTCCAATGAGTGTTCTTACTCTCTAACACATACCCCACAGTGCTCTCTTTCTGGGGAAACTCCAGTAACTTAGCTGGGTCATTCCCAGAGTGCTTATCACAAACTGCCTTGTAGCATGACCTTCTGCTTGCATTTATCTTGTCTCTGGGATCAGTGGGTTACAAAGTCCTTGAGCAAAGGAAGTATGGCTTATGTGAACTGAAGGCAACCCTGCCCCAATGTCAAGTTCCAGGTAATATCTCAGCTTGGTAGATGTAACATGCATAAACATTAACTGTTCCTCTCTTCACTGCCACACATCTCAGTCTCTTCATTGTAGTTAGAAATTAAAGACAAGAATTTTGGTCTCTTTATTACTTCTGAACTCCCCTAATTATCTGCAACAAGGTGGTTTTAATTTTCCCTAAGAAATACTATAATTTAATACTAAGGAACAAATGGCAACACTCTTTTTTCAGTTCCTCCCGTAAAGAGGTGGAGTCTCCTCCACGTCTTGAATCTTGGCTTAGCCTATGAGTTTCTTGGCCAATGTGACGTTAGCAAGCCTGGCATAAACTGAAGCCTGACAAGTGCTTCTGCGTGGGGCTTGTTCTCTGTCTTACTGCTTTTGGAACTCAGTTGCCATGTGGAAAAGCCCAGCTAGACACTGGAGAGATGTGGCCCAGTCTCTCTGTTTCTCTAGCCAACTGCCAGACATGTAAGTGAGGCTCTCTAGGACCAGCCATCTCCCAGCCAGTCCCCAGCTGACTGCAATGGCCTGAGCGAGTCCAGCAGAAACTAGCAGAGGAGCTGCTTAACATCACCCAGCCCAAATTACACACCTATGGAATCGTGAGCTAATAAATGTTTATAGTCATGTGCCATGTAATATTTTGGTCAATCATGGGCCACCTATATGATAGTGGTCCCATAAGATTATAGTGTCTGGTGACATCATCACTATCTTTGTGTAAATACACTCTGTTTATTTATCTGGGGATGTGGCTCAGTGGTAGGACACTTGCCTAGCATGTGTGTGGCCCTGGGTTCAATCCCTAGTATTGTAATACATAAATAAATAAAGTGCTTAAACAATTTGTCCTAGAGAATATTTAACTAATAAAGTGGTGAAACTGGGATTAAAATTCTAGAAGTCTGGATTTTTTTTTTTTTTTTTCTTTTTTAAGATGGGGTCTCACTATGTTGTTCAGAGTCATTTCAAACCCATGAGTTCAAGTGAGCCTCCGGAGTAGCTCAAGAAACCTGGATTCTTAACCAAGAGTTCACATTCTTAATAAAACACCCTGTAAGTACTGCTTTAGTTTTTAAAATTGTAATTGGTAAACTGTGAAGCTAAAAAGAAAAGGTGTATCATTAGACTTCTTTTACATGAATACCATCATTTCCTACTTCCTACTATTTAAAATCATTACCAATTGTCTTTGTATAGGTGTGGGATATAAGCCACAGCAGGGATTAATGAGTTTTTGCAGCTATGAAACTCTCATAAATATTAGCATATTGGAGAAATGTGTCTCTTCTGTTCCAGAAGAATTATATTAGAATCCCAAAACATGGGATTAAGGAGGTTTATAGATCCACAGAACACCCACAGGCAGAGACCTGAACGTTATAGACTCCACTTGTAATTCAATTCACTAAGTGAATCCAATAAATGCACATATTTCAAGTGCTCTGTAGAGTCTGAAGTGCTATGCAAATGTTAATTGTTTTTTGCTAAATTAATTTTTCAGAAATGTCCAGCTGGGCTATTGGGAAAAAGGAGGCCAGGGCCATAAAGCTAACAGAGACTATGCTTTATTACTGATGCTATTATGACTTTCTGCTTTATGTAAAACAAGGCATCATGGGAATATGTTTAGGCACTGTTGGGACAGGTACTAGCTTGGTGACTGTCTAACAACTCTATCTGAATGACACAGTGCAGGCTCGAGTCAGTCGCAGAGCTCATGTCATAGTATAAAACACAGGGGTGTTCGGGTATTCTTAACAAGTCATTTAAGTTTTCTAAGTCCCAGTTTCCTTCTTTGCAAAATAAGCATCATAGAATTGTTGGGAGATAAGGACACAAGTAAACAGGATGATGCTACAAAGACCTTACATTCATGTCTTAGATTCACTTTTCCTGTGCTAAAAATATGGACTAAATCATTCTTCCGACACAGTAAGTTCAAAACCTGGGCCTCCAAGCCAGTGGTTCTCTAAAAGTCTCATTATTATCTGTTTGCAACCCAACTGGAAGGAAGTAAATATTATAACCCAAACAATTTTTCTCTGTCCTTACAATGCTTCGTTTACCCCCTTTCCATTTCCTTTATCTTTAACAGCTACAGTCATATCTCCAGCCATTATTAATATTTTACTACCACAAATAATGTTCTGTTAACTGTCTTCCCATGACCTTTATTTTCCTTTGTTCATAGAAATGTGCTGAAAGATGAGACACTTGGCCTAATGGGTGAAACTATGATGGTTTTCTCAGAAATTAGAATAGAGAAGAGTCCTTGGTTAAGTTCTGTATCTGCACTGGAGATCAAACTGCTCCTTTTAAAGCTTACAGAGAGTTTGTTGCTGTGCATAAACATTCTCTGACAACAGACTGAAGAAAATTTCCATAACCTAATGTTTAAAGTCTGACAATGAGCTCCTTGTTTAAAGATTCTCTAAAAAGATGAGCTTATGTAAAGTAACCAAGTCTGCTAATATAGGAGGGAGGAAAAAACTGGTAATTTGGGAGGGTTCATTTATGCTTCATCCATTTTTTGGAATAGACCCTCAGAAATTTTCTTACTTTTCCCCAGTGGAAGTAGTCTGAGATATCAGAAATGGTAACAGTTTTACTGAGACTTGGACTCATGACAGTCCTGCATGCACACTTGCATTGGTCAGATTTCCATTACTGTGACAAAGTACCTGCCATAGAGCAACTCAAAGGAGGAAACCTCTGTTTTCCGAGTTTGGGTCCATGGTTACTTGGTCTTGTTGCTTTGGGTCTGTAGCAGGCAGCACCTCTTGGAGCAAAGAGGAAGGACTGAGATCCCAGGATCCCCTTCAAGGCCAGATCCCCAGTGAACACACTTCTTTCCATCAGATACCATAAGCTCCTAACAGCACCATCATCTGTGAACCAAAGGCTTTAACACATGAGACTTTGGGACATTTAAGATCCAAACAACACTTCTTGGCTTTCCTCAGTGGTCTCATGGGGGCATTAGATTTTCATACAAGACCATCTATGAGATTGTCAAATCTTGAAGAGAGGCAGTTGGGCCTGAGCCGCCCTGTCTAACCCCAAAAGGTCTGTGGTTCCCCTTTGACATTGCCTCCTGAAGTCCTCTTTCCCTAGGAGAATCCCCCGCCAGCTATTTTCCAGGGCCAATCATGGACAATACTGTGCTATCTTCTTCAATTTTCTCCTCCTCTTCTTTCATTTCTCTGATCTCTGCCTCCAGTTCACTCTAATCCCATGTCCACATTTAGATTTTTAAAATAGGACCTCAGGCAAACTTTTGCTTCCTGGATCCTGTCAGGAAGGAGGGCAGTGCTTTCAAATTGCCTTCCTGCAGAACTACTCCTTCATGGTCACAAAACTCATTTAAGACCAACAAGAGCTCAATGGGTCATTTTTCTCGGGGTTGTTTGGACTTTTAAACAAGAGGCAGAATAATGGCAGAATTTAAGCAGTGGGAAAGGCAGGGGGAGGTAGGACAGAGTATTTGGACAGGGGACCCTTCCAAGTATATGTCAGCCCCTGCAGGGCTGCTTTGACATGGACAAGGGTGCTGGCCTAGTTGACTGGCAAGGCCTGCTTTGATCATGGCTGCAGGATACAGACACTTTGCACTTCAGAATCTGGCTGGAGTAGAAACTTGTGCTAGCTAACCTTCAAGGCTGGTTTGGTGGATGTACATAGAAAACTTACTTGAAGATTTCCTATTTATAAAAGAATTACTGCTATTGTCACAGATCTGAGAACTTGGGTTGTCCTGAGAGGGAAAAAAGGCATTTCACTACTGTATCCAGTCATCAAAGTGACCAGATACATAAGAACATTAGTAGGTAACAGATGCTGAGGTGGCTGTGAAGACTGTGACCCCCAAATGGATTAGGATGGGCAACCATAGCACTGTTCGTTAGATTTTAAAGTGTTAAGACCCTGGGGGAAGGAGAATAGCAGGCCCATCCCCAGACCACTAAAGGGCACTTCTCAGTGCTTGTAACACTGTTCTTGAGTAAGTGACCTGTCTCCCCACTCTCCCATATCCCAGATTCTCCCCACTAATGGACAGAAGCTCACAGATTTGTGCAGCCTTCTCCCTGGAGATAAATGACCCCGAGAATGATTCAGGCCTCTTCACCTCCTTCTGTTCATTTGCAAGTTGCCTATCAGTTTGGTTTTTGCTTGCTGCTTTCTGCTTAAAGCATTTCCCAAACTAATGAGAAACAGAGCCATATCTCATTCCCTTCCCAATGTTATGCCTAAACTTGGGGGCTTATTTTATTCTGTACCTGTGGGTAGGGCTCAATTTTATCCCAATATTTTTTCAGATATATAAAAATAGAGCCTTATGATTTTAGATAGCTCTCTATAGTGACAAAAGCAAGAAAATAAATTAGAAAAATGGAAAATAATACTAAGAGGGAAATTGCATTCTGGTCGGGAGGGTTCCCATTTTAAGAGCATAGAAACAGATGGATTTCACCTAGGTCTACAACAGGAACAAGCAGGCAATACTAGCCCCCACCCCCATATTTGCTAAACCCTTAAAGTACACAATGTCTTTGAAGACAACTGTGAAATATTTGGGGTACAAATATAAACACAGGAGAAAACAACAAAATAATGATATTTCTGCTAAAGTCTCTTGAGATGCAGAAAATAATTTCATTTTTCTTAAGATTATTTCTTGAGAAAAATCCATTTGGATCACAAATAAGAGGGAGGAAAAAAAGAAGAGATAAAGATAGACATATGTATAGAGAGAATTATTTGACTATATTGAGGTTAAGGAGAAAATTAGGCACTAAAGACTTTACTGGCATTCTGACTTCCTAAAATAGAATGCCAGATACACAATCTCCTTCTGGAATATATTAAACATAATGCAGAGAACTTGCAAAATGGAATTGGAAGACAGTGAAGGCCAATATAAGCCAATATCTGGTTATCCACAGAGAATGGTAGAACCAAGTTCATAGACTTTAATGTGTAAGATCATAATGAACCAAGGACGTCAGGAATGGCACCCTGAGGGCAAGGCAGGAGACAGGATATATTTTATCCAGTTATTATTAGTACATGTATATGTAATTAATTCATCCCTTCCCTAATTGTTGAAAGTGATGTTACAGATAAGGCTAAATTCTTTTTTCCCCACCTATCCCCAAATCCTGGTGTCCTCTACATAGGAAATGTGTGTATATTCTTGAATATATTAAGTTATGCATTTATAAACATTCATTACCTGTATTAAATCTATACTATTGTTTTTGATGAGTATATATTTTTAAAAACCACAAATGATAACATTCTCTGTGCATACATAGAGAATGCAACTGCTTTTCCCCATCAACAATACATCTTCAAGATTCATGTCAGTGCAGTGGGTGCTGTGGTGTACACCTGTGATTCCAGTGACCTGGGAGTCTGAAGGAGAAGAATTCCAAGTTCAAGGTCAGCCTCAGAAACTTAGTGGGGCCCTAAGCGACTTAGCCAGATCGTGTCTCAAAAAATAAATAAATAAATAAATAAATAAATAAATAAATAAAAATAAAAAGGGCTGGAGATGTGACTCAGTGGCAACGCACCTCTGGGTTCAATCCCCAGTATCAAAAAAAAAAAAAAAAAAGTGCATATGTCTATCCATATGCATGTATCTTCCTTGTATAGATACATCTGATATTATACACATAAGCAGCAGTTATTACTACTTTTTAACTGAGTTGTGATATATCATAGTGAAGATGTGCTTTAACCATTTCTTTATAGATGGACATTTAGGGAGTTTCCAATTTCACTCTTACATACTTTGAACATGCCTTCTTGGCTATATGTGTAAATGTTCCTTTAAGGAAAAATACTAAAAACCAGAAATACTGAGACATAAAATTTGTGCCATTGAGAATCCTGTTAGCTGGCTATGAGAATACACATTTGCCCACACTCTGCTTACAGAAAATACTACCAAGTGTTTAAATTTTTCATAATCTTATGGGTAAAAAAAAATGACACATTGTTGTTTTGATTTTTATTTTCTTGATTTCTAATGGAGTCAAGCATTGTTTTCCATATTCTTAATCACTTATTCACATTTTCCTTCTGTAAATTGCCTGCTTGGATTTTTTGGATCCATTTTGACTTTGGATTATTTGCACATTCTCCCATTTTTAGAAATTTTCTTCATCTAGTCTAGAAATCAATTTGTCCATTATATAGTTTGATGTATCATCTCCTAGTCTTCCACTTAAAAATCTTTCTTCAAATTATTTGTCATATAAAGGTTTTGATTTTGAAGTAGTCAACTTCTCTTGTGACTTTAAAAAAATCCTAAGAAGGACCTTACTACTCAAAGTTACACATATATTTTCATGACTTCCTTAACAAGATTCCCAGAGCAGAAGAAATCAAAGCAAGAATCAATAAATGGGATGGATTCAAACTAAAAAGATTTTTCTCAGTAAAGGATACAATCAATAATACAAAAAGAGAGCCTACAAAGTGGGAGAAAATCTTTTCCACACGCACTTCAGATAAAGCACTAATCTCCAAAATTCATTAAGAACTTACAAAACTTTACACCAAAAATACAAAGAACCTAATCAATAAATGGGCCAAGGAACTGGGCAGACACTTTACAGAAGAAGATATACAGGAGATTGATAAATATATGAAAAAGTGTTCAATATCTCTAGTAATTACAGAAAAGCAAATTAAAACAACTCTAAGATTTCATCTCACTCCAATTAGAATGGCGATTATCAAGAACACAAACAATAATAGGTGTTGGCATGGATGTGGGGAAAAAGGTACACTCATACATTGCTGGTGGAGTTGCAAATTAGTGTAGCCACTCTGGAAAGCAGTATGGAGATTCCTCAGAAAACTTGGAATGGATCCACCTTTTGACCAGTTATCCCACTCCTCGGTTTATACCCAAAGGACTTAAAATTAGCATACTACAGTAACATAATCACATCAATGTTTTGCATACTTTTTAAACCTTACCTTTAGAGCTTTAATTCAGTTGGAATTTATTTTGTAACTAAATACAAAAATAAAGATACATGAAATAAAGATAATCTTATTTCTCCTTATCAATGGATACATAGCTGACCTACTTGCCAATTTGATATGCCTCCTTTAGCATATCCAAATTTCCATGTATACGTGGATATATTCTTTCATACCAAATATCTACTTGCCTATTCCTGATCTAATGCTGCATTATTTAAGTTATTGTACCTTATAATAAAATTTGATACTGGAAATTAATGATTCAGAATTTGTTCTTCATTTTATTACCTTGATTATTGCTCTGCCTTTACTCTTTCATATGAATTTTAACTTGATTTAGCTCATTGTATAAAAAGTAACTTGAGGATTTTAATTAAGATTGAATTAAATTTACAGATTAATTTATGAAGAATTGAATGTTTACAAATAGTGAATCTTCTCATTCACAATCTGAAATATTTCTCAGTAATATTTTATAGTTTTCTCTAAAAGGGTCTAAAAGGGTAGATTCATTTGATATGCTTTACAGTCTTGCTATTGCTGAGAAAGGCATATTTTTCAATTGCTTTTTAGTAGGCATCTATAGGAAACAATAGTACCTTTTAAATCTTTTTTCAAAACAGAAGTGTTTTATGTCAAGAATCCTTACTCTTTTTAATGGTGATAAAAATGTCTTTAAAGCTTTCAAAGAATGAAGAAGAATGCACACAGGTTTTTTCTTTTTCATCAAGATGTCTGGTTTATCCTCACCCATGCTTAGATAACCTGAAGTTACCTATTGCTTTAATTGTTTCACAAGAAGTTTCTGCTGCCCCTCTTATCCCTCCTCCTCATGAAAGATTTTTGACATTTAAACCAAATAAGACCAAATAGATACTAACCTCAAATATTCTAACCTTAAATGTAGATTTACATTTTTAAAAGAGATCAGTAAATTTGTATTGGGAACTTTTTGTGCAAGACAGTTACTGCGAAGTATATAAAATGTATAAAATACTGCGACTGCCCTTAGGAACTTAGAGGTAGCAGTGGATGTGTTCTCAAGGTCAGAGGCCAAAACTTCAGTAAGACAATAATTTATTACATTATTTAAGCCTTAGAAAACTTCCATACAGGAAGTGCTATTATTATTCCCATTTTAGAGATGAATTCTGTGTGTAAGAGTGTATAATAAAGGATTTGGCTGCTTTTGTCCCCTATTCCTGGGAGGGGGCCTCTAGTGCTAGGAGATTTTTTTTTTTTTTTTTTTTTTTTGTGGTGCTGGGGATTGAACCCAGGGTCTTACACATGGGAAGCAAGCACTTTACCAACTGAGCTATATCCCCAGCCCAAGGAGAATCTTTGTCACTCATTGTGCACCCCTCAACTCATGTTTGATAATTTGTGCTAATGAGGTGACTTATGACAGATCCCCCTAGATAGTTTCAATTACTTATTTTTAGGTGTGTATAGGAAATGATAGTGTCTTTTGAGTCTTTTTTTATAACAGAAATGTTTTATGTCAAGATAAACAAATGTTTTGTTTTAGGTAGATAGTTTATGCTAATGAGATGCCTTAGCATCTCATTAGAAAGACGGATCATGATTAGATGGTTAGGACTTTGAGCTATGCGATGTCAGCCCAACCTTCAGAGAAAGGAGAGGGGTTAGAGATTGAGTTGCATAACACTGCCAATGATTTGGTCAGTCATGCCCACATAAAATGAACCAATAAAAACTGCACACCAAAATTTGGGTGAGCTGCTCTGGTTGGCAAAAGTGAGCGTTACCTACATTATAAGCTGGAGGAGGCAATAGGTTTGGGAGACAGGACTGGAAGCTTCATGTTGGGGACATTCCAAGAACTCACCCTGTGTGCTCTCCCTTTGACCTGTTCTGACTTGTATCTCTTTTTTACAAAATTGCAATGGTAAATTCAGGGCTTCCTGGAGTTCAATGAAATATTCTAGTCATTATTGAACATGTGGGGGCTCATCAAGGGGACTCCTGGATTTGTAGTCAGCTGATCAGAAGTGAAGGGAGTCCTAGGGATCCCACATTTGCAGCTAGTGTCTGAAAGGGACGGCATTCAAGTGGAGGGCCCTGCTCTTAACCTATGAGGTTAGAGCTGGGTAGTTGCTGGCTAATCATGGTGGAAAGACCATTCTTGGGCAAAGAACATGACCACTCTGTAATTTATCTTTCTTAAGGTTTGGTATTTTTATGTTTTATATTTAGATGGGGGAAAGGGAAAGTCCCTTCAGTAACTATTTTCCACTTCCTCTGGTGGATAGAACCATGTAAACAGGCAGGGATGAGTAAGGGAGAAACTCGTCGTGTATTATTAGTAAATCCAGGTCCAAGTAATGCATTTTCTGCTTAACATCAGAAATGGGACAAAGAAAACCAGACATCCAGGAGGATGGAGAGCTGGATAAAAAATGTTCAGAAAGAAAACTCCCAGTTAAGGATTCTGTGAACCCTTTCAAGTCATATTCATCTTGTGCTTTAATTAATAGACAGCTAAGCGCAGAATGCATAAAATGCAATTAAGTTGGAGATGTGAGTCAATTTTATAGCCAAGGGTTCAGGAAACTTGTGCCTTCTCATTTCAGACCTACAAGGTTTTTCATGCCATGCAGCAAGAATTGTGTACATTAAACTTCTCTTTAAGTTGATAATTTAGTTGAACAGTGTTCCGCATTTCATTCGCACTAAGTGCCAATCTGCTGTTTGTTCTCAAGGTGAGTAGCAGTCCTACCTCCAACACCAGATCCCTCCCAGAGTATTTTCCTACCCACAGAGTCCAAAGTCATAGTTGCTCCAAATGTGGTCCTATGGAAGGAATTCTGAAGATTTGAAGAAATTTTCCTTTCTTTGCCAATGCAAGTTTCTCAAAAGTGTCATACGTCATGCCTCTGGACATTTGAGTTCCGGAGTGGGATGGGAATTCTCATCCATTTCACTGGGAACCAAAATGGCACAGATGCCTGGTCTTAAATATGCTGCAGCCAATATGTCTCATTCCCTATAACTGGGATAGCAGAGGTGATTTCTTTGAAAGTGGCAGGGGCCACAGCTGGTCTCTGCCTCATTCTTTTTTTATTTATTTATTTATTTATTTTTTATTGTAAACAAATGGGATACAACTTGTTTCTCTGGTTGTACATGAAGCAGAGGCATACCATTTCTGCCTCATTTTTAATGAAGGGTGGTTTTATAGAACATCCTTAAACTATGGCCACCATGCTTTTAGGGAGGAAGTAACGAATAAAGAAAAATCTCTATATGTGATATCTGTATTAGTTTCCTAGGACTGCTGTAACAAATCACCAAAAATTTGGTGGCTAAAACAACAAAAGTATGTTCTGTCATGATTCTGGAGGCTAGAGAGACCAATATGTCAGCAGGACCGCATTTCCTTCAAGAATCCTTCCTTGACTCTTCCAGGCATTCTCTAACTGTGGCTGCTTCACTCCAAATTCTACCCATCTTCATATGGTCTCCCCCGACCCCTGCGTCTCTGTGTATCTAAATCTTTCTCCCTTTTCTCTCATAAAAATGCCAATCATTAGATTTGGGGTCCACCCTCAATCCAAGAGCATTTCATCTGGATGTTCTTAACTAGTTACATCTGCAAAGACCCTGTTTCCAAATTAGGTCATATTCTGAGGTTCTGGGTGGGCACAAATTTTGGGGACACCATTCAATCCTCTAAGCAGCCACAAATAAGGATCTGAGTGGTGCATTTTCCAGATCTTATCTTTTTCGAGCCTCAACTCCTTCACTTGTAAGCTGAGGCTGATGGTTATACTTTCCCTAAATACCTCACAGGATGGTTAAGATTAAACCAGTTAATTGGTGTGACAAGACTTTGTAAACTATTTCAGGGATAATGGGACAAATATGAAATGGAGGGATGTGGCTGCTGGCAATAAGAATTACTGTCTTTGTTGAGTTTCTACAACTGGATTTGAATGCTGGGACAGGCAAAAGCTCAGGACCCACTGTGGGCAGTAGCTGAGGGAACAAACCTGGATGCTTAGCTGTCTTGAGTGTCAGAAGAGGAATACGTAGGTTTATTATGCTTACTTTCCTGAAGAGAAGAGTATGAACTGGGAGAAACTGGGACACTATGTTCAAAGGTGACATCCGAAAACAGGGAGGCTGTGACAGTCCTTAAAAACTGAAATTGCTGGTTTGTGTTTTAAGTAGTTTGTTCTGTGTCTTGTCATATGACTTCTTTCCTGTGATGCCCAAGTCCTCAGAAATGTCAACTGTACTCAGGGGTGTTTTGAGCTTATAGGATTTTTCTGACTTGTTTTGGAAATTATGTCAGGAGATCAGTTTTTAACTCAGGCAGATGTGACTTGGGAAAAAAACTGTAGACATGTGAATAGGAACCAAGAGATAGTGACTCTAAGAATGTCATCATTTTCCCCGGGTTCCGGAATTGGTAGAAAAGGAGGGAGTGCTTTGGTCTCAGTCAAGGAATGGAATTAGGGTTAAGGCTATCTAATTCAGATTTCCCAAGGCAGGAGAGCCCCAGATGACATTGGGACACACGACACTGGGTGCAGGTACGAAGGAACTGCAATGGAGTGAGGAGGGACACAGAGCACTTACAAGCAGCAGAGGCAGAGGCACTGGGCTCACAGCCCTAAAAGGCAGACTCTTCATTCTACAGAAGCTCAGGGCCTAGGCGGAGACTGGACTGTGCGACCCACGTAAGGGTAAGTGGTAAGGAGAACTGCAGACACCCAGCCCAAGGTGGGACTTCAGGCGAGGGTTGCCCTGATGACCTCCTGGAGGCTGACACTTTCTGATTGTCTTAAGAGATGAATCAGAGTTGGCAGGAAAAACAAAGCAGGGAAAATCCTCCTACTTCTCCTTGCCTGGTTTGCTCATCTATTTATCCCTTTTTCAGGATACTAGCAGGGGCTCAGGGAGAGCTCTTGTGGAGAAGGCAGGGTCGAGTCGTGTCCTTACATCACACTTGAAGGATTGTACCACTTCTGCCTACAGCTAACGTTTTAGTCGTCTTTTTCACTGCTGAGACCAGAAGACCTGAAAAGAACAATTAGAGGAGGAAAGTTTATTTTGGGGCTCACAGTTTCAGAGTTCTTAGTTCATAGATGGCCGACTCCATTCTTAGGGGTCCAGGGTAAGGCAGAACATCATGGCAGAAGAGTGTGTCAGACGAAAGTGACTCAGGACGTGACACCAGGAGAGAGAGAGCTCTGCTCAACAAGGAGAAAATATAAACCCCAAAGGTTCGTCTCCCAGGGACCCACCTCTTCCAGCTAACCCTACTTGCCTATAGTTACCACCCAGTTAATCCTTATCAGTGGATTAATGCACTGATTAAGTTAAGATTCTCATCACCCAATCATTTCGCCTCTGAATGTTCTTGCATTGTCTCACATATGAGCTTTTGGGGGGTACCCCATATCTAAACCATAACAGCTAATGACCAATTGCATTCAAATTGGTCGATTGTTACTTCTCAGAAGTTAACACAAAAGATGGTATGCAATTTCAATAATGGTTATAATAGAATAAAAATAGTTCCAAGGCAAAGTATAAGCAAAAAAATATATTCATAGTAAAGCGAGTATAAAAATTCATTAGGTAGCCAAATAAATTGCATAAGAAATAAACTGCTAAACCACTAATCACTTGCTTAACCATGAAGGAAATAGCTACTGATGTTTCAAAAACCTTGGAGTGCCAACTGAACAGTCCTTTCCAAATGTGGCTCATTACTTATTCAGCTTTTTTTGCACCGGCTGATTAGTTAGTTGTTAGAGTGGGTCCTCTTGCCACTCTGGAGGTTTCTACATATAAAACTATGAATATATATACATACATGTACATCCGTATAAATAAAAGCAGATGGTTTACAAATGCAAGTACGAGAGTGTATAAAATGTATATACAAAGTCAATCCTCATCATTCACAAATTCTTTTCTGATGAATTTGTGACTCAATAAAACCTATTTGTAACCCAAAATCAATACTCTCAGTGCTTGCCAAGTGCTGTGGTTTAAATGGGTCCCCCATAGTTCAAGGGTTGGAAACTTAATCCCCACTGCAACATTGTCCTTAGGTGGTACATTTAGGAGGTGATTAGATCATGAGGATTCTGCCCCTGTGAATGGATTCGTACTGTTATCATGCAAGTGGGTTCACTATCACAGGAGTGGCATCCTTTTGAGGGATGAGTTCAGCCTTTCCTTCTCTTTCCCTTCCTACTCTCCCCATCTCATTTTCTCTTTCTCCTCTTTTCTCTCTCACTTTATCTTTTTCTCTTTTTTCTGTCACTCTCTTACCATGTAATGTCTTCCACAGTATCATGATACAGCAAGAAGGTCCTCACTAGATGAAGGCCCTTGATCTTGAACTTCCCAGCCTCTAGAACCACAAGCCAGATAAATTTCTATTGCCTATAAATAACAGTCTATGGGCAATCCATTAGTATAACTAGTTACAGCAACACTAAATGGAGCAAGACCCCCATCATTCAAAATGTGTGAATTATGAAAACTCTGAGTCTTCTGGATGTGCACATTCCCAACTGAAATCTAACAAGGCAACTTCTCTGCTCTTTTGTTCCAACTCTTACAAAGAAATGACCAGAAACGAAGCATGGTGGTGCATGCCTTTAGTCCCAACATTCGGGAGACTGTGATGGGAGGATTCCTTGATTCCAGGAGTTCAAGATTAGCCTGGACAACATAGTGAGACCCCACAGAAACAACAAAATAGATAAAAAACCCCAAACAGAACAGAAGGAAGAGGAAAGAAATATGATACATATGATATATATGATATATGCACATATACATAAATTTATATAAATGTATATGTGCATATTATATATTTATATGTACATATGTAGAAATATAATATATAAATATATACATACACATATACACACCAAGGGGTAGTGGTTCAGTTTTCACTAACCTGGTATTCACTAATTTGTAGAAATAACTACCATGAATGATGAGAATTGCCTATATACATTTGTATGTGCACCTACAGACATATCTGGAAAGAGGCACACATATGTTTGCATGTTTGTGAATGAGGATAGGGTGTATTTGTCCATCTTTGCTATATATTCTGAAATCCACACAGGTATAATCAAGAGAATATTGCTAATGGCTCTTGTTTCTTCCATTTTTCAGAAGTGACGAAATTAGTTCTCGAAAGAGCTTTGCTCTTTATAAAAAGGGAGCAAATTGCTCACTTTTTTTGTAGGTACATTAAGTCTTTTGGGGAAAGTCTTCTTGAGTCTACTCAGTAATCTACCTCTTTCAACACATTGAATAGCATATCCCATTAGTCTGACCGAGTTAATGCAACTTCAAAAGGGAAATAGTTCAGCTCTTTCCATAAGTATGATGAGAACCATAATGCAATTTTCCCAGCTGTTTTTCTATATTTTGCTATTCACTGGCTAAGATTGCTAGAAAAGGATTACATTATTATAGGAAAAGGATGGCCACTCACGGCAGGTAAAAACTGATGCCACTGACTTAACAATAGCAAGAGAACTTCAAGAAATTTTCTCAAAAGTTGTAATGGGTTTACAATATTCCATTCTTGCTTTTCCTCTAATGGCCCAGGGTGGCCAAGGGAACATTTTTGCAGGACAGCTGAAATGCATCAGGGCATTTAGTCAAAATTTGAGTGAACTAACTGGTCTACGATAGCCATGAATCTTCAGTCTTGACTGCTGAGACCCTATCACATAAAATCAGTGAGCCTGTTACAAAATTCAGAAACAGAAGTGTGGCATTTTATTTGATGCAGCCAAGGGTAAAAACATGTATTTACATTTGATGTAATAAAAAGAATTCCTGTCTACAGGAATTCCTGTGTAATTCTTACTAAATGGGGATTAAAGATTTCTGTGTTCTAAATGTATTTTTGGAGTAGATTAAGTTCAAGGACAGACTCCCAAATTAATGGTGGCTCAGGGTAACTGCAAAGGATCCTAGGAGCTGTGGTTTCCCTATGGGCCCAGGAAGAAAAGAAGATGGTGGATTTTGGTGAGCAGTTAGCCATTTCTGGCATGGATATTGTTATTTACTGGACCTGAAGGAGGAACACAGACCCCTCCCCCTCCCCCACCACCATCACCACCACAGGTTGGGCAACAGATCTCAGAAGAGGAGTGGGGCCATTTATGATATTAATGTCCTGGGGAAGATGCTGGTTACTATTCAAAAGTGAAAGGTGAAATAAAATAGTTAAAGGCAGAGAATAATCCATGACCATCTGCCTCTCACTTTTTTTTTTTCTTTAAGAATTGACTAAAAACAGCCAGGCACTATGGTACATGCCTGTAATCCCAGCAGCTCAGGAAACGTAGGCAGGAGGACCTTGAGTTCAAAGTCCCTAGGCAATTCAGTGAGACCCTGTCTCTTAACCAAATAAAAGAAAGGGCTGGGGATATGGCTCAGTGATAAGTGCCCTCTGGGTTCAATCCCCAGTACCAAAATAAATAAATAAGTAAATGAATAAATAAATAAAATAAATTAAAAAAAAGAATTGACTAAAAACAAAAGTCAAGGTGCTTTAAAAATAGATCCTTGCTGAGGAACCCAAGCAATGTGTGTATGAAATTATGCCTGCAAATACTAGAAGCATTTGTGAGAGTGAGTGGACATTCTCATATATTTTAAATATCTTCATCACATGATACTATTTATTCATCTTTTGAGAATCTCCCCAAAGTAATATTTTATGCCACAGGATGCAGATATGTGCCTTAGATTCTTCCAAACAATTCATGAACATGTGATGTGGAGTCAAGCTACCAGAGGGATCACTGGGGCATCTCGTTGCAATTTGGGAATGGCCAAGGCGGGGCATTTCTGAGACTGACAGTGATGGAGGACAGCTTCTGATCACAGGTAAGTTTTAGTAGTCCTAGAGTTGATGGCAGCACCTACTGTATTACCTGGCCAGTCCTGTGGGCTAGTTCTGGGAGCTGTACCTGGTAGCTTAGTCTAAATGCTGTTCCCACCACCCCAGGCCTTCCAGTACTTCTGTGAGCTTTCTAATGTTCCTTCAATTTATTTTTCAGCTAACGAGAATGAATTACCTTGTCTTCAACTAAGAGCTTTGACCAACATAAACAACAAGCTAGGTGTAGTAGAATGAGAACTCATTTCTTTGATGTAAAACTATTTCTCTTCCTCAAACTCTTTACTCACATTTTCTTAATCCACTCATATTTGTTAACAGTGCTGTGCTAAAGTACACAGATGGAAATTTCTGTCTACATTATGTGGAATATCAAAGCTAGGGCAGAATGCTCTCGGAAGCCAGTATGCTTTGGTGGAAATTATTCACGTAGGAGAATCTGAAGGGGGAGGAAGGTGAATTCCAGGAGAATTCGTCAGTTCCACTGGTCCCGCTGCCCATCCATGCCAGCAAGTTCTCCTTCTGAGTTAAAGCTTGAAGCTTCTGGACTGGAATTTAGTAAAAGAGGGAAATTACTCCAGAGACAGACTTATGAAAAGGAATCAACTTTTCTTTTCTTTTTTTTCCAACTTCTTTTTATAAAAGGATATCTCAAATTTTATTCTGTTTTTTCTAGAGTTACTGATGACTTGGGTCTAATGTTTCAAGAAGTTATGTTTTTTCATTAAAATTTTTCTAACCCAAATTGTGTTCCCAGTGTAATTGAGGCTTAACAGAGACAGAAAGCAAGGGCGTGCCATCAGGACTGGCCACGGAGAAAAGAGACGGTCTTGGTTTGTGAGAGGAAACTTGGCACATGGCAAATCGCATTTGAGTTGTCACTTGCCAGCTCTGTGTGAACTTATGCAAGTCCTTCAACTTCTCTGAGCCTCACTTCCTCCTATGCAACTTGGGGATAATAATGACAGGACCTTACTCACAGGATTGTCATCAGACTTAATTAAAAGCATATCATGGCTCTTTGTTGTAGGTATTAGAAACCAATTCTGACCTAACGTAAGCAGAAAAAGTATTTTTGAGGGGTGACTGAGATGCTTACAGAATTGAGGAAGGTGAAAGAACCAGGGTCATAAAATGAGCAGGTGCTAAAGGAAGCCAAGGGAAAAAAGAGAGAGCAAGGCCAACACTAGGAATGGTTACTGGGGTACCCCCACTGGCTCCTCTATCACTGACCTAGTTCCTGTTACTGCTGTGGCCTGGCCCCATCACGATGCCATGGGACTCTTAGCTCCACTGTCTCCAAGCATCATTCCCCACTCCACAAAGTCCCGAAGCTGAATTGAACCTGCTTATGAGAAACAAATATTAAACATGCAGGAGTTTCGCAAGCTGAGCAATAAAGAGTTTTTAGTTGGAAATTAGTCATAGTAGGAGTTACTTTCACCATGAAAATTGGCAAACCTACAAATTAAGACCGGTTTTGTTTTCCCAGAAAGCCAGTTTACCAGCACACTACTGCCTCAGGTACCATATCCTGGGTGTGAGATCTACTTGGTTGTGTCTAAGATATGTGACTGTTTAAGCTTCAAGAAGATGGGGAGGGGAGAGAATGGTCTTTTAAGTCTTGTAGGCCATAGTGGAAAGAGGCTTCTCACTTACCAGCACTGGAGCTGTTGGAGGATCTTCCCCCAAATGATGAAGTTCCAATGCTGACTAGTCTCCTCAAATTTCAAATATTTTCTGCAGTATATAAAGGGCTTACCTAAATCTATACCAAGCACCTGGTACTTTTTGTGTCCCTTTTCCTTTATTCTCCTTCCTTTCCCCAGTTTTTACCCTTCCTTTTCTGTTTGATGTGATCTTAAATCTCAGACACAACAAAAATAAAGCCTCCATCAAACCTTGCCCTAAGTTATAGCTAGTAAAGGTGTAAGGTCAGCTTACACCTAGTTGAATTGCTAACTAACATTATGTTCCCTGTGAAGGAAATGAGCTTCTTTTTTTTTTTTTTTTTTTTTTTTTTGCGGTACTGGGGATCGAACTCAGGGCCTTGTGCTTGTGAGGCAAGCACTCTACCAGTTGAGCTATATCCCCAGCCGGAAATGAGCTTCTTTAGACAGAATTATTATTGTCTTAAAACCTTCATGTTTGTTTTTGAACTAATAATAAAATAACATATGAACCCTCAAAACCAAGATAAATTTCTTACTGAGATACCGAAAGTCTATTTGTTATCTAAAATTCTATCAGAATAATTTTTATTAAAAAAACCAAAAGGTAAAGTAGTGAATCTTCTAAGTGAGAGGAAATTACAGTCAGCTAGTATTATTTTTTACTACTAATTAATAAACCTAAGGTACCTGGCTAACCAGCTGAAGGTTAGACACAGAAAGAATAAAAGTAAAATCTTTTTCAAGGAAACTGCTTCTTCGTATTGGTTGCAAATGATTTGTCTTAAAACTTGGATGCGTTCTGGGGATGAGCTGGGGTTCAGGGTTTGACTGCTCTGCTGGGTGGAGGGAAGAATGCAGTGACTTGAGCTAATTGTCTCCTTCCCACGCCATCCAGTTTCCTCATCTGGAAAAGAAGCCTCCAACCAGATGTCATTTTAGTCAGCTTTCCGTTGCTGTGACCAAAAGACCCAAGCGATCAGATGAGGAAAAGTTTATTTTGGCTCACAGTTTCAGAGGTTCAGCTCATGGTTGTTTGACTCCATAGCTCTGGGCATGAGGCAGAACATCACGTTGGGAGGGCTTGGCAGAGGAAAACAGCTCAGGACATGGCACTAGGAAGGGAGAAAGAGAGAGAGAGAGAGAGAGAGCACTATGCTCACAAGGGATAAAATATAAACCTTAAAGTCTTGCCCCCAGTGACCTACCTTCTCCAGCCATACCTTACCTGCTTACAGTTGCCACCCAGTTAATCCATATCAGTGGATTAATTCACAGATCAGGTTGCAACTCTTATAATCTAATCATTGCACTTATAAACTTTCTTGCATTGTTTGACACCTGAGCTTTTGGGAAACACCACATATCCAAACCATAACAATTCCTTTGTATGCCCTTTCTTCTCAAAATTTTGCCTCTTAATTACCAATTCCAATCCCAACTTTCAGTTGAAAAATGCACTTAATTATTTGCAGTTCAGCTGGGCACTAATGAAAACTCGACACACCATGATGGACTTTCTGATCTCGGAAGCCCTGTTCATACCTGGGTTACAGAATCTCCCTCCTTTGGTCTTTCCTGATGAGTAAAGCCTTATTTTTGGCAGTGCTGGTTTGGGAATAGCATCTCTATAGAAACCACTGCCTAGGTGAACACTTCCCTGTGACTGAGCATCCTTCCACATTTGCATGTTATCTTAATTGAAAGAACAGGTACATCTTTCTATCTAGATCTCTGAGTCATTTTGTCAGCTTCCAAGTCAAATCCTAAATTAGATGCAACACCTGAAGGAGTGTGCAAACTGAGAGAGGCATCAGGGTTGTCATGACAACTGGGAAATGCCATGTCTCCCCCAGAATGTTAATTTAACTGTCATGGTAGGGTTTTACAAACCAGTAGTTATTATGTTTTTCAACTGAGTAGAAATGAAGTGACATTTGGGGTTTTCCTTGAAGGATTTAAAACTATTTGTGGTTACTGTTGTTAGGTTTCTTCCTTTGCTACAACCCCAAGCCCCGTGTTTTCAGAGTTGTGGAGTCTGGTGAGAATTGGCTGGGACATCACTAGAGGTTCCTGAGCAACCTCTGACTGGATCTGAAATAGTGAAGATCTAGAGCACCTACCATTTCATACTTTGGAGTACGTGTTCTCAGAAAGAACTCCGGAATCCAGTCTTATAAGATGGTTTTAAGAAAAAACAGAAATGGGGACTGGGGTGGTGGCTAAGTGGTAGAGTGCCTGACTCACACGTATGAGGCACTGGGTTGGATCCTCAGCACCACATAAAAATAAATGAATAAAATAAAGGTATTGTGTCTATCTACAACTAAAAAATAATAATAAAAAAAGAAAATAGAAGTGACTGGCAGCCTCTAAATGCATTGCTGTTTCTAACACTGTTACAACAAGGAATAGCTTTCATTTGATACACAAACTAGAGGAATAAACTCTATAATGTGTAATGTCATTCAGTTTTTCTCCCTCTAGCCCCCAATGTGTTATAAGTGCTCCAGGTACCCCCTGTCTTCAGGAGAACTGTGGAATGATCAACTCTGCACATTTTCTCGTGGGTCAACTATAATTACCAGTCCTACGAGGTTGAATTTTCTTGTACCTGATATTACTGAGTGAATCAAGAAGCAAAACATATGTATAGTCTGGTTTGGAAATCCCAGCAAGGTTTGGGTCAAGGTAAAATGATAGAAAATACATCTTGTTGTAAAGAGGCATGATGTATTGAAACTACTGATAATTTTAAACTGGGCACTTTCTTTGGAATGTTAGGTAATCATGGAAGTTTTGATTCATAGCTGCTCAGGACTTCCTCATGTATGACTGTCACGGGTAGCTTTAACCTCTTTCAGAAATGCCAATTCTAATTCTCACCATGAAGAGTTCCCCATGTTCTGACAAGAAGAGGAACACTTTCTGCTCTAAAGTGTGTGCTGTCCCTGCTCTTTAGGAAGGATGGAGAAAAAGAGCCCAAATGGATACACACACTGTTTTTAATAGTTGGGAGCAGTGTGTGCCTCTAAATTCACTTGATGCTTGCTCAATTTTCTATTTCCTGTGTAGATTCATTCTCAGATTGGAGGCAATTTTATTACCAACACATTCAGATTAATTCCTGAGTCATGCCTGGCTTCTCTTAAAAGCAGATCACAAAATCTGGACTTTGATAGTTGGAGTTTGACCATTTTTCAATCTAAGTGTTCCAGGATAAGATGTTCTATAAAGATAACTGTGATGAAACCACTTCTGATTTATTAGGCAGACTGAGAATTCCAAATGATGCAGAGAAAAGAATAAAAATGCAACAAAACCACCACCATTTCTTAAGTGTCTGCTAGATTCTAGGCATTTTGCACATATTAACCTCATCTAATCTGCACAACAACCCTGTGAGTTTGATTTTATTTTCAGATGAAAGAACTTGTCTCAGAGATTAACTTGCTCAAGTCACACAAACCACCCTTAGCCCTGGAGCTAAGATGCAAACCCGAGTCAGAGGATTCTTAGCCAGAATGCTGCATAGTAAGCAATGCTGTATCACCAGTCAAAAAGCTATGTGGGATGGTATATTTTTGCTCATGCCTGTGAGTTCAGTATTTTCCCAATGTTTGTGTTCTAGAAGACTATGGCAGTTAAGGCAGTTGTGGAGAGGCAGACCCTGGAAGAAAAGTGGAATGGTGATAAATAGGAACAATATTATGTGGAAAGAAGAAAAGATATTTCTTATTAGCTAAATGAGATTAAGGTCTGGGATCTAAGAGTTCATCCTTCAGCATTTATTGAAATGCCAACATAAGCAGAGCCCTATATTATAATCCTTAGCAAAACTCAGTATAAATTACTGACTAACAACCATTAGAGGAGTTTCAGTTTTTTTCTGAAGTGCAGCTATAAGTTAAGTGTCAATTGAAATCTGTTAGGTAACGTAATGTTGGAAAGAAGACGTTTTAGAAAAATATTGGGGCCTGAAATTTCATTTTAGAAAGTCTCCAGTTTTTCTGACAAAAACTGGATGAAGACAAAAAAGGACAAAAAAGGATGAAGAGAAGCATTGTAGTGCAATTGTGCTGCACAAGAAAAAGGAGTGCCATTTACATAGATTGCAATGCACATGGTGTCTACTGGATTTGTACAAAAGGGCAGCCTTCACTGAATTGGGAGAAACACTAAGAATCTTCTCTACTCAGACATATGATGCTTCTGGTTTGTTTGCTTCTCTAAGTAACTGGGTCAATGATGGTGCATGCCATTTAGACAGATACAAAATATTAGGGAAGGAGTGACATTTCTGGTGGGGGGGGGGCGGTACCCAAGAGTTTTCTATGGAGAGGTCAAGTCTGAGAAGTTGAGGATGCCATTGGACACACTACATTGAAGCCGAGGGGAAAAGTTGAATCTAGAGAGAGAATTTTGGGAGTTAACAGCGTATACAGAATCCTAATGCCATGGGACTGAATGATATGTCCCAGAGAGGGAGAGTGGAGAAAGAAGAGAAGGGGGCTTAGGACCAGGCCTAAGTATCCTCTAACATCTAGAAGTCTGGAAAAGGAAGAGAGTCAGCAAAGAGATTGAAAATGAGCAATGAGTGAGGTCAAGGACAGCTATGAGTTTAATATCCAGGAGGGAAAACAAATGAGAAGAGTGCTTCAAGAAGTGTCAAATGCTGGGCCACGTGCTGCTGAGCAGTGCTGAAGCCCGATTTTGTAATATGTCCTCTTCCCCCCAAACCCATGACTGCCTCTCCAAGGATCCCCTTGCTTCTTGATTAAGTTTCATACAATCTGTGCTTATTGCTATCACCAGAGTGGGCTATCTCTCTACAAGTATAAACACTATCATGTCATGTTCTAGCTTAAAACTAGGTAATGGCTTTCCATTTCCCACAGAATATAATTTTAACTCCTTAATTTATTAGAGGCCCTTTCTCTTTGGAAATTGTGCTCCCTACCTGCTTATCTCCCATACATTCTGAGCTGTACCTCAGTGAAACACTTCCCATGTGCATGCTTTTCCCCCTGCTTCCATGCAGTTCCTTTTTTTACTACTCTTCCCTCTGGCTGAAATACTCTCTTCATAGTCCTCCTAACACTTCTCAGTACACAGGACTTAATTCTAGGGTCATCTGCTCTGTAAAATTCTTCCTTGACTTCCCTTGAACAAAGTAAATAATGCCCCATTCTACCACCCCATAACTTGTCTTATATGTCTCAATTACAGCACTATTTGTATTGTGACTGCTTTATATTACTATCATGACATTAATAACTGCTCATTCCTTAAGAATGGGAGCTATGCCTTTTCTTTTTAATGTTCCCAGGGCCGTGTAGAGTGCTTAGTTCTTATGAGAAACCCTGTAACTACACATGAAGGAACAAGATGTAAAAGTTTTCATAAAAGTCTGCATTTCTATGTTGACAATACTTCAACAAAACTTTCTGTTTCTTGAGGAATTACTTACTTACTAAAAGTCAGGAATAACTACTCACCTGGCTCTCACCTTCCTGCTCTGGGGGAACACACTGCTCTAGTACTTCCAGATTGTGGACCACTGGTGATTGTTCTGTTTTATGATTCACCAGAGGCCTTTTCCAATCATTTTCTTGGGGCTCAAAATCATGAGTCATGCAGCTAGTTCTTTACACTAGGAAAAAAAATCCTACTCACCCTATTTATTAGAAGCCCAGAGCTCCATCACTTCAATTAAATTAATTTAGTATTTGTCAAAGTTCCCCCAGTTACAGATTGTACCTTAAAACATAAGAAAACGTACTCTGTGAAGACTCCACATTTTTATTAATATAATTTTTAAAGAAAATGGCTTATGTAACCCAGCCATAATCCATCTAGGATAAGATATGAGGAGGGAAATGAAGTCGATTAGATTATCTTGGAGCCAAATTAGTTTGTAGTGGAAATTTATGAAGAGCACTAAGTCAGACTTTGGTGTTTAAATATGTAGCAAAACTTTAATATTTCCCTAGCATTAGGTTATATAATAGTAGGAATACACTTATCCCTGTCTTGTTTTCTTTTGTCTTTGCATCTCAAATTTAAAAAAGCCCTATTTCAAGAAAATCTATTGCTGAAAGATTAAGAAGATAAAGGTCAGGCTTCTGAGTGTTATTTAAGCAGATATTTTGACCTCTCAAAATTGGACCTTTTAGAGGTCAACCATTCTATCCTTCTCTCTCTTTCATCAGGAGCAATTGAAATAAACCAGAAGAATGAGAATCTGTCCTACTTTTAGAGGCCTAGAAAATAAATCTCCATTGGTAACTCATTTCATTATATAGTAACCCTCTGGAACTTCCTTCTCATGTTTGTTCTCTAAGGACCTCATGCTTCCATCAAAGTCCTTTGCCTTCTTCCAAACCTGGACAACACCATTCATAAAACTACATTTTCATATAGGAATGCTCTTAGCTGCCCCCAAAAGAAACTAATTCAAATGGACTTTGAGTCAGCAAATTTAACTCTCCTCACAGCAATTCTAAGGTCAGGTGTGCTCTGGGGTTATTTGGTTTGTGACTCAAGAAAATCTTTGAGGATACACATATTTTCATCTTTCCTTGACTATTCAGAACTTGTTTCAATCTCAGTCTGTAAGCAAGTTTCCGTACACATCCAGACAGGACAAAATCCAGAGGGAGAAGAATGGTTGTTTCTTGTGTCTCCTTGGAAGGAAGGAAACCTTTTCGAGAATTTCTTAGCAAACTTCTCTTCATGTTTCTTGGTCAGAATTGGCTGTTTTTGACCAGGTTTTGACAAAGAAGATAAAATGTTCACAACTGACCAATCATGTGGTATAAACTACCAGGGTCACTATGTCTGCCTGTCATTCCATCCAGCATTTTCTTCTGACTTTTGTTCCTCTCCTGCATATCCTCCATTAAGAGGGGAGGAAGGACCAGGAGGAGGACAAGAGAACAAACCGATTTGAAAGTAGAGATTGTTTGAGATTGTAGAACAGATATAACTTATAAGTTGGAGAATAGAATTTATTGAAGAGGATCATGTTTACATTTATTATGTAAGGGAGTTGGATTATATGTTCTCAGAGGTCCATTTAACACTAAAATGTGGGTGCCTTTCAAGGCTAGCTTCTCGGAACAGACCGCCCAGTGAGAGCCTTTCTACATAGAGCCAGCTACAAGTCCCCAAGCCAACGGAGAGCTTCGATCCGCAAGCAGCCTCTGGGATCAGGGCAGGGCAGCCAGAGATCTCTTCAGGCGGCTCTGCCCACTCTGGCCGCAGGCGCTTTCCACGGGGCGATCCAAGATGGCGGCCTAGAGGGTGACTGCACCCCCAGTTGCTCCAGAACCCAGGAGTTAAGAAGGGGAGGCATTGAGAGATTCGGACTGAAATAGAGCCACGGGTGAGTCTACCCACTGGGTAAAGCTTGACACGGGTGGCAGGCCCAGATAGAGGTGGCTTATTGGAGCCGGGCAGGGCAGCTAGAGTCTTCCACAGGCAGCCCTGCGCACTCCAGCGCTGGACCCCTCCCACACAGCCAGATTCTCCAGGTTCTTGGAGCAGCCCCCCTACTGAGAGCCTTTCGGATCAGAACAAGCTCCAAGTCCCGGAGCCAGCGCGGCATACTCCGGCCCGCAAGCGGCTTCAGGGACCAGGACAGGGCAGCCAGAGACTTACCCAAGCAGCCCAGACCCCTACGGTGGGAGGTGCCTTTCAAGGCTAGCTTCTCGGAACAGACCGCCTAGTGAGAGCCTTTCTACATAGAGCCAGCCCCAAGTCCCCAAGCCAACGGAGAGCTTCGATCCGCAAGCAGCCTCTAGGATCAGGGCAGGACAGCCAGAGACTTCCCCAGGCGACTCTGCCCACTCCGGCCGCAGGCTCTTTCCACGGGGTGAACCAAGATGGCAGCCTAGAGGGTGACTGCATCTCCAGTCATTCCAGAACCCAGGACTCAAGAAGGGGAGGCATTGAGAGACTTGGACAAAAATAGAGTCACGGGGTGAGTCTTCCCCACTGGGCAAAACTTGGCCTGAGCGGCAGGCACACATAGGGGTGGCTTATCAGAGCAGGGCAGGGCAGCTAGAGTCTTTCCCAGGTAGCCTTCCACACTCTGACGGTGGGCTCCGCCCACACGGCCAGCTGCAAGGTGCAGGCCCCCAGTGAGAGCCTTTCCGCACAGAGCCAGCTCCAAGCCCTGGAACCAGTAGGGGGCTAGGGGTAACTTTCTTCGGAAACACTACATTATCAAGTACCTCCAAGACTTCAGGCTGCTGAAGGCTGGGAGGTGATACACTGGAAATCTACCGGGACACTATAAGCCAATAGAGGAAATCTGCAATATCTCAGATTCCCACTGACATCTGACCAATATGAGAAAACAAGGGAAGAAAATGTCCCAAACAAACCTAGATACTACATCAATAAAACCCAATGACAGCACAGCAGAAGAAATGTCAGAAAGGGAGTTCAGAATGTATGTAATTAAAACAATCAGAGAAGCAAATGAGGAGATGAAAGAGCAAATGCAGGCATTGAAGGAGGAGATGAAAGAGCAAATGCAGGCATTAAATGATCGCACCAATCAACAGTTAAAAGACCAAATACGGGAAGCAAGAGATCATTTCAATAAAGAGTTAGAGATACTGAAAAAAAAAAAAAACAAACTGAAATACTTGAAATGAAGGAAACAATAAACCAAGTTAAAAACTCCATAGAAAGCATAACCAATAGAATAGAACACCTGGAAGACAGAACCTCAGACATTGAAGACAAATTATTTAATCTTGAAAACATAGTTAGCCAAACAGAGAAGATGGTAAGAAATCATGAACAGAATCTACAAGAATTATGGGATATCATGAAAAGGCCAAATTTAAGAATTATTGGGATTGAGGAAGGCTTAGAGAAACAAACCAAAGGAATGAACAATCTATTCAATGAAATAATATCAGAAAATTTCCCAAATCTGAAGAATGAAATGGAAAACCAAGTACAAGAGGCTTATAGAACTCCAAATATACAAAATTACAACAGACCCACACCAAGGCACATTATTATGAAAATACCTAACATACAAAATAAAGACAGAGTTTTAAAGGCCGCGAGAGAAAAGAATCAAATTACATTCAGGGGGAAACCAATAAGAATATCAGCAGATTTTTCAATCCAGACCCTAAAAGCTAGAAGGACCTGGAACAACATTTTTCAAGCTCTGAAAGAAAATGGATGCCAACCAAGAATCTTATACCCAGCAAAACTTACCTTCAAATTTGACGATGAAATAAGATCCTTCCATGATAAACAAAAGCTAAAGGAATTTACAAAAAGAAAGTCAGCATTACAGAACATTCTCAGCAAAATATTCCATGAGGAAGAGATAAAAAACAAAGAAGCAAATCAGCAGAGGGAGGAATTATCCTAAAGGAACTGTCAAATAAAGGAGGAACCAAGTTGTGTCAAAAAAATAAATAAATAAATAAAATTTAAAAAATGAACCAAATGACCGGGAATACAAATCATATCTCAATAATAACCCTGAATGTTAATGGCCTGAGCTCATCAATCAAAAGACATAGACTGGCAGATTGGATTAAAAAGAAAAATCCAACAATATGCTGCCTGCAAGAGACTCATCTCATAGAAATAGATACCCATAGACTAAAGGTGAAAGGATGGGGAAAAACATACCACGCCCACGGACACAGCAAAAAAGCTGGAGTATCCATCCTCATTTCAGATAATGTGGACTTCAAACCAAAACTAGTCAGAAGGGATAAAGAAGGACATTACATGCTGCTTAAGGGAAGCATAAATCAGCAAGACATAACAATCATAAATATCTATGCCCCGAACATTGGCTCATCCACGTACGTCAAACAAATCCTTCTCAATTCCAGAAATCAAATAGACCACAACACAATAATACTAGGCGATTTTAACACACCTCTCTCACCACTGGATAGATCGTCCAAACAAAATTGAATAAAGAAACCATAGATCTCAATAACACAATCAACAATTTAGACTTAACGGACATATATAGAATATACCATCCAACAAAGAACGAATACACTTTCTTCTCAGCAGCACATGGATCCTTCTCTAAAATAGACCATATTTTATGCCACAAAGCTACTGTTAGCAAATACAAGAAGATAGAGATATTACCTTGTACTCTATTAGATCATAGTGGATTGAAATTAGAAATAAATGACAGAATAAAAAACAGAAATTTCTCCAATACCTGGAGATTAAATAATACACTATTATATGATGAATGGATAACAGAAGACATCAGGAGGGAAATAAAAAATTCTTAGAAGTAAACGAGAACAAAGACACATCATATCAAAATCTCTGGGACACTATGAAAGGAGTACTTAGAGGAAGATTTATTTCATGGGGCGCATTCAAAAAAAGAAGTAGAAATCAACAAATAAACGACTTAACACTACAGCTGAAAGCCCTAGAAAAAGAAGAGCAGACCAATACCAAAAGTAGTAGAAGACAGGAAATAGTTAAACTCAGAGATGAAATCAACAAAATTGAAACAAAAGAAACAATTGGAAAAATTAACAAAATAAACAGTTGGTTCTTTGAAAAAATAAATAAAATTGATAAAACCTTAGCCACACTAACAAAGAGAAAGAGGGAGAAAACTCAAATTACTAAAATTCGGAATGAACAAGGAAACATCACAACAGACACGACTGAAATACAAAACATAATTAGAAGCTATTTCGAAAATCTATACTCCAACAAAACAGAAAACCTCGAAGACATCAACAAATTTCTAGAGACATATGAATTACCTAAACTGAACCAGGAGGACATACACAACTTAAACCAATTTCAAGCAATGAAATAGAAGAGGTCATCAAAAGCCTACCAACGAAGAAAAGTCCGGGACCAGATGGGTTCTCAGCCGAGTTCTACAAAACCTTTAAAGAAGAGCTCATTCCAATACTCCTCAAAGTATTCCATGAAATAGGAGGGAACCCTCCCAAACTCGTTCTATGAAGCCAATATCACCCTGATACCTAAACCAGACAGAGACACATCGAGGAAAGAAAATTTCAGACCAATATCCTTAATGAACATTGATGCAAAAATTCTCAACAAAATTTTAGCAAATCGCGTACAAATATGTATTAAAAAGATAGTGCACCACGATCAAGTGGGTTTTATCCCAGGGATGCAAGGTTGTTTCAACATCCGGAAATCAATAAATGTCATTCACCATATCAACAGACTTAAAGTTAAGAATCACATGATTATTTCAATAGATGCAGAAAAAGCATTTGATAAAATACAGCATCCCTTCATGCTCAAAACACTAGAAAAAATAGGGATAGTGGGAACATTCCTTAACATTATAAAGGCCATCCACGCTAAGCCCGTGACCAGTATCATTCTAAATGGTGAAAAACTGAAAGCGTTCCCCCTAAAAACTGGAACAAGGCAGGGATGCCCTCTTTCACCACTTCTATTCAACATCGTCCTTGAGACTCTAGCCAGAGCAATTAGACAAACCAAAGAAATTAAAGGGATATGAATTGGAAAAGAAGAACTCAAACTATCCCTGTTCGCTGACGACATGATTATATATTTAGAGGAACCTGGAAATCCCACCAGAAAACTTTTAGAACTCATAAGTGAATTCAGTAAAGTAGCAGGTTACAAGATCAATGCTCATAAATCCAATGCATTTTTATACATAAGTGATGACTCTTCAGAAAGAGAAATTAGGAAAACTACCCCATTCACAATAGCATCGAAAAAAATAAAATACTTGGGAATCAATCTCACAAAAGAGGTGAAAGACCTCTACAATGAGAACTACAGAACACTAAAGAAAGAAATTAAAGAAAACCTTAGAAGATGGAAAGATCTCCCATGTTCCAGGATAGGCAGAATTAAAATTGTCAAAATGGCCATACTACCTAAAGTGCTATACAGATTCAATGCAATTCCAATTAAAATCCCAATGATGTACCTTGCAGAAATAGAGCAAGCAATTATGAAATTCATCTGGAAGAATAAAAAACCCAGAATAGCTAAAGCAATCCTCAGTAGCAAGAACAAAGCAGGGGGTATTGCAATACCAGATCTTCAACTCTACTACAAAGCAATAGTAACAAAAACGGCATGGTATTGGTACCAAAATAGACAGATAGATCAATGGTACAGAATAGAGGACATGGACACAAACCCAAATAAATACAATTTTCTCATACTAGACAAAGGGTCCAAAAATATGCAATGGAGAAAAGATAGCCTCTTCAACAAATGGTGCTGGGAAAACTGGAAAACCATATGTAACAGAATGAAATTAAACCCCTATCTCTCACCCTACACAAAACTCAACTCAAAATGGATTAAGGACCTCGGAATCAGACCAGAGACCCTGCATCTTATAGAAGAAAAAGTAGGTCCAAATCTTCAACTTGTTGGCTTAGGATCAGACTTCTTTAACAGGACTCCCATAGCACAAGAAATAAAAGCAAGAATCAATAACTGGGATAGATTCAAACTAAAAAGCTTTCTCTCAGCAAAGGAAACTATCAGCAATGTGAAGAGAGAGCCTACAGAGTGGGAGAATATCTTTGCCAACCAGACTTCAGATAGAGCGCTAATTTCCAGAATCTATAAAGAACTCAAAAAACTCTACACCAAGAATACAAATAATCCAATCAACAAATGGGCTAAGGAAATGAATAGACACTTCACAGAAGAAGATGTACAAGCAATCAACAGATATATGAAAAAATGTTCAACATCCCTAGTAATAAGGGAAATGCAAATCAAAACTACCCTAAGATTTCATCTCACCCCAATTAGAATGGTGATTATCAAGAACACAAGCAACAATAGGTGTTGGCGAGGATGTGGTGAAAAAGGAACACTCATACATTGCTGGTGGGGTTGCAAATTAGTGCAGCCACTCTGGAAAGCAGTATGGAGATTCCTCAGAAAGCTTGGAATGGAACCACCATTTGACCCAGCTATCCCACTCCTTGGTCTATACCCAAAGGACTTAAAATCAGCATACTACAGAGATACAGCCACATCAATGTTCATTGCTGCTCAATTCACCATAGCCAGATTGTGGAACCAACTTAGATGCCCTTCAGTTGAGGAATGGATAAAGAAACTGTGGCATCCCTGGGATGAAACCCACTTGATCATGATGCACTATCTTTTTAATACATTTTTGTATGCGATTTGCTAAAATTTTGTTGAGAATTTTTGCGTCGATGTTCATTAAGGAAATTGGTCTGAAATTTTCTTTCCTCGATGTGTCTCTCTCTGGTTTAAGTATCAGGGTGATATTGGCTTCGTAGAATGAGTTTGGGAGGGTTCCCTCATCTTCTATTTTATGGAATACTTTGAGAACTATTGGAATGAGCTCTTCTTTAAAGGTTTTGTAGAACTCAGCTGAGAACCCATCTGGTCCTGGACTTTTCTTTGTTGGTAGGCTTTTGATGACTTCTTCTATTTCATTACTTGAAATTGGTCTATTTAAATTGTGTATGTCCTTCTTGTTTAGTTTAGGCAATTCATAGGTCTCTAGAAACTTGTTGATATCTTCGAAATTTTCTATTCGGCTTAGGACCAGACTTTCTCAACAGGACTCCCATAGCACAAGAAATAAAAGCAAGAATCAACAACTGGGATAGATTCAAACTAAAAAGCTTTCTATCAGCAAAGGAAACTATCAGCAATGTGAAGAAAGAGCCTACAGAGTGCGAGAAAATCTTTGCCAATCATACTTCAGATAGAGCACTAATCTCCAGAATCTATAAAGAACTCAAAAAACTCTGCACCAAGACTACAAATAACCCAATCGACAAATGGTCTAAGGAAATGAACAGACACTTCACAGAAGAAGACCTACAAACAATCAACAAACATATGGAAAAATGTTCAACATCTCTAGTAATAAAAGAAATGCAAATCAAAACCACCCTAAGATTCCATCTCACCCCAATCAGAATGGCGATTATCAAGAACACAAGCAACAACAGGTGTTGGCGAGGATGTGGGGAAAAAGGTACACTCATACATTGCTGGTGGGGTTGCAAATTAGTGCAACCACTCTGGAAGGCAGTATGGAGATTCCTTAAAAAACTTGGAATGGAACTACCATTTGACCCAGCTATCCCACTCCTTGGCCTATACCCAAAGGACTTAAAATCAGCATACTACAGAGATACAGCCACATCAATGTTCATTGCTGCTCAATTCACCATAGCCAGATTGTGGAACCAACCTAGATGCCCTTCAGTTGATGAATGGATAAAGAAACTGTGGCATATATATTCAATGGAATATTACTCAGCCATAAAGAATGATAAAATAATGGCATTTGCAAGCAAATGGACGAAATTGGAGAATATCATGCTAAGTGAGATAAGCCAATCTCAAAAAACCAAAGGAAGAATGATCTCGCTGATAAGTGGATGATGATACATAATGGGGCGTGGGATGGGTTAGTTTTAGGGTTAGAGTGAGGGTTAGGGAGGGGGGCAAGAATGGGGGAAGGAAGGACTGTATAGAGGGAAAAGAGGGATGGGAGGGGTGGGGGGAAGGGGAAAAAAATAACAGAATGAATCAACTAACATCACCCGATGTAAACGTATGATTACACAAATGGTATGCCTTTACTCTATGTACAAACAGAGAAAGAACATGTATCCCATTTGTTCACAAAAAAAAAAAAAAAGAAACTGTGGCATATATATACAATGGAATATCACTCCGCAATGAAGAATGATAAAATTATGGCATTTACTGGCAAATGGATGAAATTGGAGAATATCATGCTAAGTGAGATAAGCCAATCTCAAAAAACTAAAGGACGAATGATCTCACTGATAAGCGGATGAGGACATATAATGGGGGGTGGGAGGGATTAGCATTAGGTTTAGGGTTAGGTTTAGGGTTAGGGATAAGGAGAGCAGTAAGAATGAAGGAAAGAAGGACTGTATAGAGGGAAAAGAGGGGTGGTAGGGGTGGGGGGGAAGGGAAAAAAAATAGTGAATCAAACATCATTGCCCTATGTAAACGTATGATTACACAAATGGTACACCTTGACTCCATGTACAAATAGAGAAACCAACATGTATCCCATTTGTATACAATAATAATAATAAAAAAATATCATTCCAAATGAAAAAAAAAAAAAAAAAAACACTAAAATGTTGCCACCAGACTGATAGGTAGGAACATTGGCAGTGAAGTCAGACAAATATGCATCCTTAGATCAATTCATTTAATTCTATGGAGACTAAGATTCCTTGTCTGAAAAATAGAAATAATAACAATCACCTCGTGGGATGCTGTGAGCACTATATGTATTATACAACTAGTGTATCACACCTGGTACTTTACTTATAGGTAAATCACAGAGGACAATTGTCTGTAATAATAAGGAGAAGGAATTGGAGATGCTGGGAACACCAAGCGAGTCAGTTGCAGGGACCACAGAACAGTTGAACTGATGACTGTGAGATGGCAACTGCCCGTACTGAATGATTCACTGTGCTGAACGTGGCACTCATGTTGTCTCACTTGTCTATTGTGGTCCCCATTTTACAGATGAGATCACAAAAGTCACATGACTGGTGAGTGGAAAGACCTAGTCTGCAATTTGTATCTGCCTTGTGCTGAGGCCCAAGCTCCTGACCAGAATATGATAATTCTTCTAGAATAAGCCCCCTTCCCATGGTTACCTGGGTAGTACATTCTCAACAAAGTAGATTCACACAGTACTCTAACTTTTAGATTTCTTTGCCTTGCTTTCTTTATCCAATTATATTGTATATTATATTGTATATTATATATTCAAATATACAATACTAGTATATTATATACAATATATATTGTAAATTATATATTCAAAGTGCATGTATATTAATAACTTGTTTTCATATACTGTCTCTTTTTGACAGAGGACCTAAACCTCTTTGTATTCTCTAGGTAGAATCAACTGGCACCAAAACGTTAGTAAGCAAATGCAGATTTCACCAAAGACTTTACGGAAGGCACAGAGGAGGAGGAGTCCATTGCACACTGCACAACGAGCTATTGACAAATCCTGTTCAATCTTCCTGCTCTCTGGTTCCTTTTTCCCCACTGAATATTCAGTGTGGGGGTTATTCTCCCTATAGTAGAACCCCTTTCTGGGTCCTGGCTCTCTTTACCATGTTGCTTTCTCCACTCTGACTCATCGTTTCCTCCTCTGCAGACTGTTTAGCAGTTTTCCGCCTTCTACCTTTTACTTACACACCCCAGCCTACCTCTGGAAACACAAGTGGGTCTGGCATTAGCCCTATAATATTAGTTGAGGGTCAAGAAGACCTCACTACTGAAACATCTTAACATGCTTTCCTCTTTGAATTGGGGTATAAATGCTATCTTAGGAGTGAACTGAGAGAGGAATGCAAGATTGAGAGGAGACTTGTTAAACCATCATCAACAAGTGATATTTTATTTTGAATTGGTTTATTGATTAACTCACAGAATTCTGAAAGGATAAATTTGATTTTTTTCCCCAATGAAAATCTATTTCTCAGGATATGGTATGGAAAGAGAGTCTCTGGGAAGCTGTGGGGGAGGTATACAGACAGGAGGGAAGATTCAATGTCAAACACCAGTGGTGGAATGAAATTTAGAGATGGGACTCTATATAATTTCCCCTAAATTAGTAGATGTGTTCATGTCAGGGCAACTTACTAAGTGTCCTAACCTATATAGAAGATATAAGTAAAAAGTAAAAGATGCAGGAGAAACTTTAAAACCTTGCTTAGTTTACACTTCTATCATGAAGAACTTGAAGAACAGATGTTTGTAAGTATCAGGTATTTAAATAATACAGAATCACGTCTTAACAACTGGCTATATTGTTGGTAGAAGTACAAAAACAAAACTGATAAAAAAAATTGAAGTCAAATTCCCATCCCATATCACACCTGAAATGAATTCCAGATGATTTTGATTTTAATATTTTAAAGAAAAAAATTAACGAAAGAAAATACACGTGATTATATTTGTTGAGAATATTGTGGTAGGTAAAAAACTTTTCAGCATGACACATATAAGGCAAAACTAAAGCTGAAATGATCAAAATACCCTTCTATGAGTGGAAGGAATAATCCATAGGCACATATACCAGGAGGCAGGGGGCTAGATGCCACAGTAGGATGCAGTAGTTCATAAAAGTAGAAAGACAATGGACAGATTAGTGTGAAAGGGGACTTCATGGCGAACATGTCCCTTACAGTACAGCCCACAGTAGATTATGGGAGAAATTAGGATCAGACTTGGTTGCTCCCTAAAAGTTGGCATAAAGCTTAATTCTCTTAAGAAAAACAGACCAACAATTTCCAAGAGGTGTCTTTGGGTAAACAAATGATGAGAGGTAACTGATCAAGAGGTGGTACTATAGCTTCCAGTTTAGGAGTAAGAATAGGCGGATTTTGAGTCCTGCATTGCTGGAATTCCTCAGAGCCACAGAGGAGTAGAATGATAAACATTACAAAGAAAGGTAGAGAAGCACAGTTTTAAAGTCCAACCCCTTTGCAAATAGTTCCCTTAGAAGGCATTTTTCTATGCAAAGAGAATTATGTTGAGAAAAAGTAAGTACTGAAGGCAAAAAGAATTTACTGTTTGGATGTATACCAAGATTCAAGCCGTCAAGATAAATCATGACTTTTTGTATATTCCTGAAGGAGTAAGCATGCTCTAGAGATACGTGCATACCCATATTTATAGCAGCATAATTCACAATTATGGAATCAGCATATGTGCCCGTCAACAGATTAATGGATAAACAAAATGTGGTGTGTATATATATATATAGTGGAGAACTATTCAGTCATAAAGAAGAATGAAATAATGTCATTTGCCAAAAAAAATGAATGGAACTAGAGATCATCATGTTAAATGAAATAAGCTGGAATCAGGAAAATATCATATGTTTTCTTCCATATATGGAATCTAGAAAAAAAAGGATAACATGAAAGTGAAGGGAAACAGAAGGGGAGTGGGAAGAGGGTAAAAAAAAAAAAAAAGAGAAAAATCATAGTTTTAAGCCATCAATATCTATTAAGCCTAACTGAGGAAGTTACTTATTCTGATTGTTGGATTTTTGTCATGAAAATCTTGGTCTTGGTAACATTTCATATTTCTCTACTGGTCTTGTACAGAGAGCAAAGGAAAGACTAAGAACTTAAGTTTTGATATTGAAAGTTTGGAATGAATTTTCAAAAAACTAACAAACAAAAAGATCCAAATCCTTCTGTTTAGTCTCATACAGAAATTCTACTTCATTCTGTCATTCAAATTCCTTCGTTAGTAGATGCTAACTTCTTTTTAAATCTTAACTCCAATTTTTTTACAGTCTTCCATTCTTCTCATCACTCATATTAATCTGTTCTACCTCTTTCCACATTTCTGATCATGCTTATCTTTTTGCCACTGCACCTATCTTGTCCTTCCTTCTTTTCTCCTCCCATAAAGTTTGTAGCCTATCCTTGAAGGCTTGGCTCAAATATCTCCTCTTCCATAAAAATTTTATAGACATCTCAGCTCCTTCCATTCTCTAGGCTCAAATAGCACTCTTGGTCTGATTCCTCCTCATTCAAGTAGGCTGTCCTTCAGCTGCCATTGACTTCTGGCACTTCACTTAATGGGTGCATGGATATACACCAGTACTTCTTCAAAAGATTGTAATGTTTTGGAGAACAGAACTCTACACTACTTTGTCCTCTTTGACGCATTCTATTGCTTGGTGATTATCTCTTTGTCTCCCTCAGGCACTAGAGCATCTGGAAAAAGTAAGTACTTGCTGGATTGAGTTTTTTATTAAAGTGACATTGCAAGACACCAGACAGTAGCTGGTCCCTTCACAGTGATGCTTTACTGGTGGTGATTGAGGGCTGTGTGCAAACCAGTGTAAACTTGGTGAAGCCACAGTGGTTCATCTTTGCTATGAGCTAGATGTGAAATCAGCAGGAGTTACGCCAAGTCCAAGAAACTCTGGGAGAACAGGGGTGATAAATATGCCATCACTTGGGATGCTCACAGCGATCCATTTCCATTGACAGCTCTACAAAGTTGGGCAATTTTTCACTACTGCAAGCTTCAAATACCTGCTTTTCTGATTAAACAGGGTTCATTAAACATATTTATGAGTGCCTGTCAAGGGCATTTATATAAAAAACTGGCACATAGTAGGTGCTCAAAGATCTTTCTTTTCTCATTCACTTGGCAAATGTTGCAGTTATTTCCAAAGTTGGCCCTTTATTCCCTCTTCCCCACCTTCTGACAGCATTTTCATGCAACGAAAATGATAGCTCCTTCCACTGATATAGAGCTTTATGGTCTGTAAAGTAATTACAAGTATTGTTTCATTTGAGCATCACATGAATCCAGTCAGGTGGATATTATTAATCTCTGTTTTTCAGATGGTAAAACTGAACCTTATAGAACTAAAGTTATTTGCTATTGGTGAACAACTCAAACTCGAATTTCCTGATTTAATAAATTAGAAATGAAGAGGTAGAGGGGACATCTTATTTCCTCTTTTTAAAATGATATTACCTTGAAAATACTACTGTGTTAAATATTGCTATTTGCTTCCCAGAGGTTTGATTCACCATGAGCTGAACAAGTCCAAGTTCTATGGCCCTTCACTTAAATGACCTTCCTAAAGTCATATTACATAGTTATATGTTTTTGTAGAAATTGCTAGCAAAAAGATTGAGTTATATTCTACACCCCCAAGTTGTATAACCTTCAGACCCCACAACCTAGCTGTGTCACTAACAGAACCTTGACTAGGCACATTGTCACCCAACCGGAACACTACATTTGCCTCTATTCCTTGCAGGCATGGCCACATGATCAGTTCTGGCTAATGGCATGTAAGCCAAAAGTGTTTGAGACTTTCAGGAATTATTCTAAATGAAAAATGGACAACAAACCTTCTTTGTCCCTTTCCCTATCCAGCTGCTTAGAACATGAGTGCTTTAGTAAGCAGCTTAGACCTTTGGAATGAAAGACCCATACTAGGGATGGTGGAAGGAAGAAATGTAAGGAAACTTGATCTCTAATAACTGATGATATGTATCTTGGATTTTCACCAGACTTCTTTAAGTAAGAAAAATAAATTTTATAGATTAACATCTTTAACATTTGGGATAATAGAAAACCAGGAAAGTTTTGAGAGTGGTAGGAGACATATGATAGATCTTTTTGTTTTGTCTTGTTAAGTTGCCCAGGCTCAGTGATCCTTCTACCTCAGTCTCCTGAGTGTTGGGACTACTTTTAAAAAAATTATTGGTGAATAGTATTGCATGATATGGGGGTACCATAGTATGTTTAACCATTTACCCATTAAAGGATATTTAAAGGATAAAGGATATTTAAAGGATAAAGGATATTTGTTTCCAGCTTTTGGCTATTACAAATAAAGATGTTATAAACAAACATGTATACAAGTTTTCATTCTCTGAGATAAATAACTAGGAATACAATTGCCAGACCTTATGGTAATTGCATATTTAATTTTTTAAGAAACTGAAAAATCATTTTTCAGAGTTATTGTAACATTTTATAATCCCAATAGTAATGTATGAGAGATTCAATTTCTCAATATCTTCACCAACATTTGGTATTGTCATTGTATTTTATGTTAGCTGTTTCAATGGGAATGTAGTGGTATCTCATTATAACCTCAATTTGAATTACCCTAATGACTAATCATGTTGAACATGTCTTTGTGTGCTTGTTTGCCATCTGTATATCCTCTTTATCTAAATGTTTCTTCATGTATTTTGCTCATTTTGTAATTGAATATTGGTTTGTTGATGTTTACCTTGAGATTTTTAAAAATTCTAGATATTTTGGATATAAATTCAGATATATGGTGTGGAAATATCTTCTTTTATTGTGTAGTCATGTCAAAGAACTCTTTACTGACCCCAAAGTCCCAAAGATTTTCTCCTGTACCATCTTATAATTCTTTCATAATTTTAATTCTACATTTAAACCTAGGATCTATTTTGAGCTAACTTTTAATGTCATGGGAGATTAGGTCAATGTTTTTGCTTATGGATATCAAATTGCTTTGGCATATTTTTTTCAAAATTCTGTCCTTCCTCCATTGAGTTGCTTTTGCACCTTTGTCAAAAATCAGGTAGCCAAACTATATGCACCAATTTATTTGTTCTCTATTCTGTTCTATTAATCTATGTACTCATTTCTTTGCCAATATCATACAGCCTTGATTAGTTTAACTATATAGCAAGACTTGAGATCAAGTGAACTGATTCCTCTCACTTTATTATTTTTTAAAAAAATCAGATCTGAACTATACTAGTTCCTTTGCCTTTCCATGTGGATTTTAGAATAAATCTGTCTGTTTCTATAAAAAAAAACTTACTGAGAATTTGATAAGGGTAATAATGTTCAGCTATGTATCAAGTTGAAAGAATGAATTTCTGAACTATGTTGAGTCTTCTTTCAATTCAGAAATTCAGTCTATCTATTTTCATCTTTGATTTCTTTCATGAGCTTTCAGCATATAAGTACCGTATATATAGGTAGATTCACACCTAAATAATTCACTTTTTGAACAATTACTATTTAAGATTTTTAATTTCAGTTTTCAAGTGTTAGTTTCAGTATATGGAAATGCAATTGATTTTTGCATGTTGATCTTGTGTTCTTTGACCTGTGGAACTTGCTTATTAGTTCTAAGATTATTTTTATAGATTCCTTGGGGTTTTCTGTGTAGACCATCATGTCTCTTGCAGAGAGGGACAGTTTCATTTTTTTCCTTTTCTATCTGTATGCACTTTATTTCCCTTTCTTGCCTTACCATATTCTAAAACTTTTAACACTGTTGTATTGCAATGATAAGAGTGGCTATTCTTGCCTTATTTCTGCTCTTAGGAGGAAAGTATTCATTCTTTTGCCATTAAATATATCATTTTAACTATAGGTTTTTTTTTTTTTTTTTTTTTTTTTCAGTACTGGGGATCGAACTCAGGGCCTTGTGCTTGCAAGGCAAACACTCTACCAGCTGAGCTATCTCCCCAGCCCAACTATAGGTATTTTTGTAGATTATTTTTTAAAGTTTAGAAACTCTCTTCTATTCCTAGTTTTTAAATTTTTTCTCATGAATGATTACTAAATTTTCTCAAATGCTTTTTATCTATTGATAAAATCATGTAGTTTTTCTTCTTTAGTCTGTTAACATGGTAAGATCACACTCCTGGATTTTTGAATATTGAACCATCCTTGCCTCTCTGAAGTAAACCCACTTGGATTTGGTATAGAATTCTTTTTATATGTTGTTGAATTCTACCTGCTAATATTTTGTTAGAAATTTTTACATCTATACTCATGGGGGGTTAGTCTGTAGGGTTTTTTTTTTTTCTCTTTGCATGTCTTTATTTGATTTGCATATCAGTTAATATTAGCTTTATTCAGTGAATTGTCAAGTCATTCCCTTCTATTTTTCACAAAAGATTGTGTTGAATTGATGTTAATTCTTTTTAAATATTTGGCAGAATTCTTCAATGAAACCATTTTTTGTTCTCACGGGCTTCCAAAGAGCACAATTTAAAAGCAGAGAATAAAGGGAAGAAACTAATACAGGTCCATGCGATAATGTGGCATGCTCCTTCATTGAGAGGCACTTTGCAAGTTTTGAGCATGTGCTCTTTAGTGTCAGAGGGATGGCATAGTCCAGAGGAAGAAGAGCTTACCATGAATTGGAAGAGCCAGAAAAGTTCTGTTGGATGAGATGGACACAGCTCCATGGACAATGTGAAAGCTTGGTGAAATGAAATAACTGAGAACTTATATGGCGCTTCAGTAAACAGGATCGACTGTAAATACAGTGAGCACATAGTGCTCAGGACCCTTTGTTTAGGGATAAGGGACAGATCTTATCTAGGGATAGAAAGAAGTTTAAATTTGGGGGAAGGTACTTACCTCAGTGAACCTCTTTTTTTTTTTTTTTTTTTTTAGGGCTTGACATTTCCAACCCCTAAAATGGTGAGTCCAACTCTAAAAACCATAGCTTCATAGCTTTAAATCTGCCACTGTATAAAATGCCCAAATCCCTGCAGATTACTGAAGAAGTCAGAACATGTCAGCATTCAAGATCTTCTGGGGAGTGGACACTGTGGAATGCCTCATCAGACTGTAAAGAACCCTTCATGAATGATCACCTGTCACCTACCCATGAAGTGGTTGGGTATGAAGGGTGGCTATCATTGCATTTCTCTCACTGTTATTGTTCAAAATGCTCTGACAGGGCTGCCAAGGAGGAGGAATGGCACAACATTGTGACAAAATTTATTAGCATTTGCAGAACTAGACACAGCCCCCCAGGGGACTTAGAGATGTTTCGCCACGCTCTCCTCCCACGCTGCTATGGCTGCTTCCTGACCTTCCCCCCACCTTGAGATGTCTGTCGTCTCCAATGTGTCTGGGTCCCCAGCTGGCTTGAAAGTTCTTGTGACACCGGGGGCATATTATGTGACATTGTCCTTAGAAAACTCTAAAGCTGGTATACACTCCAGAGATCTGCTTTACATTTTGTTCATTTTGTATTTAATTCTGTTCTTATCATACAAAATAGAGAACTGAAAATGCCAACGGTTGAATATAGTGTAAGGATTTTAAATGTAGATTTTTAAAATTCATCATGACAAATTTAAGTTCAATATTAAGGAAGATTCAGCATCTATATTCAGTAGGAATTAAGCCTTCCCATTTCTTTATTTTGAAATACATTATCTTGTAAGAGTTGTAGAAAAGGTGCCCTATCTAAACCAGGGGCATGAAAATGTACATTCCCTGGAATGTGCAGAAACATTGTGGAGGGCGTTTGACTGCTCAGAGTCTAGCTGAGGTCTTGAATACTTCAGTAATATCCTAGAGTAAAATTAACAGCTACCATTGAGCCCTGGCCATATACCAGCACAGAAGTATGTAATACCCCAGTGGATCCAGGTGCTAGTATCCCTCTATTCCTATGAGTATAACGTTGACAGTGATGATGGTTAGCTAGTGTATATTTAAGTCTGGATAAAGTCCAGATATATTTGACCCCTGTCTGCAGTCTTGGCCACTGCCTTTGACATTCCTGAATATAAGACCAAGGGATAGGTCTTACTCTGTTTGTACTGCTACAACAAAATAAAATAAACTGGATAGCTTATAAAGTATAGAAATTTATTTCTCAAAGCCTGAAGGAGGCTCAAGGTCAATACAGATTTAGTGTCTGGTGAGAGTCCATTTTCTGCTCAGACAGCACCTTCTGGCTGCATCCTCACATAGTGAAGTGGGTGAAGGGTTCTCTGGGGTTTCTTTTATAAGGTCATCGACCCCTGCATGAGAGTTCTGTTCTCATGACCTAATCACCCCACCTCCTAATACCACTACCTTGGGGTAAGAATTTTGATAAATGAATTTTGGGGAACACAAACATTCAGATGATAGGAGGATTAACTTATTCTGTAAATTGTTATTTATAGTCCTATATATATTTGCCTGAGAACCTTAATTAAATGTGAACTGCTCTTTCCAGATAAGCATGGTACAAATATGCAATAATTTTTATTTCTAAATATTTCACCTGATACATTGAAACCCTTCCAAAACATGAACACCTATTTCAAAATGTTCTCAAAATTAGGCTGATTTTCTCTTCTAATCACCTACTCAGAACTAAAATACCTATGTCTTCCAGGGAAGGACAACCTCATTTCTCCACTTCATGAGGTCCAAGGAGATGGTGGAACCAAGCGACTCTCTCTTGTTTTGTTTTTGTTTTAGAAGAGTGAGATGCCAGCCCCCTGGTCTGCTACAGGGAAGCTCTGCCCTCGGCCCTGCGAGTGCATTTTATAACATCCGAAAGAACCTTATGAACTATACCTGTACTGGCCAAAGTTCTTCCATCCCTGGCATGACTGTTGACAGAAGAAAGTGTGAATAGTGTGGGCCATGCTCTGTAGAGCAGAGTGAAACAAAAGAGTGCAATGATGCCTACAATAATTAGGACTGCAGTCTTTGCAGTAGGTTGGGGGCATCTCTGGGAACAGCAAATTAATAACAATGTCTCTTTATGGTAGTACATAATAATTATGAAAATGAATATGCTGCATGGAGTTGGGTTTTGCTCCCTAGTGGACCCACAGCATTGAATGATTCATTTACTGCTGGAGCAGAATTCTTTATCCCAGATCAATTGCGTGCCTTCCTGATGACTCTTTAATAGAAAAAGTGGGCACGGAATGACGCTGATGATGGGAGACTCAGACGCAAAGTAGAGCTAGCATTGCCTGAAGTCAAACAAAAATTATACCACTTAAAAACCCAGAGTCCAAGAGCTAATACCTTGCCTACAAAAGAACAAAAGGCAGAAAGTTTTTGCTAAAGTCGTGTAGATTATAAATGTCTGGAACTCCTAAGATGTGTATTTCCAGTTGAGGCTTGAAGAGTCATTATAATTTTTTTTTTTTTGTGGTGCTGGGGATCGAACCCAGGGCCTTGTGCTTGCAAGGCAAGCACTCTACCAACTGAGCCATATCCCCAGTCCCGAGTCATTATATTTTTAAAGAAAGAAAAAGAAAAAAACCTGTTAAAGTCAGGTAACCTCATGAAAATCTCAGGTGCTATGCAGTGAGACAAGTCTGGAACTAGGAACTCAGACCTAAGTGTTGACCAACAGGCCTTTGAGAAAGTGGCTTTGTCTCTCTAGAACTGAGCTTCCACAGAGGAAACTCTGATGTCCATAGGGAGAAAAAAGAAACTCCCCTTTCTTGGAGAATCTTCTCTCTCCAAAATTACCCACATGAAGGTGAACATTCCCTGGGAGGATGGGACCGACAAATATGGTTCATTCTATCAAATGACTTTAAAATTAAACCACAGAAAGAAGTAGGAAATGCCACTGTGACAATAGCACATCTTCATGATGTTCTCCCCATAATTTACTCTAAATGAAGGTAGAAACCAGGACACAGAACTTTCGCTGCAGATGGAAAGAGAAAAAGGGATGCCAGTCATTTTGTTCTTATTCATGTGCATTCAAAAAAAAAAAAATACTTCCCTCATGGTTTCCATAGCTACTCCACCCCCTCAGTTTTTATTTGCAACTTGTCTAAGGGAGAGGTCATGGACAAGTGGCATCAGTGCCTTCTCACCCACCAATTTGGAATGGGTCTCCAGGACCCATGCCCCGCCTAATGCTGATTCACACCCCATGTCATGAAGGAGGGCAAAGCAAATCCAAACATAATCCTCTCTGCCTAAACAATCTCCCTTGTTCCTTTTAGCTTTGAAATTCTTATGGAAAGATGGCTCAAGAGTGTCCTTCAAGCTAAACACTAACTAAAACATTGAGGTAAAACACCATCATTTGTCAGAGTAAAAATATAGATCTAAAATATTTCTAAAAATCTGAATTTTCTATCACCAATTCAATTCATAATATAAGATCATATATATGTTAATATTAAAACCAAAAGAACTAAAAAGAATACTTTTAGATTGATGAAAAAACAATTCTTTCTCCTAGGGTTCCCATTCTTGACTGATTTTGGGTTTCTCGACTCTATCCTGGTGCTTGGTTACTGGTCATAACTGCCAGGGGTATATTATATGGCCCTCCCTTGATCTTTTTATACCTTCTCTGAAATCGTTTCTCAAGGCTATTTTGTTTCTCATAACAATTGAATTCAAATTTCAAAAGAGTTCCCTTTCTTTATGTTCAGACAAGAACATTAGCAGCATCTTACTGAATGTTCAGGACAATTGTTCTTGGGATTCTCAGCCCTGAGTTTAACCTCATGTCTGGTATCTGGTTCCTGGCAGACTCCCACATGGTGCAGGGGAAAGCTTGCCCTCCACCAGTGAAAAATCTCAACCCCTCTGTTCCCTGCTTGCAGTTCAAGGCATGACAATTCTTCATGACAATTTTTCATGAGAAACTTCTCTCCTGCTCCCTCTCCAGCCTTGAAACACACAAGGGCAGATGGTCTTCCATGACCCACACAAGTCTAAATCTATATTTGGAAGTCTTCAGATTGGGGATAGTATATCTGCTCTCTTCTTAGAGTCCACCAAAGTAAAATAAAGAAAGGAAACCATATGCTAAACCCACAACAAAGAGAATGGGAGTCAGGCTCAGTAGAAGAACTTGTTAACATTCTAAATATGTCAAGTGAATGGAGGATATGAAATGGATCCGGGAAGTCATGCTTTCACATGGGGCACAAAGACAACATTGGAGCTGATTTACCCCACAAAACCATGGAGAAGTGCCAAACTGGAGATGTCACCTACAGTGAAGGGCAGGAATAAAGCTTGGAACTGAGAACAGGGGATTAGTTTACAGGGTATGGAAGCGACAAACTCTGCTCTCCCTAGCCCATCCTTGACACTTAAAGGCCCAGTGTTGGCAGCTAGATATCTCCCCCCAGGCTAGATACCTGAGTTTCTTCTTGTGTGGGGGTCAGTGCTGGATTGATGGCTCTTGGTCAAGTACACACTCTGGCACTATAGGTCTCCTCACATAAAAGATGGTTTCCCACTTGATAAAGCAAACTGCAGCAACGCAGAAGTCTTTCAGATGTAGAGTTTCAGATTAGCTTTTCATTGAATTACTCTGAAATGTGAACAGTAAAACAAGGATTCTAACATATATGAAGGAGTCCCTAAGTAGTAGGGGGACCAAGGGTGGGTGGGCCAATGAAAAGAGTGAAAACGCAGACAACAGAAGAGAACTCTACAAAGAAGAAACCGCAGTGAATGTCCATGATATAGGCAGGTAATTGGAAGAGGGTTGGAGTGATATTGAGTGAGCCTGATGTCTGCTCCCATCAACAGGTACCAAAACAAAAACAAAAACAAAAAAACAAAAAAACCTCAGTTTGACATTTAGCCAGTCAGTGAGTATGATTGCCTGTCTTTTTGTGCTAAGTTCATCCTGGATATTGATGGCAGTCAATTTTATTTTTAATGGCATGTAATCAGTTTTCTTCAGGGTGGTAATCAACTGCATCTCTCCATGCTTTTACTGAGCATAGCCAGCAAGATGAAGGCTAAGAATTATGGGAATAGAACATCACCTTCTCTCAGAGACATTGAAAACAGATGTGGGAAATAAAATGCTGGAAAACAGTAAAAATAAATACCACCTTTCATAATTGATGATTTATAACTTGCAAAGCACTTCCTTGTTTCACCTTATCACCAAACAACCCTGTAAAGCAGAACATTTTTACAGTTGCCCTTTTGCTCCAAACTGATGTTGAACCTACTAGGAAAAGATTAACACATGCAAAGAGCTCTTCGTGCCTGGTACCTAAGTGTTCAACAGGAGAGAGATGCAGCCAGAGAACTTGAAAAGTGGGGCAAAATCTGCCTTTTGTTGTCATGATTTTTTTTTCTGTGCTTATCTTCTTCCTTCCATCTCCCTGTGCCTCCTTGTATCTAAATTTTTAGCTTGTGCATGCCTAAAGTCCCCTAGGTATTACCCACAGCTTTCAACTTCTGCTCCCTTCTCCCCAGATAAAAAGCTTCCGTCCCACTTCTCTTTCCTTCAGATCTTTAATACAATGTGACAATGTTCAGTACAGGAGCCCCAGAGTACTGTTTCAGAATCACTTAAGAGTCTTTAAAACAGGCAAGGCATCAAGGTAAATGACAATAATTAAGGTGTCTCTCTTGGATTTCTGATGGTGCCACACAGGCAGGTTGTTGCCAACTTTGTGGTCCTGAATTACTTGACACCTGAACATCCATGTAGCCCACTGAAGGAAGATTCAGATTCTCCTGACTTTTAGAAATAAGTGTTGAGGGTTGAAGGAATAAAAGAGGTTGCCTTTGAGAGTTTTAAAAATTGATCTGTGGAATAAACTTGAATTTTCTTTGAGTAGAGTAAGCAGCTTTTAGTCTCTTGCACAGAAAACACCGCCTCCCAGCCTGGCACCACAGCAGGTTTCCTAGGCTGAATAGAGAATAGTCAGAGCTGCAGGCAGATCCTTGGAGAAACATTTACAGAGTATAAATCTGATTCTCATACAAGGACTGTGTGGTGTCTAGTGTAGGGTGGGTGGTGTTGCCGTGGCGATGGTAATGGTGTAGTGTGTGTGTATGCATGCACCGTCAGAATCAGAAAGAAAAGAGAGACAGTGAAATGAGTTAGCTCACTACATATTTACATTCATTGAGCTGTAAAATTTATCTCTTAAAAAAAAGAAAACCACAGAAAAACCAAAAAACAACTCTATTTTGTTGGATCTGATTCCAACCATTTTCAGCCAAATAGCACTTTGATTTTACAGGAAATAAACTCAGCATCCCATAAAGTTGGGGGATTGTGGATTGCCACTGTGATAAGAATTAACCATCTGCTGAATATCTAAGCAAGAATTGTTACTGCCCAAATTCTAAAACAGAGTTTCCCATGGATTCAGATGATTTCAGAAGAATTTTTATGATGAGAATTAACTCTAAATGGCCCATCTGCTGATGCTCTCTGCTCCAAATTAGAGTCTCCTCGGTCACACTAATCATATATACATCTGAGAGAAGTCCTTGTAAGGTGTCAGCGCCAAGCACCAAGCGATGTGTGCTCTCAGTGCTTGGGTAGTTTTGTTTTTATGTACTTGAGTCGCAATTTGTCAGTGATGATATATTAAAGGAAGAGAAATGTCAAAATGATCATTTATGGATGACCTAATTTCACACTAATATAATCTAAAAAATAAAGTCAGATGTTGGAATAAAGTGATTAAATACATTAAAACAAGCAAGATGATGACGAGGAAAATAGTGCAGGCTTGGCTTTGTCATGACGACAAGCCCAGTGGAAGGACGTGGTCAGCCAGTGCCCAGATGCCTCTGTCTTGGAGGCTCCCTGACAGCTCTCAGGATTTTAGGAGAATCCATAAGCAGTTCAGTTCTTTCCCTCGATCACCCCTCCTCAGCCTATGTACGGACAACTGTCCAGACAGACTTCTTTGCTAGACAATCAGTTTACCTAGAAAACAAGCAAACCAGATTTTCTCTCCCTATCTTTAGTTTTTTTTCTCTCCTTTCTTTTCTAAATTCTGTTTTTTTGCCTTCTTTGCTTAACAAGTAGTAAATGTGCGTGCATACAATATTATGCCATATCAATAATCACTGAAAATCATAATTTAAGGAAGAGATCATGTTGGAAAAACTGATGGGTCAAAATAAAGAAAACATTACTTTTAACACAAGAGGTTCTCTTTAAAAAAAAAAAATACATGACTGTGGTTTTATTTCCATGTAATGAACTACCCCCAAATTTACTGACTTCAAACAACAGTTTTGTTCAGAGTCTGTGGGTTGGTTGGGAGTCAGCTGGGAGGTGTTGTGCTGGGAGTCATTCATGCTGTTGTGGTGAAGTGGTGGATGGGGCAGGAACATTTGAGATGGCTATATCACATGTCTACACATGTCTAGAACCTTGGTGAATTCAGTGGGAAGGCTGGAACTTCTTTCTATCTCTGTTAATTTCTCTGTATAACTAACTTGGACTTCTTTACATAACGGAAAGGCCTCCAAATGCACACACTCATCAATCCTCTGCATGCATCATGATTGCTACTTTATCATTGGCCAGAGTCAGTGTTGGCAGGGCCTATACGAAAGTGTGACTATGGAAGGCATAATTTGGGTGGAGAGGAGCAAATAGTTCTTTTTGCTCATCCTTCAGTAGCATCACTCTATTCTGTAATTGTTAGCTTGTTATCAGTGCCAGGAGTTAAATTGGATCTAAGTATCATCAGTGGCTAGCATAGTACCTGGTCAGCACTGGAATATAAATTGGATGGATGAACAAAGGAATGGACATGTTGGATAGCATACTCCAATCATTGCTGGGAGAGCTGAAGAGGAAACCACGTGACATCAGTTCTTACCTCCATCTCTTTAATTCCTCCACTGCCTCCCTTCTGAGCCAGGTGTGAGGTGTCATCACAAACAGAAAGAAGTGCCTTCAGCTAAGCTGTCTGCATTTGTCATAATTTCACAAGTCTCTACTTGTGAAGAGGACACTCTCAACTCACTGCTTTTAGGGGACATTTGAATCTTGTAAGCTGTTTGGTGCTAGGTGGTTTTGCATTGCAAGATTGTATTCTGATAGGTTAAGAAAAGAAAACTAACATTAATCCAAGATTTCATAAACAAACATGACTTTGCACAAACATGAGGAAAGCACAGGGAAGTTGGTGAGTCCCAGGATGAGATAGGTTGGGAGGATCAACCACACTGGAGCGGACATAATGTGACCACCAGATGAAGGTGAAATTGATTCTACAAGATGCAATTGTATTCCAAAGAAGACTGGTGAGCCTACACAAGAAAACTCTCTTTAGGTATATATGGTTTAGTTGAAAAGATATACAAGCCCAGCTTTGGATCTCATCTTTGAAATGTTCTTGTTTGCTTTTGTGATATGGGCTGACATTTTCCTTCTCATGAACTGTCAATCAAGATGGTAAGGCCAGGTCTATAGGTTTCACCCTGTGCTTCTGGTGCCTGGGTCCCAGGGGATGACCAGGTGGGGAGATGGGGCTCCCAGACTCCAACCAGATCACCTCTGCTTTCATCTGTCATGCATATATTTATGTGTTCTGCATAAGACCTTGTTTGAACAAAGATTCTGCTACAAAAAAGATTTAAAAGAAATCCTTTTATCTCTGAAACTCTTCTCAAAATCCACTGGCTCCCTTGAATGTTCAATTATATAATTTCACTTTGTCTTTCTTTCTGGGAAGAGAAAAATATGTAAATAAATTGTGTTAGAAAAGCAATGCTTGGTTTTTGATGTTGTTTTGTGTTTATTTTGACGTCTATTAGCAGTGGTTAGCTGCATGTCCAGAATGCCAATTACTTTCCAGTTCAAGAATGGAAAAATGGTTTGTAAACATTCCTTGAAAAACCCTGTGATAGTTGCTTTCCAAATTATTACCAATTTCAGAGCCTTTGGAGTCTGAAGATTAACTGTGCCATTGGTTTTATAGTCTCTCCTGGTCTTCATTTCTCAATAGTTTGGTTTCCAGGACTTATTAAATCAAAGACTTTTGATGTTTGAAGAACAGTCTTTTGAAGTTTATCTTCCACGCAGATTGTCAGGATTCCCTGTTGGCTCTATGAACTTGCTTTCATTCATTCACTCAACATTAAACCTACCTCAAGAATGGAATACTAATTAGAATACATCATATTCCATGTATGTATATGTCAAAATATACTAAGAGAAAATAAAAAAAATAAAAAGAACATTGAATAGGCACTTGCTATACACCCAGTGTGTTCTAGGCTTGGGGTGGCGGGGAGTTGGGACTGTGAACAGGACAGAGTTCCTGCCCTCATGGAGTTTACAATTGGCATGCCTGAGCAGGGAAGAGAGACAGTGAGCAAATAAGTAAATCAGATAAGTTCAGATAGTGTTTAGTGTTGTAAAGAGAAAGGAGAGAGAAATGAAGGAAAGGAGGATGAATGACATGGTTGCAAAATCATCAGCAGATGGTACTCTAGCAGGAAAATGTGAACCATTGACCCTTCAAAGAGCCAGGCCCCTGGAAGGAGTCCCAGTAGGGAGAATGTCCTGGAAAGGGGGAGCAACAACTGGGAAGCCTGGAGAGGGGATGGGGCTTTATATTTTTGAGGTGCAGAAAGAAGACCAGTATGCCTGAAGGAAAGAAAGGAGGGTAGGCGATGAAGTTGGAGTGAGTCCAGAGCACGTAGGGCCTGTGGAAAAGAGTTTGGATTTTATTCCAAACAAAACAAGAAGTTGACCAATTTGAAGCTGGGTGTGAAATGATCTGAGATCCATTTTTAGAAGGTCATGCTGTTGACTGAGTGAGGAACGGCTCTATGCCATTACCCTGCTTTACCTTCTTAATAGCACCCATCGCACTCTAGAATGAACTTGCCCACATAGGTATTGACTTGCTTGTGGTCTGTCTCCTCCACCCCACACCTAAAGAATGTGAAATCCGACAGCAATAATTTTGTCTGCTTTGTTCAGTGCTGTCCACCCAAGTGTCTAAGACAGTACCTGCCATATTGTGGACACTAAAAATCCTTTGTGGAATGAGTAAGTGAATGTGCTTGTTCATTTACATAACTGAGCCCTGAGAGGGGTGTCTGTGGTACATGAGAGGGTGACAAAGTAGGAAATAGGACATTTGGTAACTCTTTTCTAACTGCAGCTGGAATCAAAGGGATATTATGATTCCTTATGCAGTCTGGTGCACCCCCACTTTAGATACAGGTGCAGCGTAATGACAGCAAACATTAAGTCCATTTCTGGAGTGTGGGAATATATATATATATATATCTCACCTTGAGGGTGTTGAAGGATGGAGAAAGCAGACGTTTGAAGTTGGACAGGCCTAGGTCTAATTCTTCTTCTTGCTTGTGCCAGATGGATGCTTTTGAGTAAGTTATTTTAAAACCACCATCCCAACCTCAAAACTTGCTCATGAGTGTTTTCTGTGAGGAAGTTACCCTCTTCTGTGTTTCCCTTCCAATGTGAGAAGAAACAGTCTCTCTCTGGTGACAGGGAAATGTTTTATGCCTTTAGGTTAAGGGAGGCAGATTTGGTGGTGCAGTTGTGTTTGACACCAGTTAAAATTCCCAGCTTCATCCTACCTGCCCCTTGAGCCACTGCCCAACATCAATAAGAGCATCCCAGGAAGGGTGACCCAGGGCCATAAGACTTGGGTTCTGATTCCTGAGAGTCCAAAACCAAGGATCGTGACAATAACAAATACACCAAGTGCTTCCTATGTGCCAGGCACTGTTCTAAGTGTTATTCATATCAATTAACTCAATTACGGACCATGAAAACCTGTTTTCTAGGTGAAGGAATTGAATAACAAAGGTTAAATAACGCACCCTATGGCACATGGATGGCAAATAGAATTTGAACCCAGGAAGCTTGGCCACCTGCCCTGAGAAGTGGAAAGTGGGGGAAAATCTACATCCATACCTGTGGTCTTAGGGGGTGCCCCAGCATCTCCTGCACCCACACAGGGCCCACTGCATCAAGCATACCTGGTTTTACGGCTACAGAGGCTGATCTGTGACACACTGTGCTTATTTCTAGGTTTGTGTTTTTTCGTTTTTTTTTTTTTTTTTTTTTTTTAATTATGCTGGGAATCAACTCAGGGCCTCACACATCCAAGAAAGCACTCTATCACTGAGCTACACTCCTAGCGCCCCACACATTCTTCTTCTTGATAAGAGAAAAGCACGTGATTTTGGTTGACTGGTCTCCACCCTGGTTCCCTTTCTTCCTCCTCTGCATGACTGCAGGGCCACTTTCCTCCTCAGAAGACCCGTGCTACCATCACACACCAGCTTCTACCCAGGTGTTGTCTCATTTCACCTCCAAGATGAGGTGTGTTCCTGCTGCAGACAGAGTGTCTGACACATAGTAGGTGCTCAATGCATGGTCAATGAATAAAAAAAAAAGATAATTTCAGACAATGATGAAAACCATTATAGAAATTGAGCTCCGGCCTTCTGCAAGTCTGGGAGCTATGCCAGGTAAAGGAGCTGACGTTACGCCATTGGCAGAAACAGAACCATTTTAAAGTGCAACGGCAAATTTAAACATTCAAGCATGAGGAATATTTTTATTACTGCACCTTGCCAAATGAAACTGAAGCAGATTTTGATATAAAAATTGACAGGAAGCAAAAGTGGAATGGGTAAAAATAGAAATTACCAAGCTTTGAAAGGAAGTACACAAGATGAAAATGGAATTAGATCTACCTTGACTGGAGGAGATTATATAAAAAAAAGAATAAATTGACAGTAAATTAACATGCAGCACATCTACAATCTGTCTTTAGAAGATAACAAAAGATATCTTTATTATCTCAAAGCATACTTTGGGGTGAGTTTTTTTGTTTTCGATTGGCTCCTGAAACAAGAGGTTTCGTTTTGCAGAGGAATGGGTACCACACTCTGGCGACGGCTTGAGTGCACATGGAGGAGCCTGTATTATGCTTCTCTAAATCCTCCTGGATGCAAGTATTTGCTTGGATGGAATTTTCTGTGAAACTGAGGTTGTTTGATACTTAGGGGTTAGGGTGTTTGTGTGAGGCTTGGGGTATGGCAGATGGAGCATACTAGAATCGAAGCCCTTAAAAGTCTGATAGGGCAAAACCAGAATCCAATTAGGAGGCACCAGATCTGCCAACCACACAGTCACATATATGAAAACATTTCAGCCACCGATTGTTTTTTTTTCATCAAATGTGCAAATGTGTAAGCTATAATACCCTGAAGGCCACTTTATTTTTCTGTCATTTAAACCAGGGAGTGGTTCCCCCCTCTTTTTTTCCCCTGAGAAATGAATTCATTGCTACATCCCTTTCTATTCTTTCAATTACCATATTTTTCTTAGCCTATGGCTTCTTAGTTCTTAGCCACAAGAATTTAAGTCAACTCATTATTGAATAATTCTATTCCCACTTTGAAGAGAATTTGCACACACAAAAAGTAAAAACTGAAAAGAAATGAAAATATGTTCATGCAAAGACTTGTCCATGGAGGTCCATGGAGCAGCATTATTCAGAACTAGAAACAATCCAAATGTCCATCAGCAGGCAAATGGATAAATAAGACATGGCATATCTTCAAAAACAAGAAATGAACTCTGGATGCATGCCACAACATGGATGAGCATTAAAAAAGTATGTTGCATGGAAGAAGCCAGGAGCAAGGGACTGCATATTGTGTGACTCTATGAATGTGAAATGTCCAGAAAAGTAAATCGACAGAGACAGAAAGTAGGTTATCAGCTGCCTGAGGCAGAGGGTAGCTGAAAGATGGCAGCTGAAAGAATAGAAAGGGACATAGCAATGGCATGAATGACCATGAGGATTTTGGGGGGTGGTGGTGAAGGAAATGCTCTAACACTGTAATGTGGTGATAGTGCACAAGTCTAAATATGCCAGAAAAATCACTGGATGTAAATTACTTCAATAAAGCTCTGAAAAAGAAGGTAAAAAAAGAGAGGAACTCTGATGGAAAGCACGGGAGTATAGGTGGGCATTTGAAAGGTCAATTCTTGCCAGGCAGGGTCAGCAAGGAGGATTAGAGCCTGAAATCCAGCATTCACACAACTGTCAGGAAGCTGAGAGTTGGCCAGGGTCCTCAGCCAGCTTCAATGCACTGTGAGGAGCAAGGTTAGGTTTCAAGGAAGTGATAAGTTCTGATCTAGAAGCTGGAAGACCCTGGGGACAGATGTCTTGGCCTAATTCACACTGTGATCAGGTGGACAGACTGGGAGTTCAGGCTATGGATCCTACGGTGCTTTGCTTTGGACTAGACTCAGGAGGGTCTTCCAGCCTTTGGGGGTGGTTACTGTCAAGAACAAAGCTCAGCCCTGGTCTTGTGTTCCATTAATCAGGAGAGAAGACTAAGAGCTGAAGAAGAGCCACCAAGGTGGAATCCCAGAGGTAACAACTGGACTCTGAGGGCATCAGAACAGGTGTTCAAAATCAGGACATCTAAAGATCATCACCAGCCCTGGAGCCAGTGGTGAAGGGGTATGGTCAGGCACCAAAAGATGGCAGGTGCCAATGATCTGAACTGGGGTATGAGGGTCCTGACTATTGTCAGTGACCATGCTGGGCCTCGGCTGGAGCTGCAAGCATTTAATGTCCCTGTGTCAGGTCTGGCATGACCAGGAGTTCTCAAATGCCTGCCTGCCTCTCCTACCCCTATGTGAAAGAAATTTCAAATTATCAACAATACTAAACCATATGATGAGTGTGCAAAAGGCTGGCAAAATTCCGATTTTCCCACAATGACATTGGTCCTTTTTAAAAATATACCAACAAAGTTTCCAACTTTCCCCTTAACCCATATTCCTTAATCCCCTTCCTGACTATACTTCATCATCTACTAATATACCATATAATGTGCTATGCAATGTGTTCATTGTTCAATTACATATCTGTCTCCCATCATTAAAATCTAATGGCACAGATTTATTGCTATGTCCCCAGCAACAAGAACAATGCCTGACAAAGGAGAGCTCCATAAATATTTATTGAATGAATAAATCAGACATAAAATTCTCTCCCTGCTTTCTTTTCTTTCAGTTTTGCAAATACTCTGAACACACAAGTTTAGGCTGCTGGGTGGGAATCCAGCACCACCTCACAGTTCTGAGAACACGGAAGCCAGGAACAGACCTCATGGCTCCTGACTTGGGGGCTTAGGGGTGCTGCAGAAGTGAGGGCCAGGCTGGGCCTGCACGAAAGTCCTGTGATCATGGGGGTCTATCTAGGTTAGGCACTGTTCTGGTCTTTGCACCCCATGGACAACTGCTTAGCATGCCTCCTGGCTTCCAGGTCAGCAAGTTTTCATTTTGTCACTGGCCAGCCAGCCTTTGAGGCTCAGTGGGCTGGTGCCCACCTCTAGCAAACGTGCCTAGCTGGGGATGCCCACAAGAGCTGCCTATTGAAAAGACAGGGAATCTCTGGTTAGGATATCTCTGGGTTCCATTCTTTCCATTTTACTTTTAAAAAAATTTGTTCTTTAGATATATATGACAGTAGAGGATATTTTGACACATCATACCTACGTGGAGTATAACTTCCCATTCTTGTGGTTGTACATGATGTGGAGTTACACTGGTATTCATATAGGAACATAGGAAAGTTATGTCCGATTCAGTCTACTGTCTTTCCCATTCCTATCCCCACTGCCTTTCATTCCCCAAATTCAAAGACCTTCTATTCTTCCCTCCCCTCCTTATTGTGTGTTATCATCTGCATATCAGAGAACGATTTTTCCATTTTAAACAATGAGAGAGAGAGAGAGAGAAAGAGAGAGAGAGAGGAGTATGTATGGTGAGATGCAGTTACTTTAAAAAAATTATTTTGTAGTTGTAGGTGGACAGAATGCCTTTATTATATTCCTTTATTTTTAATGTGGTGCTAAGGATCCAACCCTGAGCCTCACACATGCTAGGCAAGCGCTTTGCCACTGAGCTACAGCCCCAGCCTGTTACTTTGGGGTTTTTTCCCCTACATTTTCTATTGGAGCGTTATAGTTGTACATAATAGTGGCATTTTTTTTTAACTTGTTTTGGTTTTTATAAGACAGAAGGAAAGTCTGTTTCAGTGGAATTCCCAGGACAATTTTGAAAGGCTGACCTGAGTACTGGCTTCTGTTCCTTGCATCCTGACTTCTATCCCAGTTTCTTCTCAAGTTTTTGTAACATACCTCTCATTCCAGATGTTTTTATAACTTCCCAACATTTAGCAGTGATTGATTTCTATTTTTCTTTTAGTCAAATTAAAAATAGGAGTGATTTTGTACTACAAGAGAAGAGATTCTTTTATGTTGAAAGAGGGTGCATTCTGCATCTCTGTGAACACCAGACTAAATCACATATTTTCAAGAAGCAGAATACTGTGATGCTTCTAAGTGTGTATAAACACTCTCAGCCCAGAAGTAACTGCTTACTCTTTTCCGAACTTTAATTATGTAGGAATTTTTTTCTTTCCTTTTTTTTTTTTTTTTTTTTTTTTTTGTAATACTAGAGTTTGAACCCAGGGTCTTGCACATACTAGGCAGTACACTGAGCTACATACAGTCCTTCAACTTTGAGACAGGGACTTGAATTTGTGATCCTCCAGCCTCAGCTTCAGGAGTAGCTGGAATTACAGGCACACACCATGACTACATGTTTATGCAAATTTTTAATTGAAGAACAACTTGCATTCAAAAATAAGTGCAAATCCTAAATGTACAGCCTGATACATTTTCACTAAGTGAACACATTTGTGTCACAGCATCTGGATCAAGAAACAATTTGACCAGGTCACTAGAATTCCCTTTAAAACTTCCTCTGGTTGCTTTCCACACTCACCTCATTACTGCCAGGTTGCAGCAGCTTGGCCTGTTTTTGAACTTTATGTGAATGGAGTCAGACAAGATGAACTCTTTTGTGTCCAGATTCTTTTGCTCAACAATATGCAGTTTTGAACCACACAATGTATCAGTCACTGATGGACCATATGCATGATGGATACACCATAGAGCCTAGGTGTGCAGAGGACTATACCATCCAGCTGGGTAACCACACTCTGTGATGCTCCACAATGACAAAGGCACCTAAAGACATGCTTCTCAGAAGTGTCTCTGTCATTGAGCAACACATTTGTGAAGAAAAGTGTGGACCTGAGAGTAAGGCAAGTGGGAAAAAGAGAAGACAAGCAACATGTTCTGAAGGCTGCTAGACCTAGGGTTCAGGCAGGAGGGCATCTGGCCCTGCAGCAGGGTCTCCAGGGTGTTAAGAAAGATGGCAGCGAAGATTCCTGGATTTCTACTATTCCTGCAGTAGATACTCCATCCTGCCCCACTTCTCCAGTGCCCTTTTGATTATATTTGGAAGTCCAGCTGGTGGGACTCACTGAAGGAGTGAGTACAGTGCAGAAAGATAAAGGGTGGACTCAAGGATGAATTTCAGGACTTTGCTTAGAAGCTGGGCTGCTGCCATTTACCAGGAAGACTGGGGAGAAACCGGTGTTTGGGGAGGTGTTAATCAGACAGTTTATTTTGCACATATTAAGTTGGAAATGCTTCTTAAAACAAATCCAAGTGAGTCTGGAGCTCTGGTCAGTTGTCAAAGTCTAAGAGAACAATTCAGTCACCATTAGAATGCCTTTAACCCTTTGGGGACAGTGCAATGTCATAAGGAGTGTCAACTCAGCTGCTAGGTCCAAGTCCTCTTTTCCTCCTGACTCTTCTGTCCCTCTCTTTTCCCTTAGTTGGTATCAAAAAAGCCCAAATAATTGGGGAAGAGGGAATCTTACTGAGAAAGAGGAGAAGATGGGAAAGGAGATGGGAGGGTGGTGGGGCTGGCTGCTGGGAAATTCTCTTTGGTTACAAAAGGAAAAACAAAGACTTAGTACACAAGCCAGTTAGTACCTGTGCACATACCTTTTAATGTCTTTTGCCTATCACTTTCATTGTTGTTATTCATAATGCATTGTCCTTGGAATTTTCTTGAAAGTAAGAAATTCCTTTCTGTGTTCCTAGAGAATGTGTAAACCCAAGAGTTGAACAAAATATATTTGTTGTATAAATTTCCTTTTCACTCAAAGAACTTAATCACTTATCTATATATTTATTCCTATACTTAGCAATTTGCTGATCGTAAGGTAAATGCTTACTGAACTGGTCTCTGTGTGTGTGTGTGTGTGTGTGTATGTGTGTGTGTGTCTATAAGAGAGAGAGAGAGACAGAGAGACAGAGAGAGAGAAACAATGGTGTTTGAAGTGAAAAAAAAGGCTCATTTCAGATGAAACTCTCTTTTCATTGCTGAAGTGTTGGCCCCATCTCTGGTGAGCACTTGTTTTTAACCAAGGATAGGATGCTGGAATGAGGCCCTGGCAATCCCTGGTAACTAAACTGAAGGACACACACGTGCCTCCCCCTCAGATATTTTTGGCAATTAATTCACTCATATTCAATCTCCAACAGATGCACCACTTGGGGGAAAATAACTCTCCCTTCATGCCTAGATTCCGCATCTTCTCATAATTAAACCATAAACAAAATAAAAGATGAAATGAAATATACATCATTGCCTTAAGAAGAAACAGAAATGCAAATGAAACGACTGATCCGCAGATGGACAGCCTCCCGGGAGTCTGCACCTTGGACTTGGACGTCCGCCAGCCTGTCTGCTCATTTCCTCACCCTCCTCCCGCCTCTTTCAATCTCTTTGCTTTGCCCCAACTTGAGTCCCTCCATTCTTGCCCATGTCCACCTGGGTGGCTCTTTCATTTTCTCTTACACTTGAATTTTCACATTTCCCAAGGACAGTGCTGTGAAGTAAGATCATATTATAAACAGGAATGATTACTTTAGCCAGCACAATAAAAGACTGACAAGTTGAGGGGCCCTAAGCAAGTTGATTCCTGATCATCAAGATGAAGATAGAGTAACTGCCTTTCCTTCAGGACACACACACACACACACACACACACACACACACACACACGGTTATATATCCTTTAGATTCTTATATTGAAACAGGATAAGCTTTACTCATAATTGGGGACTGAGTGCCACAGGCCCTAAACTAAGTCTCCTACTTCCTCTGCCTCCATGACTAAACTTCGCTGAACACTTGATTGGTGTTGCTGATTCCACTATTACAACTATTGTGTTCAACTACACATTTGCATACTTTGGCTCAACCTTGTGTGCCTCGCTCTGAGCTAAAGCACTTGACTAGGTCAGGGCCTTACATGTGGTAGAGCTGGGGATTCTACCTGGACCCTCCTTGCATTTCAACTCAGCCAGGGCCGATGGTGTCAATGACTCTTTCAAAGCTCCTGTCAAACACAGGGACGTGATTGCCAGTTGGCCCTCCACAGCCTTGGCTTATTCATCAGACCGGCTTTACCAGAGAACAGGATCCTGAGAAGGTAGGTGGGGGACAGTAAAAGGACAAATGAGATACCAAGAGGGAGGAAAATAAGGGTAGCTTCTTCGGGAAGACTAAGTCCACTGCCTGGGTGGTCACAACAGCTTTGCCAGAAGCTGGCCTGTGACACACAGTTATCCTTCTTACAAACAAGGCGGCAGACACCGTCAGCTCCTCACCAGAACTCAGGAAGACATGTCCTTGAATGGTGTGTGGCTTCAGCTCTCAAGCCTGGTGAGAATTAGGCCGTGCTGTTACCGCTGACCTCTGGGCCCTCTGGACTTTTGCTGGGGAGCATCTACTGTCAGTTTGTGGGTGTGTGAGAGCAAGGAAATGGGGTCCATGAGGGGCAACATACCAACCAGGCCCACAGCAGGAGGACCAGTTAATGGCTCAGTGCTGACCCGATCCTAAGAGGCCTGAAGTTGCTTTCTGTCAGAAATCTCCAGTACCCCTCTCTTCACCCTTCTTGCTCCCCAAAGATGCAGAGCCCACGATTTCGGATGCTATCCCTTGTCAGATCTGCTTATAGGATCTTAAGACCGAAGAACAGAGAACACCTTTGAGTTTTACTCTACCCAAAGATTTCTTTCCTTCTTCCCTGTTTCCCCTCCCTCCCTTTCTCCCTTTCCTCTTTCCTTCCATTTTTTGTCTTCCTTCTCCTTCTCTCTCCCTCTGTCCTTCTCATCCTCTTTCCTGTGTTATTAACAATTAATTGGGGAGCTGTGGTTGTGGTTCGGTGGTAGAGCGCTTGCCTAGCACATGGGAGGCACTGGATTTGATCCTCAGCATCACATAAAAAATAAACAAATTAAATAAAGGTATTGTATCTTTCTATAAAAAAAATTAATTGGGAGGCCAAGAGACTGAGCTGGCCCTGAACCTTAGGCTCCTACATAAGCAAACTGAAACCTAACTCAGTGTTCAGTCAGAGGAAACTTAGGCTTAAGCAATCAGAAACCACCCAACTACCCTCAAACTAGGGACTTGCCTCTTTAATCACACAAGTAGATTTTCTTTGCCCTGCTTCTAAAAACACCTTATTAAAGTTTCTCTCGCCCGGCGCTCCCAGGTAGAAAGACCAACCACTGTGGTCTGGTGCTGCTGGCTCCATAGATCATGGCATGCTCAAATAAGCACAGCAAAATTTTCATATGCCTTAGTTTATCTTTTAAAACTTGCATATCTTCTTTTATTATAGAATCTGTCTCGTGTGTGAGGCATATGCAAGGATCCCCGAGAAGGAAGTTTCTCTCATACTGATCACCGCTTTGGTATAATCTGATATGTGATAAAAAGCAAACTCCCAAAAGGGATTTCCCACAATTACTGAATGTCTAAAGACTTCTCTTTGTTGTGGATTTTTGGTGTCTGCTGGGACTTATGTACTAGGGTATGGTTTTATGTCCCAAATCAACTGTAGATTTGCCATGTGACCCAAGGCTTCCCCACACTGCCGGCTCATTTGTGATGACTTGCCCTGTGGGTACCAGGACTGCCTCCCTCTTCACAGGAGCTAGCACTCTCCACTGTGCAGTCCCTTATACTCAGTAAAATATGGTTTGCGACTGACCATTTTTTCCCCATTCACAAGTTTAAGTGGTTTCTCTGTGGTAAGAATTCTCCAAAGTCCAATTAGGTGAGGGTTCTGCCTAAAGGATTTTCCAGATAGATCACATTTAAATGGTTCCTGCCCAGCTGTTAGTTTTCGATGTTGAACAAAAACAAAGCCTTTTTAAAAGCCGTCCCATGCTCATGACACAAATAGGTGTACATTTTCATATGCATTTTATGATGGGATTTTTTTGCAGCATGGATTTTCATACTCATTACAAATATAAGATTACTTCATTTCCCCAGTTTTTGACATTTTCTAATAATTAGGGATCCACATTAAAAAGTCTAGTTTTATACTCAGTCATAAAGAAGAATGAAATCATGGCATTTGCTGGTACATGGATGGAACTGGAGAGCGTCATGCCGGGTGAAATAAGCCAGACTCAGAAAGTTAAGGGTCAAATGATTTTTCCCACATGTGGAAGTTAGAACAAAATAAGGGGGGTAATGGGAAGGAGTCCACGAAAATAGAAAGGAAAACATTGGAGTAGAGGAACGGAGTAGAGGGAAAGGGAAGAGGGACGGAAAAAGGGAGAAACTGTGGAATGAAACTGATCAAATTATGCTATGTACACATTTGAATATATTACAGTGAATTTCACTTTGATGGATATGCACAAAGCACCAGTTTAAAAACTTAAGGCTTAAGCAATCAGAAACCAGCCAACTATCCTCGAACTAGGGACTTGCCTAAATAGAAGGAAGAGCAATAGAGTAGAAGGGAAGAGAGAATGGGAGGAGGAGAGGGAAAGGAGAAGCACTGGGAACTGAAATAGAGCAAATTATATTCCATTCATGTATGATTATGTCAAAATGAACCCCACTATTATGTATAATTATAATACACTAACAACAACATTTCTTAAAAAGTCTTAGAGGTCTTCCTTTCAGAATGTTGACATTTTTCACCAGTGACTTATTTGAATATTTTCTGGTGGGGATTTTTCTTGGTTGACCTTTGCTGTGCAGGAAGCACTGCCTGGGAAGGAGCTTTTTCTGCTGCCCTTTGCCCTTCGCCCTTCTGCTGCCTTTCTAAGCAGCTTTCACCTTCAAGGGACCCTCTGATGGTCTGGCACACATTCATTGCTGCATAGACACACATTCTACAGCAGTGACTCCTTCTTGGTCTTGGTGTTGACAATAGACACAGTGGATCAAAAATCCTAACATCAAGGCTTGGGTGGATCAGTATCAGAAACTCTCCTCTTAGCTCTTTGGGAAAATAAGACTCAGTGTTCTTGCAATTTAAAAATCACAGGATTTTTGGCTGGAAATGCCAGGGAGACCCAGGTCATGTGATTTTCCGGTGTCTCATCTCTGAGAGTTCCTTGTGGACAGAATTCAGATACAATCTTTCCTCTCAGCCCTAAAATTTTAAGGAATCCCAGAACAATTCATTTCCATTGTGCAGAAGTCAATTCCCAGATGAGAGCTAGCTGTAGCCCAACTGAGAGGACAATAGTCAGTACTGGAAATCGTGGACTTTTCCGGAAGTCTAGAGGATCAGGTGCAGCAGTGCATCTGAGTCCCGTTAATAACTAGCATCCTGTTTGCTGGGTGTGGATCTGGGAATGGAGGGAGTGTGGGAGTCCTGAGGCTTCTCTCCAGGAGGTTTGCATTTTAAGGACCCAAACCTTAGTTATGGGGATCAGGTTCTAATCGGGGCATCTCAAACTAGAACCAGCAGGGGCATTGCATTCCTTCTGGTAGCAGCACTGCTTATATGACCTATTCCACCTGCCTGCACCTCTCCTTGGAATCACAGGTGCAAAACTGGAGACCTGAGCTACTCAGGGGTCCTGAGTTTGGACCCCTGACCAATTTCTCCTGTTGGTAAGATCTTGGAGACTCTCATGAGTTCACTGGGGCTAGACAGCTTCTGCCTTTCTCATGGATTGCTGGGGAGATGACAGGAACTATTTAAGGAAAAGAGGGAAATCTGTAGAGCTGAATTTTGCAGGGGTGTACATGTGCAAATTGGGTGTTTTTTTGTAATGCTGACCATATTCTACTTGAATCATTTAGCACTATTATCTGCTGCACATTCTGGCTGGAGATGGGAAATAGAATGGGCAGGATATTGGGGCTTAATTGAGAAAATTCCATAATGCATTTTGGTGACTTCTAAGGACAACACTAAAATAAACCATAAAAGGCTCTGTGCAATTGTCCATTTCATTGGTTGCAGATAGATACATACGAGCTGGGAAAAGGGTTGAGAGAAATGGTCTCAGAGGTCCAGGCAGGGGTTCTCTGCTCTTCTTCTTTGAGAAGAGGAACAACATCCTTGGTGATCACAGGCTTGTCTGTAAAACCCTGGGCACAGACAGGAGGAAAACCAGATGGAGAGAGCCAGAAACACACTGTATTCACTTCCTACAGCTGCTGTAAACAGTACAAATTTATTCTCTTACAGCTTTGGAAGATATAAATCCTAAGTCAGCTTCCCTGGTCTAAAGTCAAGGTGTCGGCAGGACTGGCTCCTTTCGGAAGCTGGGAGGCGGGAATTCACTTCTGTGCCCTATTCAGGTTCTGGTGCAGCCTTGGCTTGCATCTCCCTCCTCCACCTCCAAAGTGCAGCCCTCCAATCTCTGCTTCCACGATTACATCTCCTCTGACTCTGACTCTTCTGTGTCCCTCTTTCAAGGACTCTGTGACGCACTGGCTCATCTCATCTGGATAATCCAGGATAATCTCCCCCTCTCAACGTCCTTAATTGAATTGCACCTATAAAGTCCCATTTACTGTGTCAGGAAACAGTCCAGGGATTAGGACTTGGACTTATTTGGGAGGCTGTTATTCACCCATCCCACAACATACCCTTTACTGGCTGGCAGAAGAGCAGGAGAAAGAACTGACTGTTCAGGAAGAGCAGAATGGAGTCTCCAAAACACAGCAAAGGGGCTGCATTTTAATTTCCTGATGATCAATTTACCCAATTTCTATATAGTAATAGTATGCAAAAGCTTGTTTCTTTGAATGATTTTAATGTCATTTTAAAATTTTTCAATCTGCAGTATTCTCTTGTGGATTCCTCAAATGGCTTATCAGCCTTAATTTTGAACTTCTAGTAATTTTAAATTAAATCAAAACTTAAATTACATTAGGTCAAATTAGATTAAAATAGCAAAGAATAAGACAAAGGGATGACGTTTTAACCAGGAACTTTCAAGTAAGAAATAGGTAATGGGGCTGTTTTTAAATTAAATTTTAAATACAAAAAAAGGACCCCAAAGATTAGTAACAACAAAACTATCCTGTTAGAAATGATGACATTTTAGATTTCTAACAAGAATAGATTTGAGCCAAGCCAGCAGGAGGGCAGTGAAGATGCACAGAAGATTGAATTATAATGATTTTTATGTCCATCCTCAAGTTAGACAGTTTCTAACGTAAATCTAAAATTGCCATGAAACGATTTTATTTTAGTGATTTTCGAACATCCTAAAAATTCTAAAAAGACTATTAAGTAAGAACGAACAGTAAGCTATAAAGTGCAACCATATCGTACGGTAAGTTTGAATTGTTCAACTGTTAGAAAAGTTGGGTTGATAAAATAAATTACCACAGTATAATAGCCAACTTGAAAAACTGGCAGAATCGCCACAAATATGATAAAATGTTGACCAAACCAAAAAGACAAGGCGAGCACTGACATTTAAATTATGGAGTAATTTTTGATTTTTCAATACAGTAAAAACACTTAAAGATTTCTTTAACCTGCTGCTGCAAAGAGAAAATGAAACCATGTCAGGGAAAACTCTAGAAATTCTCCAAAACAACTAAAACTGGTTCATTGAAGACAAATTACAACAAATTCGTAAATAAGTAAAAGAAGCAACTTTTTAAATAAAATGATAAATTTGGTGAATTGACGACTTGACAAATTGCTTTTTGGCAAACCAGGCTCTCCATGATTTGAGCTTCAGTAACCTGCCCTGCCTTCCTTGGCCACAGGGCCTTCTAGTGGGACACAGGGTCTGCTCGGTGTGTCTGGAAGGGGAGTCAAGGAATGCCCTCCTTTGTCTCTGCTCATTTCTGGGCTCTGCTGCTGGTGGAGTTGCCTGGGCAGTTTTCCAGGGAGCGGTCTGTCCCTCTCCCACCAGTGAACCTCTCCCTCCGTGGTACATGCTCTGGCACAGCTCGGACACTTCAGTTGCATCTGTCACTCTGTGTTCATCTCCTGCAACCAGACCTTAACTTTCTTGGGCAATAACAGTTTCTTATCCAACTTTTTCTCCCTACCCTGAGTTAGTGCTTGGCAGCAATTATTGAATGAAGGAATGGATGTGCCACAGACTTAAAAAATATGTCCATTTCTCCAGGATTTTATTCCTGGCTTCTTCCATCTGTGTTCAGTGTCCCTGAGGTTCCCTCCATTGTGGCAAAATCACGCGTTTCCTTGCCTCACTAAAACCAGGAGGTCTCTTCACCTCTGCATCCCTACCCCCAGCAGCTATGGGACTAACTAATTACTTCATGACCTAAAGTGAGTCCCCAAGATCAGAAGGCAATTCTCTGTATGAAGTCCCCCCATAGGGACATTCCAAACTCCTTTTTAAGTGTAAAGATCTTTGCATATATAAAGGAGACTTATTTCCATTCAAATTAGCATTTTAGCTCTTATCTTTTGACTCATGGGCAACGAATTTCTTCAACAGCTTAGCTTCTTCAGGACCTACTTCATGCCACAGTCCTAAGCAATAGGGCCAACTACTTTGTGAACCAAGCAGAGAAACTTTATTTATGAACATTATAGTCTGTAATGTCTTTTATATCTATTTTCTTTCTAAAAATAACATTATGGGAAATAACTGTCCCTATATTTTTGATTCCTCCTGTATTTATAACATGAATGGAATTTCCCAGGTTATCCTTCCTATTTATTGCTGAAACACATTTAAAAAAATTTTAATTGCTCAGTTCATCCATGAATACTCAGAAATAATTCATCATTGCTTCACATGTTTTTTCATTTCTGTTTGCACAGAAATGAATTATTTATTAACCTTTTAAATTTTGTTCAACTCTCCCTTGCCTTTTGCATTTTTCATTTAATATTTGAAAATGCTGTATTGGTTGTAGTAATGAAGAGGGCATGATTTTGTCATAATAAAATATGGAAAAGCTGCTGATGTAAAACCAAAGTCTCATTTAGATGAATTGAGATGATGACTTCAGATTTCTATAAATATTTTCTGGACATTTTCCCAAAGACCTTTTCCACAAAGCTTCTTTTCCTGTTCCTGTAGAGGACTGCGCAGTTCTTGAGAGCACTCTACACACACCTGTTAGTGCTCACTTGTTTCCTCTCTTCACTAGAATACAAATATTTTACATCTACAACCCAGGGCCTAGCACACTGTAGATGCTTAATTGATGTCACTCAGTGAAGGATTGAGTTCAAGGTGTCACTTTCATCTCCCTATTAAAAATAATTTACTATTCCCTCATTACTCAGTATCTGACTTATTGCAATTTTAGTTATCTGCAGTCAACTGCAATCTGAAAAGATTAAGTGGAAAATTCCAGATATAAACAAGTCATGATTTAAATAGCTTCTATTATAATATATTGTTACAATAGTTTTATTTTATTATTATTGCTGCTAATCTCTTACTGTGCCTGATTTACAAATTAAACTTTATCGCAGGAGTATATGTGTAAGAAAACCATGGTATATATGAAGTTTGGTACAGTCTGAGATTTCAGTTATCCACTAGGGATCTTGAAACACATTCCCCATGGATAGGGGAGACTTTTGGACCAACAGCTCATGTTCACGACTACATTCTTTGGGACAACAGTAAGCCAACTTCACTTCATGAGTTATTTCATAATCTTTCCATAGTACAATCTAATATATTTATTAACAATGCAATATATTTGTTGACTATGTACTTTTTCTTTTTTATATAAATTTATTTGTAAATTTATATACATTTATTTTAGTAGATACATAAAACATAAAAATTGTACATATTTATGGGGTACCATGTTGAAGTTTTGATAAACCTAAGTATTTTATCTGTAAGGAAATTATCAGAAATTTAAGTAAATTAGCTCTTCCAAGGTTAGAAGCAATCACAAACCCTGGAATCAGCCTGGAAGTCCATATTTTAATATAATTCTACCTTGCTAAGGTATTTCAGTTCACCTTAAATTGAAACTGATTGAAAAGATCCTCTACTAGTGTTCTTTCCATATAGGACATGGATGGCTGCACCCCAGGGGCATAACATCTGACAAGTGGCTTAAAAACTGAAGCCAGGCTAAAGGCAGGGAGCACATGTAGGAAACCAGGGACAAAGAAAAATAGTTGGGGGGAAAAAGTGGTCTCTTTTGTGCTAGATGGGATTGAAAGTGAAATTGTTATCTAATTGTTGTGATGCTCCTAGGAATCCATCCCTCAGCTCCAGTGATTATACACTGATGATAAGTGCAAGTGCCCATTGTTTTTGTAGGTGAATGCTGGTCCAAAGATTCAAGCAAATCAAAGAAGAAAAGAAATGGAGACATTAAGCAATCATTCAAACCAAAGTATCTCAACTTCGGCACTATTGATATTCTAGGTTGTGTTACGGGTTGAACTGTGCTCCCCTAAAATTCATATGTTGAAGTCCTAATCCTTAGTATCTCAGAATATGACTTTATTTACAAATAGAATCTTTTTTAGGGGAAATCAAGTTAAAAAGAATTATTAGGGTGGACCCTAACCCAATGACTGGTGTTCTTATAAAAGAGGAGATTTGGACACAGAAATACACAGGAAGGTGATACCAAGGTACACAGAAGAAGTCAAGGAGAGAGGCAGAACAGTGAGACAATAAATTTCTTTTGCTAAAGTTAGCCAAACTGTAGTATTTTGTTTTGGCAACCCTAGAAAACCAATGTGGGCATGATAACTCTTTGTTGGTGCGGTGGGGTGGGGCCTTCCTGTGCATTATAAGATGTTTAGCAATGTTTCTGTCCTGATCCACTAGATGAAGTACTATCTCTTTGTGTCCACTAATGGCAATCCAAAATGCCTCCAGTTGTCACTAAATATTCCCCTGGGGCAAGCAGAACTAGACTGTATGGCTTGGAAGCAGTTGCTGGTCTCATCCATTGCAGGCATATCACTGCCAATTCTGTAGCACTCTCCAGGGCCTGATTTCCCAAGCAGAGTAATACACATAATTTGGAACATTTAATTTCATCTGAATAGGGACCACTTACAAATCATGCATACAATGGGAAAAACTCTAAATCAACTGAAGGTCTGCAGAACCTAGAGAAGGAGACCCAAAACTATACCACTTTGGCATAGGATTATTTGGAGTTGAAGGCATTCAAGATACAATAATTGCAGAAAGAAGGAAGCCTTTTTAAAAATTTCTCTTACTAAAAGCAGAAATTCCTGAGAATCAAGAGCTGCACTAAATGCCCTCTCCTGGAGATGTTTCATGGCCACAAAGAGGATGGGAAGTTGATACCAAAATGGACATGCAAGAATAAAGGTTACTAAGACAGCTTTTATCTTCCAGTGGTTTCCCCCATAGATTTACTTTCTCATGGTCTGCTGCTTGTAGAAACCCATAACTCTTTTCCTTTCCTGTGTGAAATTTCCACGGTTTATTCTACTGTGTTAAAAATGTCATGTAAGCTCTGGAGCCTACCTGCTTCTCTGGGTCAGGAAAGCAGCCTCACCTGCCTGTAAAAATTAACATACAATAAAATGTGCATGCCTTTCTCCTGTCTTTTCTTCAGTCTAATTTGTAGGGGCCCAGGCAATGAACCTCAGAGGTAGAGAGAAAAAAGTTTTTCTCTCCTTGGAGTGCAAATCCCTTAGTCCTACTCAAGGAATACTTAAGGGGTTTCGTTTTCCTTAAATCTGGACAGTGGCTGAGTCTGAAGACAAAGGCATTTGTAGATGTCACCCTTTTGTAAAAGGGCTAGTCTTGCCATTGTGCAAAGCTATTCAAGAAGGAAAATAATGCTTCTGTGCTATAGGAAATCAAGAAAAATGTACTGCTTCAGTAAAAAAAAAAAAAAACTGTAGCAGAAGAATCTAAGGACATACATAGTTGAGAAGTGAATGTTGTAATAAACCATCTAAAAGGCCTGAATAAATTACTATTTATTTACATGCAGGTAGTTAGTTATAATGAATGGAGAAGAACAAAAACAACAGCAGCAGGCATATTAGTGATGCAGTGAAATCCTTTTCACATCCTTTAATTCCAAAGGGATTCTAAAAGGTCACATCCACAGAGCTTCCATAATTATATTTTCCTCACAGCAAGAACTCTTCCTAATGGCGTTGCCATAAGCTGCATTCAGGTGATGAATTTTTTTCCAGTGGTCAATGTATCATTTTAAACATCAGAAAGCTCTCTTTTGCTAATAGTTGAAGCATGCTTCCAAGGTCTAGATTAAAATTCTGTAAGAGATCCTTAAAGTAAGTCCACTTACTTTTTCAATTCACTCCAAGATCTATCTGACGTTACTAGTCCATTATCAATTATGCATTACCGTGCTGGGGTTGTGGCTCAGTGGTAGAGCAGGTGTGAGGCACTGGGTTCAATCCTCAGCACCACATAAAAATAAATAAATAAAATAAAGGTACTGTGTCCATCTACAACTAAAAAAATATTTTTAAAAATTATGCATTACTTGTTTTATTTTTTTCTTCTGTGTTAAGTGTCTTTGTTTCCTCTTCTCAGGTAAATGTATACATGTACTAGTATTTTCTCTATGTCTATGTCTTTATTTTGTCCTAAGTTAGAATGGAAAATAACTAAAAAGACGGAGCCTTTCCAGTCCCCTCCACCTCTTTGAGTTGGGAGCTCCAAGACATGGCCTTGGTGTTCTTCAGCTATCACTCCCATCTCCGCTCTGCTTGGTGGAATAAAGGGGTCACAGCAGCGGAAAACAGAGGGCTCCATTTGTCTGGGCTCTTGTAGATCCTGGCTGTGTGTGAGCTCTCATTCTTGATCTCTGAAACAGATGTGCTGACCTCTGCCTGCCCTCCTCAAAGGATTGTCAGAATCAGGTAGGACAGTGCATGGGAAAGCAGTTTGTCAGCTGGCAAGTGCTTCACCACAGAGGACATCACAGTGAATAGTCCGTCAAAGGCCTATGATGGCTTTGTGTGGGGGAGAATCGCTGGCCCATGTCTTCTGGGAGCAAGTAGACTTCTGGAAGAACAGAGCGGGACTTAAAGAAAGAGCTGTCTCTTTGGGATCAACAGGATTGGATTTGGACATCTGAAGTACATGCTTGTGTCCCTATAGTTCTCAAAGAATTGTTTTCCAAAGCTTCATCACCTAAAGTAGAGGAATTGCTAAACACAGAGATAATCTGATTTTATACTACCCTTAGGAATGGCTTTACTTCAGAGTACGTGAAACAAAATGTGCCTGAGTTCTCAGATAGCTGCTTCGTAGGCAAAACACTTGCTTGAGAGGATCTTGAAATGCGGTAGGCATTTTCCAGGGAAGATGAGCTTTATGGAGAATCCAGATCAAACATAAGGAGGAAAGCTGCAATAGTAGGAAAGTCAGACCATAGTGGGGTTGGGTAAAGAAGGGTGCTCATGTAAGAGAAGCCTCAGGCCTCAGTCTCCTTCTCCCCAGGCCTCGACAATCCTGCCCAGCATTTCCAGTGTAGGCCAGTTCTTCCTGTCCAATCCTCAGTAGTTTCAGTGAGAATACTACTGCTGTTACCCCTTCATCATTTTATCTAGCACTCCCCAGGGAGTTGGGCAAGGTACTCTTCTTTTCCCCATTTTATGACCCAAGAAGGTAATACATTTTTGCTTAGTCAACATTTTTGCTGCTGTGACCCAAAGACCAGACAAGAGCAATTTTAGAGGAGGAAAAGTTCATTCAGGACTCATGGTTTCAGAGGTCTCAGTCCATAGATGGCTGAATCCATCGCTTAGTGCCTAAGGTGAGGCAGAACCTCTTCGTGGAAGGGTGTGGCAGAGGAAAGCAGCTCAGAACACGGCAAATAGGAAGCAGAGAGATACTAAACTCAGCTCACCGGGGATAAAATATATACCTCCAAAGGTACAGTGATCCACCTCCTCCCATCTGCTTACGGTTAATCCATTCATGTGGATTAATGCACTGATTAGGTTAATGCTCTCATAACCCAGCCCATTTCACCTCTAAACTTTCTTGCATTGTCTTACACATGAACTTTGGGGGGATACCTCAAAGACCATAGCAGACGCTAAAAGCAGGATCTCCAAGAAATATTTGTATACCTATATTCAGAGCAGCATTTTTCACAGTAGCCAAAAGGTAAAAGCAACCCAAGTATTTATTGATAGGCAAAAGGATAAAAAAAAAATGTAGTATATGTATTCAATAGAACATTACTGGGAGTGAGGGCCAGGCCGAGGAGTGTGGGCTGGGTTGCGGATGTCACGTGGCCTGTGTTTTGGACCATGGTGCATATCTATGCTCCTTACGTCTCATTCCCTGTGGTCTTTGTGGTCGGGGCTGTGGGCTACCGCCTGGGATGGTTCATCAGGGGAAAGGATCCTTAGTCGAGGGAGGAGGAAAAGAGCATCTCAGAGTGCCGGGAGGATGGCAAGCTGGATGAGCGGCTGGGCAGGACCACACCCAGGTGACAAGCCTTAAGGACTAGCTGGAGTTTGCCCCTAACACTGTCCTGAACAGAAACTGCCCAGAGAAGAACTAATGGAGGACATATTGTTTCCTGTGGTCCACAGGGCTGTGACTGGTTCTGCCACCATGTCGACCCGTCCCAGAACATACATCTGATTTGCTTTGCTGCTTATTCTAGTCCCTCCCACCCCACAGTCACACTGTACCGGCTGCTCCTTTATGACCAGGCAGGCACAACAGCAGCTGAGGGGCCAGTAAAGAGGACGGCCGCATCTGTTGAGTGAGGTCCATAATACGCAGGCTTCTGGGCTTATGTGGGTACACTATGCAGAGGAGTGTTTTGAAATGAACACTGGTTCTCAGACTCCCTGGGGAGGTGGTTTGGTCTCAGGTGGGGAGGGCTGGTATTTGGGAGTTACCTTTAGGAGGGAACCACACATGTCAAGTTCTAGTTTGCACTGGGAAGAGTTCAAAAACTGGTTCAAAAACTGGTCCTCAACTGGTTCTCCTTATCTTTCAGGTTCATTCTTCCTGAAATTCTGTTATCAGCTCAGGAATGGGATTCCTTAGAGAAGGAAAGCAGTTTTTTCTGTTGTCAGAAGTTTAGGCTGTTCACCTTAGGGCAAGGAGGAACATGTGCCTGGTGAATTTGCTTGAAAACAATCACCGTCTTCCACTCCTCATTATTGTGTAGTGAAAACCTTGATTAAAGTGGCATCTGAGCACCTGTCAATTGAATCCTATCTTCCAGAAGGCATTTGGTGTCTCCTTAGGAGTTAGGAAGTACAGGCAGTTCAGGTAGGACAACCACTGTTTAGGACTCCCAGGGCACTGGAAACTTTGTTTTACTTGGTGGTTGTTGTAAATTCCTGAAGCCCAGGTTCCCAAGAGCCTTTGTACCATGATAACAGAGGCTATAGCATCATCTAAAGTCTAAATTGGAGTACAACAGATGCACACAACACTTCTCTTGAAAAGTAATATATGCATATTAGAGAAAATTTGGTAGGAATTAGAAAAGGTCATCATGCTCTCAGTGCTCTTAAAAAAAGAGAATATTACTCAGCCTTGAAAAAGAAGGACATTCTGACATATGATACCGCATAGATAAAACATTTATGCTTAAAGAAAGTGCTGGTCACAAAGAAGACAGTGCTGTATGATGCCTCTTATATGAGGTATTTAATCAAATTTATAGAACAGAAGCAGAAAGGGGCAGACAGGGGATTTATGGCGAGTTGTTTAATGGGTTCAGAGTTTCAGTTTTACAAGATGAAAAAGTTCTGGACTTGGCTGTACAACAGTGTGAAGACGCTTAATGCTACTGAACTGAACCCTTAGAAAGGTGTAAGATGGTTAATTTTATGCTACTTGGATTTTATCACGAGTAGAAATAGAAATTTAAAAACAAAACAAAACAAGCAAAAAACGCGTGCAAAGTCATAGAGGCAGGGTTCAAACTATTTGAAGTGCATTTGTAACTTAAAGGCAGTAGGCTCCATTGCACATAAGGAAGCAAAAAGCAAAAAAAATAAAGGAAGGACTAGAGCGAGTCCATCTTCCTTTCTTCCTCTTTGTTTTCAAAAGAGTGGCTAAAGAAATGACGAACATTTGAAGTGATGCTACCTGACACTGTATACATGTTTTGAAATGTTACAATCTGCCCCATAAACATGTGTAATTATTGTGTGTCAATTTAAAATATATATATATATTAAGTTTATATATATATATATATATATATAAATATCATAGAGTTTGCCTCTGGATGCCTGTGGCATAAAAGTCCTTTCTAAGTGGTGGAAATACAAGATATTTCTTTTCCTTCTCTTTGTGTCAATCTGTTTTTTTCTCAAATGTCTATGATTATGGATTACCTTTGTAATTGGAGAACATGCTAAGGATCTATTACATCAACAGATGGTATGCAAACATTCTGAGATGCTTGGGTAAATGATATCTGACAAGGTTCCTCAGGGTGGGAAGCCCTACTGTTTCCTGTGGGTCACAGGCCAAATCCAGGAAGGACCTGGTCCCATCACATGGCTGCTCTAATTCAAGGGGAAAAATAAGGGGACCTAGAGATGGAAAACGACTTTCCCCAAACTCCAAACCCATCACAAGTCAGAACTAGAAATCAAGTGTCACAGCCTCTGCTGCTCCAGTGCCCTTTGCCCCACGCCACTATTTCTCTGAGAGCTGATGTGCTAGTTGTACCAACCAGGTCAGGGTTCCATGCAGCTCAGCTGGGCTCACCCCACCGTTTCTCACCCTCAGCACTGCAGGCACTTGGGCAGCATAGTTCTTTGCTGAAGCAGGCTGTCCCCTGTGCTGTAGGATGTCCAGCAGCATCCCTGGACTAGAATCCAGTCACCACCCAGCCCCCGTGTGACAGCCTCAGATGTTTCCAGACATTGCCAAATGTCCCTTCGGAGACACAATCAGTTGCAGTTGAGAGCCACTGATTTACTCTTGGTGAAAATCCATATAATCAGATTAGCAGATTTTTCTTTTGAACCTTTGCCTTTTGTGTGTAGTAATGGATTTGGAGTCTGAGAAGTTCATGAAAGAAAAAAATCTTTGGCTTGTTCCTTGACCCCCCTCTGCAACACAATCTTACTTAGGCTGCGTTGCTGCAGAGAGAAATTCTGGGTGGCAGAGTAAGAGGCTGCAGCTATGGCTGCAGTTTCCTGAGACTGCTCTCCAGGCTCATCCAGACAGGCTTCCTGGTGACTCACCGGCTCTCCTGCTCCCTGGGTCCCTGTCCTGACACTCTCCTGCCATGGGGCAGCCCTTGTCCAGTTCTTTCTTGCCAGCTGACAGCTATGTCCTCTCTCTGGATAACCCTGAGGTCAGGGGTAGAAAGGGGCCACCTGGGAGCTCTGCACTGGTACTGGAGGCAGCTCTGCATTTGCACAGAAAACCTGGGCATGACTTAGCCCCTTTGGTTCCCTCCATCTTGAAATTGGCGAGTCCTACTTGGTAAGACTGTCCATGAGAAAAAAATGAGAGTATATATGTCAAACTGGGCCATAAATGCTCAAGTCACCCTATTGTCATCATGTCACTGTGATCTTGAATAAGCCAGTTAACTTTTCAGGGTCCTCGTCTGAAAAAGGGAGGAGTTGGTTAGGCTAACTGCAAAGGCTTTCTTCAATGTCAGCTTTCAAAGACTGTTCTTTCAGCTGAAAAATGGAAGAGGTAAGAACTCCTCCTGAAGTTGTAGTGAAAGTGGAGGATTGTGGGAAATGCTTTGCATACTGTCTGTCATTCATGTCAGCATGCCATGGGCCTGGTCATCTGGGTGGGCAGTTGGGGCCTGCTAGCCAGAGGGATCACACAGCACTCAGTCTGCTCAGGCCTTCTGTGAATGAGAGCCCAGAGCCAGATGGTCCCATCTCCATTTGCCATGTTTTCTGTGGGTCTACATAAGGGGACAGTGGGGAAGGAACTGAGGAGCCGTGTCATTTCTCCACAAAGAAACTCATTTTCTCATTTTTAGAGAGTTCAGGAGGCCAAAGAATGGTGATAACCGTTATGGGTGATTAACAGGTTGTTCCCCAAAAATCTGACAGGTCAAATTCTCAGCATGAGAACGAAAAAGCCTGAGATAAGTAGAGACGAATCCTAATAGTTCTGACGAATCCACAGGGAGGGTGTTGTTCTGACTCATAATCTTTTGGCTCTAATGGCCATCGACTAGGTGGCACCCAGCATCCTTTACCTCCTGTGAAAATAGGAATGCAATTACCACTGCTACTGCTGTTGCTGATGACGAAGATGATGATACTAGAATCCATCAGCTTCTGTGTTAAGGACTTTATATATGTTAAAATTTGAATACTAATAACAGTATTACGAATAGGCATTCCCAGTCTGTCATACAGAACACAATGTCAGAGCCCAAAGAGGGTCAACATTGGCTCCAAATTTTCCAGTACAGACCGTTGGAGCTGAGCACGAAGTCTAAAGTGAGAGAAGGACAAGAAAGGTTGACACCAGCCTTACATGGTAACCACCAAGAGTGATGGGAAAACTTCCTCCTCCAGTTTCCTCTTTGGACTTGAGCTTCCATCATTTAAAAGTAACTTTATTTACATTGCTAAAACATTTTCCATGTGGCAAAGAATATTGGTCAAACTTTTTGTTAAATCTTTAGTAATTCAGAGGAAAGCAAAAACCATTTGAAACAGGCCTCAGGGACCCGGGCATCTTGATAGGCTCTATTTCTTACTAGTTTGGCATCTGCAGTCAAAGAGTTTGCTTTTCTCCATGATGGTTTCTTCATCTGTAAATAGTAATAAATGATTTCTCTGTAGTATGGCTATGAAGTAGTATTGATACAATAGACTAAAAGTCCTTGTTAAAAAGTAAATTCACATAAAAAGAAAAAGTATTCATTGTCATTTGGGGAAGGAATCTTTTATTTTCATTTTTTATCACCATATCAATACTAGTTTACATCATCATTATTCACATACACAATGATAAGAAAGAGATCTATAACCTCTTCATGAAGAAAGAGGGGTTCACGCTTTCATGGGAATCCTTCCAGACCTTTGATTAAAATGAAGAATGCTTTTGTTTTTTACCTATAATCTTGTAAGAACTGATTTTTACTGATGGCAGTACTGATGAGGTGGAGCAGGGAGAGAGTTCAAGGGCAGTAGGTTGCCAAGGATGGTAGGTAGAAGGGGAGTGGACAGATCTACTCTGAAGCCACCAAGCTGGCAGCTAGGTGGGAAGTCAGTCAAAGCAAGGAAAATATAGAAAATACTTACAATATTTTACCAAAGTAAAGCAAAAATGTACTTTCATTTGACAGTATTTTAAAGGCATGAGATCTGTTAAATAATGGGACACCTAATTAGAGTTCTATGGGGACATTTAGAGAGCAAAAATTGACTCTGCATCAGTGGTGTCTATTCCAAGGTGATTAAAATAGGGCCAGAGTGCAAAGGTAGTTGGGGAATCATCTGAGTTCAGAATTAGTCTACATTTATCAAAATTTCCCAATTATTTTATATTTATCCATAACCAGCTGTAAGATTTTGCTTTGTCTTGTTTGTAAAGTTCCATTTCCTTTCCTGCTTATTGAAAATATTCAGTTTGGGTTTTATATGATGGCAATTCCTTTTTGAGTTATATTTCATTGGTTTACATAATTACAAAATCGAGTACAACTGGCAAAACTAGTTTGTGGACAAACAGCACTGCCTCTTGGTAAATATAAACTGTGGGAGCAGAGTGCCCCGGGACCTTCAGACCTGCCCCCTGGCCACTGCCCTCCCTTTGACCCTCAGCACATGTTGAACTGAGAGCCAGGTACGTATCTGTCAATCTGGTCTCAAGGGTTGCTCGTGTGCTACAGAAACAATGGTGTCCTTTAGGTGCTTTGGCTGCAAGTAACAAAAACTCTAACTGAAGTTATATTATTTTAATTTTTAAAATTTTTAAATTTTCTTCTTGTGTATGTGTCTCTTCAAATAAGGAAATTTATCATCTCAAATAACAGGAAGTTTAGGTCAGAGGTAAGAGAGTCTTTGAGGCTAGTTGATTCAAAGGTTCAACAACATCATGGAGACCCAGGATGATCTCAACATCTCCACTTTTCTTCCTCAGCATCAGCTTGGTCCCAGGACTGGAGCCAACACCTTCCCTTTTCCTCATCTAGGAGGAAAGAGAAAAAACAGGTGTCACCCATGGAATCCATCCTTCCATTCTATCTGCTCGGCCTAAGTTGGGCCACATCCCAACTCAATCCTGCTCATCCCTGGAGTAATCAATCATCATCACCAAGGGAATAGCATTGCTGATTGATTTAGAATATCAGAGTCCTTTCCTGGAACTGGGGATGGGCACTGTTTCCCAGTCCTGTGGTTCTTGTGGGCTGTGTGAATGCCTGAACAAACCTAGGTCCTGTTGTGGAGGAGCAAGGGAGGACAAGATAGTGGCTCCTGTAATAAGAAGCTTTCCCTTAGTTCATCATTGCCCCAGGCTGACTCTGTCCCCTCAGGAGCCAGGAATGTTCATCTCCAGACAGTCTTTCTTCTTGGTCAACATGGTATCATCCACCTACTCTGAGCAGCTAAAAGTGACAAAATAAAACTGCAGAAACTAGTCTCACTTGAATTCACAATCACAAATGTGATGGGCTCTCCCAGGTCCCTGGAGACCTGCCTACATGTCCCTCATTTGTTCTGTCAGTTGTTGCTCTGCAAGAAAGCATTTCACAGATCTGTCCCCTGTTTCCTCTTCTCCTCGTGCCCTCACTGGTGTCTTTCTCCCAAACTTCACTGAGAAAGTAGAAGCTGGGACTAGATCCTCCCCCATCAACTCTACTTCATGGTCCACCTCTGCTCACAGGCTCTGCCTTCCCTCTGCCCCTGTGGCTGACCTGGTTCCTCTCTCAGGCCAAACTTGCCTTCCACTTGTGCTGGGACCCCAGCCCCACTCACTTCTCAGACCCTATCTGGCAACCAGTCCTTATTTCTCCAACCCTATCAGCATAAAAGGGTACTGGAATCTTGAATCTTAAAAACAACACAAAAAAACCTGTTCCACAGCCTTTTCCCTCCTGGAAGAGTCTTGCTTTTTCACAGCAAAACGTCTTTAAAGTGTCTGGAATCACTGCCTCCTCTTTCCCAGTCCCATCTCACTGCAGTGAGTTGCTTACCCCACCATGCCTCTAAAAGGTTCTAATCAAAGTGATTCACAATCTTGCTGCATTTCTTTGACTTGACCTTTGCTTTCTTCAAACTCTTGCTTTCTTCTTTCACCTTCTATAAATATACCCTTTTCTATGTGAATTTGCCTCCTAAATCACTTGCTGTTTCTCAGTTTCCTCTCTTTGGGGAAACCCAAACTTGATTTGGGACCTTCTTTTCCCCCTTTCTTCCCCTCCTTTCTCTTCCCTAATATCTCTTCCCTTTTCTTCCCACCTTCAATCTTCTTTTAGCACATACTTATCTGGTTATCTTAACTCTAGTTAAGAGACTAGTTAGCAGATGACTGGCAGATTCAGAGTTCCAATCCTGACCTGTCCACAGCTCTAGGTTCACACAGACACCCAGCTTCCTGGGTCCCTGCTGGGATATCTGGTAGCATCTCTGCCCTCACATGTTCTACATAGAACTTTTGGTTCCTCTCAGTCTCTGTCCCTCAAACCCAGTCTTTGCCAACCTAGTAAATGATGCCCAGTCCACACCATTGCCCCAGTCTAACTCTGAATCAGTTCTGACTCCTTTTGTCCCGTGCTACTGTGCTCATATACTCCATCGGCAAGTCCTGGCATCTCTTCTCCAAGAGAACCTAAATCCACTCATTTTTCATTTCTAGCACCAAGCTGCAATCATCTCATTATGGAATGTCCCCTAAAGGCACATTTATTAAAGTCTGGGTGCAGCAGTACAGCAGTGTTCACAAGTGGGGCTTTGGGGAAGTAACTGGGATAGAGTCATAATTTGATGTCATTCCTGGGAGGTGGTAGAATCTATAGGAGGTGGAGCATGGTTGTAGGAAGTAGGTCACTGGGGGACTATACCTTGTTCCTGGCCCCTCTCTGTGTTCTCTGCCTCCCACCACCCCCAGCTTCCCAGTCTCCGTGAAGCGAGCAGCTCTGTTCTGCCATGCCCACGCGCCATGATGTTCTACCTCACCACAGGTCTACAGCAATAAAGTCAGCGAATCATGGACTGAAAACCTCTGAAACTCTGAGCCCAAATAAAGCTTTCCTCATTTAGGTTGCTCATGTCAGGTATTTTGGTACAGTAACGAGAAGCTAACACAAGCTCACTGTACTACTGTGATAACTTGATACAGCTTCTATTCTCACCCTCTACTCAGAGGACGAGTAATCAAAATATATGAAGTTAGCTCACTTCACTCCCTTGTCTAAAATCTTTCAGTGGTTTCCTGTTGTGGGCAGAACAAAATTAAGATACCTTATCATAGCCTAAGAAGCTTTACCAGATCCGGTGTGACCCCCTTCTGACCCAGTCTGGTGAAATCAGGCCCAAGGCATTCTGAGCCTCTGAAACTGCAGGCTTGTTCCCACTGCCTCCCACTCAGAGCCTTCCAAGTTTCTCTGCTCCCTGATTTTTGCAAGGTTTGGTCTTTGTTTTCATTCAAACCTCAGTTTAACTCACTGCCACAGAGGCCGTCCCTGGCTGCCCAGTCTAAATTGGTCTCTTACCCATTACTCTACCTTTAACCTTGTTCAACTTTTGTTCTAGAACTTATCACTGTTTTAATTATTTCACCATCCAGTTCCAGACAGCAACTACCAGGGAGTCAGCATTCTTGGTCTTGTTTATTATTGTTAAACAAAATTTATAGGAGGTCATTGTTTTGGTCTGAATTCTTGCACTAGACCCAGCAGAGCAGACCAAAGTGCAGTCACTTGTACTGAGTGCCACATACCCAAACTGAACAAACAAAAACTCCCAGAGACTCACAGCAACCAATTAGAAGGGGCCTGTGTAGCACAATCTCAGGCTGTTTTCCTTACTGCACACACACAGCAGTGTTTCTGTGACCTCGAAAAGTATGGTATTTCTCCCCGCCAATAAGCAAACAGTCCGTTCTATGGTGGAACCATCTGGCTGTCCCCTAATTCACTTCAGCTCTGATACTACCTCCCTGAAGATGGTGTCAGCTTCCACAGGTTGAGGATTCGATCTCCAAGACTGACCCCAGCTCCCACACTTGAGAAGCCAATTGCAAACCCCAGGTTGTTCTACTTGTGCTTCTGACTGACCAACTATAAACTGGAGTTTCTACAGTCCCCTTCCTTGAGTTTTACTAGTTTGCTCAAATGGTTCACAGAACTTGGGGAAACACTTAGGTTTACCAGTTTATCATAAAGGATATTACAAAGGACACAGATGAAGAGGTGCACAGGGCAAGGTATGGAAGAAAGAATATGGAGTTTCCAAGCCCAAGCTAGGTGTGCCATTCTCCAGGAACCTCTGGGTTTTGATCTATGTGGACTTCCTGAACCTGGTCCTTCGGGTTTATATGGAGATTTCATTACATAAGCATGATTGACTATATTATGGTGATGGACTTAATTTTTATCACTTCTCCCTTTTCAGGAAGTTGAGTAAAAGTCCCGACCCTCTATTCCTGCCTGGGTCTTTCTGGTGACTAGCCCCATTCTGTGTTGGTCACCAGTCAACTCATCACACTTTGGGGATTCCAGGAATCTTAGGAGTTGCATGCTGGGAAATGGGATGAAGAGCAGAAACACATTTCACAGTACCACAGACGCAGTCTACCTTGGCTGGCTGGCATGATAAGGAAATGCCCTCTGTTGGAGCCGTAGTGAGAGAGTGACCACAAAACAACCCATCCACCTTTTGTTCCCTGTTTCTGCTTTCTTTAGCCCTTTTTTGCCTCTAAAGTCAAACTCTTCATCAGGACATCAAGACTCCCTTTCTATTTTATAAAATGAGATTATCTGATTCTGGAACCACAAATAAAGCCAATTAGATCTTTAAGTTAAACTCGTAATTTTGGTGGTCTCAACACCTACAACAATAACGAGAGCAAATAATAATCATAAATTGATGAATGAGTAATGCTGTTTGCCTCACTTATAGCTCACTTTCTGAAAGGAATGACCTCCTGGAGTGGTCAACAGAAGTCCCAGGATGAATAGCCATGGGAGTCACCTACTCTTCTTTCAGTTTCCACTTGACTCGTTTAGCGAATGTTCCTTGTCAGGTTGTGTGCTAAGCACTGGAGGATCCAGAACACAGAGCTCGACTTCAAGAACTCAGACTAGTGGGTGGCAAACTGAGACTTTAGACAGTGACAGTTGCTGTCTGACAAATGCAATAGGAAAGGGAAGTATGGGATGATATTGGAGCTCAGGAGGATCTCCTACCTCAGAAAGATGAGATCAAGGATCACTTTGGGGTGAAGTGCTGCCTCCACTAATATAAGTGAGTGCTAGCCAGGGAAGAAGGGATGTCTGTGTGAGGACACCCAGTCAGTAAGTGGTGGAGTCAACATAACAACATTAGGTGTTATTTCCTAATTTCCCTCTCTGGTGCTTAGTTTCCTCACTGGGTGAAGATAACTGATAACAGTGCCCCTAAACCATGGAACCTGAGGACCCATGAGAGCATTCCTGTCAGAGTGCTGGGCACTTGTTTTAGTCAGCTTTTCCCCTCATGACTAAAAGACCATTCAAGAACAACTTAGAGGCGGAAAAGTTTATTTGGGGCACAAAGTTTCAGAGGTCTCTGTCCATAGGTAGCCAACTCTATTGCTCTGGGCCCAAGGTGAGGCAGAGCACCATGGTGCAAGAGTGTGGTGAGTAAGGCAGCTCAGGACAGGACACCCAGGAAGCAGAGTGAGCTCCACTCACCATGGACAAAACATAACCCCAAAGGCACACCCGCTGTGACCCACCTCCTCCAGCCACACCCTACCTGCCTACATTTATCACCTAGTTAATCCATATCAGTGGATTAACTCACTGATTAGGTGAAAGTTCTCATAACCCAATCATTTCACCTCTAAACTTTCTTGCATCGTCTTGCACATGAACTTTTGGGGGATATCTCTTACCTGCACCATAATAGCACTGAAGCCAACTTAGTCAGTACTCAGAAAATATCAACCACTATCACTAGCATTACTAATTTTTTTTTTTTTTGGAATGTGGATAGAGAAAGACTACCTTTAAAAACTAGGACCTTTTCCTTGCAGTGAAACCAGGACTTGATAGTTCCTAATAGCCTTGGCTCCTCTTCCCTCCTTCATTATGATTGCTATATTAGTTTATCCACTTAGAACATATTCTGAATGTCCAATTTTGGTCTTTTTTTCAATTTGATAATATTAAAAGGTAAAAAGATAGAATTGATAATTACACGAAAGGATTAATGGTTTAAATTCTTCATTGAGAAAGTAAAGCATGCACACGTTGAAAAAGTTCTAATAATACAAGTGAGAATAACATGAGATGTAAAAACCTGCCTCTTTATGGATCCATATGTAATATAATTATAGTTGAACATAATCATAGCTATTATTTTCCCCAGAAATTTATACAAATATATTTATGTTATATAAATATATGTATAAAATAAATCTTTAGAATCCTCCCTTATAACAATACTGTACCTTATTTTTTAACTCGAAAAAGTCTCCTATGAATGACTAAATAATATTCCATTTTATTGAGTCATTGTAGTTTATTTAATTGTTTCTGGATGGGCATTTAAGTTTCCTCTAGCTTTTTACTATTACAAATAATAAAATTATGCTATCTCTGCACAGTATATATTTAGTTCCTTGTGCAAATGTTTCTATGGGGAAAATTCCTAGAAGGGGAGTTGCTGAGTTAAAGCAATTGTGCTCTTTAAATTTTAATAGCTATTGCCAAATTGTTTTCCAAAGAGGTTACAGCAATTTACATTCCATTAACCGTACATGACAGTTCCTGTTTCCCACACTCTTGAGTATGATCAAATTTTATTTCTGCAAATACACTAAGTGAAAAATAGTATCTTGTTTTAACTGACACTTCTTTGATTACATAAAAAACTGAAAACATTTTTTCTATATTTATTGACTTTTTGCTTTTCTTTCCCCTTGTGAACTGCCCACCTTTTACCTATTTTCCCATAGAATTGTTCATTTTCTGTTGTTGATTTTTAGATCTCTGTGTGTTGAAAAAACAGTCTACTCCCTTTCCTGTTTCATAAATCACAAATATTTTTTCTATCCCGTGGTTTATCTCTTGATGTTGTTTAAAGTATTGTCTTGCAAAAGTTTTAATTTTTATGTGAGTAAGTTGGTCATTATTGTCTGATATATCTCCTGACCTTCCCCAGTTCAAAACTATGGGAAAAAAATTACCAGTGGTTTTTCTAGGATTGTTTTGGTATCATGTTTTATATGTAAGTTATTGGTCCACCTAGAATTTATTGGGGTATAAGGAGAAAAGCACTTCAGCTCAACTCCCATGTCTTGCTTGTCACAACAGCATTTTTGAATTATTCACATTCTCCAAGAGACTTAAAATGCCACTTTATTTATATTTTAAATTCTCAAATATATTTGGGTCTGTTTCTGGGCTTTCTGTTATCCATTAATAACTTTATTATTTCCTATAATTTCTCTGTAATGTAAATCTGTATTTCCTGTAATTTCTCTCCTTTAAAATATCTTTTTTGGGGGAGTGGAGGGTGGGTACTGGAGAATGAACGCAGGGGCACTTAACCACTGAGCCACATCCCCAGCCCTTTTTTTGTATTTTATTTAGAGACAGAGTCTCACTGAGTTGCTTAGTGCCTCACTAAGTACTGAGGCTGGCTTTGAACTTGAGATCTTTTTGCCACAGCTTTCTGAGCCACAGGATTACAGATGTGTGCCACTGCATCCAGCTAAAATATCTTAATATTGAGTAAAACTAGTTCTGTCTTGTTTCTCTGTTTATAGTTGTATTGGCAATTCTCACTCCTCTATTATTGCATATGACATTTTTATCATTTTTTCCAAGTCCCCCAAAATCTTACTAGTATCTGGATGAGAATTACAATTGCTTCTGGGAAAAGTAATATTGTTTTACTTACTCCTATGTTCTTTTATGTTCCTGTACCATCAGGACAGGATGGACCATGCTGCAAGAATAATAAAATCCCCAGATCTCAGAGTTTAACTCAACACAATTTTGTCTTTCACTTTTGCCTGTTCTAATGTGGTGGGGGCTGCCCTGTGCAGTCTGTTTTTAATCTTACAGTTCAACAGAGGCCCCTGGGGACAGTGGAAGAGATAGTTAAGTTACCTATGAATTCTGTGGAATTTCCAGACCCCCAATAATCAGATGGGCCATAAGTAAAACCATTCTGGTTAAATGATTTGGAGCAGCAAATCTCACTTTCAGGGTCAAAGCTTAGAAAAGCAGGTTTAAATTTTCTCTTATCATTGGGTTGCTGAGGTCATAAATTGAGATGACAGAGCTGAAAACAGATACTTCCTTAATAGCTGAATCGGTTCATCATAGGTCAGCTGCCCTGGAGACCCAATAGGCTCACATCACAGCAGCTGTGACTCAGGAAACATTTTATTGTGTTAAGGCCACCGAGCCTCCAGGGTAAGTCATTATTATGATGTGAAAAACTTATCCTTGGTACCAACAGCAGGAAAGCTGCAGAAAAAAAAATTGAAATATTGACTTAGCAGTTAGGTGATGGCAACAAGGAAACTGATATCAGAGCTGGAATGAAACCAAAGATTTGATAGAGCCATTGCTTGATATGACCTCGAAGGCAGATGCTGTGTTAGGTGGCAGCTAGCGATGGCCAGTGAAATGTAGGCAAGGTCACAGGTGTTCTTTAAATGACTTTAGGATCTTCTTTAAACAACTTCCAAAGTAGACAAGAAAGCAAAGGGTGGTAGTTAATTTGTAGAGAATAAACAGAAACAAGGGAGCAAATGGGAGAATATGTCAAGAGAAAGGATTAATGGACTATCTCTTGACAGGGTCTCTTGATGTTGATGTAAAGCTAGGAATTATGACTATAAGGGTTTCCAATAGTCTGGGAAGGAAGATTCCTTTAGTAGCAGAAGTGCACTAGGGTAACTTCTGACCAGGTATTAACCCCAGTGACTACATTAACATGGGGTTGACTTGGAGATGAAGCCCCCCCAAATAGGATGGCCACCATGACAGTTCTGGAGAGGACCAACTGAGGTCAAAAACTCCACTACTTGAAGTGAAGAGGGCATTGAACACCTGATTGACAAAGAGAACAGAAGGTGGTCCCCAGCTCTTCTGGTAAACATCAGTGATACAATTGGTGACAGTGTTGTCTCCTTTGTCTTTGCTCAGAGACAGTCCACTCTCTCACTTGAGAGTGCTTTTTGCTGAAGCCTCACTTTGCTTTTACTTCACTTTCACTTATCATAAAGTTCTCTTGCATGGTTTTTGGTGTCCGACTTTAAATTTTCTTTCCTCCGAACCAAGAACCTAGGTTGGAGTTTCTCCCTGCTTTCCTGTGACACCTGTACCTATGGAAATGGTTGGTTCAGGGGAAGATGTCAGAAAACAAAACTTTAGTGCTGACATAGGTGGTTGCTACTGGCTGTATCTGGCAAAATGTTGGGGGACGGAGAGAAGAAGAAAAAGAAGAGGAGGAGGAGGATTAAAGAAAAAAGAAGGGAAAAAGAGAAATAAGTTGTTTCTGGGACAAGTAAGCTAAGGGATAAAGCACATTGAGAAATATTATTGGTTAGTTGCTCATAGAAATGTCTGGAAGCAGATAGATGGGCCTAATGGTTTCTGCAAAGAAACCAAGAGCTTTGTTGAAATATCCTGAGGTGCCTGCTCTAATTTAGGGCAGGACACAGGCTGGGAAAGCTGCGTAGCTCAGTGCTCACATCAGGTATGACCAAGGAAGGCAATGGAGAGGAAGGAATTTCCAGAGAGCAGAACCAAGAAGCTCCCAGACACTGGGGGATGGGCCCCAAAACTCCCGCCTGTGCTCCAGACCCACACAATGTTGGAGTGACTTGAAACAGTGTTGGGCAGGTATCTGAAATTTGACTGACCAGATTCTCTCAGAAACTTGAGACGGAGACTGAGATGTTGACTGGTTCTGAGTCCTCAGAACTAAGGACATGGGGGGTGGGCAGCCATCCTCCCCCACCAAGTGTGCAGAGAATTCTACAGAGAAAATCAGACTTCTCTCTAGAGAACAGAAAAAAACACCTCTTGTGGAGAACAAGAGATGCGAAATCATATTTAAAGGGGCAGGATAGAAACGAGAGACAGGAGGGTGCCTCTGCCTGTGTCCAGCAGGCATTCTAGTCTCTCCGGCTCCCCCGTCGAATCTCCTCAAGCACCAGCTGCTTTCCTGTGGGCATCAGGAGACTCACAGGTGTCGGGCCGTCTGCCTCCTTTTCTTGTGTAAGTATGATGGGATTGGTTTCAATTTCTTCAAATCAAAAGAACCTCGACTGAGGAAGTTCCCATAACTTATCACTGGAAAACATCTCCAGGAAGGGCCCGCCCCTTCCTTCCTGCTGAACAGGCTGTGGTCACAGCATGGCGGTGAGATTTCTCAGCATCATCTGGTTGTTTTTTTGTTTTGTTTTAAATATTTTTTTAATTGCCCATGGACCTTTATTTTCTTTATTTATTTTATTTCTATGCGGTGCTGAGGATGGAACCCAAGGCCTCACATGCCAGGTGAGTGCTCTACCACTGAGCACAAGTATCATCTGGCTCTAAAGTGACTACCAGGCAAGAGGAATAGCTGGAGAATTAGTTTATGCTTCCATCCCCACCTAGACTGTCCAAGTTTAAGAATGATATTTTTAATAACAACATTGGGAATGACAATAATATGTTAAAATAAAACATGGATAATACCAATTGTCCTTAATTTCTTAATTGGGCTAAGAAAAAAGAAACTCTTCTTTATCTTCCTTTATCAATTCACTCCTGCTCTCTGGGAAGATTATTTTCTATCATCTCCTCTCTGCTAACCCCTGAACCACCCCCCCACCCCTTCTTACTGTCAGTTGAAGAAAGTACTTCTGATTCCACTGAGACAAAAGATGGCCAGACAATAACTGTCTTATCCTTCTCCAAATCTGCCAAACTACTTGCACTGTGCCCGTGTACTCTGCCCTCCATCCTGCCCTATCAGTGCTGTCCACCAGGACCTCCTGTGGTGATAGTAATGTCCTGTGTTATCCATCTCCCTGTGACAACCATAAGCCACATGTGGCTAGTGGCTGCTGTGTGGGACAGCCAGGGTAGAGAGAACTCTTTTGAGGAGTTTTGCTGTAAAGGGAAATGCGTAGATAGAGAGGGATAGGGGTCAAAGTAACATTTTTTTAAAAAGGTGGAAATGGTATTTTACCATGTGCTCACATGTATCAATCTCATCTTCTGGGAGCCATGTTTTCCTGAGCTGCCTGACCTGCCTCAACCTGTTCAGGTCACTTTGAGCCTATTGCTCAGTTGGCCTCCTGAGATCTTCACTCACCTCCATCCTGAGGGACTTCCTCTCATTCTTGAGGTGGATCCCATTTCCTGGATAAGTCTCTTTCTTGATGTACAGCCGTGTTTTGCTACTGCTTCTGTTATGGGGCACAACTTAAGAACAGACTGATCACCACTGAGAAGTCCGAATTTGAGAGTCTTTAATAAACCGGCCAGCTGACTGTCTCACACAATGCCCCAAAAATGGCTATTGGGAGAACAGCCCGACCACAGGGTTGTAGGGGTTTTTATACCCAAAATCACATCAATCATAAGTGTCTGTTGCTATGATTCAAAATTACAAACTAACATCATGAGATCGTCAACAGAGGGGGAAGTAGGTCAAAATGACCCTTACCTAGGTACAAACTAAAGAATGGTTGCTAACATCCACACAATCACCGTTTACATGTTACATTGGTTAAGAGCAATAGAGGTCAAAGGAGAGCAATTTTTACTACATAGGAGTTGCCATTGTATATTATTAGACATGTCACGCTAAGTAACTGATGAGGGGTACAGAGGCGGGGTGTCCCATGGGAGAAGCTTATTTCCTACATAACATGGAGTCTCAGAGCAAAATGGAGTCTGTTTAGTCATTTCCCTTAGAGTCTGGTCTATAACATTCTCATGGAGCCAGATCTGTCAGCCCATCACAATTTTCCTTCTCTAACTTTTTGCTCTACTTTCCTCCATTTACCTTCCAGTCCTTATATTGAATTGTTTGTTTCGGCTAGTATAATTTTTATTTCCAAAAGCTCATTTTTGTTTTATTAGCATTTCCCTCTCTTTTGGTGACATCTTGTTCTGGTTTTGTAGATCCAGTATCTTCTCTTATCAATGATAGTTTTTTCTCCCTGTAAATTTAAACCTGCAGAAAACATTGGTTTGATAATTTCATCTTGCCCTTTAATGCTAGAAGCTTTCTTCAAAATGTTTAGCTGTCCTGGGCTATCTATCCTCTCGCATTTAAGAGTAGAGCCTCAGAAAAGGAGTCAGAAACTGTGGGCAGGGGCAGGGTATGAGAGGGACTTGTTGTCTCTAGTCATTAGGAAGTAGAGATCTTTATTCTCGGCCTAGTTAGTCCCCTGAGGGATTATCCAGTCTTGAGCCTGGGATGCAGGACACGATTCAGATGCTCATGTAATCCCAGCACCTCCTTCCTTGGTCCCAGCACCTCCCTCCCATGTCCCAGCACCTCCCTCCCGTGTCCCAGCTTCTCCCTCCCGTGTCCCAGCTTCTCCCTCCCTTGTCCCAGCATCTCCCTTCTTGCTCTCACTGCAAGTCCAATGACCTCTGGTTTATGTTCTCTTAGTCTTATGCCTGGGTGGGAGAATGAAGTTCCCAGCAGTGAAAGATGGCAGGGCCTGGTTGGTGAACTGTTTTTCAAATGGTTTGCAGTTCCATCAGGCCCATCTACACCCCTTACTCCTGGGAGATCCCGTGTCACAAACCCTGAGCCTTTTGATGACTCTGAGGGGCCTTCTAGTCCTTCCACGGAACCTCATGGATCTTCTCAATTAGGTTTGTTGCCTGAATTCTCTCCAGCTTCTAAATGTGCACGTTAGGGGAGGGACATGTGTGTCAGTCATTAAAATTTCTTTTTGGTCTCAAAAAGGTAATGAGGTTTTAGAGGAAGCAGAAGTAAAAGCCTGTGTTAGATCAGCCATCTGTAACCAGGAGCTTCCTCATTCTTATCTGAATGAGATGCTAAGCAAGCTTTCATCCTCTACCAAATCTATGTTTGCCACAATAACACGAGACCTTCCCTTTGCCTATTCTGTGATCTATTCTCTGTCCTTATCTCATTTGACCACTTTGTAAGATTTGACATGGTTGCTCACTGGCTTCTGGGACCCCACACCATCCTCATTATTCTCTACATTTGGCATTCTTTCCCTCTCCTATATTTAGAATGTACTTTCAAAAATTGAGTTATAATTTATGTAGAGTGAAATGCATAAATCTTAAGTGCACAGTTCAATTAGTTTGGTAAATGCATATATCCATTAACTCACACCCCTAGCAAGATAGAGAACATTGCCATTCTTGTTTTCTTCTACTGATGATCCTCCTCTTCCTTTTCCTGACTGTTAAATGTTGAAGTTCCCTGGAATGAAACCACCATTTGACCCAGCTATCCCACTCCTTGGCCTATACCCAAAGGACTTAAAATCAGCATACTACAGTGACACAACCACATCAATGTTCATAGCTGCTCAAGTCACAATAGCCAGATTGTGGAACCAACCTAGATGCCCTTCAATTGATGAATGGATAAAGAAACTGTGATATATACACACAATGGAATATTACTCAGCCATAAAGAAGAATAAAATTATGGCATTTGCAGGCTAATGGATGAAGTTGGAGAATATCATGCTAGGTGAGATAAGCCAATCCCAAAATCCAAAGGCTGAATGATCTCTCTGATAAGCGGTTGATGATACATAACGGGGGTTGGAAGGGAGGCAAAAATGGAGGAAGGATGGATTGTATAGAGAAAAAAGAGGAGTGGGAGGGGTGGGGGGAAGGAAAAATAACAGAATGAGACAAACATCATTACCTATGCACACATATGATTACACAAATGGTAGGACTCTACTTCATGTACAACCAGAGAAACAAGTTGTAGCCCATTTGTTGACAATGAATCAAAAATAAATAAATTATTTTAAAAAATGTTGAAGTTCCCAAGGACTCGATCCTTGGACCTCCAGTGCATCTATCTACATCATCTCTCAATATCCAATCCCTTGACTTTCTGTATAATTTAGACCTGTGCTGTCCCATATAGTAACCGTTAGCTCCACACAGCTATCAGGTCTGAATTGAGTTTTGCTACAAATGTAAAATGCAGACTAGAGTTCAAAAGTTCAAAGACTATGTGTATTAAAGCATCATTTGGTTATATTTATTTACAAAATGTATAATTTTTATTTTTGTTTGATAATTTCATCTTGCCCCTTTAGTGCTATAAGGGCACTACATATAATTATAATATATGCAATTTTATGTATCAGTTATACTTTTTCAATTTAAGAAAAGGATATAAAATAGCTAATTAATGTTTTTATATGCAAATGCCTGCTTGACTTACCCACTTCATCTGCATCATAGGCATTTCAAACTTGATAACTCCCAAATGGAATTTCAAAACTTTCCTTACCCTACACTGATCCTCTCCAGTTTCTCCGGTCTCAGTAAAGAGTAACTCTCTTCTTACTCAGTGGCTCAGGCCCAGAACTTTGGAGTCATTATTGACTGCTCCTTTCTCTTGCTGTCCACATTCATTCTCTCACATATGCATTTAGGGTTAGGCAACTTCTCACCTTTGCCCCCACCTGGCACAGGCTATGGATCCCACTTGCCAGTCACAGACTCCTGTATGCCCCAGATTGCCCACTTAGGTGGACCAGTCACTTCTCTGAACTGCAGCCAAGTGAATTCTGTTACAAACATTTGACAGATTAAGTCAGTGTCCTACTCAAGACCCTCAAAACCATTTTGATCACATGATAAATTCAGAGTCCTTACCATGCTGTGCAAGGATCTCCCTGATCTGTCCCAGGCCATGGCTCTGAACCACTTCTCACCCTTTCCCCGTGCTCGCTGCGCGTCACCTGTACCACACCTTGGTTTCCAGCTCAGGGGCTTTGCCCTGGCACCTCCCTCTGCCTTGAATGCACAATTCATGGTTTTTCCACAAGGCTCACTCCAGTTCATCCAAATGTCACCTCTCCAGAGAAACCTTAGAAATTCCATCTAAAGCATCGCTGTTGTTCTCTATCCCTTTATATATTTATTTTTATTTCTTCTTAACATTTAATGCCTGGCCTTGTTCGTATCTATTTGCTTATTCTCTGTGTCCTCCACAAAAATGTATGCTTCTTGAGAGTAGGGACTCAGGCATTTTTGTTCATTCCAGTGTCCCCACCACCTAGAACATTGTCTGCCACACAGTTGGTGATCAAAGGTTACTTTTCAAATGACCAAGTAAGTGTATATGGATGAATGAATTGAAGAATTTAGTGAGTTGGAAGCTGAGCCAGTTTTTGCATTAACACTGGCAGGAGAAGCGAGTTCTGTGAAGGCAAAGCCAGGAAAAGAACTCCGATGCTGGCAGGAAGCCACCTTCCACGGGTCAGCACTGTCCTGGAGAGCCAGAGGTGAGGTTCTACGCCTCACCACCTTCCAATAACCTCTTAGAAGAGCACAATGCAACTTGTTTCTTTCCTCTTCAAAATCACTTCTCTGTTAGGAGTAACATTGTAATCCCTCCCTTTTCTTTCTTGTCATAGATCATTGGCACCATGTCAGAAAAATCACCTGCCCAGTCACTGTCTATGCTGGTGCCATTCTTTCTAGAGTGTGGCAGATGGTGTTCAACTCTCCTGTTCTCCAATGGTCAGAATTAGGTGTTGTGATAATATCCTGCCTGTTCCTCCCGATAAACCAGAAATGGCATTCAATGATGAAATCAAAATGAGAACCAGCAGTCCTGAAGTATAATTCAACCCTACTGTAATAGTCTTAATAACTGATGAATTCTCACAGATCTTATGTATCAAATCTTGTGTGTTAAAATATATCCAGTTCTTTCTTGTCTATGCAATTCTACACAATGATGAATTTAGGTTATTCTCTACAGCTGCTACCTTCTAAGAACTGAGACAAAATACATTTTTATAGGCAACATCTATTTTTTTTGTAAATACAATTGTCTTCACTCTATAAATAATATGTTTTTATTGTTTGAAATACTAGAAAATACAGTTAAATAAAAAGAAGAAAATTTAAAATCATCTAGGCTTCTGCTACACCACTAGCATTTATTTGTATAACTTCCAGACTCTTTCAAAACCACATTTCAATGTATGCATAACATCATTAAATAGATAAGCTGCACATTCTTATATTGAGAAGTTCCTCTTGCAAATATAGGGTTATATGCAAAAGCTAATGCTGCTGGGTGAACACCTTTTATCAGCATATTTCTTGGCCATTAATATCATAGCCACTATTCACAAAACTTCTGCTCCTTGAATATTAATACATGCATTCTTGATGGGAAACAAGTGTGTGCCAAACTGCTGGTAAATAGCACCATTCTGCATAAAATAGTGGCCAAAACCAAAACCCTAGGGCATCACATAGGCTGTTAAACATGTGAAATTAATAATGCTTATGTAATCTGAAAAGAGTTAGTAGATTGTATGACTAATGATGGGGACATTTAAAATTCCAAAAAATTAAATGAAAACAAGGTTTCTTAGTATATGAAAGGATTATTATTGCAGATATATTACTTAACCCCTCTATCCATAACTTGAAAGCCACTGTGTACTTTTTAAAAGTGGTCTTTTGAAATAAATAAAACAGTATATAAAAATTAGGGTAAATTATAATAGTCCAAAGATTAAAACTAAAACATTACCTTTTTATTTATTTTTTAAACAGATTGGCAACCAGAACAAACATTAAACAAATTTATACCATTAATAAGTCATTTTTAACTTAGTTTTCCCTCCTCCTCCTCCTCCTCTTCTTCCTTCTCATTTTCTGGCTTTTTTTTTACTGTGCTAAAGAAGTACTGAACTAGAACCAAAGCAAAAGATTCAAATATCGTCTAGACTCGATCTAACTGAACTCACAGTCCATTTATTTTGGGATTCTTCCTCAAAGATCAATGAGACTGAAAGGGAATCTCCCACATATAGACAGATGGAGTGTTTCTGGGTCCTACTCTGAAAGTGACTGTCAGTCAAACTTAATTAACACAATCTGTCAACAGGCAAGCATGATAAGAGTGATCACCATGCCTCATCCCAAAGGTGAAGGAGTGGTTGGAGCTCCCTACCCCTTCCCTTCTCTAGAACTTTGAGGAAGGGCAGACAAAAACACCATTTAGCAACTTTGTAGTCACTTAGTCCACAGTCACACTTTGGATTTCTCAGAAAATAATAAAAGTTCATTCATTTATTCACTCATTCAAAAAACATTTATTGAGGACTCACTTCATATCAGGTGCTACAAAGGCTTTAGAGATATGGGGTATAATACTTAATTTTATGTGGCAACTTGACTGGGCTAGGGGTGCCCAGATATTTGGCTAAACATTATTTCTGGGTGTATCCGTGAGGGTGTTTCCAGATGAGATTAGAATCAGTAGATTTTGTAAAGCAAATTGCTCTTCTCCATGTGGGTGGGCATCATCTAATCTGTTGAAGGCTGGAGTAGAACAAAAGGTGAAGGAAAGAAGAATCAGTGCCCCTTTTCTGCCTGACTGCTGAGTTGGGACGTCTCATCTTCTTCTGTCCCCAGACTGACACTTAGGCCATCAGCTCCCTTGGTTCTCAGGACTCAGACTTAGACTGAACTACACTATTGGCTCTCTTAGGTCTCTGGTTTGCAGATGGCAGATCGTGGGATGTCTCTTCCTCCATAATTGCATGAGACAGTTTCTCAAATTAGCCCTCTCTCTCCCTCTCTCTCCCTCTCCCCCTCTCTCTCTCTCTCTCTCTCTCTCTCTCTCTCTCTCTCTCTATAGAGAACTTTGACTAAAATGTGCAGTGAACAACATAGTCATGCTTTTTTACCCTGGTTGATTTCATTGTCTAGGAGGAAAGCAAACATTAAATATTTAATCCCAACTAGATGAGTTATAGGGAAGAACAGATTGCTTTAGGAGTGAGAGGCTGAAGCAACATCTTTGTCTCCAGGCTGAAGGTAAAGCGCCCTTGAGGACACTGCTGTTCTGCAGACCCTGAAGGTGAAGGACCAGTCAGTGCTCCCTACCCCATCTTTCTCCAGAACTTTGAGGAAGGGGTGACAAAATGCACAAAGGCTCAAAGGCAGACAGACACCAAACTTCTGGAAGGCCTCTGTAGCCAAAGGAGAGAGGAGTTCTTGGGTTTATTGTATTGCTGGGTGTTTAAACACAGTTACAAACAGGGGTGGTGGACATTTGGGAAGACAACTGTCAGAGTATGGAGTTAAATTCATGGAATACCCAATTAGTCACTCTTCCTCCTGCAGGTCTTCTTCGCCTTTCTTTGCTTTCCCTTTGAAGGCTGATGCTCCCCCTGGTTCTGTCCTTGGTCTTGGCTCTCCTTCATTCCTATGTGTGTATTCTTCTCTAGCTGATCCTCTTTGTTTCTGAGGCAGGTCTGACATGCTTCCACCCGGGACTCTTGCCCTTCCATGTCCCCCTAGAGAGAACTCTCTTCCCACCTGCTTCCCTTGGAGCACTTTTCTTTTTCTTTTAGGTTTCTGCTTAAATGTGAACTCTTCAGAGAGATCTTCTCTGGCCATTTATCACTCACTGTTCCTTTATCATCCTTTATTTTGCTTAAGAGCAGTAATATGATCTGGCATTGCATTATGCTTCTTTGTTCATTATCTCTTCCCCCCTATAATGAGAGTTCCATGATCTCAAAGTCTTGGCCACTACTGCACAAATATTCAGTCACCCATGTAATGTTACTGGCACAAAGTAGGTAATATTCACTTATTGGATAGGTGAATGGATTCTTGAATGAACAAATGAACGCTGGAATGGATTTAGCTACTGCCCACATGCTAATGACTTCAAATCTACACTTTCTGCCTTCTCTCTCCTGAGTGCCAGATTCACTTATTCAACTGCCCGTTTGTCACCTTGGCTGGTATGACCTAGGAGCACACGGATTTAACATGCTCCAAACAGAACTCATCAACCCCCCACAAACACGCATACCCGCTGTCTCTCTTGTGTTCTTCTCTCTTTTGAATGACTCTGCTACCCATCCAGTTGCCCAAGCCACAAGCTTTGTGCCATCTTCATGTTTCCCTTTACCCTCTATATTCCATCAATCACCAAATGCTGTTGACTCTACCTCGTGACTCTGTCCCCATCCTGTGCTTCCTCACAGACATAATAATACTCATTTCTTTATAATTATTTCCTGAATTATGTCCTCTGACTATTGCCTTACTGTCAATTTTGTCTCCTTCCAATTTGTGCTCTATCCTGCCACCAAGGAACTCTTTTAATTGCATTCATGCTTTATTGCATGAAGCAAGAGCTCCTCTTTGCTGTAGATAATATCTAAGTATCTCGATATAGCACACAGGCTTGGGATAGAGCTCAGTGGTAGAGCACTTGCCTTGTATGCACTAGGTCCTGGGTTTGATCCCCACCATGGTAAAACAAAACAAAAGAACAACAAAAACATAAAATTTGTTTCTTGTCATTTCTGTTTTGGTTTCTAGTGTTCTGCCACCACCATTCACATTAGCATTGTGATGTGCAACAACTATGAAGGTATGTTTGTCTTGGTTATGCAGAGTTCTCCTGTTCCTGGGAAGAAGGGAGGGTCCTTAGAGCCAGTGTTGCTGACGCCCTCACTGCCAGCTATGACCTTTGTGCAAGTTTGTCTCTTTACAGGGGTAGAACTGTGCCACCTGAAGGGGCTTGTACAGATATGTGAATGAAAAACTGATCATGTCCATGCTTATTGTTTCCAGGGAAGAGGTAAGCTGCAGCACATAGTCAGAGGCTTTGCTCACACTGAGGACTTCCCCTAGTTATTGAGCCTGCATCTTTGATGCTGGGATTAGTCCCATAGAGAGACACTGTTATGGTTTAGATGTGAGGTGTCCCCCCAAAACTCACATGGGAGACATTGCAAAAAGGTTCAGAGGAGAAACAATTGGGTTGTAAGAGTCTTAACCCGAGCCGTGAATTAATCTCCTGATAGGGAGTAATTGAGTGGTAACTGAAGTGGTCGGGTGTGACTGGAGGAGGTGGGAATTGCCGGCGCAGCTTTGAAGTACATATTTGTATCCGGCTGGCCAGTGGATTCTCTCTCTGCCTCTTGATCACCATGTGAGCTGTTTCCCTCTGCCATACTCTTCTGCCAAGATGCCCTGCCTCACCTTGAGCCCCTAGGAATGGAGTCTGCTGTCTATGGATTGAGACCTCTGAAACTGTGAGCCCTATAGTAAATTATTCCTCCTCTACAACTGTTCTAGTCAGGTGTTTAAGTCACAGCAGCAAAAAAAACTGACTAAAATAGATACCATGACTGTGTTTAATATGGTTTGAAGAAATTTCATGTAGAACAGGGAATTCATTGACTCCGTATAAATCTAAATGGATTAACCAGGATCTATAAGCAGAAGCTAAGTTGTGGCAACACTTTCCTTGGGCTCAATAAAAGAGATACATTTCTGGTGATTGAATAGGCAGCCTGGCAAGGCAATGACCTCCTCATGATTGAGGGGATTCACACAGACCATAGAGAGGCGCTCTGTGGTTATACATTTCTAAGGAATCGTACTTCTGATTGGTGTTGAATCAGATCTGCACAGATGTCCCTTCCTTGCTCAGATATTCTATTTGTCTCTGAGTCAAAGGATAATTACACAATCCTCCATTTTGCTTGGTTGTATAGACCTAGACTTTGGAAAACAGATGGGAAAACAGACTTTGAAACTAAAAGCCCAAGAATTAGTGTGCCTATTTTTATCAGGTGATTTTGTATAATCCTCAGATTTAAAAAATACCCTGAAGAAAGTTGTTTGTAGAACAAATTTCCTCATAGTATTGTCACAGTGAAATATTTTAACAACTAATATATTATCAACCTGCGAAGGAGAAACCACTAACAGTTTCCAATGCATTAAATAATTTAGATCCTATCTCAAAGTTTATTGCAGCTTGATAAGAACACTTTTCTGTCTTACATTCTGTTGGTTTGATTCTATGAAATGAGCAGCTGGTTGTATCCAGACTTTTAAAGCTCCTGGTTTCAAAATAAGATCATAGAGCTGCTTTAAATTAAAGATTTAAGCTTTGAAAAGTTACATATACAGTATTAGTCAGGGTCTATTTAAGAAAAGAGAAACCATTCTAGATATTTCAAGCAGAGAGAATTTAACACAAAGATTGGTGACATGGGTGTTGGAAAAGCTGGAGGACCAAGACAAAAAGATCAGTGACAGATTGGTAACTATAGGAAACTGATTCTTCCCTGAACCAGTGTAACTGACTCAGGAACCAGGAGCAGAAACTCAGGGTTGGCTCTGCTTGGCCACCACTGCAGTGTAGTCACCGACCCCACTGCCAGGACTGTTAACAAGGCTGCCACTACAGCCTCTGCCAATACACTTGCTGTTACCAATAGCCTATGCTGCTGCTGCCACTGTTACCATGGTCACTACAGATGTGGCTGCCTACACCCCAAACCGACACCCAGGGCAGGAAGAAAGGGAGGGATACAGCCACTTCTTCCCTCTTCTTCTTCTTGCTTGAATTCAGTGGAGAGTCAGGGAGCAAGACAACCTGGACAGAGCAGTTGGCAACGTAAAGAGACAAAGTTATAACCAATTTAGTTATAGATTTAATTGGTGGCTTTTGTTAGCAACTCATAAATTGGGAAGCAGCCTCCATTATAAAAAAAAAAAAAAGAATGAAAGTTCCCACTGAACACTTGTAGAACAGTTGATTTTCTAAGCTGGGAACAAAGAATTAGAACAACATGGGGAAAAACCCCATATGTTAACGTCAAGTTCCTTTTTGGTAAGGGTTGAAGCAGAGGAGACTTTCTTATTACACTGACACAGATAGATTCCAGGAATCACTCATTTCTAAGAAAAACTGCTCGGTTTTGGGATCTGTTTCTTTAAAGTTTCAGTTTAATTATGTGGCATTTAGCTTGAATGACTCCATTTTGGTTTGTTTTGGTCTGGTTTGGTCTTTTGGGGCCTAGTGCAGGAGTTTAGTCGAAAACAATGGCCTTCTGTCATTTTTGTTTAGTGGCACGATCCCAACCCTTTGCAAGAGAGCAGAGCACATACGAGGAGAAACTAAGAACACATAAACAAACAGCCTAAATGACTAGAGATTGGTAAAAATTGTTACAAGTTTTTAAAGTGATTTTTATAAAAAGCAAACCAATTAGATTGACACCAGGATTCTAGAAACCATTCTAAGTGCCTAAGTGAGAAGATACCCATGAAGCTTGCTGGAGGTTACTAACTTACTGTGTTCAATACCTCTGAAAATAAGATCATCACAAGGGCAAAGTCTTAGCAACTCAAAAAATAACAATGGTGGGATAGCTTGAGGTATGTATGTCTGAGAAACTTGCTCTGAATCAGAGAGAGGAGATATTTTAGGTTAACCTGTAGTCACTTATTCCTTTAATGTCCATGCACATGCTACACTTCACAGGTGGAGAAGATTATAATTCTCAAAGAACCTAAAGGCAACTGGAACTCTGAATGATTCAATGCCTTGTCTGAAGTCATAAAGCTGGGAAGTTGCAGAACTGGGACTGTAATTCAGATCTCTTAGCTTGCATATAGTGTTTTAGTATGCATTGCTGGCCCCAAATGATTGAAAGCCTTGCACACTGCCTATCATCTTTATAACGATGATTATTTCCTGTTGGGATGGAAGATTGGCAGGGAATCATCTAAATGTTTACTCTTTGGTCATTGTGTGAATATTGTCATGTATTTGGGAAGCACTGAAGGGTGGGAAAAGGTATAGTATCTTAAATTTGTTAAAGTTTACCTGAATAAGTTATTTTAGGTCTTCTGGCAACAAGTTATCAGGGAAGGAAACCAAAAGAATTTGTTGCCAGAAGACCTAAAAGAATGACCTAAAGTTCTCTAAACAAAAAATAATAAATGAAGGAATCTTGGAACATCAGGATGGAGAAAGAACATGGAAAACCAAAGTATGGATAAAGACAGTAGAATTTCCTTCTTCTCTTTTTTTTTTTTATTTTTTTTTATTTTTTTTATTTTTTTTATTTTTTTACGTTTACATAGGGTAATGATGTTTCTTTTTTTCCCCTTCCCCCCCACCCCTCCCACCCTTTTCCCTTTATACAGTCCTTCTTTCCTTCATTCTTACTGCTCTCCTTAGCCTAACTCTAAACCTAACCCTAAACCTAATGCTAACCCCTCCCACCCCCATTATATGTCCTCATCCGCTTATCAGCGAGATCATTCGTCCTTTAGTTTTTTGAGATTGGCTTATCTCACTTAGCATGATATTCTCCAATTTCGACCATTTGCCTACAAATGCCATAATTTTATCATTCTTCATTGCGGAGTAATATTCCATTGTATAAATATGCCACAGTTTATCCATTCATCAACTGAAGGGCATCTAGGTTGGTTCCACAATCTGGCTATGGTGAATTGAGCAGCAATGAACATTGATGTGGCTGTATCTCTGTAGTATGCTGATTTTAAGTCCTTTGGGTATAGGCCAAGGAGTGGGATAGCTGGGTCAAATGGTGTTTCCATTCCAAGCTTTCTGAGGAATCTCCACACTGCTTTCCAGAGTGGCTGCACTAATTTACAACCCCATCAGCAATGTATGAGTGTTCCTTTTTCACCACATCCTCGCCAACACCTATTGTTGCTTGTGTTCTTGATAATCGCCATTCTAATTGGGGTGAGATGAAATCTTAGGGTAGTTTTGATTTGCATTTCCCTTATTACTAGGGATGTTGAACATTTTTTCATATATCTGTTGATTACTTGTACATCTTCTTCTGTGAAGTGTCTGTTCATTTCCTTAGCCCATTTGTTGATTGGATTATTTGTATTCTTGGTGTAGAGTTTTTTGAGTTCTTTATAGATTCTGGAAATTAGCGCTCTATCTGAGGTATGGTTGGCAAAAATATTCTCCCACTCTGTAGGCTCTCTCTTCACATTTCTGATAGTTTCCTTTGCTGAGAGAAAGCTTTTTAGTTTGAATCTATCCCAGTTGTTGATTCTTGCTTTTATTTCTTGTGCTATGGGAGTCCTGTTAAGGAAGTCTGATCCTAAGCCAACAAGTTAAAGATTTGTACCTACTTTTTCTTCTATAAGATGCAGGGTCTCTGGTCTGATTCCAAGGTCCTTGATCCATTTTGAGTTGAGTTTTGTGTAGGGTGAGAGATAGGGGTTTAATTTCATTCTGTTGCATATGGATTTCCAATTCTCCCAGCACCATTTGTTGAAGAGGATATCTTTTCTCCATTGCATATTGTTGGAACCTTTGTCTAGTATGAGAAAATTGTATTTATTTGGGTTTGTGTCCATGTCCTCTATTCTGTACCATTGATCTACCTGTCTATTTTGGTACCAATACCATGCCGTTTTTGTTACTATTGCTTTGTAGTAGAGTTGAAGATCTGGTATTGCAATACCCCCTGCTTCGCTCTTGCTACTGAGGATTGCTTTAGCTATTCTAGGTTTTTTATTCTTCCAGATGAATTTCATAATTGCTTGCTCTATTTCTGCAAGGTACATCATTGGGATTTTAATTGGAATTGCATTGAATCTGTATAGCACTTTAGGTAGTATAGCCATTTTGACGATATTAATTCTGCCTATCCAGGAACATGGGAGATCTTTCCATCTTCTAAGGTTTTCTTGAATTTCTTTCTTTAGTGTTCTGTAGTTCTCATTGTAGAGGTCTTTCACCTCTTTTGTGAGATTGATTCCCAAGTATTTTATTTTTTTCGATGCTATTGTGAATGGGGTAGTTTTCCTAATTTCTCTTTCTGAAGATTCATCACTTATGTATAAAAATGCATTGGATTTATGAGCATTGATCTTGTAACCTGCTACTTTACTGAATTCACTTATGAGTTCTAAAAGTTTTCTGGTGGAATTTCCAGGTTCCTCTAAATGTATAATCATGTCATCAGCGAACAGGGATAGTTTGAGTTCTTCTTTTCCTATTCGTATCCCTTTAATTTCTTTGGTTTGTCTGATTGCTCTGGCTAGAGTCTCAAGGACGATGTTGAATAGAAGTGGTGAAAGAGGGCATCCCTGCCTTGTTCCAGTTTTTAGGGGGAACGCTTTCAGTTTTTCACCATTTAGAATGATATTAGCCATGGGCTTAGCGTAGATTGCCTTTATAATGTTTAGGAATGTTCCCACTACCCCAATTTTTTCTAGTGTTTTGAGCATGAAGGGATGCTGTATTTTATCAAATGCTTTTTCTGCATCTATTGAAATAATCATGTGATTCTTAACTTTAAGTCTGTTGATATGGTGAATGACATTTATTGATTTCCGAATGTTGAACCAACCTTGCATCCCTGGGATAAAACCCACTTGATCGTGGTGCACTATCTTTTTAATATATATTTGTATGCGATTTGCTAAAATTTTGTTGAGAATTTTTGCATCGATGTCCATTAAGGATATTGGTCTGAAATTTTCCTTCCTCGATGTGTCTCTGTCTGGTTTAGGTATCAGGGTGATATTGGCTTCATAGAACGAGTTTGGTAGGGTTCCCTCCTCTTCTATTTCATGGAATAGTTTGAGGAGTATTGGAATGAGCTCTTCTTTAAAGGTTTTGTAGAACTCGGCTGAGAACCCATCTGGTCCTGGACTTTTCTTTGTTGGTAGGCTTTTGATGACCTCTTCTATTTCATTGCTTGAAATTGGTTTATTTAGGTTGTGTATGTCCTCCTGGTTCAGTTTAGGTAATTCATATGTCTCTAGAAATTTGTTGGTGTCTTCGAGGTTTTCTGTTTTGTTGGAGTATAGATTTTTGAAATAGTTTCTAATTATGTTTTGTATTTCACTCGTGTCTGTTGTGATGTTTCCTTTTTCATTCCGAATTTTAGTAATTTGAGTTTTCTCCCTCTTTCTCTTTGTTAGTGTGGCTAAGGGTTTATCAATTTTATTTATTTTTTCAAAGAACCAACTATTTATTTTGTTAATTTTTCCAATTGTTTCTTTTGTTTCGATTTCGTTGATTTCGGCTCTGATTTTAACTATTTCCTGTCTTCTACTACTTTTGGTATTGGTCTGCTCTTCTTTTTCTAGCGCTTTGAGCTGTAGTGTTAAGTCGTTTATTTGTTGATTTCTACTTTTTTTGAATGCACCCCATGAAATAAATCTTCCTCTAAGTACTGCTTTCATAGTGTCCCAGAGATTTTGATATGATGTGTCTTTGTTCTCGTTTACTTCTAAGAATTTTTTTATTTCCCTCCTGATGTCTTCTGTTATCCATTCATCGTATAATAGTGTATTATTTAGTCTCCAAGTATTGGAGAAGTTTCTGTTTTTTATTCTGTCATTTATTTCTAATTTCAATCCATTATGATCTGATAGAGTACAAGGTAGTATCTCTATCTTCTTGTATTTGCTAACAGTAGCTTTGTGGCATAAAATATGGTCTATTTTAGAGAAGGATCCATGTGCTGTTGAGAAGAAAGTGTATTCGTTCTTTGTTGGATGGTATATTCTATATATGTCTGTTAAGTCTAAATTGCTGATTGTGTTGTTGAGATCTATAGTTTCTTTATTCAATTTTTGTTTGGACGATCTATCCAGTGGTGAGAGAGGTGTGTTAAAATCGCCTAGTATGATTGTGTTGTGGTCTATTTGAATTCTGTAATTGAGAAGGATTTGTTTGACGTACGTGGATGAGCCAATGTTCGGGGCATAGATATTTATGATTGTTATGTCTTGCTGATTTATGCTTCCCTTAAGCAGCATGTAATGTCCTTCTTTATCCCTTCTGACTAGTTTTGGTTTGAAGTCCACATTATCTGAGATGAGGATGGATACTCCAGCTTTTTGCTGTGTCCGTGTGCATGGTATGTTTTTCCCCATCCTTTCACCTTTAGTCTATGGGTGTCTCTTTCTATGAGGTGAGTCTCTTGCAGGCAGCATATTGTTGGATTTTTCTTTTTAATCCAATCTGCCAGTCTGTGTCTTTTGATTGATGAATTCAGGCCATTAACATTCAGGGTTATTATTGTGATATGATTTGTATTCCCAGTCAATTGACTCATATTTGTTTTTGACATGATTTGGTTTCTCCTTTATTTGGCTATTCCTTTAGGCTAGCGCCTCCTGTTGCTGATTTGCATCGTTGTTTTTCATCTCTTCCTCATGGAATATTTTGCTGAGAATGTTCTGTAATGCTGGCTTTCTTTTTGTAAATTCCTTTAGCTTTTGTTTATCATGGAAGGATCTTATTTCATCATCAAATTTGAAGGTAAGTTTTGCTGGGTATAAGATTCTTGGTTGGCATCCGTTTTCTTTCAGGGCTTGGTAAATGTTGTTCCAGGCCCTTCTGGCTTTTAGGGTCTGGATTGAAAAATCTGCTGATATTCTTATTGGTTTCCCTCTGAATGTAATTTGATTCTTTTCTCTCGCGGCCTTTAAAATTCTGTCTTTATTTTGTATGTTAGGTATTTTCATAATAATGTGTCTTGGTGTGGGTCTGTTGTAATTTTGTATGTTTGGAGTTCTATAAGCCTCTTGTATTTGGTTTTCCATTTCATTCTTCAGATTTGGGAAATTTTCTGATATTATTTCATTGAATAGATTATTCATTCCTTTGGTTTGTTTCTCTAAGCCTTCCTCAATCCCAATAATTCTTAAATTTGGCCTTTTCATGATATCCCATAATTCTTGTAGATTCTGTTCATGATTTCTTACCATCTTTTCTGTTTGGCCAACTTTGCTTTCGAGATTAAATAATTTGTCTTCAATGTCTGAGGTTCTGTCTTCCAGGTGCTCCATTCTATTGGTTATGCTTTCTATGGAGTTTTTAACTTGGTTTATTGTTTCCTTCATTTCAAGTATTTCAGTTTGGTTTTTTTTCAGTATCTCTAACTCTTTATTGAAATGATCTCTTGCTTCCCGTATTTGGTCTTTTAACTGTTGATTGGTGCGCTCATTTAATGCCTGCATTTGCTCTTTCATCTCCTCCTTCAATGCCTGCATTTGCTCTTTCATCTCCTCATTTGCTTCCCTGATCGTTTTAATTACGTACATTCTGAACTCCCTTTCTGACATTTCTTCTGCTGTGCTGTCATTGGGTTTTATTGATGTAGTATCTAGGTTTGTTTGGGACATTTTCTTCCCTTGTTTTCTCATATTGGTCAGTTGTCAGTGGGACCCTGAGATATTGCAGTTTTCCGCTATTGGCTTATAGTGTCCCGGTAGATTTCCAGTGTATCACCTCCCAGCCTTCAGTAGCCTGATGTCTTGGAGGAATCTGATAAAGCAGCGTATCCGAAGAAAACTGCCCCTAGCCCCCTACTGGTTCCACGATTTGGAACTGGCTCTGTGCTGAAATGTTCTCACTGTGGGCCTGCACCGTGCAGCTGGCCGTGTGGGAGGAGCTCACTGCCGGAGTGTGGAAGGCTACCTTGGGAAGACTCTAGCTGCCCTGCCCAGCTCCAATAAGCCACCTCTATCTGGGCCTGCCCCCCGGGCCGAGCTTTACCCAGTGGGCAGACTCACCCGTGGCTCTATTTCAGTCCGAGTCTCTCAATGCCTCCCCTTCTTAACTCCTGGGTTCTGGAGCGACAGGGGGTGCAGTCTCCCTCTAGGCCGCCATCTTGGATCGTCCCGAGAAGAGAGCCTGCAGCCGGAGTGGGCAGAGCCGCCTGAAGAGGTGTCTGGCTGCCCTGCCCTGATCCCAGAGGCTGTTTGCGGATCGAGGCTCTCCGTTGGTTCGGGGGCTTGTGGCTGGTTCTATGTAGAAAGTCTCTCACTGGGCGGTCAGCTCCGTGAGGCTAGCCTTGAACGGCACCTCCCACCGCAGGGGTCCAGACTACTTGGGGAAGTCTCTGGCTGCCCTGTCTGGACCCTGAATCTGCTTGCGTGCCAGAGTACGCTGAGCTGCACTGGCTCCGGGACTCGGAGCTTGTTCTGGTCAGAAAGGCTCTCACCAGCGGGCCAGTTCCGTTCCGAGAACCTGGAGAAGCTGGCTGTGTGGGCGGGGCCCACCGCCGGAGTGCGCAGGGCTGCCTGTGGATGACTCTAGCTGCCCTGCCCGGCTCCGATAAGCCACCTCTGTCTGGGCCTGCCCCCCGGGCCGAGCTTTACCCAGTGGGCAGACTCACCCGTGGCTCTATTTCAGTCCGAGTCTCTCAATGCCTCCCCTTCTTAACTCCTGGGTTCTGGAGCGACAGGGGGTGCAGTCTCCCTCTAGGCCGCCATCTTGGATCGCCCTGAGAAGAGAGCCTGCAGCCGGAGTGGGCAGAGCCGCCTGAAGAGGTGTCTGGCTGCCCTGCCCTGATCCCAGAGGCTCTCCTTCTTCTCTTGATTTTATATTTTATGTTTGATTAGTAGAAGCAAAATTATAATACTGTCTGAGTATTGTAATATTATTCCAAATATTTGTAGAGAACATATTTAATATTATTAGAAGCACAGGAGGATGAAGGGAGACATAATTTCTTTACTTCATTCAAACTGGTAAAATGACAATTCCAGTAGGTGGTAATGTTGTAATACCTAAAACACTACAAAATAAGTTTATTATACAAATAGATACTCTCAAAAACACTATAGGTAAATAAAAACTAAATTCTAATAAAGTACTAGTAACTCATAGGAAGGCAGAGAAATGAAAACAGAGATCAGAACAAACAAAAATAAAAAACAGCGTTAAGTCCTAATATATCAAAAATTATAGTAAATGTAAGTGATCTAAATATGTCAGTTAAAAGACAGAGATCTTACTAAGGACCACAAAGAATGATCCAACTATGTGCTGTCTACAAGAAACATACTTCATATATAATAACATATGCAAGGTGAAAAGAGGATGGAAAATATGCATGTATTAATCTACAAATAGCAAAAATAGATATATTAACATTAGATAAAGTAGGCTTCAGAAAAACTAAAATTTATAGAGACAGAGAAGGTTATTATATAATGATAAAAGTGTTAATCCACTAAGAAGGCATAGCAATACAAGCATATACTAAAAAACAAAACTACAAGACATGTAAAATGAAAATTGATAGAATTAAAAGAAAAAAAAGATAAATCCACAATTATAGTTGGAGACTTCAATACCTATCTCTCAAAAGCTGGTAAAACAAGACAGAATATCAAGAATGATATGTAACTCAGCAAACCCCATCAACCAACAGGATCAAATAAAGAATACTGTTGGAGTCACAGTGAGGCAAATTGCTTGCCATGAGTGACTCCATTTTGTGGGAACATTTTGTGGGAAGTAGCACACAGGGAAAAAGTTACATTAGGTCAAAGGAAATTATGATTAGAGGAAAACAATATATGCTGTACACAGCAAACAGTGATCTGAGCTCTGCAAACAGAATTACAATACATGCTGCGCACAGCAAATGCTGCACACAGCAAATAGTTATCTGAGTTCTGCAAATAGAATATTCCAGGAAGTTAAAACAGTGTCTTGGGGAGAAAGTTATTAGTTACAAAATATTAACATATTGTACTGATTAGAGTTCCTGCTTGCTGGCACATAGAACTACTTACTGATGATAATAAAAGAATGAGGAGCAGGACACAAAAAGGCTCTCCTCACTCATGGTTTAAATGACTTTATGAGTTAGTTGTTTTTCTTCATGGGTTAGTTTTTCTTCATGTCATCACCATGGCAATCTAGGAGGTATTTTTAATTTGTGTTGACACCAAGACAGAACACCATGCCCAACAACTGCAGAAAGGATGTTCTTTTGATTGATCACAAAACATATACTAAGACAGATGATCTCTTGTGCCATTTAAACAACAACATGAAGTTAATTATCTGAAGTTAAAACAACAAAACATGAAGTTAATTATCTGTTTACAACAGGATGAAACTAGAAATCAGTAACACAATGAAAACAGAAAATTTCCAAATACATGGCAACTGAACATACTTACCAATATAACTCATGGGCCCAAGAGGAAGTAGTAACCAAGGAAAAATTTTTAAAAATAATATATATATCATGCTTAATAAAAATGAATATGCAATAAATCAAAATTTATGGAACATAGGTAAAGCAGTGCCGGCAGTGAAATTTAAGGACTGAATACTTCAGAAAGAGGTTAAAGTTCAAACAGATAATTTAAGTTTCTACTTCAAGAATTAAAAATATAAAAATGAGCAGCAAACTAAACTGAAAGCAGGCATAAAAAAGGAACTGGAAATAATAAGAATTAGAGTAGAAATGAATAAAGTTGAAAACAGAAAAACAATAGTCAATGACAGGAAAAAACCTGTTTCTTTGCAAAGATTGTTGAAATTTGTAAACCTCTAGCATGACTAACCAAGAGGAAAAAGAAAACAAATTAGTAATATCATGAATAAGACAGGACATATCACTACAGATCCTACAGACATCAAAGGGATAATAAGAGAAAACAACAAACATCGATATGTACATAACCTTCACAACTTAGATGATATGAACCAATTCTTCAAAAAACACAAACTGACCATATCTCATGCAATATGAAATAATTTGTTCAGCCCTATGATTACTGAGGAAATTGAATTAATGATTTAAAAATCTTTTCTTCCAGCAAAGAGAACATCAGACCTAGACAGGTTCATTGAAGAATTCTACCAGATAGTTCAAGAACTAACACAAATTCTACACAATCTTTTGCAGAAAATATAAAGAGGGCTGGGCACTTTCCATTATCTTTTATAAAGTTAACATCACCCTGATGCCAAAACCAGACTAGGACAGTATAAAATATAAATAAATAAATAAAAAGAAGAAGAACAAACAAAAAAAGAGAACTACAGACCAATATCCCTGTTTAATATATGTGTGAAAATATTAACAGAATATTAATGGAGTTCAACAATATCTAAAGAGTAGTATACATAATGATGCCCAAGTAGAGTTCATTCTAAAGATGTGAGGCTGATTCAGTATTCAGAAGCCAAGAATGAGATTCATCTGAAAGAGCTAACATCATACCTAAATGTCAATCATGCCTCTAACATCCTACTTAAATGGTAAAAATTCAAATGCATTCTTCCTAAGAGGGAGCAAAGCACCTCTGTGCACTCCCACTGCTTTCATTCAATAGCGCTGCAAGTTCTAGACCATGCAGTACAATAAGCATAGGAGGTGAAGGAACATAAATTGAAACAGGAGAAATGAAAATTATTCTTCTTTGAAGATGATGTGATTCTTTACATAGAAAATCCCAAGGAATTTTTAAAAACACATATCTCAGGATACAAGATAAACATTCAAAAATGAATTGCATTTCTATGTGTTAGTAATGAGGACATAAATAAGTCAGTCCCCAAAAACCAAAGTTCTAATGTTTTCCCTAATAAGTGGATGGTATATAATGGGAGAGGGGTTGGGGGTGAGAGAAGAATGGAGGAACTTTAGATTATGTAGAGGGAAATGTGAGGGAGGGGTATGAAAAATGGAATGAGACAGACATCATTACCTTATGTACATGTACGATTACATGAATGGTATGAATCTACATCATGGACAACCATAGAAATGAAATGATGTACCCCATTTGTGTTCAATTAATCAAAAATGCAGTCTATAAAAAAGAAAAAAGAAAAACGAAAATATCATTTATAAAATAGTTCAGGAAAAATGAAATAGGGAGGTATAAATCTAACAAAACATTTAGAACACTTGCATGCTGAAAATTACATAATGCTAATGAAAGAAATCAAAGAAAATCTAAATAAATGAAAAGATGTACCATGTTCCTGGATCAGAAGACTGAACATAATAAAGATGACAATTTTCTCCCAATGTATGTTTAGGTTTAATTTAATTTCTATCAAAATCTCAGCAAGAATTTTGATAGATCTACTAGATAACTCTAAAATTTATATGAAAAGGCAAAGTAATCAGAATAGCTAAAGTATTTTGAAAAGACAAAGTGGGAAGAATCAGTCTACTTGATCTCAAGAATAATTGTATAGCTACATTAATCAAGACTGTATGGTTATCAAAGGAGTGGTAGATACATAGATCAGTGGAAAAGAACAGAGAACCCAGAAATAGATCCACACGAATATGCCCAACTGATTTTCGACAAAGCACAAAAGCAATTCAAGAGTAAAAGAGCCTTTATAACAAATGAGGTTGAACAGTTGGTTCTCCATCATCAAGAACACAAAGTTCCACCTAAGTCTTACATCTTAGTAAAAAAAAATTATTCAAAATGGATGATTTTCTTAAATGTAAAGCATAAAAATATAAAACTTTTTGGAAAAAAACAAAGGAAATCTTTGGACTCTAGAATTAATCAAAAAGTTCTTCGAGTTGACACAAAAAGCAATGAAAGCCAGGGACAGTGGTGCATGCCTGTCACTCCATTATTTGGGATACCGAGGCAGGAGGCTCATGAGTTCAAGACCCACGAGGGCAACTTAAGGAACCCTTGTTTTGAAATTAAAAATAAAAAGAGTTAGGAATGTTACTCAGTGGCAGAGCTTTGCCTGGCATGTGTAAGGCTCTGGGTTCAATCCCTAGTGCCACATACACACACGCATGCACCCCAAACCAAACCAAACAAAAAAACCGTAATTGATAAAATAGGAAAATGATAAAATGAACCTAATCACAATTAAAAGGTTCCTATGGTAAAGATCCTCTTAAAAGGATGAAAAGACAAGCTATTGGAGAAAATAGTTACAGACCATTATATAAATATACATAATGCTATTAATTATGTATATTGCTATATAGTGCTATTAATATCTAGGCTCTATAATAAAGTCTCAAACTCGACATTAGGAAGTAAGTTTTCCAATTAGAAAACAGACAAAAGACGAAGAAATGTTTCAATGAAGAGGATCTGTACATGGCACTAAGCAGTGAAATGATGCTCAACCTCATTAGTCATCAGGGAAATGCAAATGAGAACCAAAGTGAGATATCGCCACACGCCTATCAGAACAGCTGAAATGGAAAAGTCCTGATGACAGTAACTGCTGAGAGGATGAAGAAAAACCAATCGTTCCTACGTGGTGCTGGGGATGGAAAGTGGTAGCTCCAACCCAGGAAAACATTTAGGCAGTTTTTTAAAAACTAAGTATGCAACTACTGTATGAGTCTGAAATTATACTCCTAGACATTTATTCCAGAGTAATGAAAATATGTTCATCTAAAAACTTGTGCATAAGTGTCTACAGCAACTTTATCCATAATAGCCCAATACTAGAAACAACCAGATTTCCTTCATTCATACCATGAAATACTCCTCAGCCCTAAAAAGGAAAAAACTATTGACATGTGCAGCAACCTGGATGATTCTCCAGAGAACTGTGCAGATTGGTAAGAACCAATCTCAAAGAATTAAATGTGGTATGATTTAAATGATATGTTTAACACAACAAAGTTACAAAATGGAGAGCTGATCGGTGGTGGCTAGGGGTTGAGGAGGGAGTGTAGGTCGCAGTGAAGGGGTTATCAATGGGTGACCTGAGAGATCCTTGGGGATATTTTTAACTTTGACAATATCAGCGTCTATATGCAGTATAGTGTATACAGCGTAGTTTTTCAAGTTGTTACCAATGAGGGAAAGCAGGTACAGGGTCTGAGGCTCTCTCTGTTTTATTTTCTTACCACTGCATATGAATTATAATTATCTCAAAAATTAAAAAAAATATTAATTTAAAAATGCTCTGTAATATACAAATAATTCATTGTAAAGGGCGTTATTTATACACCTTGGAGCTACCTGTCATGTTCTTGGCCATACTCCTGGGCTCAACCATTGACCACTGTAGCAGCCTGAGGGTGATTGCAACACTGCATAAACTCTGAACAACCCTGTGGAGTCAGACCACCAGGACTTGGGGAAGAGCAGGGGCTGGGGACTGGAGAACAATAGTGCTGACATGTATCCACCTTCCTTCTTTCTTCTAATATTTTGAAGAACTGAATTTATTCTGATGACTTTCTGAAATACTGCATCTAAAATATCTGAATATAAGGATAAGAATTTCTCCAAACCCATTAACTAATTCTCTTAACAACTTAGGATTTATGTTATAGAGGCAGAGGTTTAAAGATATCCCAATGTTTCTCATGTACGTGCTTTTTAAAGACATCAATAATTCACTTCACACAATTGCTCCAGAAATGCCCCAAATTTCTTTTCCCAACTATGTCAAAGCCAAGGACAGACTTCACTACCATCCGGTACCTCTGAGATTTTAATCACAGCATCGTGGTGTTCACCCCTTACTTCTTGCCTCTTCTCATATAGATGAATTAAGACGGACTCTAAGAATCTCTGCTGTCATCTACAATCTTCTGTTTTCTGGTTATATTTTTCTTGCACATTTTTCTCAAACTACAATCTTGCCTCATCTTCTCTTTTCCTGTTTATTTTAACCATGGGATTTGGCGGATACCCTCTTTCTGTCCCCACACAGGAGGCTTACTACTATTTCTTATCATTTGTTTCTTGCCTTGGGAATAAAATAATATACAGGCAGATAGATTTCCATATCACTGTGCACTTTCTTCTTTTTCTAAATCTCCACAGAGCTAGGTGTCTGGTGTCAAGTGCTTTGCAGAACAGAAATCTTAGTTGTTTTTTTTTTTTTTTTTTTCCATTGAAATGAAGGATGCCTGAGTGATTACATGGAATCTTCATTCCTGTCTTTGAATGCTTAGATGGAGGCTTCTTATAAACAGGAATGAATTTCAGAAATATTTGGGATTAAGATGAGGGCTCTGTGGAGTCCTGTGGCTGGTTATCAAAGACATCGCTGTGCACTAAGACTCCTGGGTTCAATGACGTTCATAGGTGCCCACTCAGTGCCCACCATGAGCACCTAGGAGGTTGGGAGGTGCTGGTGAATTTGGAGTGCTCTTGTTCTTTGCTTTCCTAAGGAAACAGCCTCAGCCATCCAAGTCTTGGATTACCATGTCGCTCAAGCTGTGAGAGCTCTGAGGTATTTGTGAGATCTGAACTTGGTTCCCCAGAGCTGACTGTGATTCAGAGAGTAAACCCCACTTAAATCAGCATGTGTGTAAAGAGCTTATTTTAAGATCCAGAGAGCCTCTGGAATCCAGGGCCTCCAGTAACAGAAATTGGGAACCAGAAATGTTGAATCTAAGGCACTTTCTCCGAGTCTTCCCCCGTCCCCTTTCTCTGTCTCCCTTTACCTTTCTAACCACATGGTCGCTCCTGTCCATTCTCCCATGTGCATGGTTCCCCGCCGGCCTTCTCATTCTCCCTTTTTTTCTCTGTGGGCTTACAGTTTAAAATGTCTACCAGCCCCAACCTTTCTACACAGCCTACTCTCTATAAGAGCTAACTATAGATTTCTGGAAAAGTGGGACCCTTCCCTGATCTCCTCAGTGGCCCTCTGGGATCTAGGGTTTCTGCCCCACCTGTGGCAGGTGCCATGGGTAAGATACGATTATCTGAACGTGATGAAGTGCTTTTTTTTTTTTTTTTTTCCAAAGTATTTGCTTGTTCAATCATTATATCCTGTAATACTTTCCAACAAAGCTTAACCTTTATTGTGGAGGAAGAGGCTACTTCTTCACAATTTGACCTGAGCCAGATGGGGATCCTTTATCTCCCTGTAGCAGAGTCTATGGGAGCTGCTATGTAACTGAGGATCATGGCATTTGGGGGCAGTTAGGGTAAAGGAAAGCACTGGGTTGAAGGTTGTGAATCCAATGATTGTAGCCCAGGCCCAACATGATACCAACTCACTGTGTGACCTCGGGCAAATAATATCATTTTATGAGCTAAAGTTTTCATTTGTAAAATGAAGAATCTGGGGTTAATCTGCAGTTCCCAGATTTGTAGGGTATGCTAACTGCTTAATTTCAAAAAAGGCATCTGTACCACATGTTAATGGTGTGAAGTTTGTTGCTCACTGAAAGGAAACATCCTGCAAGAATGTAGGGAGTCCAAGACGCTTATGGTTAACTCCGTGTGAGTCCAAATGGTGCAGGCTGAAACCACGGTTGTAGCTGACTTTAGGGCTTCTTCTGGCTCTGATATTATGGAATTCAAGCCAGGGGGATTTGGGGTGTTTAGAAAACATTCGCTTATTCAAGAGGAAAGCTGACAAATATTTCCAGGTCCAAGAGTAGCACTAGAAATTTTCAAGAGAAATTAATTAAGACAGATTCCAGGATTTCAAAATCTAAGCTGAGAAAGAAGATGGAAAGAAAGGTCAATATTAACAGGAGTGGGGAGATGTGGGGTGACCCAGTGGGGAGCAGGGTTATGTAATATGGCTCCTACCATAATCACCAATAGGAGGAAGGCCGAGGAAGTGATCTCAGCTCCCAGGCAAGGTGAAATAACTTTTCTGACCTTAGGCACATTATATAATAAAATATTAAAAACAAAATATCATTAACAAATACAACATAATTAATAATACATAATAATATATATTTTATCAAATAATATTAACACATGAAAGTACCAAGATGGTACATGGCACATAGTAGGCTGTTTTTTATCTTCCCTCGAATTACAATACAGTTGAAGTACTACTTAGATATCTTCTAGTCAAATTTCTCTAATAATTAATACCAGCTGAGTAGACAGCAAGAAGGCACTGGCACAGTCCTGGGGTAATTTCTATGATGTATGTACCAGACAGATGCTCACAGGGAATTACCTTCACATAGCTTATCTCAACACTGTCCTCGTTACGTTTTCTAATGCTCTGTATGTGTAATATCAAATAAGAAATTGATTCTCAAAGACATTCTGCCTCATAGCACTCTTCCTGAGATTGTTAGGAGATCTGAACTTGACAGTTTCTATTTCTCAGAGCTAAATACAGATCTGAGTGTTAGGTTGGGAATATAGGGTCAAATTTCTAACCAATTCTCATCTAATTGAAATGAAAAGCAAGATGTGGTAAATAGGAAAACTTCTTGAAAAAATTAGGTTAGTAATTCTTGGTATTTAAAAATGTTATTAGTATTTTAATTTACATATTCTAGCAAACATATCCTTTGGATAATAGAAACTTTTCCAGTAAATTCAACTGTCAAAGCTTTAAGAAATCATAAAGCTTGTAAGAAAGTGTTGATCCAAAGATGGGTCAAACTAAAAGGAAGTAGGATCTTGGGCAGCTCATAGAGTATAAGAAAAACAGATTCTGTGCTTGAAATTGCAGAAGTGCTTGAAAGAAAAGTTGTGCTTCCTTTAAGTAAGTCAAACCATGTTACTTGAATCTTCAATGAATAATATTCATAAATTGTGAATGATGAGTTCTCTTTTCATTCTTCAGAGCCAACCCACAGACAAAGTTGGTATGAAGAACAGAATAGAAATAAATCTAAATGTTGAAAATTTAAAATTTGTATATAGCTGATAGCAATTGAAGGGAAGCAGGGGGAAGAAGGAGTGGGGAAATGCAGGAGGTTAATTTTTTCCTCTTACACAGACAAGGGTCAAATCACAGACTATTATAAATGCATCAATACATAGAGATTAAGGACTTATAATTTAAGGTGGCAGGGAAAGACATTTCTGCACCTTTCTTTTCTCAATAATCACCTAAAGCAACAAAAAGAAGAAACACAAACCCAACTTTGACACCACCATAGAGAAGACATGGGTAATGATAAGCCTTAGAAGGAAGATGACAAGACTGCTTCCAAAGAGGCCCCCCTGGGAAGCAAGGGGGGTCTGAAGGCAACATTGAAAGTTCCCTTCAAGGAGGTAGTTACACCCCAAATCTCCACTTCTGTTCCTCCCATCTGTAGTAAGAGAAAACAGAACCAGGAACTTCAGACCCAGAGACAGCAAGCAGAAGGAAGACGGAGGTTTGTAAAACTTTTGATGTGAATCTGGCATTTTTCAAAAGTTCAAAACCTGAAAATTGGTATATTAAAGATTAATATCCACAGTCCCCTCACCTCCCCACTATCTCTGCCCACCGCTATAGAACACAGGCAATAACTGACTTAAATCACTCAGGCAAAAGATTAGAGGATCCTTTCCTAGGAAAACAGACTCATCCCAGAATACAGGTTCATAGATCCTGACATCTGGGGAACTCCCATGAAGAGCTGGCTTCTGCTTACTGTGAAAACCACTGGTTAATGAGTCGTGTCCTAGCATACAGTCAACCAAGAACCATCCAGAATTCAAGAAGACACGAAAGAGCAGAAGGAAAAAACCCAGCATCCTAAAAGGAAAAGAAAAATCCAGAAGAACTGAAAAAAAAAATTGTGGAAATTTCCCAGAAAGTGGAATAAAAGATGGATGTATAGAAGGAGAGGGAAAATATAGATGGTCTAACACCTGAATAATGGATGCTCCAGAGAGTAAGAACAGTGGGGTAAATTTATCTAAGAAATCATACAAGAAAATGTCTTGAAATACAGGATGCATTTCCAAATTGAAAGGTGGGACTAATTGACCAGTTCAGTGAATAAAAAGTGTGTCCATGATCAAGCCGTATCATTGCAAAATTTCAAAATCTCGGATATAAAGAGAAGATTCCAAAAGCTACTCGAGTGAGAAGGAGAAAATCAAATTACCCACAAAGGGCTGGGCATAAGGGCATTGGGACTCTCGCAGAGATTTTTTTTCTTCTGTCTGAGCCTGACTTCCTTTCTCCTGAAGGCTCAACCTTCTGAGTTTTATCTTGGAATTCTCCCCTCACCACCTCTCTTGCTCTGCCCATTGAAGACATTCTGAAAGTTCTATCATATCCTATTCAAAACAATCTCTTCTCTCCTTAACTCATTTCCATATTGGACGCTGTGACAGATGAGTGTATACAGGGCTAGGTTCTGCCTCCCAGACAGTCATCTCTTCAAACATCATGTGTACTGGTTAGTGGTCGAGTGTGGATTTCCTCAGCATATACCAGCAGACCTCAGTTACCAGGATCTCTGCAGACACTATTGACAAGTCTTCCTCCTGCTTGGAGCCCTCTCTGCCCTCTTTGGTGGTAGAAAGGGTGAGGATATCAGTCAGGTAGAACTTCTACAATCACATAACATAGATTCAACCTACAAACATCATATGAGAATTCTGCTGATTCCCACACAACAGACCCATCCACACCGCAGTACTATCCTGCTGTGAAGAGGAAGTAGCAAGGATCTGCTTAGACAGAGAACAGACACACTGGGGAGAAGGAGTTGTACCTGAGAAACTCTTAAGCATGTGAGGTTGAGTTTACAGATTTTTACAAAATCAAAACCCCTCTCTTATTTTGTCCTCCTTCTCTATCTCTCCTGAATTTCCCTTGTATTATAGGGAATAATAATGATGACCTTCCAGTACTCTGACCTGGGATCACATTAGGCTCATACTTCTGGTTCCTTCCATTATTATTCCATTATTCTGTGGGGTTTTAGATGTCTCTATATCCTTAAAACCTGCATGCAAATGGCGGAAACTATTCAAATGTTTCCATCTTGTATAGATCAGTTTTTGCTGCATAACAAACCACCCTCAAACTTAATGACTTAAAATAGCAACTGTTTTTTAGCTTATGACTGTATAGTTCAGCAGTTTGGACTGGGTTCATGCACAGTTCTGGCCAGATAGGCTGGGGTTTGGCTGGAGGTGGGGATTGGTTGAGATGGCTCATTTCTACTTCACATGGCTTTTCTTTTTCTAGCAGGCTCTCCTGGGAATGGTGAGATGGTGACTACACTGTTGCAAGAGTATAAGAGGAAACGGAAAGGCCTCTTGAGGTCTAGAATTGAACTTGTTCACTGCCACTTCTTTCATATTCCATTGATCAAAACACATTGCCAGATTCAAGGGAACCCCTCTCTTCATGGAGGAGCTGCACAGTATTAAGGCCAGTTTTCAATGCACCATATTTCAAGAGAAAAACTGGAAGTAGAGGAGGAAAGAGATAGACAACTTTTACTTTTCATTTATATCATCCTGTTTTGTTAGAATTTTAAAATTTGTGTAAGTATACATATTACTTCTGTAATAATGATGATAATTGTTTTGGTCAACTTTCCATTGCTATGATAATATACTTGAGAAAAATCATCTTATACAGTAAAAAGTTTATTTTTGCTCATGGTTGCAGAAATTTCATTCCATGGTCCTTTGGTCCTATTGCTTTGGGCCTGTGGTAAGGCAGAACATCATGATGGAGAGCATGTGGTAGAGCAGAGCTGCTCACCTCATGGTAGCCAGGAAGCAAAAAGAGAGGGTAATGGGTAGATGTCTTTGAAAGGGAAACCCCCAGTGACTTTCCTTCCACTAGGTCTTGCCTCATAAAGTTTCACCCAACAGTCTGACAATCAAGTCTTTAAGACCTGAGACTTTGGGAGATATTTAAGATCCAAACCATAACAATAATATTAAAATATAACACCAAACATGTTTATTACCTTAGTTACACACTTGGATAATAACATAATTCATAATCTAACTCACTTTTTTTCTTTCTCTTTAGTTGTTTTGGTGGGGGCAGTACTCAGGATTCAGCCCAAGGTCTTGTCATGCCAGGTAAGCCCTCTGCCACTGAAATACTTCCTTTTTATTTTATTTTAAGACAGGATCTTACTAAGATCCCAGGCTGTCCTTGAACTTGTGATCCTCCTACCTTAGCCTACCAAGTAGCTAGGGTTACATTAGCACCACCACACCTGGTTAACCCACTTAACACTTTGAAGAACCCATGATTGAGTTCCAACTCCTAATTCAGTTTATGTCTTTGGACCTCTTGTAATTTTAAGACCAAGTAATGTCAGTTTGCACATGAAAACCTTCAGCTTGGCAAGGAAGTCTTTAATGAATGTTGAATGAATCTGAATCTGGATGAGAAGATGGGAGCAAAAATAGGTGTAGAAATGAAGGAAAATAGTCTTAAAGGCTCTTTTATTAGTTTAATGTTTATATACCAAGTTTTATCATGACAACCTGAACTTTAACCTGAGCAAGAAAAAAGCTCTAACTCCCACGCACCTGTAGTGTGGACTGTTGCGTGAAATAACCAAGTGACCATTGCTGTGACAGTAGCTGGGAATTAGGGCCCAGGGTAGAATCAACTCTGGTGCTGCAAGTCACCAATCTAAGAAACCATGCATCTTTACAAAGGCTGGGGATGCTCCTCATCTATGTCAAGGGGGGCCTTGGAGAATCACCCAAAAGGGTTATCTCTTTTACAAACTTTCTTTCTTCAACAGCTACAACACAAATTAGCCAGACACAGAGAGTGGCCTCTTAATTTTGTTCAGTAAACTCCATGTTCAGTCTGATCTACTGCTCTTACCAGTTCTTCCTGTTCCTCCAAATTAGAAATGGATAATGAGAAATAATAAAAATATGTTACAGAAATTCTTGCAGATTCTTCACTGGCTGATTTTCAGTTTAGAATATGTTTTCCTAAATCCTATTAGTTTAATATTTTTGAAAGTAAGCTGGCTATTCATTTAATAGTCATTAGAAGTCATCCTGGCCCTTCCCAGGAAGGTCAAAGAGTAGCCTGTTATTTTGATGTCTAATGTAACTGGACAAAGGAAATTGCTTTCATCGTTTTTGCTTTGCTTTTCTTAATTGAACTGAATGTCAACTTTCCACTTGATGTTTCCCGACAAACACTCATGTTCCTAATGCAACTAGATTAGATCAATCTGCATCTGTCTCCATTGTACCCTGGGATTGCATAAACTTTGAATATATATTTATTTTGTGGATTTCATTTCCATGTTAATTAGAATGCAGGTTTCTGGAATTTCTTTTTTGAGTGAGCTCCTTACAGTCAGCCTGGTGGAAACAGCTGTATGCTGTTTATTGAACAAAAGATGATGTTCCTTTCTCTGACAATCATTGGATATATACTTTCTAAATCAAAATATACACCTCCATTTTTTCTGATATAATAATAAGGATATGCTAATTTACTGAGTTTCAAACTCACTTTTATTAGGTCACGGTGTTTTTTAGGAAGGCATAATGCACAATAAAAATTACCAAGAAGTCATTCTTACAAACAAGTATTTTGAACCAAACTCTGTTCTCTATCTAAGTAGATTTTTTAAAAGGATGAATCATTTCTCTAATTACAAAGGTTACTTGTGTCAAGGGTAGAAAATCTGGAAAATAGACAATCCCACTATTGCTAACATTTTGATAACTTTTTTCTGTATACATATAATTGATTTCTGTAAGATGCTTTTCCTTGGAGCAGACAAATACAGTATCAGTTCCCAAACACTTTTTCACCAACCATCCTTCTACTCTAATCAAGTAGTTATTAGAGCTAGATGAAGTGGCACAATAATCCCAGCAACTAGGGAGGCTGTGACAGGAGGATCACTAAGATGGAGGCCAGGCTCAGCAACTTAGTGAGAGCCTATCTCAAAATAAAAAAGGGCTGAGGATGTAGCTCAGTGATAAGTTGCCTGTGGGTTCAATTCCTACTTCGTGTGCGTGTGTGTGTGTGTGTGTGTGTGTGTGTGTGTGATAATTGTTGTTCTTGTTTTTGCATAACACAAAGACTCAGGCGGGCAGTCCAAAAGTAGTATGATGGCTCTGTGATATTGTCAGGGGCTGGACTTTTTCTATCCTTTCCCCCAGTCACACTTTGCAAGTGCTTTGTGTTCACATGTGAGCTGCTGAGCTCAAGCGAGCACTTGCAAGTTCCTGGCAGAAGGAGAGGAGCCCAGGAGACAAAAGGGCCTATGATGAGGGATTCAGTTCTCTTTAAAGAACTTTTCCAGAAGTCCTACTTGGTGACTTTACTTGCATCCCACTGACCAAAGCTATTCATGTAAACTTTCCTAGCTGCAAGAGGCATTGAGAAATACTTCTGTTGATTCAGTTGGTTGATTCAGTTTGGTTTGATTTATTCAAGTATGTTACCATCACATACAAAATCAGGGTTGGTAGATAAAAATGGAAGCATAGATGTTGGGTAATCAACTCACAAACTCCACCACATCCCTTGACCATACCTGTGTGTCTCTTCAGGGCAACTATTACTGGTTATACCAGATGTCCTAAAAATTTTCTATCCTGAGAATTTTCTGTCTGTTTAGGGACAGGCATATTCTCTCATCAGCACAGGCAAGGATCAGACAAAAGAAGATTGAACCCCACCTAGCTTGGAGATTCTGTCTCTTGCTGACTTTAAGGGAGAACCATGTTGGGAAGGCCCATGTGGCAAAGAGCTGAGGGTGGTCTTTGGCTAGCATCTCGCAAGGCGCTGAGGCCCTCAGTCCAACATCCTCAAGTTATTGCATCCTGCCAACAGACACCTGAGTGTGGAAACAGTTCTTCTGTTTCTACCTCTGCTGACACTTGGATTTTAACCTTGTCAGAACCTGAAACCATGGACCCAGTCAAGTCAGGCCTGACTCCTCACGACAGAAACTGTGAGATGATAAATGTCTGTTCCATTAGACTACTAAGTTTGTGAAAATATTGTTATACAGCAATAGATAATAATACAAAATACATATCAATAATGTCCAGAAAAGAAAAGCAGGAAGTGAAATTTTTGTTTTGTTGATTTAGAATCATGCCAATAAAAAATTTCAATTAAAAAAATTAGCATTTAATAGCACCCCTGTTCTCTTAAAAATGTTAAAAATAAAATAAATAAAATATTGAAATGGGGAAAAATGGATTAAGATTTTGAAAACATATCAATGCATTTTTTTCTTGAAAAGAAGAAAATGTATCTACTTCTTGGTCTATGATAAAAATGAGTAAGTAACATTGTAGTTTCTGGTTTTAACCCTTCTGCAAATTTGTCAAAGACTTCATCGAAACTGATCTTTTTTTCCATATTCATGTTCAATTCAGAGTGTGAATCTATTTGTCAACTTACTGTGCTCACACTCACAGCTGATCCTTCCATGGGACTATGCCATACCACAAGAGTTGACAATGCCAACTGTACTCTAAGAAAACTTGAATGATTCTGAAGAGTTACAAACTTACTTTCCAAACAAATGTGTCAATGACCCCTTTGTTGGAGGTTGACCAGATAGCTTGAAGTTCTCTGAATTAACTTCCAAACAAAATACCATCATGTTTTTAAGATGATAAGCAATAAAATATGCTAATTTAAAACACATATAGATTTTTTTTGAAAACTTAAAAGTAATTGCAGCAATTGTTTAGAGTTTAAACCAACAAAAAAAAGTGTTTTCGTTTTTCTCTTGGAGAGTATTATTTCACCACAGACATTTAAATTCTTGGTACATGGTGGTAATAGCCTAAGTTTGATTATGATTGATCTGAGCCTGGGCACATTCCACCCCTTCCTGGTGCACCGAGGTGAAGAAGCCAGGGACAAGTGAGAGGTGCTATTATAGGGTGCCCAGGGAAGTTGCCTCTAATGAGCAGGGAACTGAAGGAAGAGAGGGAATGAGCTGTGCCACTCCAGGGGAGGATGATTCCAGTAAGGGGCAAGGGTTTTGAGTCCAGAACGTGATTGGTTTGTTGGAGGAACTGCAGGAAACCATGTGATGGGAGCAGAAGGATCAAGTGAGTGGGAGGTACTGATGATAGAGAAGTAGCAAGTCAGGGGCTGGGGCAGGAGAAACGTGATTGTCAGAGTCAAGTGCACTGTTTCCATCGTATCCCTTCCTGCCGGGTGATGCAGGTGATGCAGAGAATTACACTGGATGTTCAGTTGGAAGATTTCATTTGAATCAAATATTTCCCACTTAACGGAACCCAGTTTCTCAGGAAATAATATAATTTATCTCACAAGGATACTGTGTTTACTGCATTAAATGGGTTAATGTTAATGAAAGAGTTTTGTAACCCATAAAGCATCATGGTAAGGATTCTCTCATTGCCTTTGAGTGGGGAGGAAGAACTTTTCCTACCCTTTTAAATTCTGTAGCTGGCCTAAGAATTCAATTGGCATAAGACAGAATAATGGGGGAACACACAAATTTAATATTTTTATGTGCATGTGGAAGTCTTCAGAAAGAGAGATACAAAGAAGCTGTGAGGACCAAAACCTTATACATCCTTTTACATAACAAACAATAAATTGTGGGGATGTGATAAGACAAAGGGGGTTGGCTAGTGACTCCAAATTGTGGGATATTGACTAGAAAGTGTGTAGGGATAACCAATGGGAGATGAGGATTATTTTAGTAAGTTTGTTTGCACATGCTTATTTTGGCATTGATTCCCATCTCTGGTGATAAGAATGTTCTCTTCCTGGTACAGGGAGGGCACTTTTCTTGCGGGAAATTTTATGATCTTTTTAGGGAGAAAGTGTGGTGGGTCAGAGAGCCCTCTCTGTATCTGTGATTGCTCTAGTGTCTTCAGCTCAAATAATCAACACGTGTAAGTGACATATTTTGGGGTGGCATGTTCTGAACCCCTTCACTGTCAAGTTTGATGTTTAATTGCTCCAGAACCAAGGAAGTAGAGACTTTCTAGTCTAAGTGCTCTGCATCCTGCAGTTCTCCTCCCATGATTGCACGTTCTTTCTCATGCAGCCTCTCTCCCAGGGAGCCCTGGGGGAACCCAGCAGGCAGGCATGCTTCTCATTAGTGTGACAGGAGGCACATCACCACCCACGGCGATAACGGTTAACCAAGCTAAACAGTATAAGATCACCTTCATTTGCAAATCTGATGAGCAAAAATTACATGGTTCAACTCTAATAAGAGGGAAATGAAGCTCGAGATCATTATTTCCACATCTAAGATTAGCAGCTGGAAAACACAATCTGTAAAATGACAGTGTCAAAGATACACAGCTTAGCATGACACCGGCACACACACACACACCAAAGAGGAATCGCTTCCAAAGTAGAAGTAGAGGCTTAGTCCTCTGAGAGCTGACTGCTCAATGCACACCATGCCTGGCCACCATGACATCACGGGTTGAAACAACTGGTGAAGGTCTGGGCTGGGTGGGGGTGCGGGGGAGATATCTGCTAACCAAAGGAGCACATGAGCTATGAGCTGTCTTTCCATTCTTTTTCCTTTTATCGTTTGGAAGAGTGTGTTCTTTGCCTGAAGAAATACTCCTTTCTATAAATCAAATAGGACGATGGGGCTGGAAGGAACCAATGTGGGAGTAAGGAGTCATCCCAGAAAAAATTGAGAATCTCCCTCCATCTTCACAGAATGTTTTTTCCTATGTCATAGCTGGTAATTTACTGGAGGTCTTTGGCTTCTAACAAGCCTGGGTTATAAGCCTGTATTCCATTCACTTGTTTTGAGACCCGAGGCAAGTTATTCAAGATTTCTGTTTCTGTTTTCTCATCGTTCAGTAAGATATAATAAGAGAGACTGGCTGGTAGTGTTACCAGCTCAGCTCAGTGGGTTCCCGTGCTCTCAAGAATCAGGCAGAGGCACAGTGTAACAGGAGCAAGGCTCTTGACTGGGGGCTGCTGCTCAAACAGGAAGGGAGGCAGCATGACCCAGAGTGTCAGGCTGGCTTAAGCAAAGAGCAGAGGTGTGCCGTTTTTTATTGCTTTTTGTTTGTTTGTTTGTTTTTTTCCAGCATAGGAGATTGAACCCAGGGGCACTTAGCCACTGAGTCGCATTCCCAGCCCTTTTTTGTATTTTTATTTAGAGACAGGGTCTTGCTGAAATTGCTTAGGGCCTTGTTAAGTTGCTGAGTCTGATTTTGAACTTGCAATCCTCCTGCCTCAGTCACTGGGATTACAGGTGTGCGCCACCATGCCCTGCCGGTGTGCAGCTTTGATGACATCTACAGGCCAGTGGGAGCTGGATCCCTTGATGTCATCACAGAGGAGGGACTTTACTTGCATCTGTGTGCCTCTTCTTCATGCTTCTGCTCATTGCCCTCTGAAGTCTCCACAGAGGGGTGTGTGTGTTGTGTTAATAAGGAAAGAGGGGAACTCAGTGGGTTACGTCAGCGACTGTTCTGCCCACGGTTGGCCCCTGACCACCTGGAATGTGCCTCTTACTCTCTGGGAAAGTCCGATATTATTTTCAGAGTGGGCAGACTATTGTTCTGACTCAAAGACCTTGTCTTGGTGATATTGCTTTGTCTGCCTCCAGCTTCTTGGCATTTCTGCTGACCCCATAATCTCAAAAGCTGAGCTGACTTCTCAGCCTCCCATCTCCCATCTCACTTGGCCTTCCCAACCTTGAAGGCTGGTTCACTTTTAACTCCTTATTTTCTGGTACGGCTATTAGCCCTGTAAGACTGTCTTATTTCCCTTGAGAGGTTTTATCCCTTAATCCTAAGGGGTCCTGTTTTTCACAGGGGTGCCTAACTGTTCCAGTCATAAGTATTAAGTGAGAAAATGTCTGTGAAGCATAGCACAGTGCTCTATCAATGCTTGTCTTGGTGTTATCATTGGGGAAAGTTCTATAAACAGGGCTATAAGAATGAGAGAAAATGCCAAACCTTAAGAATCATCCTTACAGAGCTGGGGGTATGGCTCATTAGGTATAGTGCTTGCCTTGCACTCACAAGGCCCTGGGTTCAATCTCCATCACCACAGGAAAGAAGGAAAAAATCATTCTTAATTTTCCAGGGCTTAGCTAACATAAATCTGATGTAACACTTAGTGTACATGAACTTTTTCTTTAAGGAGTTTATTCAATAAAAAGCACTAAATATACTAGAACAACATGAATGGTTATAGATATTTCATCTAAAACCCTGGAGGACAAAAGAACTGGCACATTTTTTTAATGCTCAAAGAACCTAGAACTCTATATGGAGAGAAAAGAATCTTCAGGAACAGTGATATAAAAGTATTCCCAGATGAAAGAAAATCAAGGATTCATTGTGAGCATACCTACTCTGAAATCCAGGAAGGAAATTTAAAAACCCTGAAAGAATTTAGAACATCAGACCTGAAAAGAGAGTAATATAAATGGTAAATATCTGGTAAATGTACTAGACTTAAGTTCTTTTTAAACTGTTTGAAAATTGAAAGCAAAGATTCTACATTGTGTGATGAATTCTGAATGAATCAGATATGATGCGCCAGACAGCTACTGCAAAAAGAGGGGAAGGTAAAAGGAATTATAAGATGATGAGATTTCTACATTCCACATGAAGTGGTAAAATATTGATTCTAAAAAGACTGTTGAATGTTAATTTTTTATGTGTAACTCAAGCAGTCCCTTAAAGAATATGCAAAGCCATGTGGGGGAAACACAATAGATAAATTAAAATGAGAAGGGAAAAGGAGCAGCTCAGTGGTGGAGTGGCAGAGCCACCTGTGAAGTCCTGGGTTCAATTCCTGCCACTGCAAGAAAATAAGAAAATAGCATGAACTACTATAAAATATTCAAGCCATCCAAGAGACGGTAGGAAAGAAGAAATAGAGGATCGATCAAACAAACAAACAAAAACCAGAAAATAAATATGAAAATGGTGGAGTTAAATAAACCCAAAGGGATCAGTAGTTGTACATGTTCTAAACAAGAGGGCAGCATTTTAAAATTTTTTATCTGTAACTGCTAACTAGTAAACATCTTAGACCTTGGGAGCCAACTGTCTGTCACAACTACTCGTCTCTGCCACTGTGGCACAAAGGTAGTCATGAACAGCATCTAAGTGAGTGGGTCCCGCTGTGTTCCAACCAAACCTTATTTACAAAATCAAGCAGCTGGAAATGGCCCACAGCTGTAGCCTGGTGACCCTGGTCTCAATCTAATCATTAAAAGACAAAGATTTTTGGAATAGATGAATAACCATAAACTGTACGCCATCTATAAGAAACTCACTTCAAATATGTCATAAGTATGCTAAAAGTAAAAGGACATAAAAAGATTTATCATGCTAAGTGAAATAAGCCAAAACCCCCAAACCAAAGGTCGAATGTTTTCTCTGATGTACGGATGCTAATTCACAATAAGGGGGGCGGATAGGGAAGAATAGAGTTATGTTATATTAAGTAGAGGGGAGTGAAGGGGAGGGAAGGGGTAAGGGAATAGGAAGGAAGTAGAGTGAAACAGACATTATTACCTCATGTACATGTATGACTAAATGACTGATGTGATCCTACAATATGTACAATCAGAAAAATGATAAATCACACTCTATGTATGATCTATCAAAATGTATAAACGCATTCTACTGTCATGTACAACTAATTAGAACAAAAAAAATTAAAAACTAAAAAAAAAGATTTATCATGAAACTTTAATCAAAAGGAAGCTGGTGTGGTTATATTAATATCAGACACTGCAAATTTCAGGGCAAAAAATTACCAAAGATAAATAGGGACATTTTCTAATATAAGAGAACTGATTTGCAAAGATATCATCTTAAATGTGCATACATATAAGAGCAAGCATCAAAATACATGAAACAAAAACTGACAGAACAGGACAAATATATAAATACCACTTACTATACTATATTCAGAGACTTAAACTCTTTCATACGATAAAGAAAATTAGCAAAGAAGCTGAATGACTCTATCAGTTGACAGGATCTAATTGACATTTATAGGAACTCTATCCATCAGCAACATCAGCAAATTGAATTCAGCAATATATACTAATAATAACACACCATGACCAAGTGGACTCAACCCAGGAATACAAGCCTGGTTCAATATTCAAAGATCAATCCATGTAACCCACCATATTACATTCTTTTTGAGTTCATATGGAACACTCACCAAAATAAACTATATTCCAGGTAATGAAGCAAACCTTAACAACTTTAAAATAATTGAAATCATAAATATATGTTCTCTGACTATGATGGAATGACACTAGAAATAAATAACAATGATAATAGGAAAACCTCCAAACACTTGGAAAATTAAACAAAGATACTTCTTAATAAACGATGCCAAACAGAAATCTGTGGGAAAATTAAAAACTAAACAAAAATGAAAATGTAACTCATCAAAAATTGTGGGACTCTAAAAAAAGTAGTCTATTTCAAAGGAAAAAATTGTAGGCTAAAAGCAAAGCTGCCCTTGGGGTAAAATTATAGCACTAAGTGCTTGTATTAGAAAAGAAGAAAGTTCTTCCAACTAAGAAGCAATTTTAAAAAACTCTGCAAGATGGAGACCTAGGAAAGTTAGTGGTTTAATTCAGTCTGAGTCTGAAGACCTGAGAACCAGGAAACATTGAAGTAAATTGTAGTCCCAGGGCAACAGAAGATAAAATGTCTCAACTCAAGTAGTAAGGGGAAAAAAGAAATGAACTCCTTCCTCTGCCTTTTGTTCTATTCAGGCCCACAACAGATTAGATGATACTGATCCGAATTGCAGAGAGCACAATCTACTGAGTCCACCAATTAAAAGGCCAATCACATGTAGAAACACCATTATGAATGCTCCTAGAAACCAGTGTTTAATCTGGGTGCCCTCTGACCTATTCAAGTTGATACAAAAATCAATAGTCACAACGATCAAGTGATTTATCCTAATAATGAAAAACGGTTCAGTATTCAAAAATCAATCAATGCAATTCACCATATTAACAACCTAAAGAAGAAAAATCACAATTGACAAAAGAGAAATCATTTGAAAAAAATTAAACATCAATTCATGATAAAAAGTTTCAGTAAACTAGGAATAAAAGGCAATTTCCTTACCATATAAAGCATTTACAAAAACCTACGTGAACAACGTACTTAGTGGGAAAAGTCTGAATTTTTTCGACTCCTTAATATCAGAAATAAAATAAGAACAGTGACTCTGTTTCTTTAGCAGGGATTGGTTCCAGGATCCCCTGCAGATACCAAAATTCATGGGTGCTCAAGTTCCTTGTGTAAAATGATTAAGTATTTGCATATGACCTATCCACATTGTCCTGTATACTTTAAATCATCTCTAGAATATGACATCCCATAATAATATCCAATACAATGTACAATGTAAATATTTGCTTGATGGTATTGTGTAGGGAATAATGGCAAGGAAAAATGTCTGTATGTATTCAGTACAGATGCAATTTGATTTTCAAATATTTTCGATGTATGATTAGTTGCATCTGTAGGGTGTGGATTGCTGTGTATTCTTTAGGGGTGTATATTTAGATGGAAAAACTCTAAAACAAAGCAAGGAATTGATTAATATCCAAGCCCATGTCTAAGAAGAGGTAGGGAGGAAATTTTAATAAAGAAGGAGCAAATAAGATTGTCCAGCGAGTTGGCAATAGTTTATTTCTTGAACTAATGGTGATGGTTTATTGGATGTTCGGGTCACAACAGTTTGTTAGGTTGTATACTATATTGTTTTATGTGCTTTCCTGTATTTGCATTATATTTCTCAATATAAAGCTGAAGAAAAAATGAGTATGTATTTTTTGTTATGGTGCTAGAGATCAGACCCAGGGCCTTGCTCATGGTAGGCAGCGTTTGCAGTGTTGGGGATGGAACCCAGAGACTTGCACATAGTAGGCAAGTACTCCACCACTAAGCTAGGTCCCCAGGCAAAACATTTTCAATGTTAGCTTTATTAGAAACAAAATTTAACACCTCACTTCTCAAAACTTCCTGTATTTTTAATATGTATACTAATAATTCAATAGAAGTAACAAATTGCCCTCAAGAGTTTTTTTTTTAATTATTTATTCTTTTAGATATACATGACAGTAGAGTGTATTTTTTAAAAAAAATTTTAGATGTTGGAAGACCTTTATTTTATTCATTTATTTATATGTGGTGCTGAGAATCTGACCCAGTGTCTCACACATGCTAGGCAAGCACTGTACCACTGAGTCACAACCCCAACCCCCAGTAGAGTGTATTTTGACATATACATACAAGGAGTATAACTTATTCTAATCAGGAGTCCATTCTTGAGGTTGTACATGGTGTGGAGTGTCACTGGTGGTGTATTCATGTATGAACATAGGAAAGTTATGTCTAGTTCATTCTACTGTCTTTCCTATTTTCATCCCCCTTTCCTTCCCTTCATTGCCATTTGCTAATCCAATGAAGCCTTTAACACATGGCCCTCTGGACATTGAACATCCAAACCATGGAGTTGGCTCTGGGTGGGGCCCATACCACATCTACAGTCATGGGAACATCAGCCAGCAAGCTCCTTACTCTGTTTTCAGCTTTAACCAAAACTCTCCCTGATTGAAAAACAATATGAAAAATTGGCCTTAATTACCTGAAAGCTTTTTATATAAGTTCCTTAGAAGGGTATTTATAGCAGAGTCATTTAATATCATTAAGATAATTCCATGTGCATTTAAAAAAACTTATTTTAAATTCTAGTGATGGCTTAAATTGCCTTTCCTAATTTTTTAGATTTCACTTGCTTAAAATAGTGTAGGTGTGGATTACTGTGTATTCTTTAGGGGTCAAGGAACTAACAGGAATTTTGAAAAACAAGCATGGAATTAAGAGTGGTAAAAAGTTCCAAAATCAATCCTAATTTTTATCAGTACTACATGGAAAATATAAAACTATGTAGGCAGCCTTCAGCAAAATTGCTTGTAATAAAACTCTTCTTTTACAGTGTTGGAAAAAATGACTCAAAACTCGAAATGTTATTAAGAACATTTATTCACTCCAAAATTTTAAAAGTTTTTACCTTAGGGGTGAGTTGAGAATTGTCTAAAATATATAGCAGAGTGCCCTATCTTTGTATTTTTTTAACACATACTGAAGTTTTAAATTGATATGTAATGAAATCTAGAATTCCTTTCTTTGTAATTTCTTTTATCTTTTTTATTCTTAGAAAGTATGTCTCCATATGTATCTCATCATATAATCAATCTAATTTGTTTACTTAATAAATAGAGAGCATCTACTATGTGCAGACATTGTTCTAGGTATATATGAGAAAATAGGCCACATAAAATTTCCTGCCCTTGTGGAGCTTATTTTTAGAAGACAGACACAAGAAGTACGGTAAGTATATGACATGATACGTTAGAAAATAATAACGGCCGCTGGAAAAACTAGTGCCAGGACAAGGTCTAGCCTGTGGGGATTGTTGGAATCATTAAGAAAATGGTCAGAACAGACCTCATTTGAGGAAACCACATTTGAAGATGATTTAAAGGAGATAAGGGAGTATGCCTCATAAATATTTGGAGGGAAAATATTCTAAGCAAAGGGAACTAGGCATACAAAGGCTCTGGGGCCTGAGAGTGCTTGGAATGTTCCAGAAAGAGTCTGGAGTCTGCCATGGCCAGGGCAAAGTAGACAAGGAGGAAGTGGCCAGAGGTGTGGTTAAAGAAGTAACGGTGGCCTGTTGTAGACTCTGGCATTTACTCTGAGCAAGATGGGAGCCTTTGGTTTGTTGGTGATCTCAGCTAGGTTTGGACAGGATCACTCTGGCTGTTCTGTCCAAAAAAATAAAGGAAAACTGGGGTAGAATGATGACCTGTTAAAGGTATTGCAATAATCTAGGTAAGGTATGAGAGTGGGGACTACTGTGGAACATGGAGGTGGAAAAAAGTGATCAGATTTTGGATATACGACAAAGTTGAGACAACAGGATTTTCTGATGGAAAGATGGAGTTGTCATTACTTGAGAAGAATACGAGTAGAGGAGAGATGGATAACATTACTTCAGCTTGTGATAACTGAATGACAATGTTGAACAGTGTACTGGGTTGAATAGTGTCCTCCCCAAATTCACGTCCACCTGGAACTGCAGGAAATAGGGTCTCTAGAGATGTAGTTAGTTAAATTAAAATGAAGTCATAATGGATCAGAATGCATTCTAAATCCTTATAAGAAGCTATATGAGGCCAAGGGAGAGTGCCATGTAAGGATGGAGGCAGAGACAGGAATGATACGTCTACAAATCTAGTATCACCGAGGATTGTTAGCCAGAAGCCAGGGGAAAGGCATGGAAGGACTTCTCCCTCAGAGCCTCCAGAAGGAACCAACCTAGCTGACCCTTTAATTTTGTACTCCTGGATTTCTGAACTGTGATGGAATAAACTTCTGTTTTAAGCCACCCCATTAGGAGTAGTTGGTTATGGAAGCCCTAGGAACTAATGTAAGTAGTTAAGTTTAGAGTAAAATTCTGGGCTAGATATCTATTTGTGATTTGGAAACTTATAAGGAGTATTTAAAGTCATGTACTTAAATTTCAAATAAATTAAATAAATTTGGAAGAAGGAAAAATAAGGAAGAGGAAAGAACTAACAACCAAGCTCTAGGCCTTCAATATTAAGAGTTTGGAAGATGAGGAGAGTCACCAGTGAGGTAGGAGGAAAAGCTCAATGTGGTATCCTGGAAGTCAGATGAAGGAAATCTTTCATATTGAGTATGAAACCATCAAGCAAGATGAGAAATCAGAATTTAGCACTAAATTGGCTGATATGATGGTCATTTGGAGAATTTGCCAAAGAGTGTTTTGTTGGAGTGCTGGAAGGGAAAGCCTGATTGGGATGGATTTAGGGATGTGAGGAAAGAATTTTAAACAGTATAGCAAAACAATGTAATTTTGCTTTAAAAAGGAGCAGTCAAAATAGGATTTCTGGATAATTCAATGGGATCAAGAGAAAGTGATTCTAAAATGGGAAAAATCACAGAATGTTCACAAGAGCATATGAGGAGAGAGGTGAAAACCTGCCCTTCAGGAGACTCAGTGACTGGGTGATGTCCTTTATGGAGAAGGACGTGATTTGAGGCCATGCTGTCCAACAGTGGGAGCAGGAGCTGCGTGTTGATGGAGAGTCCAGAGTGGGATGCACTGCAAGTGAAAAGTACACATCCGGTTCTAAGACTCAGGATGAGGAAAAGAATGTAAAATGTATTAAAATAGTTTCTGTTGATTATGTAGGGAAAGCTAATGATCAGCTCTACCCATCTGAGATCTTGCATGGAATCTTCTGCTGGGACCAGAAACCAAATCAACATAAGATCAATTAATAATTTTATTAATTTTACATGAAACTAGGGACCCTCACAAGAGAATAAAGATACAAAGAAATGACCACACAAGATGCTTTATGCTTTTTAGACAAAGAACAATCCATTTGTGTAAATCATAAAAAAGGATTTCTGGGAAGTCAGTGGGAGATATAGGGGTGAGGGGGAACAGCTATTGGAAAATAAGGGTTTAGTCTAATACGCAGTATGACAAGCACTGAAAAGTTTCGTAAAAGAGAAAGTTTATTTGTGAGGTAGCAAAGCATGGGGGTGGGAGAACCAAGTCTCAAATCTGCCTCTCCAGAATAGAGTTGAGGAGTTTTTATGGGACAAAGAAGCAGGGTGATTTAAGGCAAGGGGAAAGATTACTGGAGGTAAAGCAATCAGTGGCCTGCACGGGTGTAGTCAGTCTTCACAGCTCTACGTAGGAGGTATGTTCACAAAACGACGGCCTTAGCATTGCTCCGAGGGTGGCAGTTTTCTGGCGACCTGATGTCAAAAAATCACCCATCCCAAACTTTTGGAGGCCCAGATGAAGAGCTGATGATTTTGATGACAATGTCCTTCAAGTTCCTGAAAAGTAACCGAGGCAACCGTTATAACCCACATGCCAGAGGTATTCTCTACAGCAAGCCAGTGGGAGACTAGTGACAGACAGTGCAGCTGTGTGACCTACGGAACTGGTGATCTTTAAAGCCAACTAAAAGCATGAAACTAAAGGGGAGCGTGGAAGCTCGGAGTCAGAGAAGGAAGTCCAAGGGGCTGGGTAGTATAAATGAGAGCAGGCCAGCTACGTTTGCTGGCTGACAGTTATCAAGGGTAGAATTCTGGCCTCTCGTGGAGTCTTGGAGATTGGGTCTTATTCTTTTGATGGCTCTCAGGTCCTTGGGAGATACTTGTGAGCTGTGAAAGATGCATGTTTACAGCTGTAAGCCCTTCTTTTAGTAAAGGCATGGCAGATGATTGTGGCCCATTAAGCAAGGGCTCAGTTTTAACTCTAGTGAATTTATTCATGTCCATGATTCCCAGTTTCTGGTGACAAGGACTCTGCTGTGGCTCTGTTACAGCAAGATGCCCCTCCCAAAGGAAACTTCGTGGGCTGCTCCATGTAGGAAAAGGCAGATCTGATAGCATAAACCCTGCCTGTGAATAGAAGGGATGGTGGGTATCTGAAGATTGCTTTAACTTTCTCACTGAGCGAGGAAGCAAGATTGCCCATAGTGTTCAATTCATTTGTGTAGAATTAATTTTGGTGTAGCGTATAAGGTAAGGATATAAATTGATTCCTACCCCGCCAATGATTAACCATTTGTCCCAGCATCATGTATTGAGTGAGATTTCCTCCCCATTGATGTGTGATGCCTCCTTTTTCTTAAAACAAATTCTCTGATTGATTCTGGGCTACCTTCTGCATCCGTGTGCCCAGGCTCACACCTGTCCCTCACTGATTTAATTGTTATAGCCATGTAGGACTCTCTGTATGTTAGGACCGTCCCTACTTTTGCATCTCTTTCAAGATATCCTCCCGTTTCCTTGATTGGTATGAGTCCAGGTGAAATTTTAAGATATTTAAGTTCCAAAAAATAATCAGGCAGGGATTTTTACCTGGAATTATCCTAAGTCTACCTGCAGGAGGGGAATGCCATCTCTACTCTGTCATCACTGTTCTGTTTGGCTCTTCAGGATCTAGGCATATCTTTCTATTTATTGAATCATCTCTCTCTCTGTAATTTAATAATGTTCCTTGAGTGAGTGCCACACACCTTCTCTTTTTCCCTGGGGTTTTGGTCTCAGGCTTGCATTGGTACTCCTAATGTAATCTATTTTTTTCCGATTCTAGTTTTGAACTGGGAAAGCTCTGAATTTTCTTTTTTTTAAAATAGGAACCTTGTACTTGCTCTCCATCACTTGTCAAAAATCTACTGTGTCCCAGGCCATGTGCAAGTGCTGATCTTCACTGTAACCCTGAGGAAACTGAAATTCACTAGTTTAATAATTTTCCGGTTAAGTACCTCCTGCTTTCTCTGAATGCATTTCTCCTGTAGGCACAAATGATAACCGTGTCTCTGTCTTTTCAATAATTACACCTTTATTTTCTTCTTTTGCCTTTTTTTTGAGGGGGGGACTAAACATCACTTAAACCCCCAGGCAAATCCATAGGGAAACTAGCTACCTGCCCTTTGCTGCCATACTAACAAATTATGTTGGCCTGTTTTCCCCCTAATTGAACCTGTTTATACCTTCTGTTATTTTCCTAGGTATCACTTGTGTTTACTAGCTCCCGGCTACTTTACCTCACCTATTCTGCAGTTTCTAATCTGATAAATAATACACGGTTCAGGCGGCTTAATTCTGGGCTGCTTTCCATGAAGAAAAATATGTAGTTGGAGAGTTCCATTAGAAAGTGGTGTTTGAGGCAATTGTTTGAGTTCAAAAGCACTTTCCTGATTACGCTACACAGCTGGGGTTGCCAAAAGCCTGCCTTCTGGACAAGGGGATGCTCTTGTACTAAGTTTAATTAAACAGTCACCAGTATGGGAGTTAGGAGACATGGATTTCTATTTCTATTATGAATTTGCAATATTTGTTACATCTGCCTTCAAATAAATGGAATACGATGACAATATTAAGATCCATTTCTATAACTATCACATCACAGTTTTCTCAAGTTTTTCCCATGCATTATTTCGTTTGTTCCTTCTAATAACCTTTTAACTGATAGGGCCAAAGATATCATTCCTATTTTACATGTGGGGAAAACTGCAGCCCAGGAGACTCGGTTGTGCTGATTCAGGTTTCAGGTTGAACCTGAGCTAGAAGCATGGTCTGGTATTTTCTACTTCTCTTTCCTCTACACTGTCCTCTCTTTATACCTTAAAAGTTATCAGTCTATTTGGGAGGCTGAGGCAAGAGGATCAGGTGTTTAAGGTCAGCCTGGGCAACACAGTAAGACTCTGTCTCAAAAGAATTAAAAAATCCATTGAAGCAAATTCCCCTAGGCATTTTTACCCAGCTGGCAAATATACCACTGATAGATTTTTGTCAGGCTTGCAGGGGAACATGTAGCACATTCTCTCCCATTCTCAACCTTCAGCACCTGAAAGGTTGCTCCAGGTTTCTAGAGCAGATCTTCCCAAGGTCTAAGTAGTTTCTTATTCCCAGGGCCTTGGGTCTGGTTCTTTTGGAAGGGTGTGTGTGGGGAGTGTAGGGCCAATTACAAAGTTAGAGGGCACAGTTCTCTAATGCTGCCCTCACTTCCAGTGCCAGCTGCAAGTGCAGGGCTCCCCAAAACACCTCTGACTTGGCATTCTCTAGGAAGATTCACAGAACTTCCTAAAAGCTGTTATGGTCAGTTATGGTTTATTACAGGGAAAGGATGCAGATTAAGATCAGTCAAAGGAAGAGACATGGGGTAGAGTTCAGGTGGATTTCAGATGCAGAACTTCAGTTTTCTTTTCTTTGTGGAGTCAGGACACCCTGTGATATTTACGTCTGGCATTGATGTTGGATAATACACAGAGTATTGCCAACCAAGGAAGTTCTCCTAAGCTTCAGTGGTTATTTTTTATTGGTGCTGCATTACACAGGCATGATCTCAGTCTCCAGTCACTGAAACTAGGTGACTCAAAAGCTCTACCCAGTCACATTGTTGGTTTTCCTGGGGAGGACTGTCCCATTCCTAAGGCTATATGGGAGTGGCCATTCCCCACCCTAAGCTGCGTTAACTATCCACTGTGAAGTATGAGCTCCCAGTCAAAGAAAGACACAAAAGATTATTCACCAGAAGTCAAGGGAAAAGGTCAGATCTCTTTTGCAGAAGGTTAATTCTTCACTACAGAGTGCACCTGATGTTTCTTTGTTTCCTGTGTAGTTAGGAAGAGAGCTCAGGGTCTATACTCAGGGGCTTGGACTTCTGGAAGAGAGCATTCTCCATGACTGGGCCTGAAAGGCCCTGCTCCTCAGTTCTCCCAGGGAAAATGGAACTTGCCCGCAGTTGGGAATCAGCCCTTAACCAATCAGTAACCCAAACAGAATACTCCAGGAGGCCTTGAGTCTCTAATCAGCAACAGGAATCATGCTGAGGAAATTGCCCTTAATGTGTCATCCAAATTCCATGCAGACCCAAATGTTTCATTTAAATGTAAAATAGAGATAACAGTGTATTTTCGTGAAATATGCCTCTCTTCCAATCATGCTGCTCTTTCCATATAGTGTTCAAAATTCACACCCTGCTGAGAAGTCACCCTATATTACCCCCTCCAACCAGCAGAACTCCCATCCCAGAAAGCCAGCCACTTGTGCACTTCAGTGCTTCTTCAGTGCACTTCAGAAATGAAGCCAGTCCGTCAATGAGCAGGAACCTACTTGGTGGCAGGCACTGACCTAGCACTGGAGAATGCAGAGGCAAATCAGCAATGTGCCCCATGCCCAGGGGTCTGGTAGTCTAGAAGGCTGGGGAAAGACAGAAGTAAATGAAATGAGCAGTCTATCCCTCGAGAGTTGGGGTGCAGGCCGATACCTAGTCATTTCCATGCTGAGAAGCCTTTCGTTGTGATCTAGTCCTGGAACATTCATTTGCCTTGGAAATCATGCCTCCGTCTGTCACCAGGTAAATAACTCTCAAATACTGAGAAACAACCCTTTTCGTTAAACAGTTTTAGCTGTTTCAGACAAGATACCTGCCTAGCCAGCCTCACAGACATCCAGGACCTCATCTTCAATATGAAATAGGATGCAGGATGGAACAAGGCAAAACTGGTTTCAGCTGTAGAGGATGCCGGGAGGACCTGCTATGTGCTTCCTGACTACACACTATCTACTGTTAGTACACTGCCAACTGCTTTCCACCCGGAGTGCAATCCAATGACATAAGGACTGAAGAAATGTGGTGCCGGCTGCTGGGATGGACCTTCCCCACTCCCTGGAAAAAGCCATAAAGAATCCAACAGTCATCAACTGAAGTTCTCTCCTTTTGTCTTTTTACCCCTAAAAGAAACCCCATCCTTTGTTCAGCTGAAAGCTAATTTGTGAGTCTCTTCCCCTTCACTTCTCCTTATTCTCTGACCAAGAGTAAACCTCATTCACTGTTCAGTCACTTCTTGGTCTTGTCATTGGTTATGTGATTCCAAGAGGGAGAAAGAACCCAGTTTGGGGGCAGAAATTAGTAATGCTTTTGGATGTTCTACCCCAATAGTCCAATGTGGACCATTCTGCTCTTAGGAAAGCAATTCCACCAGACATCAGGTTTTCTCAGCCATTGCTTTCCACAGACCTCTCAAGATATCAGCAGTGCCTGATATCTTGAATGGCTAAGTACAGAAGTGCAACAAGACTGGGGTTTGAATTGAGTTCTGGAGTTTTCTCTGTGAGCTTTGGGGAGTTGTGAGAGATGGTGGAGTTCATGCTCCCAGAAAAAACAAGACTGCACACTGAGCAGTTAGCAAAGATGCTCCAGTCTCTGCCAACTTAGTAGATGATGAAATTCAGTTCAAGAGTACAGAATGAATTATTTTATTTATTCAGTTCCTCATTGGAATTTTCATATTAGTTTATCTTTTTTAAAAAGGCAATACATGTTTTAATTTTTCTAGCAATATACCATGTCATTAAGGCAGAAGTGGAGATGGGGCAATGGGAGCTATATATGGAAAACGAGAAACAAAGAAGCCCTGTTTCAGTCAACATGCAAGTCTCATGTTGTCAATTAACTCTGCCTCAATTTTTTGATCTGTTAAAAAAAATAGGCAATAGGGTCGGGTCGTAGCTCAGTGGTAGAGCTCTAGTACGTGAGAGGTACTGGGTTTGATCCTCAGCACCACATAAAAGTAAACAAATAAAATAAAGGTATGGTGTCCATCTCCAACTAAAAATATTTTTAAAAAAGAAAAAAATATAATCACAAAATAAAAATAAAAAACAGGCAATAGATCAGGCCACTCTCACCTCCCTCACATTAGCTGCGTAGTCTGCCAGAGATCAATTTTCCAATACCATAATTTCCATTTGGTTCAGTCTTTGTTTCTTAATGGCTGACAACACATTTCCTTTCCACAGCCTCGGTCTAGCTCTCAACACTGAGTTTACCTACAGTCTCAACATAATAAACAGAACTGGTCCTACCACCAGCCTCATTTCTCTCTACCCCTCAGCAGAATGAATTCTCATCTCTGTCAGTGCCCTCCCATGGAAGACCACCAGGGATACCCCTGTACCTGTTGAGTTCATTACTCACAGTGAAGGAACACACATCTTAGGAAACCATGGACTGCCTCAGTAGGAAGGTATTAGAAAAGACTTAGAGGACTTGGGCTTCTGTTCACTGATTTGGCAGAGAGTTTAAGGAAGCAGGGTTTTGCTCTGGAGTGGATGCTTTCAGGAAGCTAGGGTAATTCCATGACCAGTATCTTAATAAATGCTATGTACAGGGAGGATAGATTAGAAGGAGGCTAAAGCTGCATTTGGTAAGAAGCAGCTGTCATTCAATTTAGCTGGGAGAGAGGCCGTGTGGTATTTTGTGGCTCATGCAAGGCTCATGCTTTGTTCTCTGTTCAGACAGGATTGCCAAGTGGTCTTGTTTTTATCTTGCTCCATCAAGACAACAAAATGGCCTTATCTGATGTCAATGGCCTGCAAAACTGTTTTCCTTTAACAGAGAACACCAAAGCCTAGCTGTTGGTTCCAGCTCAGCTCAGAGCAACGCCAAGGCTGACTAATAGTACCAGGTCAGCTCTAGATGTCAAGACTGCTTTTTTCCTTCTCAGCAGTGAAGGTCTCCTTGCTGTCTTCTGAGCATGCAACTATTTCCCAGTCCTTAGAGTTGGAGCTGACTGAAGCAAGTGAGGCAAGCAGGGCACAAACTTTAGGAACAACTTACCCTTTGGTGCCAGCCCTCTATCTATATGACCTAGAGAAAGAGTGTCTCCTAGAATTTTGTACTTTAAGCCCCTTGGTTACTTCACCTCTAACCTACTCTGCAAAATCTTTGTGTGCAGTCTTTGCCCTTCCTTCTTTCTTTTCTCCCCGGAAATCCTACCCCACTGCCTTACCCAAGACCAGGGAGAGCTTTCCCTTCTCTGACCCCAAACACTCTCAGGGTCTCTAAGGATTTGCTAATTGTGTCATGTGAATTTGTTTGGTTTCTCCAATTGCACTATAGATCTCAGCCTGGCTGGTCCTTGCTCATCATTCATGTCTGGGTTTAGATGTGCCCCTGAGAGAGGACTTCCTTGCCCAGCATAACTAAAACATACCCATGTCTAGTCATTCTCTCTCTTTACCTTGTTGTATTTTCTTGATCTATTAATCACTATATAAACAAGTCTTCTTTATTAGTTTGTAAGTTATGTTCTGTCTTCACTGGCACCTCAATGTTGTAAGCATCTGTCTGTCTTATTTAATCCTGTGTCTCCAGGGCTTTGCTGTGTTTATGTTTACAATAGTCAATATATACTTGCTGCAATTGAATGAGATGTACTAAGATATATATAAGTCCCCTCATTGCATGTGTCTGTGGCCAGGAGGGCCATTGGACAAGAACAGCAGAATCCTGGTCTCCACATATAGTGTACAATCCAAGCATCACCATGCTCGATGGGTATATTTTAGGTAGGTTGGGCTTCATTGGTCTGTTCTCAGGAATTAGAATAAAGAAGTACTGAGAGAATGAGACATTTTATAGTGAGTGCTGTTGAAAATATGCAAAACAAAACAAAAGAAGACTTGAAGTAAAGTGGTACCACGAGGAATCTTGAACAAGTTGAAGTAGAGGTGGAACAGCAGGTGGGCAGATAATAAAAGAAAGAGAGTAAGCAAAGTCAAAGCAAAACAAACAACAAAAACAACACAACCTAAAAGGTGGGAAAGTCAGTTGATGATGCAAGAGAACGAGAGATGTGCAGCAAGCAAACTCGCAGAGAGCAAATGAATGGATTATGTCAATGGTGGTGGCCTTCCGTAAGACCCAGAAACTCCACTCCCTGGGGTCCCAGAATTAGATGATTTGGCATCTAAGGCACCTTCTCATTCCAATCTCCTTGAAGCCTGACTCAGATACTGCTCCTACTTTTCTGAAGCCTAGAGGTTCTGCTTTTGCTGAATTCCCTGAGACTTGGCCATGAGATCACTGTTTGTTCATCTCTAGGGGGCTAGATAGAGCACATTCTTCATTACTCCAGGTGACCAGAGTCTCCCTCCCTATATACACAGGGTACTGGGGATTGAACCTGAGGCCTTGCACATGCTAGGCAAGCGCTCCATCACTGAGTTACCTCTCCAACCTGACTTGAGTCTTGTTCTTAAAATCAAGAAAGCCTAATTCAGACAGTCAGCTCTTCATTCAGGTGTTGTTCACTACTGAAGGTAGAATGGAAACAGTCTTCCATGTGAACTGTCTTCAGTTTTAATCTAGGGTCACAAGTGAGCTCTGAGACTTTGGGCAATATAAAACCTGAGACTGGTCCTTTCTATCTTTTAATGTCTGGGGCTCAGGATTGCTGTGAGAGCCAATAATGGTTTATGCAAGCAGCTGGCATGGGGCCTGACACAGACTTAGCACTCAGTACGGGCTGGTTCCTGTTCTCGTCCTTCTCTCTGGATACTTCCTGTCTTGCATAATAAAGTCTACCCACTCGACCACTCTAGCAGCAGCTCTGGTTAAGCTTGTCTACTTCCTGTCTCACAAGGCTCTGTCTGTGTCTAACTGTTATGTGCTCACACACTTAAAGAGTGAAAGTCAATCTGACAAAGCTATAAGCACAGATTTGGGGCCTGAATTTGAGCCCATTTCACTTTGTATCCACCAAAAGTTAACTGGAAGAAAATGGTTAACCTAAAATGCAATCAATTGTGGAGGGTAGAGTGGGGATAAGGAGTTCACTTTATATCTTCTCTCTCAGTTGGTCTGCCATCGACAAAGAGTTATTGAGTTAATGTGTAAAGCTATTATAAAGACAATACATAACATTACATGTGATGAAAATTAAATGCACATATACATAAGTTTATTTCATGTTTCACTTACTTAGAATTTGCCAGTGTGTGTCAGATATTTGAACAATGTAATCAACATTGTAAAGGTTAACTCTCTTATCTGGGTCTTAACTAGCGTTAACCAGTGTCTCCTGAATATTACCATAGCATCTTGCTCCTAGTCAGGGCTTATAAAATAATGGTGGATGAAAGACTCAATAACTAGTTCAGATTTTTCAGGAATTAGCAAACATCTGTAAATCTTACTGTGCTAAAAGGGAGTATTGCTATGTAGAAAAATATATGGTGGTACTGTAATTATGGCACTCTCAAGTTAACCTGAAATTGTACTCTTTTTTTTTCTTTGCCACATTCCCAGCCTTTTTTATTTTTTTATTTTTGAGACAGAGTTTAAGTTGCCCAAGTTGGCCTTGAACTTGCCATCCTCCTGCCTCAGTTCCTTGAGTAGCTGGGATTGCAGGCATACGTCATAGTACCTAACTAAAATTATAAGCTTAAAAATCATCCATTCAGTTTAAACCACCAAGCCTACAGACTATAATTTTTGAAAAAGGAATAGTATAAAATTTTCTGGAGCTACTCACTATAAATTCTTTATCTTCTAATCATCTCAGGCAAGTGGCTTTCTGTGTCCTTCTGACACAGAAAAACAAAACAAATAAAAAGAAAGCAAAGACCAGAAAATTCAGCATCCTCTATAATTTAATTGGGCAATGCAGAAAGACTGGTATTCCACAAGCTTCATCAATTATTTTTTAAGCATATAAATAAATTTAAATGTAAGTATTTCCACAACTTAAAGATCTACCTTAGAATAATAAAAGCATAGTATCAATACCTCTCCAAGAATAATGATAAGGGAATAAATGTTATAAAAAACCAGTGAGAAAATTTGTAAGTAATTCACTTTTCCTACCACATGCAATATATGTTCAGAAGTCAGTATAAATCCCAACTGAGTAAAAAATAAATACCTTTTGTAAGAAGATCACTATGATTCTCAGTGAAGCAATGAAAAGTTAGGCAGGTTAGAGATATAGAACCTAAAATTAGATTTATATACTTTGGAAGCACTTTTTACCTGTTACATAATATACAAAACATGTTCTGTGCCTTTGTCTAGAAAGTTTGGCAGAGATTGTTTTAATTGGCAAAAAGTGTTTAATTTAAAAAATAAAATGACAGGGTTAAGGATGAAGCTCAGTGGTAGAGTACTTACTTAGCATTTGTGAGATCTTGGGATTGATTCTCCAGCACCACAAAAAGAAAGAGAGCAGGGTGGGGGACAACAGACTTGCTTTTCATATTGAAATCATTCCTCTGAGAAGTTCTGCAGCAAGGAGCTATCTTGGATGGAAGATAGCTCAAGCTCACCTGGGTGGCATCGAATTGCTGGTACTCCAGATGCTCATCAAGAAAAAGATGAAGTGAAAGTAGGAGAACAGGACAGGGCTTGTAATTACCAGCTCCCAACTTGACATTTAGTTATTAGGTAAGCACTGTAGGACATGACAATGAACGAAAAGGGAGAGTAAAGAGGAAGAAATGAAACTGTCAAAATTGCTCGAGAAAGAGAAGGACTAGAATACCGTCTTTAGGATCCACACCATGAATCAAGGGTCATTGCAATGTCCATGTAATGAAATCCATTTACCTGTGATTAAATTATCTGGGTGAGGATGAAGCCACACCATTTTCTACAATTTCACTTCATTTTAAGACACATTTTTTCCATGGTTCCTCATCCTCATCAAACATTGAAGAAACTGTGTGCACTTCCTAAAAGGTGGGGTCAGAATGTCTACCTGCCAGCACAGAGACGCTCTTTCCCTGGCACTTCTGCTCCTCTGGTTCTTTCTCTTCTCTAGAAAAAGACAGTTCAGTTCTGTTCTCTTTGCCCATCCATCCTGTCCTGTCTTAGGGTTGGCATGCTTCCGGGATTCCATCATGCCTGAAGGGATTCCAGAGGGCAGAGCCCAGGTCTCACGTTCCTCCTCCCCACTGTTCTCAGCTCCTCTAGGACGGCCCTGAGCCTGGCATATTCTTTCAACAAGGAGTGGTAGAAGTGGAGTCAATCAAACAGCTCAGCCAGGCACGTTCTCCTCTCATTCTTAGGGGTATTTTCCTTCTGGAATCCTCACTCTTCCCTCTCTGCATCTCAGGCCATGACAACGCCATCTTTTCATCGAGAAGTTGTACAATGAACCTTACAGATTTTCTTTTCCCCAGACAAGCCATCTTGAGTTTCCACCAGAAGTCCCTTCATTTTCTTAGAACTCTTTTGTTGTTTCTTTGGGTAGCCTTAAGCATAGTGGTGTGTCTGTGCCTGTCGGGTGGTGAACTGTGGGATCCACCTCTCTTGCCCTTGGAGTTCCTTTGGACTCAGCAAGAGTCTATATAGACATAGTCATTGGGCAGGAACAGGTCTGCTGCCTGGCATGATGGGGAACTCTGAAAAGGGAGCCTTTGTTTTTTATCCAGTAAGATTAATCTGGCTGATTATAATACTACCATGTTTTAAACAGTTCATCAAGGAGACAAGCAGACTGATGTAAGTAATGTTGTGTGGCATTGTAGAGTTGCAAAGCACATACACAACTCTCCTGATTATTATCTCCAGAAATCCAGAGCTCTGAAAGCAGTCCTGCCTCCAAATTGCCAGTTTCCCCCATATGAGAATATATAAAACAGCCACTTTCCCTCCTCAGAGTCCACAGTCACCCCTCCTGCTCATTTCTCTCAGCCTAGGTGGTCACTAATTAACTAATTACTTCAATGGCTTGTTAATTTACTCATTCAGTACTTGCTCCCAAACTCCACTGCTCATTCTAAGAGGATTTCAGGTAGAATGTTATCATTTGTGTGAAAAAACAAAGGGGCAGTCTTGTTAACCAGCATTTTCTTCAGTGATTAAGTCCTTTGTTCCCAAGCCTGGTCCCTGCTCCTTATATATCTGGGCCAAGAGACAAGGCTGGCTCTGCAGAGATGGCTCCTGCCTTTCTCTTCTGGGAATCTTTAAAGGGCCTGGCCAGAGCAGTACCTAGAGGCCCCACCCCGCATCTTCCCTCTTAAGATATGTGGCTTACGGGTATCTCCTTTGACCTTAAAACCCATGTATGCAAACCTCTGATAACAAAAGTTCAAGCTGCTTCTCAGTGGCCTCTTCTAGAAACACAAGTTTAAAGTGAATCTAAATCCTGGCAAGAAGTGACACAGGTTGGGCCCTTGGGACTCCGTTTACAGAAAATGAAACCAATCAAGGGGAACTCACGCTTTGCCACGGCGCCCTGTTCTGGTGGAGAGCGTGCGGTGGTCTTGCCTTGGCCCCATGCAATCGTCCAGAGTTCTAAATTCCTCCTGCCTGGGATGGAACTGTTCCACACAAGTGTTCTCATTCCCCCATCTGCTTCAGGAAAACGCCCCTCGCTTTCTCGGAGATGTCTGATGGGAAGAATCTGAAGAGAGAAAGCGTCTGGGTTGGTAACGGTGATGTCTCCCGCCTCTGAATGGACGCGCTCTGTGCGCGTGTTGGGACGGTGGGGAGACTCTTTACCATCCTGTCACGCTCAGCTGTTGTTTACTTTCTGTGAATCGAATGTTGACAATTATAGTTCGAGGGTTTTTTTAACAGCATATGCTGAACATGATAAAATATTTAGAGCAACTTGCTTTGGACTTACAATTATGTTACATTCTTTCAACCCATTTATGACTAAATTAGAACATTTAGTAATGTTTGGTGACAACTCCCACACTTTGTAAGCACCAAGGGGAAGAAAATACAATTTATTTAATTGGTTTTCATTCGGAAGGGAAATAATCCCATTTCAACCATCGCAGTGTAAGAAAAGACACAATATATTCCCCACATAAATACGCAGATGCTCATACATTTGGGAAATTAACATATCCTCTACAAGAGAACTTACCCTAAGGCTATTTCTCCTTTATGTCTCAGCCATTACTTTCGCCCACATTTTTATTTTTTTGGTAGGATCCCTACCAACCACCTCCTCTTCCTCTATGTGTTCCTTGAAGAATTCCTGAACTATAGATATGGCTTCCAGGACACAGAAGGTCATGGGTACTTAAGGGCACCTGCTCTATGCTGGGCCTGTGCTGGGCACAGAATTTTAAGATAAGATGAACTTATTTGTTCCCTTTTGCAAAGAGCTTGTGACTAGAAACAAAGAAAGATAAGAAGAGTTCTCACTCTACAGACAAGGGAGACTCGTTAGGGGGCACCTGACTGGCCAGGACAGGGCAAGGAGGGGAAGCAGGGTAGCCTGAGAATCACAAGGAACACAGGTGATTCAAAAAAGAGGGAGGGAGGCACTTCATTCAGTGCTTGGGTTCCAAGGTCTGCAGGCAGGAGAATGAGCCCCTAGGTCAGTATCACCCTTGGTCCAGTTGGCTGTGGGAAACAGGGAAGAATGGTGAGCAGAATTCTGATTGAAAATTTAGGGGCAGTGCAGATGGTGCCAGGTTTTGCACTTGACTTGTACCCTGAAAACCATAGGGAGCCCATGAAGGACCCTGCAGACTACACAAGAGGAAGCCAATCCAGCACCAAGGCAGAGCATTGCAGAGCAAGAGGGCAGACTTGCGTGCACATTCAGGGAGAATCAAATATGTCTTAAGTGCAGATAACTTTATTTTAAGAACGCACAGGCAGAAAAACTGGAGAAAAAAATGCCTCCTCCCTTTGTATGCCACCTCGCTGCGGCTGAGCTCCAGTACTGCCTTGGGGGGGGCACATGCTAATGATAGGTGATCATTCAGCACTCACTGTAAGCAGCTCTGGTGCCCAGGCACTTCCCACCGAAGGAGATCAGAAATATGCCACTTGAGCATCAGGATTATTTTTGAGCTGAAGACAACTGATAATCAACAGATACAGGAAGAGTTCTCTAACTCTTTCCTAAGCTGTCTAAAGCAGGGTATAAATTTCCCTTTGTGAAGGTGTTTCCCCTCTGTGCCAGGGAGGGAAGAGCAACCCTTCATGGAAACTGAAAGTCAATACCAAGATAAGTTTGCATAAACAAACCTTACTAAAATAACCCTTATCTTCCTTTAGTTGTCCCTATATTTTCTAGTTATTTCTCATGAATTATCTTCCCTTGTAGCCCAAACCCTCTTTGCTTTGCTTATAATGGTATATAAGCCTCTGAGTTTACCCACATCTTTGAGTTTCACTCCTTTTCTGTGAGCTCCTTTGCATTAGCATTAAGAAAAATGACTTTTTTTCCAATTCATCTGTCTTTTGTTAGTTTAATTTGTAGGCATCCATGAAGTAAACTTAAGAGACTAGAGTTTTTCCTCTTAGTAACATTCAACAACATATCTCATGAAATCCTCATCCCTTTTAATGACGAAGTTACTGCTATTATCCCATACTTTAAATACAGAAACTAAAAGACAGTAAGGAGCTAGTCCAAGGTCAAGCAGCTGACAGTGGCAGATCTGGGATTTGGAACACACTGCCTGAACACCTCACAACTGCTATAATTCCAACTTGTTGAAAAGATAGTGTGACAGAGCCAGCAGAGAGGGATTGGGAAGCCAAGAAATCCATATTCTAGTCTTGGCACTGTTGCTATCAATAATAATATTAACCATGTAAATATTTGTCCTGTTCTTTATTTTGGATAATTAGGTCATGAATAAGATTTGATATGACCTTGGAGTAAATCATATAACCTATGTGTCTTAATGTTTTTCTACTAATTAGCACACAGTTTTTAAATTCCCACCATGTTCAAAGCCCTACTTTAATTTGAAGATCATGATCTTTTTTTTTTTTAAATCTACTTTGAAAAGGCAATGATTAGCACTCTCTCTAGTGAATCCACAAACTAATTGTCAGATACTTAAATTCTGTTGGTTCCAAGAAACGAAACAGAAAGAAGTTTTTTTCAGTTCCCTTAAATGCAAAACACCTATTCAGACCAGATGGGGGGTACGGGAATTACATTTTGATGTAGGTACCAACCAATATAACTAAGTGGTCATTGGCTATAATTTAAAATGGAAAAGAAAGCAGAAAAGCTCTTATAGATTATGTTATTTTGAGCAGGTGCAGACTGTCGTTAGTGAGGTAAATTGACAGTTTCAGACTTGACGAAGCTGTGAGTACCTAACTGGTCCCATGAATACTGTTCACCCAACCCCAAGGCTTTGAGTGATCACCCAGGAAGCCCCAAGAAGAGTTCCTGTTGGTCGAGAGCGGGAGTGTGAACTAGAGTCCGCTAGACTGTTGCACAGATCATTTGCTGAAGGGATTCAGAGAGAGGGTGGGAGGAGAGACAATGGAAGAAGGTGGTTGGGGAGAGACTGAGCTGAGATGAGAGGAAAGATGGAGCAAGACTTGGAAGCTACTGCAAGAGCAAAGTTTGAAGAAATGACCAAGAAACATTTTAACACATTGAGCATTGTGATATGTGACATAAATCCTTTTTTATCTACAAAAGCATAACAACACTTTTCCCTGTTGAAGGTTGTGCTGCCAATTGGTCTGTTTGCTCTCAGATCCATTGCCCGTCTCTGCTCCTGTGTCTGATAGTTGCAAGCTGGCTCCCAGGTCAGTGAGAGGCCCCAGTGGGGCCTGGAGATGGAGCGGGAAGGAGAAGCCTTCTTGCCCTTTTCCTCTGTCTTGGAAAGCATATTTAGCAGCAGCTGCAACACCTCTCTGGTTCCAGCTTTTACCCAAATAGGCTCCTTGTGGTGACAGTGTCTGTCTACTAAGGGGCCACCAGCTCCTTTCTCCATCCCTCCAACACCAAGAGTGGGCCATGGCTTCCCAGTTGCTGATCTTGGGGCTGCCTCATCTACCCTGGTTACTCTTTCATGTCCTTTAATATCTGTAACCAATTCCCTCCATTTGTTACCATCTGTTTAATAAACTTGGGTGTATTTTGTTTTCCTGCTAGAAATCTGATGGATAGAGGCTCTTCTCCTCTCCATCTTTCCCCTCCCCTCCTCATTGCTATAATGAGGAATTTCTTAAAACATGGGTCTCATCTCTCTTTCCCCCTTGCTCATATCCTATTCCTAGGTCTCTGGAGTAAAATATATGATAGTAATTTTGGAAGAAATCTTGGGCTTGTTGGTTCAACTCACCTTCTTCCTTCCTGAATGAGTCTTAAGAGGGAGAGTACCAAGTCTCTCTGTGCTGACAGCCTTGCCTGGCAGGCCTGACCCAGTCTAGCAGGTGCCCTATTTGGGGTAGGTCTGTCTATAGTTAGTTGACGTGACCATCAGACCTAAAATCTAGATGTCCAGCCTGGCTTCTGGCAGGCATGAGGGTATTTTTATTTTTTTTTTCCTGCTTTCGTTTTATTTCAACTTTCTCAGAACCCAGGAGGGGAAGAGAAGCTCTATGTCATGAGGGCCCCTCTTCAGAGCCTTACTAACATTGACCAATTCCCAGTGAACTGAATTCCTGGTGTTTTTAGGTGCTATAGTAGCAGAGAAAGGCCTAAAGGCAGGGAAGGGCACCTGTGCTCAGCTAACCAATGTTTTCTTCAGCAGTTTTGGGGACTCTGAGGTTGAATGCCTGTGTACAAGGATCAGCCCTGCCACTACGGTGGTGTCACTAAACTAGGATATTATTCCTAACGCCCAACTGCTGCAGTGGCAATATCAACATTGGTCTGTCATATGTTGTTGCTGTTGAAAGTAAAGACCTGCTATACTTGATGTTAGTGAGACTGATTTCCAGCATAAGTTTCCATATGATTCTAGAACCACTGCTTCCCTCCTGTAGATTTCTTCCTCTGTCGTCCCTGTCATTTTCCTGTAATCTGGCCACCTTGGAACTACCTGACATGCTGTGAACACATGGATTATGTCTGGTCCCTCCAATGGATGTGGTTCAAGTCTCTTTTTCTAGTAACTCCTGAGCTCCTGAGCAAATAAGAGATTTACTACCTCTACCAGGAGAGGGTTATTTCTAAATGACACTCTCCAGAAACTCCTGTCTGAGTTGTGACCTTGCATCAACAAGTATTTGAAAAGCAGAGCCCGTACTGAAGAGTTCTGCCTCCCAAATTCCACCTGCACTGTTTCTCCAACCTCTGCGCTCCTGGATCAATTCCCATAAATACAATGGACAACACTGGAGCTCTTGGAATGAAGTTAAACAAGAGCACCTGACAGAAGAGCATATTTCATCACACATCTATTTGGATCCTGTAATGGAGCCAGGGTTCTGGAACAACAGGTAGCTAAACTGAGCAATAGATAAGGACTCTGCTGCAGAGGACATACGTGGCCCCCAGCAAGAAGGAATCGAAGATAAAATGAGACAGTGGTGCTTCAAGCTGACTTGACACTATGATGATTATGTCAAAATTCTAGTGAAAGGGAACGGTTGAGCATGTGTTCTTCTTTTTTTTTTTGTATCCTTATGCTCATCTCTAGTGCCTGCTCCCAGCAGAGGCGCAGTCAATGATGATGAATTAATGATGTTTTAAAGAAACTCCAAGTACAGTGACTCATGCCAACAACTCAGGAAACTGAAGAAGTTCAAAGCAAGTTCAAAGCCAGCCTCAGCAACTTAGCGAGAGCCTGTCTCAAAATAAAAATATTAAAAAATAAAAAAGGACTGGAGATGTGGCTCAATGGTTAAGCACCCCTGGGTTCAATCCCCAGTACCAATAAATAAATAAATATGAAAAATGCTGTTTTAGTCCTTTCTCTCTTGTTTTTCAAACCCTAATTTTAGTTCCCTCTCCTTTGATTGCTTTGTCCTCTTATTTTGCCTTATTTCTCTCTCTGGACTCTTACCTATGAGCAAGAAACTCTTTGTCTGTGACATGATTAGGGAAATCACATTCTCTTAGCTAATGGACTCCAGAAAGAATGGAGTGCCTACCATGCTGCCTGTCTTTAGGCAAATTGTTTAACCTCTCTTGGCTCGATTTTCTCATCCTGGGTGACATTAGTAAGAGCAGATCTATGAATTTGAGTAGAAGATAAAGAGACAGTTGAAAACACCATCTTAAAAGCTAAAAGTCCTACCTTTTACATGCAGACCATTGTTCCCCTTGTGACCAGCTGTGACAGCCAGTGCCATGAAGGCTAAGAGAGCCAGCAGGTTTATTCCTCTGAGGTCACTGGGCCCCCAGAGGTCCTATGGGTATGCTTTGGTCCTTTCAATGGGAAAGGCAGAAAACCTATGCAAGAGAGGCAGAGAGATGAGAAAAGGTGAGGCCCTGAGGCCCTGAGGCCAGCTCAGGAGGAGAACACCTGGTGCCGGCTCCTGTGTGGCCCTGTGACCTTCTGAGCAGGGTTGTTGTGGTGTGGCTTTGTCCTTATGGTAGACAGAGGAGGAACAACTGAGAAAGCAAAATTAAACATATATGTGAGGGGGAAATCGATGGTGTGATATGGATAAGGACAACTATTATTTATCAAGTGTTTACCAAATGCTGGTTATTTACTCAGCTTCGGACTACATTTACCTCTTCCCACAGCACTGTGAGTTAGCTGGTGGTGCTTTTGTTTTGTTTTTGCAGATCAGGCAGAGGGTCAGAGGATTCTTAACCTGCTCACAGACATAAACCTACTAGATGGTACTAGATAGTAGAACCATGATTTGGCCCAAATTAATTTTAGTTGTTTTTTTTCTTATGATTGGATTGATTTTTCTAAGTTTCTGGGAAGATGAGAGCCATTATTCTTTGAAAGGAGTCAAGAAAAGGATAAAGAATAGTGAGGATACCAAAATGTGTTCAAATGGTCTTCAAGCATCCACAGGCAAAGAGCTTTATCTTTACACAATCATATCTTCAGAGCCAGGGCATGACTAGGTGATCTCTTTCCCTTCTTCCATCTCCTCACTCCTTTCTTCCTTCCTTTCTCATTCGCTCTCTCTCTCCTTCTCTTCTTCCAACCTAAGGAGGGGTAATTTACCACTGAGCCACATTCCAAGCCCTTTTTATTTTTAATATTTTGAAATAGGGTCTTGCTAAGTTGCTGAACCTGGCCTTGAATCCATGATCCTCCTACCTCAGCCTCCAGAGTTGCTGGGATTACAGGCGTGTGCCTGGCCTAGCTGCTCAATAAATGTCTTTTGAATGAATGAATGAACGAAGGAATGGATGAAAAAACAAATACAAAGTCACAGAGGTATCCTGAAGCCTCAGAAGAGAAAATGAGGTACTTTGGAAGGACTTTGCCCTCTCTCTTCTCTATCTTGAAAGGAGATATGAGGAGCTGTGGAAAGCAGAGTTTCAGAACTGTCACCTGGGAAACATGATTGAGAAGTCAATAAAAGATGAATATAAGAAGTGCTGAGTGGGAATGACAACCCTCCAGAAGTTTGTGTAAATCTGTCAATGTTTATTGAATAAGCACTCACCTGGTCGGGGGCTAAAGAGAAGGATTTGGGATTTCTTTCTAATCTTACATAATTGATCAGCGCTATCATTAAATTTTAAAAATCACTATAGTTAAAAACCTGCCATATGGAAAGCATTTTATAAAACGATGATGTTGAAAATTATAATCTCAAAGTGTTGAAGAAAATAATGAATAGTGCCAAATAGAACCAGGAGTCAAATCGTGTCTGCACAACTTTAAATATTAGTTTTAGTAGTAATTATTGCAACAAATACTTTCTATTTTATCTATAAATATGTCAGTGTGTATCTGTAAATGGAATGGACTCTTTCAATAAACATAACAACAATATAATTAACACATCAAAAGGAATTAACAATTGCTTTAATAATATCAAATATAGTCAATATTCAAATGTCCTCATATTTTGTTTTTTAGACATTTGACTAAATCATATCCAATATGATGCACACCCACTTTGCAGTCAGTAGATATGAATCTTTAAGTCCACAAGTTCTCTCTAGTTCTTTCTCCCGACTCATGTGAAGGAAGTGAAGTCTGTCTGTTGAGTTCCCCAGTCTGGATTTTTCTGATTGCATCCCACGTGTGTATGTAGCATGTGCCCTGGACACTAGTTTCATCTGGAAATGGTATTTGATTCTAGAAGCTTGAAGAGATTAGACATTTCTTGCAAGAACACTTTATAAGAGGTACCAGGAAGAACACAAAGTCTAGACATCTCTTTTTGAGAAATTTGCATCTGTGGATGTTCTACATGATCTCATTGAGAGTCATAAACTAATGATATTCTAATTCTATCACTCATTCATCCACTGACTGGCTTTCTCCTAACAATAGAGACTCTCCCTGTCCTCTGTTGGTCATCCTGAGGTACAGTTTGCAGGGGTGAAGGCAGGAAGACTTGATACTTCCTCTCTGTTTGCCATTTAACAATCATGATGTGGTTCTCTAGCATCATCCGAGGTTTTGGAGATGGGTTTTCGTTAGGTAGTTGTCTCACTCTTATGATTGTTTAATCTCAGTTTTCTGAGTATGAACTCTGAAGCCAGCCTGCTTAGAATCAGAATTCCAGTTCTGCTTGGAAATTGAGGATACTTAACTTTATCTCACAGTTGTTTTGAGGATTAAATGAAACTGTGTGTGTGTGTGTGTGTGTGTGTGTGTGTGTGTGTGTGTGAAATGCTTGGCATGTAGTAAGCCAACGTAAGCATTTGCCGTCATTACTATTGTCATTATGATTGTTTTTAAGTGGTTTGGGATGATTTCTAGACAATGGCATTATGTAAAAACTTCCCACATAATTCTAATATTACGCCAGGGTGGAGAATCACAAGATTATGAGGTTTAAAGGGATAACATTTACAAACAAAGGGAATGAAATGACTAATTTCTGTTTTTAGAAGACATCACAGCATGGCAGCCCTTGTTATCCCGACTACACCAAGGTTGAGGCGGGAGGATCACAAGTTCAAGGCCAGCCTTAGCAATTTAGTGAGGGAGCATCTCAAAATATAAAAATGGCTGGGCATGTAGCTCAATGGTAGGGAGTTTGCCTAGCATGCACAAGGCCCTGGGTTTACTCCCCAGCACCAGGAAAAAAAAAAAAAAAAAAAAAAAGACAGCCCAGGGGCTGACTTTCTGTTCCTGCTCCTTCACTCAATATTAATAAATTAACCTCTCTAAGCCTCAGTTTCTCCATCAGAAATAAGATGAATAGTAGTGCATGGTTCATAGAGTGACTGTGAGGATTATTAATTCTGCCCAATTCCTGGCACATAGTAAGTGCTCAAGAAGTGTTAGCTGCTATGTGTTGAAGAGCTACCGCACAGGCCAGGGTCCCTGTGCCCAGCTGACATTCCTCTCCCTGCCTAGATTCTTCTGTCTGTACAATCTAAAAGGTAAGAACTAGGATCTGAGAAAACTGATTCCACACAAACATCTTTAACAGAATGGTATCTGTGCTCAGGTTGCTAGACAGCTGTGTAAACATACATTCCAGTAGTTCATAGTAGAACATTTTAATTTAAATGATATTTTGAGAGGGAGAATCTTCAAATTGGATAAGCAAATAAATAAATACCATCTGACAAGCTCAGTGCCAAGTCCAGATGGATTTTCTCTCCCTATTTGTACTTCCAGCCTTTTCAAGTTGCTGCTTCTCTTCCGGTTCCACAGCTTTAAATCTTCTGTTTTTCTTATCTACACACTATAAATTTGGGGGCATTTCATTTGAGATGCTGTGTCCTTTAAAAAGAAAGCATTTTGTTTTCCCAACATCCTGATTTGTCATCCATAAAGACAACAGACAGGATAGTCTTTAAGAGACAGATGCTAAGAGATGAATTATTGATCAAACCATAAATAAATTGGAAGATGAAATACATTTACCAGATCAGTTTATTAAAAAAAATCTTTTCAAAACTTTTCGACCTCCAACTCTAGAGACCTATCAACAATGGAGAAAAATGCCACACAGGCATACACAGGAGGACCAACTGGAACAATCAGAGGCGTTTCTTTTCAGACAGATTTGGCAATCTTTTTAATGCTGAGATCTGTTTTTATGATTTCCCCTTCCAAATGGCCCTCTGTTTTGAAAAGCTGAACACACCAAACTGCATTTATCAATATTTAACTTATTTCCCCATTTTTTATTAATCAAAGTCATCTATCATTGCCAACCAGAACATCCAATCAGTATGAATCAACCTGAGTTACTAAACCGAATTGTTATAATTCCAGATTAAAAAAAAAATTGAGTTCAGGTAAATATTTGAATTGAAACTATCTTTAATTTGGAAACATGAGAATATTGTATTTTCCTTCCTGGCATGAAAAATGAGGATGACAACCTGACATTTAGTCTTTCAATTTGGGGTTCTAGCCAATGGTTAGAAAAATAACGCCCCCCAAATAATCTATGTTTGCCTAGAACTTATGCATATGTGGTTTCATGGCAAAGGGGAATAAAAATTGCAGGTAGAATTTGGGTTGCTGATAAACTGACTGTAAGATGGGAAGATGGCCCAGGATCACCTGGTTGACCCCAAATAATCGTAACTGCCCTTAAGTTTGCAGGTAGGAGGTGGAAGACATGATGTGATGTACTGTGAGAAAGATCCTGCTGGCCAGTGCTGGCTTTGAAGTGAAAGGGGGCTACAAGGCAAGGAATGTGAGCAGTTTCTAGCTGGGAAAGGCAGGAACATAGATTCTCCTTCAGCTTGTCCAGAAAAGTTCACTGTTCTGCTCACATCTGATTACAGCTTAGTGAGACCCATTTCCTACTTCTGACCTCCAGATTGGTAGGATGAGAAATTTGTGTTGTCTTAAATCTGTCCCCTGCCCCTGTTTTGTGGCAAGTTATTATAGCAGCAAACTATATATGACTTATTTTCCCTAATTCCTTGACTTCTACTTTCCTTCATGGGCCATGTGCTCTGGTCAAAGTGACCTCTTCCATGATCCGTGAGTTCTACAGTTGGAATGAGCTTTGTCTCCTCCCAAAACTCATGTTGACATTTAATCCCTATTGTCAGGTATTAAGAAGGTTTAAACTGTATTTAACTATGGTGGAGCTTTTGGGAGGTGATTAGAATTAGGTAAAATCATTAGGGTGGAGCTCCCAAGATTGAATCTGGTGGCTCTGTAAGAAGAGGGAGAGGAACCACAGATGCTCACATGTTCAAATGAACTCATGGTCCCTGACTCACAATATGACACCCTGCACAGTCTCAGGACTCTGCTAGAAAGAAGACCATCATCAGATGGGGCACCTTGACCTTGGACCAGAATCATGAGCCCAAATAAATCTGTTTTCTTTATCAGTTATCCAGTCTGAGGCATCCTGTTATTAGCAACAGAAAATTGGTCAGTAATTGGGTATGCTTTTTACCTACTTCTGGATCCTTGCTTTTGTTCTCCCTCATTGTGACGTCAAGACTATATCACATCAGCAGAGAAAAATCCTGTCCAGTTTTCAGAAGGCAGCTCACATGCCTTCTTTGCCCCTGACTGCACTGTTCCTGCATCTGGGATGCATGTTCTCTCTCCCTCCCTTGAACTCCTATAGTGCTGTAGTTGTCTCTCTTTCCTACCTTACTACGTTTTCTTCTGAATTGGAGTTATTTGTGAATGTGCCATGTTGTCTCTACCATATTTAAAGCTCCTGATGACAAAGTTAACATTTGATTCATCTCTAAGTCTACAGTACTGAACCCAATACATTTATGTCTTATAAAAATTCAGTCTTTTTTATGTGTGTGTATATGTATATGTACATATATGTATGTTCACGTATATATGTATATATGTGTATTATATGAGTATATGCATATATACAAAGGATATTCTAGAAAGACCATATGCCTCATAGGAAAGAATAAGATAAAAAAAAACAAATGTTTATAATCAGCTGCCACACAATGGTAAGCATCCCAGGCACAACATTATTTGGGAACAGCTGAAGTATTTGTCCAATAACAAGCCTGAGGCAGAACAATGGATGAATGTGGGGGAGTTCACTCCTGATGGAGGAGGTCTCTATTAAACATGGAGAGCTGTTCCAGAAACTCCTCTGCAGACACTCACAGGATCTGAACAAGAATTCTGGTTTGTGAAAAAGAGTAAGTTGTTCTTAGGTCAGTTAAAAGTTTTCATTTTATTTGAGATCTAGCCACCCGGAATGAATGCAAAGCATTTCTTTCATGGCACTGTTGAACAATATCTTTCTTTCCAGAAGGAAACTAATAATGAAACTAAATGAGTCACAATATCCATTTGACTGCTGTCACACTGACTTACTGCAATACAGAAAGCCTTTCTTAACAACAAAAAAGTGAAATGTTTTGTCTTCAAGATGAGCAGGTATCTCGGTTGCACCATAATTTCCAATTATGTGAAAATAGAAAAATGTTCTTTTAAATACACTGCCTGTTAAAGCAATTATTTTAGCTATTGTCTTTCTAAAATAAACATTAGGCCCAAGAATATACATCCTTCCAAGGACTGTTCTAATCCTGGTATGTTTTTAGTTCTTTTCCTTTCAGAAGATAGATCATGGGTGCATTTTTAATTGTTTGTATTTATTGACTACTTACTGTGTCCCATACATGCTAAGTGCTTTACAGATATTATGCCATTTAAAACTAACAATCCCATGAGGTGGGTGTTATTATTTTCATTTTAAAATGTAGGTGTCTGAACTATCAAGAGTTTAAGGTTCCTACACAAGCTCCCAATAAAGGTTGTAGATTCAATGAACCCCAAGGCCTGTGCATCCCCCAGCATGTTCTTTTTTTCTTTTTTGAGTTTTATTTTTTCATTTGTTATTTTTAGTTATACATGAGAGTAGAATGTATTTTGACGTATCATACCTACATGGAGTATAACTTCCCATTCTTGTGGTTGTACATGATGGTTACACTGGTCCTGTATACATAAAAACATAGGAATGTTGTGTCTAATTCATTCTACTGTCTTTCCCCACCATGTTCCTAACTTCAACATCACCTATCAGTGGGCTACTTATCAGAGGAGGTAAGTTGCATTCTTGCTCAGACATCAGCATCTAACCTGAGATATTAGATTCTTTTTTTTTTTTGAGATGGTGCCTCACTATGTTGCCCAGATTGACTCCAAACTTGTGGGTTCATGTGAGCCACCTGCCTCAGCTCCCCAGGTGATTGAGACTACAGGAATGCTGCACCACTGCATCCAGTTCAGATATTGCAATTTCAATGATACTCCAGAGCAGTACTTTTCAATTTTATTCTATAATAATCCCTAATAATAATTATATTATACTTTTAATCAGAGTACATGCACATATCACACACACATATATGAACATCCCATGGAATACCATTACTACTTAAGTTTGATGTTTTTTATTGTGTTACACCACATTTTTTAAAAGAATTCTGATCAGGGTGCACTGAATTATTTTCACAACTCAATAATGGATCACTGTTTTGAGAAACACTGCACTAGGGTATAATGAGTCTGTCTTACATGATTACCTTTTTGAAGAAAGTTCTACCACTGAAGTTACAGTATTTAAATTCTCAGTCCTCAGTTTCTTAATCTAAAAAATGATGGAGTTGAAGCAGATCACTTAATTCTTAATCCTGGCTGCACATTACAAATATTTGGAGAACTTTTAAATACACTTATGTTCAGATTTTTTGCCCCCAGAGTTTCTAATTTAATTGTTTGGAATAAGGCCTGTGTATTGTTGTTGTTTTAACTGTCCAGGTCATTGTAATGTGACACTAGAATTAGAAATTACTGGACGAAGTGATTGCTAAGTTTATTCTCAGGCAAAAATTCTAGGCTATTCTGACATGATAAACAGGATATATATATTTTCTAACATTGAAAAAATATTATTTTAAAATTTATCTTTGTGCAGAAAGGGCATTAGTACCAAGCAATGCACCTTACAACAATGATCTTCACATTCTAGTTACATAAGGAATTGGAGATTGTCTAACATACTGATTCCTGGGCCCATGCCCAGTGATTCTAACTATAAGCAGGATGGGGCTGCATACTGCATTTTTAACAAATACCGGAGGTGCCTCTGATGCAAGGAGTCTAAGAGCTAGTGCACCATATCATCTCAATAAATGTTTATTCATTCTGTGGTCCTTAGTGACTGGCACTGGGTCTATGGCCAGTGGTCCGAGATGTTAAATGTCTGCCCTATCAGCCTGGTCACTGTGGCTGCCCACTGCCCACACTCTGAGCTTCATGCCATTTCCCTCCATTCTTCCATCCTTTCCCTAACTTAGCCCAAATAAATACATTCTCTCTTTTCTTCTGCTGCAACCATAATTATATCCTTATAAATTAAAATCGCATTCCAACTGGGTTATAATACCCTGGGAGGTGATTCCAAGGTGGTAGCTAAAACAATAGGATAAACATGGGATACATCTTTCATTTTACTTAATATTTTTATAGTACTAACTGTGTACTAATCACAATTCTAAAGACTTTGTAAACACTGGCTGATGTCCATATTCATTCTATGAGGTAGGTTCTCTCACCCTCCATATTTTACTTGAATCCCACTGTATTTTTATAGCACTGACTTTACTCATTCTTTTGAAGAGTATTATTATTATTTTTAAAACAAATAATACTGTGTTCAAGGAACATAGAAATTCAGTTAATATTTTAATATGGGGCTTGAAATAAACTTAATTTTTGAGTTAGGCTGCTGCAGGCAGACAGACTGTATATGAAGGTTCATTCTCCTCCATCATTAGAGGTATTTCAGTGGAAAGATTTGCAAACATGGTATTAAGGAATTGCCTAGTAAGCTATAGACAATTCACCCTAGTAGTAATTTCCTTGAATACTTTTACATAATATGGCTTTCTTTTTTTTTTTTTTTTTTTTTTCTTTGCAGTGCTGGGGATTTGAACCCAGGGCCTTCTGCTTGCAAGGCAAGCACTCTACCAACTGAGCTATATCCCCAGCCCAATATGGCTTTCTTATGTAAATTTTTATCTCTAGCCATGATAATGTAATGCTTGCTTAATACAAAATTAACATTTTAAATTGAGTTGACAAATACACATTTGTGTATTTGTATACAATACACTTATTATGTACATAGTATACTAGTTCATCACCTGCCAACTTGCAAGGATACCCTCACTTCCATATGTAAACACTTATTGTTTGGTTAGGAAAGGCATAATCCCACAATGAAGGTGAGTTCACATGCAAAGAAGTTTTTTTCCACTTTTAATGTTCCTCATCAGCTGGGCTTTGAATTCCTTTTGTAAAGTTTTACCTGATCAACCATTTGCTTCTTCTCATCCTAGAAACAAGACCACTTATTCTCTATCTATAGGTTCATCTTTACCTGGTCTATATTTTTGCTATCAGTCTATCTCTGTGCTTTTTCTCAGTGTTGAGACAGGGGTCCTTGGGTTGTTTCAAAGATCCGTTTCTATCTAGAACCACATTTCAGATAACAGTGTCATGTCTCTTTCCATGTACGGGGTCCTTGTTGGTAAAGCATCAGTCAATTGTGTATGTTTGTGGGGGGGTCCAGTTATATTCACTATCATGCTTCATGACAGCCAGGCTTTTCTGAAAGAGGTGTGTCTTAGGATAATCAGATAGCACTTGTTGATGGGAAAAAAATCTTACTAAAAAAAAAAAAAAGCCAGCTACAACGTACAAGGAGCTGGGCATGGTGGTATACGCCTGTTATTCCAGAAATTTGGGAGCCTGAGGCAGAAAGATTACAAGTTTGAAATCAGCCTTGGCAATTTAGCAAAACTGTACTCAAAAGAAAACACAAGAAGTATTGTAAGTGTTGTAGATGTAACTAAGGGCTCAGTGGTAGAGTCCCCCTGGGTTCAATCTCCAATAGGGGGTGGGGGTGGGGGAGGAAGTGCAAAGAATGGTAACACGAGAAAAATCACAATTTTCCCATCCCTAATGAAATCATTTTTTTCAAGCAGGAATCATTAATGGGGGCCATAATCATTAAGTGAAAGATTGATAAGGAGTTGGGAAATTTACATGGCACCGATGTATCACCTGTAGGACACTTGATGGTTTTACGTGTGAAAACATAACTTTCAAACGGAAGTTTCCAGTTGTCTCCAACACTGGGAACATCTAACACTGGAAACCTCCTATTTTGTTGCACTGTGAGTTATACTACCTCGACTATGAAGTATCCTACCAAAACTATTTCACTTGAATATAATTGAGTTCTTGAACCTAATATTCACTTTATAGGAAACACAGGGGATAAAGTAAAAGTTAAATGATACCATTAAGAAATTATTAGACAAATTCAAAAAATGAAACTTTCTATAGGACAGGTCTTTTTAGCAAGTGGAAGTCTTGAAAAGAAAACATCGTGTGCTGGTTTCTCTTGTAGATTAAAAGAGATTTCAAGAAACAAAACAACTAAGGCAATGTGCAGTTCCTCAGTGGATCCCAGTTTGAATAGTTGTAGAAAACATTTTGGGGATTGGATATCAAATGATATCAGCAAGTTACATCAATTTTGTTAGATATTATACTAATCATCTTGTTATCCAGGAAAATACCCTTACTTCCCACAAAGTATTTAGGGATGAAATATTATGAAATAATTTACTTTAAAATACTTTAAAAGCCAGGTGTTCTGGTACACACCTGTAATCCCAGTGCCTTGGAAGGCTGAAGCAGGAAGATCACAAGTTCAAAGCCAGCCTTAGCAACTCAGTGAGGCCCCAAGCAATTTAGGGAGACCCCGCCTCCAAATAAAAAAAAGGATTGGGGATGTGACTCATTGGTTAAGTGCCCCTGGGTTCAATACTGGGTACAAGCAATAAGAACAATAGCAGCAACAAAAACCTTTGAAAAAGAAATAATCTGGTAAAATGTTAACAGTGGTTAAATCTAGATTATGAATACATGAGTGGGAATACCCGCCATAACCTAAATTTAGATTTTTCTACACTTTTTATAGTTTTATTTTAGGGCAAACAAAACAAAACAAAACAAAACAAAACAAACAAACCCTTAGATTAGCAGTTTGCAAAGTACGATCCTTATCTTCTGAAAAAGTACTTAATTAGAAATGCAAATTTTAGGATCCCACTCCTCACATACTGGATTGAAGCTTGGGGGTGGTGGTTTTGCAGCAATGGTGTTTGAGCAAGCCCACCAGGAGATTCTGATGCTAAATACCATTGATGATCACTGCCTTAAGGCCTGGTGTGGCTAGGGTTAGAGGGGATGATAAGGGAAGGTCAACATGGTAGTGTGATTTAATTGCCAAGATGAAATATAAGATCAAAATCGACTTGCCAAAAATCAACCCATGATATTTAGACAAGACACCAAATTCAAGAAGCCATGTATCAGCTGGGTCGGAGGTGTCACGGCTGCAGCAGGAAGGACGGCAGCTGCCCAGAGGAGGCACTGTCAGACGGCATTGGCTGGTGGTTGCTTCTGCTTCAGGGTGTCTACTCTGCCACAGCAGCTCCTGCTGGCCCTCTTGTTCTTCTAAGACCCTTTACTTGGAATCAGAGTCTGGCACCTGACAATGTTGTCCCTACACGTTGGAAGAGGGTACTGTTGTCGAATGACTATCTGCTCGACTTCAGCATACTGTTTATTCTCTCCTTCCCAATTGCCATGTTCCATTGGGATGCTCCTTGGAATCTTCTGTGACCTTATGCCAGGCATCTGATCCTAGGGCTGGAATTCCTCCACTACATGCCATACTCTTCAGGCTGTACTGGACAACACCCTAGACCTTGCTATCAAGGTAGGCTCTCCCAGTGCCTCCCTTACCATAGAGAAAGGAGAAGGCAATCATTTCTGGTTCATTTCATCCCACTTTGGCTAGTTAGCCCTTCCCATGTTTGTTCCAGGCTTATTTAACAAATACTAGCTTGTAACTGGACACTGATTACTAATAATGCTATGTTAGAAAAGGGCTGCATATGTAAACTGTCAAATGTCACTCTTAAACCATTTTTTCTTCCACTTCACTTGCTTTCACTATTTTATCTGGAATTCTCTAAAACAATATTTCCTAAAATATACCTTTTCAAGATGCTACAAATGGCTAGGTGCAGTAGTGCACACCTGTAATCCCAGCAACTCAGAAGCCTGAGGCAGGAAGATTCCAAGTTTGAGGCCAGCCTCAGCCTTTTAGCCAGGCCCTAAGCAATTTAAGGAGATCCTGTCTCAAAATAAAAAATAGGGCTGGGGAGATAGCTCAGTCGGTAAAGAGCTTGCCTTGCAAACACAAGGCTGTGGGTTCGATTCCCAGCACCCCAAAAAAATAAATAAATGAATAAAAATGAAAAAGGTTGGGGTTATGGCTCAGTTGTAAAGAGCTCCTGGGTTCAATTTCCAGTACCAAAAAAAAAAAAAAAAAAGCTACAAATGAAAATGGTTCTATTGTTAAATGAATCTAGCAAATAAACACATTTAATCAAGTGATTTTATGCAGAGCTACTCAGAGCTTCATTGTAAATGTCCATACTGGGCAATTATGGAATGACTCATTTTGCGAACAACCTTGCCCTCAGAATACATGTGAAGAGAAGATTATGGTTCAAAGGGACATGTTTCAGGAGATGGTTCTTTAAGAGGTAAAGTCTTATGAAAAAGCTATATCTATAAATAAAAATGGGTAGAAGTCCTTCACGAAACTGTGAGGATAAAAATATTTTTTCTAGAATTTATAGAAATGAATATACAATAGTTTAAAACAATGTCTTTTTCTGACGTAAATCTTCCTCCCCACCCCTCTTTTGAAACAAGGTCTCTCTGTGTTGTCCACGGTTGTCTTGAATCCCCGTAGTCAAGCCATCCTCCTGCCTTAGCCTCCCTAAGTTACTGGGACTAGAAGTAAGCACCTCTCTGCCTGGTTCTGACATAAATCTTAATTATCTGTTTCCAAAACAACTTACCTTTGCAGAATTCATGAACATACAGTGGTCAAAGAGACCTACCGCTTTGTACAACTCCAGCATTTAATGTGAACATTGCCGCAGAGAATCTGTGACTGATTAGTGGAGGAGTTGACGGTGTTCCTATGGCAGGAGATAAGGTTTCATTTATTTTCAAATTCTGGGCCTTATTTTCTTCATACTAATGGAAAAATATAGTTATAGCTTTAAAGTTTGAGTCTTTGGTATAACATATTTTTATACAATCTTGTGAGAAACATCCATGCCTTGGATAATGTAAACTTAATCATTAATTTTACTTCTATTTTCCTTTTTCCAGAAAACTTGAGACGAGTCAAGTATGAAAAGCTCTGAATGCTGTCATTTCTTGAGGCTGCAGTACAGGCCAAATGAACCCTGCATTGTAAGTCTGAACAATAGAGAAATAATTTTTCTCATCAGTACTGAATAATTTTGGCTCTTTTTATCAGACAATAGCTTGATTGCATTGCTAGGTTTCTGGATTTTAAGGAGCAAGATGACAATAGCAGAAATGGGCAAAGAAAGCCTTAGATTGAAAGAAAGGCCAGTATATGTATGAAATTAAATGCAGACCCCAGGGAATGTGCTATCAGGCTCTGACTCCGGTGGCGGGGAGTTGGGCCCAGGGAAGAGGGGGAGGGTAGCCACTCAGGGTGACTTATGTAAAGCTATGTTGACAGACATTCCCTGAAGAGTAATCCAATACTGCCCAATTTTAATACAAATTGCATACGTAATCTAATATATAATGTGAATTATCTTTTCGCACATTTAATTAAAGCAAATATACTAGACCATATCTTTTCCCCATCTGTTGCCTAGTAGGGAGAGGGAATTCAAGGGAACAAGACTCATAGTACTTTAATTCTGAAAGAGGAGGATAACATGTTAACAATGAAGCCATTGCTGAGTGGGAAAAATAATATAAAGGAAATACAGTGCTATAATAGATCATTATGGTACTTTCAGATTAGTCATGAAAGTCCTGTAAGGAAGTGACTTCAAAGGCAAGAATGGAAGGATGAAGAGTTAGATATTCAAATAAATGGAGCTAGGGATGTAAACATTCCGAGCAAAGGGAATACCAAGTGCAAAGACCCCAAAAAGAGCTTGACATGTTACATGGACAGGAAGAAGTTCCATGTGGTTGAAAGCATAAAGAACCATAAAGAGAGTTCCAGAAGATAACATTGCAGGGGCAGGAAGAAGGCTGATCAAGTAAGACAGTGTAGGAGAAAGTAGGAATTTTATTTTGGAGTAATGGATTTCAGATTCCTGACCTTCTGAACTGTGAGAGAATACTTTTTTTGTTTTCTTTCTTTCTTTTTTTCCTTCTTTCTTTTTTTTGGTGTGTGTGTGTGTGTGTGTATGCTACTGGAGATTGAACCCAGGAGTACTCTACCACTGAGTCACTTCCCCTCTTTGTAAATTTTATTTTGAGACAGGGTCTCACTAAGTTCCCTGGGCTGGCCTTGAACTTGATTCTCCTGCCTCAGACTCCTGAGTAATTGGGATTATAAGAGTGCACCATCACTCCTGGCTAAATGTGTGTTGTTTTAAGTCACCACATTTGTGGCATCTTTGACAGCAGCCATATGGAATTAACGCACCTGTGAGAGAAGATGGTCCCTGCATTCCTACCCACCTGAGGAAAAAAAACTTGTTGAGTATTTGGTTCATTTAATTCATAAAACAGTAGATCATCATGCGTGGTTCTCAGCACTGAGTATCTAAAACCTCATTTTCCTTGATTTATCAGGCATGGTCAGATTACGGAGGAATAACGTGCTAACCTAACTCACAACAACCAGAGCACCAATTTATTGGTTTATTTCTGGAAATATAAGTACTAAAATGTGTTGATTTACTTAGATCAGCAGCTAAATGCTGCTTGGGAAGTGTAAAGCCAGAGTGTAAAGCCAGGAAGGCAACTGGCTTATCTTGAGGGCTGATATTACTGAATCTAATAGTCTGATGCACTAGAACATTTACATGGCCAGACATGTCCCTCTTTCTTGAACATGCTGGAACATTCTTTCCAGGGTCCTGAAGAACCACCATCCTCATGCTGTTTTAGCAATATTCCTTCAGAGGGGTTACAGAGATTTAATGTCAATTTACATGATCTCTTTAGACAATCATCAATGTATTTATAAGACACCTCTTCACATCCTGATTCAATGAGAAATACTGGTCAGTAAGTGCTCAGCACTGCTAGGGTTTTAGCTACAAAGGTAAAGATCAAGGTCTTCTCTAGGAATCGCATGTTCCTTTAGAGGGTTAAAAGCCACTGTTTTTCTCTTCCATAGCTATCCATTTCTTGTGAGTTCATGATCTTCATTTTTGTGGGCTAACATTTCCTCACTCTTATCAAACTTAGGGGTAGTGGTATTGGAGACCAACAAATCAGTCAAATCAGTTCAGTAAAACATCCTGATTATTCAGAAGATTTTAATAACATCCTATTGACTATTTTATTTAAACATTAACATTTCACTAGTCCAGTAGACCAGGGGTTCTAGCATTTAAACAGTCTCAGTGATGTTAACATTCCTACAAAACAAAACAAAACAAAAAAAAAAACCATGGCATCTGTCAGAGTTGAAAGAGAAGGAATCTGTGGACTGTGTTGTCCCTTCCAATTTGTAGTTTTATTCCATGATGGTGACTATATGGTCTTTAAGAACAGCTTACAGCTGGATACAATGGTGCAGGCCTGTAATCCCAGAGGTTCGAGAGGCTGAGGCAGGAGGATTCCAAATTGGAGGCCAGCCTCAGAAACTTGACAAGGTTCTAAATAACTCATCTAGATTCTGTCTCTAAAAAAAATATAAAAAGGGGCTGGTGATGTGGCTCAATGGTTAAGCACCCCTGGGTTCAATCCCTAGTACAAAAAGCCAAACATCAACAACAAAAAACCCAGTTTATTTTGAGCTATTTTTCTTAAGTCCAAAAATCAGGAATGAATATCACTGTCACAAGCATGCCTTCCCTTCTAACTTACATAATTCATCATATAAGTAACAACAGACTTCCAGTTATGGTCCCAGAGATGGTTTTGCCATCACTTGCATAGTAAGACCACGTTTGGTGGACTTTCCTTGTTTCACATTAGCTTTCAAACCTCAGGACCAAGAAAACTAGTTTAAACTAGGAAAGACTAGGGGCAGAATGGTTGTCTGAATGACTTGGAACAAGTCACACTCATCTTTCTTGGATTCAGTATTCTCCTAAGTGTTGGTTAAGCTTTATGTCTTTCATTTCCCTAATTCTAAAATTCAAGGATTCTTTGGGAATTTCTGGAAAATATGATCACGAAAAGTGACCCATTTATGGGAACTCCCAGAAGAATTTACTTTAGACAAACTAGTTTGAATAGTCCACCAAGTAGATGTCACAACTATTCTTCATCAGTGTCCTGTTTTTACAGAGCTAATTATTTCACTGCAAGGAGAGCTATCAATTAAATTTAGACACACATAAAACCCACGACTATTTTGTGAAACAATTTCTGTATTCCACTTTTATTGTTACAAAAAGGGAAAAGCAATAGGGAATGGGGAGGCAGGAATAATGCCTGGTCCCTCCTGCGCCCCCCATGCAGAAACAAGAAAAGCAACAAGAACCAGTCAGAAGGCTCTCCCCGGGCCTGTAATGCGTAACAGCTACAAAGGCGAAGATGTCCAAAAATGGACCAACTATTAAGGCTTAAGGTCAGGGCACGCAGCCTGTGCCAACATAACGGCAGAGTCAAAACAATCCACGCCATTCGCCTTCAGGAGAAGGGGAAAAAAGACCCAGGAGGGCCTACTGGCGCCTTGACTCCAGGTGGGCTGGGGCCCCTCTTTTTGATCCTCTGTGCCGCCCTCTCCAGGGCATATAGGGGCCTCGAACTAGGTACCGCGGTAAACCCCTGTACACCACAGGCGCCCGCTGCTGATAACAGGGTGAGAAGTTGGGCATGGGTGGCGGGGAACAAAAGTTGAAGTCAGCTTCGAAGGCAAATCCTGGCTGGGTAGGTGAGGGGACATCCGAATGGAAATAGAATTGATCTGACTGGAAAACATGGTCAGAGGAAAAGTTGAAATCCTGGGGATAGAGCCGGGACTGGGGAGACACCTGAGGCGGGGGAACGGGAAGAGGCAGCAGCGGAGGCAGGTGTAAGCTGGGGCGTGGGGTCTCGAGCAGGGGGCGGCGCCTAGGAAGAGGCAGGAGCGGGAGCAGAGGTGACACCGATTGATCTCTGTTGGCCTGGGGCTGCCTGTCAACTGCCGGGTCAGGCTGTTCCCACTCAGCGGGGTCTTGGGTCTGCTCGCCTGCGTGTGCGGGTGAGCGGCAGGGCAGCTCCACACCCCACGCCTCGGCCACGTGGGTCAGCAGCAGGTAGGACAGCTGGCGGTGTGCGTGCTCGTTCCAGTGCACCCCATCTGACTGCAGGCAATTCCAAGCGTGGCGAAAGTGGAAATGCAAGTCGAGCACATCGAAGCCGTGTTTACTTGCCTCCAAGGAGCTGTGGAAGTTGGCGTGGACCAGGATCCTTCGCAGGGGGTTGGCCCAGGGCAGGGGCTTGCGTGGGAGAAAGCCCGCGGTAATGTTCTCACCCACAGGCATGGCCGTGTTCCACACCAGGAGGCAAGACTCGGGCAACACTTGGCCCAAACGCTCAAACAGGTTCTCCAGGTTCCGTAGATAGCTGTTCCAGGACTGCGGACCATACCTGGAGAGGTCCCAGAGGCAGGAGTTGATGATGACCAGATCAGGCGCGTGTTCACCCGACTGCAGCTCCTCCAAGATGGCCTCCAGGTATTTGGAGTACACGCGCGTGAGGAAGTAGAAGCGCACCAGATGGTGGCCCGAGCAGAACTGGCGGACCTCGCGGTAGTTGGTGCCATTGTGCATGGGGCTCAGCTGGCCCCCCTTCACCAGTTCGTCCTGTTCGAACGTCAGTTCGCCTTTGGCCTTGAGTTGGCTGGGAGTGAGCAAGCAGTCTTTCTGCAGCAGGAGCACCAGGTCTTTGTACACTGCCCTCTGCACAGAGTCCCCCAGGATGACCACAAATTTGTTGTGGAGCAGCTGCTGAACTTCGGAGGCCAGCAGGCGGACCATGATGCCCAGAGAGCGCAACTTAGCTCCTTCCTTTGTGCAGGGTTAGTCTGCAGATTGCTAGGACAGAAGGAGAGAGTGCTGGAAGGGACTCACCCCTGGGCAGGGCAGGTAATTCAATGAAGACAAGGAAAGGCCCTGGGAGCCACGGCCCCTGCCCTGAGGAAGTGCGCCTGAGGCGCTGCCTGGCAAGCTCCACCAAACCTGGGCTTGAATGGGGAGAGAGCACAGGCAGCGAAACAGGTGCGCTGGGTGGTCTGCTGCCCTTTAGGCCTGGGACTTGTAAGCTGCTCAAGTAGTTCTAGGAGTTCAGGCTCCACCCAGAAGGGAGAGGCCAACCCTAATCAGCACTGCTCAGGTTTGATAACACCGGGATGACCCAGCAAGAACGTGGAAGCAGCCACGTGCAGTGCCAAACACTCCTAATCCCAGATATTTGGGAGACTGAGGCAGGAGGATCACAAGTCCAAGGCTAGCCTGGGCAATTTTGCGAGACCTTATCTCAAAATCAAATTTTTAAAAGAGTTGGGGTTCAATCCTCAGTACAAGGCAAAAAATAAAGGAACAAAACAACAAGAACCTGGAAGTAGCCAAGATGCTTAACAACTACAGAATAGTTGGCAAACTTTGCAGCTATTAAATAATGAGGACTGAGATTAAGAACATGGAGAATGTTTGTAATGCAATGTTGTAAAAATATTATACATTGTGCGCCCATATCACTGCAACTCTATGAAATAGATAGACATAGATAACATTGGGAGGAAAATATGTAATAACATAGTTTATTAAGAGTAGTAAAATTGTGAGCCAGGCACACTGGTGCCCATCTGTAATCCCAGCGTCTTGGGAGGCTGAGACAGGAGGATCAAGAGTTCAAAGCCCGCCTCAGCAACATCGAGGTGCTAAGCAACTCAGTGAGACCTTGTGACTAAATAAAATTCAAAATAGGGCTGGAGATGTGGCTCAGTGGTTGAGTGCCCCTCAGTTCAAACCCTGTAACCCACCAAAATAGTAGAATTATGGGTGAGTTGCCTTACCCCTTTTTTGTAAATATAATTTATAGTTTTATATTGCCTTTTTTAACTTAAAAATAATTAAATGCAACAAGTAACAGAAAAGAGTACTTGTACTAGGTTAGAAAATATTAAATGAAAAGGTTTCTTTAATAAGGAAATGACTGCTTATCAGTAGGACTGAAAAATACTAATCAAGATAAAATTTGGGACTGGGGAGATAGCTCAGCTGGTAGAGTGCTTGCCTTGCAAGCACAAGAGCCTGAGTTCGATCCCCAGTACCGCAAAAAAAAAAAAAAAAAAAAAAAAAAAAAGATAAAATTTGGATATAGTTCAGCTATGTACTTTGCTTTCCATTTGAAGATCAGAATATGTTACCTCAAAGCACACACTTTGATAAGGGATATTTTCAACTGAAAATAGATGCAGAAAATTCTGTGTCCTTGTCCCCTTCTTAATTTCTTGTTATTTTTATTTGTTAAATTAATGAATTCATTCTTTTTCTGACATCCCTTTATCTGTCTAAAGTCTGGGCATAAATTTCCCTTTGAGGAAGGCTACACCTCTCCCCCTAACCAGGAAGAGAAGAGTTTCTTTCATCACTTAACATCAGACAGGTTGTGGGAATTGACACCTATTTGATGTTGCATAAATAAATCTTACTAAAATAGTCCTTATCTTCCATTAACTCCACCTATTTTTTCAGCTTTCTTGACGTTTAAACATTTGCTTTCAATTGTTAAAAAATATATGAATCCTCAAATCTAACTGTTGAGTTTCACTTCTTTTCTGTGCATTCCTTGCATGTATATATTAACTAAAATTGTGAGTTTATTCCTGTTAATCTGCCTCATTTGCTTGCCCACAGGGGCTGAACTAAGAAGTAGAGAAAAAGGTTTTCCTTTCCAACATATTGGATAAAAATGTTAAAAACTAAAACTCATCTTCAAAACTTTGGATTGTTTATTTCAAGCTGCCACTTATGACTATCTTCAGGGATGACTCTGGGAAAAAAAACGCTTTAATACCTGATTGGGAGGAACATGGCATTCGCTTATACACTTACACGGAAACTTTAAAATCCACTAAGGCTTGACAGTTGTAAAATTTTATGCATTAGTAAACATTTTAATGGGTGTTGATGGACAGCTATCATTAAATTACAAACTCAACTTTTTTTTTTTTTGGTTTTGGAATTGAACCCGGGTCACTTTACCACTGATCTATATTAGTCCTGTTTTATTTTTTATTTTGAGACAAGACTTTCACTAAGTTGCTGAGGCTAGCCTCAAACCTGTGATCCTCCTGTGTTATAGCCTCCCTAGTTGCTGAGATTACAGGCCTGTACCACCATGCCTGGCCAAATTCAGTTTTTAAAAGTCATACTACTTGTGGTTTTAAATGGTTAAAAGTAAAAAAATTAAAACATGAAAATAGGTAGAATATTAAAGTTCTATAAAACAGTTGAAAACATTGGTTCATCTTGCTCATCTTCATAGAATAATTTTGCTATCAGAGAAAATAGAAAGAAAAAAAAAAAAAGCTTGAGCCAGGCACTACGGCCTCTACCTGTAATCTCAGTGATTATGGAGGCTGAAGCAGGAGGATCACAAATTCAAGGTCAGTCTCAGAAATTTAGAGACCCTGTCTCAAAATAGAAAGGGCCCAGGGATATGGCTCAGTGGTAAAGCACCCTTGGGTTAAGTCCGCAGTACAAAACAAACAAACAAAAAAGCTTAGAAATAGAATATAGCTCGTGTGGTTCTACTTGCTAGCTCCTTGACTTTAGGCAAATTATTTTGCCTCTCTATGCCTTAATTTTACTCAGCTGTGAAATGGGACTGTTAATATCCGCTTTATGGATTTTGATGTAAGATTAAACGTAAAATATTTTGAACAATGCCTATTATCAGGCATTAATAGGCATTGTCCAAAACATTAGCAAGTGCTGATAATAGTTATTATTCCTAAGCAAGTTGCAGAACACCAGATTAATCATCTATAAAATAGGGATACAATATTTCTGCTTGAAGAATTTCTCATTGTTCTTCCCCAGTAGGACATGCAGATGTGTTTGTGAGACAAGGGGTGGGGTGATGGAAGGATCATTCTCACAAGAAGCTGAAACTGAAAGGAAACTCATGAACTTCTTGGTAAAGAGCGCCAGCAACTCCAACAGGATTAACAAAATCAGACACTGGTCTCCAACTGTGGGAAAGGATTGTTTAAGCTAAGAGTCCAAACATCAAAAACAAAATGTACAGAACCAAAATGACAGTTAAGCAAAGCAAGTGAGTTGGAAAAAAAATAATGTAGAGAAGTTAAATCATCTCTCCCTTTCTCTCTCTCTCTCTCTCTCTCTTTTTTTTTTTTTTTTGGCAAATAACTTCCACTTTCAGGCTTTTTTATTTACAAAAAGTGAAACAAAAAGGGATTTGAAAGCCAAATCAGTGATCTTTTGAAGCTAGGTTTCTTCTTTTCTTCAGATTTGCTAAATTCACCTATTAGTTTTAGAGCTATCTTATGGATTAATATTAATTAATTATTAAAGATCCTGAAGAACCAGAGATTGTGTTAGGAGGTTCAAGGAGTGGGTATAAAAAGACAATCTCATCCCTCAAGAAGAGGGGTAAGGAAATGGATATTCAAAGACATATTGGAGGAAGAGCTGGACGTTGGAATTGATATATGCAAATGAAGCCTCCAAAACTGTTGGAAGAGTCGAGGGGTAGGAAGGAGGTACCTGAACAACCATTGTGATCTGTTATTCCAGTCTTAAAATAGTATTAAAAGATTTTTTTTCAGCCAGGCATGGTGGCACACATATGCCTGTATTCAGCAACTGGGAAGGCTGAGGCAGAGGATTTTAATAGTCCTACTTATAAGTAAAATATGAAAAAAATGCTTGCCAGACATGAAGGTACACGCCAGTAATCCCAGCAACTTGGGAGGCTGAGGCAGGAGGATCACAAATTTGAGGCCAGTCTTAGCAATTTAGCAAGACCCTGTCTCAAAATCAAAACTAAAAAGGGTTGGGGATGGCAGGGCATGGTGGTGCTTGCCTGTAATCCCGGCAGCTCCAGAGGTTGAGACAGGAGGATCAAGAGTTCAAAGCCAGCCTCAGCAAAAGCGAGGTGCTAAGCAACTCAGTGAGACCTTGTATCCAAATACAAGGGACGTGGCTCAGTGGTTGAGTGCCCCCGAGTTCAATCCCCGGTACCTTCCTAAAAAAAGGACTGGGCTGGGAATGTAGTCAGTGGTGGAGCATTGAGGTTCAATCTCTAGTACCCAAAAAAAAAAAAAGGTTTAAAGAAGATCCCCATCTCGTGGTTTTGTGTAGTTATGTAGTTCCACATTTTTCTTTTTTCAAAGCAAAATTTGGACTTAGACTAGAGTGGTGGCAAGAAATATACATTATTAATGGCTACCCCTATAATAAATTGCTTCCAAGCAACTTGCCTATATTTCTCCACTTGGGGATAATTAATTTTTTAGTAACTTCATAAGCCATGAATTATAAATCATTGACTATTATTGCTTTATAACCACCACAAGCGAAACAACATTTATTTTTCATTAATCAGTATTTGTAATAATTGGGTTAATTTTTGAGGAAGAGTAATACTGAAACAGACTAGTTGCTCCAGAGACCCTGCAGAGAAGACTTAAATCAGAGACAGTCATTAAGAATTAGGGTGATGTTTGATTACTTGTAGGAAGTACTTAACTATTTTAAAAGTTTCTTGTATATGACTATCTTAATGCAACATGGTATTGGGACAATAAAAAGTTCATTTCCTTCTGATTGCCTGGGATCAAACCAATACTTAGAACTTTCCAAGATTCCCTTAAATTTTAATGGAATATATGGTATATACAAGAGAATAATCGTTTTTCATGAATTCACCTGTTTGAATTATCTATTTCTTGGCATTTGCTTAGTTTTCTATTTCAACTTGTCAAAAATTAAATTGAATGTCATATCAAGTTTTAAAAGAAAAAAGAAGAGCTAACAATTAAAATTTCTCTTTGGGAAAGCTTAATGACCTATGGATTGAGGATTTTCCAGACTCATCTTTTGATTTGAGGCAAGTTAGTTAATACTATTCCTTCATAAACCATCAAAGCGGGGAAGATAATGCAGGCCTACTATTTTAAAAAGAGGTTTTAGGAGCAAATAAAAATATCTATCTAGAAGCACGGTGAGAGACTATGGTAAATAAATGCAGTAGAGAAATAATTGCCAAATAGCTGTCAGAAAGACCAGCTCCAGTTCACCACCCCCAAAGATCTCACCTCTTAAATAGATCTCAGCATTGCACCTGTTAATTCAGTAAAAATTTAGATAACACCCCTGTCTGTTGAGGCCTGTGGTAGATGTCATTCTGCAAAATTCGTTCTCACTCCCAACAAACATCATGGTTCCTTTGCCCAATCCCTGCATCATAAACCCCAGTGTATGGTTTGCATCCCTGACTTGATTATTCAGGTAGTCCTTAGTCACACATAAGGTCTGACACATGTGAAATAAACGGAAAATTGTAATACCAGCAACTCAGATTGCTGAGGCAGGAGGCTCACAAGTTTGAGGCCATCCAGAGCAACTTGGTCGTCTCAAAGTTGGAAAAAGAAAGGGCTGGGGATGTATCTTAGCAGTAAGGCGCTCCTGGTTTCAATCCCTAGTCCCAAAACCAGAACACAAAAACTGCAATAATGATCTGCAAACTGGGTACCACATGATCACGAGTTTATTTCGGGGAGGCAGGAGTCCCTAGGAACTTATTCAATTTGCAGGATTCTTTTGCAATAAATATCTTTGGAAGAATTTAAAATATTTTAAATCTGAAAATTAAAGTTTAAAAATTCTGAAAACAGAATGGATATCCCACAGTCTTAGTCTAATACAAATATTTCTGTGTAGGAAGAAATGCAAGGACTATCCTTAAGAATGAAGTACAAGTTCGCGGTGCTAGACATGCAGATGTTTTTTATAAAACAAAAGATAAGCTGGATGTGGAGGCGAACACAGGAGGATGGCAAGTTCGAGGCCCACCTCAGCAACTGTGTAAGACCCTGTCTCAGAAAAATTAAAAAAACAAAAAGCTGGGAAGGTGGGTCAGTGGTAAAGGGCCTCTGGGTTCAATTCCCAGTACCAAAAACAAAACAACAAAAAAGAGAGATAAACTATGGACCTTTTATTCAAATGGCCTTATTAAGGAAAAAAAATCTTCTGTTTTTCAAAGGGATCCCCTAAAGTAAATAATAAAAGCAATTGATAAAAACAAAAGTTTGATACCAATCATATGTAGTCTATGGTAAACTTTCACATTATGTTCCTGAGCTATTATTCAAACTACATTTCCAGGGTTGAGGATAGAGCTCAGTGGTGGAGTGCTTACCTAACATGGGTGATTCCCCAGCACCTGTCTCACTGAGTAAGAGCGAGGATGAAAAGAGAGCCCACATTAGGGCTTAGTACAGCACCCACCAGACACTAAGCCCCTTAATGACCTCTAGCACAGCAAGCTGTCCCTGCTTGACTCTAGAAAAAACACAGGCCTGTAGACAGGACCTCGCTCAGACTCCCTCTTGAAACCTTCAGCCCCAAAGGCTCCTTCCCACTAGTGTGCAAAGGCAGAAAAGTACCTCCTTAGGTGCAAAGTTAATCCTTCCACGCTGGTCTCTGGTCCTCCCGCTTCCCCAAGGGTTCCACTTCAGGATGTCCCCCGGTAAGGGGCTAATTGTGTTCTGCGTTTTCTTTACTCGGGTTGGCTCCTTTATTTCAGCATTAAATACATTCTAATTTCTTGCTTTTAAAAAAGAAAGGAAGCTTCTTGACTCCACCTCCAGGACAATCCTATCTTTTGCCTCCGCTCAAGGCCACAGTGTTGTTTGCGCTGGCTGGCCCGTCCCGGGCTTCACCTCCCACTCATTCCCTCCTTGTATTTTAATTTGGTTTCCAGCTCCACAGAACCAAAGATGTCTGTCTGCAAATCATCACTGATTTCTTTCTTACCCCTTTTAATAGTCACTTCTGGGTCCTTCCAAGCTCCTGAGGCTGGGGTGCTGTTGACTGCCACGTCTGAAAAACTGGGCTGAATCTGTGTCTGTGACAACCCTGTATCTCTTCCTGGGATCCTTGGCAGGTTTCTTCTCTAGCTCTGGGAATTCCCCCAAAGTTGATCTTTCTCAAGGCCCACTAATTGGTTCCTTTCTTCTCCAACTTTCTTATTCCTTTGTTGATCCACTCTCAGAGCTACAGGCAGTAAGATCACACATCCCCACTAGCCCTAAACAGTTCTGGTTTAGGCCTGTTTCCCCAGCATAATTATTAATAGCACCCCTCCCCCCTCTGGAGTCCTAGTTTGAATAATGACAATTGGCCAATCGCCTTATCAATAGCAATACCATTTGTATGCAGATGGCTCAGAACTGAGGCAATAAAGCACAGTGGCTAAGAGGGAGGGCCCTGGAGTCGGCCCCCCTGGGTTCATATCCTGCCCCACCGGCTTTCCAGCCTCAGAGACCCTAGGCAGGTTGAGTAGTGTCCCTGCATTGAGGAAGCCTTGTCAATGGAACAAGCAAAGTTTCTTACTATGGATTTCTTAACAAGTTAGGGTTAATGAACATTGGCAAGTTCGTTAGCATGATACTGCCACATTTTAAATGCTTAATGAATTCAGCTTGGCTCTCTCTCTAGCCCAGGTCTGTCTTCTAGACTTAATTCAAGTGCAGAATAAAGTTTGTTGGGGGTTGCGGGGAGTGAGGAGCAACAGATTCTCTAGACACTCATTTATCCTCCCATCCAACTGTGGCTGAATTCCTGAGATTATTCTCTCCTGACCTTTGAACCATCTTTCTAAAGGTAAATATTGATCATTGATGGGAATAGGGGCAGCATATTCTCACAGAGAGCTGCTGTATAATTTGCTCAAAACACTGGATATATGTAACTGGGGGAAAATAAACTGCCTCTGAAAATGCTTGGGGCAAGTCATTTTTATTTTTCATGACTGATTGTTTCCACTATTCCTGAGACAGCGAAATCCTTGGATGATTTCCTCCATATAGATCAGTTTAACTATTTCTTGATATACATACGTACATACATATCTTGAAAATATACTTTAGGAAGGAGGATATATTTTCCATATATTTTGAAAAGTAGAGCACAGTGACAAATTTCTTCTGTTGTAAGTCCATGGTTAGCCTTTTTATTTTTCACTAATTTTTCTTAATCTATATTATTATTATTAGTCTTACTCTGATTAAAACATTATTTCTAAAATGGTCTAGTTTTGTGTGGGGGGTGGGGAGGGCAGGGATTAAACCCTGGGGTGGTTAACCACTGAGCAACATCCCAAGTCCTTTTTTTTTCTTGTTTTAACTTTTTATTGCGACAGGGTCTCACTAAGTTGCTCAGGGCCTCGCTAAGTTGCTGAGACTGGCTTTGAACTTGTGATTCTCTTGCCTCAGTCTCCCGAGCCGCTGGGATTACAGGCACACACCATCACACCCAGCAAGACAGACTGTTTAAAAAGCAGTTTTGTCAGGGAACCTTTCCTATTTCCCCAGACAGAAAAATCTCTCCTTCCTCTGACAAAGGCCTCTACTTAACGCTTGGTTTTGTTTTGTACTACACCTAGCTACCTGTGTGCCTCTCAATCCCAGCCTGCCCTAGTTTGTGGTGGCAGACTGGGTCTCACCCAGCCTTGTCACCGTGACTGCCCAGAGACTTAGCATTCTAACAGTATTCATGGAGCATTGGCTCAGTGCCAGCCTGTTCAGTTCTTACAACCCAGTGGGGTAGGAACTACTGTGACCTCCATTTCATAGAAGAGTAAAGGGAAGAGGCAGAGAGAGGTTATAAATTGCCCAAGACTGGCCCATTAGTAAATGGCAGAACTGGTCTATTATTGACAGTAATTTATTTATTTATTTATCTATTGGTGGCACTGCAGAACCCAGGGGTACTCTACATTAAGCCACATCTCCAGCTCTTTTAATTTTTGATTTGGCAACAGGGTCTCACTAAATTGCTGAAGCTGGTTTGAATTTGGGATCCTCTTGCCTCAGCCTCCCTCATCACTGGAATTACAGGTTTGAGCTATCACACCCAGTGACAGTAAATCTTTTAATCCATTTGATAAGTTTAAAGTTTTGTTTTGTTTCTTTAGGAGAAAATATGCCTCCAGGCCCTGAGTTTGTTAAACTTCATATGTAAATACTTGTTAAAATTAGGAAGAAAAAGTAATCTTATCTAGAAAGAAATATCTGTATGTAGCTTTTATCTTTGTTATTCAAAATAATATTTTGTGCACAGTTTAAAATTTTTTTATAAGGAAACAAAGCAGGTATGAAGTTAACTTAGTTGGATTCTCATCAGATTGTGAGCTAGAATGCTCAAGGGTCAATGGAAACCCCAGTGCTGCATTAAAGTTTTATTTTTATTTCAAAAAATTTTATACTCATGCTGACAACTTGAGATTCTCACCAATGACTGGATAAAAAGTTCCCATGGTTGAAGAAGGGATTGGGTAGTTAATAATGACTAGATGCTTTCAACCAATGATCAGGTTGGAGTCTGAAAATTCTGTCTCCGGGACCGGCCACAGAAGCCCATTCATACTGTGCCGGGAACACAGGGCTGAGTCAGCAGGTCTGGGTTTCTGCCCGTCCAGTGCTCATTTATGAGGAACTAGCCCCTGTGTTCTTTCAGGGAAATTACACAAAAGAACTTTAAAAATGAGTATAATTTTATTATTGTTGTTGTTCTCAACACAGCAATATCTCAATTCTATGTGCAATAGTGTTTCTGTGAGAAAACTTTCTGAGTTAAAACATGAGATTCTAGGGGTTGGGGGTGTTGCTCAGTGGTTAGAGCTCTTGCCTAACATGCACAAGGCACTGGGTTCAATCCCTAACACCACTACCACCAAAAAAAAAAAAAAAAGGTTTCTAAGAGCAGGCAGGTCTCTGTCTGCCACATCTCTACCCATCCTGTCTCTTAAAGGGATCTGAAAGACCTGGGGACCTGGGTTCCCACTGCTCATCTGTGGTCAGGGGGACTGAGGACTTGCCTGGTTTCAATCTTTATGCCTTGGAGCAGGAGGAGAGGCAAGGGTCAGCAGGTGAGGAAAGTAATGGCTCTTCTTCCTTCAGCTGCAAGTTTAGACTCTGGAGTGTCTCTTTCTGGGACCATGTCTTCTCCCTTGTCCTTCAGTCCCCGAAACAAATCAATAGCTCTGCATTGCCCACTTTGGAGTGTATTGTGGAAATCAAATAAAATGCTCCATAAACATCACACATGTTCAGTGTCACCTGTTCTGAGCCACCTCAGCATATGTGGGGTGGGCTTAGTGGCAAAGGGACTTTCCAATTACATGAAGTATTTAACTATTTAGCAACACTAGTAGTTTAGTAACATCATTTAGTGTACCTCCAATAGGATTTAAGTACTTTTATCTGCTTGCTTATTTATTCCTCTTAAAAATGCTAAGAAATAATCACATTACTTTTTCTTACTTTCCACATAAAAAAATCAAGTTTAAAAAGATGGAGTCATCTGGCCAAGGTCATCCATTTTACAAAAGGCAAGACTGTGAGTCAAAACAGAGGCCAAGACTTTGTGGTCAACCACAACATACAAGATTGTTCAGACAATAGATGCTTCACCTCCTTTCTCCAGTTCACAACTAAATTGGTTATTTCCTGGCTCCCAGCCCATTTTTAGAAATATGGTAGTTTATCAGTCATTCATACTTGATTATCATCATGTAGCAGCTGACTTTTTAGTGCTGTTAGGAGAGGTGGACTGACACAGTGATTCCTTCCTAAGCGAGTGCCCAAGAAATGGGATCCTCCTTTCTTAGGCACTTACGGTAAGAAGTTAGAAATGCAAAATTAATGTTAAAAGAAAATGGGAAAACTGGAAAGTACTTACTCATTGAAGCAACTGGTGATTTTAAAATGTATCCCTCAGTTGATTCTAGATCTCTTCCCTAAGTGGAGAGCTTTCCAGGCTGTAGATCAGAGTGGCCTAGAGTCTGGCAGACAGGGTAAATAAGTTCACCTCTGGGAGGTGCTACATCCGCAGACCAGAGTCTGGGGAGTGATGTCATTTCCGGTGGCATCTGGGGCAAATGACACAGGTCAGCATTTACTTTCTTGCTTTAGAAAGTGGATGAATAATGGCTTCAAGACTTTGATATATATGAAAATAAGAAGTGGTAAATAAATACCAAAAATCAAAAAACAAAACAAAACAAAAAACACTAAACCCCAGAATCTTCCAGAAATCTGGCTCTGAACTTGTTTTCACTTCACCTTTCTCAGTAATTGGAATGTAACTTATCTTGACTCTTTTTTTATTCTAACAGCTCAGTTCCTCAGCTCTTAGGATTCTTGCTGGTACTGTGCCTTCAAGTTGTGAGAAGGAAAAAGGAGGAAGTGGGAAAAGACTCCTGGGGAGATGGTATTTCTCTGTGTTCTAACTTATGCTTAGAACAGTGATCCTGCACCTTAGAGTGGCGCCTATAGTTTGCAAAAACGCTTTCAAATTCTTTCACTTGATTCTTTGCCCTTTTGTTGGAAGAATAACCCCAGCTATAGCTAGGGGAAAACACAGAAAATAAAGGACCTGGGCTAAGGCCCCAGGTAAACACAGCAAGCTGCACAGCGTCTCCCTCGCTTCCATTAAAAACCAGCAGGTAACTCAAGGGGGACAGTGTGCTTAGAAGGAAATGGTACTTTGATCGAACAGATAAGCACAGAGCTTTTGCTTTTTGTTTGGAATGGTAGTATTGGGGGAGAAACATTATCACCTCCTCTGTAAATACCAAGATGAAAGAAAAGGAGGAAATGAATGGGTGGGGGGAGAAAGAAAGAAAAAAGGAAGCAAGGCTTTAAGAAAGCTTTTCTCAAAATGGTGAGAGTTCTGTAGGTGTTTTAAACACTATAGAATAGAGAATTTTTCCATTACATTAACTCTCCCCTCTGTCTGCCACTCCTCACAATTGAACCCAAGCCTTATACATGCTAAGCTGTTGCTCTATTACTGAGTTGTACCCGCAACCTCCATAATATTAAATGTATATAAAATAACAAAAAACTAGACTAACAGATTCCAAAACATCCTGAATTACATGCCCTCCATGTTGTTTTTAATTTGTTTTTTGAATACTATGCTATTTAGATACGCTGACCTATAAAATGACGCAGTTGTCATTATTGTGTTTTCATCTTCTTATATATTGATCAAATTATTTTACATTTTTTCCATGAATTTTAATACAATCATTGCTGTGTCTCCAGGAAGGGCTGCAATCTAGAACCCAACCCATAGATAACTTGAGTATTTTTTTTTAAAATTCGTATTACATAACTTGAAAAATCTGCCATTATCTGATCCTAGCAATTCTGTGAGTGACAAATCTTTCCAGTGTTTGCGATTCCAGCTAGCCTGTGCATTGTGAGAATAAAATAACAAGCTATGGGAGGATGACAAATTCTTCTAATCATCAGAAGAGCTGTAATAATGCAAAGGATAATCAGGTTTATACTCTTCAAATTTAAAATGAAGTTGTTTAAGGTCAACCAAAAGATTTTCAATGGATTTTCTTGCTTCCAAGAATTTATCATAATAGCTGGCTACTTTTGAGCAGGTCTATAATCCCAGCGAATGCAAGGGTGAGGCAGGAGGATCACAAGTTCAAGGCCAGACTGGACAATTTAGTGAGATCCTGTCTTTTAAAAAAATAAAAAGGACTGGGAATGTAGCTCAGTGGTGAAGCACCCTTGGGTTCAATTCCCAGTACAAAATAAAATAAAACAAATAACAGACCATTACAATATGGTTTGGATTTGAAATGTACCCCAGTGGCTCATGTGTTAAATGCTTGATCTCCAAGGCAGCAGTTCAGAGGTGGGGCCTTATGAAGGTGATTGGATCATGGAGGCTCTGATTTCATTAGTGGATTAATCTATTGATGGAGTCATAATTTATTTTGCTATTGGGAAGTGGTGTATGTTTAGGAGGTGGGGCCTAGTTGGAGGAGTGCCCTGGAAGGGTCTATCTTATTCTCTCTTCCTCTTCTTGTTTTCTCTCTTCCTTTTTGCTTCCCAGCTGCCATGAAGTGAGCAGCTTTGCTCAACACATGCTCCCTGCCATGGTGTTCAGCCTCCCCACATGCCCAGAAGCAATGGAGCCAAATGACCATGGCCTGAAACCTCTGAAACCACGAGCCAAAAGTAAATCTTTCCTCCTTTAAGTTGATTTTCTCAGGTATTTTGTTACAGTAACAGAAAAATGACTGAACCCAATGTTAACTATTCCAGCTACTGTTGTGATTCTGGCTTTCCATTTCATTCTCCAAAGTTTGGGGAGTTGTCTGTTTTTCTTCACCACATTTGACTTTTTCCTAAAAGTTAAATGACAACTTATGAATGTTTTATTCCTTCAATGTGCTTTCTCTTGCAGACCTTTCATAAAGCCAGCTCTCATTGTTATCTTCACTCTGCAGAAGATGTAGCAGGCACTGAGAGAGCTTGCATGACATGTCACCCTGATGGGGCAGGCAGGCACTTGGAGCCAACTCTTCTAACCACAGTGTATGATCTTTGCTGCCTCCTCAGTGGGAGGCCAAACAGGTGTACTGTCATTATTGTCATTCTTAAATTATTTTGCTCATTTTTAGAAGGTAATTCATGCACATGGCCCAAAACTTCAAAGGGTATCAGAAATATGAGTAAGAAGGAAGTCATGCACCCTTTGGGTTCCCAAATCCTTGTTTCTCTTCTAGAAGAAATACTGCCTGCCACTTTCTTCTTGTCTCCCCTGAAAGGTTCTATTCAGATGTTCTGTATCTTTCTGAGATAGATTATTCTCTCTTTCCTCTTGAAGATCTAATAATCCCTTTTATTAAAGGCAGTTGTTGGGTAATATATGAGCTTCCCTTGAACGGATATTAAACTGAAGAAATGCTTTGGTAAATCGATCATCCAGATTGTTTCAAATATTCAGATATTTGAAATGATACAGAAACCCATTTCTCACAGCATCCTGCAGCAGGAGGCAGACAAAGCTGTCCCGGGAGGCAGCACCGTGACTGACCTGGGCCACGGTGAGACATGGTGACAATATGTCTGCTCACCGTACGGTTGGAACCAAAGCTGCGATGCTGTGAAGCAAGTGAGCTGTGAGGTCCTCTGACTCTGCAGCCAACAGACTTGGGTTTAAAACCTCTTCAGTCATCATGTCTGCATGACCTTGGCAGTCATTTAATTCCCCTGTGATTATTTTCTCATTTATAAAATGGTGATAACAATAACCACTACCTAGATAGAAGCAAAAATTGAGAAAACAAACCCAGAGTACTATGTAAAGGAGCTCCATATCATTAACCATGGCCCATCTAGTCATTCTCTTTTTTTCAGTCAAAAAATATTTACAATAGGCACTATTCTAGGTAGTAAGGATAAAACAGTGAATAAGACTGTTTTGTTTTGTGTACTCGGAATTGAATTCAGGGGCATTTTACCGTGGAGTTACCTCCTCAGTCCTTTTTATTTTGAGACCAGGTCCAAGTTGCTGAGACTGGCCTCCAATTTGTGATCCTCCTGCCTCAGCCTCCAGAGCTACAGGTGTGTGCCATCACACAGCAGAATAAAACATTAAAAAAAGTCCTTGACCTTATGTAATTTATATTTGAATTGGGGGAGGCAGACAATTAAAAAAATAGATAAAATAATTCCTTAGGTGAAAGACCAGAGGATAATGAGTGCTGGGTGAGGAGGTTGCAGGGACTGTGAGTTGGTATTTTATTTTTATTTAAATAAAAAATTTTGGCAGTACTTGGAATTAAATCCAGGGGCACTCTACCACTGAGCTATACCCCCAGCCATTTAAAAAATTTTTATTTTGAGACAGGGTCTCACGAAGTTGCTGAGGCTGGTCTCAAACTTGTGATCCTCTTGCCTCAGACTCCCGAGTTGCCATGAGTACAGTCAAGCACCACTGCTCGCAGCACAAGTTGGCATTTTAAATAGAGTGGTTTGGAAAAGGCTTGTGGAGAAGACAACATTCGCATCAAATTCTGAGGAAGGGGTTAGAGCAAACTGTGGTGAACCCTGGGGGAAGGACGTCCATGTGGAGAAGTCAGGAAGCAAGTCCGATTAGGCTGGAATGAAGAGTCAAGAAAGAAAGGGGGACAGACCATGGGCCATCTAAAAAGCATGGGCTTTTACTTTTGGGAGCCACTGTGAGGATTTTGAGCAGAAAAATGACACTTCTCACTAATTTTTTTTTGCGGGGGGAGTACTAGGGATTGAACTCAGGGACAATCCGCCACTGAGCCACATCCCAGCCCTATTTTATGTTTTATTTAGAGACAGGAGTCTCACTGAGTTGCTTAGCACCTCCCTGTTGCTGAGGCTGGCTTTGAACTTGAGATCCTCCTGCCTCAGCCTCCCAAGCCACTAGGATTACGGGCGTGCGCCAGCTACTTCTCACTAGTGACCACTTAACATGGTCATTCTTGCTGCTCCATCGAGAAGATTGTATGAGGCAGAAGCTGCAACAGAGAGGACCAAGTAGGAGGCTACTGAATAATGGGGGAGTTGTGGCGTGGATCAGAGTGGCATTGGTCAAGGGATGGAAAGTGGTCTGATTCTGGATATAGTGTCAAAATAGAGGCAATAGAATTTGCCAGAGGGGAGAGGTGCAATGTGAGAAGAGGTGATGAGGATGGATTTTGACCTGAGCAATAGGAAGTGCAATGTTGCCATTTACTGCAATGAAGAAAATAGGAAGAAACAGGTGTCAAGGGTGAAAGTCAAGTGTTTTCGTTTGGAGCTTGCAAAGATCGAGATTCCTTTTACATAGCTCAAACCCAGAGGTTGAATGGGCATTTGAATATACAAGTTTGGAATTTGGAGAGGTCTCAGCAGGAATTTCAATTTGGTTTGGATCCTAATAGAGAAGGTGAAACTAGAGGAGGATATTTGAGTTGTGATATTTGAGCCCTGGTACCGTCCAGTTAGAGGAAGGCAGGGAGATGAGGGTGAGCCTGTGAATGATTCTGAGAAGACATGGTGAACAAATCAGGAAAACCAAAAGTCTGTAGGGTTTTGGAAGTGAAGAAGAGAAAGGTGTCTCTAGAAAAGATTCAAAAGAAGGTTGTTTGTGTTAGAGACAGATGATACGTCAAGTGGGAAGTTGAACCACTGGTGATATCATCCTGTTGGACATTGGTGAACTTGATGGAGGGGTGTGGACAGGGCTAATTGGAATGGCTCAAGAGAGAATGGGAATAGAATTGGAGATGGTACCTCACTCAAGGAGTTTTGCTACAAACAGAGAAGTAGAAAATGGCACGTCTGCTGGAGGGGAAAGTGGAGTTAAGAAAGTTTTATCTGCTTTTAAGATGGAAATGATAATAGCATGCTTGTGTGCTTACAGGAACAATCCAGGAGACAGGGAAAAGCGGATGATGTGAGGAGAACAGGGCAGGACTGCTGGAGCAATGTTGGTGGAAAAAGGAAAAAAAAAAAAAAAAAGGAGGTGACCTAGTGCCTGCTGAAGGCATTCCCCCTGGACACGCACACATCAGGGTCATCAGCTGAGAGTGAAGGTGGGGAAGGTGGTATTAGAAGGCGGAGGAGGAAGAGAAGGCACGGAATACTCATCTAGGACACCAGAGAGGCTGTAACTCTGAGCAGCATGAAGGGTGGTAGCTATGTTGCTTGGTTTCCTCTCATCTGTCCCAGCTACATGGGTACAGGCACAGAGTAGGCAAAAAAATATCTAATCAAGCTTGGGGTTTTGCTTTTTATTTTTATTTAAAATTATGATTTATTTAAAATCAAAACTACAAAAATGAAAAATTAGGCAGTGAAAAATATTCTGAGTTAAGTATAAGGGCAAAAATGATATTCCCTTAATGTCAACAACCTTTTAATAGTTCCAGTCACAGATTAACTTAAATTTAACTTTGTGAAATCCACAATTATTTCATCCACATTTTCTATTTTAAGGAACATGGTTATTTTTCTTATCTTCTTGGAATGGAATGCTATATGCAGGCCAGAAATCAGCCCATTAAATATTTACTTATAGATGCACTTATTTCAGCCAGTTGGTGTATTTTGTATTCAGATCCATGCCTGGCTACCTTAAAAACATGACCAAATTTGGCAAATCACAAAACAATGTTTCTTAATTTTTTTGTATGACTTTAGCTGTCTACATGCTTTTGATAGCTTCTCTTCAAAGCATTTGCATTTAGCACTTTCAAGGACATAAAAATAATGAATAAATTTATTTCTATTTGTGTGGTTGCTGAGCTGTAGGGTCATTGGGATTTGGGAGGTTATGGATTGAGAAGAGCCAAATTAGAGGTTTCACTATTCAGGATGGATGAAATGAGAAGTGAATTTATTTTTATTTTAAAAAATTATTATTATTACCATTATTTTTTGTGGTGCTGAGGATCTAACTCAGGGCCTCATGCGTGCTAGGCAAATACTCCACCACTGAGCCATATCCCCAACCCTGAGAAGTAAATTTATAAAAGATTCTATTCTATCAGGATTTCTTCAACCTTTCTACAAACTTTCTTAGATGTGTTATGTTTTATGCAAGTTCTTCATTCTGCTCCAGCGTAGCTTAGTCGTTCAGAGCATGCCTTTGCAAGCTAAAAAGTTGGGTTCAGAGTCCCAAGTCCTTAACCTGTGAACTGCGTGACTGTGGGAATGATGCTCAACCCCTCTGTCCTTTTCCGGTTTCAAAGACGAAACATGCAAAGTGCTAAGTAGAGTGCTGGGCACTTAGTAAATGCTCAGTTTATTTTAGGCATTAGTAGATGCAGGCAGGGATCTAGTTCAACAAAACTAACTCATTTTGGTCACAGCCACTCTTTTGTCTATTAGGTGACCCTGGCACACATCCCAAGCCCTATAGACAAACAAAGTTGTTAGGGTGGTCAACTGAGCGTGGTGTCCAGGTCACTGACACTTCAGACTGTTTCTTTGTTTTTGGCCTCAGGGATTGAACCCAGAGGCACTTACCACTGAGCAACATCCCCAGCCTTTTTTTGTATTTTATTTAGAGACAGGATTTCACTAAGTTGCTTAGCGCCTTGCTGAGGCTGTCTTTGAACTCTTGATCCTCCTGCTTCAGCTTCCCAACCTGCTGTGTCCCACTCCAAATTGTTTCTTAACTGATGTTTTGAGAGAAGACAGGTTTATTCAGTTGGCTATCGCCCACCTTTGTCTCACTCAGAAACCCCTTCCTCCCACCTTGGGATCCACATGTGTTGCTGCTGCCCAAGACACTCTCTTGTCTTTAAGACTCTGATAAGTTGCACTTTGTGCAGTCTGGATCTGTCTGCCTCTGTTTCTGGCCTCACAGCTCCTTCTGCCTTTGGCAGCTGGTATGCATACCCTAGGACTGGAATGTTCTGAAATAGTATACGTACATCCATGCTTTAGTACCACACAGTCAGCTGAGCTTGGACCAAGGACTGGGCTTCCTGGACCCTGCTCCCATAGTCCCACAGCCACAGTTCATGACTTTGTTTTATTTTTTAAAGATTATAAACCTTTAACCACATGTGGTAGCATACACCTGTAATCCCAGCAGCTCAGGAGGCTGAGGCAGGAGGATCTCAAGTTCAAAGCCAACCTCAGCAAATTAGTAAGGCCCTAAACAATTTAGCGAGATACTGTCTCAATATAAAATTTAACAAGGGCTGGGAATGTGGCTCAGTTAAGTACCCCTGGTTTCAATCCCTGGTACAAAAAAAAAAAGAAGTTGCAAACCTCTTTCACCATGTCCAATTTAATACCAAAGGAGACTTACATTAGGTAGCATTATTCCTCATCTCTAAATAATATTATATTGTTTTAGAAGACTAAACCACTAGCTTAGTCCTCTGATTCCAGTTCTCTCTCCTTCCTTTCTCTTCTCTCTTTTACCAGCTTAACCATTTGTTTAAAATGTGCAGTTCAGTATTAGGTCTATATTCATACTTGTCAAACAGATCTCCAGAACTTTTTCATCTTGCAAATCTGAAACTCTGTACCACTGAACAGTCCACTGCCCCCTGCCCCACCCCCCAGCCCCTGGTAACTTCCTGTTCTGTTGTCCATTTCCCTTATGTTCACCTGGTTACCACATCTTCAGAGCACAGCTTTGTCAAACCCTAGGTTGGTAACTCTCAGATCCCCTGTGTGTTATGTTCCAGTCAGATGACTTAGCTATTTATGAGTTATAACACATTTTCCTTTTTTCCATCCATGCTGGCATAGACCATGCACACAAAGAAGTTTCACCCCTAGAGCCAAAAAATACCAGGAGGACCTGATAGCAGAAGCTGGCAGAGAATCTTCCTTTATGGTTTACACTCAAGATCTGCACTTCAAAAATTTCTCTTAAAAATACCTTTGATCTTTATTTTCATCTTGTCATACCTTACGGCTCTATCAACAACATTGTCAACCTAAGAAATCTGGATATTCAAAAACTTGGTGCTTTTAAGTGGCATTATGAACTCTAACAGTGGCGATGTTCTCTTTGCTGAAATTAAAATGCTAACCCTTCATTTACTTGAGTGGTGGCATTACAGTTGCAGTAATTTTTCTAATTTTCAAAATTATCTGAAACTTGGTCAGACTACCTTCCTTCCTTCCTTCCTTCCTTCCTTTCTTTCTTTCTCTCTCTCTCTCTCTCTCTCTCTCTCTCTTTCTTTCTTTCTTTCTTTTTTCTTTCTCTTTCTACCACAAATTGAACCCAGTGGCACTTAACAACTGAGCCATAACCCTAGCCCCTTTTTAAATTTTCCGTTTTGAGACAGGGTCTTTCTAAGATGAGGCTGGCTTTGAACTCGTGATCCTCCTGCCTACTGAACTGCTGGACTATAGCATGTGCCACCATATCCAGCGACATACTACATTTATAAAGCAAATGTTCACACACTTTAAAATGCTATCAACAGCTTAATTCTTGAATGTGAAGTTGTTTTGTCTAGTAGGGTAGAAATAGCTTAATATTTTTGGTATGTGCTGTTCTTCCTTTCTTTCTTCATTAGATAAGTATATTCACTGATATCTCTCTCAGCCACGCACAGTGCTTGACATCCAGTGTTCTAAAAATGCAATAATTACCAAGAGCAAAGAAATCTCTCTCCTCTCTCTCCCCCCCCTCTCTCTCTCTCTCTCTCTCTCTCTCTCTCTCTCTCTCTCACTTCTTCTTCTGCTGGTACTGGAGATTGAACCCAGGGGTGCTTTACCATTGAGCTACAACCCAGCCCTTTTCATTTTGAGACAGGGTCTCACTAAGTTGCTGAAGCTGGCCTCATACTTGTGATCCTCTTACTTCAGCCTCCCAAATTGCTGGGGTTACAGGTGTGCACTGCACCTGGCAAGGATGTCTCTTTGCTGCTGGTCGAATAAGCTCTGTGACTATGCAGAGATACAATCTAAAATAATTCCTAAGTGAATTATTTTATTTCTCAAGTCTGTTCTTTCTCTCAATAAGTGAAATCAACATCCCCTTGATTGTTCCAGACAGAAACCTGAAGATCCTCTGTGACTCCTTCTTCCACTTTGTCCACCACAATAGAATAGATTATACCTCGAAAACTGCCCTCATCAGTCCACTTCTCTCCCCTCCACAGCTTCTACCAAGAGTCCAGTTCAAATCTGGACTCTTACTGTGGCTTCCTAATTTTTCCAGCCAGTTCTTCTCTTCCTCTGGGTCTGTTCTCTAATCTGTGGTCTTTGCTCTTTCTAAGAGGCAGACCTTAGGATTTCACTTCCCTCCATAGGCCCAATCTTGCCTCCTTGATCATGCTGAAATGTTTCTGAAGATACCAGCCTTTCTGCCTTAGGCACATTAGCCAAATCCAGAAGAGAAACCTGAAGATCCTGTTGACAAGGCATCCCCAACCCCTTAGATAACAACAGTAATGACCAACACTTACTGAGTAGACTATTCTGAGCACTTTAGGTATAGTAACTCTTTTTACAAAATCAACAGTAATAAATATTGCTGCCATTTATCGAGAGCTTCCTGTATATCCCAGTGTGATATATCCATTAGTTACCTTTAGAGCACCTGCAGGGTAGGCATTACTGTCTCCACCAGGATAATGAGAGGAGGGAAAGGACTGGGTTTGCCTCAGGTCAGTCGAACGGTAAGAAGCAAGGTGTGAATCAACCGGGCCTCTGCCTGATCTGCTCTCTCTGCTCACTGCCAGCATGGGACGCCTCACTGCGCCCCAGACGGCACAGATGCCACACCTGCAGTGGTGATGTATGTGCAAATTAACTGCAGCCACGTCAAGCAGGCTGCTTTGACTTATTACTTGGAGGGGAACACAGGCTGACAGTGGGTCAACAGTGTGTGGCTGCTTTGATTTCAGGTATGTGACTAGGGACCGCAGGTTCAGGAGTCCTACAACTTATAGACTCAGAGGGTCAGGACCTTGGAAAGATTTCTTATACTTCCTTTATTTATGGTGACTGCTTACACTGCTCAGCGGGGAAGAAAACCCAACAAATTGTGGGGGTTCAGGGGACTGCGTTAGCCCGTAATGTCTGAAGGAGAAACTCATTCACAGAGCTTGATTAACCACAGACGGATGTTTTAGGAGGAAGTAGGCTAAGAAAAATCTGCAACCCTAGCCTATCATAAGCTTAGTTTGTGCAAGAAAACCAGAGAAGGAGTTTATAATTTCTTTAAATGGAAAAGGCCCCCAAATGTTTTGTCTGAATAAGTCCTTAGTGTATGTCATAGAACGGATGCAATTTCTTTAGGCTGCAGATGAATACTTACATGTTTGTGCAAAGAAGCTTTCCTTGTTGTCCTGTCTCTTCATCATTGGGTCCAGAGGAGATGGGAAAAGGAAGGAAGGGAGGTCAGTGGGCATGGCACACTGTCACCCATGCTAAGAAGAGAAAAAGGTTGTTGTGAGCTCTGCTTGGTCACGTGCTGGTTGGCTGAGTCATCCTGGTCCTATCAAGAGAGAGACAGCACTTCCGTCAGCAGGCTGGACAGCTGGAGGACATGGCCCTTTGGCCTCAGCCTGCTCTGAAGGGGTAGCCGGGGCTTCCTCTTTTAGGAAGCTAATTAGATACAATTTTGGCTCTTCTCAGCGTTACCAGATAAGTCCAGCTGCCAGCTCCCCACTTTTCTAGCAATCTAACAGTCTGCTCAAACCAACCTCTGATATTATTTCAGTGTTAGGTAGTAGCTAGCAAAGGGTGGTACAAAGCAAAGGGTGGTAGTTAATTTGTGAAAAATAAACAGAGGCAAAGGAGCTAATGGGAAAACATGTCAAGAGAAAAGGACTTGGTACTAACTCTTGACAGGGTCTATTGAGGTTAATGTGAAGCTAGGAATTATGGCCAGAGGTGCCTCCATTTGTCTGGGAAGGAAGATTTCTTCAGTAGAGCAGGTGCACTAAGGTAGTTTCTAACCAGTTATTGACCCCGGCGCCCGCATTAACATGGGATTGACTTGTAGATGAAGCCCCCCTAAATAGGATGGCCACCATGACAGCTCCTGAGAGGACCAACTAAGGTCAAAACTCCACCATCCAACATGAAGGAAGAGTTGAACACCTGACTGACAGAGTAAAGAAGGTGATCCCCAGTTCTCCTGGGAAACACAAAACAGTAATACATTTGGAGACAGCATTGTCTTCTTGGTCGATCTCTGCTCAGAGATGGCCCACTTTCTTGAGAGTGCTCTCTGCTTAAGCCTCACTTTGCTTTTATTTTAATTTCACCTCACTTTCTCTTTACTTTCACTTACACAAAGTTCTCTTGCATTTTGGTGTCTGACTTTAAATTTTCTTTCATTGGAACACAAGAACCGAGGTTTGGAGTTTTAGCTCTCATCTTTCCTGTGACACGAGCAAATTATTTTCCATATTTGGGGACAATGACCTAAACTAATTTAGCTCTTCATCTATCACTTTCAAACCAAAGTCTCTTTATTTTCAGGTGCTTTGACTACGGGACTCCAACTAGATCCTGTAGAGGACACTGTGGTAACTCCCTGTGCACCTCTCCTAATACAATTCTGGAATTTTCTGATCATTTGCTAGCAACTCCTTTAAAGTCCCTTCCATCCTGGGCAGTGAGACATTTGCTTCTGATGCCTAGCAAAGTTGATTCCAGTTTCAATTGAATGAGAGCTTGTCAAAGTCCCTTGTTATACAAAGTCAAACCACTTAGGAGGAGGACAGACACGGGGCCAAGCCATCTAATCACCATTTGCATATTTTGGGGGTGTTGGGGCTTTAGGAAACAGTGGAACTAGAGTAGTACCCTGACTACACTCAGACTGTTTCCTCGCTTTCTTTTCTAACATATGAGGTTTGTCCTTAAAATACCTGGGACTTTTTAATTGATTAATTCATGTAACAGAGGCTGGAGAAACTGGAAGAAACTCCTGCTTGTCCCCAGCAGGTTGAGGGAATTGCCAAGGAGGGAGAGGCAGAGCAAATCCACCAGGCCCCAAGCCAGCTATAGACCATGTTACGTTCACACTCACCGAGTGCTGCCATGGTCCTTCTTGCTTTTTCCTCCCACCTTCCCTTCCTCCCCTTACCCTCCCTTCATTCCTTTCCTCCTTTTCATAACACCAAAAGAAAAGCTATTGACTAAATTAGCTTATGGTTATAGTATCTATATATAACTTCAATTACAAGGAAAATCAAGTGGTTAGGGAATTAAGCCACAATGTTCAGACTCTTTTATGGGAAGAATCACTGCATGTATAGCATTTATTGCTAAATTAGATAGAAATGTTATGGTCCATCTGCAGAAATCAGGTTATTTGCATTTGCAGAAAATGAGGGAGGCACATTTGGAGGAGCAATTAAGAGCCACCTAGACCCTCTTCTGTATGCCTGACTGCCTTCTGTGCTCGGTAGGCAGTAGCAGATTAGGAAAACTAAGACTAGGAATAAATCCAGAGCATAATGCACACCCTAAGAACACCAAACCAGGAGTTTCAAATGTCAGTAATGGTTATGGGACCAGATACGAGATGTTGACAGCTAATTTAGTCAATAGCTGTATCTGTTCTTGGGATCTATATTCATTTTGCATATTAAACATGGAAGATTAATCCTCACTTCTTCCAAGAATTGTACGTTTTTTTCCTTGAAATTCTTAATGGTCTCATTATATCTCTTCTTTGGCCACTTGGGAAAATAAAAATGCTTCTCCACTTTTAAGGAAAAAACAGAAGTGAGAGTATGGTGGTGGTAAGTGAAAATTAATAGCCTCAGTGTTGGAGACAATAGAGGATGGTAAGGATTGCGGAAAACTGGAGAATGCATGTGCCAATTAAGTGGACAGTAGCCATTCTGTTCTAGCAGATTACTTCTTGAGGAAATATTGATACTGGGCGAAAAACCTAAATAAACCCTTTAGTTTCACTAGCTCTTAGAATTCACTAATTTTAGAGACCACACAACTGTGCAATGTGTTACTAATCTCTCATTGACCTCACTGTAGACAATACCGCTGGCGTGTGGGTTATGATGGTAATGGTTGCCTAAGTACTAACTTAGGAACTTCAGGAACTTAAAGACCACTTTTGCTGAAAACACTGACTCTTCATTTGGACCTGCCAGATGTCTGGTAGGTGACCAGGTTGGCATCTCTGCCTTCATATTGCCTCTGTCTCTTATGATGTCTAAACCTTTGGGTCAGATTCTACTCAGCTCTGCCTGTAGACATAGGGGACATTTGAGAAATGTTTTGTTCAAAACTATAATCTAGAGTTAATTTGTTTTAGACTTGTCTAGTCTCTCTCTCCTCTCTCTTGGGCTAAAGACACCTACCAAGAACCAGGTATAGAAATGCAAAACCATGAAAGGAGTGAAAAGAGGTGGCAACCTGAGTTCTGGAATATCTCCATCTATTCCCATGAATATTCCTCCTCTTTATCAGCCTCTCCCTCTCCCTCCTCCTCTCCCTCCTTCCTGTCTGTGGGATGAGCTTTTGAACCTAGGTTTGGTAAAAATATATCTTCAATATTGCCACATATTCCAATTTTTCAGAAGACAAAGCTGTATACGTAGATTTTATGAGCTAGATTCTGATTTTAAAACATCAGCTCAAAACACACACACACACACAAACAAACAAAAAAATAAGCACCACATAGGTAAAATCAAACAACTTTGCAGTTTTGCAGTTATTGGGCTGTACTTCTAACTAGACAGTAAAGGTGTCAAATTTGGGCAAATATTTGGGAATCAGGGACTGCATAGCCTCAGATCAAAGCCGGGCAGTGGGGAGAAGACAGGTAGGTAGTGAGATGCAGAGGCTATGAAAGGGGTAGAAGTGGAGAATTCTGAACCCATCTTTGCCTCAGGAACAGGTTTTCTTCTAGCTGGAGCAAACACAAGCAATGGTTTCCCAGGCAACGTCTGGTCTGGCACAGTCTGGAAGCTCACATGTTTCTGAAATGCTGCATCATTTCTTGATGGGCAGGTTTTGGCCCAATTCCCCAGAGATTTGCCAATCTAGGAATGGAAGTGGAGATGGTCTTAACTCTCTCTTGCAGTGAATTTCAACCTTTTTACTAAGTGCAAAGAATCCTTAATGAATTCTCAATGTCTTTATGTTTGTAACATCTTGGAATCAGGTTCTCAAAACCTGAATCCCTCATAAGTATTTTTTAGGTGTTGTTTATATTTTATTTGTGGTGCTTATGGTGGATGAATATAGATAATTGGATACTTGTAACACCAATATATTGATACTATAATTGATCTGAGTGGCTTAGTATTTCTTCACAATTGGACAGATTTTAGTGACTGCTTTGAGATAGATTGCTATGTTGCTCAGGTTTATATATATTACTCCTCAAAGATGAATTTAAAGATATTTGCTTCCTGCTACTAAGGTGTCTGAGGAGGGAGGATCACTTGAGCCCAAGAATTCATGGCCAGCCTGGGCAATATAGCAAGCCCTTATCTCAAAACAACAATGAAAAGAACTCCAAAACAAACAATTAAAACTCCCACCATATTGGCTTCCTTTGTTAAAGAATAAAAATATTAATAAAATAGTGTTAGGGCAGTTTCAACGACCATACCATCTATAACTTTAAAAAAACCTTTAGGTTTCCAAGTTGAAAGACCAATCGTCCTGGTCATAACCCCATCTTGCCTGCCAGGTGACCCTGGCATACATCCCAAACCCTACAGGGCAAACAAAGTCATTAATGTGGTCAGTTGGGCATGTGGTACCTGTCACTGAGGACACACAGTTTCTTTGTTTTTATTTTTTCTTAGTACTGGGAACTGAAGCCAGGGTCATTTTACCACTGAGTTACACCCCCAGCCCCTTTTGTTTTTTAATTTTGAGACAGGGTCTCATGTAGTTGTTTAGGGCCTCGTTAAATTGCTGAGGCTGACTTTGAATTTGTGATCCTCTGTCTCAGCCTCCAAAGTCACTGGGATTACAGGTGTGCACCACCACGCCCAGCACAGACTGTTTCTTCAGTGATGTTTGACATGTTAATGGTCTTTGAGGAAGGCCAGGTACATTCTGGTTGGCTATGGCCCACCTCTGTCTAGCTTGGTATAGAAACCCCTTCCTTCTTCTGCTTTGGGAGCAGGTCTTGTTATCACCCAAGACATGTTCTGTCTGAAAATCCTAATCATGGAACTTTGTGCAGTCTTGGATATCTGCCTGCTTCTTGTCTCTTAGCCCCTTCTACATCTGGTGACGGGTTCTCAAACACTAGGACCAGGTTTTTCCAAAACACCTTCCATACAACTTCAAACAAGTCAGTGTTTTTTAGAACACTGGAGAAGTAGAACTTAAGTCAACCATTGCACCTTTCAATCCATATCACACATGACCTTTTTCGTTCAACTCTCTTGTACTGTTTCTACTTACTTTCCAATGAGCTGAACTGAGATGGATCAGGTTATTGGTCCGGCTCAGCAGTGGAAGGCTGTAGGCACATTATATCCCAACAGCAGTCAGGCATTTGGCAAAGCCTGTTGCTACAGCCTTAGCATTCTAGATAAGACGAAAACATTCATGTGGGCTAGATAAGAGCACATGTCAGTGTGCTCATAGTCATCTGTATTCAACATATCATTCAACATTTACTCAGCAAATATTTATTGGGCATTTATAGACTAGTACAGCTCGTCGTTCCTCTATGATTAGAGGAACAAAAAAAAAATTTTTTTTTTGGTAGAAGGCATTGGCAAGTAAATAGAAGCTTTGACACACACACACACACACACACACACACACACACACACACATAATTTTTAAAAAGGTAACTGTAATCTTGAATGGAGAATAGATCATATATTCACCGAAAGTGAGTATTGAAATAATTTTGAAATGTCATAGGTGAAACATGGTGTTTCATTATATAAGATGATATACCTAAACATTAATTAATATTCTATTTTAATATTTTAGGTTTAGGTTTTAGGTTTACAGAGAAACTGAGCAGAAAGTATTGAGTTCTAACATACCTGCATTTTGTCATGTGACAAAATACCTGAGAAAATCAACTTAAAGGAGGAAAAATTTATTTTGGCTCATGGTTTCAGAGTTTCAATCTGTAATCACTTGACTTCCACATTGTGGGCTTGTAGTGAGGCTGAACATCACGACAGGGAGAGTGTGATGGAGAAAAGTCGCTCACCTCATGACAGTCAGAGAGAGAGAGAAAGAGAGAGAGAGGGAGAAACAAGGGGGCTGGGGACAAGACATACCCTTCTAGGGCACATCCCCTTCTCCAATAGACCTCACCTCCTAAATTTCCACCACCTCCCAACAATCCATTTGACCGTGAAACCATTAATGAACAAATACATTGACAAGATCATAAACTTATCATCATCCCATCACTTCCTAAAAGCCCCACCTCTGACCATTGCTGCATTTAGGACCAGACCTTCAACATGCCAGGCTTTGGGGGACATTCCAGACCCAAACTACAAGAATACCCTTTCCCCTACTTACCCCTCACATTCCTCTCTTATTAACATTTTGTACTACTGTGCTCTTTTCCTCTAATTGATGAACCAGTATTGATATGTTAACCACAGTCCATAGTTTAGAACAGTGTTCGCTCTTGGAGATGTCAAATTCTACAGATTTTGACAAATGCATAGTATCATGTGGCCACCATTACAGATTTCATCCAGAACAGTCTCACTCCCTGTGTTCTGCCTGCTCATCCCACCCTTCCTCCCCGAGAAACCCTGGCTACCATTGTTCTTCTCACTGTAGTTTGTCTTTTCTGGATTGTCAGGAAGTTGGAGTCATACAGTACACGGGCAGACCACAACTTAAGATAGTTTCACTTAACAGTTTCTCAACTTTGTCATGGTCTAGAGTTGGTACCCACTCAGTAGAAAACATACTTCAAATTTTGAGTTTTAATTTTTTCCAGGGCTAGCGTGATATGTGGTACATTCCTCCCTTGTGATGTTGCACAGCAGCAATGAGCCACAACTTCTGGTCAGCCACGTGATTAGGAGGGTAAATGACCCATATCTATTGTGTAGTGTTTGCTCAGCTATGATGTTCAGTGGGAGAAGGTGTACTAAATGCATTCTTTAAAAAAATTTTTTTTAATTACTTATACATGACAGTAGAATGCACTTTGATACATCATATAAAATGGAGTATAATTTCTCATTCTTCCGGTAATACATGGTGTAGATTAAATTTTTGACTTATACCATTTTCAACTTATGTGAGTTCATTGGGACATAACCCCATTGATAGTCTAAAGAGCATTATCTTTTTAGATGGACTTTTTTCACCTAGCAATAAGCATGACAGATTAATCTGTCTTTTGCTTGATAGTCCATTTCATTTTATCATTAAATAATATTCCATTGCATGGGTACCACGACTTGTTTATTCATTCACCAATTGAAGGACATCTAGGTTGCTGCCAAGATTTAAAAACTATGATACAGCTGCTAAAAATATTTAAATGGAGGATTTTGTGTGGCTAAAAGTTTTCACCTCATCTGGGTAAATATCAAGGAATATGATAGCTGAATTGTATAGTACAGTAAGGCTATGTTTAGCTTTGTGAGAAGCTACCCATCTGTCTTCTGAAGGGGATGCACCGTTTTGCCTTCCTACCAGCAATGAATGAGAATTCCTGTTACTCCACATCCTCACCAGCATTTGATATTGTCATTGTTTTGGATTTTAACCATCCTAATAGGGGGGTAATAGTATCTCATTGCTTTGGTTTACAGTTCCCTAATGACATATGAGGTTGAGCATCTTTTCATGTCTATCTTCTTTAGTGAGGTATCTAGGTCTTCCGACTTTTTAAAAATTAGATTGTTTACTTTCTTATTGTTGAGTGTGAAGGCATCTTTATATATTTTGGAAACAAGTTATTAATTAATATGTATTTTGCAAATATTTTCTCCCAGTCCATGGCTTGCTTTTTATTCTTTTAACAGTGTATTTTGCTGTGGCCTGTAACCTCAGAAGCTCGGGAGGCTGAGGCAGGAGGATCACAAGTTCAAGGCCAGCCTCAGCAATTTAGGGAGGCCCTGAGCAACTTAGCAAGACCCTGAGCAACTTAGCAAGACCCTGTTCCAAAATAAAGAAAAATAAAAAGGACCCAGGATGCAGTTCAGCGTTTAAGCACTCCTGGGTTCCATGTCCAGTATCAAAAATAAACAAACACCCCCAAAGTAGTTTCTTTGGCAGAGTAGAAGTTTTTTGTTGTTGTTGTTGTTGTTTATTTTATTCTTTTTTGTTTGTTTGTTTGTTTTCTGTGGTACTGGGGATTGAACCCAGGATTTTGTACTTGTGAGGTAAGTACTCTACCAACTTAGCTATGTCCCCAGCCCAGAAGTTTTCAATATTAATAAAGTCCCATTTATCATTTTTTCTCTCATGGATTGTGCTTTTAGTGTTGAACTAAAATTTACCACCAAGTAGCTCATCACCTAGATTGTCTCTTATGTTATCTTTTAAGAAGTTTTGTTAATTTTGTATCTTATACTTAGGTCCATGACACATTTTGAGTCAATTTTTGTGAAAGGTATAAAGTCTGTGATAATTTAACTTTTTTTTCATTCCTTCCTCCCTTCCTTCCTTCTTCCCTCCTTCCCTCCCTCTCTATCTCTGTCTCTCTTTCTTTCTTTCTTTTTTCTTCTTTATATCTCATGTGAATGTCCATTTGTTAAAAAATAAACAAACTATCCTTTTCCATTGAATTGCACTGCTCCTTTGTGGAAGATCAGTTGACTACATTTTTATAGGTCTATTTCTGGACTCTATTATGTTCCTTTGCTCTATTTGTCTATTCTCTCACCAAATGTGCTATCTTGATCATTACAGCTTAATGGTTGAGTCTTGAGGTTGCACAGTGTCTGTATTCCACCTCTGTTCTTCAATACTACGTTGGCTGCTCTGTGACTTTTGCCTTTCCTTATAAACTTTAGAATAAATTTGCTGATATTCACAAAATAACTTGCTAGAATTTGGATTTGTATTGCAACAGACCTATAGATCAAGTTAGAAAGAACTTTGAGTCTGACAAATTTGAGTTTTTTGACCATGATCATGGGGCAGCTTTTCCTATATTTAGTTTTTTGATTTCTTGCCTCAGTTTTATAGTTTTCCTCATAAAGACCTTATACATATTTTGTTAGATATATGCCTATGTATTTTTTCTTTGGTGCAAACATAAATCGTGTATTTTTAATTTCAAATTCCAATTGTTCATTGCTGGTATGTAGGAAAGCAATTACTTTTGTACACTAACTTTGTATTCTGCAGTCTTGCTGTAATCACTTATTAGTTTAGGGGTTTAGATTTTGATTCTTTGTTATTTTCTATATAGACAGGCATGTCATCTCTGAACAAAGTTTTATTTCTCTCTTCTCAATCTGTGTATCTTTTCTTTCTCCCCATACCTTTTTCTCTTTTCTCCTTTTCTTTCTTCCTTTTTTTTCCCCTTTGGTATTCATGCATTAGGAGTAACAGGGACTATCCTTGCCTGCTCCTCATCTCCAGGAGACGCACCTAGTTTCTTACCATTAGGCATGATGTTAGGTGCAGTTATTTTGTAGGTATTCTTAAGTTAAGGAAGTTCCCTGCTATTTGTAGTTTGAATTTAAAAAAAAAAATGAACTAGTGTTGAATTGCATCAAATGCTTTTCTTCATCTATTGGTATGACTATATGATATTTTTCTTCTTTAGCCTATGGATATAAAGAATATATTAATTGAATTTTGAATCAGTTGAACAAGCCCTGTGTGCCTGGAATTAAACCCACTTGGCCATGATGCATAATTCTTTTATATATTGTTTTAATCTATTTGTTTAATATTTTTGGGGGATTTTTGATCTGTGATTATTAGGTCCAAGACTTAACATCTGTGCAGCCATCTTAAATCCTTACAAGCCATCTTATAAGTTTTGCTTTCCCACCCTTGAGGGACACTTACAGAGAAAACAAAAGTTAAAATATAACTTCCCTTCCCGCCACCTGTTAACCAACCTAACTGAAATATCTCCTTATTTGTCCCATTAGCCTACCACAATCCTTCCAATGGCCCACCACAAGCTTCTATGCAAGCAGCTCATAGACCTTACGCAAGCAGTCCAAACCTGCCCTATAAAATACCCTGAAGTTAAGCCCTGCCTGCCTCTCGCGCTTTTCTCTGAGTGATGATGGCCTTTGTCAGATCCCAGCTGACAAATAAAACTTTCTATGTGTGGATCTCCTCACCTGGTTTTTGTGTCGCTCATCTGTGTCTCATTTCCCTTTCAGTGATCATAAGAGATATTTGTGTAAAGTGGGGCATGGTGATGCACGCCTATAATCTAGCCACTCGGGAGGCAGAGACAGGAAAATCACAGGTTCAATGCCAGCCTCAGCAACAGAGCAAGGGCCTATCTCAAAACAAAAAATAAAAAGGGCTAGGGATGTGGCTCAGTGTTCAAATGCCTTGGGTTCAATCCCTGGTACCAGGAACAAACAAACAAAACAAACAAAACCCCCAAAACCAAACAACAACAAAAAACAAAACTGAATTGAAAAAAAAAATATTTCTGCGTAGTTTACTTTTCTTTTAATGTCTTTGTGTGGCTTTGGTATTAGAATAACATTGACTTCATAGACCGAGATAGGAAGTATTTTCTCAGTCTCTGTTTTCTAGATGAGACCGTAGAGAACTGGTGTAATTTTTTCCTTGAATATTCAGTAGAATTCACCAGTGAGCACTTTTGGGTTTGGTACTTTGTTTCAGAAGCTTACTAATTATTCATTAACTTTCTTTGATAAATATTGACTTGTTCAGATTATCTGTTTCTCCTTGTATGAGGTTTAATAGATTGAATCTTTAGAGAAGATGGTTCATTTCATGCAAGTTATATCTGTGAGAATAGAGTCATTCCTAATACTCCTTTGTTATTCCTTTAACGTTCATTGAATCAGTAATAATGACCCCTTTTTCATTTCTGACATCAGTAGTTTGTGTTTTCTCTTGTTTTGCACATCATTATAATTTAGTAATACTATTTTTATTAGAAAAGAGGGCAGATATACTTTTGCATAGCCGGTTTTGTTTTCTAAGCTGCCAATTTACGTGCTTTGCTGTTTTTCCATTTTATCTAAGGCTCATTATATATTCAATGCAACTAACCTTTTGGCTTGTCATACATGCTGCAAATGTTTTTATTCCAACTTTTAATTTTCCTATTTTGTTCTTGCATAAGCTAAAAAGTCTTTCAGTATTTTTAAATTGTTTTGCTCTTTTGTGTTGTTTACTCTGTGTCAGGCAAAATATATAGTGATTTACATGTATTAACTCAATTAAACCCTGAGGTACTTTATCTCCATTTTATGAATCAGAAAACCAAGGCACAAATAAGTTGAGTATCCTGTTTAAGGTGGGCACATCTAGTCAGTGGCAGATCTGGGATTTGAAGCTAGTAACTGTCGTGCTAGAGATTTAACCCCTAAATTCTACTGCCTCCTAGCAAAACACTCCATTTGAATATGATATTACTTACCACGCTTACTAGCATGTTGTGTTTTGGGGAAGTTTCTGTCTCTAAATGAATATAGAAAGACAATCAGAGGAGGAGGGAGGGTAGGTGAAGGGAAAAGAAACAGGCTTACATATTTTTTGTGTTTTACATATTTAAAAAAGTTATACTCAGAACACTACTTTCAAAATATTAAGATTTTCAAATTCCATAATGTACAGCTGTATTTCATAATCTTTGAAAAGTTCAAAGAACTTCTTCACATTTTGGAATAGGGTTGATGTTAACTGGTTTGACTGATGGAAAAGAAAATTAGGTTGATGGAATATTGGAAGATGTGGAAATAATTGCAAAAGAGATAAAGAAAACTAAGCAGTTTTCTTTTCCAAAAAGGCAATTATAGATTGAACTGGAAGTGTTTCAGAGTTTGAATTTTTTTTTTTTTTCAGGTCTCAGAATATTTGCATATGTCTCTTAGAGAGAGAGAGAGAGAGAGAGAGAGAGAGAGAGAGAGAGATATCAGTCTTGGGGGATGAGACCCAAATGTAAATATGACATTCATATGTGTCTCATATACACCTTACATACATAGCCCAAAGGTAATTTTATACAATATCTTAAACAATTTTGTTTAAGAAACAAAAGTTTCATGATGCGGAATTTCCCACTTGTGGCATCATGTTGGCACTTGAAAAGTTTTGGATTTTGGATTTCCAGATTAGGGGTGGTCAATCTGTATTAACTTCAAGAAAAAAAGACAACTGGTTAAAAAGTCTAATCGGAGTGTACTATAACACCCGACTGTAATTTCTTGTGATTTCTGCCTGCGTGGGTATAACGAAATAAACAATGAATATTTATTTGTACAAAAAAAATAAAATAAAATAAAGAAGGAAAAAGAAACTAGAAACTGAATGGAAGGTGAGGAAGCAGAAAATGGAAAAAATAAGAACAGACAGCTCTGCTAGACTCAGGCATGATTTTCTTAGACCTTCCCGACTTGCTTCAGTATCTGATCTCAAACTACCCTGGGACTGTGAGAGTAATCTCGTGTCCGTCTGGTGCTCACCATAGCATGCCACTTACAGGGACCACATCCTCCTTAACATAATACCCACCCCTCCTCGGCTCTACTAGCATGTTGTGTTTGGGGGAGTTTCTGTCTCTAAATGAATTTAGAAAGACAAGCAGAAGAGGAAGAGGGTAGGTGAAGGGAACAGAAATAAGCTTACAGTCACCAGTAGGTGGAATTGAACTGTTGACATAATGAATACAGAGAGAACATGCTCATTCTCTTGTCGTCCTCATTTCGTCCCTTGAGACTTAGCTCCAACCTTCAGAATTATTTCTAAAGACTAACTATAAGAGACTAAAACACACTCCCACTCCCACCCCAAATTTCTTCATTTAACAAGTTAAATATAGGATATTAATAAGTGACTCACAACACTCAAAATGAAGACAATAACTTTAAGGGGCATAATGAAATGGGGTCAATGGCTTTTTAAATACAATTTCATTTACTATCTGACTTTGACATGTGGCACCTTTTTTATCCTCATTGAAAATCCAGGCCCTATATTGCTGCGTCTCTGGTATAAGTTCTGTTCTTTAAATAGCACATGGAACTCCTACAGTGAGGCTTTCTTCTTCACAGGTCACCTGGGAATATTAACTAGAGATACTTTATTCCAGGGCTCCCAAAAGGACAGAAAATCTTAATATTCTGAGAAGTCTCATTGAGAGTCTAAGCATCTGCCAAAAATGATAGATGTCCTTTGCTCTGAAGAAGTTTCTTTCATGTTTGATATCCAAGGGACATTTTATAGTTCTTACCTAGTTCCAATATCTGTAAAGAGACCAAAAAAAAAAAAAGACAAGGCAGGTTATGGGAGACACACCTGTTTCAGGAGGTGGAGGGAAGAGATCTGAAGGATACTGGCAGCCAGGGACAAGCAGCCAGTTCTGCAGGAAGGTCTTAACACCACCAAGTTCTGTCCAGGTGGCAGGGCACATAAACAACATGTGACAGTTACTCAAAATCAAGACAGGAAGGAAGAAAATCAGGAATACACCTTAGTGAGGGCCGGAACAAGGCAGAGTCCCAGAAAGACTGAGCAACGAAATGGGTTAAAAACAAAAACACAGGAAACAAAGTGCAGCTACCAGAACTGAAGACAGAAGGGCAGATACTCTGCAAAACACAGGTGAAGTGCAACCTGAAAATACGAACAGCAAACGAAACTGGAATCTTGGAGACTCTGGTTGCCTCACATGAATTTATAGGACTATAGCAACGTGCTGATCCTCATGCTGAAATTTATGTCACAGGGTGAAAATATAATTCTAACTTTCTAAAAGACCATGATTTAAGCTACTCTGGGGTGACAGTGTGGAAGTATGTCTTTGTCTCTAAGGAAGATCATAAGAAATACTTGTGCATAAGAGTCATCCATAATTTTTAATCTGCTGTCTCGGGGGTCCAGCCAAAATTCCAAATTCCCTAGCTCTTGTGATCCTTGTAAGTGACGGCAGTAATCTGAATTAGGACTGTGACTGGAAGGGGCGGGGAGTAATAGAACAATGACTATTGTTCTTTAAGAATCGTGAATAGGAAAACAAGGTGGTTCTTTGGTTTCTGGGTTGGTTTGGACAGCTGAGTGGACAGTGCTGGCAGGGAATGGGGACTGTCTTATGCCTGGATGCAAAGTGTGGTTCACTCTTTACTTCAAACCTGAGTCAATTACTTAACCTCTCTGAGCCTTTATCCCTCAAAAAGAATAATTTTACTTCACAAAGTTATTGTGAGAACTAAATGAGACACAAACTTGAGAGTTCATACTTTGGTGCTTATATTGAGTCTCTAGTAACTGCGAAGTCTTAGAGTAAATGCTGAGAATAATAAATGAAACACAGTTCCTGAATTCAAAGTATTCTCTGTTAGCTGGAAGAGATATGCACAAACGATTAACGCAATACAATGCAAGAAGATCTAAAATATCAGTGTGCATAAGGTGTTACAGGAGCTCAAAATAATGCAAGGTGCTTGCAAATGTGGAGCTACAGAAAGGCCTCTGATAGATGAGGGAAAAGAGGAATGACCATGGGAGCTAGGCTTAAACAAATATAGTTTCACCAAAATGCCTTTCACTTGTGAACTTGGACACATTCATTTCCCTGAGCCTCAGTTTTCTCAGCTGGGGATAATAGCACCTATCTCAAGGAGGGATTTTGAGGGTCATTCGAAATAATTCATGAAAAATGCTTAGCACTGTGCCTGGTACCCAGCAGATCTCTGTGAACATTAGCTATGGTCTTACACTTGTTCCTTTGGAGAACTCAGGGGGTCAGTCAGTTCTGCTGGACTCAATGACATATCAAGGTCACAGCTAGTAGCACAGCCTAGACTAGGATTCAGGCTGCCAATTTTATACTCCAAAATGGAAGTAGAGCTTTATGTTCCTCCAACCCCACTTTTTGTACTAAAGATGAAATGGAATCCTTTTGTGTAAAGGGGGTACCTCCACAAAGTTTTCCAAAAGAATGAAGTCATTCAACATTTGAATGATCTCGTATCTAAAAGGGTTACCCATTTCCACAGAGCTGACCAGATTGCATACACAAGTTCACTTTTGCTGAACCACTCTATTATTTTTTTTCCTGAGCTATATATATTTCTCTTATTTCATACCTCTAGGCACCAAGTTCTCCAGAGTCTATTTAATTGACTTTCATATCAAAGCAAAATGAAAGCAAATGGAGTAAGTTCTACTTGTAATCAACATACAATTACTGTCTATTATGTTTTAGAAGTTGTTTGCTGGCAGTTTGGAAAGAGATTAAAAAGATTACAAAGCATAGCCACCATTTGTGACATAAATTAAATCAGATCTGTATGAAATGAGAAAACAATAATTTCAGAACAATGTAGAGAAATTCCACAGTGATATGGGTGGCTGGATATAGTCACACAAAGGTGATGAGTTAAATGGGTGTTCTCTTAGAAAAGAGCAAATGAGAATGTAAGAACTGGATTGGTGGTGGCAAGGACTGCGCTAGGAGTTCCACATGGACTCGGGTGAAAGTGATTCCCGAGACTGCTCTAGAAAATGGTAATGGTAATGGATGTGGACTGGAAAAGAGACAGGCAGGCAGTGGAACTCATTGGCATCACTTATTAAAAATTCAAACACCTATTCTTAGGCCCCATCCCCCAAAGATTCTGCTTCCCCTGAGGGTGGGATGCCTAGGTCTCCAGTTATGGAAGCTCCTGACTGATTCTAACGTGCAATCCAGGATGCAAACCTCTGTTCTAGACCAGATGGGGAATCTTTGTAAGTCCTATATAGAAAGAAGCAGGCCTGTGGCGACTGTTTCTTCTTCCTGACTGTAATAAAAATATGACTTTCTTGAGTTCACCTAGGATAAGAGCAGAGAGAATACACTGGATTGTGAATGTGTTAGTGTTTGCCTGGGAAGGGTCAAGGTGAGGATTTGGAGAGATCACTGAGATTTGGTAGAAAGATTGAAGAATGCTAATGTAGGGTACAGCACCAAGAAGAAACCAAGAAATTTTAAGTAAAAATTGTGCGTCTCTGAGGAACTTTATTACATTATGGAGTTATGAGGTTGACAGAAGATGAAAGAGCAAAAGAAGTCTAAAACCTGCTCAGAGCTTTGGGGCCAGTGAGGGTGGACTTGGTGGACATTGCTAAACTTCAGCCTCAGCTGTAAATGGCACAGCCGTTGAGGCCACCTTGTGTTGTTGTGAAGATGAAATGGGACAGTCTGCAGGCAGCTCAGAGCTCTGTGCTCACCACAGACAGTAATAAACATCAGTTGGTGGTACTCTTGTTATTTGAGGATGAAGGTTCCTTATGAATTAATTATAGTATCCCAGACTTGGGATTTTTGTGGCTGCATACTAAGAGGGCTTCTCTTGAAAACTGGTACAGGCCTGAAGAGCCTTATGTCTCTAGTCCAAAGGAAATCCAGGGAATCACTTAATCTGTTGAACTGGATGGAAAGCCTCACAGAGGGGGCTGGAGAAAAGGCCTGGAGGCCAAAGGTGGAGCCCAGAGCTGGGAGGGAGTGGGCGGAAGAGATGGAACTGGAGTGAAGGGTCTGTACCCATTTTGGAGGCCAAGGCCCAGACACTGGAGCCACACTGGCATGGGCTTCCACTTGTTCCCGTTTATGAATCATCAGCACCATGGAAAAGGATGGTAGAATAGACAGTCTGAAAGCTAACTCAATTTTACTCGTCATTTTTTTTTTTGTTTGTTTTATTTTAATTTATTTTTATTGTAAACAAATGGGATACATGTTGTTTCTGTTTATACATGGAGTAACAGCATCCATTTGCATAATCACACATTTACATAGAGTAATGATGTTTGATTCATTCTGTTATTCCCCCCCCACCCCTCTTTTCCCTCTATACAGTCCCTCCTTCCTCCATTCTTGCCCCCTCACCCCCCATTATGTGTCATCATCTGATATCAGCGAGATCATTCTTCCTTTGGTTTGAGATTAGCTTATCTCACTGAGCATGATATTCTCCAATTTCATCCATTTGCCTGCAAATGCCATAATTTTATTATTCTTTATCACTGAGTAATATTCCATTATATATATATACACACCATAGTTTCTTTATACATTCATCAATTGAAGGACATCTAGATTGGTTCCACAGTCTGGCTATTGTGAATTGAGCAGCTATGAATATTGATGTGGCTGTATCTCTGTAGTACGCTGATTTTAAGTCCTTTGGGTATAGGCCAAGGAGTGGGATAGCTGGGTCAAATGGTGGGTCCATTCCAAGTTTTCTAAGGAATGTCCACACTGCTCTCCAGAGTGGCTGCACTAATTTGCAGCCCCACCAGCAATGTATGAGTGTACCTTTCTCCCCACATCCTCGCCAACACCTGTTGTTGCTTGTATTCTTGATAATCACCATTCTAATTGGGGTGAGATGGACTCTTAGTGTAGTTTTGATTTGCATTTCTCTTATTACTAAAGATGGTGAACATTTTTTCATATGTTTGTTGATTGCTTGTAGATCTTCTTCTGTGAAGTGTCTATTCATTTCCTTAGCCCATTTGTTGATTGGGTTATTTGTATTCTTGGTGTAGAGTTTTTTGAGTTCTCTATATATTCTGGAAATTAGTGCTCTATCTGAAGTATGAGTGGCAAAGATATTCTCCCACTCTGTAGGCTCTCTCTTCGCATTGCTGATAGTTTCCTTTGCTGAGAGAAAGCTATTTAGTTTGAATCTATCCCAGTTGTTGATTCTTGCTTTTATTTCTTGTGCTATGGGAGTCCTGTTAAGGAAGTCTGATCCTAAGCCAAAAAGTTGAAGATTTGGACCTACTTTTTCTTCTATAAGATGCAGGGTCTCTGGTCTGATTTCAAGGTCCTTGATCCATTTTGAGTTGAGTTTTGTGCAGGGTGAGAGATAGGGGTTTATTTTCATTCTGTTACATATGGATTTCCAGTTTTCCCAGCACCATTTGTTGAACAGGCTATCTTTTCTCCATTTCATGTTTTTGGCACCTTTGTCCAGTATGAGAAAATTGTATTTATCTCGGTTTGTGTCCGTGTCCTCTATTCTGTACCATTGCTCTACCTGTCTATTTTGGTGCCAATATCATGCCATTTTTGTTACTATTGCTTTGTAATATGGTTGAAGTTCTGGTATTGCAATACCCCCTGTTTCTTCCTTCCTGCTAAGGATTGCTTTAGCTATTCTGGGTGTCTTATTCTTCCAGATGAATTTCATGATTGCTTGCTTTATTTGTGTAAGGTACATCATTGGGATTTTAATTGGAATTGCATTGACTCTGTATAGCACTTTTGGTAGTATGACCATTTTGACAATATTAATTCTGCCTATCTAAGAACATGGGCGATCTTTCCATCTTCTAAGTTCTTCCTCAGTTTCTTTCTTCAATGTTTTGTAGTTTTCATTGTAGAGATCTTTTACCTCTTTGGTTAGATTGATTCCCAAGTATTTTATTTTTTTTTTGTTTTCCTCATTTCCCTTTCAGCTGTTTCGTCCTTGCGTATAAAAATGCTTTAGATTCGTCGTTATTTTACAACCAATCTTTTACTTTTTGGATGCTAATTCCAACTCATAGTTACATGAGCTAATGCATGTGAAAGTATTTTCTAATTTGCCAAATACCATGTGAATGAAGTGTACCAGTGTTTTTCTCTATTGAGTTTATAGAGATATTGAACTAATTTGTGCATTCTGAGCAGGCGTCTGAGCACCGTGCATCGTGATGAGGGTGTCGGTTCCCAAGGAGGAGGGTGAGGAAGGCCAAGGGCAATGCTGGGCAGGGCTGGAGGCAGCTCTTCTGCACATCTCAAGCCTGGGGCAGTAGAAAATCATGCCATCACATCCGCGAGGGCTTGTGCTTGGAAGTTTCAAGGATGCACCTTTTGTTAAAGGGTTAGATGAAGTGAAAATGCTGGGTTGGAGAGAAACGAACAAGGGATTCAAGCGTTGGGCTCCCGGTCCATGTTCATGAATTGTTTGCTGAAATGAAGACAAAGGTGAGCATAGCCCCACAAAGGGAGATGGCTTTGCAAAGAAAGCCGTGGCACATTGGATCTGATGTTTCTGGCTGCAGAAAGCTGCTCTACAGTGTGTCCAAGGCCACTCATTTATAAAACAAACTTTAAAGAATACTTTCATCATAAAAATCATGGTTGCTGTAATGCTTTATTTAAGCAAGATTATGTGCTTTTCTTTCTCTAAGAAGGTCTGTACTTTCTGGTTGGAAGGTTGTTTGTGGCACAGGAGAGTAGTGCTGATCAGTCTGCCCTCTGCTCCCTGAGCTGTGCACACTGGGTAGGCTGGAGGAAGGAAGGTCTTTCTCCAGTTTCGCAAAGGCACCCTGTGGGGTAGCGGCAGCCCTGTCTCTGAAGGTCCTAAAACACAATGCCAGTTCTTCTACTTAGATCACTTATCAGGGGACTTCAGGACCCTGGGGCAGGAAACCAGTAAAAAGAACAACAAAGTGGGGGGAGGGAGAGGGAGAGAGAGAGAGAGAATGAATAAAGCTCGTAAAAGGTAAGGTAGAAGAACTGGAAAGGAATAACCAAGTGAGATAAATGAAGAATGGTAGTTCTCAAGATAAGAGGAGGTGGCCCCCACAGATTTCCGGTAGTATGAGTAAACTTGAGGGAAAGTTCACAGTGACCTAATCTGCAGCCAAAATGAAATTAGGGCAAAACACAATGTAGAGGCATTTTGCAATAAGAAGGGACACGAGTCTGGCACCTAAATGTAACAATTGTATAACCAGGGCTGGAAAGAGTCCATGTTACCAGTAACAGGTCTGCTTTTAGGAAGAATAGTAAGAGGAGCGTGCTTCCACTGTCCTCTGAATTTCTCTTCACTTCCATCTACGCTCCCTTCCTCCTCTGCCCACTCCAGCCCCACAGTGAAGCTGGATGGCTACAGCTTATGTTCCACATTTCGGTTTGGAGGATGAGAGCCTCCTTATTGTTTGCATCTGCTCTTGTTCCCAACTCTGAATGTTCAGGAGCGCATTCAGAGAAAGAAGCCCTTAACTCTGAGGAGCAGTTTGGTCCTGAAACAAGCTAGGAAATGGCTCAAATTCTTTTCGGATTCCAAGGAAAGCAGGATTAGCACAATATAAAGATAAATGACAACATCCAAGCAGAATTTCATAGAAATATAACAGATTAGCTCCAGGGACATTTGCTTTATGGTGCCCAGCATACCCCCTGTTTCTCCATAGACCAGGAAGACCTATGGCCAACACCCTTCCTGAATTCTTATCCTTATAGAACTTTTGGGTGGGACATTATGGATTCCTATCAGTTCCAACTGGGAAATTTATGACATGATATTTTCCCCTTCAGATTAGCCTTTTATAATTTATTTATTTACTCAATGTCTAATAGACCCTGATTGTGTTAGATGCTGGTAACACAAACATACCTAAGGCATAATAACTGTCCCTAAAGCCTTACTATAAGGAGGCAGGCGTGTGCTATGGTTTAGATAAGTGTCCCTCAAAGGCCCATGTATTAAAGACTTGGCTGCCAACCTGTTAGTCCTATTGGGAGGTCGTGGAACCTTTAAGAGGCAAGACCAGAAAGAGACATCTGGTCCCTTTCTCTCTCTTTGCTTATAGGCAACCAGGAAGTGGACAGACCTCCTCTATAATGTGTTCCCACTGTGATATACTATGTTGCTACAGAGCCAAGTGACCATGGACTGAAACCTCTGAAACAATGAGACCTTTCATTTTCATAAATTGATCTTCTCAGGTATTTTGTCATGGCAATGGAAAGCTTACTAATAGTATATAATTTAATAAATGCCATAAAATGTTATGGTATTTTGTGTATATATATATATCTATGTATACAAATATGGTATGATGTGTATACATGTATGTGTGTGTGTGTGTGTGTGTGTGTGTGTGTGTGACCAAGGAGGAGGAGGTGCTTCTTGGCAGAACAAACTGGAAATAAACTAGTTTTGAGGCAGTCAAAAAGATACAGGTAGACCAATTGGCCTATTAAAATTCTGTTAGAGCAGGTGGGGAAAAACTAGGCTCAGGTGAAAGAGGTTACAGATGGATTTGGGCAAGCATGTAGGAGGAAGATTACAGTGAAAGCATAACTATCCTGTAACCCATAAAACCACAGTGTTGTTGGGTAGAGTATAAGACTTGGCCTCCATATGACAAGGCTATAGTGTTCAGATATTCCTAATGAATGTGAAGACAATTTAACGTTTAAGAATTCCAGAACTAGGGCTGGGGGTTTATTAATGGTACATGCTTGCCTAGTGTGTACAGAACACTATGTGCTGATTCAATTCCCAGTACCAGAAAGAAGGAATGAATAAAAGGAAGGGAGGGAGGAAGGAAAGAAGGAAGGAAGGAAGGAAAGAAAGAAGGGAGGAAGGGAGGAAGGGAAGAAGGAAGGAAGGGAGGAAGAGAGGAAGAGAGGAAGAAAGAAAAAAAAGAAAGGAACATTGACTCCAGAATTTGGATATGGAAGGTTCTTCCCACTTCTTGTGATCCTCAGTGCTGAATTCATTAGCATGTTTATTCCTCATCTTAGCGGTGACAATATATATTTAAAAACATTGATGTTGGGTTTAACTATTTAAACATTTCCTGACTGAAGATTAAAAATATGTCTTACTACATACATTGTTGCCTACCATTTAAAACAGAATCCCTGTTTGTCCTTTCCTCACACATTCTTTTTTAAAACTGGGTGGATAAATTCCTTGGAGCAGGAAAGGGGATTTTCTGTCTTTTTTTCCCACATTTTTAATTGGTGCATTATGGTCATACATACTGATGGGATTTGTTGTTATGTTATTTGCACAAGCACACACTATAACATTATAATTTGGCCAATATCACTCGCCAACACTTTCCCCCTGGAATGAGGGATTGTCATCAGTACCAGGTTACTTCTGCTTTTTCTTCTTCCTGAAATTTCCAACTCCTCACACTTAATTTTCACTCCAACTAACATCTGTCTCCTGGTTTTAGGTGAGTCCATGGTGTCTCCCCATGAGAGCTACCTCAATTCCCTCAGCATGTCCAACTTCTTTCATGGGATCCATCTACTTGGATCCTTTACCTAAAATCCTGAGTACTTCTGGAGAATTGTAAAGATCTCTTCTGGGATGAATCTCAAACACTGTTAGACAGATGGTATTTCTAAGTGCAGCCCTCAGAGCAGCACAGAAGTCCAGCTTCTAAGGTGACCGTCACTTCCCATGGGCTACCTAGAGGCTCAGGTCGTGGGGACAGATTCTTGATGTGCCCTACTCTAGGTCCAAGGGACAGGTCTAATGAGTCATGGAAATCTCTTTTGACATTGATCGTTCTGTTTGGGGGTCTACCCAGTTCTTGCCAATGAAATATAAAAAGAAGTCAGTTGGAGACGTTCTAAGTGGAGACAGGTAATGATGATGATGATGATCATGATCATGACAATGATGATGATGATGATGATTTTGCAGGATTCAAAATCCTGGGGATTCAACCAAGGACCTTGCACACAAGCACACTACCACTGAGTTACATCTCCAGCCCTGTTCATTTTATTTTGATATAGAGTCTCACGAAGTTGCCAAGGTTGTCCTTGAACTTGGGATCCTCCTGCCTCAGACTCCTGAGAGCATGTATGGCATGTACTATCGTGCTCAGCAAAAACAAGATTTTGTGATGAAAAGACTAAAACCAAGAGAAAACCTGAATAAATCCTCTAGCTTCACTTGCTTTCAGTTACTTGCTTTTAACTGACTTTAAAAATCACTAATTTGGAGGTAACACAGCTAAGCTATTTGTCATTAGTCTCCCACTAGCTTTGCTGTACAGAACACCTCTGACCTGTGGGTTATGATGATAATGGCTGCCTAAGTTCCTTTTCAGGGTCATGAAGAACATTTTTATCACTGGCTCTTCACTTAGATCTGTATGGGTGTCCAATGGGTGACCTTAAGGCTGGGGATATAGCTCAGTGGCAGAGTGCTTGCCTAGCATACCTGAGGCCCTGGGTTCAATCCCACCACAACCACCACCACCACCAACAACAACATTACCCAGTGGGTGACCTTGTGAAGTCAGCCAGCCCAAACCTCCACCCTTAGATCATGCTAATGCCATTTTAATAGCTGTGAGGTTTGATTATGCATGTACAGACCACTGATTCCTTCTCTTCTAATCACCTTTCCCACCTTAAATCACCCTGCTTCCTTTTCCCACAAATATTCCCAGACCCTATTCTCAGAGAGAGATTGGAGACTTGGGTCTCCCATGTCCATGTTTGGCCACTGTGTTAGTCAGCATCTCATCACTGTCATAACATACCTAAGAAAAACAACTTTGAAGGAGGAAAGATTTATCTTGGCTTATGGTTTCATAGTTTTCTGTCCATGGGCTGTTGGCTCCATTGTTTTTGGGCATGAAACGGAATATTGTGGCAGAAGGGCCTGATAGAGAAAAGCTACTCACCTGCTGGCAGTCAGGGAGGAAAGAGAGAGAGAAGGGGCCAGGGGCAAGATAGAGTCACCAAGGCCATGTACCCCATGCATCATTCCTTTCAACTAGGTCCCATCTCCTATGATTTTATCGCATCTTAATAGTCCATTCAAATTATGAATCAACCAGTGGACTAATCCACTGGTGAGATTAAAGTCCTCATGAACCAATCATTTCCTAAAAGCTCCACTTCTGAATATTGCTACATAAGGACCAGGCCTTCAACACAGGAACCTTTGGGAGACATGCCAGATCTAAGCCATAATAGCAACCTTGCAAATAAACACTTTCTCATTTGCAAAATTCGTTGCTTCAGTAATTGGCATACTGTGTGGTGAGTAAAATGGGCCTGGTTCAGTAGCAAGACCTGCGTTAGTTTCTTTGGGTTACCATAACAAAGTACAGTATGACTATCTCTTATCAGAAATGCTTGGGGGAACTAAAAGTGTTTGGGATGTCAGCTGGATTTTAGAATATCTGCACATACTTAATGAGATATCTTAGGGATAAGATCCAAGTCTAAACATGAAATACATTTTTTTTTTCCCTAGTACATAGTGCTGAACTCAGGGTCTCAGATATGCTAGGCAAGCATTTTACTACTGAGCTTCATCCTCAGTACTTTTTTAAAAATTTGAGACAGGGTCTTGCTAAATTGTCCAGACTGGCCTTGAACTTGAAATCCTCTGAGTAGCTGGAATTACAAGCATGCACCACTGTATCCAATTCATTTCTGTTTCATATACCCCTTATACACATAATCTAAAGATAATTTTATGCAATATTTTAATATGCCTGCATTTTGATGGTCACCATCAAGTGAAGTCAGATGTGGAATTTTCCACTAAAAGTGACATCATGTCAGTGGTCAAAAAGTTTTAGAATCTGGAGCATTTTGGATTTGGGATTTTCAGATTAGGAGTGCTCAACCTGTTCCACACACTGGGTGGCTTTCGACAACAGAAATTTATAGTATCACAGGTCTGAAAACCTGAATTTTAAAATAATATGTTTTCAGGGCTGTGTTTCCTCTGAAACTTGCAGAGAGATAATCCTTCCTTGCCTCTTCCTAGTTTTTTATGGCTATCAATGAAGGGATTTGGAGTAGGCCACTCCAGCATATAAATTATTTTGAGCTTAAGGCAAATGAGAAAAAGCAGATGCAGGATGAGTTCTTAGTCCTCCACTACCTACCTGAAAACAGAACAGGAACCCCCTTGCAAAGTCTTACCTCTGCTTCTATACCAGGAACAGTGATAGAGTAATAAGGTAAAAACCTTATCACTGGACACAAGAAGGCATCTAGCAAATCTTCAAACAAATCCTACTAATGAGCCCTATCTACCATTAGTTTCCCCATAGATTTGCCTTCCCAAAATTTACTGATCCTAGGACTCTAAGTCATTTTCCTTTGTCTTGCCACTTCTCTACAAAACTATTCTTCTTTGCTAAGTGCCATGTAAGTCCAAGTTCTAACCATCTCTCCAAGTTACTTATCACCAAAACCCCTGTGTGGATGTGCAGTGCCTGTGTTAGTAAACTTCTGTTTCTTTTCCTCCTGTAAGCTGTCTTTTGCTATTTTCACCTTCAGGGATCTAGCTGCAGAACTAAACATGGGTAGGGAAAAAAGAATTCTTCCCTTCTCCAAGCCAGGAGTCCCTGGCATTCCTTGGCCTCAAGCCTTGTCGCTCCAACCTTTGCCTCTGTCTTCACGTGGCTGTCCTCCCTCTGCTGGTGTCTGTGCCTTTACATAGCATTCTTCTCTCTGTACCTGCCTCTCGTTTACTCAGAACGTTAGTTATTGGATTAGAGCCTCCTCTAATTAACTATGACCTCATCTTCACCGATGACATCTTCCTAGATCCTGTTTCCAAATAGGGCCACATTCACAGATACCTGGAGTTAGTACATCAACATATTTTGGGTGGGTGAGAAACAATTTGAACCATCTCAAGGCCTCTGTCCCCTTCCTTTCATCTCTCTGGAAGTGCAGCAGCTATCTGTGACTCTGACCAGCATGAGGAAGAAGGTCTGCAAACTAAAGATGGTGGAAAGGAAAGCTGGGGAAAGACAGGAGTCTGAGCATCACTGCAGGTGAACTACTGCCAGCAGCCACTAACCTCTGGGACTCAGGAATGTGGGGGAAATAACCCCAAGTTATCCAAGCCACTGCCAGGTTTTCTGTCACTTATATTCAAAAACGCCCTAATGGACACACCAAATTTCCCCTAGTTCATAATAAAATTAGAAAAATAAGGTAACACAATTTTCATAAATCTAAATTCATTCAATTTCTTTTTTCTGATATTATGTCATTCCCATGATTTTGGTACTCAAATATCTTGTCTTTTCTGAAATAATGACTATAGATTGTCACTTGCTTTACAGTGTACTGGCTTGGCAAACAAAGGAAAGAAGCAAGGAGAAAGGGGGAAAAAGATCTGAGAAAGTTCGTCTTTCTGCAACTTAAAATTTTTTTTGAGCTTGTGATTTCCAAAATTCCGTGCTGAGAAGAATGCTGGCTGAACTTGCCTTGAAGGCCCAGAGCTCGCAGTGTGCTCGAGCTGCTTGGAGCAGCTCACGAGAGCAGATGGTTGAATTTCCAGGAAGCTGCTTGGCATCACCTTGGTAGCCTGAAATCCAATGTGGTGGGAGTATTTGCATCATGGAAATCTGCAAATGCTATAAATCACCTCCCAAGCTGGTTGTTCGCTGCCTGGAACCTGCCTCTGCATTGTACGGGTGGGGGCGGGGAGGCAAGCACGCAGGTACAACACATACCACCCAAGACACACATACATTGATGTGGATTTCATCTATCAATTCACAGATTCACAATGAAAAATACTGTCTCAGCACTGGTTTAGTCATTGGATGGTGCATTTTCTTCATGAAAGCATCAGCTCTGCCTCAGTAGAGCCCACATCATGTGTTCTAGTGACACAACATCCCACTGCCTAGCATAACTCCAAGAGGGTGTAGGGGACCTCGCTTTCCTAGGAGTCATTATCAGAGATTCTATTACCATAGAACGCTTTGGAAAGAAAATGCTGTTGGAACACGAAGATATTCAGCAGTGAAGATGTGTGTAGACAGATGGGTCCCTGTCCTCATGTGTACACGTTCTCAGATGGCCAGGCAAGAAGTCATAATTAACAAAGGCACTTTGTAATTTCAAGTAGTAAGAATCACCAGAATGTGTTTTAAACAATCCATGATAGTGTGTTCATTGAGACACTAGTTCAATGGGTGGTTTGTAGACGTTAAAAAAAAAGAGAGAGAGAAAGAAATGGGTCTGCAGCTAATAGATTTGGAAAGTGTTGGTTAGCTCAGGCTAACTGGTTTCTTTATTGCCTACCTCATGAGACTTTAACTGATACTGAGGTGCACGTGAATCTTTATTTCTACTTTTAAGGTGCATCACCTATAATAAGTGCTCCACAGAGGCATTTTAGGAAATACTAGCACAGTCATTTCAGATTTCTTGAAAGGTTTCAACTAATTTTCTTGAGAGTCTTTTCTATTAGGTATAAAAGCAAATATATAAAGGGATTCCAATGAAGGAGCCCATGTAGGTATAAGATTCAGCTCTGCCATCACTACCAGGTAGACTTGTGCAAGTTACTTAACCTCAGTTTTCCTCAACTGTGCAATGGGAATAATAGCACAAGTGTCCACCTCCCAAGCCACTGAAAGCCTTGAAAGAACAATAAAGCACACAACGTTGTGTTCCTTTAACTTTAGCTCTCTCAGTACCAGAAGTGTATTGCTTACAGAGACTCACTGCCTTACACGTTTGAATTCCTCTAAGGCCTCTTTTTTTTCTTATCCAACCAATTGGGTAAATAAATTCGGTTCCTCCAGCATCTCCTCCCTGGGAGGATCACCCAAGCTTTCAATCATTTCTGCTGCTCTTTTCTGAGCTGTCTTCATGTTTCACTGCCTCTCTTCAGTTTAAGGATTTCTAACAGGGCTCAGTCCTCTGAAAAATGCTGCCTAGAGAAACAGAACTATTTGTGACTTCAAAATTACATCAATCTGTTCTTTGAAAAGGGTTTGAAAAGGCCTTTCTGTTATCAGTGGGAGTGGACTATTATTAGCAGCCAGCTCTGCTCTGATCTTGTTGGATTCAGTTCTGATTTTGAAGGGGGGAAATTACAGGATGTTTCTTGTGACAGAAGGGTGTAATGGCTGGTAATGATGTGTTGTCCTCTGTTTAGCACTGACAGAGAGTTGAGTTATTTTAATTTTTTTTTTTCCAGTAGAGGAGATGGGACAGAAAAAAATTCCAAGTTTAAAAGAATTTATGGACACCCAGAATTCTTTCTAATACATACTATTTTTCTATCTTATTGTACTAAATTTTAAAAAATACAGTTGAAAATACCTTTACTAACCAGAAACCAGCTCCCTGAAAACCATGACTTAAATAGTTGAGAAATATACATATACACGCAATATATATTGTTTATTCTCTTGCTAATGTATGCTTACAAAAGAGAAGGGTGGAAATGGTTATGGTCTAAACTGTAGTTCCAAACTCATGTGTCGGGGTACCGCGGACCCCATCCTAGCCTGGCACTGAGCCGGGGCGGCCTGGTTTGCAACATCAAGAACTTCAGTGCGGAACCTGGCACTGAGCCGGGGCAACCTGGTTTGCAACTGCAACATCAAGGACTTCCACACTGGCACTGAGCCGGGGCAACCTGGTTTGCAACAAACAGCTGACAAGGACTTCAGTGTGGCACCTGGCACTGAGCCGGGGCAACCTGGTTTGCAACAAACAGCTGACACTGCTTAAGGAAGTTGCCCCGGCACTAAGCCAGTGCCAGAATGGACTGCTCTGATTGGACAAGGTGACTCATGCTCGCTGCGTACCCTCTTGTTGCAGCTGTTTGTTGCAAACCAGGTTGCCCCAGCTCAGTGCCAGGCTAGGATGGGGTCCGCGGTACCCCGACACTCATGGTAGGTAGGGGCATTTCATGAGGCAAATTAAAGCAAATTTTGGTAAAGTTTCCATTCTAAGTTATATCATCTAGATACACATTTACATAATCAATTCTTTTCAAAATTAAAAACGATGGGACTTTTGTAAATGATGGCGATGCATTTTTAATATCATCAGCAATGAAGAGAGTCAATCGTCCATTCAGTTCCTAACACAGGTATATTTGAGGTGCTTTTGTCATTTCATGTTTTTCTTCTTTAATTTTTAACCGTGTCAAGAGCAGTAGGAAATGTCTAACTGCTGCCATTCTATTGTTTGGAGTCTGAGCCTGATGCTGTTTGGCCTCACCAGCCCATGGAAGTTCCTGTGGCAACGCTCCATCTTCTCAGGTGGTAACTTAGCAACCCCTCCCACAGGGTCCCTATTTGTGTTGGGGACTCCCAAATGTGGGTGCTTCCCATTGGTCCTATAGAGGTCTGTCAAGTGCTGTCCCTAGTCTCTAGTTGCCCCTTTAGCTCCAACCCAGAGCTGAGGTATCAGTTGGGTGCAGATGTCAGATTCCTCATCTCTCCTCTCTCCTTTGGCATACTGTCTCCAACCAAACTCTTTCCCCATCTCAGTCACAAAGCAGAAGCGTGAGGGCGACATGAGCATCGTGGGGTGAGCGTGCACATGATGAGCAGCCAGTCAGCCAATGCAAGAGAAGTCTTCTCCTGTTTCACTAATGATGAAACAAAACCTGACATCTTCGGTTCCCCCACAATCCATAGGTGTTTCTCAACTTAACAGTAATCCCGTAGTAAATCTAAAGTATTATAAGTTGAAAATGCATTTAATACACCTAATCTAGCAGACATTGAGTAACACAGTACACTATGGCTCATCAGTTCTTGACCCTCATGATCTGCAACTGCCTGGGAACTGGCTCATGGCCACTGCCCAACATAGTAAGAGAGGGCTGGACTGATCCACTAGAAGATTAAAATCTAAAGTTCACAGTTCAGTGTGCCACTGTGCTCGGCTGTATCACCCTTCTTTTCCTTGTTGTCTTCCTGATTTTAACTGGTTTGAAATCCAGCCACTTTTTAAGAAAGAAAGTACCAAGCAATAATAGTTAAAGAAATGTGGGATAAGACAAACCAATATTAAGGGGAGTAAACAGACAGGTTTCTCAATCTCACACTATACATTATACATTAGAAAAAATTTCTATACACTAGAAATTGCTACAACCCAACTTTTAAAAAAATCATTATAATATTCTAATAATGAGCAAATAAATTAATGATGATATTTGGCTCCTTTGGGATAAAGGTCTTGAACCAATTTAATTACAAAGATACTGTGCACGTTAATATCAATTTAGTAACTCAAATTAATATGAGAAGCCAAGAGTGGATAAATACTTTCATACTGAAGTTGTTTTTGTTGCTCATAGATTAGAGCCATTTGTTCACTTTCTGTCTAGTATATTATGATATTTGAAAAATTAAATTAATTTAAATTTTATCATTATCAGATAGACACATGTGTCTACTATAAATATTTTACTCAACTAGCAATTCAGTTTTTCCACAACTTGCGATTCAGTTTCTCCATGCTAAATACCAGAAATTGCAGAATAACAGAAATTTGAGAAGAAAAATTTAAAGCATACTTTAAATAATATCACATTTAAAATAATTATATTTGAAAATAAGGATATTTTTAAATAATTATGTGTTATACTATCCAGATATATGAGGGTATATGGTACATATTACTTAGTTGCGAGTGCTATGAGTAACAACAAACATATATCTGGGGGGGAATCTACAACTCCTCTGGTGGTTGGTTTCTTCCACCTGCCATAATTGTAGTCTATGGACTGGCAGGATTGGCAGCAACCTCGAGCTTGTCTAAGATGCCAATGCTCAGGCTAGGGGTGCAGTCTGATGCTAGAGAGCTTGCTGACCACGCTAGAGCACCTGGTTTCCATCCCACATACTACACAAGAAAAGAAGGAAGAAAGAAAAGACACTCAAAATGGTTGAGTTTGAGTCTATGGTGTGAAAAGATTCCAGTGATACACACGCATCTTAAAGTCTGAGGAAACCATGATCTAAAGAACAAATGGCTTAAGGCTCTCAAACAGATGGAGGGAGGAAAAAAATAACAACCTGCAGAGTAGGCGCTCTGAGCAAGACAGAATTGCTATGGGAGAGAGTCAACAATCTGAACTGGGGTGTTGGGGGGAAGCAAAATTAAGGGTATTACTAAAAATACTTAAAAAAATTCTTTAACAGGGATTCATTGCTGTCTTGCAAAGTGAATTAATTCCTGCAAGAGTGAGTTGTTATATGAAAAGCAAGGCTGGCTTCTCTCTGGTCTCTGGCTTCTTATCTTACCACAATCTCCCCTCTCTTAAGTGCTTCCACCACAATGCCATCTGTCATGTCAGGGTATAGCCAAAAGGTGCTTACCAGAGGATGAACAGCTGGGGTTGTCCAAACTTGGATTTCAAGCCTTCAAAACTGTGTGCTAAATAAACTTTTTTCTCTACAAAGAATCCAGCTTCAGGTATTTTGTTATAAGAACAGAAAATGGACTAATATAATCCAGAAACTGTATGGAATGAGGAAAGGAAGGTAACTACCATGAAATGAGAGTTCAGTAGAACCTCCAATTAACAGGAAAATTGGGGAATGCAGAGCACCTTGAACAAAACAGCAAAATAAATTAATTTAAATGAAAAAATGCAAAAAAATAACTAAGTCCAAAAATAAACATTAAATAATAAAAAAGCTGTTATACTTAATATGAATGAGTTAAACTTTTCTGTTGAAAAATGGAAATTGACAGTTGGGTTAGATAACGAAATGTAACAAAATTCAGCAATATATTGTTTATTTTTAAGGCTTAAAAGAAGTGATTTTGAAAAAGATTAAAGAATAAAAGGGTGGAAAAGGGATATCACAAAAGAAATCAGTAGCATGTGCCTGTAATTCTAGCAGCTCAAAAGGTTGAGGCAGGAAGATTTCAAGTTCATAGCCAGCCTCAGCAAACATGAAGCACTAAACTGTTGCTTTTCTTGTGCCCGACTAGCTCAGACAGGGGGTAAGTGGCACAGAACCAAGACCCAGACTCCAGGGGAGTTGGGTGGCAAGCTTATGGCAAGCAGCTTGCAAACTTGTTTATTGCAGGAGCAGCTATACATTTTATAGGTTTCTTGCTCAATCACAATGTGCCACAGGGGACCAGACCACTAAGTTCCTATATGGGTTCCTTAGGTAACATTGATGTCAATTTGGGGAGCAAGTGGCATGTCTTACCAGTTGACTGAAGCAGAATGCTCCATCCTGCAGGTATTCCTGCTAGGCCTGAATGTGTGTAGGTTTTCCTAATACACTGAGACATTTGCAGCTAAGAGTCCAACGTCTGACTACCCACACTAAGCAACTCAGTGAGACCTGTCTCTAAATAAAATACACAATAGGGCTGAGGATGTGTCTCAGTGGTCGAGTGTCCCTGAGTTCAATCCCAGTACCCCCGCTCCCCAAAAAGAAATAAAAAATTAATGTTAATACCAGATAAGAAAGAATTTAAGTTTCAATCACTAATGAAGTTCAAAATGAAGATTACATAAATATCTAATCTTTTATGTACATAAAAATATCTTTTATGTAAAAGTTATCATTATCTTGTATGTTTTAGAAGATGCAGTAGCTAAACCTATAAACTGTTAGGAATTCAAGGAAAACTTCATTAAAAGTACAATTAATATTAATGTTTTAAGCCCGCCACAGTGGCACATGAATGTAATCCCAGCTACCTGGGAGGCTGAGGCAGGAGGATTACAAGTTCAAGACAACTTAGTAAGACCTATCTCAAAATAAAAATAAAAAGGGCTGGGGATGTAGCTTAGTGGCAGAGTGCCCCTGGGTTCAGTCCCCAGTATCAAATGATAATAATAATAATAATAATAATAAGAAGAAGAAGATAAAAAATAATAAATTTCATTCAGAACCATTCTAATCTAGTGTGTGGGGGGAAGTAGTTATAATAATAAACAGAAATTAAATAGTAAAGTTATTAAAAAATACTACCCTGTAATATGGTGCCTTTGCATATTGAATAGTTTAAGCTGAAGAAATCTAAGAAATGGCAGGTGCAGGAAGGATCCTCTGACCTTCCGTCCTCCCCTGAAACAGGTAGAGGAGAGGTACCCTCCCTACAGCGAGAGGGAAGGAACATCCCTATCTCCAAAGACTGAAAGACAGAGGACTTGATGAGGGGCCTGCAAACAGGCCTGCCAAGTGTCCTTCAGTTAAGGACTCTGACCTCCAACCTCCTTCATCCTGTCTTACTTTTCTATGACTCCCCACTCTTCATCAAATCTAGTATTTTTTTAAAAGCACTCTGGTTTAACTGCTTCCTGGGGGTCTTCATTTCCTTGTGTAGGTTTCTATGTTATATAGCACTGTATTAAATTTTTTTGATTGAGATGAGCAGAGCATTAATTTCAATCTTTTTTTTTTTTTTTTTTATTAGAATGTGTTGTAAATCACTTACTGTCATGAGTACGGCCAGTTGCCATTAAACTATAATTGTAGACCATTACCGTTGACATGTTTTTGAGGCAAGCTAAGTTTCCACGCATCCATCCTTTAATTGGTTTAGTGCAGGTTTTTGGCAGGATAGGTTAAAATAAACAAACAAAGTTGAACACTAGTTAAAGGTGGTAAACTTCAGTAACTACTGCAGTAGGAATAAAAAGAGAGGTCAGTATAGAACTGAGCTCAACTCCGATCCATATGGAGGTGATGGGCCTTTTAAAGGGAGAATGAAGGCGGGGAGGGGGATGACAGGAGGCTCAAGCAGAAGGGAAGAAAGTGGAAAAATCACAAAAGTCAGGTAGGGGGGTTGGTCGATGCAATTAGAACATCTGGGTTTGTTAACAGGCACTTATTAAATTTAGGCTCCTACTATTAGGTCCAAAGTTTAACATCTGTGCAAACATTTTCAATCCTTACTACCATTTTATAAAATAAGTTTTACTTTCCTGCCCTAGAAATAAGTTGTGCTTTTCTGCCCTAGAGAGGTACTTGCAGAGGAAACAAAAGTTAGCAGATAGCTCCCCATCCCCTCAACACCTGTTAACCAACTTCAATATCTCTTTATTCTCCTAGAGCCCACCTCAAGGCAGCTTATGCAGGCTTATGCAAGCAGCCCTATAAAACACCCCAGAGTTAGATTTTTCCCTGCCCTCTCTCACCTTTTCTGAGCCATGGCCTTTGACAGACTCTGACAGACAAATAGGGCATAGAAGGGCATTCACATAAGTGGAGTCTTCAATTTGTATATTTTAGCCACATGTAAATAAAATGTGTAAGACGTTATTATTTATATTTCAACCAGCTGCGTCACCCCTGTATAAGCATCTTTCTTAACTGTGGACCTCTCTGCCTGGATTCTATGCTGCTTGTATGTGTTTCACTTTCTTTTCACCTACTCTCCCACAGAGACTGGGAGACAGGAGCCCTATCTGCAGGTGTTGTCTGCAATAAACAGTAAATTCTTTTGACCGTCTTGAAATTTCCCGGCTGAACTTACAGGGGTGGGTTAACCCAGAAATATGGCCTTGAGCTGTTAAAACCATACTAGTGTTTAAATCTCAATCTATGTATGTGTAGAGGGTGGGGAGTGAGGAAGAAATCAGTTGTAATGAGGAGGAGAATTCTCAGATGTAACCCAAAGAAATCATGCTACAATAATGATCTTAAAATGCACAGCTGTTGCCAAGTAATTCTATTTGGTCACTAAATTTAAATTTTCATTTGCTAATATAAAGTCAAATTTATATTACATGTGACTTTTTAATTTAAGAGAACTAGTTGGCATATCATGCCTCAGTAGCCCTTGAAGATATTCCTAAATAATATATTAATATGCATAATAATACACATTATGCTCCAAATGATTGCCTTAAGTGAGCCATCTGAAACAACTTTTTAAAATGAAAAAATAAAATTTTGTGAGAGTATAACTCAGTCAACTTTGTCCAACTTTAGATTGTGATAATAAATTCAAGAAGCTAGTCATAAAAACCTATATAAATAAGCCCTTGAACAAGTAAATACAGGATGGAATGATCTGTATTCTCTCTGGAGTTGTTAAGAGAATATGTGTCAAATTAGTTCTCAAAATATTTGCCTGATGCACACATAGTCTTTGGAAATGTACGTGTGAAAATGCAAAAACCTTCATAAAGCTGACAAAAATGAAAAGCAGTTCTAGTGAAAGTGCCCATCATTCATTCATTATTGGTCACAATATGGTTTTATCTTTGCAATCATAAGTAGTACTATGTGAAACAATATGCTGTAGGAAATTGGGATAAATGTTTTGCTACCTCAGTGCAAGTTGGTTCCCTACCACGTACTGAAGGTCCAAAGGGCAGGGTGTAGTCATCTTATAACAAACCACATTTGGGCTCAGAAGAGGCCAGTAGATCAAGATGACAATTGGATGAAATAATCCTACCTGAAGATTTTCAAACTCACAGCCAAATATCTGGCACCTGGCACATAGTAGGGCATTCACGTAAGTGGAGTCTTCAATTTGTATAATTTAGCCACATGTAAATAAAATGTGTAAGTTGTTGTTATTTATATTTCAACCAGCTCCATCACCCCTGTGTAAGCATCTTTCTTAAAGAGATGGCAACAGGGAAGACACTGGACTTGTTCAATTACAAATAAGCCATGTTATTAACATCATCCTTTCTCATTGTTATACACATTGAATTTAATTGGCTACTGCCACTCCAAACGTCTCCTCAAAAAAATATAGCTGAGGGACTGGGGATATAGCTCAGTTGGTAGAGTGCTTGCCTCATAAGCACAAGGCCCTGGGTTCAATCCCCAGCATCGCAAAAAAAAATATATATATATATATATCTGAGACCTAAGAAAGAAGCAGGAATGCCCTCTGCACAGTTAACTAAAGCTGCTGGAGTCAGTGCCAGCAGGTTTAGAGTCTTTATCTCAGAAGAACCCTCAGGTCCCAAATTGAAGCTTATTAAATCTCATTTAGCATAGGACTTAATTTTGTTTATTTGGTTTCTATGTCAACCAGCTAGAAGGATTTCATACAATGCTAATTTCCTAGGGTAGAATTTTAAAAAGAAGCATACTTTAAGAAAACTAGATCCCACGTTGGAGTTTGAGGCTGTTTCCTTTTATCCTCAGCCTTATCTCAGCACTTCCTCTCTCCCTGTTTTTTTATACCTCTGTCTCCTTTTTCGGGACAGGTAGTTTACTATGTCTTATTAATATTTATATTCCTCTTTACTTCTAAATCCTTCTAAAAATCTTGAAGTCTAGGCATAGAATAAATGTGCATTAAGCATGATGAATCAAAAGTAGAGAATTAGAAGATTTGAAGTTCTTTTGGAAACAGCAAGAAGTCACATATAGAGGCTGATAGTGTAGGAAGACACAAAATCAAAGGACTGACACAGGAGAAAACCCAGTCACCAGGAGTCGTTCAGTGTAGAGATGAAGGGCGCCACAGGCATCGTTAGTCCCTGAGAACAGCAAGGAGCTACAGAGGGCTGCAGTACGTGGTGCTCTGAATGACCTGAATGACCACGTTGAATCATCAGATGGGTTTCAATGATGAACTGCATGATCGGTTTACAGAAAGAGGCAGGGATGAGATAGTATTCATCTCTAAATTGTCAACCAAGTTTCCTTTAGATAAAACCAGTGATGCTTGCGCACCATAAAAGGGGCATGCTTGTAAACTGCTGGAAGTTGTGTGAACCATTTAAGAAAAAGTCTTAAGTACAAGGTCAGATATTACAAAGCTGTATGGCACAACGACGTTCATTGCAGTATTCTAATTTTTTATTTTTAATATTTATCTATTTTGGGGGTACTGGGGATTGAACCCAGGGGTTCTTTACCCCTGAACTATGTCCCCAGTCTTTTTAAATTCTATTTTGAGACAGGGTCTTGCTAAGTTGCTTAGGGCCTCACCAAGTTGCTAAAGCTGGCCTTGAACTTGTGATCCTTCTGCCTCAGTCTCCTGAGTCTCTGGGATTACAGGCCTGTGCCACCACACCCAGATAATCATAACAGTATTAATATACACTATGAAAATACCCAACAATGGAGGAATATTGTTCAACAAATGCTTTTTAAAGTTAAATTAGAGTATTTGGAAGCCAAGAGCCTCTCTCCCCACCTGGATAACAATGATACTGACAGAATCTACCCTGGAGTCTATTGAAAGCTTGCAACTTCCCGGGGAAGGACTGGATGGCAAATTGGAGTTAATATCTATGAATTTCAGATCTTAACAAAGTAGCTGTTCCCCACCTCCAACAGCTCCATTGCAGGTAGCTGTGTATTTTTGGAGCAGATTGCACATAGTCTGCAGGTGCCAGGATGAGCAAAACATACTCTGTTCCCCAATGTATTTAATACCAATTCCCAAGTACTGGGAATCCATGCTCCAAGAGCCGATTGATGTTTCTGATCACAGAGGTGCAGAATGTAAAGAAGATGACCACTGTTGTTGTACCTCTCCTAATTACCGAAAGTTCCTCTCATTCCAGTTGCTATGACTTCCAGAGATTTAAAAAGTTGAAGCCTTTCCCCCAATTTTAGAAATCAGATATTAGAGACAAGTACATTCAAAAGCAATCACACATATGGGAAAATTAAGTGACCATGCATACCTAAGGAAAGATGTAGCCTCAAGAAGAGACTTGAGGAGATCTTAAGTTTAAATCTCATGCTTAACTTTGATACAGAGACTGCCTAAAACCGTAAAAAATAAATAAAACAATAACAAAAATAGCAAACCCTGCAGTGGGCAGGAGAAATCTGCTTTCCAGAGTTACTCTATTATTTGATTCAAATACCTTGTTATAAACAAAAAATCTTAAGGTACACAAACAAACCTGAAAATATGGCTTATTCAAAGAACATCAACGATAACAACAAATCAACATAAACTATCCCTGGAAAAGACCTGATGGCAAGTCTAATAGACAAAGACTTTAAAACAACTACTTTTTAGATGCTAATGAATTTTAAAATACATGGAGAAAATCAAGAGAAACAATATATAAACAAAATAGAAGTATCAATTAAAAAATAGGCAACCTAAAGAGAAACCAAAAAGAAATTGAAGAGCTCAAAAGTACAATAACTGAAATGAAAAATTCACCAGACAGATTTGAAAGCATATTTGATCAAATGGAAGAAAAAAATTAATAAACTTGAAGATTGGATAATAGAAATTATCAAGACTGAGGAACATAAAGTATAAAATACTTATGGTAGGAGTCTAAGAAAAGAAAGGGGCAGAGAAAATATTTGAAGAAAAAAAATGAGTGAAAATTTGCCAAATTTGAAGACATCAATATAGACATTTGAAAAACTCAACTAACTCCAAGTAAGATGAACTCAAAGAAACTCAAACTAATGCTCATTCAAACTTTGGAAAAACAAAGAATCTTGAAAGCAGTAAGAGAGAAATCACCTGTCATATACAAGAAATCCTCAATAAGATTATCAGTAGACATAACTTTCCTATGTTATTATATGAATACATGACCAGTGTACATCATGTACCACAAGAATGGGAAGGTATACTGCATATATGTATGATATGTCAAAATACACTCTACCGTCATGTATAACTAAAAAGAACAAACAAACAAACAAAAAATTATCAATAGATTTCTTAACTGAAACTTTGGAGACCTGAGGGGAAATGAGTAGATATATTCAAAAGGTTAAGACAAAGAAAGAGAGAGAGAAAGAAAGAAAGAAAGAGAGAGAGAGGGGGGGGAAGGAAGGAAGGAAGGAAGGAAGGAAGGAAGGAAGGAAGGAAGGAAGGAAGGAAGGAAGGAAGGAAGGAAAAGAAAGAAAACAAAAAAAAAAATTATCAAACAAGAATACTGTATCTGGTAAAACCGTCTTCAAAAGAAAGGGAGAAACTAAGACATTTCCAGATAAACAAAAGTTGAGGGAATTCATCAGTAGACCTGCCCTTCAAGAAATGCTCAGTAGTAACGCATGTGCTTAGTATGTGCAAGGCTCTGAGTTCAGTTTCCACTATCAAATAAATAGAAAAGAAAGGAAAAAGAAATGCTCCAGGATGTTCTGCACAGTGAAAGGAAAGGACATGGGACAGTTACCCGAAGACATATAAAGAGAGATCTCAATAAAGGTAAATACATGGGCAAATACAAAAGCTAGTATTATTATAACAAGGGTTTATAATTCCACTTTTTTCTACATTATTTAAGAAATAAAGACATTAAAAATATTTAGCCTAAAAGATAACACTATCATAACTTTGACTTGTAATTCTTTGTTTTATTTTCCATGTCATTTAAGGGACTAAGGTGTTAAAATTCTAATTTATATATTTGGACACAAATATTTAAAGATGTCATTATGACATCTTTGTATCAAATGATGTAGAGAACAGCCAAAATTCAACAACAAAAACCAAGCAGTCCAAACCAAATGAGCCAAAGACTGGAATAAATATTTCTCCAAAGAAGATATACAAATGAACAATAGGCATATAAAAAATGCTCACCATCACTGATCACTAGGAAACTACAAATCAAAACATCAGGGAGATACTACCCAACAGGATAGCAGCTATAAAAAATTAAACAAGGCTAGCAGGTATAGCTTAGTGGTAGAGCATGTGCTTAGCATTCATAAAGCTCTGGATTTAATCCCCAGCACCACAAACAAAACAAAAGAAAACAAAACAGAAAATAACAAATGTAAGACTGGACAATTTGGAATACTTGTGCATTGTTGATGAAAAGGTTAAATGATACAGTTGCTATGGAAAACAGTATACTGTGGAAAAAATTAAATTAGAATAACCATATGATTCAGCAGTTACCATTCTTGGTATATAACCAAGAGAATTTAAAGTAGAACATCAAAGGGATATTTATACACCTATGTTCATAGCAGCATTATTCATGATAGCTAAAACATGAAAGTAAGTGAAGTGTCCATTGACAGATGAATGGATAAGCCACCTTACCTTGGGTCCAGAGCAATGGAGTTGACCTACCATGGACTAAACCTCTGAACTGTGAGCCAACACAGTTGTTCTTCTAAGTTGTTCTCATCAGGGATTTTGGTCACAATGACAAAAAGCTGACTACTATGCTATTATGGAGATGGATGATGACATGAATGAAGATGGTGATGGTCACACATTACAGATGTATTTAATACTACTGTACCCTTAGAAATAGTTAAGATGGGAAATTTTATGATATATGATTTTATCACAATAAAACAATTTGAAAATTAGTTAAATTAGAGTTGGGCCTGTTGATGTATGCCAGTAATCCCAGAGACTGGGGAGGCCAAGAAGGGAGAATTACAAGTTCAAGGCTGGTCTCAGCAACTTAGGGAGATTCTGTATTAAAATAAAAAATAAAATGGACTGGGAGTGTAGAAAACTCAGTAGTAGAGTGCCCCTGGGGTTCAATCCACAGTACTACAAAAACATTTTAAAAAAGAATGTTAAATTAGAATGTCTCATTATGATATAAATGTATAAATGCACATTAAATGGGTGTATGTGAAAGGCTATATTCTAACATTAGTAGTGGATGGTAGGATCACAGATGACTTTTATTTTGATCTCTAGAATTGTGTTTCCCAAATTTTCATTAAAGATATAAATTAATTTTAAGAGAAACAAGAAAGGATTTTTGTGTGTATTTAGGGATAAGCTTTACCTACGTGGAAATTCATTTATGTGAGAAGCCCATTCCTTGACCATACTGTGTTGGACAATTAGGAATGTCCTCTGTGTGCCTGATGTTTGTTGGTTTCTGAGTATTAAAAGATGAGACACAAGGTTCCTGTCCTCAGGAGAGCCTAGTCTCTATGAGAAGACAAGTTTTACTATAATTGAGTACTCACTGATGTAGGTATTTTCCTTAGGTTTTGCCATTTAATCCCCACAATAATTCTGGGGACTAGATATCATAACTATTCTCCTTTTGCATGGCAGGAAGCTAAAGCTTAGAGAAGTCAAATGACTTGCCCAAGTTGACAGCATGAAAGAAATGAAGCAGAACTTAAACCCAGACAGACCTGCTTCAGATAGTCTTTACCTCTCTCTCAGCACACACCACCACTATAATCTAGGTGAGATAGAGGTAATAGAGTGGTTAGTGGAGCATAACCAGTACTCCGTGGAGGAAAGGATGGGGAAGGCTTCCTGGAGGAGGTGGCATCTTCACAGAACTGAACATGGATGGGAGGTAGAATAAGGTGAGGTGCTCAAGGGTCAAGAGACACAGACCACTCAACTAACGCACCTGGTCTAGGGTGGATGGAACCAGGGAGCCAGGTGCAAAGCTGGAACCTCATCCCAAAGAGACATGTTTGTTTCATCCACTGGTATTGTGCAAAATGAAAATCTATCTGTTCTGCACTTGGAGTAAGAGAAAGGGTTAAGCAGGCTTTTAAATTTCCATCCCTGTTTGACTGATTACTGCCATGGTAACCCAGCAGCAGCCAACACTTGTCAAGGCCTCTTCTTTGGATACAATAATAAATAGTGATAAAACATTACCTCAGGGCTTTGTATTTTTGCCATTACTTAAAATTCTGTCCCTGACTATGGTGAAGACTTAAAAGAAAAATAAAAAGTATATTTTAAATAATGCACTAGAAATACTTCGTGCATATGCTGTAAGAATTCAAAGCTCTAACATTCCAGGCACTTGAAAGGCTAAAAACCTTATCAAGGTGGAGTTCAGAAAGGGCTTTCTCCCTCCTAAGAAGCCTCCACAGAAGGTAAACAATGATGCTGCATCTTGCAGCTTCACGAAGCATTGGTCCCATTTGTCTACAATGGCTTCTGGGCAGGGGAAAGCCATCCCTCACCCCTCCTTTCACTTTTAATTCCAGCGGAAAGAGAGGAGCTGAGTCTCACAATTACTGCTGTGTGACAGCTGTGCAATGGGTGGAAACTCGTTTCTAAAACAATGCACAAATATTTAGATTTAGTACCATTCTCAAAGCACTCTCAGCTCTGGCAGCTTCTTCAAAGAAAGCAATTCCTAGAGTACTTGGAAGCATCTCAACTTTGAAGGGAGACCTGGCTGGGTTCAAATCACGGTTCTCCCACATGACAGCATCGCGTTCCTATCCTCCTAACCTCCAGCTCAGATTCCGGCTTGTAAAATGCAGCCTAGTTGAAAGGACTGCAGATAATGAATGCAAATGTGACAGGGACATAGCATGTGTTCAACATCGCGGTCATACACTCAAAGTATAAGAGGGATCAGGAAGCGCTGTGAAATGGTCCAGGCAAAAAGTCTGCAACCCCCGATTTACATATCAGATTTCTTCCATTTGAAGAACTATCATGTTTTAATATCCCTGAAATTGGGATGTGTCTTATAGCAGGTGATGTTTTATAATTTCATAGTGATTTTTCTTTCTTAGTTAATCCTAGAATAACGCAGCACCTTACAATGGAGGAAATCTTAGCTGGATGAAATAGGGTAGTTCCTTCTAGCATATGGAACATTTTATTTTGGGTACAGGCCAACATAAAAAAGGAGCCAAAACCTATTCCTGTTCAATAAATCTGACAGAAAAGATAAGATTCATGGCAAGTACTCATCTCATCTTTCTGAACTGTTGCAACCTGGCAACACATCTGTTCCTAAGAGAAGGCACGTCAGAATCACCCAGCGACTCGGGCTCCTGTGTGATCTGTGCCACCTGGCCCTACCTTCCCATAGCTCCTCAACCTTCTTCTCCCCACTAAATGGGTTCCTGCTAAAGCAAAACCAAACCAAAAATACTTAAGTTCAGCTTTTCAAAGCTATTTCTAAAATAGAACCAGGCAAGAATGTAATGAAAGTAAGTTTTCAGGCTTGTAGAAAACATACTGATCACAACAGCAAGTCTTACCGTTGGGGGAGACAGTAGGAAGATGTTCAGGGAGGTAGGTACTTGTGACCCTAGAGTAGCTGGTGTCACTTACTTGATGTCCGGAAGAACACACACACACACTCACACACACACACACATTTACCCACATAGGTAGCAGATTCTGATTACACAGTGGGCTAAGAGGCACTTGCCTGAAGAATCTGTTTACAAGGACACTAAAATATCATCAAATACCATAAATCAGGACTATAATTCCAGTTAAGTGTGCTTTTTGAAAGCAACTCTACATAGTGACTGAAACATAATTTTGGTCAGGTACCCATTAAATAAGGCATTTACTGTTAGGAGAAATAGTTTAAAATGAAACAAAATAATATGTGCTAAACCTGTTTCAAATGAATATTTTTGTGGCACTTAGGAGTATCCCTGACAGTATGGACCACTGATCCTATAAATTCGGTTCCTGAAATTAATAATTGGTCAGTAAGGTGAAAGGACTGTCAAGAACTGCCCAGGACCAGAGATTTTACCTTTATGACAAGTGAACACGTCAACCTGCTGCTGTTTCATGGATGCTGGTACAAGACACAAATCTAAGTCAGATGGTGTGGAACAAAGGGCAGTGGGTGTTTTGCTCATGAGATGTATAGCTATGTGAAGACCCTGGAGAATTGTCTCCCAACAGTGACATAATATGTTACATGCATGTGATATGGTGGAATACAGCATAGTATTTCCCACTCCACTAAAACAACGGCATACTTGAAACATGCAGAAAGAATATCAGCATGAAGAGGCACAGATTCCTAGACTGCCTGGAAAGTTCATGGGCCAGCTCTAGCCCAGAGCAGTGCAGGGCTAGCTGTCCCGTGGGAAGGAACTTGGATGAAAACATCAATTACTGGAGAAGGAAATGGGACAAAGGAAACCACAGATCTTTTTCCTCTTTGTTCAGAGACAGACATATTATGCATTTCATGATTCAGAGGACAGAAGGTAATTGGACATTTAAAAGTAGTTGGAAAAAAATCTTTCTCTAAAAGCCATCCATGGGTTCAAAGTTTAGTTATGGAGAACTAATTATTTTCCCTTTGTGTGGACAGAGGCCTCTATTTTCTTTTGTCTTTATTAATCACTTCACAGTTCCTTGCCTCATATTTAAAGGTCTTCAGTAGGGAGATAAACAAAATTACCAGGTTTAATATGAATGGAACTTGAATCATTTCAAATGTACATATCAAATCAATTGGAACTTTTTTGTGTAATTTTTAAGTGTGTAATTCAGTTAACTTGAATTTCTGAATGTCTAAATTTCTGAATTCTGTGCATTTTCTCCTTTTCTCGAATAATTACAATAGATAATAGTCTTCTATGTAATTATCATAAAACATTTTCTAACTGACAACCTACTGTTACTTTAGAAAATAACTGATATATACAAATATTAACTAACCTGTAGACATAATTTCCATCTCTTAAAATTTCCTCTTTCTGGTCCAAAATTTAATTTGGGATCTTATATTACATATTTTTTTCATGATTCCTTCATCTCCTGCATCTTGAACAATTTCTCAGTGTTTATTTTCTCTGACCTTCATGTTTTCAAGAGTCCTCTAATTTGGGTGTGTTCGATATTTTCTCAGGGTTAACACATCTTTGCCTAAAAACAAAAAAATGCAGAAGTTATATTGTTTGCCTCTGAGTGCATGGCATCAGGAGGTACATGATGGCATTCTGTCTCGTTTTTGGTGATGCTGGCTTTGATCATGTGATTGGGGTGGTGTCTGCTAGGTTTCTGCACTGATTTTTCACATCGAAATTAAGTGTCTTGTGGAGAGACACAAAGACTGTAGAAATATCCTGTTTCTCGGCAGAGTGTTGCCCACTAATCTTAGCATCTATTGATGTTGCCACACTACAACAGTTATCATAGCATTTACCCAAAAGTGATTTTCTATTTCTATCATTCCTTCTGCATTTATAAATTAGAATTCTACTGTAAAGAAGAATTGAATAACTTATTCATTCATTTATTTATATCAGTACAAACTCACGGATATTTATTTTATCTATCGTCTTGTTCAATTTGTTCCCTATTTGGCCTGGGGGAGCTCCTTCATATTGGCTCCCGAGTTCTTCTGGCATGCTTCCATCATATTTTTTAGCACTTCCTTGCTTTCTGGCGTGACAGTATGGTTCAGAATTATCTTGTACTTTTCTTCACCATCACTGGAATCAGCCTCTCTAAGAAGCTGGGTCTGCTTTTATTGGTGAATAATGTTTAGAAACTAAGATCTGGGTGAGTGCTAGGTGTGCACATCATTACTGGGGTGCCATTGCTTCTAGGTCCTTTCAGCAAACAACTAGGAAATACCTGTAAGTATACACACATGCAAATATATCTCTACTGATCTATCAATCTATTTGTCTGAAGCCATGATTTACATTGAAATCTCTGATCGAATCCCAAATCACAAGTCCACTATAATCTCCCCCTTTAATTTATAACTTCTTTGTCTTCTAATAACATACCTGGCTCTCTATATCCACAACCTTTTAAATTATGTGCACAATCCTGTAATGTGTAGTTTCAGAGGTGCTAACTCATACCTCTGAGAAAATTTACTAAATGGAAAAAAAGTTCTGTATATTTCTCTTTGTTTTCAGTCTTAAGAATATGTGATGGTGACTTTATATGCCACTTGATTGGGCCACAGGTACCCAGATATTTGATTAAATATTACTTTTGGCATGTCTGAGAGAGTGTTTATGGATGAAATTAACATTTGAATGAATAGACTGAGACTGTTTGAATTTGCCTGAGAACTGAGAACATTTGAATTAATTGCCCTCCTCAATGTGCGTGGGCCTCATCAAATTGGCTGAAGTCTTGAATTGAATAAAAGACTAAGAAAGAAAGAATCCTTTCTCTGTGCATGACTGTCCCCAAGTGGGGACATTGATTTTTTTCTTACCTTTGAACTTGGGTTCAGAATGGAACATATATCAACTCTCCCGGTTCTTAGGCCTTTGGACTTGGACTGGAACTTACATCTTTAGCTTTCCTCCTTCTCCTGCTTCCAAATTCAGACTAGAACTATACCATTGGCTTATCTGGGTTTCCAGCAAATCTTGAGACTTCTTGGTCTCCGTAACCACATGATCTAATTCCTTGTAATAAATTTCTTCATTTTCCTAAAGAACCCAGACTAATACATATTACAAAGCCAAAATATTATTTCCCAAACTTACTTAGTTTAGTTTTTTCCCTTTGCATACCCTTCCTGTGGCTATGTTGCTAATTGGTAATTGGTTCTTTGTTTACCATTTATATCTTAAGACTTTAGTCTGATCCTATCTGCACAAAACCTCTAGGACTTTTTATCTTACTCAGGATCAAATTAGAAGTCCTTTCATGGTCTAAGCCTCACATGATCTGGCCCTCCTATGTCTCTCGCGAGATCTTACCTCCTTACCACACAATCCCTCGAGTCCCCCAAGTCGAGGTTCTCTGGCCCCCTTGCTGTTCCTTCAACATACCACAGGTCCCGACCTCAGTGTCTTTGTGCTTTCTCTTCTCTGGCTTGAATGCTTTCCCCCCAGATATCAACATGTCTGTTCCTCACTTCCTTCAGAATTCTGTCAAGAGGCACCTCACATATTTGTTTCTTTTTCTTAGTTATACGAAAGAAAGTTCCATGAGAGCTTTGTTTTGTTCTCTGCCATCCTCTCTGATCTAGAACAGCACCTGAAACTGTTGCTAGTAAGCCAAAAAAATAAATACACACACATACACATATAAAATATATAGAAATGTGTGTGTGTTTGTGTGTGTGTATAAAGAGGTGGGTTTTCCCCAGCTTTATTGAGATATGATTGGCAAAAAAAAAAAAATGTATATTTAAGGACTGCAACATGATGACTTAATATACAGATAGATTGTAAAATATCAAGCTCATTAGCGTCAAACATTTGTTGAATTAACCTGATTCATATTTCTGTAGGAAATATCTTAAATGTTTTAGATGTTGGTTGTAAGTGTTAACTGATAACAAATTGTCGACATAAGGACCAACAATCTGTATTTCTCCCTTGGATCCGTACTACCGTAACTGCAAGTACAGTATGTGATTCAGTCTATTCATTAGAATGTTTGCCTTCAACACACTCCTCCATATCTTTTCTAAGAGCTGCCTGCCCTTATATAAAGGAAACACGTTTTTTTCCATCTGCAATTCTCTACAATGAATAAATATTAATTTTATAATCAGAGAAGAAGCAAAAGCTATCAAAATAACAAGCTCATATGTTAAAGCATAAGTCATCGCCTACCCTTGAATTATTGTGATACTGCTTCTCATTCTTCATTCTCCTGAGAGATCTTTCATGTTGTCAGCCTCCAGAATCGACTTTCAAAGCATTTGTTTGAGAAAATTATCCCAAAGCATATTTACACCTACGAATAGGCCATTTACTGTTGTGTAAGCCAAAGATACAGTTATCCCAAATCACTTAACAGGAACAGGTAGAAGAAGGAAACAACAATAGGTAGTAGAAAATGGGAGGTCATCATTGTGCTGTTTTTCAGGGAACTTGGCAAAGGAACAGAGAGGTGAGAAGAAAAAGGGACTAAGCTCTAGTGGGGTGAGAATGTCAATGTCTTTTCCTGAATTTTAACACAGTGAAGGAGGAGATAACACTGGAGGGCAAGCTTTTAAGGCAAATGAATTTGTATTGAAAGCCAGATGTAAGATAACAAATTATGAAAGCCACTGAGTGATGTCTAAACTAAGAAATAGTAACTAGAAAGTTGTTTTTGCTAGTGGAGGGCAAAGATTTGTTCTATAAACTGAAAAGACGGAATAACCAAAGAGGTTGTTAGGTTAATAGAATCTTCTACTGGGTTTACTGGGGAGGAATCTCAGCAGCACCATTTCCCATGGAATATTACCAAACCTGGAGGTATGTGAACAGGGAGATAGAGAATGGGGGAAGAGAAAAAGAGGACAGAAATAGTTAATTTTGTAGAGTCCCATGGGATACAGAAAACACTTAAGGGTAACAAATGTTGAAAGCAGGTGTGGTCCCTCTGGAATCAGATTCCTCAGATTTAAGGGACTCTAATCAGCAGCATCAAACTCTGGAGGAAGGAGGAGTCACAACCAAATTAAAGAATCGATGATGCATAAATTCGTGAAACAAAGGGAGCATTTCCTTTCTAGAATAGAGGGCTTTCTTTGTGGAGAACATCTGGACAAAAATGTGGGAAAATAAAGCTTATATGAACATTATATACAGCTCCTTAGGCTTTTGTTTTTTCTCCTAGAAATGACTTAACTCCAGGACACTGGTAAACACATGAACGCTGAGGCCCCCATGAGGACAGGTTTCAGAAAAGGTGGTGAATCCTGCCGATGTGGTGCTCCTCTCTGCCTGCATCTACAGCAGCTGACACCTTTGGTCACCTACCCAATGGCATTTCCCAGCTTTGTCTGTTCTGAAGACCTGAATTTGTTCTTATATCCACACTTTTCCAAGAAATCATGAACTTTAGGGAATGCCAGTCCCATTCCCATTTCTAAGTGTTGAAGTTTGATTATATTAACCTAAAGGTAAACATTGCATTCTCTTTGCCAGTGATTGGCTTTGGGAGAGTAAGTAGTTTTGACCAGCAGGACATGAGGGAAGCAGAGGAGGTTTCTAGGAAAGGTCTCTTAGCTTTTTAAAAGAGACAGAAGAACTAGGTGTGGTGGCATGCACTTGTAATCTCAGCTATTTGGGAGGTTGAGGTTGGAGGATCATGAGTTCAAGGCCAGCCTAGGCAACATAGTGAGATCCCATCTCAAAAATAAATAAATAAGCCGGGGGGGGGGGATCTCATTTTTTACCCCCTATGTATAATAGAATGTGAAGACATGATTCTTGGAATTGCTGTAGCCATTTTTTTAACCATAAGGAAAGCTAATTAATATACTGAGTGCTGTGGTCGGAATGTTTTTTTTTTCCTCCTTCGAATTCATATGTTGAAATATTAATCTCCCAGGTGATGATAGTCAGAGGTGGGGCCTCCAGGTGGGCGATCAAGTCAGGAGGTCAGAGCCTTCATGAATGGAATCAGTGCACTTAAGAGAGGCCCCAAAGAGATCTCCTGCCCCTTCCACCATGTGAAGACAGAGCAAGACGGCACTGCCTATGAAGCAGAATGTGGGCCCTCATCAGACCCTGAATCTGCCAGGGCCTCCATCTTGGACCTCCCAGCTTTCAGAACTGTGAGAAACAGATTTCTATTGTTTATAAGCTAAGCACCGTGGGGTGTTTTGTTGTACCAACCAAATAGATTAAGACGCTCAAGATGTTGAAGCAAACAAGTGAACTTGTGTTCTTAATGATGTTGTCAAGGTGCTGAACTGAACAACCCTGGGGCTATACTACCTTGGAACTTCTCCTAAGGTGACATACCAAATCCATTATCTGTTCTAGCCATTCTGAGTTGAGTTTTCCATTACCTGAGTCCCATATGTTTCATTGTCTTACTCTTACAATGAAGTTTTCAATGTGCTAGCAATAAAACTCTTACTTGTGTAGATTATTAAGTTATAACATGGCTTCTCTCCCTTTTACTCTGTGGGAGAACTCCCAGAGTGGGCAGACTGTGACACTCTTAGAATATCAATCCCTCTAAAGCAGAGACAGGGAGCTCCTAACACAATTGGGATCAGAGGCAGCTTTGGCTCTGGTAACAATATAATAGCTGAAAATGCTCATAGTGTCTCTGAGGATTGATATACAGACTGAATTTAGAAATTAGTTCTTGGGCTAACATTTGGGCTGAGTCTGCTGCTGTATCTCTTGCAGTGCTCTGGCGTCTTCAGGATTCTCAGGCATCACACCTGTCCTGTGACTCAGATGCTCAAACCTTGCATATTCCAAAGAAAGGACTGGCCCTTGACTGGACCCTAGGAGATAATCTCCGAGTCCACAGAACATTTTTCCTGATGAAAGAATCAATGTATAACTGAAAGCTTACAGAACTACGCCATGGCAGATAATCTGGTGATTCATGGTGAAAGCTGGTTTGACTGCCTGGAGCCTAGAGTATACTGTATCAGTTTGCCCTATCAAGGCATGGAGACCGAGCATTAAGGACAGTCACTCAAGTATTCCATGCCTACCTGCCTGACCTTCAGTACCAACTTTGGAGACCAAGGCTCAGACTCTAGGCATTGAAGTTCCTCTGATTGGCAATAATACTTTGTATGTGTTATCATGCACTGCTACTGAAAAAATTTAAGCACTGTCTATACCACTCCCCCACCAGAGGACAACTGGAAGCTTGTGCTAGATTCTCCTGGACTCTGCTTTATGCACCTTTGCCTTTACTGATATTAATATGAATCCTTCCACTGAAATAAACCATAACCATGTGTATAACAGCCTTTCTGAGTTCTGTGAGTCCTTCCAGTGAATCATTAAATGTGATGAGGGTCTTTAAGACCACCTGTTAAGTTGTATGAGTTCCTTACATATTTTGAATATTAAACCCATATTATGATTTAGAAAGGAGGTATCTCTGGAAAAGCTCATGTATTAGACAAAGCGGGAAGGTTCAGAAGTGAATTGATTAGATTATGAGAGCTATAATCTCGCCAGTGGATTAATCCATTTTATGGATTAATAATTTGAATGAATTGCTGGATGATAACAATAGGTAGGTAGGGCTTGACTGGAGGAAGTAGGTCACTTGGGGCCTTCCCTTGGGATTATATTTTGCCCCTGGCTCCTCTCTCTCTCTCTCTCTCTCGCTCTCTCTCTGTGCTTCTCAGTTGCTATGAACTGAGCAGTTTTCCTCCACCGTGCCCTTCCACCATGATGTCCTGCCTATCTCAGTCCCAGAGCAATGGAATCAGCTGACCATAGACTGAGAGCTCTCAAACTCAGAGCCCCAAACAAACTTTTCTAAGTTGTTCTTGTCAGGTAATTTTGTCAGTGACAAAAGCTGACTTAAATACTCCATTATTATAGGCATAGTTTGCAAATATTTTCTCTCATTCCATTGGTTGCATTTCACTTTGTTGATTGTTTCCTTTGATGTACAGAAGTTCAACGTAGTCCCCAATTGTTTATTTTTGCTTTTGTTGCCTGTGCTTTGCATATCATATTAAAAAAAATCAATGCTAAAACCAATGTCAAAGTACTTTCTTCCTATATTTTCTGTAAGGAGTTTTACAGTTTCAGGTATTACATGTAAGACTTTAGTTCATTAAAACTTGATTTCTGTATGTGGTATAAGATAAAGGTCTAATAACTTCTTTTACATGTGGATATCCAGTTTTCCCAGCACTATTTGTTGAAGAGACACTCCCTTTCCCATTGTTTTTTCTTGGCATCCTTGTCAAAGAGTAGTTGACCATAAATGGGATAAAAGTGTAGATTTATTATTAAGTGCTTTATTCTTTGCCATTGGTCTGTTTTTTCCTAGTACACACTGTTTTGATCACTATATGTTTGTAGTAGATTTTGAAATCATGAAGTGTGACACCTTCAGCTTTGTTCTTCTTCCTCAATAATTTTTTTTGATATTTGGGGTTCATTGTGAGTCGATACAAATATGAGGATTTTTTTTCTATTTCTTGAAAAAAAAAGTCCTACGGGTTCTGATAATGATGTAGACTGCTTGGGTTGTATGGATATCTTAACAAAATTTGTTCTTCCAATCCATGAACACAGAATATCTTTCCATTTATTTATGTCTTCAATTTCTTTAAATTATATTATGTTTTATAGTTTTCAGGGTATAGATCTTCTACCTCCTTGATTAAATGTATTCCTAAGTACTTTTTTGGATGCTATTTTAAATGGGATTGTTTTCTTTATTTCCTTTTTCTATATATATAAGACAGTGTCTTCTACGATTTGAATTCTTCCTTTCTGACTTGGAACTGCTCCCTTCCCTCTCCCCTTCCTGCCTACCTGCCCACCTCCCTTCCTTCATTCCCTCCCTTCTTCTTTTCCTCCTTTCCTTCTTTTCTTTCTTCTGCCTAATTGCTCTGGCTAGAATGTCTAGCACTATGTTAAATAGATGTGTCAAGAGGAAGACTCTTTATTTTGTTTCCGGTCTTCGAAGAAAATCTTTCAGTTTTCCTTCATAGTGTACAGTATTAACTGTGGGCTTATCATATCTGGTCTTTATTGTGTTGAAGGACATTCCTTCCTAATTTGTTTAAAATTTTTATCATGAAAATATGCTGAACTTTTTCAGATGATTTTTCTGCATCTATTGAGATGATCACATGATTTTTATCCTTCATTCTGTTAATGTGATATATCACAGTTTTTGATTTGCATATGTTGAACCATATATCCATCCAGGGAGAAATCCCACTTATTCATGATGTGTGATTGTTTTAATGTGCAGTAGAATTTGGTTTGCTAGTATTTTATTAAGGATTTTTAAATCCATGTTCATCAGGGATGTTGACCTATAATTTTCTTGCCTTGTGGTGTCTTTCTGTGGCTTTGGTGTGAGAGTAAAGCTGGTCTGGTCATATGAGTTTGAAAGTGTTCCTTCCTCGTGAATATTTTAAGAGTTTGAGAAAGACTAGTGTTAGCTCTTCTTTGAATGCTCAGCAGTAGGGCTGGGATGGTGGCTCAGTGGTAGGGTGTTTGCCTACTATGTGTGAGGCACTGGGTTCCATTCTCAGCACAGCATGCGAATAAATTAAAGGTTCATCAACAGCTAATAAAAGCATTTTTAAAAAATGCTAGTGGTATTCACCGGAGAAGCTATCTTGTCTTGGGGTGGTCTATGTTAGGTTCTTTTTGATTACTGAGTAAAATCTTTTTATACATTAACCTCACTCCTACTGCTCATATTTTCTACTTCATGATTTATTCTTCATAAGTTATATTTTCCCAGGAATTTAGACCTCTCTTCTAGGTTATCTAATTTATTGGTCCATAATTTCTTCTCATAGTCTCTTGCGCTCCTTTACATTTCTGCCATGTCAGTTGTAATATTTCCTCTTTCATTTGTAATTGTACTTATTTGATGTATTTTTCATTGGTTAGTTTATCTAAATGTTACTCAATCTTGTTTATTTTATCAAAAAGCAACTCTTAGTTTCATTGATCTTTCCTGTTATCTCTCTAGTCTCTATTTTATTTATTTTTCCTCCAATCTTTATTATTTCCTTCCTTCTGATAATTCTAAGTTTAGTTTGTTCTTTTATAATTCCTTGAGATGTAAAGTTAGGTTGTTTATCGAGATATTTCTTTTTTTCTTAATACTGTCATTTATTGCTGTAAACTTCCCTCTTGGAACTTGTTTTACTGTATCACAAGTGTTGGTATATTGTGTTTCTATTTTTATTAGTCTAAAGATGCATTTTAATTTCCCTTTCAATTTATTGTTTGACTCATTAGTGAAGACTTATTTTATGGCCTAACATATGATCTACACTGAAGAATGCTCCATTTAAGCTTGAGAATAATATGCATTCTGCTACTACTGGATGGAATGTTCTGTGTTTGTTAGGTCCTTTTGGTCTCTGATGTTATTCAAGTCTGCAGTTTCCTTGTTGATTGTCTATCAATATTTTCTGTTGAAAGTGGGATATTAAAGTTCCCAACTAATACTGTATTGCTATTTACTGTCCCCCCACCCAATTCTGTTAATATTTGTTTTACATATTTATGTCTTCCATTGTGGGTACATGTGTATTTAGAGTTATTATAGCCTCTTGATGAACTGACTCCTTTATCATAATATAATGATCTTTGTCTCTTGTGACAACTTTTAAAACTGAAAGTCTATTTTGACTAGTACAATACAGTCACCCCCACTCTTTTGATTAGCACTTGCATGACATACCTTTTTTTCCCCTTCACTCTCCCCCTGTTTGTGTCCCTAAGCCTAAAGCGAGTGTCTGGTAGGCACCATATTGTTGGATCTATTTTTTTACTCATTTGGTCACTCTGTCTTTTGATTTGGTAATTTAATCCATTGATGTTAAGTAATTAATAATAGAAAGGACTCATTATTGCAATTTTGTTCATTGTTTTCTAACTTTTATAGTTCCTTTGTTTATTTCTTCCTCTTTTTCTGTCTTCCATTGTGATGAGCTAATTCTTCTTTTTTTTTTTTTGTAGTGCTATACTTTGATTTACTTTTCTTTATCTTTTGTGTAGAGCTTCTTTTCTTTCTTTCTTTCTTTCTGGTTACCACAAAGTTTACATAAAACACTTTATAGTTATGATATTTTGTTTTAAGCAGCTATCAACTTAACTTCAATCACATATAAGAACTCTACACCTTTACTTGCTCCCATGGACATTTTGTGGTATCAATGTCATCTTTTTATATTATGCATTTATTAACAAATTATTGCATAAGTATTTTTAATGTTTTTGTCTTTTGAATTTTATCCTAGAGTTAAAAGTGATTTACCCACCACCATTATAGTATAAGTGTATTCTAAATTTGATTGCATGTTTACCTGTACCAGTAACTTTTATATTTAGCATATTTCTCTTTCAATGGGAAGAACTAGGTCTAGAATTTCTTGTGAGGAAGGACTAATGGTTATGAGTTCCCTTGACCTATGTTTGGGAATAGCTTTACTGCTCCTTCATTTCTGAAGGATCACTTTTCTGCATATTGTACTCTTGGCTACCAGAATTTTCTTTTAGCACTTCACCCCGTTCCCAACTGGCCTATAAAGTTTTGATGAGAAGTCTGCCAATAATCTTATGAAGGTTCTCTTGTATGTGATGATTCTTTTTGGTCTTACTGCTTCCAAGATTCATCCTTTGTCTTTGGCTCTTTACAACTGGATTATAACGTGTTTTGGTGTATTCTTTGATTTCATTTTTCTTGAGGTTTCTGGGAATTCAAGAATCTGTATGTCCATCTTTCAAGGTTTTAGAAGTTTTCAGTCATTGTGTCTTTTAATAAGTTTCTGCTCCTCTCTCTCTCTCTCCTCCTTCTGAGACTCCCATAATTCATATATTCATTCACTTGGTGGTATCCTATAGGTCTCTCATGTTTTCCTCACTCTTTTGCATACTCTTTTTTTTTTGCATACTCTTTTGCATACTATTGTTTTCTTTTTTGTCACTCTAACTGGGTAATTTCAAATGATCTATCTTCAAGTTTGCTGATTCTTTTGCATGATCAAATCTTCTATTGAAGTTCTCTGTTAAATTTTTCAGGTCTGTCACTGAATGAGAATTTGTTTGGTTCTTTTTTATGGTTTATATTTCTTTATCAAGATGATTATTTTGTGCATGCATTATTTTTCTGATTTCCTTTATTTGTCTGTGTTCTCTTGCATCCTACTGAACTTAAAGAAAAGATCATTTAGGATTCTATCAGGTAATTCATTGGTCTCCAATATTTTTTTTTTTTAGTTCAATTACCAGAGCTTTATTAGTTTTATTTGGAGGTGACATGTTAGCCTGATTCATCATAATTTGTTTAGACTTGCATTGGTGTCTTTACATTTGAAGAGCATAAACTTCTTTCAGTCTTTTTTTTTTTTTTTTATTATAAAATTGTAAACAAATGGGATACATGTTGTTTCTCTGTCTGTACATGGCGTAAAGGCATACCATTTGTGTAATCATAAATCTACATAGGGTAATGTTGTTTGATTCATTCTGCCATTTTTCCCCTTCCCCCCCTCCCCTCCCACCCTTCCCCTCCATCTATACAGTCCTTCCTTCCTCCATTCCTGCCCCCCTCCCTAAACCCAACTCCAACCCCAACACTAACCCTTCCCACCCCCCATTATGTGTCATCATCCACTTATTAGCGATATCATTCTTCCTTTGGTTTTTTGAGATTGGCTTATCTCACTTAGCATGATATTCTCCAGTTTCATCCATTTGCCTGCAAATGCCATAATTTTATCGTTCTTTATGGCTGAGTAATATTCCATTGTGTATATATACCACATTTTCTTTATCCATTCATCAATTGAAGGACATCTAGGTTGGTTCCACAATCTGGCTATTGTGAACTGAGCAGCTATGAACATTGATGTGGCTGTATCTCTGTAATATGCTGATTTTAAGTCCTTTGGGTATAGGCCAAGGAGTGGGATAGCTGGGTCAAGTGGTGTTTCCATTCCAAGTTTTCTAAGGAATCTCCACACTGCTTTCCAGAGTGGCTGCACTAATTTGCAGCCCCACCAGCAATGTAAGAGTGTACCTTTCTCCCCACATCCTCGCCAACACCTGTTGTTGCTTGTATTCTTGATAATTGCCATTCTAATTGGGGTGAGATGGAATCTTAGGGTGGTTTTGATTTGCATTTCTCTTATTACTAGAGATGTTGAACATTTTTCCATATGTTTGTTGATTGCTTGTATATCTTCTTCTGTGAAGTGTCTATTCATTTCGTTAGCCCATTTGTCGATTGGATTATTTACATTCTTGGTGTAGAGTTTTTTGAGTTCTTTATAGATTCTGGAGATTAGCGCTCTATCTGAAGTATGATTGGCAAAGATTTTCTCCCACTCTGTAGGCTCTTTCTTTGCATTGCTGATAGTTTCCTTTGCTGAGAGAAAGCTTTTTAGTTTGAATCTATCCCAGTTATTAATTCTTGCTTTTATTTCTTGTGCTATGGGAGTCCTGTTGAGGAAGTCTGGTCCTAAGCCGACATGTTGAAGCTCTGGACCTACTTTTTCTTCTATAAGATGCAAGGTCTCTGGTCTGATTCCGAGATCCTTAATCCATTTTGAGTTGAGTTTCGTGCATGGTGAGAGATATGGGTTTAATTTCATTCTGTTGCATATGGATTTCCAATTCTCCCAGCACCATTTGTTGAAGAGGCTATCTTTTCTCCATTGCATATTTTTGGCCCCTTTGTCTAGTATGAGAAAATTGTATTTATTTGGGTTTGTGTCCGTGTCCTCTATTCTGTACCATTGATCCACCTTTCTATTTTGGTACCAATACCATGCCGTTTTTGTTACTATTGCTTTGTAGTAGAGTTGAAGATCTGGTATTGCAATACCCCCTGCTTCACTCTTTCTGCCAAGGATTGATTTAGCTCTTCTGGGTTTTTTATTCTTCCAGATGAATTTCATAATTGCTTGCTCTATTTCTGCAAGGTACATCATTGGGATTTTAATTGGAATTGCATTGAATCTGTATAGCACTTTTGGTAGTATGGCCATTTTGACAATATTAATTCTTCCTATCCAAGAACATGGGAGATCTTTCCATCTTCTAAGGTTTTCTTGAATTTCTTTCTTTAGTGTTCTGTAGTTCTCATTGTAGAGGTCTTTCACCTCTTTTGTGAGATTGATTCCCAAATACTTTATTTTTTTCGAAGCTATTGTGAATGGGGTAGTTTTCCTAATTTCTCTTTCTGAAGATTCATCGCTTATATATAAAAATGCCTTCGATTTATGTGCATTGATCTTATATCCCGCTACTTTACTGAATTCATTTATGAGATCTAAAAGTTTTCTGGTGGAATTTCCTGGTTCCTCTAAGTATACCATCATATCATCAGCAAATAGGGATAGTTTGAGTTCTTCTTTTCCTATTCGTATCCCTTTAATTTCTTTGGTCTGTCTAATTGCTCTGGCTAGAGTTTCAAGGACGATATTGAATAGAAGTGGTGAAAGAGGGCATCCCTGCCTTGTTCCAGTTTTCAGAGGGAATGATTTCAGTTTTTCACCATTTAGAATGATATTAGCAATGGGTTTAGCGTAGATGGCCTTTACAATGTTAAGGAATGTTCCCACTATCCCTATTTTTTCTAGTGTTTTGAGCATGAAGGGGTGCTGTATTTTATCAAATGCTTTTTCTGCATCTATCGAAATAATCATGTGATTCTTGACTTTAAGTCTATTGATATGGTGAATGACATTTATTGATTTTCTGATGTTGAACCAACCTTGCATCCCTGGGATGAAACCCACTTGATCATGGTGCACTATCTTTTTAATATGTTTTTGTATGCGATTTGCTAAAATTTTGTTTAGAATTTTTGCGTCGATGTTCATTAAGGATATTGGTCTGAAATTTTCTTTCCTCGATGTGTCTCTGTCTGGTTTAGGAATCAGGGTAATATTGGCTTCATAGAATGAGTTTGGGAGAGTTCCCTCCTCTTCTATTTTCTGGAATACTTTGAGAAGTATTGGAATGAGTTCTTCTTTAAAAGTTTTGTAGAACTCGGCTGAGAACCCATCTGGTCCTGGACTTTTCTTTGTTGGTAGGCTTTTGATGACTTCTTCTATTTCATTACTTGAAATTGGTCTATTTAAATTGTGTATGTCCTCCTCGTTCAGTTTAGGCAATTCATATGTCTCTAGAAACCTGTTGATGTCTTCGAAATTTTCTATTTTGTTGGAGTATAGGTTTTCAAAATAGCTTCTAATTATGTTTTGTATTTCGGTCGTGTCTGTTGTGATATTTCCTTGTTCATTCCGAATTTTAGTGATTTGGGTTTTCTCTCGTCTTCTCTTTGTTAGTGTGGCTAAAGGTTTATCAATTTTGTTTATTTTTTCGAAGAACCAACTATTTATTTTGTCAATTTTTTGTATTGTTTCTTTCGTTTCAATTTCGTTGATTTCAGCTCTCAGTTTGACTATTTCCTGTCTTCTACTACTTTTGGTGTTGGTCTGTTCTTCTTTTTCTAGGGCTTTGAGCTGTAGTGTTAGGTCATTTATTTTTTGAGTTTTACTTCTTTTATTAAATGCGCTCCATGAAATAAATCTTCCTCTAAGTACCGCTTTCATAGTGTCCCAGAGATTTTGATATGTTGTTTCTTTGTTCTCGTTTACCTCTAAGAATTTTTTAATTTCCTTCCTAATATCTTCTGTTATCCATTCATCATATAGTAGCATATTGTTTAATCTCCAGGTGTTGGAGTAGTTTCTGTTTTTTACTCTTTCATTAATTTGTAACTTCAATCCATTATGATCTGATAGAATACAAGGTAGTGTCTCTATCTTCTTGTATTTGCTGACATTAGCTTTGTGGCATAATATATGGTCTATTTTAGAGAAGGATCCATGTGCTGCTGAGAAGAAAGTGTATTCGCTCTTGGTTGGATGGTATAATCTATAAATGTCTGTTAAGTCTAAATTATTGATTGTGTTATTGAGATCTATGGTTTCTTTGTTCAATTTTTGTTTGGAAGATCTGTTCAGTGGTGAAAGAGGCGTGTTAAAATCACCTAGTATTATTGTGTTATGGTCTATTTGGTTTCTAAAATTGAGAAGGATTTGTTTAACATACATGGATGAGCCACTGTTTGGGGCATAGATGTTTATGATTGTTATATCTTGCTGATTTATGCTTCCCTTAAGCAGTATGAAATGTCCTTCTTTATCCCTTCTAACTAACATTGGCTTGAAGTCCACATTATCTGAAATGAGGATGGATACTCCAGCTTTTTTGCTGAGCCCATGTGCATGGTATGTTTTTCCCCATCCTTTCACCTTTAGTCTATGGGTATCTCTTTCTATGAGGTGAGTCTCTTGCAGGCAACATATTGTTGGATCTTTCTTTTTAATCCAATCTGCCAGTCTATGTCTTTTGATTGATGAATTCAGGCCATTAACATTCAGGGTTATTATTGAGATATGATTTGTATTCCCAGTCATTTGGTTCATATTTAAAATTTTTGACACATCTTGGTTCATCCTTTATTTGACAGTTCCTTTAGGATAATTCCTCCCTTTGCTGATTTGCTTCTTTGTTTTTTATCTCTTCCTCATGAAATATTTTGCTGAGAATGTTCTGTAATGCTGGCTTTCTTTTTGTAAATTCTTTAGCTTTTGTTTATCGTGGAATGATCTTATTTCATCGTCAAATTTGAAGGTAAGTTTTGCTGGGTATAAGATTCTTGGTTGGCATCCATTTTCTTTCAGAGCTTGAAAAATGTTGTTCCAGGCCCTTCTAGCTTTTAGGGTCTGGATTGAAAAATCTGCTGATATCCGTATTGGCTTCCCCCTGAATGTAATTTGGTTCTTTTCTCTCACAGCCTTTAAAATTCTGTCTTTATTTTGTATGTTAGGTATTTTCATTATAATGTGCCTTGGTGTGGGTCTGTTGTAATTTTGTGTATTTGGAGTCCTATAAGCCTCTTGGACTTGATTTTCCATTTCATTCTTCAGATTTGGGAAATTTTCTGATATTATTTCTTCAAATAGATTGTTCATTCCTTTGGTTTGTTTCTCTAAACCTTCCTCAATCCCAATAATTCTCAAATTTGGCCTTTTCATGATATCCCATAGTTCTTGGAGATTCTGTTCATGATTTCTCACCATCTTCTCTGTTTGTTCAACTTTGTTTTCGAGGTTAAATATTTTGTCTTCAATATCTGAAGTTCTGTCTTCCAGCTGTTCTATCCTATTGGTTATGCTTTCTATGGAGTTCTTAATTTGGTTTATTGTTTCCTTCATTTCAAGGATTTCTGTTTGGTTTTTTTTCAATATCTCTAACTCTTTATTGAAATGATCTTTTGCTTCCTGAATTTGCTCTGTTAACTGTCGATTGGTGCGATCGTTCAATGCCTGCATTTGCTCTTTCATCTCATCGTTTGCTTCCCTAATCATTTTAATTATGTACATTCTGAACTCCCTTTCTGTCATTTCTTCTGCCATGCTGTCGTTGGATTTTATTGATGTAACATCTAGATTTGTTTGGGGCATTTTCTTCCCTTGTTTTCTCATATTGTTCAGGGATCAGTGGGTCATTAAGATATTGCAGATTTCCTCTATCAACTTATAATGTCCCTGAAGATTGCTAGTATATCCCCTCTTATCCTTCAGTAGCCTGAAGTCTTGGAGGAGGTTGATAATGCAGAGCTCCACGAAGAAGCTGCCTCTCTAGGTGTGGTAACCCTCAGGTGGCGTATATTCCCTGCTAGTGGGCGGAGGTGCCTCCACTTGTTGACCAATGGTCATCCAATGGGGAAGTAGACTGTGGGCTGAGGCAAGGCCTGTTTGTGCCTATGTCTCTGGCTTTACCGTCCCTGTGGGAAAACCTCCCCCGGCCGGGAAGAGTCACTCGGTGGGGACGTCTCGCTAGTCAGTTGCCCTCCTAGAGGTTCCCCTCAATCTACAACTACCTCCTGGGCTGGGCTGTCTTCTTCTGCAACGATCCCAGGGGCCCGGACCTACGTCCTGGGCCTGGGAGCCTCACCCTTCGCAGGTGAGTCTCCTTAGGCTGCCTCTCCCAGAGAATCTGCCCGCAGCCCTGGAAACTTCGCTCCGCCCCTAGGCGTGTCTCTGTGCGGCTCTTCCAGCAAGAAGCCACCTAGCTCCTGGGACCCTGCTCTGCACCAATCGCCTGCCTATGCAGCCCCTCCCCTGAGCCACCACCTGGAGCCCCGTACAATAGCTCCGAGACACAGAGACCCGCCACACATCTCCTCCTCCGGACAGCCGCCCGGTTTCCGACGCAGTCACTAGGAATCCAAACAACTCACTTCGGGTCTCCTCCTCCCGCCAACCACCCGTAGCCCTAGGCAGTCACTCCAAGTCCAAGTGACCCGCCCTGTTCCTCCTCCTCCTCCTTGGGGTAGCCCCCCAGGTGTTCAGGAACGGTGGCTCCGAGACCAGGTGACTCACCACGCTCCTCCTCCAGGCAGGCCACCGGTGTTCAGGAGTGGTTGCTTTTAGTCCAATCAGCTCACCACTCGCCTCCTCCTCTGGCAACCGCCCGCAGCTCTGATGCAGCCACTCCCAGGTCAAGCAACACGCCGCGCTCCTCCTCCTCCTCCGGGCAACCTCCCGGCACTCAGGAGTGCTCGCTCTGGGTTCAAACAGTTTACCACGCAGCTCCTCTTCTGGCAACCGCCTGTGGTTCTGATGCAGTCACTCCCAGACCAAGCGTCCCGCCGCGCTCCTCCTCTTCCTCCGGGCAGTCCCCCGGCGCTCAGGAGCGCCCACTCTGAGTTCAAACAGCTCACCACGCAGCTCCTCCTCTGGCAACCGCCCGTGGCTCTGATGCAGTCACTCCTAGACCCAAGCGACCCGCCGGGCCTCTCCTCCTCCTCCGGGGAATCCCCCGGTGTTCGGAAGCGGTCACTCTGGGTCCAAACAGCTCGCTACGCAGCTCCTCCCCAGGCAGCACCCGGAGCCCCAGCGGCTGCTCAAGTCCAAGCGCTATGCTGAGCAGCCTCCTCTACGATGATCCCAGTTGTCCGTGTTTACCGCTCCAGCGGGGGGAGGGGCGTCTCGCCGAGCAACTCCACTTCACAAATTCCCTGCGTTCCGGGGCTACTGCCCCATCCCGGACGCCTCCCCAACAGGAGAGACTCACCCGGCAGCTTTGAGTTGGTCCCAAGTCTCTCACTATCTCCTCTTTTGAATCTTGCGTCCTGGAGCAGCGTGAAATGCAGCCGCCCTCTAGTCCGCCATCTTGGCCTGCCTTCTTTCAGTCTTTACAGATAATTTTGGCAGGTAAGGACTATTCTATTGGGTCTACAAGCTGATGGGATAGCCTGCAGGCTTATAGTCCATTGGGGTTGGAGTTGGATTGGTGCCAGGTTTGTAGTAGAAACTTATTCTGTTGGATCTGCTAATAGAGACTAAAGAAGGCATATTTACTGTCTGGTTTCTGGGCAGACTGGACTACCTCTAAGGCCTTGGTCAGTAGGGCTGGTCATGGGACAAGTATCTCCTTTAGGGTCTGCAGTTTTTTCTGCAGATGGCAGACCCATTAACAGGTATGCAGATGAATATGACTCTCTCTGAGTCCCTTAAAGGGCTCCCACAAGATCAATGATTGGGCTCCTGAGTTGAAGGATTAGCCATGTATTGTGGCTGAGAGAAACTACAACTGAGTTATAGGACTGCTTAGAGGGTCTATATCTTAGGTCAAGATCTGAAGACCTACCTCCCAGGTCAGGAATGGGTATGCCTCCTGATGAATTTCTGGGAGGTCACGGCTGCTCTTGGACCAGAGTGTGAGAGAAAGGAGCTGGTTTCCAGGACCACTTCAAGATCTGCAATTAGACTGAAGTTGGTGGGTCTGTCACCAAGGCACAGATGGGTGTGTTTCCTGGAAGGTCTCTGAGTAGGCAGGACTATTCCCAGACCATAGCTGATAGGGAATGGAGCCAAGTCACCAGGCTATTTCAGTATCTTCTGTGGACTCAAGGGCAGTAGGCCTGCCTCTGGAACTACAGAAGAGTTTATTGCCTGGAAAATCCTTGTGTAGGCAGGACTGCTCTCAAACTGAGTCTCAGAGTGGCTGGAGCCAGGTCACAAGCCACTTTAGGCTCTATAGCTGGTGAGTCCAAAATCTGAGGCATTTTAGGTAGGTATGACTTCACCTGGCTCTCTTGGTGGATGGTTCTAGTGGTAAGAGCAAAGCCAAATGGGCAACAGTCAAGTCCACATGGGATGGAGCTATTTATGGATCTGTTGCCAGATAGAATCATGGTCAGTGACATTGCCTCCTAGGTATGAGCCTGTCCACTCAATATTTTGAGCTTCATTTTGTTTTGCTCAGCTCTTTTCAGCCTTGTGTTCTCTGCCTGAGCTTTTCAACTTTTTGTCTGGGTCACAAAGCCTCCAAAAAGGCACTTTTGTTCAGTGATGACTTCCAGATTCTTAATGATGTTGGAGAATATGAATGGGGGAGGGAGATCTTATGTCACCATCTTGCTTTCTTTTTTTATCTTAAATAGATCCTAATGAGGAGGAAATTAAGGAACATTTTCAAGGCTCTATAGCTGGTAAAGAGCATAGTGCTTAAGCCATAGTCTTCTGATTGAGCTCAAATTACCAATTTACACAACAATCCATTCTTTTAAGTACTTCCAGTGAATTTCATCTCTCAAGTATGAAACAGCTTAGAGATGTGTATTCTGTCTTCTGAATGTATCAAGAGTGCCTTAGTAACTATCTATTATGTTTTGGATCTGGAATGTTCCCTGAAAAACTCATGTTTTCAAAGCATGATCTCCAGTGCAGTAAGGTTCAGAGGTGGATTTTTTAGGCAGTGATTAGTGCTATAACCTCATCAATGGATTAATTCATTTGATGGATAAATAATTTGAATGGACTATTGGGTGGTAACTAGGGAGAGGGTTTGACTGGCAGCAGTAGGTCACTAGGGGCATGCTATTGGGGACTATATTTTGTCCCTGGATCCTCTCTCTCTCTCCCTCTCTTTCCTCCTCTGCCTCCTCTTCTTCTTTTTCTTTTTCCTCCTCTTCTCCTCTTCCTCTTCTTCCTCTTCCTCCCCTCCTCCCCTCCTCCTCCTCCTCCTTCTTCTTTTCTCTCTCTCTCTCTCTCTCTCTCTCTCTCTCTCTCTCTCTCTCTCTCTCCCCTTTCTGGCTGCCATGATGTTCTGCTTTGGAGCTCTCTGACCATGAACTAGACCTCTGAAACTGTGAGTCCATAATAAATCTTTCTTCCTGTAAACTGTTCTTGTCAGATATTTTGGACACAATGATGAAAAGCTGACTCACACTATCCCCAGAACAAGAGCTCTTCAGGAAATATACCAGTCATACTTAAGAAGGTTTTGTTTTATTTTTGCTTAGGATATTTAGCAAGTAAATATATCTTTGGGCATTTAGGAGCAAACTAGCCAACAACACTAAAAAGAGGAGGGATGTTTGCTTCTCTTGCTCCCTTTCCCTGTTTATACTTTGCAGTTTAGATATTCTTCCTTTCTTTTTTTTTTGTATACAACCAACACAATCATGACTGGGGAGAAAATTTGTTATTTCTTCTGCCAAATATGTGAAGTATTTCCACTCCTGAGATAATTGAAATCTTGGTTGTGAAATGAGTCCTTAGTTTTTCGTTTTTGATTGTGTTTTCTATGTGGGTCAAGATGGAGATGGTATACAATTCCATATCATTGATTGAATGAAGCCTACATACAGATATTAATTCATAAAACAGAGTGAAAGCAACAACTTTTTGCTGTTCTTCATACACACTTCTTGGAAGCCCAAGGCACCAGGGGCATACAAGACTTTGATAATATAGACCAAGAATCCTTGGGCTTCCAAACCTACATTTAACCAGATTTATAAATGAATACATTTAAAATTCTAGAATTACTTAAAATGTATTATGGATTTGTTCTGGAATCTATGCTTTGTTGCATTATATATTAATGATATTGAAAGGTATTAGATTTCCAAGATCATGATGATTAGTAGATGTAAAACAATGTTCTTTTTCAGAAAGCATTCATGCATTATTAAAAACCTGGATTATTCAGTAGGAAAAATTCCTTAATAGTGTGAACTAATATATGCATGTAGTATTTTAATTCTGGGAACTTGTTCAGAAAGAAATAATAAGAAGTAGAATGTTTCCTTTCTTTTCAAGATAGGGTTTTTAACCATGCCAGCAGGATGATTGGTTGACAGCTTTTGTTGTAACAAGAGTAGTAACCTTGATGTATGTACATACCACCATACACATGCCACTCTATATATACTCTCTTCCCACACCCAATATTCATGCACATACTACATCCACACACTATGCAATACACATACACACCAAGCTTTATACATTCCCCTCTCTGCCAAGCACACTCTATATATACATGCCATACCATGCCATATACACCAACACATACACACATATACCTTTATATCAAATGCATACATGTATAAACAAAAACCCATAATATATCACACACATACACAAACTATATCTATAATACACACACACACACACACACACACACACAAGAAATACAAGACTTAACTATGCATGTACCACACATACCATACCACACACACACTTCCACTCATACCAAGCACAAATGCATACACATACAAACACAATTGGGCCACCTGCTATATTCCAAATCTTATTTCTAATCCTTTCTTCCTTTTTCACTGTACTTCAGCTACATCTTTTTCCATGTTGGATCTTGAACACATCAAACATACTCCTCCTTAGGACCCTTGTATTTTTAGTCCTCTCTGCTAGAACTTCTCTTTCACTGGATATTAAATGGAAAGTTCCATTCCCTTAAGGGATCCTTTTCCTAGCCCCCCAATCTAGGATAGCGCCAAGAGAGTCCCTCTCTGTGACTCCCTGCTCCTCTCTCTCACTCTTCTGATCTATACTCTGAATATCAAGCATAAGATGTAAATGGTCCTTAGAAATCATCTAATCTAGTCTAAATCCTTATTTGGCCATGAGATGAGAATCTCAAAAGGAGAAGTAACTTGCCCAAGGTTATAGAAATCACTTTTATTCATTCAGCAAATATTTAATAAGTGCCTACAATATATTAGATACTATTCTAGGTACCAGGTATCAGAGGGGAACAATAAGGGCAAGGGCTTCAAATCCATGAAATTTACATTCTATTCAGGTAGAGTCTTATAAAAATAAATAAATATATAGTGTAATGAGAAACAAAACACACATAAAGCCTGGGGAGGAAAAAGGAGGCAGAAATAAGAAAGCTAGGAATCGTTGAGAAACACTATCCCAAAGGCACATGGGGAAACAGGCTGTTGGAAATCTCCAGGTATTAAAATATTGTTTATTCAAGATGGTAACCAAATGTCAGGTTGACAAGTGAATGCAGAAGATTTAGTAAGGGAGTCATTTGAACTTTAAAAAGAGACACAGTTTCTGAGTCTAGGCTCAAGTCAAAGATGGTGTAAAAGACCCTTATGTGTTGTGATGACTTTGTGATAGGAATAGCTGTAGTTAAGATAATGGTAATGTATGAATCAAATTCACTCAAAGTGTCATGCACAATGAACCACCAGCGAGTTTGTATACTCTCGTTTATGTCAGTTACCTTGGTGGCTAGTGCAAACTTAAAATCTTCTAAGAAAGTAATGAGCAGTCTAAAAATGGGAGCCAGGTTACTGAAAGTTAGAAAGTCAAAAGTGATCATGAATAAAGCAAGACTAAAATCAGACCCCCCCCCCCCCATCTAGGACTGTCCCAATCTCTACTTATTCTGGAAAGATGAAAGTCTACTGATGCCATCATGAGATGAGGTCAAACAATAAAAGCTGAGAAATGCAGACTATCTGAGAAAAAAAGAGACCGAGAGGCACCATCTCCGGGAAAACAACCTTCTGGAAGCTCAAAACCCTCTCTATATTCTTGTGTTGGAGGTTCTATCCAGAAGTAGGCACCAAATGGAGATGTCTCAGTATGTAGGTGGTGTGTGTGTGTGTGTGTGTGTGTATACTCACTTGTGTGTGAAAGATAAAAGAGAAGATATGTTCTGGAATTATCCCCACATGTTTAACAGCATATCCTTTCTGCCAGGTCTGGTACAATTAACACAACTCATCTGTTTAAGAAAATGATTCTTTTAGGAATGGTAACCTTGGTCTCATATGTTACGTTAAGTTCCAGAATCAATGTGGCTTTTCAGATCATCTGAGTCATTCACAGGCAATTTCAACAAAATTGACCATTTGCACATAAATCATAATAGGACCTTCTTTAGTGAAAACTTTGAGTGGTTATGACTAAATTTTAAATCTCTTAAGTGGCTCAGGCTTCTTAGATTTAAGGTAAACTTCAGGAAATAATAAGAATTTGGGAACTATATAACCATTGTGAATTTTAAGCATTAAAATAATTCCTGTTTTGAAAGACAAAAATGCTGTCCCAAAATGTTTAGAAATTAGGAGAGGAATACATTAGAAACACTTACATAAGAATCTCTCTAGTAGAATTCTTTTAGATTTTACTTTATATACCTTAAATATTTTATTTGCCATAGCACATATATCATTTTTGGCAAAGGGTTGTTTTGGATTTGTTGATTCCAATTCTGTTCATTCTTCTATTTTAAGATACGTATTGAACATGATCTCATAAGAAGCTAAAATGTACAAGTTTAATCAAAATATGTCATTTTTTAAATATGAAGAAAGTAAAATGAAATTAAGGATATGTTGATACCTCTTTCATAGGAAATTCTCATATTAGATTTTGTCAACAGTACCACCCAACCTTTCACAAGTTGGAAAACAGAACCCAAAAGACATTGCTGAAAATATTCTACAGATATCTTGTTCCCAACAATTAAAGCAATTGAGAGTCCTACATCTTTAGAAAAATGCTTTACCATGAATTCTTTTCATCAGTAAAACAACCTACTTGATAGCTAGAAAAGTTATCACTATTTCATTTTGTAAATGAAAATACTGAGCCATAGAGCACATGAGGAAGTCACCTGAGATTTCATGGCAAGCAAATGAAAAAGGTGTACCTGGAATCCACTAACCTTTGCATTTCAGCCTTTCCATACCACACTGCCCTGGCTGGATTGTGACTTATCTTCTAGGATACATTGACAGATCCCAACTTAAAGATTTGCTCAATATTATTTCACAGTGATGCTTAGATGTTCAAAATGGTACTTAAAATTTTGAGCAGCATCATTTAAAAATTTTTGAGCAGCATCATTTAAAATTTGGAAAGTTCAGCATTTTGAACGATATCAAACAGCTACTTGAAAGAGTCAGCTTTTTGAGTTCTGGCATGCAAGTTTTATGCAGATTTCAATGGCATGAATATTTGGCTTCTTTCCCAATGATAAGCACTCAAGTTTCCCTTGGGTACATCATGCTGCCTTCTTACTATTCACTTGTCCTTTAAAGTAGGTGAGAGTTTGGCTCTTACCACTTCCTATATCTCCTTTTTAAAAAGAATCAGGCTGAAATGCTTCACACAAGAGGGCTTAAGAAGTCCATCTGTTAACATAAAGGGAAGAAAATAATTTATTTCAACCATTAAAAACTTTTGACAGATGGACACTTAATCTTCTTGTTTTACAAAGAGCTCATTCAGATGAGCTGAAAAGTGAATCAATAGAAAAATGAACAAGATATATGATCAACAGCTTATAGTGCAAAAATTCAAATAGCTAATAAAAATATGAAAGATGCTTACAAAGAAGGAATGACAAAACATGATATATATACACACGTATGTGTATATATATATTAAATAGTGAAACATGATTTATAAATGTATCGACTTGGAAAAAAGGCAAAATAACAGAACCATGACAACAACAAAGAAGTTGTGTGGGACTCAGTACTGATGAAGGAAAAATGGCTCTTGGACCCTACTGGTGGAAGTGTAAATTTGAATATCTGTCATTGTCTATAAAAATCACAATTGCGACTATCTTTTGAAGAACTAAGCCCATTTTATGGAATTTATTGTGTCGATATAGTCACGGAAGTTCACCTGGATAAATATGGACACCAAACATTATTTGTGGCATTGTTTGCCATTTTTTATTTGTAGCAATAAACAGCAAACAACCAATTCCTATCAGTAGGGAATTGGTAAAATAAATGAAAGTAAAGCCATAAATAGAGAATTAGGCACCAATATTTGCATTCTCTAGTAGTAATGCTGCTAGAGGCTATTGCTTTAAAAGACTATTACTCTCTGGCCTCAGAAGTAGGGCTAAGAGTAGGGTCATCTGGAGCTTGACTTCCATGTGCAGTACAACCACTAACCTAACTTCACCATCAGATGGATCCTGCCCCTTGGCCTGAGGACTTGACAGAGACAATGCTGGGTGTGATGGATTGCTTTCCTAACAATATAAAGACTGCATTCGAGCCTCGAATTACACATCCAAGGACAAGTCATTTAATTCTTGCATAGCTTTGAGATATTGATTTATTTCAGAGGACTAAGGCATATTAAAATGATAACTGGGTCTTATTTTTAGTTTGGCTAAACAGGATCAAAGCTCTAGACTGCCAGGCTTAAATACACATAAGCATAAAAGTTAATTAATATAATGTTTTTCTTGTGTTTTCTCCCCCATAAATATGTTTATGCACATCCACTTAAATAAATCAAGGTTCCATCTCAAGTGACTTGCTTAGATGTTCATATGCAAATTAGAGAGATGATGCAAAGGGAAGGGATGATTTACTACTTACTAATGTTAGTACTGGGAGACAGTTGTTGTTCTATTAAAAAAAAAAGGCACTGGGAATATCGTAGTGTTTCCACCATTGTTAGTTAACTTTGATGTTGATGACTCGCTGTGTAGATTTTTTTAACTGCCCAGAACGTCTACTTCTACTCCAACTGCCTCACCTTTTATGTAAATATGAACCAAAACATGACCATCCTGTCAGCCCATCAGGCTGTTGAATGGAACTGCAAAAGATGCATGAAGGGAAACCTCTCACACCGTGTTGCTCCCTCCAACTTCCTTCCCCTCCCTTTTGTGCTCAGTGGTGTCAACAGTGAGAATTCTTTGGAGTTCATCAGCCAGGACTGATAAGGGACAACCGTGAACACACCTGGGTGTTTTTACAAGTAAGGTGCAAATTTTTACACTTTCAATCTAACAAGTTTTCTAGGAATAAGACTATTGAATAATTATCTGCTTAAACTATAGATACATGGAGACTCTGAAAAGTACCAAATGTCCTTGCATTAATAAGGAGGACCCTGGGGGTCTACCCCTGGACTAGGGGTAGATTTCCTTAGCCCTAGGAGTGGGATGCCTAATAGTGTTTCAATAGTTTTATTTGCTGAGCCAGCAGGTGATGGTGGCTTGACATTATCATTGGATGAATCAGTTTTTAAGTAAGTGGTAGATATTGGGATGTTCCAACTTCTTGAATAAGAATATGGTTCCTCAATTATAAAAGTAATTCAGGTTTATAAATACCATCATGATGTCTTCAGTGTTTATTTTTGTTTGTTTTGGTACTGGCGATTGAACCCAGGGGTGCTTTACCACTGAGCTATATTACCAGTCCTTTTTTATTTTTTATTTTGAAACAAGATCTCACTAAATTGTTGGGGCTGGTCTCAAACTTGCCATCCTCCTGCCTCAACTTCCTGAGTCACTGGGATTACAGGTATGCACCACCATGTCTGGCATATCTTCAGTTTTCAAAAACTGTCCTTGGCAGATGACTGAGCATATTGAATATAGTTCCTATGATAAAATACAATTATGCATTGACCTAACATATAAGACACAAGCGATTTCTGTGATGCATCTCAGTCCATTATAAATAGCTAATTAATATGACTTGTACCCCAATGTGGCAGTGTTCTATGTTTGTGAACAGAGTCAAACATAAATGCCCCAATGACATGTTATTTTAACTCACAAATTTATAATCTGACATTGTTTTTGTTTTGGGGTTTTGTTTGTTTTGCAGGGCCTCCCACACGCTAGGCAAGTGCTCTACCACTGAGCTACAACCCAGCCCACAATCTGATTGCTGTTATCAAAATATTGATCCTACTGATCAAGCATATATAAACAATCACAGCTAAATAATTTTCCATGAGGACATCTAAAGCATTAAAGATGAAGACTATCACAATATGGTTGTGAAATAACGTTATTTGATTTTCCTGTCTACCCTTCCCCAATATTTTTACAGAAAACTGGATAAAATATATTTAAGTGATATCTTATATTTCATTGTGTGTCTTATTAACTTTTACTATTTGAAAACAAACAGTACTTCTCTTTTTAAAAAGTACTGCTCTACCTTTAAAAAAAATTATCCAAATGTTCTTCTGCTCCCCCAGCTCAGTGGCACTTAAACTATTTTTGAATAGTAGAATGTCATCTTCAAGTGAAATTTTATTTGAAACTCCAATAAAGAAAAGTGAATAAAATGAAACTGCTCTGGTTGAAAACTGGGCATACCTAGCTCTGAGTCCTATGTACTATGGAGTCTCTCCTTTGGGCAGAGTTGTTTGAAAACCACAGTGTTAGCTGGTGAAAAGGAAATTGCTCTCCATTTGATAGGAAGCAAGTCCAGTCAGTGTCCACTACCCTGTTGAAGATCACTGTCATGGTCAGGCCATGTCCACATCTGACAAGTATACTGCTCCCTGCTGGGTCCCTTCTCCATCTTCTGTACCTTGTGGTTCTACCTCCTTTGCCCAGGTGATTGAACTAGGGGTAGGCACTTGATCTAAGGAAACTTTCTATCAGCTGTCAAGTGGCATTTCAGGAACCTGGTATGAAAATTCTTCCCAAGTAGGCACTCCATTCTGGAAGGTTGACTTTCTCTGCAGGGAGTTTGAACTTGAGGTATATATAGAGGAAAGTAGCAGGGAGACATACAGAAAAAAAGCAGAAGACTTGAGATAAGAAGAATTAGAATTTGTCAAGGCAGAAGCTGTCAAAGAAGAGAAGAGAGAAGCTGAGTCAAAACAACAGCAAAGCACTAGGAGAGAGCAGTGGTTGGCTGTTCGGGGATCCTTTGCCAGCACGCCAGGATGACTGATGTGCCTGCAAGGAGACTCTGAGATGGCTTCCTGCACAGCCTCACTTTCCCAGGTGTCCTTATAAAAATCTCTCTCCAACTAAGCATTCTCAGTTGACTTCAATTTGGAAAAGCCTCACTAACTTCATTGCATAGTTTTCCTAATTTATCAAACATAATTCAACCCAGCAGATATCATGTGAAACTAGATCTGAATATCAGATTGGTCTCAAGACCAGGAACACCAAAACCATAACACTGGAATCCTTGACAGACATCAATAATTGAACACATTCTTTCATTCCATTTATTTATTTATCTACTTATTTTTTGTGGTACTGGGGATTGAGCCCAAGGATACTCTACCATTGAGCTACATTCCCACACCATATTTATTGTTTTATTTTGAGACAGGGTCTCACTAAGTTGCCCAGGCTGGCCTTGAAGTTGAGACCCTCCTGCCTCAGCCTCCCAAGTCACTGGGATTGCAGGTGTGCACCACCATACCCAGCATATTCTTATTTTTTTTCTGTTGAGATAGGAATTGATTTTAGAAAAATTTTCAAACAGTTCTTTAGGCAGTTTGCCAATTTATATGTTTGATGCAAGAGTTGAAATCTATTTACCATTCTACTCCAGTAAGTATTTGGGATCACCTTTCTGTTTATCAGAGTATTGGAGCATATCTGTGGTTTTCAATGTTTTCCATGGTGTCTTAGGTGTTGGCAGAGGTGCCTCATGGGTTATCTCTGGGAGAAGGAGAATGGGGCCCAGAATGAGGGTGAGCAATTGGAATCCAGGTAAAAATGGTCCATGTCCAACCTTTGTGCCTTCAACACTTTTTAAAAAATTTTTATATTTTATTTTTATGGACTGCATTTTTTTTTTCTTTAACTGGGTACTGGGGATTGAACCCAGGGCCGTGTGCTTGTGAGGCAAGCACTCTACCAACTGAGTTATATTCCCAGCCCTACAGACTGCATTTTGATTAATTGTACACAAATGGGGTACAACTTTTCATTTCTATGGTTGTGTACGATGTAGATTCATACCATTCGTGTAATCAGACATGTACATAGGGTAATGATGTTTGTCTCATTCCACCATTTTTCATACCCTCCCTCTCATTTCCCTCTACTTAATCTAAAGTTCCTCCATTCTTCTCTTACCCCCCCCCCCACTCCCATTATATATCATCCATTTATCAGGGAAAACATTTGGCCTTGACTTTTGGGATTGGCTTATTTCACTCCAATTCCATTCACAACACTTTTAAACAGATAAAAAACTTTTATGCATTTACATGTTTAAGCGCCTGGTAACATTTTATTTGAGGAAAGTTTTCTACAACTAAAGAAAAAAGTAAGTTAAAATCACAAGCACTATTATTAGTATTTGGACCCTTGTTTATCATTTCATAGACTGATTTGACTGAAACTGCCAACTGGCATATCAGCCAAAAACTTACACTTCTCATTTCAAGATTTAAATTTACAGAACCACTTCTTCAAGTACTGTTTTTATGCTACTGCTATTAATGAATGATGCTCTCATGCATCAATGATAATACATCTTCCAGATGACAGTCACAGCATCCTTTCTTATAAAGTATTAATTAAACATTAAAATGTATCATGATGCAAAATGGTACATGCACTCTTTCAATAACTGAACCGTATTTTTCAGAAAATCAGTAAATATATGATGGATGAACAACACTCTCAGCTAATTTGACCTAATTGTCATTTACAGAACTCCCAACAAGAGCAATCTTATACCTATTCTTTCAGGCACACTTGGTACATTTTCTAAGGTAGAAAATATTCTAAGCCATAAAATGTATCTAAATAACTTTTAAGTGTTTTAAGTCATGCAAAGTATGCTCTTTTGTGAGATACCAATAACAGAAAATATATCAATAACAGAAAAAATATCTAGAAAATTCACAAATATTTGGAAACTAAACTACACATTTTGATATAGCCCTTGAGCAATGGAAGAAAAGGGAAATTATTAAGTATTCCAAACAAACTATAAATGCAAATAAAGCATCAAAATTTGTGGAATTTCACTGATGAAATTATTAAAATAACCCTATACTGTTAAAGGAATAGAGTTAGAACTTAAAATCTTCTAACAAAGAGAACTCCAGGATCAAAAACTTCCGTGGTAAATCTGACCAAATACTGAAGGGAGAAAAAAAAATGCCAATTTTACAAAATTCAAGAGAATTACAGAGAAATGAATACTTCTCAACAGGCAGATGAGCATTATCCTAATACCAAAACCAAAGACATTGTAAGAAAAGAAAATCTTGTGTACCAATCTCCTTTGTGAAACTCAATACAAAGTGTTTAACAAAACTTTAGCAAATTGAATCCAAAATTATATAAATAGAATAGCATTTCATAACAAGTTGGGTTTACCCCATGAATGCAAAGTTGTTTTAACACTGGGAAACTAATCAATGTAATTACCCACATTAACAAATTAAAACAAAAACCAGTGACCATCTCAATAGATATAGAGAAAGTAAAATCCAAAATTCTTCCTTATAAAAATTCATAGTAAGATAGGAATAGAAGGGAAAGTCATCAAGAAGAGGTTTTTACAAAACAACAGCAATTTACATTTACCATCATACCTAATGACGAAAGACACACTGAATGTTTTCCCTGTTAGATTGAAAACAAGGCAAGAATATCCACTCTCACTACTTTTTTTTTCAACACTGCATGTACTAGAGTTCAGCCAATGCAATAAGAAAAGAAAAAAAGAATCCTTTTAAATAAATTTTTAAAAGATTGTAAAGGAAGAAATAAAACTACTTATTTGCAGATTGGATATGATTGTCTATATAGAAAATTGTATGAAATTTACTTTTAAAATTATGAGAACTAATAAATGAGTTTAGCAAAGTTTGGAATACAATACCAAAGTGCAAAAGTCAATTGTACGTCTACATACTAGCAAAGAACATCAGAAATTGAAACTTAAAAATTCAAGTCCATTAGAAAAAGAAACACTTAAAGATAAAACTGTCAAAAGCTGTGCAAGACTTTATACTAAAAAACTGTAAAACGCTGCCTACGAAAGTTAAGGGTTAAATATGTGAAAAGATATACTATATACATGGATAAGAAGACTCAATATGATTAAGATATTACTTATCTTCAAATTGATGTGTAGATTGAATACAATCTCAATATTCCAGCAGGCATTTGTGTTTTTTTTTTTTTAAATTGACAAATTGATTCTAAACTTCATATGGAAATTCAAAGGCCTAGAGTAGTCAAAAAGGAAAAGAACAAAAATGGAGGGCTAGTACTATCTGATATTAAGACATATTTAAAAGCAATAGTAGTATCAAAACAGCACAGTATTTCTATCAAGATAGAAAAATGGATCAAGGGAATAGAATAGTAAGTCCAAACAGTCCAGACCCACACATATATGGTCAATTGAATTTTGACAGAGGTATAAAGGCAATTCATTAGAGAAAGGATAGTTCTTTCTATAAATGGTAATGGAACAATTTGTTGTCCTTATGCAAGGGAAAAGAACAAAAGAACCAAAAGGAGTAATTCCATACCTTGGGGAAAAAATTAATCTGTGTAAAAATTAACACAAAATTTATCATCGATCAAATGTAAAACTGAATTACAAATTTGTAAATTATTTTTCATCCAAGATCCAAAGATTATACCCCTCTCCAAATTCTTGTGTTCCAGATTTGAAGGACATTAGTACAGCCTACAGAAAAGTTGCTTGGTGCCTTGGGGGAAATGCTCATTTTATAAAGAATGGTAGGTGCAGAGAATAGAGGTTGAAAAGAGAGAAGATTCATCAACCTGCTCTTTCATATTATATACCTTGACTATGAGACTAGTGGCTACAAAATGTTTAATGATTTTCTATTACTGAGAACAAAATGAAATTATTTACTTTTAACAGGACAAAATGCAGTGTGAGCAATTATGATATTAGTCCTACCAAGATAACATGAAATATCAGTTTCTGGATTAAAGAATGTATGTGGATCCACTTGTTTCTGCCCATCTTCAGGGAAACTTCATGGTGACTGCAATTACAAATGAAGAAAATTTTCTAAGGTATAAATACATTAATCTGCCATGGTGCTTAATTAAAAGAAAGGAGCAGAGTAAATCACTTGATTGCATATATTCCTCTGATAGGATGCTTATTAGGCCAAGTGATGAATGCCTAATTTAAAATAATAACAATAACAAGCATTTAGAGTGATTATTATTTACTAAATGCCTTTATAACTTCATAAGAACTGAACTATAATCATACCCATTTTACAGATGAAGAAGGGAAGTTTGGAGTATCTTTTACTGCTTATTTTGACAGAGTTAGGACAAAAGCCAAAGATTATGATGTTCTAACCCATTTCTCCACTTCCCCTATTAGCCAGAGCTTTCTAAGGCAGGTTAAACAACTTATGTCAACATCTAAAAAATTCTCATTAGATAATTAATCAGATTGTTAGTTTATTAAAAATGTATTAGAGGATGTCAAATGTGTTTTTGTTCCTACACATTGAAGAAAAGTTGCAAAGGAAATTAAAACAATTCTCCAATATTTTTAATTAATAAAAAACTCAATTTACATTAGGCTGCATTTTGCTTTTAATTTTTACACAATCTGAAGTGTTTGGTTTCTAAAGAGTCAATATTTTTAGAGCAGGTGCCAAATTTCACAGCCATGAAAGGCACCTTGCAAATCCATGGGAAAAGCACCTGCCTCTTGCCAAAATCTCATCTATAAACCATCCTCCAGGGTGTACCATCATGATGTTTCCTTCCCAGTGTTTAAAGAATAAGATTTTTCTTCCTTACTACTACTACTACTACTACTACTACTACTACTACTACTAGTACTACTACTACTACTACCATTATTATTATTATTGGTGCTGGTAATTGAACCCAGGACCTTAACACTGAGCCTCTCACTCCCAACCCTAGAATAAGATTTTTTCATCTATTTTTAACAGCTTTATTGAGACATAATTCACAGAATATATAATTTATCTTTTCAAATGTACAATTTCATGGTGTTTCACAGATATGTGAAACTCACAATTTTAGAACATTTTCATAACCTCAAAAAGAAACCCCAGACCCTTAGGTATACTCCCAAATCCACCCCTGGCACACGCTAATCTACCTTCTGTCTTTATAGATTTGTCTGTTATGGGCATTTCATATAAATAGAATCTTAAAGTATATGGTCTTTTGTGACTGTCTTCTTCCACTTAGCATAATGTTTTTAAGCTTCATCCATGTTGTAGCACTGACAGTAATTCATTTCTTTTTATGACTGCAAAATATTCCATTGTATGAATGTACCACAATTTCTTAATCCATTCATCATTTGATGGACATTTGTGTTGTCTCCACCTTTTGGTTATTATTAATAATGCTTCTAATAGACATTCGCATACAAGTTTTGGTGTATATACCTTGGAGTGAAATTGTTGCCCCATGAGGATACTCCTTATTTAGCTAAAGAACTGTTGGATTTATTTCCAAAGTGGCTGCACCATTTTAAATTCCCACTAGCTTTGTATGAGAATTCTAATCACATGTCCTTGCCAACCTTTATTATTTGCATTTTTAATTTTAGCTATCTAAAATTAAAATTAGGTGGCATGAAGTGATATCTCACTGTGGTTTTCATTTGTACTTCTCTGATAATCAATAATGTTGAGCATATTCTTTTGTGTTTGTAGCTATTTGTATAACTATCTTGGAGAAAGGTCTATTCAGATCTTTTACTATTTTTTAAATTGAACTATATATCTTTTTATTATTGAGTTTTAAGAGTTCACATGTATTCTGGACATAAGTCTCTGTGCTAGTCAGCTTTCCATTGCTGTGACAAAATACCTGAGGCGGAGGGGAGAAACATAAGGAAGCAAGATTAATTTTGACTCATGGTTTCAGAGGTTTCAGTTAACGTTTTTTGGCTCCATTCATTGTCTTTGGGTCTGTGGTGAGGAAAACATCATGGTGACAGAGGAAACTGCTCTATTTATTTCAACAGGGCCAGGAAGAAAAGAGGGAGACGGGAGGGCAGAGTCTCAATATCTTCTCCAGGGTCATGGTCCCTGATGACCTAACTTCCTTCTACTAGGTCCTATCTCCTAAAGATTTCACTACCTTCCAATAGCACCATCAGCTAGTGACCAAGTGTTCAACACATAAGCCTTTGAAGAACATTTAAGATCTAAATCATAATACTCTCCTATCAGATACATGATTTGCAAGTATTTCCTCCTATTCTATGGTATGTCTTTTCGCTTCTTTGATAGTATCCTTTGAAACACAACAACTTTTAGTTTTGATGAAGTCTAATTTATCTATTTTTTGGTTGCTTGCACTATACCAGTACTAAGCTATTATAAAGTTTAAAGTGCTATTTACTATTTAGGATGAAATTTAGATGATAAATATAAGACTCATTTCCTTATCTGATGTTACAGTTTGAAAATCAAAATCTCAAAATAAAATAAATTCTATAATTTTGGAACTGGAAGAAATATTAAATATAGGCCAATCTATTTTTATTACACAGATCAAAAATTAAACTTCACTCCTTTCATGATAAAGATGTCACCTTTTGCCAAACTGTGACCTAAAAACCATTTGCTCCATTAGACTTATTTGCAAACTAGAAATAATTCAAGTGTTTTGACAGACTCTCTAAAGGGAACTGATAATTATTGGTGGGGACAGAGCTTATCAACCTCTCTTTTGTAGTCAAGACACATCACACTAGGGGTGTGTCTGCAACTATTCAGGTTATAAAATTTTGTATTTGTTTTGTGAAAACTTGGCATCTTGTAGACTCAGCACAATATCTTTAATAGTGAAGGTCATTTTAAAGTAGAAACATTTATGACAATACTATCTTATTTTGAGACAAAACATTAAAGAAATGTACTAATAGAAATCATGGAGCAATTGATTCAGAAATATTTTCTGGTTCTATATTCCATGTATATTTAAAATTTTCATCATTCTTATTAAATAGGTTTCCAGTGAGTTAATTTAAAGGGCAACGCTTCACTGATGTGAAATAAAAGCTCAACTGCACTTAGGTGCCCAAAACCAATCAATACAATTTCTTAGAATCAGAGCATGGCATAGAACTCACATTGTTGTATATAAATGCTTTTCATGTACACATAAATGATTTACATATAAAAGGACTATGTGGAGATGTAAGAGACACATCAATCTTCAAAGGTGCTCCAAAGTGTATAGATAATCATTATATCATCTCATCATGTAGAAAATAAACAGTTACACATTAGATGAATAAGGAGATTCAATCCATACCACCTTTTAACCAGCAAAGTAAAAGATTATATTCTAATTTTAAAAATTTCCAGAAGGAGAGGAAGAGGAGAAAGAAGAGAAGGGTAGGGGAAGTGGAGATAAAGTTTTCACAGCACTTTAATTTTTGAAGCAGTTTATAGTTATACCTCATGAGCATTGCTACAGCTTTAAGGCAAAACTTTCTGTTTGTCCTTGGAAACGTAGAAAACGGAGAGCCCAGATAGTCTGAAAACACTGGAGGAGGGGCAGGGGGATGAGGAAGAAAGAACCCACACTAGCAGAGGTCAGATCAAGTACAGACACCATGCAAAGCTGGTTTAATATTGTAGAAGAAGCTTTGAACTGTTTGCTAATTCTTGTGTCTGAAATTCCCCCATCATTATTATAGAGATTCAAAATTAGTTCCAATCCAGAGAAACCAGTCACTCTTAGTTTTGGCAAGGTCCTAAGACCACCATCCTTTTAGTCACAGATATAAGCATTTAATGACAACCTATGTGCCAGATTTTGAGGTAGAACTTTCTGTACATTTAGATAAATTGGTAATATTATATTTTAGACAGAACACAGTGAATTAGACTAGAGTTTAATTTTATATACTTTTTCATTATTATTTTGAAAAATATATCAACTTTGGAGTCATTAAAACAAAAACTATAGTCTTAAAACCTTCCCACCTGCATCTCCAGACTACGTTATTAAAGCTTGCTCAGTGGACAACAGGGAACGTGAAAGTAGAACGTCCTAAAAATGCTCTGTGTGTTGGAGTAAGATGATCATGACAGAAAGTTGGATGCAGGCATCAGCTAGCTCTTCAAGACTCACCTGAGGCCTGCACTTGGTGGTGGTCTCCTTGATGGAGGCCCCTATCCCTGCTCCAGCTGGAGGTCTTAAGCCTTCTGGGATGGGAACATGTGCTTTTCCTAAAGAAAGCTCTGTAGGTCAGGCAATAGCAGGAGTAAAGTCTCAAACTTAAATTTTCTGTTTTTCCTTTCCCAGTGGGAGCCAGAGGAGGAAGAAAAAATTATGCAATCATACAAAGGGCTTCACCAGTGTGAGCCTCCAAATAAATGGTATGATTCTCAACCACATTCTTTTAAAAGAATCACATTTTGGACTACCCTTGGCTTTTTCTCTATACACATGTCCCACAAATTTTTAGTAGAAATTTCGAGGCAATTCAAATCTGGTAAAAACTGGTGGCCAGAAACCTGTTTGGGGAGGTGGGGTGGGGGTGGAATAAGGGAATGGGATATGAAGCAGAAAGTGTCATCAGCATGGAGTGATGCAGCATAAAACACAAAGTCAGGCAGTCAGAGCTATCCAATGTGTGTTCAAGAAAAGTTGTATATTTTCATTCCTAATCTGTGATTTCTAAATCCAGAAATCTACCCATCTTCTGAATTCCCATAAACTTCTCTTTTACCATGTATTTTTTCTTGACTTGTAGTAATTGAGTGATTCTTCTCCCTTACTCCTTCAGGACAAGAAAAGGACCCTCTCTGGTGCCTCTTGGCACCAGAATGAATGAATAAGAGATCCCCAAATAATTGGAAGGGGGTTGTGTACACTTTTAAAGATAGGTGGTTCTACGAGTCCATTTTAGATAATGGATTACTTCCCAAGAGTGGAGATAGCAGCTAATGGGATTGCATTTGCTTTTGCATCCAGCAGGACGTTCAAGGGGGCAGGTCTATGACTGTCACTTCCATGACCAGGATGCTGTTACTGTTCCCTGCAGCTTGAGGCTCTTTGCCATAGAAATGAACTTTAGTCTACTTGCTGAAGGGAGGAAATACTTGGATAAACCCCACACTCCCTGGGGCCCAGAGGAGAAATGGCGAGTCTTTTAAAGTGATAAGGAAAAGGCAGGTATTATGGGCATGACAAACATTTGCAAGTGATATGAGTTTATTAAAGGATTACAACCTTGGAAAGCATAATAATAAAATGATACACCTTGGAAATCGTGTCCTTATGAAAAACTCAAATTTCTATGTAAGATCCAACACATAGATTGTGATCTAAATCACAAGCAAACCTCCAGCTAAAAATCACTATTTTGTGAAATATATTCAGGGAAAATCAGTGCACATGGTTGCTTGGTTCCCCACACAAACACCATGGGATATGGATATATATTTTTTTTCCTCAAAAATAAAAACTTAATGAAGTGTGAAGAAATTTGCCTCAAGTCTTATTGAAATGGCACTTAGTTAAAATAAAAACTTCTACAGTACAGATTTCAGACTTTAAACCATCGAGACTCTGTGTTCGAAAGGCATTAGGAAATAAAGCTACTTTTCACGGGACTGGGAGGCATCCCCAGAAGCAAGCTTGGCAGATGCATCCTTTGAATAATAGAGAGTGTATCAAATAATTCCAGGTTTTATGCTGTGCTTGGTACAGCATTGGCCATATAACAAGTGTTAAATAAAATAAGAGCAACATGTAACACGGAGAGCCTGATTCTCACATTCTGACTGCTAAACCCACACACCAGATGGTGAAACGCATCATAATCTAATGCAGAGGGCATGTGAACCAGGCCAGAGGCAGCTTGGAGTCAGGCCAGCGGCCTTCTCCCCTGGCCCCCTTGTGGGAGAGCTGCAGGACCTCCACCAACAGTTCTAATGGCAGGTCTGGCACTTTTCGAGAGCTCGCGGGGCTCACGGATGGGTCCAGACAATCCATGAATTATGCCCATTTCCTACAACTCTGTGTGCAAAGTGACATCTAATCAGCTCTCTTCACCACCAGAAACCACTTTCCAATAAGCTTTGTAACAAACGGGGATACTTATGAGACTCTCCAAAGTATTAGCTCTTAAAAAACCATCTACCCTGAAGACAGAAGTAAGCCAATCACGAAAGGATGATTCCACAAGTACTGGATGATTCCTATATGAGGTAGTCAGAGGGGTCAACAGAGACAGAGAGTGGAATGGTAGTTGCCAGAGTCTGGGGAAGGGGAACAGGGAGTTATTGTTTAGTGTGTGTGTGGCATTGCAGTTGTGCAAGATGGAAAGAGTTCTGTGGATGGCTGGTGGTGATGGTAGCACAACCATGTGAATGGATTTAAGGTCCCTGAGTTGTACACTTCAAGATGGTTTAGATGGTAAATTGTGTTATGTGTATTATCACGATTTTAAAGTATATAAATAAATAATACATATTTAAAAATCTGATAAGCACTTATTTCTTCTGTGGGTCAGTGAAAATCATGGGGATGTTCCCCCTATCACGAAGCCTTTTGAACACTGTCTTCCACAACCCTCTTGCCTGGAGGTATTGGTTCCCCTAGAAAGAAAGTGAACTACTCCCGGGCAGAGTGAGGTTGGCCTCATCTTTGTGTCCTTGTAGCTTTGTACAGGCCCTTGAAACATGAGGTTCACAGTATTCCTGGGCTTCTATTATCAAGACAACCCAAACATTAATGGACTCTTCACTTCTACCAAAAATCAATTTTAAAAAAAAAAATAGCTTAAAAATCAGACTTCTAAAGCTGTTGAATTCAGTGGGAGGAGAAACGTATTTCTCTTTGAAATCTGAAGTTACATAAATCAAACTTCAAAGAGCACCAGTACATTCTTTAATGCCACATATGGTTTTTGAACCGAAGAGCTCAAACCTTTGGTGCTGTGACCTTGTGGTTCTCTGCATTAGTGGCCTGAGAAATCAAACTTCACGTAGAACCAACCTCTGTATGTGTCTGCTATTGACTCACAGAGAAGGGCCTGATCAATAACCACCTGAAGGAAAATGCCAGTTTGATCTAAAAATGAAGTTCATGTTTTCATGATCAAACCAGATTCTTAGGGAGCGTCAGACCCTTTCAGTGATGAAGTTCCTGAAGGGTGACAGACGTTTTTCACCTGAAGTTCAAGGTGAGGCTGCTTCTCTTGCACTCAAGGTCTTTGTCACATATTTAAAGAACAATAATATGCAGTATCTTTTTGGGTTTTGACTCTTCAACAATGTTCTAAGTCCCATGTTCAGCAGAAATATCATACTCCATTAATAAACTTGAGCCAGGTCCTATGCTGGACCTGTTGTTCTTGTCAACCAAAAACTGCTATCAAACACTTCCTGGGTGAGATATGTTTATAATTCATAATTAATCAACTGAATAACTACTGAGTAAAAAATGGTTCACTGAAGTAGGTCTTACTGTAACCCCATTGTTCTTTCATCTTTATTGGCAGTGTCTGCAAAGTTCACTTGACATCTTCTACACACAGTGTTTTTATTTTTAACCTCAGAGTGGGGATAGAAGTGGTTGCTGGCTATCCTATGGATTAGCATTTACATGTCTAATTGTTCATTCATTTACCTTTCTCTGTTCACCTACTTTTCAGCTAAAAAAAAAAAAAAGCCCATTACAAAGTTTCATTTAGAGACATGAACACCATAGAAGAATAAGGAAAAGTGGAAAAATTCTTGAATAATTTTGACTATCAGCAATCTCCTGGTCGACCTTTTAGGACAGTTCTAAATTCCATTACACTGTGTGGGAAAACAGAGTCTCCATTTTAACAGGTTAAAAATTACTGAAGCATTTGATAAATTGTCCAAACTTAACATACTTTAGAATCTTAGAGATGTTCTTTAGAAGGAATATCAGAGATCATCATGTTCAGTGATGCCCATTCTTGGTTGCACATGAAAACCAGCTGAGAGACTTAAAAAAATATACTGCAATTCTTATTTAACTGGTATTTATTTTTTTATTTTTTTAAGGAAAAACTTTTAAAAGTTTTTAAAAAACAGTTTTTCAAGTAATTTTAATATGCAGCTAGGGTCAAGAAACTGACATGGATCAACACACCCCACTCAACCCTCACCCCTTACCTTCCCCCACTTACAGAGGAAGAAAAGCTAAATGATTTGGTGAAAGTGACATAAAGATTGCTAGAAGGAGACAAGCAGGGATTTAAAAACCTTAAATCCAATTTGCTAAACTTTTTCTTTTGTAATAAAGTATTATCAACTGGGTGATTTTCACTCGACCTAGAATGATTTTGAGTTGAGTTGGAAGACAAAGCGGAAAGTTTATTTTAGTTTTCACTTCCAGATCTGAACATGATGAACCCACAAGATAAAAGAGTTCTACCTATTGTCAGGAATTTGCCAAAGGAAGACAAACAAGGTCTGTATGTGCACAGACATGTTATACACTTCTAAAATTAAACAGACTGATCAGAGGCATGAAGTTTCAAGAAGAGAAGTAAACAAAATAAAGCAAGAGGAGTGGCTACAGTGAATGCTGGGCTCATACTGATCCCAAAGATGATTCTATTCTGTTGTAAAAATCAAGTAATGGAGACCTGAGAGAAAATGCAAATGATCAATAAATATGCAAAAAGACACTCAGTCTCACCAGGGGCCAGGAAAATGGGAATCAATCTACAATTCATCTGATTAACAAGAAGTAAAAAATTGATCATCCAGGTTGGGCAAAGATGTGAGGAAAGCTCAGTGGGATTTGTGTGAGCTTCCAGACGGAATCTGGATATCGGGAATGTGCAGGGTACAAAAGATCCTGGGAAAGGAAGTCATAGGAAAGACTTGCTGTTCTTCACCCTTCCTGTTACTTTATTTCAAGGTTGTTGAACCTACATGTTTAGGTCTGTGCTTGAAGTATATGGGCAGTTCTGGAATTGGCCCCTGAGAAGCTCAGCAGCGTTGGGCTACTCTTGCTGCCTTTTGTCCCCTGTCTTATGTAGTCCCCACCTCACCAGCAGATCTCAGGGTTCTCAAACTGGAGAAAGCTGGGCTCATCCATCGCAACCACTCCATCTTTTTTTTTGGTGGTGGTGGTGTTGGGGATTGAACCCCATCTTGAAATCATCATGGCCGGGGCAGTCAGTAAGGTCTTCACTCCATCGCAACCTTCCCACACACTCAGCTGCTGGACGTGTGTCTCTCTACCATTTACTGAGTACTTGCTGGGATCAGCATAGCTTTTCATTTTCTCAAATAGTCATTTTGTCCTCAATCAACCCCATAAAGTAATCATCATTTCTATCTCTATTTTACATATGAGGACACTCAGATTCAGAAAGATTAAGTGGTTTTCCTGAGGACACTCAGCTGGCAGTTGGCAGTAACAGTTCTGATTTCTTTGTATCGGGAGTCTCATCTCTTTGTAAGAGAAGTATGGGGAGTGAATACACACTTTCCCTCCAACTTCCTCTTCCAGGGAACACGATCTGAGCAGATCCTGCAGGAGCTCCTGTGTGGGAGGCAAACCCAGACTCCAGAGGCTGAGCCTGAATCTTGAGGCTTCCCTGCCAGGGTCACTGCCAGCTGCCTGCAGGCTGGTCCCTGTGCCACCTTAGCTGCACATTCAGTGGAGGAAGAGGCCTCTGCTGCCAGTACCACTACCTGCTGTGAGCTGGTCTTTCTGCCCTGGTCCTCCCTAGTGCTCTAACTTTAATCCAGGGTGCCTTTTGCTTCTTCTGGGAAGATGGGCGAACATGAACAAGTTCACCTCAATTTACCTTCCTGTATTCAGGACCTTAAGGCTGCTCTCTATTAGTTCCCTCCCTATGCCACAGAGAAAGGGAGAGTAGAGTTTCCTTCCTTTCATGACAGAGTATATGCTGCTCCTGCCCCACAGGCCTGCTCCATGAAGATGGGTGAGGCTTGGACCCCACCAAGACCCCTAGCCTCTGATACAAGCAGAGCTCGTAAATGTCTGGCCCAGGCATTTATCAATCAGAACATTAGGGGAATCTTTCATAAAAGTGATGAAGAATATCAAGGCTGATGCTCCTGTCACCAGGAACACAGCTCTTTCCCTCTGGAACTTACCAGTAACTTTGTGTTCTGTCGGTTCTGCTTATTTGCAGGTACTGTTTTCTCATGGAAATCGAGGCTGGATGCCCATAACCACCTGCTCTCAACTGTGATCTGCCAAGCCCCTAGAGGTGACAGCTTGCACACTCCACCCTCCCCCTTGTAACGGTTCTAATAAAACCCAGACCCCAGACCTGCTCAAGGAGAAGTTACCTTTAGAGCAAGAGATTCCCCTCTTCATTCTTTTGTCATCAAATAAAAATGTCTAGCTTGCCAAAAAACAATTCGGGTATATTATTTGCAAATTATATTGAGTACAGAAAGAATTTGCAAATTCAGTAACACTTCCTGTACCCAATTTGAACAAAGACTTGGGGTACATGGTATAATGAGAAATGCTTCAAGGAAATTAACCAAGAAAATCAGAACTTGAGTGGGTTCACTTTAAGATAAGTTCAGCATCCCAGCCACAAATCATATCCACCCTGTGAAATATTTACAACATTAAGTGCTTGCTTTCTGTATTCATGTGGACTCATCATTACAACATGACAGAAATTGGCTCAAACTCACTTGAGCTGATATAGGAGTTTAAAGTCTCCTATACTCCAACAAGAGAATAAGCCACAGAGGACTGATCTTGGGGATATCTGAAGCTTGAACTCTCACTTCAGGTTTCTCCTTACTGATCTCTCATCTCTGCCTCTATCTGTGTTCTGGCTTTGTTCTGTCTCAGTTTGGAGGTACCAGTGGAGAGTTGTAGGAAGGACAGGATGGTTATGGACAGTAGCAGGCCAGACCCATAACTCTTCCCTTTTACCACTATGGACAAAACTACTCAGTGGCCCCAATGGAAAAATCCTGGAGAAAGATTCAATTTTCCTTCTTTTGAATCAGTTATTTTTGATAATCTGAAATGAGCTTTGTTACCATCAGAAAGGGGAAGAGTATGGGGCAGAAGATGAAAAATAGATACTATAGTTCTACATAATTAGGAACTAAAGCATCCATTTATTTTATTTAATTCACATCATCAGTTTTATTTTATTAAATAGTATAAAATAAGTTTCCAAAAACAGAATTCCAACTGATAAAACTGTGACCATTGGAAGTTAGGCTTTAATTTATTAACCATGTTTTCCTTTATCTCACTCATTGGAATTTTAATCATATATTTATGGTGTGGTCATTTGATTATTGCTTCTGTGCTCAGCAGGGATGTGAATTCCACAAGGACAGGGACTTTCAGTGGTTTAATTTACTCTGATTTCCTCAGCATCCAGAACATTGCTGCTCTAACACACCCTGCACATGACTGAATAAAGAACAAACTTGACCTTGATGCTAAATCCAATACATACATGATTCTGAAGTTAAGGAATTATAAGTGAAGAAACAGTATAAGAAAGAAAAAGAAAATGAGATGAATGCCTAGAATTGGAAGATCCATCTAGCCTCATCATTCCTGGCCTTCCAGGGAATACACAGAGCAGAAACTGGGAAATTTCAAAGAATAAGTGTCTCATGAGCTAAGCATTATAAACTCAAGATGATCATAGCAGAAAAAGGTTCAAAGTTCTAGCTGATTCTAAAACTTAAAAGTGTGGAGACAGAGTTGACCTGTGTATTAAATAAAGGATAGGACTGAGCCTGAGAAACTTACCACCCATCACTGTATTTCTATTCAACCCAATTTCAAAATGGAAAAGTCATCAGGCCAGAGACATCCAGATAGGTCTCTTAAGTGGCCTGTTAATGGAACAACATCCTAATGAAAATTCCCCTGCTTGAGGATGTTATGGGTTGTGTTAAAAATTACAGCCTTTCAGATGCACAGGCTCTTGCTTTATGAACACTTTGTCTGTCTAAGCCTCTGTTAATTGAGTTCTGCAGATTTCCCTGATCAAAGCTTCCTGTGTCTGAGTCTGGGCACATCACTGAAATGAAAACAGTCTATAGCGACCTAGGGTGGGTGTTGGGGTGTCCCTTCTCCAGTGTAAGTTCTTAGCATACTGGTCTGAGGGAGAAGGTGCCTCAGAGAGAAGGCTGCAGCCTTAAGACAGAGGAAGCAGGCCCCTAAGTATGTATGGGTCCTCTTCCTACTCTTCCTAACCCTCCATTATTCGTATGAGAGACAGGGACAGAAAAAAGGTTTGGAGGAAAAAGCAACCTACTCTGATTGGATAGACTTTTTTGTTTGTTTGTTTTAAACTTTTGCTAGGATAGGTGGGGAACTGTGGAGGAGGAACAGGGAATTGAGGTCAATGGGTGGGTGCCCTGTGGGAGGGGACCCCTCAGAGGTGGAGGAGGGGTTGTGACCTAGGCTGGGGCAGGTACCAAGAGACCCTGTGGACTTGCTGGCAGGAGGCTCTACTTCTACCCATACAGGATCAGAGATGGCGTTTGTTGATGCTTCTCGGGAATTCACCTTACCCTGAACAGCAGGTTAGAGGACGGGTCTGAGGGAGCCAAGGGCTGCCTAGAGGTCCGTGCTTACCCTAGGCACATCCTTTCCTTCCCACTATGCAACTCACACCCTGGATGAAGTTATCTTCAACACAAGGATTACCTCACACTTAATGATTTAATTTTACAAACAGGAAAATTTAATGTAGTAAGGAGCAATTAGACAAATTTATCTAAAAAAAAAATTCTTGATTTTAGAAGGAGAAAATGCAAACCACCAGTCTTCTATTCAGTCATAAAATGGTCCATCTGGATTTCTGTGGCCAAGCAAAAAAGAGCACACTGGACTAGGAGTCCAAACACTTACCTTCTGGTCATAGATCCAATACTCATGGGCTGGGGACTCAGGAGGACTCTTCACTATTTTATCCGGGTCGTTCCTCTATAAAATGATAAAAGGATATATAAGTTCTCCAGGTTTAATTTTCTGATACATTTTTTTCAATTAAAAATTTATACGATTTGTTAACTACATCATCATACTATTTTTCTCCTCTTTGTGGGACGATCTAGAAAATATTTCTCCATACTGATGGGAAATGAAGTAGCTGAGACTGCTTGTCACCTTGAGCATCAATTCACGTGCATGTTCTTTTGAAAGACATCAGTGCTCTCAGTCACTCTTCAATCATTCACACTTTGTTCACTCTCCCCCAGTGACTTTTATTCTTCTACGAGCAGTTTCAAAGCTACTTCTTACTAGAACCTTTCTAAAAAGGGCAAAATATTTTCCCTTTTCTAAAAAGGGAAAAATTTTGCTAGGGTTGACTATTTGAGGTAAAGCAATGCAGAAGAAATTTTAAGTCTCAGTTCTGAGCAATGGCTTCTACCCATTTTGCATAAAATCATAGAGCTGCTCCTCTAATTCTTTGTATTTTCCTTTTCATTCCCAGGTTCCCATTATTTCAGAACCTGGTCTCCTAACTAATCTCCCCCGCATCAAGCCTTTCCCTACCAATTCTGCCTGCACAGTACTACACTCTTTCCCTCTAGAATCCTGCACCCACCCTCTATCATCTGTATTGATAGCAGGATAAAGTCCAAGAGCTTAGACCAACCTTTTCGCTCTCACTCCTGTGGATCTCAGCAGCCCTGGCCACTGCCACTCCCCTACGAAGCCTGTTTTGGTCTCACAAGTTTCTCGTACTAAGCACATCCCAGACCCTTCCAATTCTGCTCTTGAACCTACCTACTTGAAACATCTCCCTTTTAATAGCCAACCCAGTCTTAATCTTCCTTCCAAACTCAGCTTAGACACCCACCCACTTCCTCTAAAGAACTTTCTCTGAACTTCATCTTGAAGGCGGGCATCCCTACTTTGTGCAGTTCCCTGACTGACATGACAAAAGAAATGACCTAGGGTAGACTCAGAGGTATTTCTTCCTCAGTCTATTTTTGGTTGGCATGAGCTTAAAGTCCCCCTAAACACAATCAGAAGACAGAAGAGACAGGAGTCAGAGTATAAGGTGGGACCCTGACTAGTCCCCACAGCACAGGGGGAGCTGTGAGAGGTCCGAGTGAGCTGGCTTCTCCTCAGAGGGAGAACCAATGGGAGAGCTGAGGCAATGGGATCGGGCTTCTATGGCAGGAATTTGGATTGCACCAATGGAAGCTGCTGTGGGTGGCCTCCCCTTCCTTCTGGATCCCATTTACTGTCTTTCTTCTGCCTACAGCCTCCACCCTCAACAAAACAAACAAAACAAAACAACCTGTTAGAGTAACCAGCAGAAGTTTGGTAGCAGTTAAATTCTTTATTACCCTAGAGACATGGCTACCTCTGTTTTTTCTCCAGCGACTAACAGAATTTACCCTTAATCTTTGTCCCAGTGAACATATAAACACTCTGCAAGTGGATATTTGGCTGAGGCCTAATACCCACAAACACTCAGAAGATGACTGCCCATGTGATAATGAGAACAAAATTAGCTAATATTCACTGATCTACTATATGGTAGCCACTGTTGAAAGCACATTCATTCACTCTTGAGTTTAATTCCCATCATAATTCCCATTATATAATGGAGAAAATCTGTAGTGTCAAGGGTGAGCTGCTTCTCCCCAAGTCACACAGTTAGTGAGGGTCAGAGCCCAGTCCCATAACTGCTATTTTCACTTTGCTTCATTTTAGGGGAAGGGCCTTAGTGGAGGCAAATGGGAACTCTCATGTTTGCAGGAGGTAGAGTCTTCAACACTTCCCTGACTTTTTCTCTGAGAGCATCCTCTGGGACCTGAGGGCCTCTCATTACCTGAACTATGAAAATGGCACATGTTTAATTATTCATTTCCCATCGCCCTTAATGAAGGGATTAACTGCTGAGTGAAACGAAAGGAAATAGTCTGACCTTCAGGCTGACAGGAAGTGATAATTAACTAAAACCTCAAGTCAGTTTAAATGGACAAATGAAAGGGTTTTACTGATCTCGATGCAAATGAGTCATGGGGTCACTAATTGAAGTCACATACGGAGCAATGACAAGGAGAAAATAAACGTGCTAAAAATATGTTTTCTTAATGATGTGCACAGGTGCTCTTCTACCTGCCACTAAGGGCTGTGAGCTTGGCTTGTGGGCAGGATGGGGGAGCTCCACGTTGGGCTGGGAGTCCATTCCATCTCAGATTCAGAAGAGCATCCTGAAGGTGGAGGCTACTCTGAGGTCTGTTCATCCCAGCTTCAAGACCACTGATTGGTTTTTCATTACTCGGTTGACTGGTTTGACCAAAAGTTACTGTGGGAATGATTTATGGAACCGTTTTGCTGCTTGGCATGTAAAAACAGCCTTCTAATCTAGACCTTTCGCTATGAAATGGTCATAAATAGCTGCGAATTACTACTGTTGTGCAACTCCTGAGTTCATCGTGGCTTCTGGCAGAGCAGATGGGAGCCACGTTCCAGGCTTTGCTGCAGCACCCATCTTTCCCATAGCATTTAATGAGCACAGTGCAGTAGGTGCTGCACAGATGACAAGACAGTCCCCCCTGACCCCGCTTTCTCCCAGGATAACACACTTTTCCAGAAGGCCGTCAAGCGTTGAAAGTCTCCACACACAGATACTGCATGACATATAAATATATGTCTGCTCAAAATATGGCAAAATGAGTCACTATTAATAACTCAAAGAGTCATGGGGATTCAGGCAGCCCAATTCCTCTGCCAAAAGTTCAGAATGTTTGCTCAGGGCTTTGATTTTTTTTTTTTTTAAACTCTGTTCTTGGTTCGCTTCAGTACATTTTCTATTTAGATACTTCACCAAGTATGTCAAACTTTATCTGACCTTACTAGGACATACCAGAGCATACAGGAGGGAAAGGCCTATAAAGCTATTGGGGTTTTAAAAATCTTGTTTGCCCAACACATTTTCCATTTCTCTTTCCCATAGCAACCATCATCTCTGACATATATGCAGAAATTGCTAGAGGAAAAAGTCAGGAAATTCTCTAACTTATTTATATGGATAATAATAGTCTATTATTAATTATTTCTTGAACATTCATGACTTCTGGACAGAATACTTCTACATGTCATTGCTAAGCCTTGTGGCAACCCTGCAAAGTACATGTTATGTTCGTTTCACAAACCAAGACTCAGCAGTTAGGTAATGGGCCTGAGCTGATACACAAGTGACTCTCAGGACTGGAAAGCAAATCCAAAATTCCCTAGCTTGAGCCATATGAAACTGACCATAGTCAATTATTTCTGACCTCAAATGGAAAAGTTCTCTCAACCTAATGCTATAAAGCACTGATCCCGCCAGGACACCCAGACTCTCCTCCTGATGTCATGAAACCTCTTCACAGACTGACAACACCCTGATTGGAAGATTGTGTGACACAATCCTGGGGCTGGGTGGAAAGGGAATGGTAATGTAATCTATGATCCTTATACCCATTATTATTACAGAAAAAAACATGATGTGAAACTGAAATAAAAATGGCAAAGTATGCCAGAAATTATTTAACATACTTACATTTTTTATTACATTCTATCCAATGCTCACATGTAAGAATGCTCACCAGATTTTCCCAAGCATTGAAATGATTTTGAGTACTGAAAAACTAATGATGCTGAAATGCTATATTGGTACACTATGTGTTTTTTTCTTTAAAAAAATTGTTTTTAGTTGTAGGTGGACACAATATCTTTATTTTATTTTTATTTATTTGTATGTGGTACTGAGGATCAAACCTAGTGCCTCATGTGTGCTAGGCAAGCGCTCTACCACTGAACCACAACCCCAGCCCCATACTACATGTTTTAGCAAGCAGGTAGCCTATGAATCTGCAACAGGGATGTATTTGAAGAAAAACTTGGTAAGATTGATTTACTTTCTTGATCACCAGGTTTTCGAGAGAAGCTACTATGTATGACAAATTGTTTCTCCAAGTTCTTATCTTAGAAATAATACAGAGTAAATTCAAATTTTGCCTTTAATTCACAGTCTTCTCCACTGATTTAGTTAAAATGGGAAAGTTTCAAAGGGCTTATGATGATTATGCATTGAAAATGTAATGACTGCTGAACAGTGGATTGTTAAATGCATAATACTTGGGAAGATTTTGCTGTAAGTTTTGTGTCCAATGATGAACAATGAGAAACTGGTCAGTAAATGAGTCTTAGAATGAGATATCAGGCACTCCTCGTATTGAAGGGGACACAGAAGCACATGGAAACCTAATGAGTGGCAGCCATTCACCTCATGGTGCTTTCAGTGACCAGTGTTCAGCTCTGTGACTCCTGAGCAAGCGTTCCTGCCCATACCCTGACCTCCATCCAAAATCAGTTTGGCTACAAGTACTATTTTGTTTCTTACTATCAATACTTCTTTTTCTTGAAAGTATCTGGTATAAATACTAAAAGATGTGCCCCCCCAAAATAACATATCATAATGAACCCAATACCTTAGATGACTATCAGATGGGATAGAGTAAGCTTGATTCTTCATATTTGAAACAAAACTAATATTACTTAAATAGGTAAATAGGTGACTCATCAGAATCCACAGTCTTATTGGTCTTTCTCCAGACCAGAGGAGACCGTTCCATCATACCTTTCCAGATAACACTTGCCCCCCATATAGAAGGTACCAGATTTGATAATTGGAAGATTGTGCCTGACTCAAATTTCCAAACCAGCATTTTTAATAGGAAGGTGAACCAACACAAGGTTAAGGATAGCTTTACTACACTACATGTGAACCAAACCAAATAAGGAAGAGGTGCTTGAAATAGAAGGATTCTAATACCTTTTCTAGTGCAATGATAAGTGTATAGAAGGAAAATGAAAACAAGGATACTGATTGACAGAAGGATGAATGATTCAGCTTGGTTCTACCTTCACAATGACTCATTCTGCAAAATTGGAATGTTTAGCAAATAAATCCTACTATTGTACCAGAAAAGACAAGAACATAAGATGGTAGAGAACCAAGCATGCCAAAACATCATTTTCTTTTACTTTTGTATATGACTTCTCAGTGTTCTGAATATTACTCTTGTCTGTAATGATACAGAAAAGGGAAAGAATATGTTAATGACAGTCTGTCAGAAAAAGCAGTCTTTTATGAATGAAAATCATTTTTCTAAACCAGTATCTATGGGTAGTCCTAAGTTTATTTTCTTTCCTCATTAGCCTTCGATTGAGTCTGTGAGAATGGCCTCTTCCCAGTGAATAGTCCTGTAGGACCTGGGCTATTTGCTGGCTGTGTCTCCATCGCAAAGGTAACTCTGTGATTGACATGGGATGGATCTTGCAGCCTGGGTTGGAAGTGGCCCAGATGGAATGGGAGGGTGTGCTGGCTCAGAAAGATAGTGGCGCCTTTAACCACCACTTTATAGATGTGACTGGGTCAACTCTAATCTCCCACCACCACTGGGCTAAGTAAATACTGATAATGATTTCTTATCTTCCTCATGGGCTTCAAACAATTCTAGCAGAGCTCATAGAAGTTCAAAGGTGGATGGAGTCCAGAAGGAGTGGTAAAGGGGAAAGGAAGGTTTCTGCATATCAGACCTAAAGCTCTTGGAATATTCAGATCAGATTATATGCAGGATATGTGTCCATTCAAAAGGATACCCTAACTCTTAGGCACTGAATGGAGGTGTTGGTATATGACATGTAGACATCACTCTTGTTTTCAAAGCATTTATGATTTGATAAAAGAGGTAGTGCAGTAGGTGGTGTGTGAAACAGGGAGGAAAGGTTTAAGTGTGATAGGAAGCAGTCCTTTTAGGCAGAGTGTGTGGTCGGCTACTGAGACAACAGGAGGTGCTTGGTTTCTCCTAAAGACATCACAGTGATGACAAAGCATGGCATCATGAACTGTCTTTATTCCCTAGTGTCTCATGTGGTCTTCTCACTATTTTGCTCTTCTAAGAAGCTACTGGAAGAGTCGGCAGACTAAGTATTTGATAGTGTGGGTGTTTTCAGAATCTTTCTTTCTTAACAGGAGAGAGAAGGTCTGAACCAAAGCCCCAGGTACCCAAGGAGAGGAAGAAGTCCCTTCAACAGAGGTTGTTGGTTGCTAGGAATCAAATCTCACTCCAATTAACTGAAATTAAAAGAGGAATTCACTGTAAAGATAAAGATGGCAATTTTACAGACATCCATTAGCAGGAAACAAAGTTCAACTGGAGTCATAGGACAAGTGGTAGGAAATAGAAAGCCAGATTTCAGGCTGGTTGGTCTCGATTCTTTATTTTATTCTTTCTTCTGTTTTTGGCTCTTTCTCTTTGACTTTGCTGTCTTAAATTTTTTTCTTCAGTGCTGGGGATCAAATCCAGGGACTTGCACCTGCTAGGCAAGTGCTCTACTGCTGACGTACACCCCCAGCTCTCCTCTGCTTTTTAAAAGCATGTCTAATTTCTTCTCCCCGTAGATTTTGGCTTCCTCTGATGATAACTTTGCTTTCCAGTGGGTTTGGTTGTATGGGACTTGGGTTTGCACTGATGCCAATCTTGGCCCTCACTGAACTGGGTTCTCAGCTGTGGTCTACAACCACTGATTGTAACTTGTAATCTTGTAACATGATCAAAATCATGAGAGAGAATCTGATGTTGCTGTCCAGGAGTCTACCCCTGGCTACTCAGAGTGGGGCAAAGGGAATGCAAGGCGGGTTCAGGGTCACTTAGGCCTGCCTTTCCAGCAAAGACCATGAACTGCAGGGATTGCAGAGTTGTGACTGGAGGAGGTAGCACAACTGTTCCAAAGCATGTGAACTACTTCCCCAAAACAAATGCTTCCTCTGCACAGTGGAGCAGGGGGCAAGCCTTACTTGGAGAGGGCAAGACTGTTTGCTGTGGCATAAAGCCAAGTCAAATAGTTTTTGGAATATCTGCTTCTCTGTTCTTTTTCTCTTTCTACTACAAATTTCACACACCCACATACCACTGTTTTAACGGCGGCTCAGTCACCACTCTGAATCTGTGAATGGGGTACATAGGGGAACAGATCTGGGGACTAAGGTATTTTCATTCATTCATTTGATTAACTTTAGCAAGCACCTACACTACACTTTGTGCCAGAAGATTCTTACATCCTCCAAAAGTCTATTTTACTAATCGTTCTTTGGCACTTGTGTTAGCTGGCTTTCCACTGAACTGCAATTTAAATTTCACCACTTAGAAGTTCCTAAAATACTCCTGGAATCTATTGTACCTAAAAATTTCTAAAAGCAGAATATTAATAAATTCAGATACATAAACAATGATAATTTCTGGCTCTGGAAACTACATTCAGTCCAGTGCCTGGAAACAAAAACTAAGCAAAGGGCTAAAATAAACATAATATTATCAGCCTGGCCTTCCCTTCCCCACTGATGTGTGGCTCATTAGAGGTTCCAGGAAACTCACTATGTTTGCTCTAGACAGATGTTTACATGTGTTTTGATTCTTTCAAACCTAGTGACATGGAACCATGAAGAAAAAGGAAACGAACAGCTGACCATTTAAGAAGTTAAAATAAAACTGTGAATTTTGAGGGAAGTACTTTCTATAGATACATTTGTCTTTATAGACATTTATTTCAGGTATTTAGACTTTATTTTTGGTATTTTTAGCTGATGCAGATAGGGAATTGAACTGGGCATCAGAGAACTTGAATTCACTTTGCCAATAAAAAGTGTATGATGTAAGTTCCTTGCCTCCCGTGATCTTGTTTCTCTGTCATTTTCACCTAATCCATCCAGTTAGTAAGGGGGTTCATCAAGGGACTGAATATTAGTGGTCTTTGAAAATTATAGAATACCATTCAGCAAGTGTTTGAATTTGACTAAGTAAACTCAGTACTTTATTGAAAAATCAATATTCTTGCTTGACCTTACTACTTATTTTATGCAAACTTACATTATCAAGTTTTGGCAATGATTTAACCAAACTCCATCTCAACTACACACACACACACACACACACACACACACACACACACGTTACACACACACACACAAGTGTGTGTGTCTACTTTTTGTTTGTTTTCTTTGGTGCTAGAGATTGAATGCAAAGCCCTTGTACATGCTAGGCTAGAGCTTTAACACTAAGCTATATCCACCCCCAAACATATTTTAAACTAACATATAATTAATTTACATATTGACTGTGTTCTAAGTTTATTTTCTAAAGTATATAGAAGTTAATTCAAGCATTTGTTAAAAAGCAAATACAACTCCAAAGCAGGTAATTATTAAACAAAATAAGAAATATCTGTAATACTCTTTATTTTATTTCTTTATTTATTTTTGGTACCGGGGATTGAACCTAGGGGCACTTAACCATTGAACCACATCTCCAGCCCTTTTCTATAGTTTATTTAGAGACAAGGTCTCACTGAGTTAATTAGGGTCTCCCTAAACTGCTGAGGCTGGCTTTGAACTTGTGATCCTCCTGCTTCAGCCTCCCAAGATGCTGGGATTACAGGTAGAAGCCACTATGCCCCACCTATAATACACTTTAAATGAAAAGTCTCATGATAAATATTGGTGTCTTTTAAAGCAAGGGATGGAATTTGCAACTGAATCCAATCCACAGACTTTTTGAGCCCAGATAAGACAAGGTATTATGCTAGGATATGCAGAGAGTGAGAAAATATAAGAAAACTGCCTCTGCCCTTAATGATCTCAAAAGGACAAGATACAGAGAATGTAAACATATAGAGATGAATTAATTTGTGTGTATACTGTACATATTACATTACTACCTATCAATATGGCCATAGAAAAGGCAGCATCAATTTTAAACATGAACAGATCTTTGAGATGAATTAACCCAATTACTAAATAATGTTTTTATTACTGAGTCATGTTTAGCCAATGCTCCATTCATGATATAGTCTCTAAATGGCACTGAGAGTAAAATATTTCTAGAATTCTTTGAATGATGGTATATCATGATGCCCAGAAATGGGTTTTCCAGGTCAGAGAGCAGGTACATTGCTCAGGAATGTCTGGGCACAGACTCTCCTGGCTCCTGTCCCCAATGTCAGGGTGTGGTTCAGAAACAAGGCGAACCCAGTACCGTAAACATCCTCCTGAACTGAGGCTTTAAATACAGAGAGTGTTTATGTCAATACTTCCTGACTAGGGGTGTAGATGTTAAGTATAGGGCCCAGAATACTGCTGGAGACTAAGCTTCAGTGCCTGACCCAGGGATAAGCCAAAAATTAGAGTTGCCAGAAAAGGAATATAAAATACTCATTATAGAATAAAGAACATAGTTAAATGTTAACAAAAAGGAGGATTTCACTAGAAAGTTGGAATATATTAAAAATCAAATGAACCTCCAAGAATGCTAAACATCTGAAAATATTTGAAACTAGGAACACAAATGAGTAAGTTATACAGCAGATTGGACATAGAATAGCTACAGGATAGTGAGGTGCATTGGTGAGCTGGAAACCAGATCAATGGAAAGTACTTTGAAGCAAAAAGGGAAAAAGATGAAAAATAAAAACAATAGCTAGACCATGACACATGGAGAATTTCATATACATAATGTAATTGGAGGTCCCAAAATGAGAGCAAATAGAGAAAAAGCAACATGCCCTGGGATAAGGAACAGGAATTTTTCAAAGACAAAGTCATCAATACATAAATTTAAGAGTAGGATAAAACTGCAAATAACTACTTTGCAAACTGAAAACCAAAGACAAAAAGAAAATCTTAAAAGTGGCCAGAAGGAAAAGGAAAAAAAAAAAAAAAAAGAAGACACTCTCTTCAAAGAAGCAACATGAAGGTTTACAGTGATTTACCAACAGAGATTATGGATTCTAGAAGATAATGTTTTCAACCTTAAGTGCCTAAAGAAAATGATTGTCAGCCTAGAATTGTAGCTTACAAAATCATCCCTCAAAAATGAAGGTGGAATAAAAAATGGTTTCAGACAAACTAGAAGATAGTCTTCAGGCAGAGAACAATAATCTCAGACAGAAATATGGAAAGGCAGGAAGGAAAAAAAACATTGGAAGAGCAAATTTGTGGATATTTATAAGTTACTATTGACTACACAAAATGGTAATTTTAATGTCATTTATAGTATAAAATAAATATATATAATAATCTACATGGCAAAAAAGAATAAAAAACCTTGAAGGGTAAATAGTTTATTATTGTTTATTATTATTATTTGTACTGGGGATTGTTGTTAGTGGTAGTAGTAGTAGTTCTGGAGATTGAACCCAGGGGTACTTACCCCTGAGATACCTCCCTAGCCCTTTTTATTGTTTTTTTATTTTGAGACAGGGTGTCTCTAAGTTACTTAGGGCCTTGCTAAGTTGCCAAGGCTGGCCTTGAACTTGCAATCTTCCTGCCTCGGCCTCCTGAGTCACTGGGATTACTAGCATGTGCCACTGTGCCTGCTAGGAGTCAATAGTTTGGAAGGTCTAAGGGTCTAATAGTATCAGGAGAGTGGGAAAATAATGATTTGTTATAGTTTAAATATTTGTGCTCCCCAAAATGCATATGTTGAAATTCTAACCCCAGTGATGACAGGGAGGTGAGCAGCCTCTGGGAAGTAACTGGACTATGAGGTTAGAGCCTATGAATGGGATTTGTGACCTTATAATAGAGACTTGGGGAGCTTGTTTGTCACTTCTGTCATGTGAAGACACAGCTAGAAGACACTATTCATGAGGAGCAGACCTGTACCCGACACTGAATCCGTGGGCACCCTGATCTTGGACTCCCCAGCATCTAGTACTGTGAGAAATATGTATTTTGTTTACGAGTTATGTATTTATGGTTTTTTGTTATAGCAGTCCAAATAGACTAAGCCATTCTCTAAGAAATCAAGGATATATGTTGTAATTTCTGGGATACCTACTCAGAATAATAAAATAATACATATATAAAATTGTACCCACTAGTGACCAACTCATACTCATTTCAAGTGTACATGAAATACTTTTTGTTAAAATCACATATTATAAAGTCTCAACAATTTCAAAATATTGAAATCTTTCAGAATATTGTCTCTTACCACTGTGGAATAAATCAGTAACAAGATTGATAACAAAAGTAGAAAACAATAGAAAAGTAGAAAAATTAAATAATACATGGGGTTAATAAAGCAATAATCCAGAAATTAGAAAATAACTTAAACTGAATAACAAAAATAAACATTTCAAAGCTTATGGGAGTAAACTTAAATGGTGCTCAGAAGGAAATGTATAGCCTTAAATGTGTATACTGTATTATAAAATAAAAAAGGTTAAAATGTACTATTTAATCTGGTATTAATCACCAGAAACTAGAAAAAGAATAGCAATCAAACCTAAGGAAAGAAATGAGAAACAAAAGCAGACAGTAAGGAATTAAAAATCAAACATATAATAGAGAAAATCAAGAAAACCAGAGTAAATTTTTGAGAAGATTAACAAAATGATAAAACTTTAACAAGACTGACAGATTAAAATTACAAAAAAGGGAGAGGGCACAAATCAGCAACAATAGCAATGACAAAGAGGTTATCAGTAGAGATCACACAAATATCAAGGAGATAATTAAGGGATGCTAAAAACAACTTTATGTTGATGAATTTAACAATTTGGGTTAAAAGGGGAATTCTTTGAAAAATACAATTTACCAAACTTAACAGAAGGAGAGACAGAAAATATGAATATTTCAGTAGGCATTAAAAAATTCAGCCCAAAATTAAAAAATGAAAACTTTCTCAGAAGAAAAGCCCTGGCTTTTAAGATAGCTTACCAATGAATTCTCCCAATTTTTGCAATGAATTAAGAAAAAATTAATTCCTGTCTTTTATAATTCTGCAGCAAGAAAGAAAAAGGAGAGCTTCTCAGATTTTTAAAAAATTAGAATAGCATAAATTTTATTTTAAAACTCTGAGAAGCTTTGTGAGAAAGAAAATTACAAACTACTTTTCACATAAACATTCCTGAAAAATTCTTAAGAAGATATTAGGAAATCAAATCCAATGATATTCTAAACTGAGGGGGCAGGCTAATCCAGATGTGCAAGGTTGGTTAATTTGATAAACTGAACATTAATTTGTGATGAAAACATTTAACCAACTAATAGAATTTTCTTAATTTGATCAAAAATATCTGGAAAATACATGTAGCAAGCATTATTCTCAATGGTGGAATATTAAAACTTCTTCCTAAACTTGGGACCAAGTCTAACACCATAACTGGAGGTCTACAAGAGAAAGAAATGAAAGTCATGGAGATTGAAAAGCAAGAAGTAAAATCATTGTTTCCAGACATGCCCAAACAAAAATTCTATGAATTACTCATATCTGTATATACCAACAATAAACAAATAGAAAATAAAACCTATTTACAGTCATATTCAAACACTTGAAACACCTTGAAATAAATCTAAAGATGTACAAGACTGAAAATTATAAAATAGCATTGAGAAAAACTGAAGAACCAAATAAATGGAAATAAATACACGGCTATGATCAGAAGACTCAATATCGTAAAGATGTTAATTCTTTCAAATTAATATACACTTCCAGGAACCAAATTGAAATCTGATTTTTAGGCTTTTTTTGTTGTTGTTGTTTTGCTTTGTTTTGTTTTCAGAAACTGACAAATTCTTTCAAACTTCATATGGAAATGTGAAGTACGAGGAAGAGCCAAGACACTCTTGAAGGATAACTATGGAAGACTTGAACTATGAGATATCAGGAACACTGATTACAGAGCTCTGATAATCAAACTGAATGGTATTGGTGCAAGAACAGATAATTGTTCAGTGAACAAAGAGTCCAGAAGCAGACCTGCATATCTATGATCACACCATTTATGCCAAAAGTGACCCTACAACATGGTAGGGAAAAGGGTGGTTTTCTCAATAAATGGTGTTGGGTCAAGTGAATATATAAATGGAAAAAGGCATATTGACTTGTACTTCACACTACACACAAAAGTCAATTCCTGATGGATTGCTGAAATAAATTGAAAGTAAAAGAATAAAGATTTTTGAGGAAAACACCATTGTGAACTGGAATAGCAATACTCTCTTAAAAAGAAACAAACCAAAAGACAAAACAAAACAAACAAACAAACAAAAGAACGCCATGAACCATAAGAGAAAAAAAAAAAAGAAATGGGATAAACTTGATAAAATTAAGAACTTCTTTCACCAAAAATGTCTGAATTGGCAATCTGCAGATGGGAGAAAATATTAATTTCCATATTAATTTACCTAGGTCACACACGCATATATATGATTTAAAAATCTCACAAACCAGAATATATAAAGAAGTTTTAGAGAGCCGGGCTTGGTGGAGCATGCCTGTAATCTCAGTGGCTCAGGAAACTGGGACAGGAGGATCACAAGTTCAAAGCCAGTCTCAGCAACAGCGAGGTACTAAGCCACTCAGTGAGACTGTGTCTCTAAATAAAATATGAAATAGGGCTGGGGATGTGGTTCAGTGGTCAAGTGCCCCTTAGTTAAAATCCCAGTACCCCACCCCCAAAAATGAAGTCTTAGAGTCAATAAGAAAAAGATGGACAGTTCAACAGCGAAATAGGCAAAAGACTCAGAAAAGAGGAAGTCTAAATGAACATATGAGAAATTGCCCAAGTTCATTAATAATCAGGAAATACAAATTATTACCACTACCTACTCACTAAAATGACGGAGATGAAAAAATGGAAAATATGAAAAATAGTAAGTGTTGACAAGGATGTGTAAAAAATATTTCATATACCTTTTGTGAGAGAAAAAATTAGTACACCACTTTGGAAAACTGGCAGTTACTGCTGGAGCTGGCAGGTACATGATCTGTGGCTCAGCGAATACACTCTCAGGCATACAGATCCACAACGATGCACAAAACATCAGATGAATCTCCAACAATAGCCACAGAAGCCAGACCCAAGAGTCTTCATTCCATTTGCCCAAAGTATAAAAACAGGCAGAACTATTCTATGTGGTCAGAAGTCAGAAGAGTGGTGCCACTGGAAGGTTAGCAACTGGAAGGGAAAACACAGGGAACTTTGGGAATGCTGGTAAATGTCCTGCGTCTTCACTTGGGTGATGGTTACAAGGTCCTTGTTCTGCTAATCCTCTTCCATGCCTGCTCCATACGTTGTCTCATAACTCTTTGCCAGAACTTTCTTTTCATCAGAATAACTGGACAGGACTCAATTTCTGCTTATAGAACCACTCAGTTTATTTTCAATAAACGTATTTATAATTGTATTTTGTTGAGGTTCTGCAAAATGCTGGCTTCTCATGACTTATATCAGGGAACTGGCTTTTCTCTCTAAGGAGTTATTCAGCTTTCTGATAAAGTCTTTCTAACACAAGTTCTATATTCTTTGTCCTTTTGCCTTTCTTCTGCGTGATCACTGTTCTAGCTTATGGACTCTACCTTTCCAAGCTTTGTACTTATACTGATAAAGGAAAAAGGAAGTATATAATAGAATACTTTTCTCATTGGGGCAAAATTAGGGTGCCAATGAATTTCTGGTGCCTCTGTTTACCTGCTTTGTACCTTCTGCCCAGGGATGACAATGCCCTATGCAGCCAATCTGAATATGTGATCCTACTGTCTGACAGATCCCTCTTGTGTCAATGGATTTGTCATGCTATAAAAGCTTGGGATCACTAAACAAACTATTCTTTGTTAGTGTACATTTATAAACATTTTCATCTATAAACTTGGCTTTGCAGAGAAAATGATCAGGCCAATATCAGGTTCTGATCCACTTGATTCTTACATTAAATTGATAAGTAGGTGTTATTTTGTTTTGTATTTAAATTATTGCCCATGGATATAATTAACTCGAAGATACCAAAAATACCAAGTTTCTGGATTTGCCTAAAGGAACTATGTGGGTGCTACCAAGGTGGTCCTGCCTGGAGAGCCTAGTGTCCTGTTTTTCCCAGGCTCACCCTAAAAACCAGTAAGCAAATATCTGAATACTCCTTGGGTCAATGGATAATCTGCTTCTAAAAATAAAGCCAAGGACCCAAGGTTTCAGTGCCTATCCAACAAGCAGAATTTAGAAAAGAAGAATAAATATGTAGAATCATTTTAATAAATAAAATTGAGTGGAAAATTCTACTTCAGAATAAATGTGGACAATTGCCACAAAAAGCGTGTTTTCCATCATCCTCCTGTTTCCATGAAGAAGGAAATGTCAGTGAGCAGACTCATCCTTCAGCAACTTGCTCAGATTGGCACCTGACCTCTTCTACACAACAGCTGCCAAGGAAACCTACACTGGTTTCCTATCATGTATTTTTATCACACTGTAACAAGCAAGTAGCAGCATGTCAAAATTGCTCTCTGGAGAGAGTGATTATTATTATTATTTGTTTTATTTTGCTTTTTCCTGTAGTTTGAAACCTCTTTGGGTACTCTCCAGTGTGGATTGAGATTGCCAATCTTCACTCCTAACTAAAGGTTTCCACTGAGGATGCTCCCCCACAACGTGTCACCTTCAAGTTGCAGGGGTTCTGAGAAGCCCAGACATGCAGACGGGTGGACTTATTCCAGTCTGCAGCTGCTGAGACAGAGGACCACAGAGAGCAAGGCAGAGCTGAACCAACTGAGGACCTGCTGCACTCTGGTACAGGAGGGCTCCGGGGAGCAGTTACTTAGTATAAACATATTGTGTTGAGACACCGCTCCAGCTCTGTTTATTTTGTACATAAACCCAGCCATTAGGTTCAACAAACAATTATTAAACATCTGTGCTGTATCAGGCCACATCCAAGGCACAAGGGTAACAAGGCATACTCTCTTACAACTTTATTGTTCTCAAAGCACTTTTCATGTCTCATTTCAGTCAACCTTGTAGAATCAAGCAGTGCATATATTAGTAGTACCGCACTTCCATTTTATGAATGGAGAAACTCATAACCTGAAAGGCTGAATCACTTACCTAAGATCCCACAGTTAATAAACCAAAATTCTGGGACCAAACTCCAGGGATTTGATTTATTCAATGCTCTATTTCGCTCTAGGAATCACCATTTTTTTTCAGACATTGCCATTTGGCATTTAATTGGAGGGTGTTTCAGACCCTTGGTGCATGACGGGAGAGAGATACTACTTTCCTTGCTTATAAGTCTTTATTGCTAATGCCATGGAGAAGATGAATCATAGGTTTGTGTTACCATTGCTTAATTCAAAAAAAGAATTTTCACCTCTGACCATTTAACAGTTTTCTCCAGTTTATGTTTTTATTTGCATATAATTCACTTTGCTGAATCAGATGTTTAGTCAACAAAATGAGTAAGATCTAAAATTCTTCAGGTATTTGGAATTTTTGAATGCCCCAAGTACATATAGTCTGTTGCAAATATTTCGGCTCTTGGTTAAATCCAATTTGGAACTGAATTCTGTGACTGTCTTATATCCTATATTTATTTATAATAATACTACAAATTCCTAGAGGAGAGCAACCATGTTATGGCCCTGGGAGTGTAGCCAAGACTAACAATATTTGCTGAATGGAATTTAAATTATGGCTAACCCTGCTACTCCCTAAATGGGAAGCATTAGAGCTAATGGTTAAGCAAGAGACTAGAGCAAGACAGGCTTTGGTGAGAGAGCTAGTTCTACCACTAACATTGAGCAAGTTACATACACCAGCTAAACCCCATGGCCCTCATTAAAAAATGGAGACGTTAATGGCCATCTCTTAGGACCTTGATGAGAATTAAAGAGAAGCTTGGAATGTAGTGTAACTGAGACCCCTTGCAATTAACAAGACCACTTTCTGTGATCTCTCCAGAAGTCCTTATGCCATCTCCTATATTAATGTGATGTTTCTTTTCACTGTCTCAAACTGAAAGGTCAGAGTTCCAGAGCAAATTGCCCATGGCGCAACCAGCAAAAAGGGCTTTGCATTTGCTGAAAATAATTAAGTATTTGAGATAGTGCTGGCTCTCTAGTGGGGAGAGCTTGTTCTTTTCTCTCTCAATTTTATTTTATCTTGATGGTGGTTGGTGAATAATCATTGCTTCAAATTGAATAATCAGATTCACCATTATAAAGCAATGATAAATTAATTACTGCAACGGGAAATCCAATTTTTAAAAAGACATAAAACAGGAGTCTGAGTGCTTCATATAGTTTTCTAAACCAGGTTTGTTAAATATTATCTGCATTTATGAGAGATAAAATTAACCCCAGTTTTGAGGGATATAACAGCATTTAGGAATTCAATTAGATGAGCTCTTCAGGCTAATAATGAGCAAAATGAAAATCAGAGCACTTACCATTTATGACTAAAATCTTAAGAGGTAACCATAATGCTAGTTTCATGGTTTTGACACACTGAGTTTTAAAAAACAAATTCTCATTTGAGTATTTCATTCCTAAGGGTGAGAATTTTGGAGTATTAAATAAAAAGATTTGCTTGTTTCTATCATTACACAATTATGACAAAGAAAAAAAATCATTCTTTGCAAACTTCTTAGGTTCCTCACTTCAGTGGATTTATTCTTTGAGCAGAAACTTTAATTTACCAATGCGATTATGGATGGCATTCTCTGATTCTTCATATTTTTCATATACCTTCCAGTTTTTCTACAATAAACACATAGTGCTTTTCAAATTAGGGAAAAAGGGGTGTTTAGTAATTTTTTTTGTCTGTTTCTCACTGAAAAATAAATGGAGCAATGGAGCAGAGAGCATTCTAGCTGACCAAAAGTTGGCTTAAGGGCATACTGTTGGAAAGGACTCATAGCTGTTGGGGTGTGTCTCAAACAAGGAGGTTGAGTCCCAAACCTGGGATGTGGATTATTGGCCAATAAGAAATATACATGTGACTATTATGTGCTTTATTTTATTCGGATGTGTGTGGTCGTCATAGCACATATGTAACTCTCAGACTAAAGAGTAGTAACTGACACGTAGGAGACACTTAGGAATTATTTGCCAAATAAATACTTGTGCTAAGGTAGGGAACAACTGTTGTTCCTCAAAATGGGAGCCATCTCACTACTGTCTGAGAAGCCAGAGATGGTTGTGCCTTCTGAAACTATAGAACTTAATCATCAAGTAGGAATCACAATTAAGCAGAAGCAGCATGAATAGCTGATGCCCATGACTTTAACAACTAAAGTTTTCATTGTACTTTTCTTATCATAAAATATTGTAGAATTTAGACAAATGGTGTGACTCTACATTGTGTACAACCAGAGAGGTGAAAAACTGTACTCCATTTGGGTACAATGAATCAAAATGCATTCTGCTATCATGTATAACTAAATAGAACAAATGATAAAATATATTATAGAATAACAGATAAGGAAAGAAGAAATATTTTTTAAACTACCATTTATGACATGGGGATATGCTTTTTCAAGCAATCTATGCGTACCACAGAATTGATATACAAATATATTTTTCTTTAACAAAAATTAGAATTGTATCATTTTGTAATGTTTTGCTATGTCACCAGATATTCCCCTTCCTCATTATTTTGAAGAGCACTATAGTATGACACCAGATGGGTGTACACTTATTTATTTATGCATATCCCTATGACAAATTAAGAATGTGCTAATTTTTTCCTACTAGAAATGATACTGCAATGAATATTTGATCCCCCATTATAATTGAATACTTAATAGATTAAAGTGATCTCTCAACAGTGGAGAACTTGCCTGAAGTTGTTTTACTTAAAGAAGCAATGGGATTGACATCATTCGCTGCAGAGAGAGAGGCGGAGCCTGTGTGTCCAGGGTAGTGAAAACTGACCCAGACAAGAAACCAAACCCAGAACTGCTCTAATTGGTTAGCACTAATTGGTTAGTCTATTCCTGGTCTTGGGCAACAGGGAACACATCATTACCAAAAAATCATATTAACTTTTTGAAGTTGGAAGGAACTTTAGAAATCATCAATTGACACCTCAATTGACTCTTGGGATTATGGGAAGTTAAAGAATTTTTACTCAGATCTAAATCTTAGATCTCCTCACCTTGTGATTTTGGTAGGTTTCTGTACTCATCCAGTGGTCTAATACTTTTTTAATTGAAGACTCTGAATAAATGGGGCTTTGGGCCCCCTTAGCCACATTCCAATCCAAGTACAACTAAACCAAATATGCAGGACTTTCACCAGGGTGATCTCAAACAGTTCCACAACCCTTAGCTTAAAAACCCCATCCAAACCCTAAAAACATGTTAAGTGAAAAAAGTCAAGATATAAAATACCACATATTGCACAATCCCATTTATATGAAATGTCCAGAAAAGGCAAATCATATAGACAGAAAGACGATTAGTCCTTGACAGGGGCTGCAAGGAAGTAGAATGGGAATGACTACTTAATGGATTGGGTTTCTTTACAGGATGATGAAAATAATCTGGAACACAATAGTGACTGCTGGGTGTGGTGACGCACACCTGCAATCCCAGTGGCTGAGGAGACTGAGGCAGGAGGAGGATGGAGAGTTCAAATCCAGACTCAGCAACTTAGTGAGGCCCTAAGCAACTAAGTGAGACCCAGTCTCTAAATAAAATGTAAAAAGACAAAAAAAAAAAAAAGCGAGGGGGGAGTGCTGGGGATGTGGTTCAGAGGTTTAGTGCCCAGAGTTCAATTCCTAGTACGGAAAAAAAACACACACACACACACACACACACACACACACACACACGATGGTGATGGTTGCACAACGTCGTGAATAAACTACAAAATTGCTAAATTGTGCATTTTAAAATGGTTAAGATAGAGAATTTTATGTTATGTGATTTTATTTTATCTCAATTGAACTTAAACATGTCTAGCTTATGCTATTGAAGGTAAGAGAGAGACCAATGGGATGGGTGGGTGGGAACTGCTTAAAGAGTTGCTCCAGGGTGAGTTCTCCCTGGGGTGGGAATGTAGTTCCTGCCCCCAACCCCTGTCATTTCCAACCAAGTAAAGGAGCTTCCAGAGAAACAAGCTACAAGTTGACATATACCTCCTGGAATTCAGGGGCTGGAGTCTGCCTTCTGTGAAAATATCTCTCCAAATAGTGAGAGACATAGGATGGGTGAGAGATCTCACTGCATAACAAATTTGGGGCAATTTACAAAAACCAGTTGGAGCAGGCCAAGAGAAGGACAGGCTGCTGTAAAAACTGGGGACACTTCCAGAAACTGATGGGCAAAGCTATGCATTTTCTGATTTAAGCCAAAGTATTCCTGGGTTAAAAAAAAAGGGGGCAGGGGAGGACTAGACATTTGCTAGATTACAGGATACCTGCTAGAATCAATTGTGATAAAGAATGTGGAAGTCTTTCATAGGATAAAAACTTCTATTAAAGTGTTCATTATTGGTCAAAATGACTGAGAATCATCAAATTAGTGCTGTGACAATTTCTTGTCTCATTTTTCTAATTCCTTAAATCTTGGAATACAACCTAAGAAATCCTGGAAATCACAAGCCTGGAAGAACCCCTGAGATTTCATCTACTCAAATCACTGCCTTGGGGCAGGAGTTACTTCCAAACGCAGAAAGACATTCACATGCCCATACCAGATCCAAAATCATGTCCAATGTCAATTTACTTTCTTTTGTCCATTAGAGTCATTATCGAGTGGTCAAAAAATATCAGCAGCTTATACCATGTGAAAGAGGGCAGAGGAATAGCTCTCCATCCTATTTTAAACTCCTGGGAAGGCAACTTGACCATCTGTCTTGGTACCCATTCCAGGTTGGAACCACTCTTGGCAATAACATTTCTATTCTGTTTAATCTAAATCCTTCAAATGAAACCTTAAGGTTATTTCAACTCACTTCATTTTTTAATAATTTGAAACATAGTTGTTTACCATCTGGGCTACAGGATTATATAATGTTGCAGGGTTGAGGTGAACATGAAAATGAAGTAATATATGTGGAACACAGAACTCAGAATCTGGCACATAATCATGACCCAATATATATTTATTAACTATCACTGTATTCATTAGGACTCTGTCAGTCATAAGTGACATAACACAACTCAAAATGATTTAGGCAAAAAGAAGAGAGGGAGGTAAAAAGAAGAGAATGTAATTAAATAAAAAGTTTAAATGTGTAATATTAGGCACTATTGGATCTAGGATTCAAATAAGGGGACTCTCACCAGAGGTCAAACAGATAGGGTTGCCTGATTTTGCATTTTCAGCCTCAAAGAATGTGAACTAAATAAAACTCCATTCTTTACCAAGTACAGAGCCTCAAGTATTGCGTTATAGTGACAGAAAACAGACTAGTATAAAGGCGACTATTAGGAAAAAGATGAAAGTTAAAAAGATACCAGAAAGATAAAAAATAAAATATAGTCATATTTATACCACTAGTAAGGTCAAGTCAGCTTTCTCTTCTCCATGCTAGTACACCTGCCTCCTTTACATTTCTCTTTCCATTAACACAGGTGGGAAACCCAGTTATCAGGTCTTCCAATGATTAAACAGCCTTGTCTGTGGATTTTGGGTGCATTTAGTTTATTTATGCTGTATAACAACTGCAAAATGTTTCCTTGGTTTGCCTTCAGCTATAACATAACCTTCTGTTTCTATTTTTAAAGTCATTTATTCTTCTTACAGCATTTTTATATTAAACACAGGTCTTTCTCCGATCTTCATGGTTTTCTCTTGAGGATGTTACTCAAGAAAGTACTGCAAAAACTTGGTCATTTATTAGTCATTTAAAAAGTACTTGAGCACTGTAACTTTAATTCTATTTCTCTATTAAACTTGTTAATCCTATAAAACGAAGAACTAAAGGCCAAATTTTTTGAGAACTCCAGGAGGTGTGACCTAATAAAAGAAAACCTCAATCTCTGTCTCTCCTCTGGAAGTGAAGAATGGTTTCATGAAGACTTTCAGGCTGTATTCTTGTGATAAAATTCAACTTTTCATGAAACTGAAACTAATCTGATCAAGTTACCCTCACTTGAAAACACTTTGAATTTTCCAGTGCTATTCTGGGTTTATTCCACAACCAAGTAAACAATGCACATGACTCCATTTAAACTAGGCACTCACTGGTCTTTAGAATCTGCGCTACCACACCAATGCATTGACAGACAACTTTCACTAAATTGAAGGTTGTTTTGAATGTGGGGTGAAGGAAATTGGTTTGTCACTGTCATTGCTTTATTTTTAAGTAATGTTACATATTACGTGCCCTGCCCCAACTGTGTTTTTTCAATTTAGTCTGTTTTTCAGTTGTTTTCCCTATCCCTTCTACTGTGAGTAGCATCTTTTGTTAGGGCAGTAATTTATTTCTTTTAATCCGGATATAATGGCCAAATGGGTCATTTGGCTCAGTCAAATCCCATCGTTAAATCTTGGAATTAAGCAAAAATGGATTTTTAATCGAAAAGCTCATCAGCTTCATGGCCTCTACTTCATTTCTGCATGGCCTTGTCCAGCTTGTACCCTCCCATGCCTGCTGGACCAAAGCACGCTGGAGCCTGGCCTCTCCGGAAGGAACTAAATCCCACTGCGCAGACTCGCCTTCTGGGATCAGTCCTGGTCTTGGTCCAGCCGGCCAGCAGTTTGTCAAAAAACAAAAATAAAACAAACAAGCAAGCAAGAACTGGTCTGATTCTGAGAATTTTTTCTTTAAGGTTAATGCTCTTTGCATGCAAGCTGGAAGGTCGGCTCCAAACCATCTTTCCTGCCCTCCTGCTTCTGAATTGGGCACCATCCCTGATGCCGCCCTAAGTTAGGAAAGGGATAGAACTTTTCCAGGGAGCAGAGGGGTGTCCTCGCTGTGCCTTCCCGGTTCCTTTCCCCAAGCAGAGACTCCGGTCGCCCTGGAGGAGGAAATGTGCTCGAGTCCCCATCCCCCCGCCTCCTCCCCCAAATCAGGGCGGAGACGAAGGCAGCTTTTCTGTTTTGTAAACCTTTGAAGCCAACTGAACTTAGAGCCGATAAAGCTCCGTTGGCCCTCGCCCAAAAGCAAAGCGCGAAGAGGTCCGGGAATTGCGTGGACTAGTGGGGGAGAGATGCTACCTGCATGGTCACGGCGACGTGGGTCCCCAAGATTGCGCCCCCTCCCTCCGGGACTGGGCGTCTCCTCCTGAGCCCTTCCCGACCCCACCACCATCCTGTTTGGGGCTGGACAAACGGACAGGAGCGTTCAGGGTCGCGAGCTGGGCCTCCGCGGATCCCCACCACGAGGCCGCTCCGTGGGTCCAGGGGAGCCGCAGGAGAAGGCGGGAGGCGGCAGCAGGGTGGGAGTGAGGGGGACGCCGGCCGCCTCTCCGATTGGCTGCGCCGCCGACCCCTCCCGCTCCACGGCCCCTGCCGAGCGCCCAGCAGTTCCCTCCCGCGGCTAGCGAGCTGGGTCCCGCAAGAGCGAAGGACGCGCAGGGGCGGGACCGACCTCCCCGCCCCACCGGACCCCGGGCGCGCGGGGATAAAACCCCGGCGGCGGGCGCGGGAACATCGGGCCCTGGGGCCTCCAGAGCGCGGAGGAGTAGGGTCGGCCCGACCCGCTGCCCGCGGCCCCCCTTCTCGGACGCGGCTGCGGGAGCGGGGCGCCCCGCGCGCGGGCACACGGTGGCCAGAGCGCCGAGGCGGTACCTTCAGCGGTGCAATGAGAAGAGCCCGGGAGAACCAAGTGGAGTCCGCGGAGAGGATTGCTGCGCCCGGGCTTGCTGCTGCCGCCGCGGCTGCTTGAAACTCCCCAAAGTTGAGAGACAGCGAGAGGCTGCCTCCCGCCGGGAGCAGGAGGGAAAGGAACTCTCAAGGTGCCAGAGTGACAGAGACGGACAAACAGACTCACAGACCTTTAGAAAACACCGCCGTCGGTGTCCTATCTCCGCAGCCCGTGAGGCTTCCCAGCTCTGTGAGTTGTTTCCTGGACGGGTGGTTTGCTAAGTATTTCCGTTTAATTGTTCATAGGATGTGTTTGTGTATTTTTGTGTTTGTTAGAGGGAGTTAAAAACAGAACAGATCGACCCCTTTAAAACCATTGAGTTTCTGATGGCGAGACAGTTGTATTAAGAGAATGTGCCTGTAATGTCTTTAAGCAGGAGTAACCTAGGGGAAAATGCATTTGGTGGTTAAAAGGTAGCATAGAACTCTCTAGTGTATAATGAACCCCATTTCAAAAGTTACTGGGAAAAAATACGGTATGACTCTTAAGGGTTAACTAGTGATAATTAACTTATACTTTTTTCCCCTTCTTAAATATTAATTATTTACCAGGTTGACTGGTGGGAGGCTGAACTGGAGAAAAAGGGTCCTGGAAAAGACGCAGAGGCGACCATGTCTTTACGTTTACGTACACTGCCCACCCTGCCTGGAGTTGTCAGACCGGGTTGCAGAGAACTGCTGTGTTTGCTGGTGATCACAGTGACTGTGAGCCCTGGTGCCTCTGGGGTGTGCCCCACCGCTTGCATTTGTGCCACTGATATTGTCAGCTGCACCAACAAAAATCTGTCCAAGGTGCCCGGGAACCTTTTCAGACTGATTAAGAGACTGGATCTCAGCTATAACAGAATTGGGCTTCTGGATTCTGAGTGGATTCCAGTATCGTTTGTCAAGCTGAACACCCTAATTATTCGTCATAACAACATCACCAGCATTTCCACAGGCAGTTTTTCCACGACTCCAAATCTGAAGTGTCTCGACTTATCATCCAATAAGCTGAAGACGGTGAAAAGCGCAGTGTTCCAAGAGTTGAAGGTTCTGGAAGTGCTCCTGCTTTACAATAATCACATTTCCTATCTTGATCCTTCAGCGTTTGGAGGGCTTTCCCAATTGCAAAAACTCTACTTAAGTGGAAACTTTCTTACGCAGTTTCCTATGGATTTGTATGTTGGAAGGTTCAAGCTGGCAGAACTGATGTTTTTAGATGTTTCTTATAACCGGATCCCTTCCATTCCAATGCATCATATAAATTTAGTGCCAGGAAAACAGCTAAGAGGCATCTACCTTCACGGAAACCCATTTATCTGTGACTGTTCCCTATACTCATTGTTGATCTTTTGGTATCGTAGGCACTTTAGTTCAGTGATGGATTTTAAAAATGATTACACCTGTCGCCTGTGGTCTGACTCCAAGCACTCCCATCAGTTGCTTCTGCTTCAGGATAACTTTATGAATTGCTCTGACAGTGTCATCAATGGTTCCTTCCGTGCACTTGGCTTTGTTCATGAGGCTCAGGTTGGGGAAAGACTGATTGTGCATTGTGACAGCAAGACTAGTAGTGGAAATACAGATTTCATCTGGGTTGGTCCAGATAACAGACTGCTGGAACCGGATAAAGAGGTGGAAAACTTTCACGTGTTTTACAATGGAAGTCTAGTTATAGAAAGTCCTCGTTTTGAGGATGCTGGAGTATATTCCTGTATTGCAATGAATAGGCAACGCCTGTTAAATGAGACTGTGGATGTCACAATAAACGTGAGCAATTTCACTGTAAACAGATCCCATGCTCATGAGGCATTTAACACAGCTTTTACCACGCTTGCCGCCTGTGTGGCCAGTATCATTTTGGTACTCTTGTACCTCTATCTGACACCGTGTCCCTGTAAGTGTAAAACCAAGAGACAGAAAAATATGCTAAACCAAAGCAATGCCCATTCATCTATTCTCAGTCCCGGCCCTGCCAATGACGCCTCTGCTGATGAACGGAAGGCAGGTGCAGGTAGAAGAGTGGTGTTTCTGGAGCCTCTGAAGGACGCTGCAGCAGGGCAGAATGGGAAAGTCAGGCGCTTTCCCAGTGAGGCAGTGATAGCTGAGGGCATATTAAAGTCCACCAGGGTGAAATCTGACTCAGATTCAGTCAATTCAGTGTTCTCAGACACACCCTTCGTGGCATCTTCTTAATCGTGTGCCTGTATTTGTATGATGTCATAATTAATCTCTCCATATTTAACTTTGTGTGGTCTCCAAAATAATAATAGGGCAGAAATTGTGGGAGTTCTTTTGTTTGTTTATTTGTAGTTTGTTTTTTGAGATAAAACCAAATAAACAGTCTATTGAAATGGTTGTTAGGAAATGAGATAAAGCACTTTGGTTCCCCAAGGTGCCAGAGAAAGATGGGGCTGTTTTTCAAAGGCTCAAGTTCCAGATAATAATATCTCAATCACTGATACTGCCAAAGCCAGCCCAAAGGTGATATGACTGCTATTATTCCTTTATGCAGGACTCTTAAAAGAAAAAAACAAACTGCATGTATTAGTGCTCCTTAAAAAACAGACTTTGCTAACTTATTAGGACCAAAGTTGAGTTATTTTTAAAGAAAAGCATTAGTGTCCTTTATTTTTCAAAAGATATAAAAGAATCAAGCAGCAGTGGTTTATAAAGCATAAAGTTAGATTTGGCAAGTAGCCAGAATCATTTCAGACCAGTGTGAACTGCACTGATAGAATTTACTGGATAATGCCATATTTTCTACAGTGTTAAATAAGTAGTGCAAGGAAGGTACATTTGTTTGTCTTCTTTCCATTCTGTACATTCTCTCCATTCTGTATCCTTGTATAAAGGATCTCACTGAAAATTTAAAGTCATCATTATTTGTTGCCAAGAATATGTGTCAATACCAAAATGTCAGAGTAACTTCTTAAAACTTTGTTCTTGCAGACTAATATTTGTTCATATGCTTGTGTATATGTAAATCTTAAATTATATAAACTATTAAATAGACCCTACTGTATTGTGCTTTGGACATTTAAATTAATGTAAATATATGTATTCCGTGACATGATGTTTTGTCTTAATTGGCTATTTAAAAACATAAATCTAAGATGTTTTATGTGATCTGATTGTGCTATTTTGTGCAAAACACCACCAATAGCAAATCCCTCTCCAAAATTCTTGTAGTTATAGAAAATTCATCTTTTGGAGGGACAAAATGCTTTAATGTGTTCTGGACCAATTTGTGCTTTCTATATCACATTTTACTCTGATATCATTATGTACTTCAATCAGGTGTGGAAGACACTTGAGTTTCAATTTTGCCACAAATGAGAACTGGGAGATCTCCTTATTATTTCCATTTCTGCCTTGAGGTAATCAAGTACCTTCTCTGGATCAAGGTTTTCTCAACTGTAAAATGAAGGTCTTGGACCAAATGATGTTTACGTTTTCTTCCCACACTGAAATCTATAACTTCCTGGTGGTCTTAGCTCCATCCTGTGCTTACACAGGCTTTCTGAAACTGGGATCTCTGAAAATGAATGGATTAAGATAGTCTAGCGTAGTACTGTAAACTTGGAGGAACAGTCCCAGATCATCAGTTCTAGCTCCTTCCCCTTTCTCCAGCATAACTGAGGCCCAGAGAGGGCTGCAAGTTGTCTTAAGGTAGAATGATGAACTAGTGTCAGGAATAGAAGAGTTTTAGCACTCTCCATAGCAGATAAGAGGGCCAAAAGATCAGTTACCTTGAACAGCGATGAGCATGGAGAAGAAGCCAAGAAATAGACACAAGTGTGATCAAAGGCAAAGAAAAGTCAAGAATGCATTGTCCTGGGGCTAAGATTTTTAAGCAGTGGGAGTGGGTGACAGTGACACACATGGCAGAGTAGATGAGGGTAAAAGATGAACCACTGCTTTGGCAATGAAAGGATTCTGGGAGCAGTGTCAGTAGTAATCGTGGACATGGGGAGCGCTCCCTGTGTGTGCCCTGCTTGGCTTTCTGTGACTGACTCTGGTCCACAGAGGGTTAAGGAGAAAGTGTCCAAGAAGTGCCCCTTTAGGAACAGGATAGGAAACTATTGCTCAGTAGCACTGAAAATCCCTTATTGCATGGTGTTAACAACTATTGACTGTTGTTAAAAGTTATTGCTCCTGCCTCTAAAATACCAACCTCACCCTTCAGAAGATCCTGAAGAGCCAGATGTTACCAGAAGTATTTTATTCTAGTTACTGCCATTTAAGTAATTAGGAAGAGTTCTATGATTTGTGTGACCTTAGAAATCATCTCTTCTACCTTCACATTTAGAGAAACCCAAACTCATGAGATGCTGTGATTGGTTTATGATCATACAGCTAGCCTGGACACAAGGAAAAACTTAAACCGCTAAAGCCGTTGGGTAACAGAAAAGGCTGAGCACTTGAACTTTGGGGGTGTGATAAGAGGCAGGACCACCACCTAGTGAGGAAGTTGCAGAGATCTTTTCTGGGTGAGATCTTTAAGGTCCTCCTAGCCTTGTACTGAGGAAATAAGTTGCATTTGGCAGGGAGATATGGATAGTGTTAGAGCTCAATCATGGCTAATCCTAATACGAACACAGTTTAAAGTTAAGGATGAGCTGAGATAGAAATCAAACACAATCAAAACAAAACAGAAAAGACCCTGAATACTGAAAACAAAGCTATGCTTTGAGTAAAAACAGAATGATGTGATAAAAAAGTATGGAACTGAATGTTATGATGTGGAATTATTAGCTCTTAGATGTATCGATTTTTTTTTAGCAGAAGCCTGATCTCATGTATTTAAATATAGGAACAAAATTAATTTATGCTTTATAAATTTGTCTCACTCAAAAACTTTTATGTAATTTTTCTTCTGAGTACTAATCTGGATTTATATAACTGGGTTGTTCTTTAAGCTACTCAGTATTGTTCATTTTGTTGTGGTGAGAGGTGGGGACTTATTGGAGAAATTAACTATCACAGAAGTGAAGTTTTCCCAGGCTTAGCATATTTTTTCACTATATTGAAGTTACTGGGTCCACTATTTTCTCATGTTTATAATTAATTGTGAGTTCGATTTTTAAAATTCACCTTTAAGATTTATAGTCCGAAAGAATGGCCTAAAAGATTTTCTTATTTATACTCAAATTCTGTATTAGTCCTCACTGCTGGATTAGACGCATTTTAGCATATTTATTTTTAATTTTAATTGTTTGAATTATTACTTGCACAGAAAATGGTGTTTATTTTTCTAAATAAACATTTTTCTAAAACGTTAACCAGAAAGGGACATAGGTGAAACTTCTGGGGGTGGAAACATAAGAGGAACAGGCAGACACCCTCTGTCCAAATTCCAGAAAGACATTCAATTTGGATCACCCTGCTAAGCACTGGTAAAACAGAATACACCCTGACATCCTCCATCATCACTGGCTTTCCTTTGCCATAACTGCTGCCTGATTTTTGCCACCTTTCAGTGTCATCTGGTTTATGGAATGAATAACAGTAGCTCCAAAAACAGCCTTCTCAATAGAATCTCAGGGGAAAATGTAATAAACAAGGGTTTCCAGCAGCTACCCCTCCGTACACTCCTACCAGAGACTCTGCTTCAGGGAGTTTGGGGTAGTATGTGCCTTTGGTATTTTTTAAAAATTAATTTGCCATGTAATTCTGATTTTACCTATTTTGATGAAACATATCCTGAAATGGGACCATAGCAAATCTTGTGTTTGATGCTATGGCAAAACACATTATTCTTTCTTGCTAATAGATTTATTAATAGAAAGAATATTCTAGTCCTCTAAAAAGTTCTTTATATATTTTAAAAACCCAAATAAATAACCCAAGAGTTTGGGTCACTGATACTAAATGCACTTTAGAGTATATTGTTGTCTCTAATTTCTGATTTATATTTTTCTAAATTATGAAATCTAAAATTACTTTGAGATGACTAAAGCCCTGATTCTCTCATTTTTTAAAGCTATTTTTAGTTTGAAAGCAGCTACAACAGATCAGATTTTGTAACAATGAGCTTTGAAGCTTTCAAATTTGATTAGATCATAGTAAAGTGAAGTTATATCCCAAGGATATTTGAGAGCAGATTTCATCTACAGAGAACCAAACGTCTTTGTTTTCCAGTGGGTAGTAGAAAAATATTTTTTAAGGAAGCATTAAAATTCTTTTCATGATTCTTTCATCTCTCCCTGCTCAAGAGCCAATCCCCAAACCCATGTTTCTTATTTATTATAATATGAAAGTTAGTGTGGAAAGATGATGATTTATTTGCCTTTGTAATCATTATTGGATGATAAGATATAAAAAGAACTAAAAGCCCTTATAACAATTTCTTGAATAATTTAGAGGATTGCTTAAGGGGCACTGTTGCATGTGGATAGATTTCAAGGAAGGGAGCCCTTTTTATAATAAGGACCAGAGTAAACAACACAGATAAACAGACAGTAAGTTGTAAAACGTGTGCATGATCTTCATGCTGGCTTTAAATTCTTAAGCAGAGGTAGCATTTATTTGTTTTTTTATTCTTCATCACAGAAACCTTGAAAGATGGGAAATATTATCTTGTTGCAGCTGGAAAAAGAAACTCAAAAAAGAAAAATAATTCTTTCAAGTGACTTAGTTAATAAGCTGTTTTTATTGTGATAATCATTTAAAAATATCTCTTCACAACACTCACATAGGTGTTTTGCCAATAGAATGGCTTTTTAAGGCCTGAGTCATAGATGAACTTTCTATAAATGTGAGAATATGAATGAATGAATGCTCACAGCCTTCTCTGGGGGAGAAGAGAAACAGAAAGTCAGGAGATCCTAAGTCATAATAAAGAGTGACATTATTTTGTTTCCTTGTAAAATATGATGCATTGTAAGTGGCAAAATTGGGAACCTATCTAGGGAGGTGTGAATTTGGTAGACTGGCCTCCTCCAGTCCATTGGCTCTTTTTATTCTGCTGCACTTCACACATGAAATGTGTTAATATGCTAAATAAATATCTGCTTTATCATTGTAAATGACATATCCAAATAAATGAAAAAGTGATTATTTTCAATATTTTAAAATTAAAAATAACCCAAATTTATAGGGGAAAAAAAATTCTGTTTGAGGGAGACCTAAGAATTTGTTTTCAATTTCCAGAAAAGTGGTAGAGACAATTCAGACCTCAGGGAGATTTTTTTTTTCCAACTAATTTTAAAATTAGATTTCTCAAGGGAGTTTTAAAATTATTTCACTAGGTAACCTCACTAGCTACTTGATTAAAGTTCTCTATAAAGTAATACGTTACCGGAGTGTGTACACACACACACACACACACACACACACACACACACACACATTTAGGGACATTTATAGTGTCCATAGGATCTTACTGTCAATGGAAGCATAGGATAGTTTATCACTTTGTTGATGAATGACCGTAGTAGCCAAGAGCAGATTATGGAGCATTGCTAGAGGCTGTGGAGGCCATAAATGATGTGTAATAACTACACTGTCCTCTTAAAGGACATTATATGGAGAGTAATAAAAAAAAAAACTACAGCAATTCAATAGTAATTAAGAGTTTATTTGCCTACTAGTGACTCTAACAATCAATAAGGTGGAAACAAGATAACTTTCCTATTTATACTTAACTTCTGGGCTAATGTGGCACAGATTTAATCATAGATTATTATCCTAAGACTATTATCTACCCTAGGATCCTTAACTTCAGAAAGTCAATGGGAGATAGTGCATGCAAGTCATAGAACTCTGAAATGAACGTCAGGAATTCTTTTAAAATTTCCACTTCTGTGCTATTCTTGATCCCATCTAGAGGAAAAAGGGAACTTAAAGTTTCATACTGGTCTTCTATCTACACTCACAGCCCCAACCTCACCTCCATCACAGTTGGGATGAAGCCTTCTAAATGTGTCCTAGCCATGCCATGAGGAAGGAGAATAGAACAATAATTATATTTCCTATATGTAAGTCCCATATTAAGGGCTTTATATATTTTGTTTCATTCCCATGAGAAGGGTATTACTTATGTCCATTTAAAGATGGAGGAACTAAGTGTTAGATATGTCAACTAATTTACCCAAAGAACTGTAGTAAGGGAGTCAGAATTTCAACCTGGTTTGGTGTGGATCTGGAGCTCAGTCCTCTTATAATGTGTATTCTGTAGTAAATTAAACTCTAATTCTTTTCACTCCATAAGAGGGCTTACCCATCATATCTCTTGGTCCTTTTGTACCCTATTAGCTGACTTGAGACCACTCAGTGTTCTGGGTCTGTTTTCAAGATTCTACTCCATGCCCTTCCCTCGCAGCTATCCCCCAATCCTGGCAGCTCACCACTTTGGCCCTCAACCATCCTTGGCTTTTCTTCTTCTGCTTCTCTTTTCATTCTCCATCTCCTTGTCCCAGGTCATCAACTTCTAGAGGCTATATCTTCTCTTTATCAGCATCTAATACATAGTAGGTATTTGCATGTCTTGGCAGTTTCAGTTTCATTCATTCATTAGTTCAACAGACAGTATGCAATACCTAATATGTGCCAGTCCCACTATGCCCAAAGATCAATACGATCAAGTTGCTCCCAGGTTTCTGAGAGGCAGAAATACAGTTTTATCACCAGGAAAGTGCCCTGATGTAGAAACACCCAAAGACAGGGAGGCCACTGAAAGAGTCCTGAAGGAGGAGCACACATTTAGAGTTCCTGTTTGGGTTCCACAGCTAGACATGCAGACGCATTGGAAAGCAGGACTGTGAATGTGCTCCAGATCCATGGGGATCCAAGTAAAGTGGCCATCAGGAAACCAGGGCAATGCTGTCTGCACTCTGTCTTAGAATGAGGCTCCTTAGCAGTTTGATCACTAGTCCCTTTGTACCAGGTCCAGTGCGAGGCTTCCTCTTTTCTCTCTCTGCACTGAAATTTTAGCAGCGATGTATTCCTACTTCATAGCTCTTCAAAGGGGAAACATACTAAATTGGCTCATGTAAATGCTTATGGTATTTTTTCTAGGTTAAAAAGAGTTAGAAATATTAGCTTCTCTTGTGTAACAATACGGGCTTAACATGATAATGATGAAATAATCCTACTTAATTCAGTTATCACTCTATAGACCAAGAAATGTCTCAGAGTGAATGTTTACCCAAGCCTCACTGTAATTAAATTTACATTGCCAGCCCACATATTGACTTGACTAAGCTGATTTTATAAGAGTGAATGATTTGGGTGGGAGGAGACTGAAAGACGTGATTTTCAAGGGGAAAAAAATATTAGGCTGACCTGCAGGATTAAGTCAGAAAAATCAGGCTCGTGTTGAGCATTCATGTGCACTTTTGCCCCAACTCTGCCTGGTTAAATTCTTCTCCAAAGCATTTGTGCTTGAGTGAATTTTTCTCAATCTAGTCTTGTAGAGCTATTGCACACTTTATAAAGAATTATTTTTTCAACTGTATTCCTTTTTCCAAAGAAAATATATTGCCTGAGGTGGAAACAAAATGAAATATCTGTGATGTGAAAGACTAAAAGAAGTTGTTTATTTTTTTAATTCTCATTTTTTTCATATTCATACTTAATTACAACCTTAGGGAAACCTTCAGCTCTCAATCGGACCTACTTCAAATCAGCGGAGAAACTAGCAAATATCTCCCCTTAGCAACCATTTATAATAACTTTGACTTTTTCCCAAAACCCAGAGGAAATAACAGTGCTTGATCCCCGGCCAAGTTTGTCAGGAACTCTGTGTTAATAAATCTTACTCATATAAGGACTCAATTGGAAAAGCATATCATTGATTATTATATACTATTTGTAATAAGGACCTTAATTAGCTATGGTTTGTAGTGATTTGAATGACAAATATGTTATTACCTTTATTTCTTGTTTAATTGATCAGCATTAAGCATCTTAAGAATTTGGCAGGGTTTTTGAAAATGAAGTCATAGGGAGCCCCGTGCAGGGTCTGAGGTTTTCTAGACTAGTCTTAGACTCGGGCGTCGCTCTCCTGGGATTTTCTATAATGGTGAGCTGGCTAGCTGACTCCCCCGCCATTTGCCACTTAGCATATTTAGTTTTAAGTACCACTCGCTGGGAGAAGTGGGAGTGTCACCTACCTACCATGATAGAGCATCCTATCCTTCTCTTGAATTTAGGGGTGGTGACAAGGAAGTCTCTTCCCACAAGGTCTAAAGATTTAGAGGAGATGGAGGCAGGGGCATTTCTTAGGAAGATTTTCCTGTTTACATCATCTTCTCTTCTGCTTCCTTCTGAAAATATTTGGAACACGTTTATTATTTGTTATTAAAACCATCTTAAAGACACTCAGCTATAGATGCTCATCCTCCAGCTCCACCCCAAGCCTCTTAAAAGCATTAGTGAACCCTTCCAGTGCCCAGTACTGAGCACTCTGCTATCTATGGGCACTGGCATGCCAAGTGTTTTATATTTGACCTAGAAATGCTTTCTTGTTTCTTCCTACGACCCTTCTCCTCTTGGTCAAATGACAGCTCCCTCCAGTTATTCAGGCCCCAAACCTTGGTGTCATCTCTGACTCCCCTTTTGCTTTTACATCCTACATGCAATCTATAGGGAAATTCCTATGGCTCTCCCTTCAAACTATGCCCAGAGTCCTCTCACTATCTTCACCCCATCCTGCATCCAAGCCACCAGCCTTCTTCACTGGGTGATTGCAGTAGCCCACTGGTCCCACCGTGTCCACCTTTTTCCTTCTATGGTAGTCCTTAAAACAGCAGCCACCATGACCCTCTGAAGTGTAAACCAGCTCATGCTCCTCTTCTGCTCAGAACCTATGACTTCAGTGTTTCTCACCCCTTGGCTTTACTCTGGAAGCATATATAGAGATTTCAAAAACATTCCTGAATCTGGCTCCACCCTGGAGATTTTGATTCACTTAGTTTAAAAGCTCACAAGGGAGTCTAAGCCCTTACCCACCCAACCAGTTCTCCAGTCTGGGTTCCCACCTCTTTGACCTGCATTCACTCTGCTCTTGTCTGTTGGCCTCTGTGCCCATTCAGGGGCTTTGTGCTTCTCTGCCTTCTTCCTGATCCCCACCTCACTGGTCTGGCCTCCTACAGGGCTTTGCTCAGATGTCCTGGTAGGAAGGTCTCTAACCAGGTTAGACCAGGTTATTGAAAGCTGAAAACCCTACCCACCCCAAGCCCAGCGCAGTCCTCTTTCCTGTTTTATTTTCCCCCTTTGCATTCATCTCCATCTGACATGCACATACTGTACGTTTGATTTACCATGTCATTTCCACAGGGCAGGGGTTTTTATCTGTTTTGTTTGCTGCTGTATTCCCAGTGCTGAGAAGAGAACCTGGTCCAGCAAGTAAGTATTCATGAGGGAGTGAATTAATGAGCACCCAGTTAGAGCTGTATGGCTGTCCACTGTCATGAACTCTGAGTTGAAGCAAGGCCACATAGGCAGTACTGCTTACAGTACTGTCTATGTGGCATGCTTTCTACTCTGCCCCACAGTTTGTGATATCCTTCTTCACCCCCCAAAAGAGCACACCAGGAGTTTTGCCATATCCAGGGATGAATAAGCTGTCTAAATACCTCTAAGTACCCGTTTAGCATATACTTCCCACTTGTTTAAGGCATCCCATTTGGTGTTTATGAAAAGATGTCATGCGGAGTACAGGAGAAGCAGGAAGCCCCTGCCTGGCTTCTCTTAGCATCTGCTAACAGAATACTGCCAATTAGCATGTGTCGAGGGCCTGAAAGGAATGAGACTGGGCTTAAAAGGTATCAGGCTGTAGGCCTGACACAAATTTAATAAACTGCCTCCCACCTTTGGAGCAGGTTTTGGGGAATGCAGTTCTGTCAGGAAGAATTCTGGCTGCTTTAGTGAATCAACAGCCGAGCTGCAGTGTTTACGCAGTCACGGCCGACATGCCATCAGAGGTGACCTCTGTGGAGGGTGTGCAGTTTGACAGCCCAATTAACTCTTCCCCTGTCAATGTGTGGAAACTTGCAGCAACTTCCATGGCAACAAGGAGAAACTTGCATTATCATAGAGAAAACCAAGAAAAAGAAGGACCTGAATGATGTGGCAGCATGGGGCTAGACCCTCGCAATATCCACCACCCCGTGGCGGGGTGGGGTGCAGGGGGAGAGTAAGTCTGTGACAGTGGATGGCAAGAGCTGTGTGAACTGTGAAAGGCAAGAGCAGGATGACTGTCGAAGATGGCAGCCGGGACAGTCTTGTGGCAAGAGGAAGCTCGGCACTGAAGAATGTCTGTCTCTCTCCATCAATGTGTTCCAGAGTAGCTGCTGCTTCTGTCCCCATCTCCACCCCTCTTTGCTTTCCATTGAGAATCTCTATAGTACTAAACCCAAGAGAACAGTAGACTGCATGCCACTTTCAGGAAGCAGACCCTCTTGGTATATTATACTCCATATTGTTAAAAAAAAAAAAAAATTCAGGTTTGTGCCATTGTCATCTCATGAGCCTAATTTCTGATTATCAACAAAAAAACCAAAGAGGAAGAAGGGACAATGGAAAATAAGTAGCTACTATTTATTGAGCTGCCACGGAGCAGCCATTGTTCTACAGTGCGCTCTGTGAGCTAACCCTCATGACTCTCATGACAGCCCCTGAACTAGAATTACTGTGAACTCCACCTGTCCTAGGAGCAAACCAAGGCACAGAGGGATTTAGAAATCTGACAGGGCCATGTGGCTGCTAAACGGAGGGCTAGGGTTCATACGCATTGCCTCATTTAATCTAGGCACCAAAACGCTAAAGGAGGTACTGCTGCCCATTTTACATATAAAAAATTGAAAGAGATCAATTACTCAATCAAGGTCATGTGGCTAGTAAGTAGGACAGTAAGATCAGACCCCATGTTTATCTAACTTCAAAGCATTTGGCTGTGCTTCTTGGGTAAGGCCCACTCTTTTTGATTTATTATTTATTATTAATATTCTAAATTTGGAATTACCATAACTATTGCTGGAAGTAGGCTTCCAGAGATATCTGGGTGTTACATAAAGATTCTATATTTTTAGTTTCATTAAAAAAGATAGTCATTATACTGGATTTGAGCAGCAGCACATTAGAGCTGCCAAGAAAGACTACTATTGGCCCTGTGACTGCTTTCTGTGGGCCTAGCACAGGGCCAAGTTCTTTGCTTACATAATTACAAAGAGGTATGGCATCCCAGTGAGATGAGTACTAATAGACCCATTTTCAGATGGGAAGATTGCCTGAGATTATGTAACGTAGCCAGTAGTGGCCAAAATGGGATCTGATTCCACATCCCTCACTTCAAAGCCTGTACTCTCTGCAGGGCCCCGGTCCTCTACCAGTGCTCAGTGCAAAGGTTTCCTGCCGATGGGCACCTAGAAAACTTAATTGCACATTCTAAAATTTTGTAATGAAGAATTAAGAATGATTGTCATTTCACTGAGGAACTTCTGAGTGTGAGCTCAAAGTCAAATTCCTGTCTGGGCTTAACCAAATCAAGCTGCCACAGACAGCAGGCTGCTTCTCTGGTTCCCCCACCAGACATCTCAGAGAAGAATGCTATTACTGGCCACTAGGAAGATCCTAAAGGCTGAAGATACTCATCATAAATCTGACATTCATGTTGGAAAAGCAATTCCAAGAGCATATCCTACACATACTAGTTTGATGGCACCTTGATATCTTAGTCAAAAAGTCAGACACTGAAGCCATTTGGCCCATCTCCTCTTTCTTATGGTCAAAGATGTAGTAAGGTTATTTCATTTATTGTTTAAAATGTTCATATTCATTCATTTTCTGGCAACTTCCAGAAATTACTTACTGACAACTGGATAAAAGTAACAGAATGTATCCAATAAAAATACTTTTTGAAACTAGGAGTTGCATTATTATTTTGACAGCAATCATAGAATTGATATTCATATATATTATTCATGTTTATAGTTTTATGATTGCTTTTATTCTCATGGAAAAACAACCCCCTGAATTTGGCACCAAGTATTGAGTCTGTTCTTCTTAATTTTTTTCTCTTTTCCTTCTCATGTTTCTTCTTTCCTTCCTTTCCTTTTCTCTTATCTCTCTCTTTTTTCTTTCTTTTTAAAAAAAAAATCTCCACCTGTTTCATAATAATTTTAGTGCTAGAAAGGTCTAGAAAATTTTAATTTTAGTCTAGAAAAGGTTTGGTACTTCTCTGATAGACTTATATGGTATTTACCATCTCACAGTTTGGAGTCTGCTAATATATGCTATTTGTAGTCTGAGAACACATTACATTTTATTATGTAGCTCAATTTCTAACATTAAGTTTAAATCATTGCTATCACCAGGCTTTCTTAAATGATACATAATCAGTGGAGATTATTACCTTTCTGTGTTACTTCTAAGGCTGTTATCATTCCTACGAATGTCAGTCTGTTGGAGGGAGGGAGATAATCTGTGAAAACACCAAACCTCTGTTTTATCTTCTCTTAAAAGTTATTTTAAGTGTCATAAAATATTCTGTGATATAATAATGTCACAACTCACATTCAGAATCATGATAGCTAATATTTAATATGTTTCTGAGGAATAATTATACAACATTAATCTCAGTTTGCAAACTGTGTACCTATTAAAATTTTTCGTAATGACAAATGTGCTAGGCAGTTTTCTGTCATTATAACAAAATGCCTGAGATAACCAACTTGTGAAGAGAAAAGCTTTATTTTGACTCATAGTTTTAGAGGTTCTAGACTAAGGTAGGTTAGGCTTGTGGCTTTGAACCTGTGGTGAGGAAGTACATCATAGGAGGAGTGTGGTGGAGACACACTGTTTACCTCATGAACCAGGGAACGAAGAGATGAAGAAGAAGGGGCTCAGGTCTTCTGATGCCCTTAGAACGCATGCCTTCCATGACCTGAAGAGCTCCCACTAGGCCCCGCCTCTTAAAGGTTTTGCCACCTCTCATTAGTGCCACTGTGGAGAGAAAGCCTTTAGCACACGGACCTTTGGGATACATTAAGATCCAAACTAGAGCAGCAAGACATACATACTTGTTGATGTAATGCACTGGTATGAAGTTTCATAGTCACCGTAGGCCTAGGAATTTAATCCAAGTGTTCCTCTTCTCCATCTACTATGTTTTTTTAAACTTTAAAAAAGTAATAGCAGAGACTACATTAATTCAATCTTTAACAGCTTTCAAGTGGATTAAAAGGTTAAAAATCAATGGTTTAGGGATGGGGTATAGGTGAGCGGTAGAGTTTATGCCTAGCATGGGTTTGGCCCTAGGTTTGATCCCCAGCACCAGAAAGAAAGGAAGGAAGGAAGGAAGGAAGGAAGGAAGGAAGGAAGGAAGGAAGGAAGGAAGGAAGAAAGAAAGAAAGAAAGAAAGAAGATACGAGAAGGAAGGAAGAGAGAAAGAAAGAAGAGACAAGAAGGAAGGAAGGAAGGAAGGACCGACCCAAACCACACATAGTTTAATTATTAGCCAATCAAAGATGATTCATGCCACTAAGCAGAAACCTTCCCCAATGCAGAACTATTTATTTTGTGGTGAACAGAATAAACAGTCTTTCTCTGAAGTATTTGAATCTGACAATCAAACTTCTACCCATCAGAGCATAGTCTTAAACAACCCATCATTTTCTTTGGAGACAAAAAGTTTTGGTTGCATTTTTTCTACTTAAATTATGGCACTCTTTCCCCTAAACTGTTGTTGTTGTTATTGCCTATTCTTATTGGTTAAATTATTTCCATGGGAGTGCAATCATTTTTGAATAGTGTTGGGGTTCAGAACATGCTATCCCAAAATATGGCACCTTGGCACTGGAGAAAACAGCAGCACAGATCACTCTCATCTTTCATCCCCTGAGAGAAACTCATTTGAGAGGCAGCCTCCATATTCCTGGAAGAAAGGAACATTCTTATCTCCAGAGACACAGGGACAGAGAAGAATCTGAACAAGTGGACCGTGCTAAGGTCCTCCAGTTTATTATCAGCAGATCATACCACTTGGCCAATCATGCTTCTTTACAACTGTCCACCTCTGCATCAAACCTAAATAAAAACACACAAGTTGACCTGCTTTTTGGGTCTTCATTTCTGAAGACTCTCGTTAATCTATCTTTTCTTACAGAAGTTTCAGCTATGAATCTAGTAATGGCTGAGGAAAAGATATTTCTCATCCTCTTTAATATGCGTATGTATGAAATTAAGAGGATCAAGCAAAATGGAATCACTCATACTGAAGTTCCACATCACCAAGTGGAAACTAAGTTATTTTCTGACTTTCTGAGAAGTTAGGAGAGAGCTAGAGGCAGTAGCCAGATCCCCTGATAGGCCAGTTTTAGCCAGTGTAATAAGAAAACCCCCTCTGCTTTAATTTTTATGAGGAAAGTAATTTTGAAACAACCAATCCACTTTTTGTTCCTGGCTATTGCTTCCTTCAGCCATTTTTTGTCTATAAATACTTACTGCCCACATTCCAGAGTGGAGCTTTCTGAATATCTTCTGAATCTCTTGTGAATCATTGTTTGCTCAAACTCTGTTAAGTTCACTTTGTCTAAATTTTTTCCTTTATTAAATAGCATTAATATGCAGTTAAATATTAAGTATTTAAGAAGGTACTTGCTTTGGTCTGATAATACAGTAACTAATGGCTTTCTCTGAAACATTTTTTCTTCTAGATTAGTCTGTATCTCAGTTATTTTCATATCAGGATATTAAAATTGTACCTCTCAAAAGTATGTGTATCTGCCTCCTCAATCTTTTCCCCTCCCAATGTCCCTCCTGAATTCTTCTGTCATTGCTGTGACATTGAGTTTGTAATCAGTCTTTTGAGACACTGCATATGACCTGCTACTTAATAAACATTTCTCTCATTTCATATTTAACTTCCTAAAGTGCATTAGTATTTTAATTAATTAATTAATTATTTTTATTTTTACAAGCTGCATTTTGATTCATTGTACACAAATGGGGTACAACTTTTCATTTCTATGGTTGTATGCAATGTAGATTCACACCATTTGTGTAATCATACATGTACATAGGGTAATGATGTCTGTCTTAGTCCACTATTTTTCTTTCCCCCACCCCTCCCACCTTATTTCCCTCTACACAATCCAAAGTTCCTCCATTCTTCTCTTACCTTACCCCCATCAACCCCCCCCCATTATGTATCATCATCCACTTATCAGAAAATATTTGGCCTTTGGTTTTTTGGGATTGGCTTATTTCACTTAGCATGATATTCTCCAACTCCATTCATTTACCTGCAAATGCCATAATTTTATTCATCTTTATGACCGAGTAATATTCCATTGTGTACTTTATCCATTCATCTATTGAAGGACATCTAGGTTGGTTCCACAATCTAGCTATTGTGAATTGAGCAGCTATAAACATTGATGTGGCTGCATCACTGTAGTATGCTGATTTTAAGTCTTTTGGGTATAAACTGAGGAGTGGGATAACGGTCAAATGGTGGGTCCGTCCATTCCAGAGCACAAGAAATAAAAGCAAGAATCAATAAATGGGATGGATTCAAACTAAAAAGCTTTTTCTCAGCAAAGGAAACAATCAGTAATGTGAAAAGAAAGCCTACAGAGTGGGAGAAAATCTTTTCCACACATACTTCAGATAAGAGCACAAATCTCCAAAATTTATAAAGAACTTAAAAAAATTTTACACCAAAAATATAAAGAACCCAGTAAATGGGCTAAGGAACTGGGCAGACACTTTGCAGTAGAAGAAATACAGGCAATCAACAAATATATGAAAAAGTGCTCATCATCTCTAGTAATTAGAGAAATGCAAATCAAAACCACACTAAGATTTCATCTCACTCCAATTAGAATGGCTATTGTCAAGAACACAAGCAATAATAAGTTTGACATGGTTGTGGGGAAAAAGGCACACTTGTACATTGCTGGTGGAGTTGCAAAGTGGTGTAGTCACTCTGGAAAGCAGTATGCATCAGTCTTAAGTAGAAAAATTAGATGAAGAACTGAATTTTCTGTTGTATAAAACACATTTTGTGGCACAACCCTTTATAATTGAATTCAAAATCCTTCTTAGATTGCCTCTAGACAACCTTTACAGTGTTCATTCCCACAATTTTTCTATCTAAAAAACCATTTCAATTTGACCTCTTCAGAATCCTTAAAGAATGTTCATTTTAGTATTTTACATGGATTGATAGTCTGTGTTAGTCAGTGTTCCATCACTGTGACAAAATACCTGAGAAAATCAACTTAAAGGGAGGAAAGATTTATTTTGGTTCATGGTTTCAGAGATTTCAGTCCATGGTTGCTTGGCCCCATTACTTATGATCTAGGGTGAGGCAGAACGTCATAGCAGAAAAGTATGGTGGAGCAAAGCTGCTCATCTCATGGAAGCCGGGAGAGTGAATGAGGAAGTGACCAAGGCAAGATATACCTTTTAAGAATATGTTCCCAGTGATCTGCTTCATCCAACTAGGCCCACCTCTAAAGTTTCCACTATATCCCAATAGCATCACTAGCTGGGGATAAAGACTTCAACACATGAGCCTTTTGGGGACATTCCAGACCCAAACCACAACAATAGTCTTTTAATCCTAAAAGGCCTAACATACATCCCACTTCTATGAAGCCATCTTTGACTTCCTTTATGGATTCACATGTTAGAGTAAGATTTTCTAATCATATACCATTTATATACTGACTTAAATTGTCTTTAAAAGCCCTTTTTTCATCAAAGCACATATATTAATTCAATTTCAATTGAAAATGATACCTCTGGTAATAATATCGAGATTGGTTGAGATGGAAGAAAGTAGGAAATGAAAGCAGAGTGTTATGCTTTGGATGTGGAATGTCCCTCAAACTCTCACATGTTGAAGGCTCGATCCCAATGCAGCAATGTTCAGAGATGGTCCTTTTAGGAAATGATTGAATCATAAGGACTCTAATTTCAACAGTGAACTTAATCCCTTTTATGGATTAATAACTGGAATGAGGTGTAAGCTGCAGGCAGGTTGGATGAAGTAGGTAAGCGGGGGCATCCCTTAGGAAGAGTATCTTGTCCCTGGCCTCTTCTATTCTCTCTGCTTCATGGCGGCCATGAGCTAAGTAACTTACCTCCACCAAACCCCTCCACCATGATTTTCTGCCTTGCCTCAGACCCAAAGCAATAGAGCTTGCTACCATAGACTGAAACCATAAACCCAAATAAATCTTTCTTTAAGTTGTTTTTATCAGGTATTTTTGTCACAATAATGAAAAGTTAACTTACACATAGGGAAACCAATTAGGGGCCCTTTACAGTGGCCCAGGAGCAAAAGAAGGGACAATTCTGGACATAAAAAGGAGTCACAACTTTTAGAATTTAAAAACCAATTACAATTAGATAAATTACTTCTGACTCACATAAAGGCAATCATAAAAATAGGGACAAGGCGCTACAAGAGAACAGATCAGCGTGGGGCTGAATGTCCAGAAAAACTTTCCTAGACCCTTAATATCCCAAGACAAGCTTGAAGGCTGAGTTTGTAAGGCAAAGTGGAGGAGTGGGAGGAGGCAATTCTGGTTCAGTTGGAGAGAGTAGCAAGTTAAAGATGAGAGACTGGAGACGACCCATTGCATCCAGTGAATTGCAAGCAGTTTGCTTTTGCCAGAACCATAGCTGAAGATAGGCAGAGGTGAGAACTGCAGACGGGAGGCTGGGAAGGTGGTGGAGGTCACATGACGAAGGGTCCCATGTACCACCTCGCATCAGGCCAACCTTATTCTGAAAGCTATGGAGTCATTTTGTGAAGGATTTCAGCAGCTGGAGTGATATATGAATGGATTAGTAAGCTAGAAAGAGCTTTCTATCTGTAGTAAAGAAGCAGCAGACTAGTCAGAATTCTAAGGATAACCTGGGAAGAAATGAAAAAGGTTTGAATTGAAATGTGGTAATGGCGATGGAGCAGGGAATGTATTAGAGGAATGTTAAGATAATAGGATTGGTAAGATCGGTGTTTGGTTAGGTGAAAGAACATAGAAGAGACCACAGCTGACCTTCCGACTTACTCTTTGGGCTGTGAAGGATGATGTCATCTTCCAAGACAGCAGAGTATGTCTGAGGGAGAAGAAAGTGAGTTTCATTTGCCATGTGTTAAGTTTGAGCAGCCCTGCAGGGTATCAAAGAAGAAATATCCAGCACAGAGATGCATGAAGAGGCCTGGAGCTCAGAAAAAAACCTGAGCTGGAGATTTAGAGCTTGGTCATCAGCATTTAGTTAGGAGTTAAAGCCCTGGGAGTGGATAAAATAAATCAGGAAATATGTAGCCAGAGAAAAGAAGAGGATGCAACAGCTGAGATGGCAGTATTTAAGTAGTTGGAAAAGCAGGCGCCAGAAAAGGAGGAGTCAAATAGGAGAGAGCAAAGCAGGAGGAGAATTGAATTAGTGAAGCTGAATGTGGAAAAGGAGACAGTGTCCAGCAGGGCCAAGCACTTCAGAGAGATTAAGAAAGAGAAAGCCTGGAAGTAGTCTCTAGATTGAGGAACAGGTGACCTTGGCACAGTAGTTAAGTGGAGGAGTAAGCCAGATGGCAGTGGGCTGAGGAATGCATGAGAAATGAGGAAGTGCAGGCATCTCTTTTAAGGAGTTAGGATGGGAGTGATTTGAAACAAGAGCTAGAGCCTGAGTTTTGCAGAGAAGCACAGAATATAGTGAGGGCTGTGGATTTCTGAAGCTTTGGGTGGATCTAATGCTAGCGGGGAGAAGTCAGTAAAGAGAAGGAGGAAGATCTTGCTAAGACCAGGCATACGGAATGAAGCAAGCCAGGCATGGTGGTGCATGCCTGTAACCCTGGTGGCTTGGGAGGATGAGGCAGGAGGATCACACGTTCAAAGCCAGCCATAGCAATTTAGAGAGGCGCTAAGAAACTTAGTAAGATCCTGTCTCTAAATAAAATATAAAAAAGGGCTGAGGATGTGACGCCCCTGGGTTCAATCCCCAGTAACCGCTCCCCCGACCCCACCCCCGAAAAATGAAGCAAAGGCATGCCACAGCAGGAAGGAAGAAAATGAGTGCATGGGAAGAAGGAAGGGTAGCTCTTCCATTCTGAGAAGCAGGAAGGGGAGAGGATGGGCGTTTCTCTGTGAAACACAGAAGGAGATCCTCTGATGAGAACGAGGGGGGACTGATGTATTGGGAAGAGTCTAAAAGACAGTGGGGAAGATTTGGGAAATAAGAGAAAGAATAGGGAAGGAAGTGAAGGGTGAAAAGGAAAACAGAAAAGTGGATGAGAGAAGGTTGAAGCACCCGTGTAGCTGGGAAGTTCTGCAGAATGACAAGTTCTAGGGTTGTCGCTAACGGGCAACAAAGGATATGCAGTGACAAGGGTAGGAAGAACGGTGAGGCTCAGGCTTTTGAAGGGTCATCTCTATGGATACAGAAGTTACCTAGGATGGTTTCAGGACCTGAGATGACAAGGATGTGAGTCAGGAAATGCAATGTTTGCTGCTGTAATGAGAACCCCAAATTTTCAAGGGCTTGCCAAAATAGAAATTTGTTTTTCCTGTATGTCACAGTCCAACTTGGGTTGGCAACTATCCGCCAAGCAAAGACTCTGAGACTAGGGATCCTTTGGCGCATGGATCTGCCGTCTTGGAGTTATTTGTTTCTAACTAAAACGACCCTGAAACAACACTTAGAAAAGAGAGCACACATAGGAACGCTTGGAAACATGGAGGTAAACCTTTCAATAAAACGCCAGCAGTAATAAAACAATACAGCATGACCCAGGGAGTTTATTTTAGGAGGGAAAGACAAAGGTTATGCCTATGTGGGCCTGACCGAACTGAATGGAATGGAAACATTTACTTTGCTCCATGTACTGCAGCTCATCCAAACATTCATATATCATAAAGTCAGAAATATTGGTCTTTCACTTCAACAAACAACAATGAGATAAATCTGTGAAGACATTCTGTAAATTGAAATGCATGCTGTAGGAGTAAGGAATTTTTGAGCATACAGGGCTCCATGCTGGGGGTGGTACTGTTTAGTATAAAAAGTTTAAGATATGACATGATTTGTCCTCTCTTGATCTTACCATCTGGTTGGGAGAGAAAAGGCACAGAAAGATGTGCAGGACATCATGTGATGAAGACTATCAGAGGTAGAGACAGGAATATGTATATTTAGAGGCTAGAGGGAGAGAAGACAATATCCAGGCATTGTCCATTCCAGGGAATCCAAATTATCTCATTTTCTTCCAGGAAACAGAAAGATGGACTTTTTCAGTCTCTGCTGCCTCCAGGAGATCTAAGTGACTGAGCTCTGGCCCCTCAAATATTTGCAAAAATTATGTACATCACCCCTGAGTCTGGGCCCATCAATATCAGAGTGCCTCTCATTCATTCATTAATTCATTCATATTCTCTCTCTCTCTCTCTCTCTCTCTCTCTCTCTCTCTCATTTGTGCAAAAAATAAGCAAAAGTCAATATTTTAAAAAATACATTTGCTTTTCGATCTGTATTTTTAGTTTATTCATTCTCTTAAACAACATTTATTGTTTTTTGCAGGCAGGAATTGTGCCTTCATAGAGCTTACATTCTAGTTGATTGATGACCTCTGCTATGGTTTGGCTGTGAAGTGTCCCCCAAAAGTTCACATGTGAGCCAATGTAAGAAGGTTCAGAGGAGGAATGATTGAGTTGTAAGAATCTTAACCCAATCAGTAAATTAATCCCATGATAGAGATTAACTGAGTTGTAACTGAAGTGGTAGGATGTGACTGGAGGAGGTGGGAATTGGGGTAGGGCTTTGGGTATATATATTTGTATCTAGTGAGTGAACTCCTTCTCTCTGTTTCTTGATCTTGATGTGAGCTGCTTCCCTTTTCCACACTCTTCCACCATTATGTTCTGCCTCCCCTCGAACCCAAACAAATGGAGCCAGCTTTCTATGGACTAAGACCTCTGAAACCATGAGCCCTCAAATAAACTTTCCTCCTCTACAATTGTTTTGGTCAGATCTTTCAATCACAGCGAGAAAATGTTGACTAAAACAACCTCTAAGAAGTTTTCCATGTTATTTTTTGTTATTTTGAAAGTGTGCTATTGGATTTATTAATTCAACCAAATTTATTTTCTAGTTCTTTAATAGCTCTCTTTAGCTTTATTATTTTCTTGTTCTTCTTTTCCTCAAGTTCTTTTAAATTGTTTCTTTAAATTCCTCACATTGACTTTTCTTTTTTTTAATAATGAAAGTATTTAAGGGTACATTGAAACCATTTCATGTGCACCTTCAAGGTTTGTTAAATCAACTTTATATGCTTGTGTGGATATTCCTCAGCATTACCAATCCTGTGAATGGCTTAGAGGATGCAGTCAAGTCAGAAAAACATCTGCAAGAGTTTCAAAACTCAGGAGAAAGAACACTGGTTTTAAACATATCATAACCATCAACAAAGAAATGAACTGTACTGTTTGTTGAAAATCTGTTGGATTTATATACTCTATGAGCTTATTTTCAAAATGTATTTTTCCTCTAAGTGATTTTCATTTTATAAGCTTATTTTAGAGCCAATAATCCATATGAGAGTCAAAAACATTTATTGGCTTGTAGCTATTATTGTCTATCATGTGTTTTCAGGAATAACATTCACATTACCATCAATCTAAATGTTGTGTACCATGGTTTTGATTTCTTTGAATTAAAAGAGTTGATGTTAAATATCGCTTTACTCAATTTCCTGTTTCAGAAAGATCCTAGGTTATAAGAAGTGTTATGCACCCTCTGGTTTCTAAATATATAATTAATTACACATATACACACACACACATACAACTTTACAAACTGTCACATTTACTTTACTGGTCTGCCCTAGGCATCCTAGAATGTGAATTAGTCATTGAGTCTTGTATCTAATCCTCAGACTACTAACACAAAAGTCCCACAGAAAAAGATCCTAATTAGAAGGTGACAGAGTCCCCAGACCATCTGTGTTTTGAGATACCCACTACTATACCCTGCAGTCAAAGCTATTCAGCTAGAAAAGGGTTAGGAAAAAGAATGAGCTCTTAACCAAGAGCAAAAGAAGAGACTACCAGATTTGGGTTTTTTAATGAAGAATCTTGGTTTGGACATTCTGTTAGTAGCTATGGGAAAATCACGTATCCCCTCAGATCCTTCCTTATTTAGAGATATCTCTTCACTGCCAAGGACCCTGGAAGTGCCAGTGTTCTAGATGATGGACAGTCTGAGATGTGGAGTCCTTCAGACCTGACATGAGTCCCAGTGTTACAGAGCTGGAGCCTTCTGAGAAAGGGAGACAGTGTGAAGACCTACCCTTCACACACCAATTCTTGGGATGGAGTTAGAAAGATTACAGACATGTTGCTCAGAGTAACAGGCATGAGTTTTACTGAAGAGATAGGAAAAGGGGACACTTTTAAGGGAGAGTGTGGGTTTGCTCTGAGAGGAGAGGGACAATGTGCCTCTCCTGCATTCCAGTTTTACCGGAAATCCCAGAGAAGTTTCCAGAGAGTCCTGCCAAGATCCACCTCTTGACTTTTGACTGACATCAGGAGACAACAGACTTTTAAGTGCCTATTGACATGACAATTCTAGCTTCCCTTGCATCATGCTGAGCTGTGCTAATTGAATTCTTAATCATTTTTATGGTTTGGAGGAAATTATCCTTATCTTCCAGAATCTTTGTGAAAAGGTTCACAAAAGTTTCTACCTTCAAACTAACTTGGGTTCCTTTTATCAACATTATTTCCTTCCTGCATTTCTTTGCAGAAAACAGGTAGTTTGCTGAGAAATGGGACATATCCTGTCTACTTAGGTCAGGCAGGGCTGCAGGTCACTTATTTTTTGGCAAAGAAAGCATATGGAGTTCAGCACAGTGGACCCATTTTGTAGAATTATTCTCTTTTAACCTTGGGTTCCCACCATCCTCATCTGTCTGTCCCTGAACACCAGCAACACCACACAGCACTGTGTAATTTTGTGCAAGGGCGCATTCCCTTGTCCTAAGAAGTGTAGGTCATAGTATTCTCTTTTTATGAGAATTACATGAAAAAAGATAATATAAAGCACTTAATCCTGTGCATCCATAGCTAATAATCAGAGCCATCATTACTTTATTGCTTTATGATTTGCAAGGAGGTCTTTTTTTCCCCCTCTAGTCTCTTATTTATTGCTTGCATTAATTCTATGCATTAGCAATAAGCTCAGAGAGTTTGGTTGCCCAGCCCTGGATCACACAACAAGGAACTCTTGGTTGCTATGGAATCACTATTACCTAGCGCTGTGCCTGGCACATACTGGAAGCTTAAAAAATTTCTGGTGAATTACCAAACAGTGGAACTCAAACTTTAAGTCACATGCTCTTCTTATGTTCTCACAATGTTGTTGGGAGTCTCAAATGAGAAACACATGAATGAGCTTTCAAACTGTCATGCTAGCTGCACTATATTTATCATGCTGTACTGGGGTAAGGAAGGTGGCCCCATATTCTGTGTGACCTTAAGTCACAATGATCAACAGAACCACAAAGGCAGCAACTCCACTCTACTGCTTTGAAAAATCTCTTTGTGGATACATTTTATTTGTTTACTTATTTTTAAGAGTCTTTATTTTGTGGTGCTGGGGATTGAACCCAGGGCCTCATGTGTGCGAGGCAAGCACTCTACCAACTGAGCTATATTCCCAGCCCAGTGGATACATTTTAAATGGGAAAGGAAGGACCCTTGCTGAATATCTCTTTTCATCCAGAATGCACTAAAATGATTTTGTTCTCTAAACTTTGTAAGAGTCCCTATGTTTAACCTGGACTTCATTTACGTAAGGTGGCTGAAAAGTGGGAAAGGAAGAGGTCAAACTTTGATAGCATTAGGGTCTCTTCATCCCCTTAGGCTTATCAGCTTTTGAGAAAGTAATCAATGGATCAATAGACACCCAGTAGAATTGTTGATTTGTGCTTTTTTTCCTCAAAGTTTAGAACTAATTATTTCTGTCACATGATTTCATAAAGATAACATTGATTCAGCAATTACTTTGTACCATGCCCTGTTCTTGATGTGTTATGTGAGTTAAGTATGATAGTTATCTCTATAGATGAGGAACCTGAAGCACAGGGAGGTTAGGTCATTTGCCCAAGGTCGTCTGGCCAGTAATTAAGTGGCAAAACCAAGTTAGGAAGACATGTGTACTCTCCACCATGGAGCTATGCTATCCTTCAGAAGTGAAGATATTCATAATGGCAGCTAGATTACCCAGGAGGTTCCACATCTAACTCCCTACATGGCTTCATGTTGGAGGCATTGTGTAAGCAGCAAAATCACATGCATAGGCATTCTAAGAACTTAGGCCTCATAACTGCAATAATTGAGGCATAACGTTTGCAAACCTGAAAGCCAAAATCTCTTTTAAGGGAATCATGATAGTTTTCAGAATACATTTGGCTCTTCATATCCCTGAGTTTTGTCAACTACTGAGGATCAAAAATGTTTGGGAAAAAATATCATCTATACTGAACATGAACAGATTTTTTTCCTTGTTAGGCTATAAACAATATGATATAACAACTGTGCACATAACATTTACATTGTAATAGGTATTATAAGTAATCAAGAGATGATTAAAGCAGATGGGAGGTTTGGTATAGATTATATGCAAACACTACACCATTTTATATAAGGGATTTGAGCATCCTTAGATTTTGATATCCAAGAGGGATCCTGGAAAAAACTCCCCAAGAATATTAAGGGAGGACTGTAGATCATCACACCAAGAACTTGAAAGGGACTTTAAAAGTCACATCATTCAACCTGTGTGTCTAAGTGACTTGTTCAAAGCCCTATTGGCAGAGGTAGAAGTCAAATCCAGGGGCCTGAAATTCCCAGTTCCAATTGCAAAGATTCTTATAATAAGGCTTTTTTGCCTTTTTGTAAATTTCTTTCTTCCTGGTCCTCTTCTGAGGCCTTCAGTATTAAAGAAATAGAAATAATTGAGACATTTCTCTCAGTGTGAACACTTCAGCATGGATAAAAGAACCTTCCTTCCAAGGTCCCCACTCACTTTATTAGGATTGTTATTCAGCTTTTCATCACTGTGACCAAAATATCTGCCAAAAAAAAACTTGGAGGAGGAAAAGTTTATGTGGGGCACACAGAGGTCTCAGTCCATGGTTTGCCAACTCCATTGCTCTGCATCAACTCCTAAAATGATGCAGAACATCATAGCAGAAGGGCAAAGTGAAGAAAAGCTGCTTAGTTCATAGCAGCAGGAAAGAAGAGAGATTGAGAGAGAAGGTGAGGCACCAGGGACAAAATATAAACCCTAAAGGCACACCACTATGCTAACTACTTCCTTCAGCCATGTCCCACCTGCCTGCAGTTACTCCCAGTCAGTCTATTCAAATTATTAATCATCAAATGGATCAATCCATTGATTACATTGAAGTTCTCATAAGCTAATAATTCCACCTCTGGATATTCTTGCATTAGCACAGGAGCTTTTGAGGGGGACACCTCATATCCAAAACTAGAACTATATGGTTTTGGAAAGACTATGTGTCTTTCCTTTGTTCCTTCTGTTAGGGATCAAGTTCAGTTTCAGATAAGTGATAAGAACTGCAAAGAGGCTGAGATTTTACTGTATCTGTAAACTAACAAGTTAACCTACTATAGTCTCATGGGTGCTGGTAGAAGACCTAAGACTCCTCAGTCAGAGACAAAGGGAAGTTTATTATTCATAGCAATAGTAGTGATCAGTACCTTAGTATTTTTTTTTTAAACCAGCTCCTCAAAAGCCCCAATATCCAAAAGGAAGAAAACATGCCAGAAAATACTTGTACATGTGGTGGGTTGGATTAAAAGAGAGGAAATGTGACCCGAATCTTTCATAATGGGCAGTAAGCATACCTGTTCTTTGCTCCATAGAGATTCTATATCTATTAAAGGAACAGCAGACATGCCTGTCCTTTGTTCCAGAGGGAAAACCCTATCTCTGTCTTTCGAAGTTATTCTCTATACAAATGTCCTTGAAAAGATAGTCCATAACAAAAGGAAATCAGTGCTTCTGCAAGATGTGCCAAAATGTTGAGAGACTCATGGGAAGTTGTCTCCCAACAGTATAAATTCATGAAAACTGCCCTATTCAAGTCACCAAATGTGCTATTTTTATATTTTTAAAAGTACCTAAGATAGCTGAACTCTTGAAAAATCAGACACCAACTTCATTTTGTTTCAATTAATTCTTACAGCAAGAAAACTGATTTTTAATCCACTCCAGTAAAAATAACTGAATACCAAGGACAGCATTACAATTTTTAAAAACAATGGGAATACACTTTTCCTAAGAATTTCATTCTTCCAAAGAAAGGATTTTTTCTTTGCCATGCAAATGCACAAGAAATATTTTCTTGTTTGGAAGTGAAATGAAGGGGAAAGAGCCAGTGATTACCCAATTTTTCAGCAGTTGCATGTGTTTTCATGTACAGCACACACTGGGGGGCATTTCCATGTTGATATGTGCAAATAACTCCCATGATGTGATCACTTTTAAGGTTGTACAATTACTTTTTATGATAGAAGAAAATATCATAAGTCTTAGAAGTATATATATTTTCCATAAATAGTTTTAATTGATGACTAGGATTTCTGCCATTTATACAGCAGTTGCTTTTGTCTTTCTCAGTAATGAATAATACTACTTGCAACTTACTGTGCATCTGATATTCAGGTACTTTGCATATTTTATCTTATTTGAGGTATATGAAGGAACAGAGACACATGCAGAGCTACAGAGGAGAAACTAGGATTCAAAGATCTACCTGCCTACAAAGATAGTAACTTTCTTTATATTACTCTGGATTATTGTTACATGGGCCACTTTTTGGCTTGGGATAGAGATTTCCAACAAGATCTTGAAGTATTGTCCTCCACATTGCTCTCAGTACCTTTGTCCCATTCACTTGGAATGCTGATTCTCAGCTACCTTGTCTATAGCTCAGGGACATCATAGACTCTTAGAAGTTCTAAGGAAGACTGACACCAACAGTCTATATTTTATAGTATCCCCAGTGGATGCTCAGATGTTTTCAGATTCAGTGGTTCCATGGTTGGAAGCTCTTGTAAATAGAAATTTTCAAAATGTTCTTCTAGTTGTCTCTTTATAATTTACACATATTGTTCTAAGTTGTTCTCTAGTCTACTTCTTCTAGAAGGACCTTTAAAGAAATCCAAGAAAACTATCTCCAAAGAAATACAATGAACAAGGACCACTAATCCAGGTGAATGGTATAGTAACATTTTAAAATATATTATTAAAATTAGAACTGAGTACTCAGGTTTCAAGCCCTGATAAAAGTTAAATCAAGTCAACAAATCACTGTTAATCATTTGCAATGGAAAAGAGTTGAGGCTGACTTAGTGAAGTACTTATTGGTGCTAATACATTCACTATTAAGACTAGCAAAGTAGTTCTAAGCATTTCATCAGAAACCCAAATACTATGGTTTGTTTGTTTGCCCTCCAAATTCTTGTGTTAGCAGCGCAATTCCCAATGGAACAGTATTGGCAGGTGGAAGGTGTTAGGTTGTGAGGACTCTACCCTCATAAATAGATTAATGCTATGGTAAGGGCTTATGGGAGAAGGTTCTCTTGCACTCTTCTGCCATGTAAGGAGCAGTGTTCCTCCCCTCCAGAGGATCTAGCATTCAAGGCACTCCTTTGGAAGCAGAGGCTTGGTCCTTACCAGACACCAAACCTGCTAGCGCTTTGATCTTGAACTTAGCCTTCAGAATTGTGAGAAATAAATTTCTGGTTCGTTTTGTTTTGCTTTGCAGCACTGGGCATTGAACCCAGGGCCTCAGGCAGGTTAGGTAAATGCTTTACTACTAAGTTGTATCCCCAGCCAATTTCTATTGTTCATAAATGACCCAGTCTCAAGTATGGGTGCAAAACAGACTAAAGCACCCAATATTAAGTAAATGTTGAGTAAGCATTTTTAAGTGTTCCATGGAGATATTATCAGTTTTATTTACATTTGCACATTAAACTGTCCAGCAGTTTTGATGGATGGTCTGATAAGTAATTTTCCTCTCCCAAAGTCACCACCTATGACTGTTAACACTTTTCTCTGACCCATCTACTTTTCTCCAGCTTAGTACTTTTTAAAGCAATTCTACCTCAGATCCTAAATTGCCAAGCAATTTAGTAGTCTCATTTAGTAAGGCTGAATTTTTTTCATTTATATTTTAGGATTCTAACTGGTATATTTTGTATATTTCAGGTAATTGGAATGGATTGAATATTCTCCCTTAAAAATTGTGTCCATCAAGAGCTTAAAAATGTTGCCTGTTTGGAAATGAGGTCTTTGTAGATTTAATTAGTTATGAATCTCAAGATGAAATCTGGATTTTGGTTGGACCCTAAAAACCAATGACTCATATCCAAGAAGAGAAGAGGCATGGAGAGACACAGAGGAAAGAACATGTTGTAAAAATGAAGACAGAGATTGGAATTATGTCACCATAAGCTAAGGAAGGAACCAACCCTGCCAACATCATGACTTTTGACTTCTAGCTTCCAGATTCATGAGAGAATAAATTACCACGTTTATAGTAATTTGTTATGTCAGTCCTAGGAAACCAATATAGCAATATAAAAACAATTTAAAACAAGAAATCATGTTTATCAGTAAGTGGTGTGCTAATTAAACGAGATACATGGAGAAAGTAAAAACAAAAGATTGACGGGACGTTGTTACTAGATCTGAAAATATGCAACTGCTAGCATTGCCTTAATTAAATAAAGATGTTATTCCTCATAAGTAGTTTGTGAAGACAGAGACTGCTTGTCTTGTTCTGTTATTCTCCATAACACTGATCACACAGTATTGAATGATTTATCCTCATGTTCAGTGAGGACCCTTTCTTAATCTCAGGTGAAACTCTGTCTTAGCAGAGTGACTGGCTCATAAGTCACAGTAAGGGCTCAACAGATAGCATGACCCTGTGTCAAGATTTGCCTAGTGTAAACCTTGTTTACTTCTATTTTTCTGATATAATTATCAAGAGTGTCTTCTTTTGTTCTTAAAGTATACCAGTTTGAATGATACATGGTCATTATATTGAAAGATCCTTAGTGTATGTGTGGAGTAGATGATTTGAAAATAAACTATCCGCGTATCTGTGATTTTTTTTTTCCAATTTCAGTTACCTGCAGACAGTTGAAGTCTGAAAATATTAAATGGAAAGTTCTAGAAATAAGCAACCCATAATTTACTGTTGTGAGTAGTATCATGAAATCTCATAACGTTCAGCTCCTTTCTTCCTGGGACTTGGATCTTTGGCCTATGCATCTACACTGTGTTTGAATCTGCCTGTTAGTCACTTGTATGATATCATGATAAAAAGAAGGTTGAATACTGTATAATAATTTGAACGAGAAAGAAATCATTTTCACATAACTTTTATTACAGTATATTATTATAACGTTCTACTTTATTATTGACATTAATCTTTTACTTGCCTAACTTATAAAGCAAGCATTATTATATGTATAGAAAAATGTGAACATATGTGTAGGAAAAATATCTGAATATATATATATGTAATATATATATGTCTTATATATATGGGTATACACATACACACACACACACACACACATATATATATATATATATATATACACATAGGTATATATATATATATATATATATATATATAGGTATCCATGGGGTGGGTTCTTGGAATGTATTCCCTGGAGATAAAGGAGGGACTACTGTACTGTTACAGACATATTTAACAAAATGGCAGAGGTATTTTCCCCTGTCTTTATTAGATTTTATTGTAAAATTCATATATGTAATTAATATATGCAGAATGATTATATGAAAGCAAGTCAGATTATGGCTTTTTTTGTTGTTGTTGTTCAGAATCCTTCTATTCCTGCTCATCTCACTCAGAATAAAAACCTATCTTTACAATGGCCTATAGGGTCCTAACTAATCTGACCCAGGTCCTTTAGTACTGAGTTCCAATCGAACTGCCCTTCTTGCTGTCAGTCAAACACATACATGTTTCTAAGTTAGAAGATTTGCCCTTGTTGGTGATAAACAGGTGTCAAAATTCATGGAATATAGCTAAAGCAGTATTTGGATATTAATATGCATTAAAATACCTATAATAGGCCAAGCATGGTGGCATGCACCTGTAAATCCAGTGCCTGGGAGGCTGAGGCAGGCGCATCACAAGTTCAAGGCCAGCTTGAGCAAATTAGCAAGGCCCTAAGAAACTTATTGAGACCCTGTCTCAAAATAAAATAAAAAGAACCCAGGCTGTGGCTGTGGCTCAGAGATAAAGCACCCTCAGGTTTAATCCACGGTACAAAAACAAAAAACAAAAAACAAACAAAAAATACCCCTACAATAGAAAATAAGAAGATAGAAAATGAATGACCTTCAGGTTAAAATTTAACTAGGTAGGGGGAAAAAACAAAATAATTCTAAAGCAATAAAATAAAAAAAATAATAAATGCATAGGTTAATGAAATTTAAAACTCAGAGAAATGATCAACATAAAAGTGGTTATTTAAAAATTCTGGCAATTTTGATCAAGATAAAAGAGACAGGCTATAAGTAACTATATTAGGCATAAAAAGGAGTAAACTCTATTGGGGATTTTTAAAGTATGGAACAACATACAAGAGTTATGAACATAATTTTGGTAAAATGTAGAAGAAATAGTTATTTTTAAGAAAAATACAAGTAACCAATACTTACCCAAGAAAGATATTTTAAAAATGCAAAACTACCAATATACATTGTTGATGGTCAAAACTTTCCTCAAAAGGCATCAGATCAAGAAGGTTTTTTAAGTGAGTGGAGGATATGAAAAATAACAACCCCTGAGAAAAAGGGGAATAACAACCCCCAGAGAGAGAGGAGGACAATGTGACCTAGGGAGAAAAGGCAAGCAATGAGCTCTGGACTTTCACCTTTCCCCAGAAACAATGGGTTTTGAATTTTTGCAGCGGTTTCCTCTGATTTGAGCTTTGAATTTGCACAACTGTTCCCCTGAGTACCCAACCGGTGCATTTTCGCCATAATTCAAATCTCACTTGTCATGATTCCAACTCCTCTTAAACTCTAGTTGTAATCAATCACCATTTCTTCTCCAGAAAAAAAGCCATTCTGCTGCTTAGTAAAGAAAGCTTGCTGATCTGTTGAGGTCTGTTAACGCCTGAGGAAGCAGGACTCGTCACTGGTAAAGAGCGGTATCAGATTTGGAGGTCCCACCGAGATCTACGCCGAGGTAAGTGAGCTTTTCTCTTCGCGCACCCCAATCTGTCCGAGGTGCATCTTCTGTCTCTTTCTTTCTGGAGGGCAAAATGGGCACCTGTCGGCTACGTAAACACAGCTGCCATTCTTAAGACTCGGGTGAGAGGTTTCCCGGCCCAGGCAAGTTTCCAATCACCTGCTCTGCAGGCATGTTGGGCTCTGCTGAAGCCGTTTCCTACTTTTCTGTCCAGGCCCAGAGCGCAATTGCCGTGAGTACACAGTGTCCCTAGTCTTGATCTGCCCAGGATGCGTGGAGGCGGAGGAAGGGTTGGAACAACTGCGGGGTTCTCAGCCCAGGCTACTCTCAGGTGGACCCCAAAGGTTCCTGCTCCAGATTCCCCCTCCCGACCGCCCTAAGGGGTATCCAGGGTGATCGGTAGACGAATGGCACTGAGGGAAAGTGCCAATTACATTTGCCTCCCTGTGGGCCGTACAGCACACCACACACATCCACTCCCTCCTGGATGTTTCCCCTTCGCTCGCTGATTAGACATTAAACATTCAGATGGTAGGATCAAGAGAAAAGCATGGGACAATTAGTAGGAAAATGCCCAGGTTATCTTTGTTTGCATATTTAGCCTTTGCTAGTTTGTTTAAAGTTTTCCTGTGCTTAAATGTGCTCAGTGTGTTCTAAGCTGTGAGGAGGATGTAGATTTTAATTCAACCCCTCTCTTGAATCCCTCAGAGAACAGGGTATTATATGTCTAACAATCAGTAGGTGTCCCCCTCACCCTTTGGAGATTCCTTTAGTCTACAAAATAGGCAAGAAGATGTGCAATTTTTCTTTTGTTGTGGGTCCCTCTTAATTAGGAATTTATAGTGACAAGGAGGAAAGCAGTAATGCCCTTAAGTCTGAATCCTCCAAGGGTCTCTAGCACAGGGCAAACTAGAACCCTAGCACTTTGCCAAAGAAGGCCAGAAATCACTTTGGCAAAGCCAAGTAGTGAAAGACGGGTTTTCTGAACCAGATTAAAGCTCAAACTTAGGGAGATGTCCCTAAAAATGATCTCTGGCATGGGCGCCTGAGGTCTATTTTTCTTTTCTTTCACTTAGATGGGAGCTTCACTCTCAACAGTATTGCCAGGTTCACCACTAGCCTGCATACTGAAAAACTGGGACAAATTTGACCCACAGACACTCAAGAAAAAGTGTCTCATTTTCTTCTGCCACCAGGCCTGGCCTCAATACAAACTCTCTGATGGAGAATCCTGGCCGCCAGAGGGAAGTATAAATTTTAATACCATTTTACAGCTTGATAGATTTTGCAAAAGGGAAGGAAAATGGTGTGAGGTACCTTATGTTCAAATCTTCTTTACTCTAAGGGAAGACCCCAAATTATGCCAACAATGTAAAGAAGACTCAGCCATAACCACTGCCATAAGGGAAGAAAACCTTAAAGAGTCACCTACTGAGGGAAAGGAATTTTCTGCTAATGTCCATCAGCAGGCCTCCTGTCCTCCATACCCTGGTCCTTTTCCATCTGCCCCATGGACAGATCAAATATACTATCTCTCCAGGAGATGCCAGGAGAAGAATTTGGACCAATTAAAGTATATAACCCTTTCTCCCTCCAAGACCTAAGACAGATAAAAACAGACGTAGGGAAATTTTCAGAAGATCCAGATAAATATAATGAGGTATTTCAAAACCTATGCCAGGTGTTTGACCTCACCTGGAAAGATATTATCCTGTTACTTAACCAGACTTTAACCTCCAATGAGAAGGAAGCCACCCTAAAAGCAGCTGAATAATTTGGAGATGACCTACACCTTGCTCATGCCCCAGGAGCCCAAACTAGATCTAAACCCACCTATCCATCGGGAGCACAGGCAGTTCCCAGAAATGACCCCGACTGGGATCCAAATGATGAACAGGACGCTTGGAAGATCAGGCACTTCCAAAAGTTAGTCCTTGAGGCCCTTAGGAGAATCAAACAGAAGCCTATTAACTATTCCAAGGCTTCTGAAATTATACAAGGTCCCCAGGAAAGCCCGGCTGTTTTTATGGAGAAACTCAGGGAGGCAATGAGAAAACACACCACCGTGGATCCTGAATCCACAGAGGGCCATTTACTTTTAAAGGACAAATTTATGATTCAGTCGACCCCAGACATTCGGAGGAAATTACAGAAATTGGCATATGGACCTGATCAATCCTTAGATGATATCCTCCAACTTGCAACTTCCATTTTTTATAATCGAGATGTAGAGGAAAAGAAGGAAAAAGAGCGTAGAGACAAGAAAAAGACTGAAGTGCTGGTCTTAGCCCTAAGAGGAGTTAGCTTCCCCGGTGAAAAAGGAGGAAAACGGAATGTACCTCAGGCCACAAAAGGGATTTGTTTCCATTGTGGAGAGGAGGGACATTTCAAATGGGAATGTCCCCGAGCCAAATGGCCACCTCCGGAGCCTGCCCTAAAAGTCAAGGCAATCATTGGAAAAGTGACTGTCCTCAGGGGCATATGTCCTGGAGGCCAGACTCTTCCACACAGGCCTGATGGGGCCCAGGATCGATTCTAATGGCTCCCATAACTCTTATCACTACACATGAGCCCCGAGTATGCTTCTCCGTAGTGAGCCAAGAGGTCAACTTTCTCTTAGATACTGGCGCCAGTTTGAAACTGAAAGTGTTCACCTCTTGTCTTGGACCTCTTTCCTCTAATACTATAATGGTGCAAGGGGTGTCTAGACGCCCTGTTATCAGAAAGTTTACTCCCCCACTGAGTTGTGAGTGGGATGGGATGATGTTTTCTCATGCATTCCTGATAGTCCTAGAATGCCCTACCCCTTTATTGGGAAGGGACTTACTTTCAAAACTTCAGACTTCCATTACAATGAATTTGGGACCACAAGGATCATTATGTTTACCTCTATTAGAATATGATATAAACCCTGAAGTATGGGCCACTGAAGGCAAGATTGGACGGGCAAAAAGTGCAATCCCAATTAAAATAGTTTTAAAGGATCCCTCTGTCTTTCCACATCAGAGACAATACCTGCTTTGCCCAGAAGCAAAAAAGGGCTTATTAAAGATCATCTGGAACCTCAAACAGCAGAAACTTTTAGTACCTTGTAACAGCCCATGCAATACACCAATTTTGGGAGTTCAAAAATCAAATGGGGAATGGCGTTTAATCCAAGACCTCAGAATAATTAATGAAGCAGTTGTTCCCCTCCACCCAGTAGTTCCTTATCCATATACTCTGCTATCTGAGATTCCAGCAACTGCTGCTTGGTTTACTGTGTTAGATTTAAAAGATGCCTTCTTTCGCATACCTTTGGACTCTCAGTCTCAGTATCTGTTTGCCTTTGAGGAACTAGATAGTGGATCTCAATTGACCTGGACAGTACTGCCCCAAGGATTTAGAGATAGCCCCCACCTATTTGGACAAACTCTGGCTAAGGACTTTACAGAATTCAGAGATAAAACATCTACAATTGTTCTCCAATATGTGGATGACATCCTGTTATGCGCCTCCACCCAGGAGGAATGTCAAAAGGCTACTACAGAACTCTTAAACTTCTTAGCCAATCAGGGTTATAAAGTCTCAAAAAAGAAAGCTCAATTACGTCAACAACAGGTCCAATATTTAGGATTACAACTATCTCAAGGAATCCGCAAACTAGGATAGGAAAGAATAACTCCCTTAGGACAATATCCTCTGCCTCAGACCCTGAGGCAACTCAGAGGCTTCCTAGGAATAAACTGGATACTGCAGACTTTGGATTTCTGGATATGGGGAATTAGCTAAGCCTCTTTACAGTCTTCTGAAAGAAACTTTACAACAAGGAGCAACCAACCTAATATGGGAACCAGAACATATTAAAGCCTTTAAGACATTAAAAGGGGCCCTACTCCAAGTCCCTGCCCTTAGTTTACCTACTGAAAAGAAATTTAACCTGTTTGTCACTGAAAGAGGAGGAATAGCCCTAGGAGTGGTAACACAAAAGAATGGACCTATTCAACAGCCAATAGCCTATCTCAGCAAGGAACTTGATATGGTATCTCAGGGATGGCCCCACTGTTTACGCAATTGCAGCGTAATTGCAGCGGTAGCTCTACTAGTCCCTGAGGCAATCAAAATCATCCTGGGAAAAAAACTTATTGTCTACACTTCCCATGATCGCTCAGGAATTTTAAACACGAAAGGAGGACAATGGCTTTCAGACAGTCGCCTTCTAAAATACCAGGCTTTACTTCTGGAAGGACCCATAACTCAGATAAGGACTTGTTCTACTTTAAATCCAGCTACTTTCCTACCAGAAACATTAGAGGAAAGTCCTGAACATGACTGCCAACAGGTCCTAGCTATGAATTACTCAGCCCGAGAAGACCTTCAAAACCTTCCCCTGTCTAATCCAGACCTCACCATGTTCACTGATGGAAGTTCCTTTGTGGAACAAGGATAACACAAAGCTGGATATGCTGTGGTGACTCTACATGACACTTTAGAAGCTCAATCTTTGCCCCCAGGCACAAGCGCACAACTTGCAGAATTGATAACCCTAACAAGAGCCCTCAAACTAGGGAAACAACAGAGAATTAATATTTATACTGACTCTAAATATGCCTACCTAATCCTGCATGCACATGCAGCAATTTGGAAAGAAAGAGGATTTCAAACAACTGGGGGAACAGCTATAAAAAACTATAAACAGATCTTAAAACAATTAGAAGCTGTCCATTTACCCAAAGAGGTAGCAGTAATCCATTGCCCTGGACATCAAAAAGGAATAGATGAAGTAACAGAAGGCAATAGACGAGCAGATCAGCAAGCCAAAAAAGCTGCTAAAGGGACTTTACAACAAATGACAACCTTAGCCCCTCTGATATGGACAGGTCCTCCCCCAGAGATAAGACCCCAATGCACCCAGGAGGAAACACAGCAGGTTTTATCTAGAGGAGGTAACCTCTTGCCTTCTGGGTGGATTCAGATGGAAGATAACAAACTTTACTTACCTGCTAATTCCCAGTGGAAGATTTTACACACCCTACATCAATCTTTCCATCTGGGAGAAGAAAACACTCTCAAATTAACTCAAGAGATATTTGAAGGGAAGCATATTTCAAAAACAATTCAACAAATAGTCAAAGCCTGTGAGATGTGCCAAAGGAATAACCCACTTAACTCTGCCAAAAAGCCTCCAAGCTACAAAGGACAGGACAATTCCCTGGAGAAGACTGGCAACTTGATTTTACTCACATGCCAAAGAGTAATGGATTTCAATATTTATTGGTTATGGTAGATACCTTTACTGGATGAACTGAGGCCTATCCCTCCAGAACTGAACAGGCAGGAGAAGTAGTCAAAGCCTTATTACAGGAAATAATTCCTCGATTTGGGCTGCCCCACAGCCTCCAAAGTGACAATGGAGCTGCTTTCAAGGCTGCTGTCACTCAGGGAATATCCAAAGCCCTAGGCATAAAGTACCATCTCCACTATGCATGGAGGCCCCAATCCTTAGGAAAGGTAGAAAAGACTAATGACAGCCTAAAGAGTTATCTCAGAAAACTCACTCAAGAAACTCACTACCCATGGCCTAAAATGCTTCCTCTAGCCCTCCTCAGAATCAGGAATACCCCCAAAACATTAGGGCTCAGCCCATTTGAGCTCCTATATGGGAGGCCATTCCTAAGGAATGATATCGTTAAAGATCAGGAAACTGCAGATTTAGTGGCTTATAATCACAAAGTTGGCCAAATTTCAAACTGAAATCTGTAAGTATCCCGTATCTGAGCCAATCACTTCTCCACCTTTGTATGAGCCTGGAGATCTAGTCATGATAAAAACCATACCTTCAAGTTCTCCAAATTTAGACCCTATTTGGAAAGGATCTTTTCCTGTAATCTTATCTACCCCCTCTGCAGTAAAAGTGCTGGGACAAGAGAACTGGATTCACCACTCTCAAGTTAAAGCCTGTCATCCTAAGTCGACTCTCAAAGAAACTTCCTCCCCAGGAACTGAGGCACTCCAATAGAAGACCTAAAATATCTCTTCTGCAGAGACAATGGTGATATGTAAACTTTTCTTCTTCTCTTTCTTTATTATTGTAGGCAGATCCAGTGAAACTAATTCTTTTCTAAATTGGGCCCAGCAATATGCCACTAAGTTACAGAAAGATAATTGCTGGATATGTGGACTATTACCCCTTTCCAGCACCTCTGGACTACCTTGGTGGGTATCTCCTTTACAGGGAGATGACTGGACAAATTTACAGTCCTTAATATTAGAACAATAGAAGGAAAGACCCTCCTTACAAACTGCTACTTGTGCCAATGTTAGCTTATGGCCTATCAATGAAACTCTATCTCTACCGGGTCATAAAAAGGCTTTCACTTTAGAGCAGACCAATGTTCAAATTTCTACTGCTGTCAAGTCACATGCAGGCCCATTCACTTCTGACTCTCCACCACTGCCATCAATATGTCACAGATACAAAGATGGTTATTATCAGGTTTGGGACGGAAATTTATGGCTTACACCCACCATTGGGCATCTAAACCAAAAGGACCCAATCTGTTGGGAACAACATAACCACACTTATGATATATGGCCTAATAGTACACAAGAATTAGGATGGACCCCAGAGTCACAATGCCAACAAATTGTAATTTTACAAGCCAATGATTGGTTTGGAACTAATTGGCTCTCTAGACCTGAAATTAGCTGGCCAGCACCCAATGGGACACAATGGATATGTGGAACTAACTTATGGCCCTGGCTTCCCCCAGGCTGGATAGGAAGATGTACTATTGGGTACCCCTGGATGCAAGGGAGATGGACCCCAAGTATAGAACAGCCAGCAAATCTCCCCAATCTCAAACATAGATGGGGACAATCTGTTTTTCATTGGTATGATCATTTAGCTTCAATGTTTATCCCGCAAATTGGTTTAGAAGATATAATGTGGCATGTGGAGACTCTAAACAATTATACCCAAACCGCCCTCTGTGATGTTGAAGAAAGCATTTCTCTCCTTAACACAGAAGTGACACTCATGAGGAAAGCTGTCTTTCAAAACCGGATGGCTTTAGATATCCTCACTGCAACCCAAGGCGGTACTTGTGCCATTGTTAGAACTGAATGCTGTGTTTATATCCCTGACAACTCTAACAATGTGACTGACATCCTTAAAGACTTATTACATTCTCAAATAGAGGTCATGTCCTCCCCAGACTCATCATGGGAACAAATTCTTAGCTCCTGGTTCTCTGGTACCTCCTAGTGGAAAACAATATTAGTCTCTGTCATCATCATCATACTCATTGGCGTATTCCTATGCTGTGGCATTTACTGTTGCATTAATCTTATCCCAGTACTCATAACTTCTTGTTTCTCTTATAGACCGCCCATCTTTCAAATGACCCTCCAGCCCATTACTTCTCAACCAGACTTTTACTGTGGACCCCTTGATCGACCCGATTTCTAAAAAAGGAACTCCAAGCTGCTTGCCCCACGCCGCCCACTTCCAGCTTGAAGAACTCAGAGCGGTCATCGACCCCCTTCCCCGACAGCAGCAAGGAGTTCCTAAGACTAGAGGGGGGAATGAAGCCAGAATTGGGGACAGGCAGTTAGTGTAGAAATAGGGGATCGGGTCAGATAGAGGAAATGGAGGCCATGAAAGTCATCTGTCTCTGGAAGTTGGAGACTGCCATGGGAGAATGGAATGTCAAGGACCTGCAGAACCCATTGATAACCACATTTACCTGCCCTTGTCAGAGACTACAGGCAGGAAGGTGCTGATTAATGCCCCCTGGGCCCTTACCTGTCTGAATCACTTTGGCCTTCCCCCTGCCCCATCTGCTTTTCACTTTTTACATCTCACCTGCAAAACCAGGCCTAATCCCATAGGCAGGAAGGAAAGAGATAAGGGGGAAAGAATGGGAGAATAAAACCCATAAAAAGGACAGATTTGCTCATCCCGTGGATTCCGCCTTTGGGTCCCCTTCTTCCACCCGGGAGGAGTCTGCTTTTACTTTTCTTTAATAAAGCTGCATTTCCACTCTACATTTGCCTCGGCATGCTTCTCTGGCGTTATACTTCAATGCCTGAGGAAGCAGGACTCGTCACCGGTAAAGAGCGGTGTCAGATTGACATAGAAAAAAAGGGAAAATTATTTAATTTATTTTTACATTTAATATAATCTTGATAATAAAATAAGAGTAACACAAAACAAAAATAACAGGTTAATCATACTTTGAACATTATTTTATAGAAATATTTACAAATCAAATCCAACAACATACAAAAAAACAAAATTGTTCAACATTAGAAATAACATTCACATTGTAAAGAAAAAAATATGTTAATCTTACTAGATATAAGAAATAAGTATTATAAGAAATTCAACACTTATTTTGGAGCTTTATGAATAACTTCAACATGTTCTTCCAATTATTAAACACAGGTTCAACCAACTAGTTAAGAAATGATAATTGCAATTTTATAAAATCTTCTTAGATTATAGGAAAAGAGAGAGCATTCCCCAAATCATTTTATGAAGTTACCAAAAATCTCAATACCAAAACTAGACAAGAACAATAGAAAATTTATAGACCTATTTCATTCATGAAAGATCCTAAATAAAACTTTTTAAGACAAAATTGCATGAAGTATAAAAAAGTAAATAATTTATGATTAAGCTGAGTTCATTCCAGGAATATCAAAGAGATTTAATATTTGAAAGTAAAATTATGTCGTTAACCTCACATGTAGTAAGTAATTTAATCTTGTCTGAAGTAAGTCTGGTCTTTTTTTTTAATGTTTCTGGGAGATAATCGCTAAGCCCTTGGAATGTTGCTTGACAGGAATGTTTCTGTTTTCCTGGGAGATTTGGGTCACTGAATAATCTAGCAATATGATTTAGGGTAAGGTCCTACTTCACCAAAAGACCAAGGATCTGATTTGAGTGGGGGTTTTGGGCCTTGCCTGGGTAGATGGAGACTGGAGACCAAAATTAGCCACACGGACAAGCAATCATAACTATGTCATGGGGTCCTGGTGAAAAGTCTGGGCATCAGGCTTCAGTGAGCCTCCCTAGCTGACCTTACTGTGCATGTCACACATTGATATTGGAAATTTACATGTCCATGAGTTCTGGGGGAAGGAAAACAGCAGTTTGATAACTTTTCTTGACTCTGCCCTTTGTGCTTCCAACTTTGACTGATTTTTAAATTTATATCCTTTTTCTGCAATAAACTCTTACCTATGAGCATAACAACTTTCAGGGACTTCCATCAGTCCTCACAAATCATCAAACCTAAGGGTGGTCTTGGGAAGCCCATAAACTTGCAATTGCTGTCAGAAGTGAAACGAGTCTTGTATGGATAGTGTCTCCTCAAACTATACAGTTGGCCAAACTCCTCGCACTTCATTAGTTTATTAGAGAAAAATCATATGATTATCTCAATAGGTGCAGAGTTAGATGAAATGCAGTATCTATTCGTGGTTTAAAAAGTTATCACCAATTGACAATAAAATTAAGATTATTTAATCAGATCAATAGCATCTTAAAAACCTCACAGAAAGATTATACATACTGGGGAAAAGTTTAAAGTTGAAACTCAAGAAAGGAAAAAAAAAGTTCATTATTACTACATATATTCAAAATTCTACTAAATGATTGGAATATTCTAGTTATACAAGAAAAAGAAGTAAAATAAACTATTACGAACAAGCTGTCATTACTTGGATAGCATAAATATCTACATAGAAAATTCAATAGTTTAATGGCCTAGTTTAAGAATAAATAAGAGAATTGACATTGTGGGTTACAAAAACAATATTAAAAAACAATTATATTTTTATATACAAGCGATTATCTTAAACACTTATTTAAAAATATTATGCCTCTTAAATGTTCTTATTGAAGGTATAGACTATGTGAGTATTTGCATTCGTTCAAATGCAACAAATTGCATACTTGGTTTTGTTTGTTTTAATGTATATATATTTTATCTAACAATGAACTGTAAATATTTTTAAAATAGGAAAGTTTTAAAGTATTTATATTACATTACAACAAATATACATAGTATCCAGGTAAATCTCAAAGTTGTATGAGTGCTGTAATTGTGAAAAATTATGAAGTTTTACTAAAAGATATTAAGTAAAACCTAAATAAGTGGGCGGATATACCACACTCTTGGATAGACAGATTCAATACTGTGATGATGTCAAATCCCATGATTAATCAACACTTCTAAACTCCCAACATTGCAAGCTGATTTTAAAATGTATACGGAGTAGTAAAGGACCTATAATCACCAACACAGTTTTGAAGAAAAGATGTGATTGTGTATAATCGAACACTAAAATTTATTGTAAAACTATAGTATTAAAACATGTTTTATGACACAGGGATAAATCAATGGAGCACAATACAGAGTTCAGTAAGACTTACATGTACATAGATAATAGTCAATGTTAAATACAAAAGAACAAGGAAGAAGGAGAACGAAAGGGAAAATGGAAAATTTCATTCGATTTACATTATTCATGGTCAAAATTATTTTCCTTAATATTTTAGGAACGGGGAACATAAAGTATGGACAAGCCACAGTTCAGTTTTCCTAACAAGAGAGCAGGGGTGGGGATGTAGCTCAGTGGTAAAACACTGAACTAGCATATATGAGGCCCTGGTTCAATCCCCAGTGTTACCAGAAAGTGAAGGAAAGAAGGAAGGAATGAAAGAGAAACCAGCCTCATAATTTGTGGAGCCACTACAAAATGAAACTATAGGACTTTGTGTTAAAAAATTATTAAGAATTTTAAGACAGTTACAGCAGAACCCTAAACCAAGTATAGGACCCTTCTAAGCTTGGGATTCCTGTTTGAATGTGGAATCACAATCAATATGTGAGTCACACACCCATGAAGCCAGCCCTGCCAAGAAATACCCTATAGCGAGATCTTGGCAATGAACTATTAAGAGTCCTATATACATTGCTATCACCTTTGCAGGTGTCAGTTAATGTGGGAAGAAAAATGCTGCCCTATCAGTGTTTCCATTCATAACTATACCAGTATTCTCTGGAGTCAGAACAAAGAATTCTCTATATTTTTCCACTTTTATTAACTAAAATGTACTTTTGTAACTCCATACCCAATTCAAAGTTTCCATTAGAAAATAGTTGCAGTGCATAGCCTGTTTCTGAGAGCTTAGGGGAGTACTTTAATTTTTCTTTCATTACCCTAATAAATTTTCTATTGTTTGGCATCCTCCTGTGGCATTCATTCACAAAATTGAAAAAAAAATAAAACATTTCACTAAGGTAATGTTGATTTTATTTCAGGTTGCTTTGCTTTACTTTTTACTCTCAAATATAATGAATAAATCAGTGTTCAAAGTTACAGCTATTATGATATATTAATGTGAATATTTGGTAATGAATAAGAACTGATTTTCCAGAATAAAGTCCAATTTAATCACACTCAAAATTGGTCCTTAGAAAACATTTTTAAAAATCTTTTCTATTTTATGGAAAATATTTTGAAATATACAAATGGATTGAAGTTTTCTCAACATTATTTAGGATCTTTCTTTGAAAGATTGGTTGCATTTTATCTAATATTGTTATATGCATAATGATTCCACCTTACCAATAAGCCTTGCATATGAAGTTATAATGGGACTTATACTAGTTATAGATGTGTATTCTTTTGTTATACCCATATAGTGCCTCTGAAGTCATTTGGGGTAAAATGACATAAGGGAATAGGAATAAAATTGATGAAAATCTAAAGACTGACTGAAAATTGGTAAACTTTCCAATAACAAGGACTGGTCCCAAAAATCTCCATTAAAAATAGTGGAATTTTTATTGAATAATACTCAAATATTTTTTTAGCCCAGGAGGTGGTGCACCCTCACAAAGCTCTTCAAAACTTTCTTTCCTCCTTGTTTGTTTGCCTCTCAATCTTAAGTCCTTTGTTCTGTGTTGACTTTTGCTTTCTGTTTGTGAGGAATTTTAATCTCCTAAAATTTGTTGTGTATCTGAATAGCTGTTTCTGTGCCTCTTTTTGTGATTTGCTCATTTTTTAAATTGGACTGTTTGTCTTTTTCTTATTAATTTGTAGAAAATTTGTAGAAGTTATGTAATAGAGATAAAAATCTTTTGACTATTGTTTGTCTTGTAAATAATTTCTTAGACTCTGTGTTTCTCTTTTCTCTCTTGAAAGTGTATTTGTTGCATACACATTATGCATTTCAATGTGATTAAATATGTCTGAATCATGATTTATGGTTCCTTTAGAGTTGTTATTGCTTGTGTCCTATTTAAAAATCTTTCCTTATTTTAAAGTCACAAAAGTATTCTGTCATATCCTCTTGAAATTTTTTCATTTTTTTCTTTTACATTTATGCTTAACAAAAAAACTGGAATTAATGTCTGTTTATAATGGTCAGGTTTGGGGCAAGTTTTTAAAATATATAATAGGGATGCTTAATTTTCCCAATATTATTTATTAAAGAGAGCCTCCTTTACCTCATAATGCCATCTTTTTTATAAATTGAGTGACCAAGTATGGTTAAGTCTGTCTGGACTCTTTTCCTATTTGTCTCTCATTGACCCTTTCTATTAAATTGCCCCAGTGTCTTTCTACTATAGCTTCATATTCTTGATAATAAAACATTCAGCTCTCTTCTTAAAACATTGCTTGGTTCTTCTTTGCCCTTGGAATGTCTAACTAATTTTAGAATCAGCTTGTCAAATTTTATTTAAAAAAATAAAATTGTTCACAGAAAACTTTTAGATCCATCTGGAAAGAATTATTCTTCATAATTTTGATGACTTCTTTCCATGAATATGGAATTTCCCATCAATTATTTAGGATTTATTTTGTTTGTCTTAATAATGTTTACAGTTTTCTGCACAGTGTCTTGCATATCTTTTTAGAGATTTACTCTTACGTTTTTGGTATTTTTCAAGTTACAAATGATATTTTTATTTGAATTTTTCTTACTAGTATACAGAAATTCAAACAACTTTTTTTTTTAATATTTTTTAGATGTTGATAGACCTTTATTTTATTCATTTCCTTATATGTGGTGCTGGGGATCGAACCCAGTGCCTCACACATGCTAGGCAAGCGCTCTACCACTGAACCACAACTCCAACCCTCAAACAACTTTTAAAGTATATTTTCTAGTAACTTTCCTAAATTCACTATTTACTATTTTGATATGGTGTTAGGTTCTTTCTTTTCAATTGTCTATATACATAACCATATCATTTGTGAATAATTGTATTTTCTTTCTTGATTTTCCAAAAATATGACATTTATTTATTTTTCTTTCCATACTACATTAACTAGAAGTTTGAGTGTCCTTCAGTGTTGTACATTAAAAACAAATGGTAATAAAATGGTTTATCTTCCCTAGAGCTGTACACATCCAGATTGGGATACATGGAGTTATAAAGTCCCAGCCTTACAGGCTCAATTCTGACAGAACACATAGGCTCTCGGTGGGGTCAGTCAAGACTTTATCAGGCTTATACTTCTATTGTTATATTCCACCTCTGCCCAATTTCTCCTCCTCCCCTTTGCTTTCTGATATTGATCCCCATAAAATCCTTGCATGCCAAGCACCATCTTAGTGTCTGCTTCCAGAGAATCCCAGTTGGTTGGGTTGGAAGTCAAGAGTGATTTAAGAAAGTCTGCAGAAAGAGAGACTGCTTGCCACCTGGCTATCAATGAGAACTCTCTTTATCCAGAGAGTTAAGGTAGCCTGTTGAAGTTCAGGCTCAACAAAATCTCCTTTTAAATTTTGTCTTGCCATTGCAGCCACACTTGCTGGAAATTTGCCTTCGACAGTTCTGGAGACACTTGGGCTAGTGAAAGGAGTTCCTCAAGGACTGGTTCTCCAATTTTGGAGCAAACCAAATTTGACATCAAGCCAATCTCGAAAACCAACAAACTTTAATATTTTTTGAAAAACACTTTTTGTTTATTTATTTTTCAGTTGGTTGTAGGTGTGTGGTTTATTTTGCATTTATTTATTTATGTTCTTGTTTGTGCATTTGCTCCTGGTAGCAATTTGACAGGAAAATGATATTTGTCTTATTACATTTTACCTGCAATATATGACTGAAGAAAGGAACCATTTCAATTTAGTGCTATACAGATGACTTATCAAGGAATTTTGAAATAAATAAAATAAATGACATCACTAAACAGAAAAAAAGATAATGTCCAGAATCCCATGTTCTGACAAGAACTCTAATTTAATTTTTGTAAGTCACCCTTGAAAGTGGCCTCTGAATACACTAGAAGAGCTGAGGTGTTCATCTTTCATCAGTAATCATGAAACATGGAGAGGTAGGACCATAGTGCATTGCTGGAGGATAGATATTCACCTATTTTCTTCCATCTAAAATGTAAAAAATGCTTTCAAATATTAAGCATTTCATTTTCCAAACATTTTAAAGTTAATGAGGAAAAAAAAATCTCATTTTTTAATGTTCAATGTAGCGTGAAGTTAACAAGGTACTTAGGAACAGAGATGAGATGAGTTATATTATGCGTCTTTGTTAGTTACATTATAATTCCAACTGTAAAAACAAAACAAAACAAAACAAACACTAAATCTATTAACAAAACACTTGACCTTAAGTTGACTTAGAAAGTCAGAGACCTTTTCATGATTCCTCTTCTGCCCACCTTTTTTGGTCTCCTTGAATTTTTGCTCAGCTATTTTGAATTTACTTCAATTCACCAATAAGCCAGGTTTTCCTAACTCCAGACAAGAATCAATGTAGGCACACACACACACACAACACACTTTCTACTCAGAACATTCTTTTCTTTCCCTTCAGCTTCTTTGTAGAGCTAGCTTCAACACTTCAGAGGGTTTAAATATTGCCAAGTGCATGGACACAAGCCTATAACCCCAACTACTGAGGAGGCCGAGGCAGGAGGATCACAAGTTTGAGGCCAGTCTGAGCAACTTAGCAAGATCCCTTCTCAAAATAAATTGAGAAGTGGGGGAGGTCAGTCTGAAGATGTGACTCAATGGTAGAGTACTTGCATAGCATCTACAAGGTCCTTGTTAGTTCCCAGCACTAGTATCTATTGCCCAAGGAACTGCTGAGAATGTAACTTTCCCCAGATGAGAGGTGATTAGTACTAAGAGCCTCTGCTCAGCTCCCAATAGAAGGCAAACTGTTTGAATCCAGCTTCACTCCTTACTAGTTATGTGACCTGGGACAAGTGACTTAATTTTTTTGTGCCTCAGTTTCTTTACCATTAAACTGATGCTACTGGTACTTCTCCATCTGTTGTTGAACATTTTAGGAGTTTAGTATAGAGTCTTGCACATGATGAGTGCCTGTTGAATGCTATTTACTTGTTTAGCAGTAAAGGGAAAATTGGAGTTCCTGCAGAGGATTCCCTTGGGGAGGGGATACTCAGCTCTCTTGTAAACTAGTTGAAACATCAATGAAGGGATAAGGTTTCAGTCACCACATCTGAAAATAGAGTAGAGACTACTGAATTCCCAGCAGCCTAAAACAGATAATGAGCTCCAGAGAGGGAAGATTTTATGTATTTAAGGAGACACAGTGATTCCTCTTCTTTGAATTTTCATTTCTTCACAAAAAGGCTAAATGCAAATGGTGACATTCTCAAAAATATAAACTTCCTTGCTTATCATCTTACTTCAGTGAACTGTACTGAAAGAACAATAATCAACAATATTTGGGGACTATTGCTTAGCTTTTCCTGCAAATGTTCAGATGATATAGAGAGGACAATGGTTACTTGAGTGAGTGGAAGAGAGTAATGGAGAACTTTGGGATGCATTGATGTGCCACACCCATTCCTAGTCCAAGTCCCCTTCTTGATAGCCACCTTACAGGAAACAAATATGAAGGCAAATGCTTCTTAGCTAAGGAAGGAGAGGGGAAGATAGAAAAGCCTGGGTCCCTGCTGGCATCACAGAGCAACCACACCAACTTTAGACTACTCACCTCTGCATTTTGTATGTGACAGAGACACATACAAAAAAGTAGACAAACTCCTTTTTGTTTAGGAGAGTGTTGGTTGGGATTTCTTGCCTTTGAGTGGACTTCTGTTATGGTTTGAATTTGAGATGTCCCTCAAAAGTTCCCATGTTAGTGTAGTTATATTAAGAGGTATAAGGACTAGATTTCGAGAGTTGTGATTTAATCAGTCTATGAGGTTAAATGGACTAACTGGATGGTAATTGTAGAAAGATGGGGTGCAGTTGGAAGAGGTGCATCACTGGAAACATGCCCCCCAAATGTTCAGCTTCCATGTGGCCCCTTCCCCTCTCTCTTCCTGCTTCCTGGCTTCCATGAGTGAGTATTGCTCCTCTGCCACACCATTCCACCATGATGTTCTGCCTCACCTTGGACCCAGAGCAATGGAGTCAGTTGACCATGGACAGAAGCTCTGAAATAATGAACCAAAATAAACTTTTCCTCCTTTAAGTTGTTCTTGTCAGGCATCTTGGTCACAATGATGGAAAACTGACAGATATAGAAATTGGTACTGAGAAGTGGGTCATGACTGTGATTAACCTGATCATGTGATTAACAGGCCATTAGAACTAGTTTGCAAGAGGAATTTGGGAAAGTTCAGTGATGCAGTGTTAAGAAACCTTAGAATGTGATAAGCAGAGCTTAATGGGGGATAAGTGTGGGACCTCAGATGACTAAATGCCAGTAGGAATGTAGACAGTAAAGACTGTGCTCATGAGGCTTCAGAGATGAATGAGAACTCAAATGGGAATTGAATTAGAGACCATTTGTGTTACATTCTAGTAAAGAACTTATCTATATATTGCTCATATTCTGAGACGTCATGAGAGGACAAATTTAAAGGTGATGGACTAATTAATCTGGCAGAGGAAATTTCAATTCAGTATAGCATTTAGGATGTACATGTAAAACTGGGGCCAAGGATGGTGTGGTTATTGAAGGCATTACCATCAGTAAGGAGAAGTGAAGTATGTTGCACAGAGACAATAGGAGAGACTCCTTGAGAGCATCTCAGGAATTTGCAAGATCATACACATTGTAAATTAAAGGGCATAAAAGTAAAAATTCCTTTGAGAAGAGACCATGGGGATACTCTGCTCATGCAGAGGAGCTCTGGGAAGTTGTTTCATTACTCCCAGATACCTAGAGACCTAGAGACTTTGAGGCTGCTGCAGTCATGGTCCCAGAGGGTCCAGCTACTGCTTAAACTGGTGGCAGACCTTGGTGTCATTCATGTGGTGCTAGTTCTGCAGCAATGCTTGTGCTGGAGTTAGGGGGTGATAGAGGCTTCCACTGAGATTTCAAAGGAAGGTCTAGAAGGCCAGGAAAAGTCTTGGAATCCCTGCAGATTGCTGGAGAAGGAGATTCATGAAGCTGTGAAGGTAAAGCTGAAGCTGGAATGGAGACCCCAGGAATTAAAAGATGCCAGTAACATAGACTGTCTACCAAAAAATCTACTGGTTGTGGAGAGTCAGGCTAAGAGAGAGGCCATGAATGACTCAACCAGAAAGTTCAAAGGGGCAGGGCTGCACAATCCCTTTGGAGAGAACATTTCTCTGCCATGTGCCCCAGATGCTGGAAGTTGAGCTACAGGACCTCATATTGGCCTGGCTGGATTTTGATCTTGCTTTGGTCCCATACTTTCTTTCTATGCCCCTATTCCTTTCTTTGGAAACAGGAATGTTTACTCTATGCTATTATATATTTGATACATGTAACTTGCTTTTTGATCATTACAGGGGCTCACAGTCAAGTTTGCCTTGAGTCTCAGAGAACATTTTGGACTTCGATTTTTGAGCAATGCTGGAACTATTAAGACTACATGGACTCCTGGAGATGGACTAAATGCATTTTGCATTGTGAGATGACATGAGATTTTGGGGACCAGAGGTAGAATGTTATGGTGTGGATATGCGGAGTCCTCCTAAACTTCCTATATAACTGCAGAAATATTAAGAGGTAAAATGATTAGTTTGGACTAACTGAATGGTCACTGCAGGCAGGTGAGGAATGACTGAAGAAGATGGTTCATGGGGGGGGCATGCTCTGGAAGTGTTCATCTTCCACACTTCCCTCCCCCCACCTTTCTCTCTCTCTCTCTCTCTCTCTCTCTCTCTCTCTCTCTCTCTCTCTCTCTCTCTCTCTCTCTCTCTCTTTCTTAGAGCAGCTTTCTTCCACCATGATCTTCTGCCATGATGTTCTGCCTCATTTTGAGCCCAGAGCAATGGGTTGGCTGACCATGGACTGAACCTCTGACACCATGAGCCAAAATAAAATTTTTCCTCTTCAAAGTTATTCTTGTTGGAGGTTTAGATCATAGGAATAAAAAGCTGATTAATGCAACTCCTAACTAACAAATATTCATGTAACCCCAAACTTTACACTGTTAGAGTCTCTATTGTAATACTACAGTATTTTATAAAAACTAGTTTTCTTTCTCTTCTACTAGATCTTAGTTCCTTGTGGGTAGGGCTGACTTACTTATTTCTAGACCTACAGCATATAATAAGCACTCAGTAAGCATTTGATGAGTGAATCCTTTTCAACATACCGTGATTAATGAACTTGCAAATCAGGAATTGGTGCTATAGAAAGATTTCCCTAGATGTCAGTTTCAGTCAGGAACAAAGTGATGCTCCTGTAAAGAAACCAGGTGCATTTGAAAAAATATAAAAGGCTCATGAGCCAGAACTGAACTTTTCTGCCTTCATTTATTTCTGGATGCATTATGATAAAAACAAAGTATATGAATAAATGGAAAACCCCAGACATTTTTACTAGAAAATGAAAACACACACTCTTTTTGGACATAGAATTAGCCTTAACAGAAAAAGGAGTAATAGGAACAATAAAACAGAAAAGGGCAGAATGATTTTTCTCCCTTTATTAACCTGTTTGCTCATGCATAAAATGGACCTTTATTTTGCCAGGAAATCCATGCATTTCATTTTAAATAATCTGGAGCAATGACTGATTAAGAAATGTGTGTTCTTGACCTTATCAGTTTTATTCAGGGGATGCTCAGCTTGCTGTTTCTCCTCACAGATGTGCAAAAGCTTATTCCTCAGGATACTGTCTTTCTTCATCTGCCTTCTCCTTTGCCTGTGGCAGATTTCATTTCCTTCAGCATCACTAAGTTACTGAGCCAATTTACCCAGAGACTTTCTGTCACTTGCATTTCAGCTGCCCACTTCCCTCCTTGGTTTCTATTTTAAAATGCTTATGTAACAACGTTGGATTTGCTAGGGTCTTTTGACCCCAGAAGATTTTAATCACATTGGCCCAGATACCCATATCATGCTCTGTGGAAAATCCAGCACCTTCTCCAGGATTTCTCCTAATTCCCAGGACACTTCCTGGTGTCCTCATGGACATCTTGACTTCTGTTTCCTATGCTGATGAGTTTGTGCTTCCCATGCTTTTCCATGCTGTCCTTGATGTATCACACAAGCTAGAAGTAACATGTGACACTTCCATGTGACATGGAAAAGCTTCCTTGATGAATATGTTGATACCTATTCCATGCCTGGCACTGTCATGAGAGGAAACTTTGAGGAGAGGTGACCTTGAACCAAGAGCCACAGTCCTTTCCTTGGAGGGCAGCAGTCAGGTCATCAAGAACTTATGAGGCAAGGCATGGTGGTGCATGCCTATAATCCCAAAGGCTCAGGAGGCTGAGGTATGAGGGTTGCAGGTTCAAAGCCAGCCTCAGCAATTTAGCCAGGTCCTAAGCAACTTAGTGAGATCCTGTCTCAAAATAAAATATTAAAAAGGCTTGGGATGTGAACGCCTGGGTTCAATCCCCAGTATGAGAAAAGAACTGATGAGGGGAACTGTGGTCAAGTACTGTGGGCCATGGGAGCCAGGATGCTCTGTCTACAGTGCCGGCACAGGTTTGTGAAAAATCTCAGTAAGTACTGTTTTTTGTGTAGATCGAATAACAACTGAGTTGCAGATCAACTGAAGGTGATTATTCCATATAAATTGTATTTCTTTAGTATAGAATCCCTGCTTAGAAGCTCCAATGGTTTGGTCAACCCTGGAAAACAAACCACTTATATGTTAGTATCTGCAGAAATCAGTCACAGTTGGTATCTGTGGGTACCCAGAAGAAAAATGCTAGTGTGCTGAAGGAAAAAACTCGATTCTCTTAATCGATGAAGTAAACACAGGATAAACCTTATGTCTTTGTATAAAATATCTTTTTCTAGTTTTTATTCACCATCAAATGGCTAGTTTTTCCTTCTGCTTCTGTCCTGCTTTGATATACATACATACATAACTCTGTGTGTGTTTTAATAAGGTGGGCTTTTAGGGCCATCTAGTGGCTGCTTTTCCCCTAGTGTTTTGTTTTATTTTATTTTATATTATTTTATTTTATTTTTACGGACTGCATTTTGATTCATTGTACACAAATGGGGTACAACTTTCCTTTCTATAGTTGAACAGAATGTAGATTCACACCATTCGTGTAATTATACATGTACATAGGGTAATGATGTCTGTCTCATTACACGGTCTTTCCTAACCCTGCCCTTCCCCCCTCATTTCCCTCTACATAATCCAAAGTTCCTCCATTCTTCTCTTACCCCCACTCCAACCCCCATTATGTATTCCCCTAGTGCTTTTTTTTATATAAAATATTAAATATTACCTCCAAGTGGCAGAGGAGAAAAAAAAAAACAAATTATTCTCTTGATAAATTTGCTAAGTATCCTCTTAGAAGCTTGAAAAACATATCTTGGAAATAAGAATAGATGAGATTCTTGTACTATCTCAATATATACCACAAGTGTGTCATATATCTTTTATCTTCTCCCAAAATGAAAAGTTAACATATTGCATTCCCTTTCAAACAAGGTAGACAATATAATAACCTGTGTGTTTTTGGATTTTTGAGGACAGATAGAATTCTGGCATCTGGTGAATTGGTTATGAAGTTTTAGTCTATCCTGACAACTAAGAATTTCCTGGCTCCAATATTTGTACCTATTTACAATGTTCAATTGAAAGAAATCAGTCTAGGGCTGCCCTCGCATTTTAATGGGGCCTAATGATTTTAAGGTACAGTTACAGATTTTTCCCAATGCAAGATTCCTGAGCTATCAAAAGCTGGTTTGCCAAGTATCATCAACACAACTTGCTGATAAGACAAACTTGAGTTTATTGTTCACATCACAAAACTTTGGTATCATCTCAGGGTAGGAGAAGGCAAAGAGAATTTTCTGAGAATTTGGACATGTGATTTGAATTGAGTCTTTCAAACTGGGGCTCAGCATTGGGTAGGGATCAGAATCTAATGTTCAAGATTGGTAAAATTATCAAAGTCAGGAATTCAAAGAATTTTAGGTGCAAATGGTTAGTTGATGTTTTCCACTGAGGCATGGAGAAGGAGACAGGTCTTCTGGGAAGGTCCTATAAAAAGCAATCAAACCATCTGCCTGAGCAGAGACTTCTGGAGAAACAAAGCCACGCAGATGAAGACAGAGGGATGGCAAATCCACAGGAACAAAGACCCGCGCTGGGTTCTCCTTCCCTGTCATCCAGACTGAGTATCAGGTAGACAGCGTCAGTTCTCTGTGACTCTCCACAATTAAGATTCCTTCCTGGAGTCAAGCAGCATTCCCTGTTAAAAATGCAAATAACAAGAAAAAGGAAACATTAAGATATTACAAGTTGGATTGCTTCCCATCAGGATGTTTAAATGGCAACAGTTCTCTGAAGCAACAGAGTTCTATTTTATTGACACATAACAATTGTACATATTTGTGGGGTGCAGTGTAAATCATTTGATATATGTATACAGCGTATAACAATCAAACCAGAGTAATCAGTCTTTCCATCTCCTTAAACTTTATCATTTCTCTGTGCTGGGAAACTTTAAACACTTCTAGCCGTTTATAAAACATATATTAAATTTGTAAACTATAGTTGGCCACCGTTCTATCCTGTAGAACACCAAAATGTATTCTTCTTGTCTCATTTTGAATTTATTTTGATACCTGTTGTCTAAACGTCCTGCCCCTCTCCTTACCAGCTTCTAGTGACCACCATTCTATTCTCTACTTCTATGAGATCAACGATCATCCATGGAGAAACTAACCATGCAATGAGACAGTAAGAACCTGACTTTGAGGGCATCATCCTCATAGGATGGCATTTAAAGCCACATGACTTGTCTCACCTGGAGCGAGTGCAACAGGTGCAGATAGACACCCAAGGTGTGGGTCCTGGTATGTCTCAACACTTAGGATCTGGAAAAGGAGAATCCAGGGAGGAGAGGAGGAAGGGAGAGGAGGAGAAGAACCACTAATGATTTTAAGAAACAGTTTCACAATGACCTTTCATTGTTCAGATGCTACTTTTTCCACAGACAAATATTCCTCTGGATCAATTGATTCCTCAGTTCTGCCTCACATACTTTAACTCACAGAATGTATATGGAAGTACCACATGCATCCAGGATCCACAAGAACCCTGACCCCAGTTTTAGGGTCTACCTCCTGACCTAGTGCAGAGGAAGTGTAACAGAGTTAGTCAAGGATGTTGAATCATAGGTCTTTTCTTTGATGCACCAGGCTTCCTCAGGTTGTAGTATGGATGTTATGTCAGAATTCAATGTATGAATACAGTGTTGGGCTACTGGCTTCGGGTCTAACATCACCACTGCAATAGTTAATGCAAACACAGCTACCACTGTCACAAGTGCTCACATCTGTGTAGCTGAGAACTGTTGGAAGAACTGGAGTCCAGCTTCTGCACACACTTAGGCTTGGATGAACTTGCTTGTCAGCTTTTATAACCATGAAAGTAGGCTTCCCTTCGATTCTACTTTCTATATCTATATGAATACATATCATTAGCAGAACCCAACTCACATTTAAAAGCTTTCTCTAGGTAATTTTGAGACATGTAATTAGACTTCTAGCCCTTAAGATACAGAGGGCATACAAGATTCCAAATTCCAATAGCTAATATCCAGTGTTCAAAGGGTTGCAAGTTTTGCAAAGGGTTATAAGACTTAGATATTTTCTAAGAACTGCAACTTCTGCATTATTTCATAAATATTTTTATTTCTGACATCCTATAGTATGGGAAGGCTTGTGGTTCTTATCAAATTGATGCCCTCTGTTTTTATTCTCTGCTTGGATTCTAAAGAATTCTATAGGTTTATCCATTTTAATGCCTCTTACTCAGCTCTCTCTTAATATATTTTAAGAACAAATATTTTGGGCAATACATATCTAGATGATCTCCAAACTAGACTATGGTGTTGGTATAGTGCAAACTCTTTCTCTTGGTCTTTCAACAGCACAAGTAAATAAATAGTCAATTGATAGTCTTCAAAAAAGATCAAATATTAAAATGACTTCTGAGGTAGAACACTGTGAGGTGCATTGCATGGTGGTGGCTCACAATCTTGCCTAGGAGCCTAGATTGATCTCACATGCTGTTTCCAGGTTGGTCTCTTTTACTCTTCATTTATTTTTGGTTAATCTTAATCCACCACTGTCAACCCAAGAAATGCATTTGCTCCTCCTACAATCAACCATCTCCTTTCCCTGCTTCATGTTCAGAGTCAAATATCCATAACTATACAGTACAGCAATAAGCAGCACTTAGTTTATTTCAGAACTTAAAATAACTGATAGCTGTTATGGTTATTTTTATAACTTCATTGTTTTTAGAAAATCAAAGAAAAAACACACCAAAAATTTTTAAAAACATAAAAACCACAAGAACCACACTGCAAGTGAAATAAAACTAAACATTATAACTGCTCTTAAAATAGTTTACAGTTTTCCTCCCAGTGGACTTGACAAATGGGTAGAATTGCACAGGTGCATCTAGAAACACCCATCATGGCTAAGACTTCCTGACTAGTCAGTGTCTTTCACATTTACAACAAAGCAAGTCAAATAATGCTTTTCTCTGTGAATGCTATGAAACTGTATATTATGGAAATTAAGATCTGTGACTAGAAATCAGGGGTCACCCACTTCTTTGGATTAATCAATTTGTCTGCATCCAAAACTAAGAATCCTGTTGTGGTGTGGATCTAGAATGTCCCTCCAAAACTCATGTGTTAGGAAATACAGCAATCTGTGAAAGATGAAAATATTGGATTATGAGAGCTGTAACCTCCTCAGTGGATTAATCCATTTGATGGATTAGCAATTTGAATGGACTATTGGGTAGTAACTATAGGAAGGTGGGACATGGCTGGAGGAAGTAGGCCTCCAAGGGTGTGCCCTTTGGGACTATATCTTGTCCCTGGCTCTTACTCTCCACTTCCCAGTTAACAACTTTCCTCCTGCATGTTCTTTTACCTTGATGTTTCTGCTAGTTGACCATGGACCAAGTCCTCTGAAACCATAAGCCAGAATAAACTTTTACTCCTCTAAGTGTTCTTGTCAGGTATTTTGGTCACAGAGATGAAAGCTGACTAGTACAAGTACCCTGAGGACAATTGTGATGTGGGCTATGCCCAAGACACTGTGATAGATAGGGAAGGACTGAGTGGTGCCCCTCGACTGCAGTTTTGAAGGACTCGTATGAATTATGCACACGAAATAAATAGAATCAGAACATTCCAAGTAGAAAGCAAAGTGCTACCACAGACGAAGAGTTGCTGTGAAAAGCTTGGTAACGTTTGGGAGAATTGCAGCGAGTCAATAGAGCTGCGCTGTCAGAAGTGCAGGGAACTGGGGACGGAGGAAGGCAGGGTCCACAATACACAGAGGCAGGGCTACTAAGGCAAGAAGCTTCAGCTTTACCCTGAGTTACAAGGGGGAGGAGCTTGATCAGATTTAGTTTGGCCAAAGCACCATCAGTTGGGTAGAGGATGTATTAGAGAGTAAGGACAGTAAAGCAGACAGGGGGGTCAGTTAGGAGGTTCTCACAGATAATCTAGAAGATCTGATGATAAACCTTAATTGTGTTAAGGTGTGATGAGGAAGGGGAAAATGTACTTGAGAAATAATTAAACGGGAGAATCTACTATAATTTTGCTAACATAGTAGATTATAGTAGGAAAGATGGTAAACTCAGGAGACAGATGACCTGGTTTCAAATATTTTACATTCTGCTACTGCAGCATGATTTGGACAAGTTCTTTATTTGAGACTCAGTTTCTTCACCTGTAAAATGGAAGCAGTAACTTGACACGCTGAATTATTGTGGAGATTAAAACAATACATGAAGAACATTTAACCCTGTGCTTGGCACGTAGTATGAATGCTCAATAAATATTGGCTATTATTGCTATTAACTGCTCAAACCTGATTGAGAGGAGAGAGGTAGATTGATTCACAGTTATCTGACTTGATAAAGTACAGGCTGACTATCCTTTATCAGAAATGCTTGAGACCAGAAGTATTTTGGATTTCAAATAGTTTCTAATTTGGGAAATATTTACTTATCTATAATGAGAGATCTTGGACATGGGACTCAGGTCTAGACATGAAATTCATTTTTGTTTCATATACATCTATTCACATAACCTGAAGGTAATTTTATACAATATTTTTAGTGCACTGCATTTTGACTGTGACCCATCATATGGGTCGGGTGGATTTTTCCACAAAGGCATTATGTTACTCAAAAAGGTTCATATTTTGGAACATTTTGGATTTCAGGTGTTTTGATTATAGATGCTCAGTTATATCAGGTTTGGATGGGATCACTTTTTGCTTGAATCTGAGCTATTTTAGAATTGTCTCTTTAGACATGATAGCTTATGCTGATAATCTGTTAAAGGTATAAATCAACTTCAGTCCAAAAAAAATAAAGCCCTAGAGATAACTATTGATATATTCTGTCCTACTTCATTTGAGGATATTAGGATTGTTAAGATAATATTACCACAGACAAAGGCAAAAAGTGACAAGGAATACAGAGACTTTGACTTGGTAATGTGGTCCTTTCAAGTACTTTAGGTTTGAACTGGGAAGAATTTCAATCATTTCATGGGTCAGTTATCTCAACTAATGAAAAAGTCAATGTTTGAAAACTAGACAGTTATTTGGCATGTAACCACTGGAGGAAATGATGTGTTTGTACATGTGCATGGGATGATTTATAAAGGTCACCGCTCCAAATGGAAGTTAAATGCTTCGTTTTCTTTAACTGCAACAAAATGCTGCTTTTTTTTTTTTTTAAAGAATACCAATGAGGAATATCTTGGTTTTCTTACAGATTATTTCAGAGTTAACTAATAGATTTAGGTGACAGAAGAGCTGACTTGTAATACTTCATGTTAATTAAGTGTTATATTTCATGTTTCTCTGGTGGCTACTGTTATGTAGTTTTATTACTTTTTCTTATAAGATCTAAGTGAATCAAAGGGCAAAGACCTACATTTCTATTGTCAATTTTCCCAAGTCCTAATTATAACCTTTTCTTCATATCTTTGTCTTAATCCTACAAAGCAAAATAACAGCAGGAATACAAATAACTTTCTAATATTAGCTCAACCCATCATACACTACAGCCAAGAGCCAAGGTCACTGTGTAGGTGAGGTGTCTGGAGCTGGCTGTAGGACGAGCTCACAAGAGGTACTTGTGTATATCCCTTTCCAACTTTTTGTTCATTGATCTCAAGTTGGCACCTTAAGAGGAGCCAAAGTAGAAGTATTTATGGCACAGAAACCAACCTATTAAGGCTCTTTTCTCCCATGAACTGGTTAACCAGTTCACCATTGATCAAATATCAGAAATACTTTTTAAAAAAATCTGCTTTGGGTGGTGGCAGGTGGCAGGGGTAGAGAGAAGAGGTTTTGATGGCTTGAGAAGTGAAACAGTTTTGAATTTTGCATCAATTCACAAAATTGGCTAAATCATATATATTTCTGATCTTCACCATTTTTGAGCTCACAAAATAGCATTACCATGAAGTTCAACCTAATATAGAAGGGTGTGAATAACAGAAACCTCTACAAAGAGCCACTTACACAAATAAAATTTTGTGCCATATAACAAGAAAACCAAAGGTGTGCAATATGGATACATAGCTATTCAACAAATGCATGATGCCAGAGACCCATCATTCTTAGAAAATTGAACTTTGTCTTTTTGCTTGTCACCTCATGGTCACAAATGTCTGTTGTGCCTCCAGCGACCATGCCTTTGTGCTAGGCAGAGCCGCACAGAAGGGCAAAAATCTTATGTTCTGCAAGTTTAATATGTTAATCAGGAAGATAAAGGTTTTCCCTGAAGTCTCTCCCAGTAAATTCCATTTCCATCTCACTGGCCAAATGAGTGGTCCCTTGTCATGTGGTCACTCCCAGACAAAGATGAACAGCATTACTAAGGTAGGTTTAGGTCAATCATTATTAGTCCCTGGCCCCTGGTGTAGGGGGGTCCACTCTCCCAGAGAAGATGAGATCTTGGCAGCCACCTGCACAGACAAAGGTTCCACAGGATGGTAAAGGGGGGACCCGGTAGAGATGGGAAGGACAACAAATGGTATCTATCAAAACGCCCTTGGGTTAGGAAGCCAAGGATCTTCAGGAGGCTTCCAACAAACTCTAACGAGCTTTCCCATTTCCTTCAGTTTAGCTATTTTAAAGTACTAGGAGTTATTTTTAATCTTTCACACTGGTTTCCTAGCATTGTGCCTAATTAGCATGGAGCTCAAAAAAGTATGCAGTAAATATGAGTAAGTTTTGCAAAATTTATACGATCACAGCATTAAAATTTATTCCTAAAGTCTCCAAATTCACAGTTTGGTTGTTATGTGGCACAACCCTAAAAAGGATTGAGAGGAGCCTTGACCTAAGGTAAAATCACTGTCCTGGCACCTTGGTCTAAGATATTGTTGAGAGAAGGTACTGATATAAGGGAATATATAAGAATTCTGAATAAGGATCCTAAGGCTGGTCATTTTGAGGAAACTTGGAGGAGTTAATATACTCCTCTGTGGTGAAGGTTATATCCTTTAAGAACTCTGACAAGGCATTTACCTACCTTGACATTTAAGAATCAAGTTACCCAAATGACTGTCAGCCTCGCTCCTGCAGTAATGGCAGGTCAGCCACTCTGCAGTCCCAGGTCATAGTCTAGTCTAAGTTAGCCACTGTTTATGCTTCATTTTCCTGTTGATTTGATTATGGCAAATAGGAGAGAAGGCTTGGCTGCTGTGCTCTTGGCTGAGCTTGGTAGAGAATTACGTATAATGCTTGTTTTTATAACATGGTTACAAAATACTTTTGGTCATATTTATGAGCATGGGCTTCAGAAGCACACTTTGGTTTTATCAAAAAGTGGGCATTTACTGGCGATATGATTTTGAATAAGCTAATTTCCCGCTCAACCTCAATTGCTTCATTTGTAAAACAATATTATTAATGTTGAAGAAATTAAATGGGGCAAAGCATATAAAACTCTTAGTACATATTAAGAACTTAATATTTAGAAATGGGATTATTGTTTCCATTTTCTGATGTCTGCTTTAAAGAAAATGCTTCTGCAATGATTGCATATGTGGCAACTGTTGCTTTAATAATAATAAATATAACAAAGGTTTTGTAATAACATAACAACTACTATTTCCAAGGACAAATGTGCAATAATTAATTCTTATACTTCTTTCTGATACTACCTGTATACACTTGGAGAATGTGATTTTGCCTTTTTTCATTTCATCTTTAATAGCAAATCCATTTATTCTCTCATAACTTGTCCATGAAAAATTATGCAACAATTAAAGAAATCTTCTCCTTCACTTTAAAATGGTTAGAAAACAGGATCTTTTAAGTAATGTATAACCAAAAGACAAAAGTCCTTATCATTATCTTTCAATCTTTATTTAATATTCACTATGGATAAGACAATACAGAAGATCATGTAGCTATGGTTATAATTCTATAAAAGCGTCAATCAGAATGATGGACATACTGCCACACACTGAGTACTAGAGGTTTGTTCTGTTATAGATACAGAATCACTTTTCATTTTAAATCCAAGCAACGAGGAAGCTCAAAAATACATTTTAATACTCTGCAACGAGAATTTATATTTAAAGTGTAGTTCTATGAATAACAAGGATAAAATTAAATCTTATTTGAGTTTAGAGCCAAATACATTTTACTGTATTCTGGTTTTTGGCATGTTGCTAATGCACACATGGTTTGTGTATTATGATACAATTAGCTAACAAATTGTTCTGATAGCTTCATTTATGAATAAGATTACACATGATCTATGAAATTGTGGATGACTAGACATTTTGCCCTTGCCCATTTTATATAGTTGTCTCATCCTTGCATTGTTCCAAAAAGTGAATTTTTTACATGACTTTTCTATATAACACTTAGAAAATATCACAAAACAAGCCACTAGATGGCATGCTAATCGCACTGATACTCTAGTGTCAGGCAGAAAAATAGCATTTTTTAAATCCGCAGAAAACTAAAGCAGTAAATTACACGAATATACATTGTATTATAGAGCAAATGTATGCATCAAAAAGTCGACTGTGACTTTTTATAGATGTGAATTTCTATATAGTAAATTCCTTTTCCCATTCACTTCTATTGTAAAATCAAAGATGCATTTCTCAAAATAATAAAAATTGATGTGGATGATACAATAAATTATCATGTAGGAGAGAAACAACTATTTTTTATTGACATATTTAAAAGGAAATTCTATTCTGACATTTTAATAAAGGTGTTGAAATGTCAAAACTGAATGTTGTAGAGTTAAGATTAATTTCATGTTTGGTACAACATCATACAAATCTGGAGAAATAAATGACATTTTAACAACACCAAATACATGGGCTGAAAATCACCCAATGTATTTCCCTTCAGTTGCTCTGAAATGAAACCTAACACTGGATGCTGATGGGTTTTAGAAATAAACAGTCTGAGCCAAAAGAAAGGAGAAGCAAACACAGCAGCGGTAGTAATTAAAGCAAAGTAGCAAATGAACAAACACAGCAGCAGATTCTGCAAATCCAAAGAAGCAATTGAAGCAATGAGAACACACATTGATTGAAACTAGTTGCTGGAAGGGATTCGAGAATTCTGTGAAGAGAATCCTTAATGATGCACTCCTTCATTTTTTTAAGTTATGAATTTCCATATAAGGAAAGTATGCCTGAAATAAAAACCAGATTCACCTTATAATGAAATAAACATTTTTTGGGGGAGTTTCAGCACTTACTTTGAACTTCATTGTTTACTATATACTTCTAGGTCTAATTCACAGCTGTCTCTTAAACCAAAGCTCCTAATAATATAGTCCTGGGTCTCCCACTCTCTGGTAGTCTGTTCTTGCCTAACTATTCTCACTTGCCACAAAACTCCATTTTTTTTTTTTTTTTTTTTTTACTGAGCAGCTTCTTTTTTTTTACTTATTTTACTTTTAAAATTTGTTCTTTTTAGTTATTCATGACAGTAGAATGTATTTTGACATGTCATACACAATTGGAGTATAACTTCCCATTCTTGTGGTTGTATATTATGTGGAGTTTCATTGGTCATGTATTCACATATGAACATAGGAAAGTTATGTTTGATTCGTTCTACTCTTTCCCATTCCCATCTCCTTTCCCTTCCCCCCATTCCTCCAATCCAGTGAAACTCCACCCACCACACACACACCTATTGTGATTCAGCATCCACACATCGAGAGAATATTTGGCCTCTGGCAAATGACATAATTTTATTCTTCTTTATGGCTGAGTAATATTCCACTGTGTATATATACCACATTTTCTTTATCCATTCATCTATTGAAGGGCACCTATGTTGGTTCCAAAGCTTAGCTATTGTGAATTGAGCTGTTGTAAATTGATGTTGCCATGTCACTACAGTATGCTCATTTTAAGTTCTTTGGGCATATGCCAAGGAGTGGGATAACTGGGTCAAATGGCAGTTCCATTCCAAGTTTTCTGAGGAATCTCCATACTGCTTTCCAGAATGGTCGCACCAATTTGCAGTCCCACCAGCAATGTATGAGTGTGCCCTTTTCCCCACATCCTCACCAACATTTATTGTTACTGGTATTCTTGATAATTGCAATTCTGATTGGAGTGAGATGAAATCTCAGTCTAAAAACTCCAATTCTTACTTTGGCCAGGCAAGCCTGCCCACTGCCTCATGTGAGTGCTTCATCTCTCTCCCTGTGCTCTGCTGTAGCAGAGATGGCAGACTTCCTTCTCATAGTATGAAGTCGTGGCTGTGAGGCCCTGGCCAGCTGGGGTCCAGGTTTCCTAACCACACTCTCTCTTGCATCCAGGTGGGACTGTGTGACTAGTTCTTGCCAGTGGAATCTGAGCTGAAATGGTGTGTGTCATTTCTTGGCCAAGATGGTTAGGAAGTGCCAGTGCTTTCCCTACTGCAAGCAGGTTGATCTTTGAATCCACACCTGAAAGGTGGCAGAGACTCCCAGTGGAGGGCTCCAAATGAGTATGGGCAGAGCCTTCCACACCCTATCTTCCCCTCCTGCCGCCCAACAAGGGATGATTGTTTCGGAATTTATGGGAGTGAGAAATGTTTCTACAGTGTAAGTCATGAAGGAGTAATACCTCACCATAATTAATCTATTTACAACAGTAATTTTAACAGCTGGAATACCTTTTCCATTTTAGGGAAAGACAGACGGCATTGAGTGCTAGTATGACATGCTATGAACATCATAATGGCAATATCTTTGTAATGATTTTTACATGGTATCATTTTTTTAGCCTCTGAACTTCAAGACCTAGTTGGTGTGACTTATTAGTACAGTTTTGATGTATGCTGTTGGGTAATTCTGTTTAAGTGTTGTCAGTTTCTGACTTTGAACATTTTACCTCACTACCGGGAATAGGGTTGAGTAAGCCAAAGACTGATAGGGAAAATATGAGAGTCATTTGACATTCTAGAATATTTAAATCTGACTGTCTCTTTAGGTTACATAGGAGATAACAGAGAGAGATGGAATTGATAAGGTAGATTCCAGATCAAGAGTAATTTTAAATGCCAAAGTTAGAAATTAGAACTTTAATCTGTAAGGCAATGGGGAGGGTATTATTAAATCTTTTTTTCCAGTCAAATGCAAGCTTGCTTTAAGAAAATCTGCTTGGCAACAACTTTAAATATAGCAAATTTACAAATTAATTTTAAGAGAAATTTTTTAAAATCGTGATGGTGTTGTCCTGCATGTTATAGAATAGTTAGCAGAATCCTTGGTCTCTGCTAACCAGGTACCAGTAATCAACCATCACTTCCCCTCAAGTCAGGATATCAAAAATATCTCCAGACATTGTCAAGTATTCCATGGGGAGTAAAATCACTCCTGCTTGAAATCCAATTTTAGAGAAATAAACATTCCACAAAGTGAAAACGTCTTTAGTTTTTTCTATTTGAAAATAGAAAGTTTTCTAGTTGAAGATACACCACTGCCTCATTTTAAATCAGGACATGAGAAGTTCCTGTGGCAGAGGTTGTGCTCAGTTGAACTTGGTAGGGTAAGGAGACCCCTGAGTCATTTGAGAGCTGGGCTTCTGTTTGTCTCCTGCTTCAGAGTATTAAGCTGTATTCCACAATCCATTAAGGGGGTAACATGGTAGGAAGATGAACTTGAACTTCGACTCATAGGCATGTAGGTTCCCACTGGCGTCTGCCCATAGCATCTCTGTGTTAGCCCAGCGTGGTCAGGAAGCATTGGATTGCTTTGACCATGGAGGAAAGGGGAGGGACACCTGGGGAGTGTGTAAAGGCTAGCAGATGTCTGTGCAGTGCATGAGGTCTGAGAGTTCCTTAAGGAATAGGAAGACTAGGGTGTGGTTGGAGGATGGTGCTTGGGCAGAAGAGCAGGTGGTGAGTTTGCAAGGACCCTCAATAGGGGCCCGAAGGTCCCACCAAGGAGCTGAGACTTTCTCCTGCAGCAACAGAGAGCTCTGGGCGTTGCTGTGGCACAGCAGAGTTTCTATCGTGGCTAAAGTATAACCCTGGAGGGAAATGGAAGAAAGTAAAGAGCGGGAAATCAGAGAGAAAACTGCTTTAAAATTCTAACAAGAGATGCTAAGCTGAACAAAGACATTGAGCACAGGAGTGAAGCAAAAGAGAATGGAGATGGCTGGCAAAAGCAGAGTCGTTTGTTCACAAGAGTGACAGCTATTTACAAAACCATGAGCACACGGAAGCATAGACTCAGGCTTTTGGGTTTTAGGATGTTGGACTTAAAGGATTTTGGTGTTTACATGGGTAGCGCCCGATGAAATTTTCAACCAGGAGTTTAAATTTTTACTTCTTTGCTCTTTTCAGGACTACTTTGTAGACCTTTTATATCTCCATGCCTGTTTTAAATTTTACATTGTGTTCCTATGCATGTGAGTATATACATTGTTTTGCAAAAATCCAATATATAAAACATATTTCCATAAATATGATTCTTAAAGTAGAAACTTTGGGTTGAGTGAAAACCAGTTTAGATTATATTTGAATGATATGGGGATCTTGGTGTTCCTGAAATCCCTTTGTTTCATGTGTCGTGTGCTGCCAGCACAGATACCACTCCATGTCTCTGTTCCACCAGAGTATTCACCTATCAGGCATGGAATCAATGTGGGCAAAGGAGAACCAAAAACAGGATAAAATATTTCAAATTTAAATCAAGAAGGAAGTTTACTTTGAACTCTGTTTTTTGAGTAAAGATCATCTAAATTAAACATGAATTTGAGTCTGTATACAATTACCTTCAGCTATCTTCAAGAAAAGGTAACTAGTAACAAGTCTGTTATAGGAAAAATTTGACAGGCAATTACATTCACATTAATCTTTTGCTGGGACATCTACAGGAATGAGATGTTTCTGAATTATTAGGATTCTGCTCCACCACTGGAAAATTCCATCACTCCAAATACATTTTCAGACTGCATCCTTTGGGTCCAAAGTGACTGTAAAATGCCAATTAGAGAATTGCAAACAATGGGCTCACAAGACCTGGTAGAATTCCAAATGATTTCGTGGGCTTATCAAGCCATTTTCTGAACAATAAAAGAAATGTGAGAAATGCAGCAGCTACTTTAAAGAGCATTATTGTTCAACCCCAAGCTGCCTTCTGTGCAGTGTGTTTTCATACGCTTGAAAATTCAGGAAGTCAGGGCATCTGGAGTAAGAAGAGGCCTTGCAGGGCAATTTAAATGTGTCATTCTGTTTCCCACTTTATCGTTATGTAGAGATATATATTTAAACAGTTAAAAAATGTACCCTATGCAAGGTATGGGGATAGCAAGACACAAGAATAAAGGTCCCACATAATGATAATATACCATGAGGCAGATGTTAGGCTAGACATTAGACAGTACATCAAGTAATCCTGTGACATACATATTACAATTTCCATTTACAGATGAAATTTATTGTGAGGTGTAATTTATTTAATGGTGCAATTTTAGCAGGTGGAAATGTCCAGCTGGAATCTGTGCTCTGAATAATATCTTATCGCTGGGATGTGGTTCTCAAGAAGCTTTTGATTTAGTTCACACTAGAGAGAAAACAAAATAACAAGAGAAAATACAAATAAAAAGTCACAAAAATACATAAAGACTGTCCTAAGGAAGGTTCATGGTTCATTTCCAAATGACTCATACATACAGGAAGTACCTTAGAAATTCAAGGGCTCTTTACATAGAGAAATGCATTTAGATCAGCAAGTATTTTTTTTTTTTTTTTTTTTTTAATTTGCTCTGTGAAACGTGCTGGGAGTAGTGGGAAACCACAAGAGGAAAACCACCAAGTCCTGAGTCATTACCTAGAGTGGTCAGCAAATCCTTTTCAGAGCAGGTAGGGGGTGAAGAAGTGTTGTTTAGATTGGATCTGGAGAGCTATGCTTGAGGGCCTACAAGGCCAAGGAAATGAGAGGCAAAGATGTGTGGGGGTGGAAGAACAATGTCCATCAGTAGTCCGACATGGGTGCACCAGTGTGACCTGGTGGAGACTTCACATAAAGAGGAGTAGGAGCTAAGGCATGGTAGGTCCTTGCAACTATGAGTTGGCAAGTTTTCCAACTATTCTGAGAATGATAGTGAGTATCAAAGCTTTTTTGAGGAGACATGGGAAAAATCAATCTATCCAGGTGGTCAAGGAATTCACTCACAGAAAAAGTAAGTATGTTCCTTGGGGGAAAATGCTGATTTTGATTTAAGGGAATCTATGGATCTGTTAATCCCACTAAAGAAATCCGTAATTATGACTTTAATTTATGCGATGGGTTGGATGGAATTCTTAGAACTCATTCATAGGAAACACATTGCTTCGTATCACTAAACCCCTATTGTCTTGATCCCACCCAGCAGAAATAAGAAGTAATAAAAGATTCTGAGCACATATCCTTTCAGGATCGTGCTTAAAAAGACTATATGCTAGATGAGGAGTTGTATTAGTCTTCTTGGGCTAATAACAAAAGGCCACAGACTAGCTTAAACAACAATTTATTTCTCATGGTTCTGGAGGCTGAGAAGTCCAAGGTCAAAGTGCTAGTAGATTTGGTTTCTGGTGAACTGATAAGGGTTTGCAGATTGCTGCATTCTCACTGTGTCCTCACAGGCAGAGACAGAGCCTGGGATCCCACTCTATTCTTAAAAGTCTGCTGTCCTATCAAATTACAGTCTGACCCTACAACCTCATTTAGCCTAATTACCTGCTAAATACTCTATTTCTGGATACAGTCACACTGGGGGGTTAGGGCTCAATATATTTACCTGGGAGACAAAATTTAGTTCATAGCAGGAGTTTAGGTACAGCTACGGAATCAAGCACTAGGGATTTTTTAAAAATTTATCCAAGATTTTGGAAATTATATAGAAGTTAAAAAACCATCACAATAGCAAATAAGGAGGTAATGTTTCCTCACATTCCTTCACTGCTTTGTGGAACTTTCCCTAATACCAAAAATGATAAAGATTATTCTTGTATACTACAATTACAGAAATCATGACTTTCAATTAATAAGTTGTTTTGGATAAGTGTATTATAGCTATATGGGATAAAGTAACCTACCATATCCACATTCTACTAATAGTTTCTACTTACGTGATCACCGATCATATGCTAAGGTTTTATATATGTTATCTATTAATTATTCCTATAACACTGTAATGTAAACAACTCCATTCCATAGATGAAAAAAAATCAAAACTCAGAGAATTTAGGTAATTATACAATATACAGCCAAATTTCAAACTCAGGCTTGAGTGATTCCCCAAGACCAGAAATTCCCATGCACCATCCTACCATTCTTGATATTATTTTATCTTGTATTGCATTGATGCTATAACAAATAAAAATGATACTTTCAACAGTCTTGAATGGAGAATGACAGCCATCAGAATCACCTAGAGATTTTTAATTTAAACCCAGATGAAGTTATCTCCCACCATTAAACACAAACATGTACACAAACCAGGTCCATGGAACCAGAATGCCTGAAGATGGGGTCCGAGAATCTGTATTACAAAGTTACCTAGGTGATTCTAATGACTGATGAGATCTGGAACTGCAGTGGACTGAATGGTGGCCCCTGCAAAAGATGCATCCATGTCCTAATCTCTGGAAACTGTAAGCATGTCCTTTTTGGGAAAAGGAATCTTTGTAGATATCAATAAGCAAACCTAGAGCCCCCACAAGCTGGAAGAGACAAGGAAACCTTCTCCCCCAGAGTCTTTGGAGGGAACAGGTCCCTGAAGACACCTTGATTTCTGAATTCTAGCCCCCAGGAATGTGAGAGAATGGATTTCTGTTGTTCGAGCTGCCGAGTTTGTGGTAATTTATTACAACATCACTAGGAAACTAATATAGGGACCTACTGATTTAGGTGCTATCAAGTAGCTCCAGTAATTAAGACAGGATTGAATGTGGGAGTGAGAGTGAAAATAAAGAAGGACATCTTTTGTCACTCAAGAATTTAATAGAAATTTGTCACTCACAATTAATAGGTTGTTTTAGTCATTTACTATTCAAAGGTCCATCTACACATCTTTAACTGTTTCAAAAACACTGAGCGGGGCTTGTAAATCGTATTTACATTAACCCTTAACTAGGGAAGTTCATTCAAGTGTAGACAGTAAAACCCATTGTGTAGGTAAGGTTTATAAGAGTCCTGAAACCTCCAGACAGCATTGTAATTCAATTCCTTCCTAGAGGTTAGTGTTGAGGCTGATATCAAACAGGAAAAACAGTCAACAACTATGTTGAGAATAAGCACCCACAAAAACCGTGAGAGATGACAAAGGAGGGAAGCAATGGGAGGTGGCTTTTTTACTTTGTGCCTCAAGAGGTACACATGTTATTTTCTTCTATTCTTCAGCAGGTGTAGCTCCCCTGTGAAGTGGGCTTTCCCTCTCTTTTGGTAGACAAATAATGTAAAATGGACAGGGATGCTCCCACAGTGAACAAATTAAAAATCACAAGTAGAAGACATTTACTGTGGTATTTTTAAAAATATCAAACCAATAATTCTTTTTCCTCCTCTAAATGTTTTTTAATGTTATGTCATATTTTAAAGGACCTGAATACCAATTTTTCTACATACCAATTGAAATAAACAAAAATGTGTGAGCATTAAGTCCTATTTTGCTGCCAACTAGGAAAATATCCAATGTTATGTTGAGCTAATCCCACATGATAATGCCTCTGTGTTACCTAGATTCTTGCTGTCAACAAGGTGCCTTGAGATCATGCTATGACATTGTCTTATTCATTTGATTTTCCCATATTTATATTTCTAGCCCCAACCCATCCTAAACTCCAGACTGAAAACTCCTAAACTCCTTAGAATTTCACTTGATATCTCCACTCATATGATTAACCAGCAAAGAACTTCTGACTTTCTTCTCCAAATTTGCTTCCTCTCCAGTGTTCTCCATCTCGGACTTAGTGGCACCATCACTTGCTCAATTGTTCAAGTCAGAAACTGTGGAGGCATTCCTTCTTCTATTTCTGGAAACCTCCTTAAGTCAAATCTATATCAGGTATCATTGGCCAACCTTCCAAAAATATCCTGAATCCTACACTTCTCTCTCACCCAGCCTGCTCCATCATTTGTTACCTAGAATATGGAAAGAGTTTTAACTGGTCTCCCCATTTCTACTCTGTTCTCAAGTTTATTCTGCACCCAGCAGCCAGAGTTTTAAAATAAGACCAGATTATGTTTAGTTATGTCTCTCTTACTTAAAACTTCCTGATAAGTTCTAGATTATTTAGTATGGTAACTTGAAATCAAAACCCCCAATAACTACAGGTTTAATGAGACAGAGGGCTGTAAATGAAGCTTCCATAGGCCAGGGACCAATCTACCATTTAGTGAATAAACCTTTCCACATTGTTCAAGATACATCAACCATACCATATTTGCTTTCAGGTCCGTGGGAAGTAGAAAGAGGAGGAAATGTCCTTCCCATAAGAATTTAAGCTTGAAAATGTGCATATCATTCCCACTCAAAACCCAATCACCAGAAATTAGTTGTATTACCACACTTAAATATAAGGGAGATTTAAAAAATGTGATCTTTATTGCATGTAATCATGTGCTGAGCTGGAAATTAAGTTCTATTACAACAGCAAAAAGGGGAGAATTGATATTGGGAGTTCTATGGTAGATTAGGTCAGGGTAATACATAGACCCAAATATGTTACAGATCAACAAATTGGAAGTTTTGTTCCATTTTCTCTCATAAAATAGTTGTGAGTGATTGAATTGGTTGTTGGTCAGACTTTTCTCAATATGGTTATTAGGGTTCAAGGTGATGCAGATTCCACCATATTCAACCTATGGATTTGAAGGTTGCCATTGCCATTTCCATTCCCAAGAGCATAAAAGAAGAAATAGCTTCTGGTCTCCGAATGGAGGCGTGGGTTCGTATTCGTATTCCACTTCTGACACAAAAAAAAAAAAAAAAAAAAAAAAAAAAGAAGAAATAGCTTAGAGATACACAGGATCTCAGTCCTGGAAGCGGTGCACATCACTTCTACTCACATTACATTGGCTAGTTCTCACTAGCTCATGATCACATCTAAGTGCAATGTACGGTGTGAAATTTTGTCTTGCTAAAATGCAGCAAAAAGAGAAGAGAGATTTGGATGGATACCTCACACATTTCTCATCTCACCCAGAGTAAATCCAAAATCCATATCACAACTTAAAGTCCTTATAAAGTCTAGCCCATGACTGCATCTGTAAACTTTCTTAAATGTACCTTTTGCTGATTTCAGTCCTGCTTCACTGCAACTGCTGTTTATTCTGTCTGGAACACTTTCTCCCAGATTTTCTCACACCTCACTTCCTCACATCACTGTATTTTCTACTTAAAAGCTACCTTCTAAGAATGACCATCCCAGAGCCACCATTTCCACACCTTCCTGTATCGTCTCTGACCACTCCCTATCACTGCCAAATCTCTTACTGTTTCATTTTTCTTCTTAGAACCTAGCATTTGTTCATCAGTTTATTTATGGCCTGGAGAAAATAAGCCACACCATGGCCCTAGCTGCTTAAAAAAGGTGTCATAATAGGTACACAATAAACACCTATTGAATTTAATTAATTGACTAGGGTAGAAACTCTCTTGCTTATAGGTAAAATTTGATTTATCACAGGATTCTGTGAACCAATACCTTTCCATTCTTATAGATATTCCTTCTGGAAGACCATTTTCCAGATGTCTGGTAGTCACGTCCCTTATATGTAGAATGGGGATAATTATGTACCTATTTCCTAGAATGATATCAAGTTTGCATGAGATAGAGTATGTAAAATGATGAGCTCAGAGTAAGTGCATGCCCAGCAAGCGTCAGCTATGACCCATGTTGCCACCTCTCAGTTCCTGAAGGGAAATCATTAAAGTAAAAACTGTGTGTGTGGAGGGGGACTCTGTTAATCATTAACATATCCCTAAAACATGTTAATATGCTACATATTAAATTATATATCTAAACTTAGGAGCAGAAATAAAGGATCAGCAATGTAGCTATCTACTACCTTGATGTTGAAGTGAGAGATGGCCAAGTTCTGAATGGCCTTTCATTTGTTCAGGTTGTTATTTTATAAGGAATATGCAGGCGCTAAACCTCTCCAGCACCAGTTTGATTGCCATAATATAACAGTTTAGAATATTACAGTCATTCTTCCAACATGACTTATTGAAGAGAAAGCAGAACAAAATCCTCCTGGTAACAACCCATTCTGTGTCTAATGCATTATTGAACATAACAGGGATTTTCATTTGGTTTTCACTTTCAAATTAAGAATACATTCCATCCTATAGCTGACAAATTATATCTGCTATATTCCTGTTGACAGACCTATTAAAGGTGATATAGTTATGCTAGTTAATCGCGTATCTTGGTGAATTTTTGTGAAAAGCTTTGATCAAAATATCTCCCCCCTGCTTTTTTTGTGAGCAGAACCAACCAGGAAAAGGCTACCAAACATTAATAGAGCCTGAGACTTTTTAGCAAGTAAAAATATTGAAATAATTGCTTAATAAATAAGGAATTGTTCTATTTGTTTTCATAGTGATAATTTAAAAAATAAGCTTCCCTTTGAGTCTTCAGTATAAATATTCCATTCTTTAATGTTACGAAATGATTTCAAGGGGCCAGTTTTGCATTCCCAATCGACAAGTGAGTGCTGTGGCCTTACACTCCCTTGCTGCTTGCTCAGGACTGGTTATTTTTCCTCTCAGATCTAGCCGAGAAGGTTGGAAGGTCTACGATGCCTCATAGGCACAAGATACATCGACTTGAAGGAGTTGGAATTACTGACAATGACTGAAGCTTGAGTCCTCTGAAATTGTGACATATGAACAGCCACACTTCCCCGTCCTGTCCCCACAATTTATCACACGCAGTTGTCAGGACTTCTCTTGCCCCCACTACTCCTTGGTACTCATTACCCCATGATCCAGCTCCATCTATTTCAGGCTGACTGCTCACTGGAAAATGTGGTCTCTGAACAGACATAGAAATAGAATTGCTGATGGGGAATTAGAGAGAGAGAGAGAGAGAGAGAGAGAGAGAGAGAGAGAGAGAGAGAACAAGAGAGAGAGAGAGAGAGAGAGAGAGAGAGAGAGAGAGGTGGCGATGTTGGCTGGCTCAGATGGGAACTACGTCAGTGGGGCTGGCACCTGTTTTTCTAGTCAGTGCCACCCCTGTCCTGGAGTTAAGGGCAGGCAGTGGGGGAGAGTCAAAGTCTTTCCCCTGCTGTGGGGTTGTTCTTGCTGCTGTTGTTCAAAGGGCAGTGTTTGTGCCATCTACGAAGATATTTCTCAATCCCTTTCTGCTAATGATGCAGTTCGTGGAAAGTACGCAGGAATCCTGACACACCTTCTTCTCTTCTCTTTAGTTTATTATACCAGTGCCAGTTTTTATCTTTTTATATATCTTTGTGGGTATTTTAATAGAAAATTACAAGGAAATCTGTTAGGTATTGCTAATTTGATGCCTTGTTAACCTCAAAGTTTACCTAAGTTATTTGATTTTGCTTATGATGAAGAATGATCAATTAAGCAGAATAATTGGCTGAAAGGAATAAAAATATTCTCTTTATTGAATATATCCTCCATTTTTATCTTCATTACAACCAAATGGATGTATGTGTTGTTATCTACATAATACCGGAGAAGAATTTTATTTTTATTGAAATGAGGGTTTTTTATTTCTAATACCAGATTGTGTTTCTATCCGGGCTATCTTCTGTTAATACAGAGGTAATTGGGAACCTGAATTATTACTTAGAAAGTCACTTTACAAATGCCATAGTGAATGGAAAAGACTGTGGGTAAGTTAGGAGGATATTTCGTTAGGAGATGAGGCTCTGAGTTATGCCTGCCCCATCAGAGCATGTACATTTAAGTAATTTCATCAGTGTTCAGCCAAATTCTTCATAGGATGTAGTTGGACAAATACTACCATCTTATGATTCTTGAGTTTTCCTTTTCAATGGTCCACATGGTCTTTATCCAGATAAGGTAAGTAAAACTGATTAGATTTTTACTCCTATGATGGTCCTGACTGTAGACATCACACCATGCCCTTGACTGGAATTTCAATTGCTTTCAAAGCTCTTCAGTGGGGCTGGGGAGATAGCTCAGTTGGTAGAGTGCTTGCCTTGTAAGCACAAAGCCCTGGGTTCAATCCCCAGCACCGCAAAAAAAAAAAAAAAAAAAAAAAAAAAAAAAAAAAAAAAGCTCTTCAATGAAACATTTATAAGCTTTAGATTTATCTCCACAATGACTAATCTTGTTCATTTCATGTAAGTGAGACCATTTTTTTTTCCCTTCTAGAGGGCAACCTTACTAATTTTCTTTCCAGATTTTTAGCTAAAACAAAACTTTTATTTACCACTCCAGTGTATTTAACACTACATCGTTGTGACAATGTGATCAAATGGTGGGATGAGTCCAAGTCACTTCCCCAATGTTACCCATGAAACCACAGCTCTAAAAGAGACCCAAAGAGAAATTCTTGCCCAAGACTCTTCCTGCAGCTGAGTGAATGCCTTAGATCAAGAACCCCTGCACCTTTGCTTTTCTTAATTAAATGCAGAAATGACATACAACAATTTCTTTGGCAATTCATTTCAGCTGAATTTTTAAAAAGTAGTGATTGTTCCTTATGTTTACACATAGTCTTGCTAATTTTATTTTATTTCATTTCCTCTTCATTACTTTTTTTTCTAGGAGAGATGCTCTGGAGAGGGAGAGTGTTCCAGGTGTGCCACGTGACTCAACAGGTATTGGGGGAACAGCCAGGCAGATCAACAAAAGGTGACCCTAACTTGGCCTGGGTCGGATGTGCACTGATCAAAAATGGGAGTGATGAGATGAAGTGCTTTGACATTCATGGATGTTTGGGCCTACGTTTCCTACATTTGTTCTAAAAAATTTCCATCTGCCTTTAGAGGCCAGTTAGTGAGAAAACCAGCTGTTCATTACTTCTAAGAAAAGAAACAGAAGGAGAGGACAGACCTCAGAATGGGTCTCACTGGAAAAGAAAGGCTGTGCCGAGTCCACCCAAGCTGCCCTCCTATTCACAGGGCAGCCATTGTGCCTCTCATCATCTCTTGAAAATTCCAGAAGTCTCCGTTCCTGAGGTGGAGGTTGTGAGCACCCTGGACTACCTCAGTGAACGCAGGCGGTTTTTATAAACAAGGTCATGGTCAATGTTCCCTGACTCTAAAGACCCTTCTGGATATTTGAGAGGCAATTATTTCCTGAGTCTTATTAACTTTCAAGTGGCTGAATGCTTTCTTAGCTGAGTGCCAAATAAAAAATTACTTGGACAGTCTTTTGCAATAATGAAGGGAAGCAAGAAAAGTGAGTTTCATTAGCTGTGAAGAAGCCATTTCCTTCTGCCTCTCACTTTGACCTCTGACCACAGCAGCCACCAGGTGAAGGTTTATAATCAGAAGCTTATCAAACCAGGGGCCAGGGCATGCTCAGGGACATCCAGTTCTCCACCATCGGCAAGAACTCCCTTGTTCTCACTTCTCTCTGTTCCCTGTTTATTTAAGTGTCACATTTATTGTCCCACTGATAAATGTGTTTTCATTCCAAGATAGATTTCCCTAAAACCTGGCATTATTCTGCAAACATGGGGATATAAGAAATAAGACACCAAATTTGCACTAACTAAAGCTATTTTCTATCTGACACTTCTTTGAGGTCTGTGATAATCAGGAGCATCAGAGTCTCTGATAAAGAACTCTCCTTTATCACCCCAAAGACTCAAATCTAAACCGTATCGAGTTTTCATTTTAAAAGCTAAAGAAACTGTTGTGGCAGCAAATAATTCTCTTTAAAGGCGTAAACACGCCAGATGAAACAGGGTGGAAATTATGTTTGGTGTATAAAGAAAGCATTTTCCATGATTCATATCTTCACTTCAAATAGAATCTTCAAATTCATAGATGCCACACAGTGTTTTTGAGCTTTGAATGGTTGTCTTAAGAATAATTGTATTTCTGAGTAGATGAGCAATAAACACCGCAAAATGTTTTTAAAATACAGAAACCTACATAAGAGAAAATAAAATCCTCTAGTAAACCTCTAATAAGTGATGACTGCTGTTAACATTTTGCTATTTCCTTCCAGTTCCTTTCTATGCATTTTTAAAACATAGTTTAGGAGGGAGTATGTATAATGTAGCAGAGGATAACATTTGAAATTATTCAACAACACCTTTTCATTTTCCCCCCTTTTCTTTGTATCCTTTCAAAGTACAAGGCAGATTCATAAGGCTTTGTGCTACAACTCCTTTTCCCTCTCATTAGATTTCACTCTCATCCAACCAGGTGCGCAGACCAGACTCCTTGGAGTCAGTCTAGGATCCTTTTCCTCATATCCATAATCATTTAATCAACACATTCTGCTGCCTCCACCTTCAAAACAATCACTGACCTGACATTTCTAACTATCTCCACTTACATCATCCCAGGCCAAGCAAGCCACAGTCATCTCCCGCCTAGACTAACACAAAAACTGCTAGCAGTTTCATTTCTTCCTTTCCTGCAGTCAGCTTCCCACTCAGGGGTAAGACAGATGTTTTGAAAGTAACAGTCAGATTCTATCAGCATCCTTCTCAAGTCTTCCATACGGGTCCTTTCATCCTCAGGGTGAAATCCTAACTATGCTTTATAATCGTAGTTCTCAAACATTTTGTATCAGGGCCCCTTTTTACTCTTAAAATTTATTGAGGGTACTAAATCAGTATGTAATTTATTAAAAACTAAAGCTATTTTCTATCATATTCACAAAGGAAAAAGAAAATGAGAAAGAATAAAACTCAGGAACATTTAAAATATTTATTCTATAATTGAAAGATAATTATAAACCCATTTACATTAGCATAAATAAACTTTTATGAAAAATAGATATGCTTTCAAAAACTGTGTGTGTGTGTGTGTGTGTGTGTGTGTGTGTGTGAGAATGCCATGGTTTTACATTCTTATAATTTTTTAAAGAAATCTGATTTTATTAAAGACATCTGGATTCTCATATTTGCTTCTACATTTTGCAATATGCTTATTTGCACTATATGAAGAAAATCCAACCTTACCGGAAAAAAGTACTTGGAAAAACGAAGATTTCATGGAACCCTGGGGATCTCAGGGACCATACTTTGAGAATCAGTGGGTCTACAAAGTCTAACATGACCTAACTCCTATCTCTTTCTCCAACTCTGTCCATAACAATCTCTATACTGTCTCACTCTATTTAACCAGAAAGGTCTCCTGCTGATCCCTTGACTCTCCATGCAAGTTACTACCTGAGGGCCATTGCATTTTATCCCACTATTCCCATACCTGAAATTGCTTTCTCTAGATGTGTGTTTGGATCTCTCCTTTACCTTATTTAGATGTTGGGTTAAATTATATCTCACAGAGATTTTACTGAATCACCCTTTAAAAAATTGTCTTATCTCTTACTGTTTTTCTGTCACCTTATCCTGCCTTGTTTATTTTAGTAAAACTTAGAACATTTGGATTTAGGCTAACGTTTGATTATATATATTCTATGCTTTCCATATTAGAACATAAGCTCTATGAGGCCTTTTTTTCTTGTATGTAGTTTTCACAGTAAATATTTCTTGAATGAATTAATTAATGAATAAAAAAATTGATCAGATTTGTGACTCAAACCACATGTCTTTTCTTGCATCTTTAGATTATGGTGTCAAAAGTAGGGTTTTACTGAAAGAGAAATTTCTATGTGACAGAGCTCCTCCTTTGACACACCACAGTGCAGTCTTGTCCAATTGGATCAAAGAGTAGATCTTGGTTTAAATTGTGCCTTAAGGTGTAATCTTGGTTTAACATGTGCCTCTTTCTTGGCCTTGGAGCTTGTGAGAAGAGAAAGGAGGAGTTGTGTAGGGGAGTCATTTAGGTAATAGCTGAGTTGCTGAAGTACCACAGCTCAGAAATATGTTTAGGTAAATTAAAGGATATGCTGAGGGCTGACTTGGCACCAGAACATCTTGGATACTCAGAGGTGTAGACTTATCAGGTTGTATCACAGTAATGCTGTCCATAAGCACAGGTAGTGATAGAGAGCTGTTTAACTCTATGCCCTTGTTACCCATGAGGCCTGGAACATAGAAGTGGGGCATGCAAGTTGGTTGAGAGCATGACTCAGAAGTAAATCAGAGTGGATTATGATGGTACACTGAATTGACACCCAGTTCAGGCCTGCAGGGTGGACCATCAAGGCTAGAGACAAGATGGGAGTCATAACCAAAATCCAACGACTGCTGTCACTACAGGGGACAGAGTCACAGAGAGGACCACCTGGCCCCATTCAAACCCAACTCCAACAGTGCCTCAGCTGCAGGCAGTAGAAGAGTAATCATACAGGGAATGGGAATCGTTGTGAAGACCAGAGGGATCAAGCAGCCTGGGGCCATGTTTCCATCTTTCCCTCTGCCTGAGGTCAATCAAGTTTTCATTCCTTGGAGTGTTAGCAGAGATAGGGCAGAAAATCAGAGTAATTGTCCAAAAGAACTTGGGTTAAAGGTCTTTTATTGCAGAAATTACTGAACTGTACTAAAGTTATTAGATAGGATAAATATAGAAAGGGGACATTTTAAATTCTAGTTCATGAAACTCTTTGCTTTTTCTTTTCCCACCATCTGAAAATCAGCATTGTCACTTTAAATCTTTGACATAAATAGAAAATTGACAAAAGAGGAAACACCAATGCATAATAAACAGGTACACAAAGCTACTCTTACTGTAATTTAAACAAGCTAAAGGAACACTGAGGTATCTGAATAAGCCCTTTTAATTTGGCAAATATTTTTATTAAATGAAATTATCCATAAAGAAAAGACACTGTCTCTTAATGATGGTACATTCTGGAGGACAATTTGTCAATATTTATATACTTTGAGGGATTTAATCTCTGAAAACTGGCAGGGATAGTGATCACTCATTGATTTAATAATTTCTTATTTGATAGATCTTGCTTTTGATGCAAAGTCTAAGAAATCTTTACATATCCTAAATCACAAAGATTTTATCCAATGTTTTCTTCCAAAGGTATATATATATTTTTGGCTTTTACATTTGAGTCTGTTATCTGCTTTGAAATAATTTTGTATATAGTGCAAAGAATGCATCGAAGTACCTCAGACTTTTTCTTTTCTTTTCCTTCCTTTCTTCCTTCCTTCCTTCCTTCCTACCTTCCTTCCTACCTTCCTTCCTACCTTCCTTCCTTCCTATCTTCCTTCCTTCCTTCCTTTCTTCCTTCCTTTCTTCCTTCCTTCCTTTTTTCTTTCTTTGCATATATGGATAATTGGTCATTCCAGAACACTTATTGAAAAGATTATCCTTTCTCTACTGGACTGTCTTTTTACCTTACCAAAAAAATCAATTTACTATATTTTTGTGAGTCCGTTTCTGGACTTCATTTTGTTTCATTGATCTAATTGTCTCCCTGTTGATGTTAATACATCATCTTGATTGTTTTAGTTTGAAAATCAGGTAGTGAGAGTTCTTTAACTTTGCTATTCTTTTGCAAAGTTGTTTTGGCTATTCAAAACTCTTTGCATTTCCATAAAAGCCTGTTAAGATTTTGATCGTGATTACACTAATTTTATAATTCAATTTGGAAAGAACTGACATCTTAACAAAATTGTTTGCTTATTCATGAACATGGAATATCCCTCAATTTATTTAGGTTTTCTTAAATTTTTTATCAGTAATGTTTTGTAAATTCTAGGGTACCACTCTTCACTTGTCATATTTATCTCTAAATATTTTATATTTTTTTGTTTGGATGAATACAATTTTTTTCAAAAAAACATTTTAAAATAATTTTTATTTATTTTATTTTTTTAAAAAAATGTTATTGTTCTTTTTAGTTATATATGACAATAGTATTCACTTGACATAATTATAAAAACATTTGTTCTAATTCAGTTCCCAGTACTTTCTCTTCCCCTTCTTTCCTCCCTCCCCTTTTTCCCTTCCCTCTGCTAAATGAATTACTTTATAATTTCATTTTAATAGTGTTCATTGTTAGTATATAGAAATACAATTGACTTTGTGAATTGGTCTTGTATCTTGCAAACCTGCTAAATTCATGTTATAAGTTACAGTGTTTTTTTTAGCTGATACTATAACACTTTCTCCAAAGATGGTCATGTCACCAAAAATAGTTATAACTTTTCTTTTACTAACTGGATGTATTTTGTTTTTCTTGCTTTTTTCACTGACCAGACCCTAAAGTTTTGAGTAAATTGGTAAAAACAGACATTCTTGCCTTATTTCTGTCTTTTTTCTTTTTTTGGTGTAAGAGTTCCTAAATTTTATTCTTCTGGCAAATTGTCAGTATTTAATACAGTATTTAATACTATTAACTATAGTTCTCATGTGGTATATTAAGCTCTAGAGATATGCTGTTATATTACATAACTGCAACTCTGCACTCTGATCTGTAGCTTTCTAACTCCTCATACTTGCTAACCAGTCTTACTTTAAATATACATAAATATGTGATCTCTATATTTAGATTTCACATTTCGTACTATATCTTTCTTTCCACTTATTTCTTTTTCTTTCATTTTTTCTTTTTTCTTTTTGTTGTGTGTAGAAAGAGACATATAATACTTAAAAAAAATTAAGTGTACGTTTATTTCAGTTCATCCTGGATGGGAGGACAATCTGCAACATTCATCTCTGTGGGACCATGTGACCCCCACCTTAAGGCCTCAAGGGGGCCCCACAGAAGGGCAGAGCCTATTTGTACCAGGGGCTTTGGGGAGTGCCCGGGGAAGGAATGTGAACATGGCCAAGATCAGAGGTTCCTCCATTTAGCCAATTTTTAGTTTAGGTGAGAATTTTAGGGGGTAAACATACCATTAAGTACAATGTTCACTGTAGTAGGGTTTTTTTTTGTAGAAGTTCTATTCCTAGATTGCTAAGAGTAGTTTTTGTTTTTCAATTGGAGTAGTTGTTAAACTTTTTTGTCAAATATTTTTTCCTACATTTATCTGATAATCATGATTTTTTTTTATGTTTAATTTGTTAATAGAATTACACTGGTAGACTTTTGAATGTAAAACCAATACTGATTTCCTGGAATAAGAATCAATTAGTCATGATTATTTTTTTACTCTATGCTGATGAGGGATATAGTCTGTAGTTTTACTTTCTTAATAATGTCCTTGACTAAGTAAGCTGAGCCTCATGAAATGAGTTTGAAAATATTCTTACCTCTTCAAAGTTTTGGAGAATTTTGTGCAGAATTACTATTACTTATTGTTTAACATTTAGGTAGAATTTACCAGTAAGTCATCTAAGCCTGAAATTTTCTTTGCGGGAAGATTTTTAACTAAGATTATTCTCTAATAGGTATGGTCCTCTTCAGTTATCTAGTTCTTCTTGGGTGAGCTTTGGTATTTTGTATGCTTAGAGTAATTTGTCTACTTCATCTAAGTTATCAGATTTATTGATGTAAAATTGTTCATAATATTTTCCTATTATCCTTTCAATATATAGTATCTCTAGTGATGTCACCCCTTTCCTAATATTGGTAATTGATAATTCACTTTGGTAACTGGTAATTGGTAATTCACTTTTGCTTTCCTGATAAGTTTATTGAAAAGTTTATTAATTTTACTGATCTTCTCAAATAATTAGATTTGGGTTAATTGATTATTTTTCTGTTTCATTGGCTTTTGCTTTGGTTTTTATTATCTTTCTTCTTCTGCTTTCTGCAAGTTTAAGTTATACTTGTTTTCTTTTGTTTATTTTGTTGATACTGTTTTAAAGAAAAACTGAAGTTAATTGATTAGGCCTTTCTTGTTTTTCTTAAGGGAATTTAATACTATAAAATTTCCATCAAGTACTGCTTTGATTGCCTCCTGTAAATTTTGTATGATGTTCTTTTATTTTCATTTGGTTCAAAATATTTTCTAAATCCCTTTTTCTTTTCTTATGTCATTCAAGAGGTATTTAGAAGTATGTTATTTAGTTTCCAAACAGTTGAGGATTTTCTAAATATGTTTTTGTTACTTATTTATAATTGAGACTTAGGTGAGATAGGTAAACTCAAATGGGCCCATGGGAGGGGCTCTTGATAAATGGAGACCTCTGAAAATATGAAGTTATGTCAAGCTTGCTTCTTTGGGTAGAGATAAACAGAACTTTCAATATATACTTATAAGATATTAGGCATATATTAATTAAAATATCACCCACCCAAGGAACTTACACAGTGTGTCTTAAAGTGATTCATGGCTACACTTTGACCAAAGAGGAATGCTTTGACCTCCCAGTATGGTATGGTTGCCAAGGGACTTGATTTCCAGGAGACTTGATCTTCCAGAAAATTTGTAAGCATTTTCCAAATCAGCAAAATCTAACAATGGCTCACCTGCTTAGGATCCCACACATTCCTGTCTCCCCCAGATTACATATATAATCAGAGATCTCAAACCTGGGTGCATCACTCATTTTCTTCTCTCTGAGAGATGAGAGTCACCCACACTCCATGAGTGTGAATTCCATTGCTGTCCTTAGGTAATTCTTTACCTGTTCCTTGCTTATGATGAGTCCTGCAATTCTTTCTGCAATGAAAGTCAAAAACCTGAATGGTTCCAAGTTGAGGTCTTCCTACCTTAGGACTTCCTTGAATCCTCTGTTGACATAATTTCAATGATTTGAAATCTATGGACACTTGTTTTATGGCCTACAATAAGATATATCTAGATAAACATTCTGTGTATTTGAAAAGAATATCTAATCCGTTGATAGTATAAGGAATGCTATATAGAAGTCAAGGTAGAGTTGATTGATGATATTTTTAAAATTTTTAACTGTAATTGTGAATTTCTATATTTCTTCTTGATATTCTCAACCCTCCCCTTCACGTATTTTGAATCTCTCATTAGTCCATAAATATATAGGATTGTTATTTCCTTTTATTGAATTAACTCCTTTATCATATGAAGTGACTCTCTTTATCATGTAATATTCTTTGGTCTAAATTCAACTTTGGTAGTAATATAATAACTCTAGCTTTCTTTTGGCAGTGATAGCATGATACAATGTATCTTTTCCCATTTTTTTATTGTTATTGTGTCAATATTTAAAGTGTATTTTTTGCTGGCAGTATATAATTGGGTTTTACTCTGTTAACCCAATCCAACAATATCTGGCTTTATTTAGGAGGTGTATACCATTTAAATTTAAAGCGGTTGTGGATGTGATTATGTCTAAATCTATCTTGTTTTTATTATTTGTTCTGTCTGTTCTTTTTTCCTTTTCTTTCTGTTTTCTCCTATCTTATTTTGGATTATTATTTTTTTTAAATTAATGATGCCATTTGATCTCCTTTACTAGTCCATTATCTATCCTTCTTTATTATGTTCTTAGTGGTTGTTTTAGAGTTTATAGTATACAGCTTTATCTTATCACAATCTTAAAATGATGTCATCCCACCTCATGTAAAATACAAGAACAATAAACTGAATTTCTATTTCTCCCCTCCCTTTCTTTGTTCTCGTATGTTTCATTTCTAAATATTTTGTAATCCCCAACCATATATTTTTATTATTTTATTTAAACAACCACTTATCTCTCAAAGAGACTTAGTTCATAAGAGCAATACTGTTTTCAACCACAGATTTATTACTTCCAGGACTCTTCATTCTTTTTGTGGATCTAGACATCTGGTATAATTTTTCCTTTGTCTGAAGGACTTCTTTTAACATTTCTTGTAGTACCAGTCTCTTGGTGAAAAATTCTTTCAAGCTTTTGTGGGTCTGAAAGTCTGTTTTGCCTTCATTTTTAAAAATATTTTCACCAAATAAAGGATTATAACCAGTTGATAGTTTTTTTTTGTTTGTTTTGTTTTTTTTTATGGTGCTGGGGATCGAACCCATGGCCTTGGGCATGCAAAGCAAGCACTCTACCAACTGAGGTATAACCCCAGTATAGGGCTTTTTTCTTCTGAAATATTAAAGATATTTCCCCACTCTGCTGACTTTTGGTGTTTCTGACTAGCAATTTGTGGTCGTATTTATCTCTATTGGTAGTGCCTCTCTCCATGATTCTTGGCTATTTAAAATTTTTTCTCTTTTTCATTTCTTTATTGAAAATTTTAATCATGTGCTTTTGTAGTGTTCTTCATGGTTTTTGTGCTTGTGAGCTGTTTTTGTTTTTAATAACTGATATAGCCAGGCATGGTGGCATATGCCTGTAATTCCAGCAACTTGGGAAGCTGAGGTAGGAGGATTGAGAGTTCGAACCCAGTTTCAGCAACTTAGTGAGGCCCTAAGCAACTCAGCGAGACCCTGTCTCTAATAAAATATAAAAATGGACTGAGGATGTGGCTCCGTAATTAAGCACCCCTGGGTTCAATCACTGGTATCCCCCCCCAAAAATAACTGATACATAAATCACAAAAATTATACATACTAATGGTATATCATGTGATATTTCAATACACATATGCTTTGTGAAATGTTTAAATTAGTTTAAACATATCCATCGCCTCAAAAATTGTTTTATTTCTTCATGGTGAAAGTATTCACAATCCTTTCTTCTAGGTTTTAAAATACATAGTACATAATTGCTATCGAGTCACCCTACAGTGTGATAGCACATCAGAGCTTCTTACTCCTATCTAATGCATCTCAGAACACATCCATCAACCTTTCCCATTCCCCTTCCTCCTCATTGAATGTCCTGAATCTGTGTGTTTATAATTCCATCAAATAAAAAAAAAAATCCTGATGTTATTTATTCAAATATTTTTTGTCTCTCTTCTTTCAGGTACTCCAGTTATACAAGTATTAGGGCGCTGGAGGCTGTCCTTAGGCAGCTTTATCAGGCAGACATGGCTTGTGCATCCTGACCACATTTCAACTCTGGCATTCTAGCATCTGGTTCTGTGCCCTCCCACAGAAGGCACTCAATGAGTGCTCACTAATGGGCTAATTTGCACATGTGTTGGTGATTTCATTAACTTTTTGGTTGTCTTGTTCACCTCTCAATTTTCATTTATTAAAAATATTAGTTTCTCTAAAGCCTACAATTTATGTTAAATTATGGAGACTGGAGATAAACAGAAATGAGTGGTTCCCCATAGAGCATGGAAGCAATGTTTTAAAGTGAAATTCTCTGCACATTGTTCTCTTGTAAGGGAAATAGCAAACCCCTGACTTCATCACAGATGTTTCTTTTATTGACTCAGTTTCAACACTTCAAATCAACATACTTAGATTAATATTAAATTGCAAGTAAACCAAAGTAAACATTTCCTTAGATTACTTTAGACTATTAGCATTCCAGGGAAATTATGTATCAGTAATTCTATTAAATATCCTTCTTGCTTTTACATCTTGTTTGTTTTTCTCAGACTTTACGCCATTATTTTAATAAGGCCTTTTCTGGTTGGGTTTGTAAACCTGACCATCTGGAAGTAGCATACACGTTCACTTAAAATCAAATGATATACAATTTGCTGAAGTGGGATTTAAAAAAAAAATTTTGCTTTCAAACTATAGCCTTTTTGTAGGTAACTGAGTTAAAATAACTGGAAGATAAGGGCTGGAGAGTAGCTCAGTGGTAGAGCACTTACCTGTCATATACAATGCCCTGGGTTCCGTGCTCAGTACTGGAAAAAAAAAAATTGAAAAAAGAACAAAATATCTAAATTTTCCTTCTTTGCCTCTATACTGGAGAATATATTTTAATTTTAAAAAATATTTAATTCTTAAAGTATCTGAATATGAACTCTTCTCATAAATGTTTATAAATTAAACACATTTCAGACACAATAGAGAGGAAATGGAAATGAGATTATATCTGGCAAAACGCTGTTCCCCTTGTAAGCATGGAACTGTCAGGTGTTCCTTCAGGGCCAGGAGAGAAACTGCGGTGGCCCCACCAGGCAGTGATGCCATGTTATTTTCCCACCCAGCCCTCCATTCTCTCCTGGGCACCTCACATGTCGCCATGGCTGCTATCCTCCCAGAGTCAACCTTTCCTTTAATACCAATTAGCTTAATTAAGACCCCGACTTGAACAACTGCATTTAGTTATCTGGTCCCCTCACAAAATACTTCTGAGAGTCCTCAGTGTCTGTTTCCACGTCCAGGAATGTGCTTCCCCCTCGTATGTCACCTCAGTTAGCCGTCTTGCTCCAAACTGGGGCTCCACTCTCAGACACTGGCTTCTGCAGGTTGTGGTGGTTTCTGCCTTACAACTGCACTCCACACGTGGGTCTGCGTCTTCATTTCTCCAAAGCATAGCTATTTCGTTTTTTTAAGAAAACCTCCTTGAAAACTTGGAGATTATGGAATGGACTATAAGATGAGCAAGAAAAAAAAAATCTAACAACCACTATTTTAAAGTCCACTATGTACCCCTCCACAGGTTACCCCTACTGGCTTTCTTTTCCCACAACCCTCAGAGTGCTGCCATACTGTATCTTTGCTGTGTCTTCATAGCTGAAATTTGAGTTCCATGTATTACAGACCCAGTGTTATGGTTTGGATCTGGAATGTCCCTCCGATGTGCCTGTGCTGAAAGCTTGGTCCCCAGCAGCCATGTTCAGGGGCAGGGCTGTGGGAAGTGATCGGCGAATGAGGGCTCTGATTTCTGATAATTACATGACATTAGTGGGAGCTAGCTAGTGGAGACTTTAGGAGATGGAGTCTAGTTGGAGGAAGGGTATTTCTTGTCCTGAGTCCCTCCCCCCCCCTCCTTCCCTGCCACCTCGGGATGTTTTACTTCACTCTCCTCAACTACCCAACTTGGAGTTTGACCAGAGAGAAATAAATAAATACATTTCACAAAACGAGACATTTTCTATGCTAACACTTCAATGTTTACATGTGTTCAATTTTTTTGCTTAATTTTTTAAAGAAAATAAAACACTTCTAAAAGCATAGTTTTATAAAAAAATAGGACACAGCTTATGATCACAATATCATTTGCACTCTATTTTTCTCTATGAGTATATTCTGTACTCCAGTGAAATTTCATTGGTCATATGCAGACGAGTTTCCAGGAAAGTGCCTGTGAGATTCAGGAGTCATCCCTGCTTGACTGTGTATTTAAGACTTTAGTTTCAGGCAAATGCTTTAAAAATACATGTGAAATGAGGATATATTTATCTAAAGCAAGAAAGGAGCTATTGCCTACCCAGAGGGGATGTAATTTTATCACTATTATGTGGCAGTTTTGGGTAGGGTGTTACAGATAAAGTTGTTTTGGTTCTGTTTTTAAAGAAAACTACGATAGCGTCATACATCATATGCCTAGTAATTGAAGGTTTTGGAGATACCAATTACATAAAGCCTTCTATTTTACTGTCTTTTTAATAAGACTATTAAGTTGGATATTGTCTAATAGTGTCCTTGGATATCCATTTAAGTAGACCAAAGAGTTGTACAACATGCAAATATGAATATGTTCCTACCATGGAAATTAAAAGTAATTGCCCTGGACCAGTGTTGCTTGTGACAGCATAAGAGATCTGCCTCCTCTCCACGCTTCTCAAAATACCTCCCAGAGACTGGTACATTCAAGGGTAGCCACAGAGCTATAAATCTGGGATGTGATAACCTTTCCGAAGTGTGTGTGTATGTGTGCAAATACACGTGGGTGATCTTGAATCATCCAATGGTTGGTGAACACCTTCGACATGTGACCAATTACACCAACTCTTTACTCCTCTCCAGTACCACAATTCCTTCAGTTGGTCAAGAAGGGTGAACACTAGCATTCTGTGTCACTGGACTGCTTGTGTGAGAGGTGGATGCTGAGGACTCAGAGGCCATCTTGAACTGTAAAGATAACTGTGTTTTGGTTTAGATATGAGGTGTTCCCCAAAAACTCATGTGTGAGATAGCGCAAGAAAGTCTGGAGGTAAACACCAGGAGTGGCAAATCAATCATTGCTTTGAACTCCAGAGCCTTGGACAGCGAGACTGCCGCATCTGGGGATCTTTCTGTGCCATGGTGCTAAAAGACACCCCATTTGCAGGTGACCACTGTTCATGGGGCAGATTCCATTCTTGGCGTGGAATTTATGGGTTCAATAGCTTTGAACTGAGATTCCTACTGCCTACGGTGAAGGAAATATGGGCGCCCTCAATAGTCTTGAGGCTCCAGCAGTCCAGAGCCTAGAGAAGATAGAGCAAAAGCAGATAAACTCCAATTAGCCTGTTACTGCCCGACTTTGCTTTTGTTTACCTTGAAGAACTTTTTTCCACAATAAATCCCTTTGATACGTTTCCCTGTACAATAAAGTTTCATGGGCATTTTCCTCTCTGTTTAGGGATCAAACCCATCAGTCTTGATCCACCCACTGGGGCCCTGCTTTTAAACTATTTTAGTAGTATCTTTTGTCTTTATTTCTTATTATTACTTCATACCTTTAATTTCTCAGTCAGCTCACAACCTGAGATGGTGCAGGTCACAGTCAGAGGTAAGATGATTGGGTTATGAGAGTTATAATCTAATTAACTAGGTGGAAACTGTAGGCAGGTAGGGTGTGGCTGGAGGGGTGGATCATTGGGGGCATGTCTTTCAGGTATATATTTTGTCCCTGGTGAGCAGAGTCTCTCTGCTTCCTGATGTTATGTTCTGAGTTGCTTTCCTCCACTGCACCTCTGGGCCATGATGTTTTGCCTCTCCTCAATGCCAGAGCAATGGAGATGACCATCTATGGACTGAAACCTATGAAATTGTGAGCCCTAAATAAACTTTTCCCTCTCTGTGTTGTTCTTGCTGGGTCTTTTGGTCACAGCAATGAGAAAGCTGACTAAAACACTGAGTCTATGAATGGAGCAGGGGAAAAATTGTATCAAGTCAGTATATGGGCAGCAGTGGAAGACCCTACTTGCTACAAAGACCAGCCTCCACCTGGCCTCTGTGCACATCCTAGTTATCACAGTGGGAAAAAATGCCATGTGATTTAGGGACTACTCTGGATTGAAGGAGTATAGAACACCCTCATCTGGGAACAGAGGGAATGTTAAAAATCATTCTAGAATGATTCTAGTATTTGAGGGGGTTGGGAGTGGGGTAGTATCACTACTTCTTTAATCAAGAACAATCATCATCAACCAAGTTATGCATCTAAGATTGGGGAAGGGGGGAAAGAACCACATAACATATAAAGCAATAAGTCCTTATTCTAGAACTTTGCCTTGTTGATTTGTACAGAAATAAAAATAGCATGGTTATGTTATGTTTCATGAGGAAATAGATAAATTCAACAGTTTGTGTGTTAGTTTTCCATTCCTGCATAACACATCACCTCCAATTTAGTAGCTCTAACCAGCACACATTTATTATCTTATAGCTTCTGTTGCTATGTCCACATGTGGCTTCATCGTGTGCTCTGATCAGAGTCTCATAAGGTTGGAAAATGGTGTTGGCTGAAGCCAGAACTTCATAAAAGACTTGGAGTCCTCTACCAAGCTCATAGACTGTTGGTAGAATTCAGTTCCTTGCCATTGTAAGTCTCAGCCCCTAAATTGAGTCTGCTTGCTGTTTTCTGACATGTGACTCACTCCACACACATCAGAGAGCTTCTTTCAGTCCAACAGGAGGGGGTCTCTGCTGCTTTGAGTCTCTCAGGGAATGTCGGGGTCTTAAGCCCCCTTGCTCTTCTTGACCAGCGACAAGGGAAGGGGACACTCCCCAACAAGGTCAGATTGGGATAGGTAGGGCCGACTGACCACACGCTCCCAGCCCTCCCGGTGGAGGACAATCAGACGCGTCAGGGAGACCCGTCACAGCAGGAACTCGTTTATTGAGGAAATCGCACAGCTTTTATGTAGGGTGGGGGCTAGACAGGAACCAATCAGCTTAAAGGTCAGCAAGGCAGGGGGGGTTCACGCAGGCGAGAGTCCCATTGGACTATATGGCAAGCACGAGCTGATCACGTTCACGGAACTGTTGTTAACCAATCCCTGACGGTGGTCTGGTTTATTGTCATGAACCTTTGAAACCACCTTTGAGCCTTGATCTTGCTCACTTGCCAGGGAGTAAGGAGTCAGCCTGAGTTAGTTAACGTGTCATTAGTCCCAACAAGGGAAGGCCTGAGCCCTCTTATAAAGAGCTCAACTGATTAAATCAGACTCACCTGGGATAATCTCCCTTTTGAGTAATGTAGTCAACTGATTAAGCACCTTAATTACACCTGTGAAATCTTTTTGCCTTTGTCTCATAATGTAACCTAATTACACAATTGAAGAGCTAGGATTCAGAAAGGATCCAGAGGAGGGAAAAATATAATTGGGAGGAGGATCCTTCAAGAACAGTTATTCCTTTTCTCTTGCAATCTTTCTCCCTCTTCCATCTCTCTTTTCTGTTTCTATCACCTCCCTCTCTTCCTTCTCTACTCCCTTTTTTTTGTTAGAGAAACTTCCAAGAAGATGATCAGTATTTTTCATGTGTTTGTGTAATCACAACTTCTATCTCTACTTAGACCAGAAAAACAGGAGCATACATTATTTCACTGAATCCTCACAAATATTATATTAATAGATATTAGAGATTAACTTACAGAATTGAAAGATATTCTTTATTCGTTTTTCTATTTGAATATGTATCTTTTTCTTTTTGGTATCAGGGATTGAACCCATGGGTGCTCAACCACTAAGCCACATCCCCAGTCCTTTTTAAATATTTTATTTAGAGACAGGGTCTCACTAAGTTGCTTAGGATCTTGCTAAGTTGCTGAGACTGTCTTTGAACTCCTGATCCTCCTGACTAAGACTCTCAAGCTACTGGGATTATAGGCATAAACCATGGCACCTGGATTTAATGTATATTTTCTTTCATATCAATTCATAACGGTTCAGTGTATATAAAAATATTTAAAATTACCAAATTTTCTGTAATATGTATTGAAAATATATTTTCCAGTACAGTGGTCACCTCTTATTTGTGGTTTCACTTTCCACAGTTTGAATTATCTGTGGTCAACCATGATCTGAAAATGTATAAATGGAAAATTCCAGAAATAGGCAATTCATGTTTTGAAAAATTTTTTGTTCTTTTTAGTTATACATGAGAGTAGAGTATATGACTAATTTATACAAACATGGAATGCATCTTATTCTAATTAGAATTCCAGTCTTGTGGTTGAACATGATGTAGAGATTCACTCTGGTATATTCATATATGTACATAGGAAAGTTAGGTCAGAATCATTCCAGTCTTTCCTACTCCTTACCCTCTCCCTTCCCTTCATTCCCCTTTGTCTAATCTGTGGAACTTCTCATATTCTCCTCCCCACTTGTGTGTTAGCATCCACATATCAGAGAGAACATTTGATTTTTTGTTTTTTTTTGGGGGGGTTTGCTTATTTCACTCCAGATCCATCCACTTTTCTGGCAAATATCAAAGTTATTTTTTAATGGCTAAGTAATACTCCATTATGTAAATATACCACATTTTCTATCCATCAATCTGTTGATCCACATCTAGTTTGATTCCAGAGCTTACCTATTGAGAATTGAGCTGCTACAAACATTGATGTGGCTGCATCACTGTAGTATGCTTATTTTAAGTCCTCTGAGTGTATACAGAGGAGTGCTAAAACTGGGTTAAATGGTGGTTCTTATCCTAGTTTTTTGAGCAATCTTCACACTGCTTTGCAGAGTGGTTACATGAATTTGCAGTTCCACCAATCATGTATGAGTATACCTTTTCCCTCACATCCCCACCAACATTTGTTGTTACTTGTATTCTTGATTGTTGCCATTCTGACTGGAAAGAGTTGAAACCTCAGTGTAGTTTTAACTTGTATTGCTCTAATTATAGAGATGTTGAAGATTTTTTCATAGATTTGTTGACCATTCCTGTTTCTTCTTCTGTGAAGTAACTGTTCAGTTCCTTTGCCCATTTATTAATTGGGTTATTTGTTTTTTTGGTGTTAAGTTTTTTGAGTTCTCTATATATCCTTAAGATTAATACTCTATCTGAGGTGCAGGTGACAAAGATTTTCTCCCATTCTGTAGGCTCTCTCTCCACTCTCTTGATTATTTCCTTTGCTATGAAGAGGCTTTTAGTTTGGTACCATCCAATTTATTAATTCCTGATTTTACTTCTTGCATGATAGGAGTCTTGTTAAGGAAGTCAGTTCCTAGGCCAACATGATGGAGTGTTGGGCCTATCTTTTCTTCTAATAGATATAGGGTGTCTAGTCTAATGTCTAGGGTATTTGATCCACTTTGAGTTGAGTTTCCTGCAGAGTGAGAGGGGTTCAATTTCATTCTGCTACATATGGATTTACAGTTTTCCCAGCACCATTTGTTCAAGAGGCTATCTTTTTTCCAATGTATGTTTATGGTGCCTTTGTCCAGGGTGAGATAACTGTATTTATGTGGGTTTGTCTTTGTGTCTTCTGTTCTGTTCCTTTGGTCTTCATGTCTGTTTTGGTGCCAATACCATGCCTTTTTTGTTACTATAACTCTAGAGTATAATTTAAGGTCTGGTATTGTGATGCATCCTGCTTCACTTTTCTCACTAAGGATTGCTTTGACTACTCTGGGCTTCTTATTTTTCCAAATGAATTTCATGATTGCTTTGTCTATTTCTATGAGGAATGTCACTGGAATTTTAATAACTTAAATCTGTATAGCATTTTTGGTGGTATGGTCATTTTGATGATATTAATTCTGTCTATCCAAGAACGTGGGAGATCTTTCTATCTTCTAGGGTCTTCAATTTCTTTCTTTAGTGTTCTGTAGTTTTCATTGTAGAGGTGTTTCACCTCTTGTTAGATCAATTTCCAGGTATTTTGGTTTTTTGAGGCTATTGTGAATGGGATATTTTTCTTAATTTCTCTTTCAGCTGATTCATCATTGGTTTATAGGAACACCATTGATTTATGGGTGTTAATTTTTTATCCTGCTACATTACTGAATACATTTATGAGTTCTAGTAGTTTTCTGGTGGACTTTTTTGTTCTTCTAAATATAGGATCATGTCTTCAGTAAATAGGGATAGTTCAAGCTCTTCTTTTCCTACTTGTATCCCTTTAATTTCTTTCTTTTTCTTAATTGCTCTGGTTAGAGTTTCAATGACTAAGTTGAATAGGAGTGGTGAAAGAGAGCATCCCCATCTTGTTCCAGTTTTTAGAGGGAATGTTTTCAGTTTTTGTCCATTTAGAATGTTGTTGACCTTACCTTCAGCTTTTGCAGCTTCAGTTTGCATCGTTGAGTTATGTTCCTACTATTCCTAGTTTTGAATATGAATGGATGCTGTAGTTTGGCAATTTTTTTTTTTCAATCTATTGAGATAATCATGTGATTCTTGTATTTAAGTCTTTTTATGTGATGAATTACATTTATTGATTTTTATGTTGAACCAACTTTGTATCCCATGGAATGAAACCCACTTGATCATGGTGCACTATCTTTTTAATGTGTTTTTGTATGTGATTTGCCAGTATTTTATTAAGAATTTCTGCATCTATGTTCATCAGGGATATTAGTCTGAAGTTTTCTGTCTTTGATGTGTCTTTGATGGTTTTGGTATCTAGGTGATACTATTTTCATAAAATGAGTTTGGAAGATTTCCCTCCTTTTCTATTTCATGGAGTAGTTTGAGGAGGATTGTTAGTTCTTCTTTGAGGATCTGTTAGAACTTAGTTGAGAATCCATCCAGTCCTGGATTTTCTTTGTTGGTAGGCTTTTGATGGCATCTTCAATTTTATTGCTTGAAAATGATCTGTTTAAATTTTCTGTGTCCTCCTGGTTCAATTTGGGTAGATCCTGTTTGTCTAGAAATTTGTCAATGTCAATGTATTCAAGATATTCTATGCTAGTGGAGTATAAGTTTTCAAGATGGTTTCTGGTTATCCTCTGTATTTCAGCAGTGTCTATGGTGGTATTTACTTTTTCATCACAAACTTTTCAAGTTTGAGTTTTTTCCTTCTTTCTCTTGATTAGCAAGGGTAGGGGTTTATCAATTTTATTGATTTTTTTTCAAAGAACCAATTGTTTGTTTCATTGGGTTTTTTGAATGTTTTTATTTTTCTTTATTGTTTCAATTTCATTGATTTCAGCTCACATTTTAATTAATTCCTGTCTTCTGCTGCTTTTATTGTTGATTTGTTCTTCTTTTTCCAGGGTCTTGAGATGTAATGTTATTTTATTTGGTCATGTTCTAATCTTTTAATAAATGAGTTTAGTGTTATGATCTTTCCTTTTAAAACTTTCTTCATAGTGTCCCAGAGATTTTGATATATTGCATCACTATTCTTATTTACCCTAGTCCTCAAAAGGCGGAGTCAAGAAAATAACTACCTTTAAGAAATGCTTGAAATAAGAAGAGTGAGACAAATATGTATATGTTCAAATGTCCATGGGCCATTCAACACACAAGAGTCAAAAAAAACAGAAAAACAAAAAAACGGTTCTTGATGGAAGATTAAGGGATGGTTTCTGTTGTGATGGTAGAAAAATTGTCTATAACACCCTATGTTGTCAGTTCTCAATTGTCTTTCTGTTTTTTCTTGGGGTATGTATGGCGCACAAGAGTAGTAGTCAGGGGCTGCCAGTTCCTTCTTTTTGTGGATCTCCTTGTTGCCTGTTCTCAGCTTCCCTTGGCCGCCATACTAGATGGGGTGGGCTGGAGGGTGTTATTCATTCCACTCACGGCAAGAGGTCGCTGTAGAGTTTGATGGAAGGGTTTCCAGAGGTGGGGTTTGGGCAAGCTGCTTTGTGGAATCATGTTTGGGGAAGTTTTAAATTAGCACACCTCCAGAGTCCGGTTACTTCCGGTCTGCACTAGGCGTCGTACCGCTTGAATCTGCCCTGGGTTCCGCTCAGCTGTGACGGAGCCATTCCGTCATCCCCCTTCTGCCTCGCTGGGCTCCCATATCTTGGCCACCTCCGCTCAGTCCGAAAGCGCACATTCACTGCCCCCTGCCCTGTTAAGTCCCCTGTCATCCCCAGCTTGTCCTGCGAATCCTAAGACTCAAAGTGTGGAGACACTCAGGATCTCCCGGGTCTGAGTGTCTCAAGTTCCCCGGGCTACAACATCTCCACGTCAGAAATTCATCTGGTTTTGTAGTCACACTCTGGGCCACGTGGAGGGCCTCTGCCAGGTCAGGTTTTCGGAACCATCGGGAATAACATACGTCTGGGCGCTTGGTTTTGACCCAAACCTGCCGGTCACCGTAGTACAGTGGAAAGAGATGGCGGCTGACCCTGCAGGTCCCTGGGAGAGGCGCAGTGTCCCTCTCACATGAAAGCAAAGTGCAGCTCACCCACCAGATCAGCCTGACAATGTCCCCAGTTGCCATCTTCTCTGCTTCAAGACACGCCTCTGTGCCAACTGAAATGGGGCTCTCTTAGGCTCTCTCTTCGACCTGGCCATGATGAATCCACATCCGCAGCCACCGTGCCAGTGGTGGTTTTTTTTTTTTTTTTTTTTCCCTTTCTTTTAAATTTTATTCTATCTAATGTTCTGCGCCCCTAGGCCATTCTGAGAGTCCAGTATTAAATCCCAGTAGAATTTTATTTTTGTTCTTTCTTTTCTTTTCTTTTCTTTTTTCTTTTCTTTCTTTTCTTTCAACTGACCTCAAAGAGAAGCTGTTTGTTCTCTTTCTTGGTCCTACACCGCTCAGAGCACTTGGAAAGTAACCTTCTCTACAGCACCATCTTCTCATAAGTTTGACATTGTGTCTGTTCTGCATGCATCATCCCTTCCCTTATCTCATCACATGGGTAATGTATCATCTCCTGTCTTCACAAGAGGGGTGAGTACAGGGCATAAGGTATTTTGAGATTGAGTGGGAGATCATATTCACATGCTTTGCATTACATTATATTATTACAATTATTGTATTTTGTTATTAGTTATTATTACAAATCTCTTACTGTGCCTAATTTATGAATCAAACTTTATCATAGGTAGGTGTGTATAAGAAAAAACATCATAGGTAAGGATTCGATACCACCTGTGGTTTCAATCATCCACTGGGTGTTTTGAATGTATCTGTGGTAATGTGCTCAGAATGACTTTCCCTTAAAATATTTATTTGTATACTATTTTAGTACTTTCATTTTTGTTTGAAGTGATGAGGATCAAACAGAAGGCTTTGCACATACTAGGCAAACACTCTACCACTGAGCTGCACCCCAGACCCTACCTTCATGTTTTTTTTCTTTAACATAACCCAGTGAATTTCAAAGTGTATAAAATGCTCACTAATAGAGCTTCATCTTCTACATTACAACTAACCTTTAGGAAAATATCATTTGAGTTTTGCTATCGTATCAAAGAAGGATACCTATAATTATCTGAAAAATTATTAAAATACCCTTCCCTTTCCAACTGCATAGCGATGGATCATGGTTTATTTTTACATTTGAATCTTTAGTGGAAATCTACTGGAATTTGTTCCCAGCCTCTCTCACAACTGTTTCCCTTGCAACCCAGATTTGTGAGGCTCCAGTTGCTTGTTCCTACTTTTTGATTTTGCTCACTGAGTTGATTAGATTGGAAATACAATTAGATTGCCTCTCCTGGGAATCTGAAACACTTTGGAACATTTTCAGTTTGACATGTGTAGCTATACGCCATATTCTGGGGAGCTGTGGAGTGCCATATTCCATGCCTATTCACAGAGCATGAAACACTGTGTAAAGACTCATTGAAGAAAGAGACAGGGCAATGCAGGTCCTGTTCCTTGCTAGTTCTGTCCTAAAATCAGTGCATTTCTCCAGCAGATTTTCATGTAAATTATTTCTTGGATACACTATTGCAAATCAGTTTCTAGTATAACCAAGTAGACATATACAATGTAAAAGGTATTTTATTGTGGTGTAAGTCCACTTCAGGTATTTTAAGTACCTTTCAATATTTTTAAACCCCAACTCCTTCACCTCCCTTCCTTTTTCTCTTTCTGGATGTCACTCATTCCTTACTTCTCCTCTTGCTTGACTGCTTCTGTCTCTGTTGACTTCTTGTGTGATTTTACAACAGCTTCAACTGTTTCTAACTTGGGGAGTGGGAATCTGTTTTGAATACAAATTCCCTTCTAACTCTTATTCTCTCTCTCTGATTCTTTAAAAAGAAAAGAAAAAAAGACACCTACATTAATTATCTTCACTTTCTACAAACACTCACCCTAAACTCTATGTAACCTGATCCTAAACAATGGCCTTAAATTGGCCTGGCCAAGCACCTGCTATGGCACCTGTCCTTTGTGTGGAGTACTGTTTCCCTTGTAGTTTATGTAAATTCTAGCAGGGCTGATGGATGGTGGCTTTGCTTTCAGAAAGTTGCTGGATACTTGAGCCATCTTTCATATAGATGTGCATGATCTTTTCAGATTTTTAACTGGAGAAATTTCAAAGATATATGAAAATGGGGCCAGTAATATATCCCCCTATATGCCCAACATTCAGCTTCTATAATGATCAACTCAGAGTCAATTTCTTTCTTTTATATCTTAAACAGTTTCCTCGTCTTCCCAGGATCATTCTAAAGCAGATTCCAGACTTATATGTTTTCATCTATAAATGTTTCAGTGTGTATTTCTGAATGACAAAGATCCCATTTGTAAATATAACCATATCATCATCATTATCAGCATAATTTGTTATACCAATTGTCTCATTCCTGCTTATATTTCTCCAACTTTCTTATATTCTTTTTTTTTTTAAATAATTTTGACAGTTTACTTGAATCTGAGCCCAAACAAGAATCTCCACACATTAAATGTTTATAAGGCTCTTAACCTTAACCTTCAGGTGTCCTGTCCATCTCTTCCACTTTCTCGGCCACCCTGTATTTATTGTGATGATATTGTTATTGAAGGTGATTAAACAGGTTCATTTTTTTTGTAGAATTTTCTTGCCATGTAAATTTTTGTCAGTTGCATTCCTGGGAAGTCATTCATTTGTTTTTCTGTCCCCCATAATTTCTATAAATGGGCAAAGGCTCGATCAAATTCAAGTTTAATTTTTGGCAAGAACATGTTTGAGGTGAAGTTGTGAGTATACAGCAGGAGGTACATATTATTTGGTTCCTCTTTGGGTCCCTATGGATGACTCCATCATAGCCTTATTACACTCTGCAGATTTGTTTTAACCTGGAATGCTGCTTTTCTCTAAAGACTGTAAAGTCTTTTTTGTAGGGGAATGCCTGTGTCCTGTCCTCAGCATCTAGTTTAATGCCTGACACAGTGACTAAAGAAACCTCTTAAGAGTGTTCCTGTGCCTGTAAGATATATCATGTCACATAGCATATAGTCCTATCAACTTTTCCAGGGAGGATTCGTTACAAAATATTCTCTTAAATAATTGAAGGATGTAAACTGTTGTAAAAGCAATTTCTCTTTGGAAAATGTCTCTTTCAAAAATGAGGAATTGGGATTTAGAGTTGCCCGTGGTCTGTTCATAATTAGCTAGGTAACAAAAATGTTCGTGTTGAAGCCACTTCTTGTTTGAAAGAATAACCAATATAATTCATCTTCCTATTTTCTGTACTTGGAACCATTTCTTTCTTTCTTTTCTTTTCTTTTTTTTTTTGGAACCATTTCTACAAATGAGGATACTGAGTTTCAGAGAAGTTAGATCGTTCTCCATAAGGCACACAGCTAATGGTGGTAGAACTCAGGGCTTACATCTAGATCCTCAGATTCCAGTTACAAAACTTTTTCCAGTACATACTACAAATCAGGTCTAGCAAGTGGCTCCCACATTAGGTGAAATTTAACAAGTATGAAGCACAAATAATAGTCTCTTTCAACTGTGAAGTGAAGTTCATCGAATCTACCTGCAGGGCTAGATCATTCAGTGCAGAGAGAAGTCTCCAAATAAAAATAGGCAACAGGAGTTATCCAAGGCTACAAAATGACCAAAATCTTCTTATCTTCTTGCATTGTTTTAAGAGAGAAAAATAGTTAGTTCAGAATCTGTCATTGCTAAAAACCTCAAAATAATAATGTGCCAGCTGCGCTTGGCCATGGAATAGCCCAGGCTGCTTGGTGGAGTCCCTGCCTTGGTAGGGACTATTTGAGTGCCTGCTGGCACTTTCCTCACAGATGCACTAACTTCTTTGATACCCTGGATGCTTGACTGGGGCATGGAGCCCTCATCCAGTATAGAAACTACTAAATCAGGATCCTTTCCCTGGCTGTACCAGTGAAGCTTACAAAGTTCCTCAGTGGCTCCTGAGGCTTTCCAAATTTCACTGCCAAAGCTTACCCTGAATAGCTTTGTTCGCTGCAGTCAGGAGAAGCCAAGCTGTTCCAAGAGGAGAGGCCAATGGGACAGCTGTGGGATCTATTCCCCACGGGTCCCTAGTAATGCTTCAATTGTTAACAAAAGCAGGCCATCGCAGAATCTGAGTATGTGATACTTGAAGAAGAATACCAGAACTCAAAGGCAAACTTGATCCAGCGATCACCAAAAGGGTTCAACACAGCATCAAACTAGGATCACGATGCACACAGAGCTTAGTGTATTCCATGCGACTATCCTCCATGGTCTTCAGCTGTACCTACTGGTCATGTGTCACCCTCTATCCCTTCCAAAACAGGACCTGTATGCTATTCTCTGTTGACCTTCAGCTAAAATAGTGTCTGGCACTTAATAAATACATATGAAATGAATGTTGTTACCTCAACAGAAATGTTTTATACATATAATTTCTTCTTCTATCATTCCTGCTTGCATGAATTCAGTTACTTTCAGAGAAGAGGAAAATACCTAAAGTACTTTTCATTTAATTATAGAATGGTAGTACTAGTCCCAAAGAATCATCTTCCTCACTAAAACAAACATTATGGACTCCATTATTGAACAGTCTAAGATGAGACAAAGAAAACAGAATAAAGATTAGGTTGAAATCTTTCTTTTCTGGAAATAAATCCATATTTATGATTGATACAAACTAAGATGACCTTCAGCACTAATTATTTGGACATTTCCTGAAAGCCTGGGTTATATTTTCAACCCCTCCAGGGTTTGTTTCTTCCCCAGGGCAAGCTGGGTTTCAGTTAAGGGATCCTATCCTAAATGCAGTTTTCTTAGGATGATTCTCTGGGGAAGCTCTGAACTGGAGCTCCCTAATCTAGGCAAATAGGTTTCGTTTCACATACTAATGCCAGTAGAAGGCCTGGAATGTGAAACCAAGAGAGCTTTGAGGCTGGGCTTAACTGTAACTTCAGCCTGGATGGTCAGTTGCCACTATGGACACAAGTGGGGAAACAGTGGCTCAAAGGCTAAACATCAGCATCCTGCCTTAATGACTTCACAATGCAGAAAAAGTTTGCTACATACAGAACTTAATCATTTCAGTTTTGAGGAATACAAAATGTTCACAAAGGACACCCCCATTTTACACTTTCTTGCAAGTCTCATGGAACAAGGACTGGAAGCTGAGAACACTGTGTCCCAGTACAAATCCTTTCCAACGTGCCCTTTGCAGGTTTGGCTGAATGTAATCCCCTCACTATGGAACCAGTTCCTCAAAGTCCAATGCTGCCTACTTGATTGATTCATTGATAGAACAAGTCACTGACCTGCACATGGCAATGGGGAAGTTTCTCCTTGGCAGTCATGGGGAATAATAAGAGGAAAACCTGCCAGTACAAGACATCTGGCAGAACTTGTTGAAACTCTATTTCTAGAACTTGGAATGCACATGAATCTCAAATGCACTAGGGAGTCATGCGGGCTGATCTTTAGTGCCCTTAAGAGGAATCGTTTGCAATCTTTGACCCCACATAACCTACACAGGTACACATTCCAGCATATTTCAAATATTTTCTTTCTACATGTGGAGAGTTTATCTCCATCTCCATTTCTCCACCTTCACCCTGCAGTGATGGCTCATTTATACTGGCATATGGGAAAAGTGGAATATTGACAAGGTCATTTTCAACTTGAAGTGAATGACATCTCAGGTCACATGAATGGAACAGTGCTACACTACCCTCATCTAACTTGAACTCTCCTTTGGATTCATTGTTCACACTACAATCCTTTACTCTATATGTGATTCTCAACCAGATACTTCTGCCTATTAGCATTTCCTACCTCTAGAATGGCATCCTTATTCAAACTTGGTTAGAGACACTAATAAGGCATTCGAGATAACGGAATGAGGATGAGAGTTCTCTTGCTAACTGTGCATGAGAATGGAGGCAACATACCTTACCAATAAACGTAGCAGGGATTTATCTACAATAATTGAATTGAATTAACATTTATTCTATTTTCTTGATTTCTCTCTGAACTCCTTAGAATCTGCACTAAAATTTCAGGTGACCCTTTTTTCCCCCATTTATCCTCTAACTTCTCTATCAAATAGTCAATAAATAATATCAACCAATTAAATCAGTGCAATTTTTGAGAGCAAATCCTAGCAGACACCCATGAATTTTGTATATAGGAGTGAGTCTAAAGAGGGAACCAAGGGCTCTGTTTCATATTTGTCCCGGAGTTCAAAGGGAACAGACACAATGTTTATAGGAGAAGCTTCTATTTTTGAAAGATCAAATTTGACTCATTCAAGAACCAGTCTCAACAAAAAGACTTGAACTTCTTAGGAATTCATCTCCCTAAGATCTCAAACTCCCAAAATGTAATGGGCAAATACACGACCTTCAAAATTCAGCTCGGTTATAGCCCGAGAGTTCTTTTCCTTCTCCTCCTCCATTCTCCTTCTCCTTCTCCTTCTCCTTCTTCCTTTTCTCTCACCTTCCCCCTCATTTCCCTTCCTTCTTTTTTCTTCTTCTTTCTTCTTCTTTTATTTCCTGGAGACAAATACCTTTTAAAAATATGAAACAATCTATGCAAACACAAATTTATGAAATGAAAGTTCTATCTATAAAATATAAAATATAACAATTGCCTCTAATACTTAATATTATTGGAGAAAAACTTAAGTGTTTCAGGCTTGTTTATTTCCCAGATGATTAGGAAGAAACAAAGCTTTGCAGAGAGAATAGTGAGGCACGAGAGGTAAGTAAAGGAAGCTAATGGAGAGCCCATAATAGTGATTCCAGATTGTGGGAAACTGCTGGATATTCAGTAAACAAGTCAACTGAACCTGTACAGTGGTCCTGCTCTCTGCCCTCTTCATCCCCCTGCCCAGACCTCATGACCTCTTGTGGGATGGTTATAATAGTCACCTCACTCATCTCCCTGTTTCCTTTCTCTCCTCTCTTCCATCCATCCTATATCAATCATTTAGCCAAGAAATATGTAACAAGCATCAACTTTGTGCTCAGCATATTTTTATCTTCTGAACACCATCACAGGGATCTTTAGAGAGCAAGGCTTTAAGAAATATCATTGTATTGACGGCTAAGTGTGACTTTTAAAAACAATGACCTAATACGCTCTGCCTACCAAATTCGTTCCCCAAGGGATCTACATGTATACAAGTAGGAGAGTGTGTGTGTGTGTGTGTGTGTGTGTGTGTGTCTCCTCTATGGATTTAAAGCTGACATTTGTTTGCTTTCTTCCTCTCTGAAGAAAACCAAAACTTTTCCTAATCATTGTAAATACTATTCCAACAAGAGCCTAGGTGTGAGGAGATGAGGTGCCACTGTATTCTTACCATTCTTCACATGGTTACTATTTCTCTAATCTCCCTGCAAAGGCTCTAAACACATCTTTCCTCCAAAACTATCTCTGGTCTTTCCAAACTTTATTTTTTTACATATTTTTATGCAATTCTCATTCCAAAACCAGTTGTGAGGATATTTTTTAAAAATATGTGCATGCATGCATGTGTGTGTATGTTTGTGTTTGTGTGTGGTGTGTACTTTGAAAGTTCCTAAAGTTATTCTGGGATGAACTTTTCTTCCATGTGAATCTATTTATCTAAAAGGCTGTTTTGTTCTGTGACTGGCCATTTTAAGTTTGTTTTTTTTTCCAATCATACAAGTTTTCCTCAATGAAGATGGTCATAAGCTTTCAGAGAAAGACTTGATTTATATTCTGTGATTGCACACAGTCTTATTTTTGTTTGTCAGAAATGTTCTATCTGCTTGGGGTATGCCCAAGTGACACGTGGAAAGGACTTGGAGTCTGGGAAGACTTGGGCTTCAACTTGGTCTCTACACCTGACTGGCTCTGTGTTTCTCTGGGAGAGCCACTTCAGGTCTAGGTGTCTTGGTTTCCTCCTCTCTAAAACATGTCGAGTTGGCGCTCGACATGTCGAGCTGTGTGAATGTGCTCTGTGAACCTTGAAGTGCTCTGTTAGTCAAGCGCTGGTTGGAAGAAGGGGTGCCTTGTAGAAGTGGGGTTAAGGTTACTGAGGCAATGTCCCTCTCCTCCTACTTCTTGCCCAGCAGATGGGGTCTCCCTTCAGGTCTAATGAACAAGTACTATGACCAATAATTATAAGTACATGGCAAATATATATATATATATTTTTGGGGGGTTACTGGGGATTGAACCCAGGGCCTTGTGCTTGCAAGGCAAGCACTCTACCAACTGAGCTATCTCCCCAGCCCTATGACAAATATTTAATGTTGTGGGTATTAAAAAAAAGGCCAAAAAATAAAAAGCATCAACATTTCCCCTTGACAGGGAAGCTGATCAGTGAGTCCAAAGAGCTTTGGCATAAACATGCAAACATTTTTTTAAGCCGGTTTTGGTAATGAACATGTCTTTTCATGCTAGCTACTTTTCCAAGTGTGGATTTAATCTTCATCCTCCCTTCCACACTTTTTGACTGGGTACTAATAAGAAAAGTACCTAGTGAGCAGTGACAACCCAGTTGCAGGTATGCATGGTTACATGTAAAAAAATAGCCAGCAGTATTCAATAAAATCAACTCCTTTTTTATTCCTTAAAGATATAATGTTCTGGTCTTTATGCCAAATGGCTATTAAGTGAAAAATAACCATTTATCTTACATGAATTTTGATTAAAATCTACTGACCGGTCAGAAACCCTAACAGAAAATAAACTTTTCTTTCTCTAGCTTTAGAATTGAATTTATACACTGATCCAAATGCAGACTATACCAAACACTTGGGAATTTATTACTAAGAAAATCAAATTCTAGTAATAGAATTTTTGAGAACAAATTATACTTCTCTGAGCAGCATGTTTCCTCTCATATTTGGAAGTCATTAAATTAGTCTTTCTATTTATTTTTCAACAATTGTAAGTCAATATATTATTTTAAAACATAACATCAATTAAATTATTTCATTTAAACATCCACTGGCACATTATCCTGCTTGTTCACGTCTGTCTTCCTTTCCTTGGTGGGTGACATGTTATATGGAGATATAACTCTATTCTACTTTGGTCACCACAAATCAATTCTCTTTCTTTATCATTACTTGCCTGACTGCTAAAATTTCATGAGCTGCTGACTCATCAGCCCTACTCATCTTCCTTAAAATTTAACCTTTGCTGACAAGCCCAGCATAGCTATTTTTATAAGCTATATCAACTACTTGTTTGAACTGATCAGCCATCTAATCATGGAAGTTGACCTGATTATTCCACAAGCATGAGGAAGTGAGAGGGAAGAAAAGGGGAGGGAGTAGGCTCTGCAGGGTTGTGAAGAGTCACTGATCTGTGACTTCTAAGAAGTTAAAAATCATTGATCACTTAGTCACTCTTTTGAGGAAAAAAATATAAGACTGATCCTGGAAGGCTTATTTCTGGCATCTGTTCTGTAGCAGGAAATGGAAGTACCACAGCTTTCAATCTCTCTGTATCCCTTTCTTCTTTGTTTCTGCTTTTATTCATGTCGATCACTGTCCCAAGAAAGCAATGGAGAGTTGAGGAGTCGTAGAGCTGAGGGTGATAGAAATGTAAGTGGACGAGTCCTGCTCGCCAGGAGTGCCATCATCTCTGGAGGAACAAGACACACAAAGTATGAGTTGCCATGGTGGGCTGACCTCCACATGCTCAGAGCCCCGAATCACGTCCTCTGTTCCAAGAGCACTTTTTTTTTTTTTGAAGATGAGTAACAATCCTTTGTTTCTCCCACAATATTGGACACATGGCAATGATCAGAAGTGTTGCTTGAGTTCCATTGGCTTAATAGAAGCCCACTTCTCTTCTCCAATTATGAAATGAATTTGTACAGATGGTCTATGAGATACTAGGCCTTGAAATGTTACAAAGCAATTTTACTTGAATTCAGTAGATTTAATATTTTTAAAATTATTCTCCACTTACCACCCAAATCAATCATTTTAGTAGTCAGGGAAAATCCATTATATAAGTCTTTTCAGTATCTAAAGGACAACAGTTAATGATTGATAGATCAGGAGCAGCCCTGAAATTTTTAAATCAAGTGATCCACATGGGAACTCTGTTCCAGGTGACATATGCACCGAGGTCTCTTTATTTTAAAAATATACTTTTACCTTAGATGAACATATTTGTCTTTTAAATCCTTTGTATTATTAAGGCAACATTATCCCAAGTTCCAAATGATATGAAGCTTACATTGACTTTGCGTTTGAAAATTTGACATTAATTGGATCATTTAATATTTTGAAACATCTTCTGGTTACATACAAAAAGTAAAATTAGGAAGACAAATTCTAACAAAATAAAGACAATTCACAAAAGTCCCTGTCACAAATTTTTCTTGAGAAAAAGGGCACCCATTCATTGAATTTCTTAGTTCTAAAGATGAATTTGGTGTGACAGCTATGGAATTGGATTAGTCAAGGAAACCTGAGGGTTAAATGAGAAATCTTGAGGTTGATGAGTTCTTTGAAATAAAGCATTCTGTAAAGGAATGAGGGTCTACTTATTTTCAATGCATATGGAAATACCAGTGAAAAGTGTTTTGATCATTTAAGCCTATAGATTACCTGAGAGATGGATGTTCCCTTGGGTTGACTGTTTTTGACTCTCTGAATTAGACAGAGTCACATCCTCCCCTTATTGTGGGATGGGGTCATGATGCACCTGTGGAGTTGGACACCACAAGGCTTTCCTGGAAGAGGAAGGACTGGCCAAATGAAGTGTTTGAAAGGCTTTCCAAGGAAAAGAACACATCCTCAATGGTATCCCCTCCTGAGGCTGGGCTGGTTGAGAGGCAGTGCAGCAGAACCTGTGGGAGATGGGTAGGGCAGAGCCTGGAGTGGGCTGGCTGACTGCCCAGACAGGTCCTTACCAGAGGTTATCTCCACTGAATATACTACCTCCCAGGGAATGACCTCAGACTTGTAGGCTCTTATTTTAGTTCATTCAGGATAGTGTACAAATTACCATAAACTGGTTAGCTTAAAAACAACAAACATTTATTTCTCACATTGCTGGAGGCTAGAAGGTCCAGCATTCAGGTCCATAAACTTGGGGTCTGGGGATGGCCCATCTCCTGCTTCCCAGTCTTGCCTTCTTGCTATGTCTTCACTGGGTGGCTCTCTGGTGTGTCTTTATAAAGTTACTGTTCCCAATCATGAGGGCTCTGTTATCATGATCTAGTCACTTTCTAACAGTTCTACCTCTTAATATTGTCACATTGGGGATTGGGTTTCATCTCTAATTTTGGGGGGACACATTTAGACCATGGCAACTTTGTAACCCATTGGTGAGCCACAAATGGTACCTTATGCTAACAAAAAAGATCATGAGATGGAAACACAGAATGCCACCCTATTACATTTTAAAGAGAAATGGAAATGTCAAAGAGACCTTACATTCAAGTCAGTTTTACCAGGGAAAAATATATGCGACATTACTTTGGGGAAAAGGAAGCAGAACAAGGGAAACTGGTTATGGGAACAGAATGTGCAACAAGCATCAACTCTGACAGACTTCCCAGCCATCTACACAACAGGAATATACTGATCAAGTAGACTGGATGAATTCATTTCTTAGCAGTGCTTGGACATACATAACTCAGGTTTGCTTGATTTTGTCAATCAAGAAATGAGTAGGGGAGAGAGAAGCTCTCCAAAGGAATATGTTTATTTGGGAGTGACAAAGGATTGCAATTAGGATTTGCAGGCCATGATGAACAGTGGTGGTGGGGAACAGGTATACCCAGGAAAGCAAAGGAAGGTATATATGTTTATGTGTGTGCATATATATGTATGTGTGTGTGTGTGTGTGTGTGTGTGTGTATATATATATATATATATATGTTATACATATATAATGTTGTTTGTTTTGTTTTTGTACCCAGGTGCACTGTACCACTGAGCTATATCCCCAGTCCTTTTTATGTTTTATTTCGAGACAGTGTCTTGATATGTTGCTTAGGACCTTGCTAAGTTGCTGAGGCTGGCTTTGAACTTGTGATCCTCCTGCCTCAGCCTCCCGAGATGCTGGGATTACAGCCATGTGCCTGGCAAGAGAATTTTTAAAGATAAAATGAGAAAGGTTACATTAAGTTTTTATAACAAATTTCCTTAGCCATAGATATTAATGACAAGCATGGTGATAGTCCAAGGTTGCACAGGCAGTGGCCAGGCAGGTATCCTTGCAGAAGAGGTCTTTGTGTAGGGTGCAGTTCTTTGTGCAAGGCAGCAATGGTTTTTGTGCAAGGTTTTGGTTTGGGCAGTCTTTTGTGATTGTTCTTGTTATCAGGCAAATGTGCATGCATGGGATCCCCTCCCTAATGGCCTCTTGATTCTATTTTGCTTTAGGATTGGTGTAAGTGACTCCATTTATATTCTGCCAATTTTTACAATTTTTATGTGACTTTATAAATCTCTCCCCAAATCATGCTGGATTCATTTTGTATTTTAATTCTCAAGGAACAATTTTACTCACTTTATTTCCAGGTTTTCGATGACCATCCCTCTATAATCCTCAAGGACTGCCTACAAGATATATGATCCAAGGATAGATTAGTTCAGTATCAGATTTGTATTTGAGATGCCCACATAGTCCACAGGTACAACTCAAGTAGCACCAGGCCCAATAAAAACCACTGACCATGGGACAGTGTGCCCGGTAGCACACTTGTCCTTGGACCAGGGTTAACAACCACTTTGGCATGCCCACCACTGAGACAAATCCTATGAAGTGTAGAAATTTTGAAAATTGTTTCTCTAAATTCCTCTCTGTGATACACAGTGAAATACTTACTCAGATACTGAAAAATCTGCTGGCATTTACAGTCACAACTTAATTGAGTTTTTGTACCATTCCCCAGTGTTCTTTCCTTCTTCCCACTTTCCCTTAGTGGGGTTGGGGTCGGGGAACTAAAGTTGGGTGGGAGATTTGCTCCCAGGTCACAGAATTAGATAAAATTTAAGCAAACATTTAAAATTTTTAGGATTCTCTTTGTTCCTAGTTTAAGGATCACAATGGGTATTTATGAAGTTTTTTAAAGACAAAAAAATTCTTCTAAAATCCTTATCACTTCACCTTATACCAAATTGGAAGACTTGATTAGACAGGTAAAATTTGCTCTGGGAGAGGTAGGAGTGTCAACAAATTAAATCATTTAGGGTATTTTTTTATTCTAAATATCAGATCATTCTTTTGTTCATCAATAGTTTCATATTTCTCAAAGCTAATGTCTATATAGGTGGTTATCATTGTCTGAGGCAATATGATTCTAATCAAGCCAGTAAACATAACTAAGAAGACTTATCTAGTGCAGTATAAAAGAGAGACATTTTCATGTGTTTATTTCATCTCCAGATTAGCTAAGTTCATAATTCCAGATTAATAAAACTAGAAGTCATACCTCAGGAAATCCTGTTTTCAGGAATAGAGCAGCTTTGAATATTTTCCTATAGCAAAGCATGCTGATTGCTTTACTTTCAAAGTAGTAATTCAAGTAATGCCTCCTAAAGATCAGTTACCCAGGAAAATCAAATTCATCTTATTTCCAAGTCTTGGTCTTTAATTTTTTAAAAAAAATTAACCCACAAAGCATTTATTTTCAAGATAACTGTAGATAATTCAGCTATCTTTCAATTATTCTATAAACTCTTCAAGTGCAAGCACTTGACTTTGATAATTTATGTACTTCCTCTCAGTAGGGAAATCTGCACAAAGACTTTTTATCTTATGTAGGGGCTCCTCATTTTCTCATTACTGTATACTTCTGATGATAGCAAAACCAGTGCAAAATCTTTTTTCAAAGAAAAATTATATTACACCTAAATATAAATATAAGTGACTAAGATCCTATAATATTTTTCCAGCCTAGTGTATTTTTAAATTTCTATTAGGAGAAAAGACTCAATGTAAAGGAACACAATAGGGCAAACAAAATTGGGAATAAAGAGGGGCCTGTGGTCAAGCCCTACCTGTGGGACCTTAGAGCCCTCAGGTCAGCATTCTGAGCTTCCACCTCCTTCTGTTTCAGAGGAAGAGGTTTGACTGGAGCTTTGAGATACCGCCAAGTCCATAAATTTTAGCAGACATTCTAGATGAAAGCAAGGTTGAGGGGATTTGGGGAGCTTCAAGAACAGGTATGGTGAGAATAAGGCAGTGAAGAGAAAGCTGGAAGGGAGAGGGGGTGTGTTAGATCAAACAAGGTATTAGAACTCAATGTCCTAAGGAAACTGTGGTATATATATACAATGGAATATTACTCAGCCATAAAGAATGATAAAATTATGGCATTTGCAGGCAAATGGATGAAATTGGAGAATATCATGCTAAGTGAGATAAGCCAATCTCAAAAAACCAAAGGACGAATGATATCACTAATAAGTAAATGATGACACATAATGGGGGGTGGGAGGGGTTAGTGTTAGGGTTAGAGTTAGGATTAGGGAGGGGGGCAAGAATGGAGGAAGGAAGGACTGTTTAGAGGGAAAAGAGGGGTGGGAGGGGTGGGGGGAAGGGAAAAAATAACAATGAATCAAACAACATTACCCTATGTAAATTTATGATTACACAAATGGTATGCCTTTACGCCATGTACAAACAGAGAAACAACATGTATCCCATTTGTTTACAATATAAAAAAAAAAAAAGAACTCAATGTCCAACATTGGAATAGTTAGTGGAGGTAAGACCAAGACAAGGAGAAGCTGTAGGGAGGTGTGAACAAAGGCTGTTGAAGTTAGTATTTGGAAGTGTATCAGGACTAGATTACTCACACAAATATTGGAATTCTTCCAGATGATACTGGTGAAGAGGAAGCCTGTGAGCTAGTGAATGTGGTATGTGACATGGAGCACAATGCACAGATGCAGCATAGATGCCAGACAGATTTGGTTCGAATCACAGCCCCATGGCTGAGCATGGCTTGTCCTTGTGCACCTTGTTTACCATGTGAAATCACAGTCTACTCTACTATAAAATGGGATAAATGACGATGTCTGTCCCACAAAACTGTTCTGTGTAGCAGATGCTAGTAATTGCTTACCCAGCAGACATTTGCATTTTCCATTTTTTTTTTTAACTGAACAAACTATTCCACAATGCCAAAAGCTCAAGGCAGGTTGAGTTTAGACCACTAGATATATCTTGATCCATCTTAGCTAATCATGTGACTTTTTCTTCCTTTTTTTTTATGGTTCAGATATGAGGTGTCCCCTAAAAGCTTATGACAATGCAAGAAAATTTAGAGGAGAAATGATTGGGTTTAATAGCCAAGAGCTTCTGCAGCTGTCTTGCTACCATGAGGGAAACTAGCAAGTAAGCTGAGAATGCCATCTCAGAAAGATGAAAGGAACATCAATAATTTTGTAAAATCAATGTTAGAAAGACTACTAACACAAGCTCTGAAATTTGTTAGGAACTTGAAAGTTTAGATTATAATATAAGCTAAAAATTGTTCCTTCATTCTTTGCCCTATAAAAATTGAATTATTAGTTTTAACAGGACAGTGGAGAGGGAGAGGGCAGTCAAGAGAAGTGCCTTAAAATCGGAAGTGACTGGAATTTATGAATAAATTGCTAGATATTCTGTACTTCTTTCCTTGCAGTTGTCAAGGGCCTTAATAGTTAAATTGATGTTGGTTCAGGAAATATAAAGTGAGTCACAGGAAGAGAATCTGGTTCAATGATTTTGAAAGGTGCTGAATATCACTATAATTTAAACTTCTTTTTTCTAGTGTTTTAGAGAAGAGAGCCATTATCTAAATACATTAATGAGGCAAAGTTGACTTTTAAGTAGAGTGATTCAAATAACATGAATTTATTCACTTGACTTATAGCTATTGATATCTTGGAGAGTAAACAAGAACATGAATACTGCAAACCCATCCTAATTTTCCTGCCTTCATATTCTTCAAAGGGATGAGGCTGATTCTTGGAATATGGTGGAATAGAATTGGTCACTTTCCTAACTGCTCTGTGGCATGAAACCAAGAAAACAGATAGGCAACTTCTCAGCAAGATGGGTGAAAATATATAAAAGAGGATTTACAATGAATTATTACTGGACATTCAAAGCTGATCAGGGACTCAGGAGGTTGAATATAATAAAATAAGGAAGAAATCTCCAGCAACGCTGCTACCACACTAGCACCAGCCAGAGTAGTCCCCCTGTGAGCAAAGTGGAGGGATAAGGGAATTAAAAAAAAAAAAAAAAACAAACCCACCATTTTAGGATGCCTGTGGCATGTTTGGGTACAGAGAGATCAGAGATCAGAGACACTGCCTGAGTAAACTTAAAGGCATGCCGCACTATATCCTTGTGCAGGAGAAGGGCCACTTTTCTTGCAACTGCTGTGGACAGAGAAAGGAGCCATTTTGCAGTTGCACTGTGGTAGCTGTGGAGGCTGATTCCTGGGGGCCCAAGGTTTAGGCCAGGCAAATGTACATTGCATTACATAGAGAGTGCCCAAGTGGCCAGGAGAGGGTCAGATGTGGAGAGGGCTTTACATGGGGATATAGAGGTCATGGAAACCCACCTGGCTCCACCCCCATTCCCCTCCAGTCTGGCTTCTTGCAGAGCTAGGTGAGTCAGGATTCATTGACTTTGGAGACTGAACTGGAGAGACCAGGAAACATGGAGTCTGCAGATGACAAAAGGGACAAAAGATTAACTCCTCTGCCACATGAGTGGAACTCAGGAGAGCTCCCTGGGTGCAGTCTCCCAGCAAGGACCAGCAACTGGTTAGCCCTGGAGATGCACTGATTTAAAATCATCATACTAATTGACATTCAGCGAAGAACCTGGAGCCTACCTAGGCCAAGACCCAACTCCAGGAGCTCTGCCTACAGAGGATGGAGCAGACATCACATACCAGCTGAGCCCACCCAAAACTGCTGAGAAGGGAAGCCAACAATTTTTTGAACTACAATGGAATCCATTCTTTAACTTTTCATTGAGAACTTTTTTTTTCTTTTTTCTATTTAATTGTGAGCTGAATGGTTCATGGTCACATATATATTTGTTTCTTCTTTCTAGCATTTTTTGAAGTTAGATATTTTTCATGGCTCAATCAGAGCAAGAATGCTCAATAGTATAATTTGATTTTGTTTTGGATTTTATTAATTAATTAATTAATTAATTAATTTTTAGTACTGGGAATTAAACTCAGGGACTCTCGTACACTGAGCCACATCCTCAGCCCTATTTTGTATTTTTATTTAGAGGCAGGGTCTCACTGAGTTGCTTAGCACCTTACTTTTGCTGAGGCTGGCTTTGAACTCGCAATCCTCCTGCTCAGCCTCCCAAGCCACTGGGATTACAAGCATGCACCACTGCACCCAGCACATTATTTTATTTTTAATTTTTATTTTATATATATTTTCTCCCACTTCTCTGTTTTCCTTGATTCTCTTTATCTCTCTCTTTCTCTTTTTTCTGCTAACAGGCTAACTCTACTCTTTTCTTTCATTCTTCCCTTAATTTTTTTACTGCTATTTTATCTCCTCCTTCCACATAACCATCACATCACACTTCTCTTCTGTTCTCTCCTTGTTCACCATTTGACATTGTAAAATCTTTTGCAAACTTACTGTTTTTATTGTGGGCAATAAGTGATCACATCATTTCTGTTTAAGACATTTAACATGTGAATGTCAGAGGAGGAACTATATTGTTTTCATCAGTTTTTATTATTTGTCTCCCCTCAAACTGTGAGGTATTGTAAACATTCAGGGACACTGTAAGTTCATAGGGTAAAAACCCTACTGCCTCTGATTCATACTCTTAGAGGGGTAGACACATAAACAACATGACAAAGCAAAAGAATGAACTGCCCCTAACAAATCAAAATATTTTAATAACAGAATCCATCAACACCACAGTGGAAGAAATATCAGAGAAGGAGTTTAGAAAGTTCATAGTTAAACTGATCTGTGATGTAAAGGATGATGTAAGAAGTGAAATCAGAGAGAAAATACAGGAAGTGAAAGATCACTTCAATAAGGAGATAGAAATACTGAAAAAAAATCAAGTGAAAATCCTCAGAATAAAAGAATCAATATACCAAGTTAAAAATACAATGCAAAGCATCCCCATCAGACTAGACTACTTGGAAGATAGAGTTTCAGGCAATAAAGACAAAATGTGTAATCTGGAAGATAAAGTTGACCATGGAGAAAAGATGTTAAGAGAACATGAACAGAACTTCCAAGATATGGGGTAACATGAAAAGACCAGATAAAAGATTTATCAGGATAGATGAAGGAATGCATGGTCTTATCAATTAAATAATATCAGAAAAGTTTCCAAACTTTAAGAATGAAATGAAAAAATTAAATACAGGAGGCATTCAGGACCCCAAATACAAAAAATTGCAATAGAATAACACCAAGGCCTATTATTATGAAAATGCTTAACATACAGAATTAGGATAGAATTTTAAGCATTACCAGAGAAAAACAACAGGTCATATTTGAAGAGAAATCAGTCTGGATCTCAGCTGATTTCTCAACCCAGACCCTAAAAGCAGAGGTCTAGGCTAACATACACTAAGCTCTGAAAAGAAAATGGATGCCAGTCAAGAATACTATATACCAAGCAAAATTAAGCTTCAGAAATGATGAAGAAATAAAAACCTTCCATGATAAACAAAAGTTAAAAGAATTTACAACTAAAAAGCATACTACAAAACACACTAATAAAATATTTCATGAAGAAGAAATGAAAAATAAAATAAAAAACCAGCAAAGGGAGGAGCTACCCTGGAATAGTAGTCAATAAAAAGAGAAACTAGTTCAAATTAAAAACCAGCAATAATTCAAAATGGAAGGGAATAAAAATCAATTCTGAGAAATAACATTGAATGCAAATGGCCTAAACTCAACTCATCGATCAAAAGACACAGACTGGCAGATTGGATTAAAAAACAAGATGCAACAATATGGTATCTCCAAGAGATTTACCTAGTAGGCAAAGACACCCACAGACTAAAGGTAAAAGGATGTGAAAAATCATATCATTCACATGGGTCTTATAAATAAGCAGGGGGATTCTATCCAACAAAAATTCAAAAAAGGAACAAAACAAAAAGTTGGTTCTTTGAAAAAAATTAATAAAACTGGTAAACCCTTAACCAAGCTAACCAATAGAAAGGGGGAAAAACTCCAATTACTGAAGTCCATGATGAAAAAGGTGATATCTCCCTGGATACTACTGAAATACAGATGATAATCACAAACTATTTTGAAAATTTATACTTCAATAAAATAGAAAATCTTGACGGTATTGACAAATTTGTGGAAACATATGACCTACACAAATTGAAATAGGAGGACATAAAATATTTAAACGTCCATTTCAAGCAATGAAATGGAAGATGCCATTAAAAGCCTACCAACAAAGAAAAGCCCAGGACCAGATGGATTCTCAGCTGAGTTCTACAAGACCTTTAAAGATGAACTAACACTAATCCTCAAACCATTCCATGAAATAAAAAATGAGGGAATCCTTCCAAACTCATTCTATGAAGCTAGGATCACCCTGATAGCAAAACCAGACAAAAACACATTAAGGAAAGAACACTTCAGACCAATATCTCTGATGAACATATATGCCAAAATTCTTTAAAAATTTTTTTTTTATTTTTTTAATTTTATTTATTTATTTTTTATTTTTTACAGGCTGCATTTTGATTAATTATACACAAACGGGGTACATCTTTTTGTCTCTATGGTTGTGCACGATGTAGATTCATATCATTCATGTAATCATACTTGTACCATTTTTCATACCCCCTCCCTCTCATTTCCCTCTACATAATCTAAAGTTCCTCCATTCTTCTCTCACCCCCATCCTCCCACCCACATTATATATCATCCACTTATCAGGGAAAACATTTGGCCTTTGGTTCTTTGGGATTGGCTTATCTCACTTAGCATGATATTCTCCAATTCCATCCATATATCTGCAAATGCCATAATATTATTCTTCTTTATGGCTGAATAATATTCCATTGTATATATATACCACAGTTTCTTTATCCATTCATCTGTTGAAGGGCATCTAGGTTGGTTCCATAATCTAGCTATTGTGAATTGAGCTGCTATAAACATTGATGTAACTGTGTTACTGTAGTATGCTGATTTTAAGTCCTTTGGGTATAAAACAAGGAGTGGGATAACTGGATCAAAAGGTGGGTCCATTCCAAGTTTTCTGAGGATTTTCCACACCGCTTTCTAGAGTGGCTGCACTTTTTGCACCTCTACCAGAAATGTAAAAGTGTGCCTTTTTCCCCACATCCATGCCAACATCTATTATTGTTTGTGTTCTTGATAATAGCCATTCTAATTGGGGTAAGATGAACAAAGAAACTATAGAACTAAATAATACAATCAATGATATAGACTTAATAGACATATGGAGTATTTAATCCATCATCGAGCGAATATACTTTCTTCACAGCAGCTCAACTCATGGATCTTTTTCCAAATAGACATTATGCTATGCCACAAAGAAGCCATTAGTAAATACAAAAAAAAAAAAAAAAATAGAGATACTACCTTGTTTTCTATCAGACCATAATGGAATACAATTAGAAATCAAGGATAAAATAAAAACAAAACTACTCCTACACCTGGAGACTAAATAATATGCTATTGAATGATGCAATGATAACAGAAGACATCAGGGAAGAAATAAACATTCTTAGAGGTAAACAAGAACAACAACACAACATATCGAAATCTCTGGGACACTCTGAAGGCAGTACTAAGAGGTAAGGTCATTGCAATGAGCTCATACATTAAAAAAATAAAAAGTCAACAACTAAATGACCTAACATTATATCTCAAATCTCTAGAAAAACAAGAACAGATCAACAGAAGACAGGAAATAATTAAAATCAGAGTTGAAATCAACAAAATTGAAACAAGAGAAACAATTAAAAATTTTGACAAAACAAAAAGTTGGTTCTTTGAAAAAAGTCTTAATAAAATACTGGCAAATCACATACAAAAACACATTTAAAAGATAGTACACTGTTTTAGTCAGCTTTTTCCCTGCTGTGACAAAAATAACCCAATCAGCCCAAATGGAGAGGAAGAAAAGTTTATTTAAGGGCTCATAGTTTCAGAGGTCTTAGTCTATAGAAGGCCAGCTCCATTCCTTGGGGCTCTAGGTGAGGCAGAACATCATGGAGGGGGAGTGTGGCAGGGGGAAGCAGCTCACATCATGATCAGATAGCAGAGACTCCACTCACCAGATACAAATAGATAGCCCATAGGCATGACCCCCATGTATCACTTCCTCCAGCCACACCCACCCACCTACATTTACCACTCAGTTAATCCCACAGGGTGTATATTCACTGATTAGATTAAGGCTATAGCCCAATCATTTCTCATGCAAACCTTTCTTGCATTGTCTCATACATGAGTTTTTGGGGGACACCACATCTAAACCATAACATTCACCCCTGGCCTCCAAAGGCTCACTCTCCTCTGACAGTGCATAATATATTTAGTCCATTCCCAAGAGTTCCCATAATCTACATACACCATGATCAAGTGGGTTTCATTCCATGGAATGTAATTTTGGTTCAACCTACAGAAATCAATGAATATAATTCACTACATATATAGACTTAAAGACAAGAATCGCATGAATATCTCAATAGATGCAGAAAAAGCATTTGACAAAATATAGCACCCCTTCATGTTCGAAAAACTAGGAACAGTAGGAACATACCTCAACACTGTAAAAGCTTTATATGTTAAACACATGACTGACATCATTCTAATTGGAGAAAAACTGAAAGCATTCCCTCTAAAAACTGGTACAAGACAGGGATGCCCTTTTTCACCACTTCTGTTCAACATCGGCCTTGAAGCTCCAACCAGAGCAATTAGGCAAAAGAAAAAAATTAAAGGGATACAAATAGGAAAAAAAGAACTCATACTATCCCTATTTGCTGACAACATGAGCCTATATTTAGAAGGCCAAGAAATGCCACCAAAAAAATTCTAGAACTCATAAACGAACTCAGCAGGATATAAAATTAACACCCATAAACCAATGATGAATCAGCTGAAAGAAAGATTAAGAGAATGATCCCATTAACAATAGCCTCAAAAAAATAAAATAAAATCCCCGGGAATCAATCTAATGAAAGAGGTGAAAGACCTCTACAATAAAAACTACAAAACACTAAAGAAAGAAATTGAAGAAGACCTTAGAAGATGGAAAGATTCCACATGTTCTTCGATAGGCAGAATTAATTGTCAAAGTGGCCATACTACCAAAAATGCTATACAGATTTAAAGCAATTTCTATTAAAATGTGAATGATGTTCTTCATAGAACTAGAAAAAGCAGCCATAAAATCCGTTTGGAAAAATAAGGCCTAGAATAGCCAAAGCAATCCTTAATGAGAAAAGTGAAGCAGGAGGATCACAATAACAAATCTTAAATTATATTACAGAGCTATAGTAACCAAACAGCATGATATTGGCACCAAAACAGACATGAAGACCAGTGGAACAGAATAGAAGACAGATAGACAAGCATGTAAATACAGTTATCTCATACTAGACAAAGGTAACAAAAACATACATTGGAGAAAAGATAGCCTCTTGAACAAATGGTGCTGGGAAAACTGGAAATCCATATGTAGCAGAATGAAATTCAATGCCTCTCATCCTGCACAAAACTCACATCAAAGTGGATCAAGGAGCTAGGAATTAGATCAGAGACCCTGAGCCTACTAGAAGAAAGTGTAGGCCCAACTCTCAATCATGCCAGCTTAGGAGCTGACTTCCTCAACAAGACTCCTAAAACTCAAGAAGCAAAATCAAGAATCAATAAATGGGATGATCTCAAATTAAAAAGCTTCTTCACAGCAAAGGAAACACTCAAGAGCATGAAGAGGGAACCTACAAAATAGGAGAAAATCTTTGCCACTTCTACCTCAGATGGAGCACTAATCTCCAGGATATATAAAGAACCTAAATGTTAACCCCCTAACAAACCAAATAATCCAATTAATAAATGGGCAGAGGACCTGAACAGGTGCTTCACAGAAGAAGAAATATGAATCAACAAATATGAATCAACAAATATATGAAAAAATGTTCAACATCTCTACAATTACAGAACTGCAAATTAAAACTACACTGAGATTTCATCTTATTCCAGCCAGAATAGCAATTATCAAGAACACAAGTAAAAATAAATTGATGCTGGGGATGTAAGGAAAAGGGTACACTTGTACATTCCTGATGGGACTGCAAATTGGTACAATCACTCTGTAAAGCAGTGTGGAGATTCATCAAAAAAGTAGGATAGGATACACCATTTGATCCAGTTATACCACTCTTTAGTATGTATCCAAAGAAGTTATAAAAAAGTATACTACAGTGACACTGCCACATCAATGTTTATAGCAGCTCAATTCTCAATAGGTAAACTCTGGAATCAACCTAGATGCATATCAACACATTAATGGATAAAAAAAATGTGGTACATCCTCAATGGAATATTACTCAACTATGAAGAATGACTTTATGATATTCACCAGTAGATGGATGGATTTGGAGACTATTGTGCTAAGTGAAAATAAGCCATTGCCCAAAACCCAATAGTCAAATGTTCTCTCTGATATATAGATGCTAACCCACAGAAAAGTGGGGAGGGAAAGAATAGAAATTCAGTGCATTATTCAAGGAGTAATGAAGAGAAGAGAGGGGGAATAGGAATAAAAAAGATAATAGAATGAATCAGACATAACTTTCCTGTGTTCATATATGATTACACAACCAGTGAAACTACACATCATGTATAACCATAAAAATGGGATCTTAATTAGAATAAGTTATACTCCATGTATGCAAAATATGTCAAATACACTGTATTAGTATTAGATTCACATATAGTGTATCTAAAAATAACAAATAAAAAAGGGATGAGTCTATTTAATTCATTTGCTGAAAGCCTGGTAGGAAACTTAATTTACCAACTTTGAGTCTACTTTAAACTGGATCAAACAGCGAACCTATATACACTATAAATGGGAACACTGTATACACATATTTTGATGTACGAAGGATGAATATATATATATATATGTATATATATACATATATATATATATATCTCCCAAGTAATTTAGGAACATTTATGACTTTACTTCTGACCATCAGAATGGATGGAAGCTATGGGTTAGAACAAAATCCTGGGAGGCCCGTATTGTTTCTGCCATTAACTCTTCAGTTTTTACACCATGGGTGGTTGTTGCATCCCAGAAGAGGAGGCAGATTGGCTCAGAAGGGGTGCTATTTGCTAACTAGTATGGGACTACAGGTAGAGCATCCCTAATTTAAAAATCTAATGTCCAAAATGCTCCAAAATCTAAAACTTTTTGAGTGCTGACATTATACCTCAAGTGGGAAATGCCACACCATGAAACCTTGTTTTATACACAAAATTATAAAAATATTGCAGAAAACTACCTTCAAGCTATGTGTGTAAAGTACCAATGACACATAAATGAATTTCATGATTAGACTTGGATCCAATTCCAAATATATCTTATTATTCATTTATATACAAATATTTCAAAATCTGAATATTTCTGAAATCCAAAACATTTTGGTCTCAAGTATTTGGGAGTTGCCCACTGTATTCACTAGTTAGATAGATGCATTGCATGGGCTATTTTCCCCAATCCCTTGACTTGTAGTGCTCCCATAGTTTTATCTCAATATTCTAGGGAAAAATGAAAATAAACAGACGAAATTCCCTTCTTTGACCAGCAGATCAAAGGGAAGGTGCATGCCTGAAAACTGCATTGCCACCTTGAACATGAAAACAAGATTATTGATGCCCTGACAGTTTGGTTGTTGATACAGATTTTTCTCTGATACACTAGGAAACCAAATATTAGGTCTAATTTTGGAGTGTTTATTTTTAAATTCTGGTATTTTTAACTATTCATTCTTTTTTTCCAAAATGGAAAGAAAATCCATATTGGTTTGGATTTAAATGTAATATGGTAGTCAAAAAACTTAATTTGGAGGCTGTTGAGCTGGGATTGAGTTTCTGCTTCTTGATAATTTTGTGAACTTTGGGTATGAATCTTTGCATCTCTGAGCCTCATTTTTCTAACTAATAGAGTGAAGGCAACAGACACCAGTCCATCACCCAGGACTGCTGACAAATGCTTGGATAAGAGGTGCTATGGTTTGAAGTGGGGTATTGCTATAACAATACCTGTAAAGGTGGAAGTGGTTTTGTAACTGAATAATAGGCAGAGAGTGAAGGAGTTTGGAGATCGGGCTAGAAAAAGTATAGAAGACTGAAATGGAACATTACAAGGTCAACTCTGGTGAGGGCTTAGAAGACAAAAAGATGAGGGAATGCCTGGAACTTTTAAGAGATTTCTTAAGAGGTTTTGACTGGAATGCTGATGGAAATATGGATAGTAAAGGAAATTCCGATGAGGTCGTAGATAGAAATGAGGACTATCTTATTGGGAACTGACTAAAGGTCATCCTTATTATAGAGTTGCCAAGAACTTGACTGCATTGTGTTCATGCCCTAGAGTTTTGTGGAAGGTAGAAAAAGAGTGGTAAACTAGTATATCTGATGGAAGAAAAATCACAGCAGCAGAGTGTTCAAGAAGCTGCACGGGTACTCTGAACCACTTATACTGAAATACAGAGTAAAGGGATTACCTAAAGGTGGAATTTAAATTCAAAGGGAAAAGAGACACAAAAATTGGACTTTTCTCAGACTGTGTAAGGGGGTGAAAAAGCATGCAAGAGTGTACCCAAGCACTTTAATAACTGGTTAGTTACTAAAGAAACTGGAATGATAACAGGTGTCATTCATCAAGTGGTTCCTGGTGTCCACTACCACTCTGGAGGGCACACATGTAAGTAATAGCAGTGTCCACATCCACGTGGTGCTAAATTTGAAGGTGTGCATCATGGAAGAGCCATGGGGGCATGCAGACCTCCTCCTAGATTTCAAAGGTCACTTCCTGTCAGTTCTGGGATCCCAGTGGCAGTCCCATCTCCCTCTCCCACGGCTCCACTAGACGTTGCCCTGGTAGGGATGCTCTGCCTGGCTCTGACCCTGCAGCAGGTTTCTGCCTGGGCTCTAAGATCACCTAATCTTAAACTTTCCAGCCTCAAGAACCTTGAACCAAAATAAGTCTCTTTTTTGATATAGGTGTACAGAGAGAATTAAAGATGCCACAAAACATTGAGGAATGAAGAGAGAGAGCCATCAGCCTCAATTTCTGAGTTTTTGTTCCATTTCTCTTTCATGCTCACCCCAGCAGACATCATTGTCTGTCTTGAAGTAAGCTCAACGGGTCTTGTTCCTTATTCAAGAACTCACCTGAGTTTTACACTCACGGAACTAGTGAGACCAAAGAAAGGACCAAAATCCAGGTCTCTGGTTACTCCCCAGAGTTCCTTCTGGTGCTGGCAAGCCCATCTCTTTCTAAAGAAAACCTATATGCAGAAAGGAGAAAAAAGTCCTCTTCGATTTATTTTAGCTTTAGTTCAATTCATGTTTTGTAACATGGATATAGCATTTTTTAATGATGATTTTATTTGCAAAGACATCTTTCCCAAAGTAGTCTGGCTTATCACTGTCTTTGGATCCAATTGTGTTAGACATTTTCTATCTTGTTTATCACAAGAAACATTCCAGTTGCTTGATAGCTTCAGCATTTATGTCCATCTTTCCCTCATGATGGCTGACTTCTTGCTGCAACATCCAAGCATATTTGTACTAGTTCCCATATGTTTTTGTAGCCTCAAGGCAGTTTTGCTGATATGCAGTGAGTCAAAAACCAAAGCTTCTACAAACAGAATTGCATACCACAGAGATTATCTTATAGAAAGACTTAAAAGTCCAACAGATATGTCACAAATCATTAGATAACATTGATGCCCAGCAACTAGGAGCAGTAAGAATCACAGATAGTTCATGAACAGTGTGCAATCGTTCATCTTAACTCGAGGTCAGATGTTGAATTTTTTAAAAATGGATCATATTGATATATCTTTTCCTTCTCAGCCATTCCTTCTGTGGGTCGAAGCTATGAAAACTTCAGCTCTAATAATAATAGATGGAAATGATAGATATTTAAAATATGTTATCAGGTTCTAGAAAATGAGAAAAGATTTATTTACTCCTAAATTTGACTGAGAAATAGCCACTAACTAATGGGTGTAAAGCATATGGAAACATGAACTCTAAAGATCTGTCAATGCTTATTTCTCATTAGAATGTGTTTCAGAATGCACCCTATTGTTCTTTGGGTGCTAATGAATCCATATTTAAAACATGCCCTCGAAAGCATCTCTCATGCTTCTGAGACAATTGCTATAAAAACGCACCAGTTCATGGTTTGCCTAAATGGAGCACAATTATCACCAAGTTGCACAGTCTTTTTATCTGTACTGTCACTGCAGGAAATCTCACTGTGTATGTGACCTGAATACATACTACCTAGTGGAAAATTCCATAAGTGCAGAGTCGCCTAGAGCATCCGACAGCTGCTTTTTTTCCCTTTATTTCTTTCTCTTCTTTCCCAACCAAACACAAGGGATTGCTGGAGAATAGTTCCCCAAATCACTGGCCTCTTTACTATTCTCTGTCATTTTTGTCTATCTATATTGATTCTTAAACAACATCATTCAAATTGCTATGTTTCAACCCTGAGGAATGTAAATACTGAGGCAATTACAAAGCTGTATTTTCCAGTGGCACACATTTAAATGATTAGTTGAAGGTCAAATGTTAATGTCACAAAATAAAGAAAACACAGTCAGTGTATTTTGCCCATAGTTAACAGACTAACCTAGAGCAAACAATCTAAAATTGCAAGCAAATTTGAATGTGGAGACTCAAAATGTTCCAACCATCTGAATGTCCAGAACAGTAGGTGAATTTCATTTGCTCCAGTAATTCTAGCAGGGCTGGTGGGACAAAATATATCAAGAAAAGGAGGAAGAAGAAGCAGTGAGGAGATGGACTGAGGACAAAATGCATGTGTTCAACCAGGCAGTGGTGCAGGATGAGAGAACAATGCAGGATAGTTCTCAGCCCAAAGTTGCCAAGAGCTCAGAGGCAGCATGGATATCCTTTGTTATATAGAAATTAGCTTTGAGTGTCCTTGGCCCCCTTTCTTCCCTGGCCTCCATTTCTGCAAGTTGTCTCTCTTCCTCTTTCTTCTATTTTACACTGCATCTCTTCTGGTAAGTCAATATAAAGAAATACAAGCTCTGAAGTTAGTGACGTTCCTAATTACATACTAACTTCTATTTATCATGTATTTTGAAACTGTACTCTTGGGATATTTTGTAGAATCTTCAAATCTAATAGTTATGAGTTGAGTTCCCCCAAAATGTATGCTGAAGTCCTAACTCACAGGACCTCAGAATGTTCTCTCATTTGGTAATAGGGTCATTATACATGTAAGAGTTAAGATGTGTATTGGAGCAGGATGGCCACATGAAGACACAGAGCTACGCAGGAAGAACAACCTGGGAGATGGTGGTAGAGACTGGAGTGAGACATGTACAAGCCAAAGAGCACCAAGGATTACTTGTAGTTACTAGGAGCTAGGACACAGGCATGGAACAGATTCTCTCTGGGCCTCCAGAAGAAGCCAACCTGATGATACCTTGATTGGAGACTTATAACCTCTTCAACAGTGAGAGAACACATTTTTTGTTGTTTTTAGGTCATCCAGTTTGTGGCACTTGGCTATGCCAGCACTGGGAGACTAATGTGGTAAAATTTGAAAGAAGCCTTAGTATTTCTCTCTAGATGAAAATTCCACCCCTAATTCAATGACACAAATGACTGCAATATTCACTGCTCGCTGAATACACACCAGATACCATCAAGGCTTCTGCTGCAGAGTTCTCTTCACCCCTACCTTGAAATCAGACTGCCCTTCTTCCCTCTTCAAGTATCCAGTGATCTGGTTCCTAGCAGTAGGCAGACTGCTTAGCAGTCAGAGTTCTGAGGCTCTGGGATGAAGCTCTATAAGTTTCTAAAATTCCCTCTTAGACTTTCCCCATGAAACTAATGCATTTGCTCTCTGAAGACAGGCCTAATGGGAAATAAAAACAGTCAACTGAACATCAGTTGGGAAGCATGAACTCAGAGCAAGGTGTGCTAGTCAGATAGATTAAATATTTAATGGCACCAGACATATCCATTTCACAATGAGGAATGGAATGTATTTGGGCTGGAATTTTGGCATCCTCTCCTCTGGACATGAGCTGAGCATGTCCAGCTGTGCTTTTACATCCTTTTAGAGCTCCCTGAGACGACCAACCTCTTTCGGGGAATAATATTTATATATATTTTGTCTTAGCTACTAATGTACCCATGTGCTACTCAATCACATAAGTTATAGTTTGATCTGTGATTCAGTTCAGGAAGCACATGTGGGACAGAGAATGCTTGGATTTTACTAGAGAAGGCAACCAGGGAAAACTCTGGGAGCCTTTGCCCCATGATGCCAGTTGACCCTGAATGAAGGAGAAAAAGGAAGGGGAAGTGTCTAAGGAAGGTTCATCAAGGTCCCCAGGGGCAGTATGGGTCAGGAAGGGTGGCTGGAGACAGAGTGGACTGTAGGAGAAGTCCCTGTATCCCAGAAATGAGTCTGGCTCAGTATTCCTGCTGTGCTCAGTCATCTGGCAGCAGCCCATGGGAAGCTTGGCCTAAGTGCCAGCAGAGTGAAGGATTTTTGAACACAAAAGCTGGGATCCTTGGTCACTTATGCCTTCTATCTTCTCGTGACCTACACACCACAGCCTGGGAACACACTTATCTTTAAGGCAACTGATTGTATATTTTGGTAATGTATTGATTTAAAATTTAACTGCCAGAGACAATTTTACTTCTCAATTTTTGGAAGAAACTTCATGTGGTATGACCTCCAAGTATTTGTAAGACTTGTCTTGTTTTATTCTATGTACCGATTACACACACATGCACACACACACACACACACACACACACACACACATTTTCTAAGGTATATTACTGCATTTAAAAAAGAGAGAAAGCCTTTGAAACTTTAACATTTCCTGAGATAGGAATTCTCCTGAAACCTGTAGTGAAATGCCTCTTAAATTGAAGAATACTATTTTAGTGCACTCTATTAGTTAGACAACAGGCAAATACACATTTATAATCACATCTTAAGGTGAATAAATGATATACCTTATACCTTGCAGCATAGATCACATTTAATGAAACACCTAGCTGAGTCTTAAGAACGCTTTACTTTACTGTAATGAGAACAGATGTTGTCCCCAGAAATAGTAATCTCCACAACTCTCAGTACTGAGAATGAGTGAAACAAAAAACAATGCACATCATTTTTACGACATCATCAGATGGCAATTGAAGGATGTGCTGAGCACAGCTCCCTCTGCCTTGTCTGAGATGGTTACGTGGAGATTTGTGAGAACACATGTGTACACGTTGATTCAGCATGACCAAAAGGGCTGTATTTCTCCATCCGCTGGGAATGGATTGTTCTTAAAATGATGTAAAATACAAAGCAGACTAGAGGTGGGGGAAGCAGTGAAAACTGCCATCTATAAAATAAGAATCTTGAATTGCTGTCTGCTTATTGTTGAGCCTTAGATAAATTACTTGAGTAGCTTCCTCTCGATCCATTCCTCTTTTGTTTGCCTTTCTTTTTCTTCTTTTGTCTTTTCTTCAGTCCATGTTAGTTTAAGGAGCACGACTTAATCACATAAAAACAACTTTGACCCAATGATTCATTTTATGAACTTAATGTGGAAATGCCATTTTAACGCTCAGACTCAAATATTTTTTTCTGTATAATTTTTGTGAAATACTGCTTAATGATTTGCTCTAAAGCAAAAAAAAAATCTATTCTTAAAAAGAGAGCAAAAATATTTTGAGCCTTTCTTTATCAAGAAATCATTCTTCAAATTCCAGAAAATACTTATGCATCAAGTTTAAAAGTTCATAAACAGTGCAGTGTTTAAAATAACAACCCAAATAACCTACAAATCGGATTTTTATCTTTTGTGGTCCATACTCTTATAGAAAAAATTAGAAATAAATGATCATAGCAACTTCTAAGATGATCTTTTTAGTGTCCTTTGATTTCCTTAGTTCTTTATAGTTATTATATTATATCATATTGAAAATGTTCTATGTGTTTAAGGAAGAACATAGAATATATTCACAAATAATAATAATGAGAGAAAACACAAGAAGAATTTTGGTGTTTAGAGAATTAAATATTAGCAAGCCAGAGTGCAAAATAACCAGATTCTCTCATTTAGCAAGCCAGAGAATAGAGTAATCAGATTCTCTCATTTAGTTCTCCTAGAGTTCACTCTACTTCTCAACACATACGGAACATATATAGCCTCCTACAGACTGCTGCAGCCTAACATCCCAAGTTGCTGAGCACTGCGCCAGTTGCTGGGAGGCCACAGTGGCACCAGCAACCTGTTTTCCACCTTCTCTTTCCCATTCCTATCCGGAAAAGAGCTAAAGAAGTCCTTCCAAGACCCAGAGTTTGCCTAAGAGGCTGGGGGCTGAAGAGGGTGGGCTGGCAGGAAAAAAGATGACTGCAACATTCCTCCAGCTCTTGAGGCAGAGAGACCTGAAAAGAAAGAAGAGCTAAATTCTGCCAGCGCCTCTCCCTCCAGTATGCAAACACACATGCACACACCCACACCTTCACACTGTGCTGCGTTTTTCTCACTGCTGCCCTTGACATTCCTTCAAACTTGACTTTGCACATGGAGAGTGCTTATGAGCTGAAGAGGCCACATACAGAAAGAATAGTCTCAAATCACATAGCCTCCAGAAATCATCTTTGGGCCCCAAGATTTACTGAGCAGGTGCTCAATAAATGTTTGTTAAATAAGTGAGTGTGCTCATGCCACCTACTGACATTGAGTTTAATTCTGATTATTCATGGGATGATTTATCCCCTTTTGCTTCTGAATCATTTCCTCTGCATAGTTCATGGATTCTCTGCTGCTGGGAATTGCTGCTTTGGGAATTAATCAAGATGATCCCAAACTCTAAACATTTTGGAAAACATCTATAGAAACTTGGGTTTTTCCATCCCCTATCTTGGGCTCATGCCAATTTTGTAAATGACTTTCAGCTACTCTCTTGATAGTACATCTGTGGCTTAAATTTTATGGGTGTGTTTAAGTAAATTTCTACAGAAAATGAATGTGCAATATGTGTACCAAAAGTTTTCAGAAATTGAAATTCTATAGTGAGAAAAATAAGTCACTAGGGAGTTTGTTTGTTTGGGTAGAGTGTACTTATTTTTAAATTTAATGCCCTCTATATAAATGATTGCTTTTAGAATATAATAACCTGTAGAGGGATTTCATATTTTTAAAATGTGTTTAACATTCAAGAGGCTTGAACTGAAACTAGGTCTTCAGGGTTCTGTTCCCACATGCCAAGAAGGGGCAAGATAGATGTGTTAATGTCTGTCATTGGAGATCATGATGACCCTTCCCCGTTCTACCACGTTCACACGTCCCTCACCACCCAGAGCTTGCCTCCTAATTTCTACACTTACAGAGCTGACTACAGAGTCTCTTTAACCACCATGCCCTCTGGAGGAACCTGTCCAAAATCCTATGTCATGTCTCTGGAGAACATTGTTAGAGGGACAAGTGCTGTCATGGTTTGAAGAACGGAGTAGCACAATGCTGTAGTGTTTGATGCAAATTAAACAGAACAATCAAACATTGATCAGAAGAGCCATATCAATAGGAAAGTACATCATACAAACTTGCTTCAATTTGTTTAATAAAATTAAACTTGTTTGGAGCAAGGTTATGCTACTGCTTTATAAATCGGAACCATCTGAATGACCTTAGTGTATACTTCTTTCAAATCTCATGTAGTTTCTATGATACTTTGTATATTTCTCAGAGTACAAGAATGGATGGTGGTTTTCACAAGAGTGGCAGAGATTTTTTTAAAAGTTCTCTTAAATATTTAATAAGTACTCATTCATTGTGAAATAAATTCAAATTTAAAAATAAAAGAATTAAAACTCATAATTCCACCACTCAAGAACTAAAAGAAACTGGCATTTGGTTAAAAAAACTTTTTCAGTCTATATATGTCTATACTTTCCAAAGATGAAATATATTGTATATATTCCATAAAGGTACCTGTAAAATTTATTTATTTTTACACGTCAATAGATATTCTTTTACAACATCATCTTTAATGTGGTGTAGAATTCCTTTCTATGGGTGTATCATAGAACATTTAACCATTTTCTACATTAAACAAGCTGTTTTCAATAACACAATTATAAATTGCACTGCCATAAACATCTTCAGTTAAGTATTTGTCTCCTTAGAATTAATAATTTCCTTAGGGTAAATTATTAGACAGAAAAACGTTGGTTCAAAGGATTTACATATTTTAAGGTATTAGACATCTAGAGTTGGAAATACTTTCTGAAGAAATGCCTTGCTATCAATGACATTTGATCTTAGCTTTTGAATCAGAAAACCTGAGGGAAAATTTTGACCAAAATGATGTCAGAAGCTATCCCACTTTGTAGGTACAAAGTAGTGGAATCTCTTAGTTTCAAAATTAATATTTGAAATTGAGTGTGCCTACAGAAGATATGTTTTGAAACTAAGGAATAATTTTGCTCTTTGATAAGTGGAGAAAGATAGACACACCAGGAGTGTAGAGGACACTTTAGTGCAATAGATTGTACTGGACTTTGTCTTAGCCACCTCCAGCGTTAGGAGTCCCACCCAGCGGAGTGGGGTTACTGACAGTGCCTGCCAACATGACACAAAACTCTTTCTAGTTAATGTTTTGCTTTTCACGTCATTGATGATCATGAAGCTGCTTAAGAGCCAAATACCAAATCAAACCTGAACAAACCACCACAAGCTGAGTAAATTCATTTGGAATCTTTTATCACAAAAAAGTCACATGTGACTCAGTGCTAACAAAAAAAAAAAAGAAAGAAAGAAGAAAAAAAAAAAAAAAAAAAACTCCAGGTGTGCACTCAATACCATAAAGATTTGGTTAAAAAAAAAAAAAGACTCTGGTTTTCATTTCTTCAACAAAGGAGCTTAGACATCACTACTCCATCCACACAGGCATAAGAATGAACAAACTGCAAAAGTCTTCTGAGATCCAAAAGAGAAGTGAGGTCACAGGGTAAACTGCTGCCCCCCAAATTGGGTAGGCAAACACAGAGGATCACAGTCTGCTACAGCAGAAAATCACCAGCAGACGTCTCCATGGAAACCAGTGTCAGGGTAGAAATACCCACACTATGACTGATGTACTGCTAGAGGCCCAGTGTGGACAGACTGAGGCCTAAAACTACAAGGGGACTTGACATAGGGGAGGTCTGTACTTCTGCGAGTTTGACCTAAAGGAGCTCAATCTAATATTCATGGTAAAATCTTATATTTTCAACAGGGGTGTAGGAAAAGGAGTCATTTTGAAATATTTCAAACAGCTATTTTAACAAGATCTGCCTTCCAAAGAAACTACTTAAGCAGAGCCCAACTGATTTGGAGGAGGGAAACATTCAATTCAAGCCTAACTTTCATTTTCACTACCCCAGCCCACTCTAGCCTTCCTCCACCCGAGGGAGGGAAATGTCCAACTCCAGTGAAGTCCAGCCATCCTGTCTCACTGAGTGGGTGAGGGCTGAGAAGTCACAGTTCAGAGGCACAGACACTTTATAACTGAGGCTTATGTATAGGACTATAGACTGTCACTCAGGCACCTTAGCATGTACTGCTAAAGGCCTGTTTACAGCAGTTGCTTTTACCCTGACATGTTCAGCTATAAAGAAAAAACTGCAAGGCATTACCAAAACAGTCTGAAGAGAAAGCAAGCATCTGAACCAGACATGGCAGGGCAGTCAGAACTGTAAGACCAGGGGTTTTAAACAGCTATGATTAATATGCTAAGGGCTCTAGGGGATAAAGTGGATAGCATGCAAACACAGATGGGCAAGGCAGGCAATAAAATGGAAATCCCAAGGAAAAAACAAACACAAGTTCTAGAGATTAAAAACAAAAAAAAAAAAACAAAAAAAAACACTAACAGAAATCAGTAGTGCCTTTAATGGGTTTATCAGGAAACAGGACACAGCTGAGGAAATAAATCCTGAAATTGATGCTGTATCAATCATAACCTCTAAAACTAAAAAGCAAAGAGAATAAAGACAACACACACACACACATGCACACACACACACACACACACACACACACACCAGGATATCCAAGAACTGTGGAACAACTACAAAAGATACAATATATATATATAATGTGATACCAAAAAGAGAAAAAGAGAGAAAAGGACAGAAGGAATATTTGAAGGAATAATGACTCAGAATTTTCCAAATTGATGACAGACATCAAAATCACAGATCCATGCAACTCAGAGAACACCAAGGACTGATCCCCCCAAACCAAAACAAAACACCCATAGAAGCACACCATATTCAAACTACATTAAAAAAAGATAAAAGCATTTGAAAGAAATTAACAAGAGCAAAAATATACCTTACCTATAGAGAAACAACAACAACAAAAAAGAATTATAGCCAACTTCTCCATGTAAACAAGAAAAGAGTAAAATATTTAAATTGTTTGGTTTTTTTGGGGGGTGCTGATGATTGAACCCAGGGTCTTGTGCTTAAAAGGCAAGCACTCTACCAACGAGCTATCTCCCCAGCCCGTAATATTTAAATTGTTGAGAGAAAAATTCCACCAACCTAGAATTCTGTATCACTTTTAAATTGTTACTTAAAAGTTAGAGATAAAGACTTTCTTAACAATCAAAAACTGAAGGAATATGTTGTCTGTAGACCTGCCTTGGAAGAAATGTTATGAGGAATTCTTTGGAGAGAAGGGAAATGATAAGGTCAGAAATTCATGTATACATAAAAGAAGAGCATTAGTAAGGAGTAAATGAAGGTTAATTGGCCTAACAGATAAGTTTGCTCAGAATTATAACAATATATTTGATTATGTGTATGTCTACCATATATAAGCTTATGCTTATAAGAAAATGAACAAAAATAATGATACAAAGGATGAAGGAAGAAGTAGAATTATTTTGTCATAATGAGGTACTCAACTACTCATGAAATGGTATAATGTCATTTGGAGATGGACTTGGATTAGCTGTAAATGTATATTGCATGCACTTTAAAAAGTCAAATAAAAAACATAAAAACATGGATCATGGTGTTATAGTTTGGATCTGAAATGTCTTCAAAGGTTCATGCGTTGAAGGTTTTGTTCCCAGCTCATGATGCTATTGGGAGGTAACAGAAACTTTAGTGGGTGAGCCCTAGTTGAAGGAAGTAGGTCACTAGATGCAAAGAGTACACCTTTTCTCCAGTACCTCCCCCCTTATACACACACGCACACACACACACACACACACACACACATACACACACACACACACACACACATATATATATATATATATATATATATATATCCTGGCCAACTTTGCTCTACTACACCCCTCCAACAATGATGTTCTTCCTTGCCCAAGCCCACAGTGATTAGGGTCAAGAAACTATGCACTGAAACCTCTAAAACCATGAGCCAAAGTAAATATTTTTCTCCTCTAAGTTGATTTTATCAGGTATTTTGTCATAGCAATAGAAAGGTAACACGAACTGTACTAAGGAGAGAAAATGGATTAATATAAAATGCATGATTAAAACCACAATAGATGAAAGAGTAAAAGATTAAAATAGGAACAAAAAACAAGAACAACAAGTAGAAGACAGTAACAAATGTGGTAAATATTAATCCCACCATATCAATAACCATTTTAAACATCAATGATCTGAATATCCCAATGAAAAGAAAAATATTGTCATACTATATCATACTGTTTTCTACAAGGAACCTACTTTAAATATGAATACATACACAGTTTAAAAATAAATGAATAGAAAGAAGATAAACTATGTTATGTAATAATAATCAAAAGAAAAGTGTAAATAACCATATTAATTTCAGAATAAAAGCCATATAGGAAAAAATATATACCAAAACCACAAAGAGACATTACAAGAATGACAAATTCAGACTAATATCTCTCTTGAGCATAAATGTAAAAATCCCCAACAAAATATTAGCGAATCAAATTCAACAGTGTATAAAAAGAATTATACACCACAATCAAGTGGGTTTATCTCAGGTATGCAGGCATGATTCAACATTCTAAAATCCATCAAGGTAATCCATCATATCACCCGGTTAAAGAAGAAAAACAACATGGTCTTAAACGCAGAAAAAGCAGTTGACAAAATTTAATATACGTGCTAAAAATTCTCAGCAGACAGGAACTAAAAGGGAAACTTCTTCAATCTGATAAACAATAGCTACAAAAAACCTATAGCTAACTCTGTACTTAATGATGAGAGACTAGAAGTTACGCAAGGATGAAGGCAAGGTAATCTCATCTCACCTTTCCTTTTCAACATCATACTGGAGTTCTAGCTAACACAACAAGATATGTAAAGGAATAAAATAGGCCAAAGACATTCTTTTCAACAAATGATATTGGAGCTACTGGACATCCACATGTATAAAATGAATCTAGACCCAGAGTTCACCCCTTACAAAAAAACTAACTCAAAGTGCAAAATTGCAAAATTCCTAGAAGATAACAAGGAGAAAATCTAGATGACTTTGAGTTTGGTGATGACTTTTTAGATATGGCACCAAGGTCACGATCCTTGAGAGAAACAATTGGTAGGCTGAACTTCATTAATATTAAAAATGTGTGCCCTTTGAAAGACTCTATTGAGAGAATGAAAAGACAAACCACAGACTGGGAAAAAATGTTTGCAAAAGACATATTTGATAAAGGAGCATAATATAAATATATAAGGAATTCTTAAAACTCATCCACAAGAAAATTAAATTAAAGGATGGGAAAAAGACTTTAAAAGACAGCTCAAGAAAGAAGATATTCAGATGAAAAATAAACATGTAAAAAGATAGTCCAAATCATATATCATTAGTGAACTACAAATTTAAAAAAAATAAGATTCAATTACATGCCTATAATGGCCCAAATCCCAACACTGACAACACCAAATGCTGGCAAGGATGTTAGAGTAACAGGAACTCTCTCATTGCTGGTGGAAATGCTAAATGGTGCATGCTATCACTTTAGAAGTCAGTTTGACAGTTGCTTACAAAACTAAACATACTTTCACCATATGACCCAGGAAATGTCCTTTTTGATATTTACCTTAAATGTTATCTCCAAATTTTAAAAACTTGTATGTCAAAGATCATAGTAGCTTTATTGGTAGGAAATAAAAGCAAGCAAGATGTCCTTCAGTAGGTGAACAGGAAAATAAACTTGTGCATTCAGTCAGTGGAACATTATTTAGCACTAAAAAGCCATGGAGAAAACTTAACTGCATTTTATTAAGTGAAAGAATCCAATCTGAAAAAACATACTAGATGGTTCCAACTATATGAAATTATAGAAAAGGCCAAGCTATGTGGAAGATCTGTATTTAATAGGGATTTGGAGGGGTTCATCAATTGTACCGGTCACACCTCTCTGACAGGGGATATGATAAGGAAAATTTTGCATGGAGCAGGGTGGGGAAGCTCTGTATCTTCCTCTTAATTTTTTTTTTAAGAGAGAGAATGAAAGGAGAAAATAATGTGTAGTTGAACAAGCAGAGAACTCAGACAAGGCCAGAGCCATGGTCTTGGCAGAGAAGTAGAGAAGAGCTAAATTCTCATTTCAGTTACAAGGATTAACTGGAAAGTGAAATGGTGCACATGGTTTTCTTACATGAATTTCTACAGTTAGTAAAATGTCCTTACTCATACTTTAGAGAAAAGAAAAAGATTGAATGAGTAAGTTAAATGTCTCATTCAGAGAACACAGAAAATGTAGGTGCTCACTTTGGGTCCCAGGAGGACTCTAGGTGAATAGATACAACTCTCAGAGGCAGTGGACTGGGTGAAAGAGACCACATAGAGGTGTTCGCATTCAGTCAATCAGTTGTCAGTTCACATCCCTCCTTCTCCCTTCCCCTGCCCCTTACCGGGAAAGACACCACACTAGGAATGGTGAGTGATTCTGAGTTCCCTTTCTGCACACACCCAACAAAGATGTGTGCCACACTGTTGTGATCTCACTTCACAGTAAAGACTGGAGGGACCCTGCTTAAATACCTGGGAGCTGAGGCTATTGCCTGAACAGAACATGAAATGGAGGTCTGGAAAACAATTTGAAGTGCAAGAAATATGAGGACACAAAATAGACTGAGATACCAAAGGAAAGAAAAACGAATCAAACTGAAACAAAAAACAACCAATACAACAAAAGTTGAAAAAATGTTCTTTTTTGACAAAATATGATTAAACTGTCTTTCCTGAAGAAAATGTGGGGAACATTAATGCTGTCTAAATAAAGAGATTCTATCTGTCAAGCAAATATTTTCTAAACTTGGCACTTAATCTGCAACAAGTAAATGGGGGAAGACAAGCCAATGTTTTGAGATGTTTCTTTTATAATAAAATAACATTGACTAAGTAACATACTTGTTACATTTAATAATGACAGCTTGTATTAATTTAGAAATTGCAAAGCACCAGGAACTGCACTAGGTATTTTACATAGATATTAACTTTTTGCCCCATTTTACAGGTGAAGAAACTGAGTCACTGAATGTGAAGTTTTGAAAGTCATGCAGTCCGCGATCAGTAGAGTGGGCTTTGAATCCAGACTCAGATCCCAGGGCCATGCTTTTATCCTGTACTGCACAAATGACTATGTGTTAACAATATCACCAGAGTAAGATGAGCTTATCAGCTCTCCAACTATGTTCTTCTGTCATGTCTGTAAATTTTGTTTTTATTTCAATGAACATAAAATGGTCCTGTATGAAACAGATTTTTACAGAGTGTGATAGCACGTTGTGGCTTCCAAAATGCCAAGCAAATAAGAGCAATCATATGGAGTGCTTTGATTATATCTCTATGAATAAAAGAAGTATTTTTATTACTTAACCCCTAAGAAAAAAATCCTTTAGCCCTTCCATGAAGAATATTGCCTACCACCAACCATCTTTTTAAAATTAATTCCATTTTAGGTCCTCAAATTACTATAAAAATACCAAAACTTTCTTTAAAAAGTGACAGTTTAGTTAGCCTATTTGAGTTGCTTTGAAAACAAGTAGAGGATAAAAGTCTAGGTTTCTTTACTGCACACAGAGGCACAGTCCTTCACAGGTCTTAGAAACAAGCACGTTGTCCTTAGGAGTGATCAATCAGATGAGGAAGGGGCTGTGGGCAAGGAACTGCAATGCAAGAGCAAGACCCCAAGACTCCGGTGGAACCATCAGCATCATCAGCTTGAATGTTCAGGGGTGCTGATTATCTACATCAAAGCTCTGGAGTCTTCTGGTTCATTCTCTCAATTCTGTCCACTCTTCCCCTGGGTTGACATGTCTGATGAATAGATATCAGATATCAGATGCTGACATTGTCATTCTCAATTTTGACACAAGTCCTTGCCCGACAACACTGTAGTACACTGCTGTTTTCCTTTGTACACGGCGATGCCATGAGTGCTTCTTTCTGTCTGTAAGAATGTAGCCTCCTGGGTCTCTTCTCACCAGGGTAGGTAACAGCTATTCAAGAGACACATAAGTCATTGTGAGGTGATGAAGTGTGAGACCTCACATGATGCACAGCTTTTAAAATAGACTAATGACATAATGCAATGGCTATGTCCCAGCTTGGGGTGGAAAATATTTCTAGAGGGAAACAGATAACTAAAAGAGAGCTAATTAATAATCTAGAGCAGTGTCCCAGGGCAGGAGAAAGATCAAGGTCAGGAAGCCTTCTGTTCTCTCTTTCTCTCTTCCTCCCTAGCAAGAGCTTTAAAAGCCAATAGTCGTATCTACCTTTTCTTTACAGATCTAGGGACAAAAACAGCACAAGAGAAACAGAGTGGGAAGTTTGTTAAAGACGCCAGAGCCTTAGGAAGGCTTCTGAATGAACACTAGGAAATACCCCTTGACATTAACTTATCCTCTGCCTTCAGAATATTTGATGTGTTTGTCTCAAAAAGTGCTAAGTGTTTGCCTTGCCCTCTTTTTCAGGATAATGGAGCTCTGGATGATGTTCTCCTACGATCCCTCCTACAGGGGCAAATACTGCTCAGGATTCCCAGCTCCACAACGGGGCTGTGTGCGGTGGAGTCGCTCACACCCAAGTTGGAACAGTAGGTGTCAGCACTGACCTTGCTCATTGTGTTTCAGCATCGGTTTTCACATCAGCAGAATTCGGGTTATGCATTCCATGGCAACAACTGAAGGACAGAAAATATCTTACATGTGACTTCTAAAGAAACAGCATTTCTTTAGAAATGTTAGGTAGACAATTAGGTAACTGCCTTAAGAATCCAAAACTCTCTCTTGGAAATGAGGAGTCTGGAGCAGCTGCCCTCCCTTACACAGACATATGGAAATGTAAATTGCAAACCTTGCCTACTTGTAGTTTTCCTTCCTCATCCAACTCCCAGGCAAAATACATTTATGAAGAAAATAACAGTGCTTAATTTTTTTTTTAAAAAGGAGAGAGTCAGAGAATTACAGAGAGTCATATCAAATTACAAAAAATATATATATGTATATATTTGTATCGGAAGGCCTGACCGTTAGCTTTAATTATGTTTTTAAAAAACAGACTTTATTTTTTAGAGCAGATTTAGGTTGACATAAATTTGAGCAGAAGCTGCAGAGATTTCCCACATACCTCCTGGCCTCCTCCACACATGGCCCCCCAAGCTGTCAACCTCCTCCACCAGGGTGGTCGGTTTGTCACAGATGATGACCTGCATTGATACATTGTTACTGCCCAAAGCCCATAGTTTACATTAGTCTTCATCCTGATGTTGTGTTGGGAAAATACAGTGCCATGTATCCGCTGTAGTATCATGCAGTAGTTTCACTGCTTTAAAAATCCTCTGTTCTCCATCTATGTCCCTCAACCTTGTCACCATTGAACTTTTTACTGTCTCTGTAGTTTTGTCTTTCCAGAATGTTGCATAGATGGAATCATATAGTATGTAGCTTTATCTGATTAACTTATTTCATTCATTAATATACATCTGTTTCTTCTTTGTCTTTTCCATGTCATGTTCATTCATCTCTTTTTAACTGCTGAATAAAACTCCACTGTTGAATACCACAATTGATTTACCCTTTCACGTACAAAAGGACATCTTGGTTTCCAAGTTATGGTAATTACGTTCAAACATGCTACAAACACCCATGTGCAAGTTTCTGTGTGGACATAACTTTCATCTCATTTAGTAAATGTAAGAGCATGATTATTGGATTATAAATATTGGATTATAAAGAAAGAGCATGTTTAGTTTTGCTAGAAACTGTTAAACTGTCTTCCAAACTGCTATACCATTTTGCAATCCCACCAACAATGAATGAGAATTCCCATTGTTCTACATCCTCACAAGCATTTGGTGGTGTCAATATTTTGTATTCTGGTCACTGTAATAGGTGTACAGTAGGATCTCATTTTGTATTTAATTTTTATTTCCCTAATATGTGAATAAATGATGTGAAACATGTTTTCACTTGCCTATTTCCTATCTGAATATCTTCACTGGTAAGCTCTTTGTTAAGGTCTATTTTTGCCCAGTTTTTCATTAAATTGTTTATTTCCTTACTGAGTTTTAAGATTCTTTGTGGAGTGATGTTGGCAAGATACAAGCCCCTAGTGCTCATGCTCTGCCCACAATGACCACCAAAACAATGAATAAACAACCACATTTTGATAAAAAAAAAAATAATAACTAAAAGAGAGTCCCAGAGCACATCAAAGGAGTAGCAGAAATGCTGTGGTTCACAGGACTCAGGATGGGGAAGGACAGAAGGAAACTCTTTGTCGCGGCCTGTCTGGGTCAACTGGAACCAGGAGGGACTTCTCCCGGTGGAGAAAGGTAAGCAGCCCATCACCTCCTTGGACACTTATGGTCCCCAACAGTGGGGACCTCTGCAATCCTCAAAGGTGCTAAGTCCAACTGGGAGTTTATATAGCTGCACTGGCCCCAAAAAAGGAGCTGACAGAGTGTTCTGCCTTTGGTGGCCTGTGCTGCTGTTCTGCTGTGACATCTTAGAACGGGAACCCCTGCTAGAGTGTGTCCTGCTCTGGAGACAAGTAGCCATGGCACACCTCCCAGCCCTGAAATACTCCTTACCTGGCTGCTCACCATTCCTAACCAAACTGGTATTACACCATACCTCATGGGGTCAAGTTGCCACAGAGCTGCTCCATCTGCCCCTCCCAGTCAATGCTGCACCCTGCCCCTGGGGCCTGCACTGAGGCAGTGCCCTGGCTCCCAGGGAAACAGTGCCTGAGCCACCCAGAGCAGGCATGCCGGCCTGTACCTGAACTGAAGTGATGGGTTGCCTGACAGGGAATCTGAGCCTGGGCCTGCTGCGCAGTCTTGCTGATCTGACATGGTATCTTGCATCCCAAGGAAATGGAGCATTGAATAAGCTGAGACAACCAACTCTATAGGCTAGATAACTCTAGTACCTTGCTTTGCCCAAGTAGGAAAAGCTTTCTGGAGTCTAAAACCCCCATACCCAAGGAGCGGAATCATTGCTGTGCTGCTCCCTGTCCTTGAAGGTCCAGGAAACATTCTGAGGTCCTTGCTGTTACTGCACCTGGCCTATCAGAATCTGGAATTTTATTATGTCCTACTGTCCCAGGATCTAGAGTCAGCACTACATGATGTCTTATTTGCTAGGGCCCAAGTTGCCACTGAGCCCTATTTGGTCTGGTTATTGACTTGCAGCTGTGCACTGCTCCACAGATCCAAATCTCCAGAGCATGGCTTCTTTTCTGGAGACATTGCAGTACTACACCTTCTCCCCGAGGGCCTGAGCTGCTAGCGAGTGCTTCTAAGCTATAGATCTTAGTGTTACGAGTAATCTGCACCCAAAAACCATCTCAAACAGTGAACAACCACCAAAAGACCCAAGTGCTACAGTAGTTTCATGAGACGCAAAGCCCAGGACCTCAGCTCCAAAACTGCTCTAAGAACTATGCCCTAGAATCCAGCACCACCTCTCAGCTAAGACATCCCACTGTAGGGAAAATGAACAGGAGGATCTCAAAAGTTCTCACCACTGAAGACCATAATGACATACCCTGCCACAGGACTGACACAAATTTATACAACCTCGGCCTTTGAGGTACCCACAATCATTGCCAAGGTGGATTGCCACTGAACAAGCTACATGGAGGCTATACCACTGCGTCTGCTCAGAAATAGAGCCACCACTTCCTTCCCAACTGATACACTAAGATCTATCTGCAAGCCACTATGTAAAATTCAGAAGAGGTTATTTTTCTACCAGAAGCACAGACATCAACTCAAGAACAAAAGAAATAGGTAAAAGCAAGGAAACATAGCAACACCAAAGGAACACCATGATTCTCCAGTAATTGACCCCAAAGAAGAAAAAAATGTATGAAATGCTTGAAAAGGAATTCAGATGACTTTATGGAAACTTGGTGAGATACAAGACAATGGACAGACAATTCAGTGAAATCAGAAAGCCAATTCATGATCTAAATGAGAAATTCAACAGATATAGATATCATCAAAAAAGCCCAAACATATCTCAGAGTTGAAGATTTTGATGCATGAATAAAAAATACAATAGCTTCATTAGAAGACTAGATCAAACAGAAGAAAAAAATGTCCAAACTAGAGCATAGGGCCTTTGGAAATTATCTAATCAGAGGCTTTTGCCTCACTTAGTTTTGTACTCTACTGTTAGACATATACACGCTAAGAATTATTATTTACCTTCAAGAATTGACCCCCTTATTATTCAATTGCCCCTCTTTATCCCTTATAACTTTCTTTGATCTGACTTTTGCTTGTCTGAAATTAATACAGCTACTCCAACTTTCTTCTTGACTAGTGTTAGCATGTTCTGCATTTCCTCAGTTCTTTTACTTTTAACCCATGTATGTCTTTATATTCAAAGTGGGTATCTTGGGGAAGCAGAAAGATGGTGGAAAACAGAGTTGCTTCTCTGGTAGCTCGGTGGTACAAAACCAAGAAAAGCAGACAGACAGCTTTTCAGCAAGGTGGGTAAATGAACAAGAACTAGGGGTGACTTCACTGAATTTAATACTGGATACTCAAAACAGATCAGGGACTCAGGAGATCAAATATAATAAAATAAGGAAGAGATCACCAGTGCCATAGCCACAGCAGTGGTTGGAGGCACAAACTAGAACAGTCCCTCCATGAATGTAGTAAAGCAATAAGGGAATTAAAGGAAGCCTGATTCTCGGGAGGACTGAGGCATGCTGGGGTGCAGACAGTTTAGAGTTTAGAGTCATTGATCAACTGAACAGTAAGGTGGGGTGCATAATATCCTGGTACAGGAAAGAAACTGCATTTCTCCCAGAAGTGTGCAGAGGGTAGCTGAAGGAACAATTTTGCAGTCACATTGAGGGGGCTGGCAGCTGAGGGAGCTGTTTTCTGGCAGACGCGAGTCTGGCTGGAAAATCAAACTGGACAAACCCATGCTGTGTGAGAGAGAGTGTGCCTAAGTGACCAGGAGAAAAATAAGCATGGAGAGAGGTTTACACAGTGGAATACTGGTCCCAGAAACCCACTTGGCTTCTCCATCCCCTTCTATTCTGGCTGCTTCTAGGACCAGCAGGGAGAGAAGTGCCTGAAAGGGCAGGGGAGGGAGAGATTGAGTTTGGAGACTGAATTAGAGACCAGGAATCATAGGGTCCACAGGCAACGTAGTGGGCTAAGAACAGGACAGATTCCACACCACACAAGAAATTCTTGGGGTGCAGTCTTCCAGCAAGGACCAGTAATTGCTGGGCCCTGGAGGTGTGCTGACTTAAAATCTCCAGACCAAATGGCATTCTGTGAAGAGACTGGAACATACCTAAGCCTAAACGCCATCTCCAAGAATTCTGCCTCCAGGATTAACCCTCTTAACCTAGAAACCCCACCCAGAGGGTAGGACAAGTATCACACTCCAGACCTAAGAAAGGAAGCTGAAAATCTTTTGATCTGGAACAGAAACAATTCTTCAACTTTTCATCAAGATCTTTATTCTATCTCTTTTTTTCTCTCACATTTCAACCATTTTTGAAAGTAATTCTCTTTCATGTGTCAATTTATTGAGGATTAGGATTTCTGAATAGTATATTTCAGTTTTGTGTTCTTTTACTTTTACTTTTTTCTTTCTGTTTTTAATTTTTAAAATTTTATTTTAGCTGGGCACTGTGGTGCATGCCTGTAATCCCAGTGGCTCAGGAGGCTGAGGCAGGAGGATCTCAAGTTCAAAGTCAGCCTCAGCAAAAGCGAGGTGCTAAGCAATTCACTGAGACCCTGTCTGTAAATAAAATACAAAATAGGACTGAGGGCGTGGTTCAGTGGTCAAGTGTCCCCTCCCCCAATTTTTTTCACTTTACATTATTTTTCTCTTACTTATCTGTTTCCCTTAATTCTCTTTATTTTTCTTCTAACAGTCACCTCCATTATTCTCTTTCATTCTTCCTTTAATTTTTTACTTCTATCTTCTCTTCTCCTTTCTCATAATCATCACATTCTATACCACTTCTGTACTCTTTTTGTCCACCTTTTGAAACTTTTGCAAACTTACTATTTTTATTGTAGGCAATAACTGAACATATCATTTCTGTTTATTGTAACAAAACTGTAGATATCTTAGTAGGAGCTAATTGGTTTAAGGTTGTATATTGTTTGCATTAGTTGCAGTTATTACTTGTCTTCTCCCTAATGGTAAGGTACTAGAAACTTTCAGGGACACTCTAAGTCTACAGGGTAAAAGCTGTACTGCCTCAGATTCATGCTGCTAGATGGGTAGACACACAAACAACATGTAAAAACAAGGGAACAAATCATTCCAAGTAAACCAAGATGTTCCAATAATAGGATCCATTGACACCACAGAGGAAGAAATGTCAAAGAAGTTCAGAATGCACATAGTTAAACTGATCCATGAGGCCAAAGACAACGTAAGGAGTGAAATCAGAGAGAAAATACAGAAGGTGAAAGATTACTTCAATGAAGAGATAGGGATTCTAAAAAGAAACCAAGCAGAAATTCTTGAAATGAAGGAATCAATAAACCAAATTGAAAATTCAATAGAAAACATCTCCAACAGACTAGACCACTTGAAAGACAGCGTTTCAGGCAATGGAGACAAAATATAAAATCTGGAAAATAAAGTTGACAATGGAGAAAAGATGTTAAGAAAACACAAACAGAATTTCAAATAAATATGGGATAACATGAAAAGACCAAATTTAAGATTTATATGTATAGATGAAGGTGCAGAGATAAAAACTAAAGAAATGGACAATCATTTAAATGAAATAATATCAGAAAATTTCCAAAACCTAAAGAATGAAATGGAAAATCAAATACAGGAGGCTCACAGGACTCCAATAAACAAAATTACAACAGACCCACCGCACAGCACATTATTATGAAAATTCCTAACATACAAAATAAAGATAGGATTTTAAAGACTGCCAGAGAAAAATGTCAGATTATGTTTGGAGGGAGCATATCAGCTTTGGATCTCAGCTGATTTCTCAACCCAGACCCTCAAAACTAGGAGGTCTTGGAATATATCAAGTTCTGAAAGAAAATGGATGACAACCAAGAATTTTATATCCAGAAAAATTAAGCTTGAGATTTGAAGATGAAATAAAACCTTCTATGATAAACAAAGTTAAAAGAACTCACAACTAGAAAGCTAGGGCTACAGAACATTCTTAGCAAATTATTTCATGGAGAAGAAATGAACAATAAAAGTGAAAACCAGCAAAGGGAGGAACTACACTAAAGGAAGAGTCAATCACAGGAGAAACTAATTCAAATTAAAAACCAGAAATAAACCAAAAATGGAATACAAATCATATCTCAATAATAATTTTGAGCATAATTGGCCTAAACTCATCAATCAAAAGACATAGACTGGAAGATTGGATTAAAAAACTATACCCAATAATATGCTGTCTTCAAGAGACTCACCTCATGGGCAAAGACATCCACAGACTGAAGGTGAAAGGATGGGAAAAAACATGTCACTCACATGATATGTTTCTACCCTCCTATCAGATAAAGTGGACTTCAAACCAAAGGTAATCAGAAGGGACAAAGAAGGATATTTCATACTATTTCAAGAAATACATCAACAAGACATAACAATTGTACATATTTATGCCCCAAACAGTGGAGCATCTACTCACATCAAACAAACACTTCTCAATTTCAAGAATCAAAAAGACCACAACACAATAATACTAGATGACTTTAACACAACTCTGTCACCACTGAATAGATTCTCCTAACAAACACTGAACAAAGAAACAATAATTAAAAAATACAATCAATAATTTAGACTCAATAGACATATATAGAGTATTTCATCCATCAGTGATTGAATACACTTTCTTCTCAGCAGCACACGGATCGTTCTCTAAAATAGACCATATCTTATGTCACAGAGCAACTCTTAGCAAATAAAAAAAAATAGAGATAATACTTTACATTCTATCAGACCCTAATGGAATTAAATTGGAAATCAATGATAAAATAAAAAATAGAAGCTACTCTAACACTTGGAGACTAAATAATATGCTTTTGAATGACCAATAGATAGTAGAAGAAATCAGGGATGAAATTAAAAAATACTTAGAAGTAAATGGGAATAGAGAAAAACATCAAAAGCTCTGGGATACTATGAAGGCAGTGCTAAGAAGAAAGTTCATTGTATTGAGCTCATTCAATAAAAGAACAGAAAGTCAACAAATAATGACCTAACATTACAACTCAAAGTCCTAGAAAAAGAACAAATCAACACCAAAAGCAAAAGACAGAAAATAATTAAAATCAGGGCTGAAATCAATGAAACTGAAACAAAAGAAACAGTTCAAAAAATCAACAAAACAAAAAGTTGGCTCTTTTAAAAAGTAAATAAAAATGATTAACCCATAGCAAGCTAATAAATAAAAAGAGATAAAACTCAAATTACTAAAATTCTTGATGAAAAAGGAAATATGACAGGCATTACTGAAATACAGACAAAATCAGAAACTATGTTGAAAATTTATACTTGAATATAAAATAGAGAACCTTGAAGACATTGACAAATTTTTAGAGGCATATGACCTACACAAATTGGATCAGGAGAATATATACAATTTAAACAAAACAATTTAGGGCAATGAAGTAGAAGACACCATCAAATGCCTAACAATGAAGAAAAGCCCAGGACTAGATGAATTCTCTTATGAGTTCTACAAGACCTTCAAAGAAGAACTAATACCAATACTCCTCAAATTATTCCATGAAATAGTAAAGGAGGAAACCCTTCAAAATTAATTCTATGAAGCTAGCATCACCCTGATACCCAAACCAAAGACACATCAAGGAAAGAAAACTTCAGACCAATACCCCTGATGAACATGGATGCAAAAATTTTCAATAAAATTCTGGCAAAATGCATACAAAAACATATTAAAAAGATAGTGTACCATGATCAAGTGGAGTTTATTCCAAGGATGCAAGCCTGGTTCAACATATGGAAATCAATAAATGTAATTCATTGCATCAACAGACTTAAAGACAAGAATCACATGATCATCTCAACAGATGCAGGAAAAGCATTTGACAACATACAACACTCCTTCATGTTCAAAACACTAGAAAAACTAGGGATAGTGGGAACATACCTCAACATTGTAAAAACTGTATATGCTAAACCCAAGGCCCACATCATTCTAAATGGAGAAAAATTGAAAGCATTCCCTCTAAAAACTGTAACAAGGATGCCCTTTTTTACCACTTTTATTCATCATAGTCCTTGAAATTCTAGCCAGAGCAAACAGACAGAAGAAAGAAAATAAAGGGATACAAATAGGAAAAGAAGGACTCAAACTATCACTATTCACCAAAGATATGATTCTGTATTTAGAAGACCCAAAAAATTCCATTAGAAAACTTCTAGAACTCATAAATCAATTCAGCAAAGTAGGATGTAAAATATGTAAAATTAACACTCATAAATCAATTGTATTTGTATACATCATTGATGAATCTACTGAAAGAGAAGCTAGGGAAACTACCTCACTCACAAGAGCCTCAAAAAAGAATATTTGGAAATCAATCTAACAAAAAATGTGAAAGACCTCTACAATGAAAACTACAGAACACTAAAGAAAGAAATTGAAAAAGACTTTAGAAGATGGAAAGATCTCTCATGTTTGTGGAGAATTAATATTGTCAAAATGGCCATACTATCAAAAGTGCCATACTGATATAATGCAATTCCTATTAAAATCCCATGGCATTCTTCATAGAAATAGAAAATGAGGTCATGAAATTCATTTGGAAAAATAAAAGGCCCAGAACAGCCAAAGCAATCCTTATGAGAAAAGTGAAGCAGGAGACATCACAATACCAGACTTTAAATTATACTACAGAGCTATAGTAACAAAAGTGGCATGGTATTGACACCAAAACAGACATGTAGACCAATGGTATGGAATAGAAGATACAAAGACAAACCCATAAATACAGTTATCTTATACCAGCAAAGGCACCAAAAACATACATTGTAGAAAAGATGCCCCCTTCAACAAATGGTGATGGGAATACTGGAAATCCATATGTAGCAAAATGAAATTAAACCCCTATCTCTCTCAAAATTCAAAGTGTATCAAGGACTTAGACATTAGACCAGAGACCCCAGAGTCCCTGCATCTAATAGAAGAAAAAGTAGGCCCAACTTTCAATCATGGTGGTTTAGGAAGTGACTTCCTTAACAAGACACATAAAGCACAAGAAATAAAATCAAGAATCAACAAATGGGATGAAATTGAACTAAAATGCTTCTTCATGGCAAAGGAAAAAATCGAGATTGTGAAGAGACAGCCTATAGAATGGGAGAAAATCTTTATCGCCTCCATCTCAGATAGAGCATTAATCTCTAGGATATATAAAGAACTCAAAAAACTTAACACCAAAAACCAATTAACCCAATTAGTAAATGGGCAAAGGTAATGAACAGTCACTTCACAGAAAAAGAAATATATGAAATATATGTATTGAAAAATATATGAAAAAATATTCAACATCCCTAGCAGTTAGAGAAATGTCAATTAAAACTACACAGAAATTTAATTTCATTCCAGTAAGAATGGCAATTATCAAGAATACAAGTAACAATAAATACTGGCAAGGATGTGAAGAAAATGGTACACCATACCATTGCATACCAAATTGGTGCAACCACTGTGGAAAGCAGTATGGAAATTCCTCTGGAAACTTGGAATGGAACCGCCATTTGATCCAGTTATCCCACTCTTTGGTATATACCCAAAGGAATTAAAATCAGCATACTAGAGTGACACAGTCACATCAATGTTTATAGCAGCTCAATTCACAATAGTTAAGCTATTGAACCAACCTAGGGTCCCTTCAACAGATGAATGGGTAGAGAAAATGTGGTATATATACACATTGGAATATTACCCATTCATAAGGAAGAATGAAATTATGGCATTTGCCAGTAAATGAATGGAACTAGAGAATATCATGCTAAGTGAAATAAGCCAATTCCATAAAACCAAAAGCCAAATATTCTCTCATATGCAGATGTTAACTCACTATTAAGGTGGGGGTGGGTGGGGAAGAATAGAAATACTTTGGATTAGACAAAAGGGAATGAAGGGAAGAGAGGGAGAATGGCAATAGGAAAGATAGTAGAATTAATTGGACATTACTATCCTATTTGCATGTATCATTACATGATCAGTGTAATATACATCATGTACAACCAGAAGATTGAGAAGTTATACTCCATATATGTATAGTACGTCAAAATACATTCTACTATCATGAACAACTAATAAGAATTTTTTAAAAACATAGTGGGTTTTTTGAAGACAATATGTAGTTGGGTTGTGTTCTATTTTTCTTAATATAGTCCAACAAGCTTTTTCTTTTAATTGGTATACTTAGGTCATTGGTGCTCAAAATGATTATTGATATAACTGGATTTGTATCTATCACTATTTCATGGCTTTCTATTTATTGTCTTTTTTCTTTGTTCCTGTTTTTGCCTTTCATGCTTTTTCTGCCTTTTGTCATTTTAGTTGAGAATGTTGTGTATTATTTCTATCCCTTCTCACCATATCAATTGTACTTCTTTCTTGCCCTGGAGTATGCAATATACATTGTCAAGAGTCCAAGTCCGCTTTCAAATGACATTTTCTGCTTCACAAATACAGTGCAGTATAGTACAATGCAGTATCTTGTAAAAGTAAAACAATCCTATTTTGTTCCTCCCATCCCTTGTAGTATTGCTATCATTCATTTCGCTTATACATAAGCAGATGTGCATGTGCACACACGCAATCAATACCTTGTTGCCATTATTATCTTGGACAAATTTTTAGGGCTCTGAAAATTTTTAAAAAAATACAGAATGCTTCATTTTATTCTCATTTATTCCTTCCCCGGTGTTCTTCCTTTCTTCATTAAGATTCAAGTGTATAATTTTCCTTCACTCCAAAGAACTTGTTTTAACATTTCTTGCTAGGTAGGTCTATTATTAACACATTCTTTAACTTCAGTCTGAAAAATTCTCTATTTTTTCTATACTTTCAAATGATAACTTTACAAGGTACAGAATTTTATACTTTGTTTTTTATCTCTCTATACTTTGAGTATTTCACTCGGATCTCTTCTTGCTTGCATGGTTTCTGTCTAATGTAATTCTTATATTTGCTCTTCTATGGGTAAGATTTTTTTTCCCTCTCTGGCTTTTTTCAAAATTTTTTCTTTATCTTTAATTTTCTGCGGTTTAAATATAATATGTCTACTTAAATAGATATAGACATAGAAGCATTTATTCTGCTTGGTGATCTCTGAGCTTCCTTGATCTTTGGTTTGATGTCTGGTATTAATTTGGGGAAAATTCTGAGCCATTATTGCTTCAAATATTTCTTCCCTTCCTTTATAGTTCTCTTGTATTTCTACTACTTGTATGTAATATCTTCAATAATGGTCTCACAGTTCTTATGATGTAATGGTTCTCCTTTCTTTTCTTTTTCAGACTTCTCTTTTCTGTTTTTGAAGTTGCTATAAAAAACATATCTTCAAACTCAGACATTTTTTCTTCAGCTGTCTGCTGAGTCTATCCAAGGCATTCTTCATTTCTGTCATAGTGTTTTTCTCTTTTATCTGTAGCACATCTTTCTTATTCTTTCATAGAATTCCCACCTCTGTATGTCAACATTGTCACTCAGTTCTTGCACATTGTCTATTCTATCTAGTACAATCCTTAGCATATTAATTATAGTTGTTTTAAATTCTCAGTATGATAATTCCAACATCCTTGGCATATCTGAATCTGGTTCTGATGACTGCTCTTGTTTCAAACTGAATTTTTTACTTTTTACTATGCATTGTAATTTTTTGTTGAAAGTGAAATATGATATATCGGGAAAAGGAATTCTGGTAAATAGGACTCAACTAATGTGGTGGTAAGTCGTGGGGGCTGGAGAAGCATTCTATGTGCTTGTGATTAGGTTTCATTCTCTTACTGAGGCTTTCAAGAAAGAGGGAAAACCTTGCTAATAAGAACGGAATGTTATGGGACATTTCAAAATGGTTGTTCTTCCTCCCCCGCTATCTACAGCATGAAGAGATTTTTCTCTGCTCTTCACTGTGAGAACATGATTAGAGCTCCTGCAGTTGAAACTCATAATAAATGTGTGGGACTTCTTTATGACTGCCTCCCTCCCAGAGTTGTCCTTGGTGAGCCTCTAGTGGCTTGTTAGTTACAGTTTAGAAGTTACTACCTCAGTACTGAGTTTTGAGGAGATTTCTGCTTTGGTAAATTTTGATTCTCTATATTGATCTGTCACTCCAATTTTTGGTGCTGGTGTTTACCCTATGACCTCACTTCTCAGACAGATCTAAGAAGACATGACAAATTGTTGCTTTTTCAGTTTGGTTTAATTTTTATTTGTTTAGATAGTGAAAATTTCCATGCTCCTTACTTGTAGGTCCAGAAACCAGAAGTCTCAATTATAATTTTAAAGCATTTCCTTTCTCTTATTTTAAGTCTATAATATTAAAAAATTATTACTCTAAGAGATATCATCACAAATAATGTCACTTAGTTCCTTAATTTTATAGTGAGTTTAGTCAACAGTATGCTTTAGTCAGCTGTTCATTTTTGTGACTGAGATACCAAACCAGAACAACTTAGATGAAGAAAAGTTTATTTGGGCTCATGATTTCAGAGGCTCAGCCTGTGATTGGCCAGCTCCATTACTTTGGGCCTGAGATGAGGCAGAACATCATGGTATAACTTGTGGTGAAGGAAAGTTACTCACAGAATGGCAACTGGGAAGCAGAGAGAGAACATGGAAGGAGCCAGGGACAAAATACATAACCTCCAAGCCATGCCCCAGTGACACACTTCCTCCAGCCAAGCCCCACCTGCCTACAGTTACCATGGTCAGTTCACTCAAATTATTAACCCACTGACTAGGTAGCAGCTCTCATAATTCAATCATTTTACCTCTGAATAGTCCTGCATTAACATAGGAGCTTTTGTACTACAGAGATATAGCCACATCAATGTTCATTGCTGCTCAATTCACCATAGCCAGATTGTGGAACCAACCTAGATGCCCTTCAGTTGATGAATGAATAAAGAAACTGTGGCATATATATACAATGGAATATTACTCAGCCATAAAGAATGATAAAATTATGGCATTTGCAGGCAAATGGATGAAATTGGAGAATATCATGCTAAGTGAGATAAGCCAATCTCAAAAAATCAAAGGAAGAATGATCTTGCTGATAAGTAGATGATGATACGTAATGGGGTGTGGGAGGGGTTAGTTTTAGGGTTAGAGTTAGGGTTGGGGGGGGCAAGAATGGGGGAAGGAAGGACCGTATAGAGGGAAAAGAGGGATGGGAGGGGTGGGGGGAAGGGCAAAAATAAAAGAATGAATCAACCAACATTACCCTATGTAAACTTATGATTACACAAATGGTATGCCTTTACTCTATGTACATTTTACTCTATGTATAAACAGAGAAACAACATGAATCCCATTTGTTTACAATAAAAAAAAAAAATAGGAGCTTTTGAGGGACACCTCCTATTCAAACCATAACACAGTGAGTATGGACTAATAGGCTATCAGTGTTGGAAGTGACCTTAAAAACCATCCAGCCAAATCCATATTTTTTAAATCAAAAAATGAAGTCCAGAAAAATTAAGTGATTTGATTAAATACTTTAGCTGATTAATGTTAGATCCAAATCCCTTGGTTAGCCTGTGCCTTTTTCACTATATTCCACAGCTCAGCTCTCAATTTTAAATTGCCTAATTCACAAATATCTGTAATTATATTGAGTATTTGCATAGTTCACTATCTTATGTAAAAGCCTACCTAAATCTTAAAAAAATGTTGGATTAAAATCCTACTGTTTGGTTATTCAAGTCTCATTCCCTGCCTCCATACCAGTTTTGCAGTGGTACCCAGCCTACCTTTCTCATGTCTCAGAGGATGATGGCCCCAACCTCTAGACATACACTATTTAGTCTAAGCCCAAGCTAGAAGTTCCATTTTTTTTCTAATACTTAGCTTAAGAATGAGTATGTAACCCAATTTGGGACACTAGGACATTAGAGAAATTCTACTGAAGCCTTTTTGGAAAAAGTTTCCATGTTTCCAGGACATAAAAACAAGAAAATTTATTTCCTAGTTGTTTGTACATCTGGATCTGAGGCCTAGAGCTTCTGCAGTCATTTGGGGAGTATAAGGGAAGCTAACCAGGAGGCAAACATGACACATGAAAGGAGCTAGAACAGAGAGATGGAAGCACCCCAGATCTTTGAGGTCATTGTTAAACCACTAGACTTCCTGTTATGTTGGATGTTAAATTGCCTTGTTGTTGAACCAGTTAATATTGTGGTTTTATGTTACTTACTTGCAGTCAAAGTAATCTAAAAAAGAGTTATTAAATGCGCATTATTTTATTTCCCAGTTTTTCTTAAATTTAATATAAACTTAAGGCCTAAACATAGTATCTGGCCCACAATAGGAATATTTTCAAAGGAACAGATACTGTCTGATTTTTATGCCCACAAAAGATGACCATTGTTCTCTGTTCTTTCTCTTCTAATGCAATGATCCACTACACCAAAGGCACTTGTCAATTTTGAATTGTTCTTGGGAATGCTTTTTAACTCTGGAGTAAATAACTTTAATCCAGGTATATTCCTACCATCTCTTGTTATCTTCTGCCGCTTTATACAATAATCTTACAAATACATATATTTGCTCTTGAGGTATCTGTATTTAGGACCCTGATAAATGGTTCTTCTCAGAGATTTTTTAAAATCTCCAACTCAAATAACTTTTATTCTGACAATTTCCATAAATTATAGGTAGTGTAGAGATTCTGTATTTCTAGACATCAGGGTCTGCTAAGGCCAGGGGGTTCTTAATCCTGGCAGCATATGAGAATCAACTGGGGAGAGAGAAACATGCTGATGAAAATGAAGGCCATATACTAGACAAATTAAGTCAGTATCGTTGGGAGGGTTATCCAGGCATGTGTCCTTTTTTAAAAAATATTTTTAACAACTGTTGTATTTTTAAATAATACAAAACGTACCAAAAGAGTGGAAAAATAGTACAAAGAATACCTATATACCACTCATCCAGAGTTTCCATGCTAGTTTATCATTTTCCCCTCTCTAAATAAAAATATTATCTCTACATATTATAGGTGGTTTTAAACATTTGAGAGTAAGTTGAGGACATGACACCCTCTTCCTTTAATTTGGAATACTTTAGTGTGTGTTTCCCAAAAACACAGGCCTTCTCTTACATGGCATGGTATAATGATCACAACCAACCAATCAACATGGATTTGATCTATAAGCCTTATTCTGATTTCTCCAAATGTACCTACGATTGTCCTGGTTCAGTTTCCAGATCAGGATCTCATTCAAGATCTACTGCATTTAGCGGTTACGTCTCTTCAGGCTCCAGTAATACAGGACCATTCCTCATATTTTTCATGAGCTTATCATTAAAAAAAATAACAGACCATTTACTTTATAGAATGTCTCTCTATTTGTGGTTTTTGGACACTTCCTCATGATTAAATGCAGGATGTGTATTTTTGACAGGAACATCCCTGAGTGATACTAAGTTGTTCTCAGATCATCATCACCAGAAGGGATATGTTGATGTTGGGAAGGCTGATGATGAGACTGAAGGAAAGATAAGGGATGGGAGCTAATGAACTGTCCTCATGTTCTCTCCAACTTAAGTCTGCTTCTTCCACTGCTACTGAAAAGTACAACACATGTGGGTACTTGTCTGCCCCACTAGATGGGAAGTTTCCTTGGTGCAGAAACTTTACGTTACTAAAATTTTATTCCTCCCTGGCACCATATAGGTGATGATGGATTATCAGATAGACAATGAATGCTTGCTGAGATATATTATAAGAAGTTCAAAGCTCAGATTTTCTGCTAGCACTGAAAAAAATCAGGTGACAAGGTGGATGGCAAATAAAGTTGACTTGTACCAACTTTGGGCATGTAAAATAGTACACCATTTATTTTTAAGAGAACAACTTAAGTTGGGCCCTTCTATGCCAGGCAGTGGAGGAACCTAGCTGCTGGCATTCATGGAGTTTCCCTCTCCTTGCCTGTGCTCCTGTCAGTAATCCAGGATTATAAATGGTTCTGAGATAAATGCAACCGTAAGTAGGTACCATGAATCCTCCTCTTCTGATCATTGTTTCTTGTCCATACCTTACTACTGAGATGACAGTCATCCCTGTCCCTGGGGCCCATACAGGTTTGATGGCTCTCTGTGGCTTTCAAATCACAGCATTTGATTGTACCCAGGAGATAAAAATATATTGCACAAATTTGGTTTGATGAAAACCAAAACTGTTTACCCACCCTCCCGCCCCAAAAATTAATGCCTTTAAACATTTTGCATGTGTCCTATCTAGTCAGTCACAGTTGCCACCACTCCTTACTGCTCACACACGTGATTCCCACGTTTGCATTGCCCCATGCTCCTGGAGACCTTTGACCTTGCAGTCCTGGTTCTGAAACTCCACTCATCTCAGTGGTCTTGCAAATTCTCTGGGGGACACCTCCAGAAATCTGAGCCTGGTCTGCCCTTCTCCGGGAAATGGTAACCCCCTCTCTCTCCCCAGCCGACAGCTTCACTACAGGAAAGCATGCTTCTTCTAAGCCACTCCAGTTCTTCCTGCTCTCATTCTCATCCTTCCACCTCACTCTAGCAGCAAGATCATTACCTACCTCTTCTGTATTTCTGCATTTTGTTGTCTTCTTCTGACTTCCATTTATTTCCCAAGGCAATGAGTTTTAAAGCTTCTTTCTTTCTGAGAAGAAAATCAAATAGTAATAAAGACCAGCAGGAAAAAAAATTTACTATTTCAAATATTATTCCACCACCCACATATAGTTATTCCAGGTTCCTATGCTATAGAGTGACAATACACTAATTACTTTTCTCTCCTAGATGAACTTGTCTACTATCAGGTTATATTTGATATGTAAAATGCCCAATCAGTTTAAAAATCTGAAGTATCTTGAAAATATATTTAAAATTCAGTAAATTTTTCTTGGGGCTGGGGGTGGTATAGAACTTGCCTAGCACATGTGAGGCACTGGGTTTGATCTTCAGCATCACATAAATATAGATAAATAAATTAAAGATATTGTGTCTATCTACAACATTAAAAAAATTAAAATTCAGTACATTTTTTTCCTCCATACCTCCATTTCTTTTTAACCTTCATCAGGTTAGATTCAAGTTTTGCTGACCATAGATTTATAAGGTGACCCAGGTTTAAGATAGCTACATGAAAACTCTCACTAGCTTCTCTCTAAATTCCCATCATTACAATTCCAATTTTCTCCAAATGTTTAACTGATATATGATTTCTGAAATCACAGTCATCCTCTCTAAGGAAAATTTCCACATCATTCTCAACTGGCCAGAACACATTTTTTACCTCTAGGTAATATAAAGTTGCATTGTTCTTTGAGGATTAGCCAACCCTGGCTGTTAAAACGACATGTAAGTTATACCTTAAACATTCTTCCCAATGAATACATTCTTCTGATTAATTGGAACATTAGTAACTGTTCCTATTCTGACCTCAACCTGGCAGAATACACTTCTCAGATACTTTGGAAGACCCTTTAAATAGTGCACTGTTTCATCTTTGAGGTTCCTTTGAAGTTGTAACTCCCTCCATGGCAACACACCTACAGATTAGAAGTAGAAGAAGGAAGAGGTACATGTTTAGTTTCCTTTGTTAAATCTCCCAGTGAAATGGGACAGAAAAATCTAGCCCTAGCAAAACTTTCATATCGTGGCTACTGTAATATAACTAAAATATGCATATATTTTGGTCTTAGTCCCTTCCTCTCTCCACCCATTCCTGGAACACAGCTCCTGAGACCCCTGGTATCTTGGAAATGACAAGTCTTTTTGCATACTAAGGAAATGGCTGATAGCTGGATAGGTCCTGGATAATTTCAGGATAACAGCTGGCTACTAGGGGAACCAACTGTCTGATTAGAGAGTTGGAACTTTGAACCCAATTTCCAGACCTCTGGGGAGAGGAGAGGGACTAAAGGTTTAGTTGATCACTAATAGTCAATGATTTGATCAATCATGACTATACAAAAACTCATAACCCCCCTCCAGTACTGGTAGTATAGAACTCCTGGGATGCCGAACACATGAAAGATGTTACATCCCAAGAGCAGGGGGTCCCTGACTCTGTGCTCCTCTTCCTATTCCTGGTACTCTGCATCTCTTCTACATGGATGTTATATCCTTTTATAGTAAATGGGCGAATGTAAGTGAACTGTTTCTCTAAGTTCTGTGGTTCATTTCAGCAAATGCTTGAACCTGAGGAAGGGGTGGGAGGAAGCCCAGTGTATAGCAAGTTGGTTAGCAGTTCTGGAAGCCTGAACTATATAGCCAATGGCATTTGAAGTGGGAAATGGTCTTGTGGGTCTGAGCCCTTAACCTGCGAGGTATGACTCTAACTCCAAGCAGTTGGTGTTGGAATCTAATTAAACTCTAGGCTCCCTGTTGAGGTGAGCTGAAGAATTGCTTGGTGTATAGGGAAATGTTCCCCAACCCCATATACACATCCGGTGTCAGCAGTGAGATATTCAGTGTTGAGCTCTCTGTGTGAGATAGGAAAGCATTTTGTTCTTTCCTATCTCAGTTTTTAACAATGAGTGATTCTTCATAACACTTGGCGATGACTTCATAGTTCCATAAAGATAAGAAAAGCACCACATGAAGTCTTCTAAGTGGAGATAAAAGGAATTGAAAAAGTTTGAATTGAAGAACTTTTACGCATACTTCCTGTCCATCTCAGTCCCACCTCTCTGCTTCAACTAACATTTCTGTTTCCAGCTTCCCTCTCTAAAGTTGGTTATCTGCTCTTTGGCCTGCTCAGTGAAAGCTTGACATTTACTTCTCATTTTGCCTCATGAGCAGGTGTGGCTAATCTGCTTCTGGCTGTTATTAAGTTCTTTGAGTCTGTCTTGACAAAAAGATTCCTTTGCCATCACTCCATGTACAGCCAGTTGGTAGCCTTTCATTTATGGTCAATTAGAGCAGTTAATTAAGCTTCAGTAATTTGGTTTTTAAAACTTTTTTTTATAAAACAAAAATAAATCAATTTAGTAAAAGAATTTTTCTTTCTCTTCTAGTCTCTTTTATTACTTCAAGATCCTGTGAAATAGTAGTCACTCATTTTCTTGTTTTCTGAAATTGCAAAGAGCTTTACAAATAGTTTAGGTGATTTCATTTTAATCCCTAACAGTTTATTCATTTAAATTTTACAAATGTTCATGGAACCCTAGCGTGGACACCCATCAAAAGTACAACTTGCAGGTTCTGACCTCAAGAGTTAATGATTTTGCAGGGAAGAGGACCATAAATACAATTATAATAGGAGACAGAATCTAAAACATAATAAGAAAAAATCGTATACACTGCAGAAGATGGAACAGTAAGAAAAGGTTAAATCCAGCTATGGGGGTTAGATTGGGGAAGACTTAGAGATGAAGATGGAAGGAAAAGTAGAATTTTGAAAGAAAGAAATGGGAATGGAATAGAGAAGCCATTTCAGGTGGACAGAACAGAAAAGGCAAAGAAATGGAGATGGGAAAGAGAAGACTTATCCTGGGAGAGCCTAGGTTAGCCAGATCTTGGAGGGTGAGGAAGGAAATGTCTGGAGGTACAGCTTGGAACCTGGTCCTGAGCAGTGATGTGTTCATGTAACCAGTTTAAACTTCTCCCCACAGTCTGTATGGAGCCACTGAAGATTTCTAAAAGAAATGATACTGCTAGAGTGGTGTGCGCAAAGCTTGATCTGGTGACATTGTTCACAGTGGTGGTTATCTGGGGTGCTTTTGCTTTCAGGGACATTAGCAGTGGTGGGTGAACTACAGCTGATGGAATTCAGCCCACCATTTATGAGCTAAAGAAGGATTTCTACAGTTTTGCTTGGTTGAAAAAAATCAAAAGAAGAATAATCATGACAAATGAAGAATGTGACACAGGAAAATTATATGACATTTAATTTTAGAACCCATAAATAAAGTTTTACTGGAACACAGCCACACCCATTTGTTTACTTACTGTCTATGGCTGCTTCTATGCTACTCTGGCAGAGTAGAGTAGTTTCAGCAGAGACCACATGGTTTACAAAGTCAGAAGTATATACTATCTGGCTCTTTACAGAAAAACTTTTGCAATCTCTGGTCTAGAAATCAGACTTTGGAATCTAGAATTCCCATGGAAAAATGTAAAATACTTCATGCTTACATTTAGGCTTGATGCCTGAAACTCATGGCCTTATCCCAAATTATCAAACTCACTCTTAAAACTGCAGACTCCAAAGTAGAACACAAAAATATAAATTCTAACACTGAATAGGCAAAGGCAAAGGAAGCACCTGCATTTCCTTTCCCTTTGCAAAGCAGAGTTAAGGGGCTACCACTAGCTGTGTCACCTTGGGAAAGCCACATAACTTCTTCACTCATTTTCTCATCTATATATTGTGCTAACACATCTTCCCTTCCTACTTCACAGAGAATGAGATTAATACAGATGACAGTAGCCTATAAACTTCAAGTTGAAACAGAGTAAAAATAATGGTTCATTAAACAAATATTGAACAACTACTGTATACCAGGCACCGTTCTAGTCTTGTGAGTTGTGTAGAACAAAATGAAGATGCCTGTTCCTATGGAGCTGTGTTGGTGCTTGAGAGGATGACAGTCTTGCTGCTTTTTCTCTTTATCTGCCCTGTCCCTCTCCACTGGTAATTCCAATGTTAAGGACAATTGTTCTGATTAGACTTAATTGTAATGATCTTCCATCGGAATTATTACATGCTGAATCCAAGGGACCCTGATCTAACACAATAGTTTTTCCCCAGTTACTAACTCTGAGCTGGAAGTGAAACTGCTATAAATTATTGCTGACTTCAGAGAGGGAAACCAGGCAATTTTTCTATCCCTGGTAAGAATCAACCTAATTTGTTCAGATTTGTCCCAAGTTTTTAGTCACGGAAAATGTGAAGAGTCTTTCTTAAGTGTGGACAACTTTAATTTCTTCTCTTGGCCAATAGCAGATAGCTCAGTAATGCTTTATACAAACTCAGATGGACTCTCTGGAAATGATCCTAAAAGACATATTCTAAGATTATGATGCAAAGTAACAAGTTAGCTAAACAATCATACTGAAATGTTTTAATAAAATTTACACAAAGAAGACTACTTCTGCCAAAACCTTCTTTTAGATGTATGCTGAATTCCTGAGTTGGAAAATATTTTCTATTTTATTTACTTTCATGACTTGTTCAAGTATGAAAATTTTTTTCTCCTTTTGGGGGAGAATGAACATAAATCACACAAGGTAGAAATTTATCTCAATATTATATGCTTTTCTCTAATAAATCAAGATCTAAGGCAGCATTAAATTTAGATTGTGATGTACTTAAGAGGAGTCTGGGAGGCAGTTGTATTTTTCTGGTGCTCAGGAAAGAGATGTGAGTTGGAGAAAGAGAGGAACTTAAAAGATGGGCAAGGATGAGCTCAACCAGGTGGAGCAGGCAGAGTGAGGAAAGAAAACTCAGCTGGAGCCCGGACTCTGACATTTAAGGAAAAGGAACAGGGCAGTGCTGGATCCTGAAAAGTGGGCTGAAAAGAAGCTGAGAGGCCACGGGAAAGCCAGGAACATGAAGTGCTGTCAAAGTCAAGAGGAGAGAGTGTTCAAGAAGTTCATGGTCTCAAGAGTCAAATTCTGCTGAAATCTGACATAGGTAAGTGCTCTCTGGATTAGCAATAAAGAGCTCATGGGACATCCTCCAAAGAGCATTTCCAGTGGGACATTGGGTGCAGCCAGAATACTGTGGTGGGAAGTGAGGAAGTGAATGACAACTGGACAGATGGCATTAGAAAAAGTGATAAGCTTTGGGGAGGAAGAAGGAGCATGCTCACTAAATACTTACTATGTGGCAAGAGGGGGAAAAAAACAGACGAGAAATGCCTTCAAGTATTTGGGCTCAAGGAAAATGTAAGAAGTTTATATTTGAAAGGCCAAGGCCACTGGCATTTTCAGAGGTAGAACTATAAAGAAAATACTTAAAATACTAGAAAGGGCATGAATAGAGGGATACTAGCAGATGGGAATACACCCTAGAGAAGTGTAAGGGACAGGGCAGTGTGCTTTGAGCTGAGTTTGGAAAAAATTAGCTAAAATCAACCAAGTCATCAGATTAGGGAAATCTGGAAGTAGGAACCCTGGTTAGGTAGCTGCCTGCCACAGGCACTCATTGTTTCATTTAAACATCTTTAGACCCCTCCTGTTTTCAAAGTCTTCACCACCACCAATTCAAGCTCAGCAGTGTTCTCTTTTCACAATGAAACATTTTGAAACACTTCCCACTCATGCCTGCTCATCTCCTTCAAGTCCTGTTTAGTCAGAAGTTTGAGGTCCTATCACTTATCCCAAACCACTTTTAAAGTTGTATCTCCAGGTCCTCATGCACAGAGGCAGAGATGGAACAAGGACACAGAATGCGGCCTGGTCCAGTCGGGCTTCTGTGCTCCTGCCAGTTGGTGGAGCGGTTCTCTCTGCTCTCCTGCTGCACTCAGTTCCCACCTAGCTCCTCCCTCAGTTTTCATGTCACCCTGCTCTCTTCCTCTTCAGTCTACCAGATATTTTTTGAAAACTTTGTTCAGTGGTGATCTCTATCTGATCTTTGCTGCTATAAGTTTATTCTTTTACTACGGGGCCTTGGGAGGACTTGATTTTATTTTATTATTATTTTGGTATGGGGGAGTGAACCTAGGGGCACTTAACCACTGAGCCACATCCCCAACCTTTTAATTTTTTTTTTATTTTGAGACAGAGTCTCACTAGGTTGCTTAGAGCCTGGCTAACTTGTTAGCTGACTTTGAATCTGCAATCCTCCTGCCTCAGCCTCCTGAGCTGCTGGGATTACAGGCCATGACACCATGCCCAGATTGATTTTATTTTTGAAAGTATGCTAAGAATAGGAATAAAGAAGAAAATAGTTTTCTTTCCCCTGTCCAGATTCCTTATGGCATACCTTACCATGGATTTATATTGAAGAAAAACATTTCCAAGTTCTGGGCTGCTGCATACTAAGCCTCTCCCTCTTTCGCTCTGGTTGTTCCCTCTGGCAGGGGTCTCAGACCTGATGCTGACTTGCTCCCTCCTTTCATTCAGGACTCTACTCATCTGTCACTCCTCAGAGAGCTCTTCCTCAATAAGCAGCCTATCCCTGCCTAGTCACTCCCCCATCACCTGTGTTTGATGTCTGGAAACAGTTGTCACTGGGAGAGATGGACTTACAGAGGTCTTGCCTCCCTTGTTCACTGTGAAATCATGGACCTGGGGCAGTGATCAATCACCTGAGTGTGCAATCAATAGTATCTTTAATTGGTTTATTGTACAAGGTACATTCATGAAGTCGTAACTTTATGGAAAGCTTGGAAATGGGCAAAGTATCAGAAAATGTGGTTTAAATGGTCAATTTTAAATGCTACTTGTCTCTGGAAGTTTCCATAATCATGTCATACTTCAATTCAAGGAAAATTTACTAAACAACTACTAAGGTGAGGCTGAAGACACAGAGAAGTAAGGAACAGTTACTGAGTTCCACTGGACTGCTAATGTTCTAACTCAGCTCCAGTCTTCTACTCCATCACTTGACCACACACAATTCTTCTTCAATGTTAGGTAAGTGCTCAACCACTGAGCTACATCTATGGTCTCTTTTAGTGTTAGTTTTAGTTGCCCAGGTTGGCCTTGAATTTGCAATTCTCCTGTCTCAGACTCCCAAGTACCTGAGATTACAGGTGTGCACCTCAGTGCCTGACTCCCTTGTCTTCTTTGAACATTCAGGGTTTCTAGTCCATTACAGAAAACTTTGACCATGTTCTATTGTTCACTGTTTCCTGTGTTAAGTCCTGACCCCCTACTGAATTATAAACTCCAAGAGCGCAACTAAGGGCCCACATGAGTTCCCTGAAGTAGGCTTGAACTACAGTCATGTTCATACAATGGAATGGAAAGTAAACCTGAGAATGCTTCCAAAAAATCGAATCTACTCTCTACCCAAGATCACACCCTCTGTCGTAGTCACCAAAGTCTTTTCTTCCATTAAGGACAAATGTGTTGCATTTGAGATGTTCCAGAATCTCTGCATATTCATTCTCCCCTTCTCCTACCCTCCAGTGTTCTAGATTCATATTGCCAAGATGATTAAATATTTGGAAAGATTTTAAAATGAGAAGAGGAGGAAAGGTGAGAAGGAAATGAGATGAGAAGGGATGAGTTGGGTGTTTTTTCATTAAGAGAAATGTCGAAATGTATTAATTTATGTACTCTGTGCCTAGTTTCTGATATAGTTACTGATCTCATGTAAGAGGGCTTTGCCCTCATGACCTAAATACCTCCTAAAAGTCTCACCTCTGTATATCACCCCCTTGGGAGTTAGGATTTCAACATATGGATTTTGGAGAGACATTAATATGAAGACCATAGCATTCTTCCCCTGGCACCTAAATTCATGTTTTTATAAGCAAAATAAATTCCTTCTCTCCCAATAGCCTCAAAAGTCTTAATTCTTTCCAGCATCAACTCAAAGGTCTTGTCCCAAGTCTCAGCTAAAATATCACTTAAACCAGTTATGGGTGAGACCTACTTAAGATATGATTCATTCTGAGGCAAATTACTTTTCATCTGTGAATGTATGAAATCTGACATGTTATATGCTTCCAAAATGCAATGGTGGGACAGAAAGTTCCCTTCTAAGAGGGAGAAATAGTAAAGAAGAGTGACAGGTCCCAAGAAAGTCCAAAACCTTATGACTCAAGAATCATCTTTGGCTCCATGCTCTGCCCTCAGGCCCACGGGGGCTGTGGTCTCACCTTCCAGATGCACTGGGGCCACTGCCTTGTCCCATGGCTTTGGCAGCTGTACCCCTCAGCAGCAGCCCCTGCTTCCACCATGGTAGCCCCAGAGGTGGCCCTTCCTCAGTGCCTCAAGTGACATGCCCAAGGCCCCTCCAGGCTAGAATCATGAGCCAGAGGTTCTGGATAGAATCATAGGGGCAGTCCCAACCCCAGGGTTCTTCTGACATTGCCCCAACAGGGAACTCTGTGGTGGCCCTGTGTTCAGTGGAGGTTTTATACTCTAGATTTGAGATAGGAGATGTAGGCTTAATGCTCTCTGAATTATTTGGGGGATCATTTTATGTCTCGAAAAATACTTTCTAGCTTTTGTTTAGATAAGTGACCAATCTTGTTATATGGTTATTTGGCTGCACCCTTCATATTCTCTTTCAATCAGACTCTAATTTTTTTCAGTATACTAGTCTAAGAATGTAAGTTAGACCTTTCAGTTGATGTTCCATTTTGATCAACAATTCCATCTTTAAATCATTTTTTACATCTTACATTTTGCTATAAGCAGTAGTCAAAGGAAGCTAAGCTGTACCTTCAACATTTCCTATAGATATTTTCTCAACCAAATACTCAATTTTGTGGCTTGGAAATTCTACCTTCTGGTAAAATGTTAGACACAAATGCAGCATAGGTAAGTTGTTTCCCACTTTGTAACAAGGGCAGCCTTTCCTTCAAGGTCCTACACTACATTCCTCATCCATCTGAGACCTTATCAGATGTCATCCATATTTGGGTCAAAATTCTCTTTAAGATTATTTATGTATTCCCTACAACTTGATTTTTTTGTTTGTTTTCCCTGAACCCTGCCAGAATTGTCCTTAACCATTTGTTTGTAGCAATATAGGCTTTTTCTAATATGCTCCTCAAAACTTTTCCAACTTTCACCACTCTTCAGTTCCAAAACCACTCCCACATTTTAAACATTTGTCACATTATCACCCCACTCTTGGTTCCAATGTTCTGTTGGTCTATCCATACGATAGTCTATCCATACGATGGTCTATCCATACAATAGGCTGGGTGACTTGTAAACAGCAGAAACTTATTTCTCACAGGTGTGGAGGCTGGCAGTTCCAAGGTCCAGGCGTGGGCAGATTTGGTATCTGGTAAGGGCCTATGTTTTAGATGGGCATCTTTTCACTATGTCTTCGCCATACAGAAGGGGGAGTGATTCTGGGACCTCTTTTATAAGTGCACTAATTCCATTCATGAGGACTTCACCTTCATGACTCAATTATTTCCTAAAGTCCTTCGCTCTTAATATCATCTTCTTGGGAATTAGGATTTTGATGTATGACTTTTTGGGGACACATATATTTAGACCAGGGAAGTGGTGTCAATGGGGAAAAATGAGTTTGCAGTCTGTTTGCATTTTACAAGTTAAGCAGTGAAGTGTGTGTGTGTGTATTCTACCCATATTAGCACTGGAAAAGAAAGAATTCCAAAACAGTTGGTGTCATAATGCCAATATATTCAGATGAAGAATTCTGTCAGTTAACACAAAATGTCAAATATCCCAATCTATGGAAATATCCAGTGATGATATTTTTGATCTTTTGTTTTTGATTTTGTTGAGATTTTTGGTAAGGTACAGTCGCAACTGATTTGTCAAGTTTAAGGACTAAAATCACAACATTTTCTATCTGAAGTTATCAGGCTGATACTCTGGAAAGAGTTTTAGTATCCTGAAGATTTATATTTTTATCTTACAGTATTCTTCAAACAGTAATTATTTATCTTACTTTTATTACTTATTTAATTTAATCAGAACACAAAAATATCAATAATATAAACAAATCCTCAGAAATTGCTATAGAAATAAAAAAACATGCATTCTCAAAAATTATTGGTACAATCTAGCACAAAAAAGTTTAAATAGATTTAAATGGTCCTAAGGAAAAACAGGTAAAGGAAATAGAAACTTGTGAATTAAGTTTTCTCATATCAACATATTAAGTTTTAATAACACATCACCTCCAATTCCCAGTCTATTTCAGGAATGCTCTGAGTTGGCTCCAAGCATCCAGGTCCTCAAATATCTGACTCTCTGATTCCACAGTTCACTTTTATACCAGTGCAACTTGATCCCAGAGTTCCATCTGGAATTTTGCATTCAGTTAATCCCACCCAGCTTCACATCCCTGTCATGCTGGGTCACTGCCCAGATGGCAAGCCTCAGAGTCATCTATCCTCCCCTTTCCTCTGCCCCAAACTGCCCTTGGTTTTCTCTCCCTTGAACCATCCTCCCAACATTCTCCTCCTGCTGGAATCTTTGATTAAGGGTAGGGAAGGTAAGGAAGGAAGGTTCCTCACTCTCATGTTTGAAAGTGTTAAGGTTCTTTCCAATCATGTTACTGTTTTTTAAAAATATATTTTATTGTCACTATGATTAACTAGACAAGCAAGTACTTCTAAGGCACCCACAAATCTATCATAATCAAATATCCAAATTTCCTCTGCCTGACAGTTTTTTTTTTTTTTAAATTTTTTTCCTTCCAAAAACTGGATCCTAAATATAGAAATAAAGAATTTCAAGCCATCTTTTCTACCTAAAACTATCTTTGGAATATCCCAGATGGCCCCTGAAAATTTTTAAGTATTGTTGCTTTCACTATAAAATAAGAGAGTGGAAAGAACTATATTTATTTGGTAAGTGCATACTGCAAGTTGTCAAGCCACAATGGACGCTTAGCCATCACTAAGTTAACTTTGTTAACAGAGGTAAAATTTTATTAATATAAATTTATCAGAAATTGTATGCTTTGTGGGAAATCCCTGATGTTTGTCAGTACCTTCCCTGGCCATCATGGGGAAACACTGACCAAAGCTCTAAGAAAAAACGGTGTTGAGTTTTCGTATACTTATCAAAGTCCTGGTAGTGTTTTGTCGAATTATCTGATGGTATTAGGTAACCATAGTGTTATCAATCATAATTTCAGTTATTTCAAGTTTTATTTGGCTGCAACTTTCATTTTAATGTAGCAACTTCTAATTTAGTTGCTCACAACTAGGGACGCACATCAGACTTATGGAGCTTTATGATAGAGCTTTCTGTATCTTATGCAGACTTAGCGAATCTCTTTCCTTGATATTCTTTGTGTATAAATCAGAATGATCATATATTATGTCTCAAGATTTTTTTATCTATAAGAATTATGTTCACTCATTTGCATAAATCAGATATAACATTCATTAACAATGTACTTAATTATTATCCTTAGAGATATTTTATTTTAAAATTTTAATGACTTTATTTCTTTTGCTATATAACAGTAATCTGATTATACAAGTAAGATCCATCATATTCTCAGGTCCCAACCATACCCAAAGGGAGGTGATTATACAAAGTGTGTACGCCCTGGGGAGGAATCTTGGTTTTGGGGATAGTAGAGGGAATACTGGGGATTGAACCCAGGGGCACTCTGCCACTGAGTTACATCCCTCATCTATTTTATTTTTAACTTTGATACAGTTGCTTAGAGTTGCCCTAAACTGATGAGGTTGTCCTTGAACTTGTGATTCTCCTGCTTCAGTTTCCAAAGTTGATGGAAATGACAGGCATGCGTCACCAAAGTCAGTCCCTGGACAAGAATCTTGGTGACCATCCTAGAATGCTGTCTATTCTACTTCTCCATCCAGTCCCATCAATATTTATGTCACTAGACTTTTCTCTTTTAATTTACAGTGCAATTTTCAGTTTTAATTTTGATTATTTAGTATTCATTTCTTTTCATAACCTCATAATTGCAGGTTGGAAGAGACATGGGTGACGTCACTTTTTCCTCCTTAGGACATCACTCCCTCTACCTGTCCTCTCCTTTCCATTCTGTATTGTTGTTGTTCTATGGAGTTCTGTCCTTGTCACTCCTCTCTTCTTTTTGAACTTACTTTAACAAAATGTTGTCATCTCCTCTCATTGCTTCAGCTCCCATCTCCATGCTAATATTTCTCCAAGTTATACCCCTAGCCCAGGCATTTCTCCTCTTTAAATAGTATTATCCTCATTTTCCTTCATTTAAACCAAGCCAGTTGTTAAAATGCTATTTACGTCATATTTACGTCAGAGATTCTAATAATCTGCACTATGACACTTGTAATCTTGATTTATTTAAAAATTGTTTTCATGTTGTTATTGATTTTATTAATAAATTTTTGAAAGTTTTAATCTGTGTTAGCTCAGGAACTCATAAATGGGATAATTATCATACGAAAGCTGTGCTGTGAAGCCCAGGAGCCAAGATGTTCACTAGTGAAGCATTGAAAGGGTTTTATACATGGTGGTCAGGAAAGGACTAATAGGTTAAGTGGCATTTCCATAGGAAATATTTTATTCCTGGGAGTCTTCGAATCATTCTCAACAAAGCATGAAAAGTATTCTCTATCATTAATCAAAAGGTCTAAAATAAAAGATTTAGGACAGTAATGTTACAAGCACCAACATCATAAAACAACAACATACGTAGAATACTTAAGAAAATACTTATTTTATTCGAAAGAGGATATAGATGGGGAATAAAAGGAGAAACAGGTAAAAATGGAGGTTAAAAAAAGCAGAGAGATTAGTGAAAATAATAAAGGTTAAAACTGAGAACATTTATTTTATTTTATTTTAAATTATTATTATTATTATTATTTTTACAGACTGCAGGCAGACAGGTTCCTTTCCACTATAGCTCTGCTTCATTCTTTCTAGTGTACCAATGCCCTCTGTCCCTTATCTGGAAACACGGGTTGCATTCTAGAAAGGTCTTTAGCAGGTAGCTAGAAAATGCAATGTTTAGAGAATTAGAATTTTCCAACTGGTTGGAAATAGCCAACAATTTGAGGCAGTGAGGTAAGAGAAGGAGTTAAGAAAAGATACAAAGAGAAACTTAGAGAATAAGGAGGGAGGCACCCTCAGAAAAAGCCAGAGAATACTTTGCAGGAAAATCCTCTAACAGTCATACAAGACAGAGATTTGCTTCAAAATTATGACGTTTTGGAATTAGAAAACCATCAGGCCAAAAAGGCCTTGTCAGAATGAGTCAGTATAAAAATGAAGTGGAGAAAGAAAATCTGTCCGTCTTCCCAGTTGGCATTAAGTACAATTTTTTTATCACTCTCTTTTGTCCAACATATTGAAAAAATGAAATTTAATGAATAACAATAGATGCTGAAAACTTAATATTCTTGCCACGTGTAAAACTATGAAAACAGATAATAACTGACTAGACATCTATACAGTGCCTCCTCCAAAGGCCAAACTGTCCTTTAGATCTTAAGGTATCTCCAAAGAAGATTTCACAAAACTGACTGCGTACATGTCCTTCTAAATTGTCTACTTTTGAATGGGAATTACTGTATCAGAAGCATAGGAAATGAGCTGTTATTCACAAAAACGTCTCAGTATTTGACCGCCATTTTTAAGAAGTGATGTTATTTATTCTGTGGAAACTTGTCCTGGAAGTGTTATATTTCCCTCCCTAAAAATATATACCAGTTGCTAAGTGTTATGGTTTGGATGTGAGGTGTCCCCCAAAAGCTCATATGTGAGACAATGCAAGACATTTTAGAAGTGAAACAATTGCGTTATGAGAACCTTAACGCAAACTGTGAATTTTGATTAATTTGTGATTAACTGAGTGGTGGTAGCTATAAGTAGGTAGGGTGTGGCTGGAGGAGGTGGGTCCCTGGGTGCATGACTTTGGGGTGTATATTTTGTCCTGTTGAGCAGAGCTCTCTCTGATTCCTGGTGCTATATTCCCAGTTGCTTTTCTCTGCCACACTCTTCTGTCATGTTTGGCCTCACCTCAAGCCCTGAAGAAAGGAACTGGTCTTCTATAGACTGAGACCTCTGAAACCACGAACCCCCAAATAAACTTTTTGTTCTCTAAAATTGTTCTTGTTGGGTCTTTTGGTTACAGCACTGAAAAAGCTGACTAAAACACTAAGTATGTCAGCATTGAATTTTTACCTCAGAGTAACGATGACAACAATAATACCCAACATTTACTGATCACTTATAATGTGGACGGTATTATTCTAAACAGTCCATGTGTAGTAGCTCGTTTAATTCTCACAAAAGTCAAATGTGTTCAATATTAACATTATCCTCATTTTACTGATTTGGAAAACAAGACAGAGAGGTTAAGTAACTTGCTTAAGTTTACTCTGTTACTAGTGAATGACAGTTTGGATTTGAACCCAGGTCCTGTGGCTCAGGGCATGTTCTTAACCAGACTCTTCAGTCTCTGATGGCAGCCAAGGCTGTTTTGATATCCAATGGCTCTTCAGAGGCATTTTGGAAGTGTTTGGATGAACTGTGACAGTGTGATGTTTGCCCAGTACTAAACCAACTGTATTCCAAGAGTATAACTTATGACTGTCTGTGTGTGTGTGTTTGCACATGCATGTGAAATTTAATCCTGGGTCCACAGTCTTAAAGTACAATTTGTTTTTTAAGCCCGAGTCTTGCCTAATTCTGTAACATGAAGGCCTGGCATGCTTTGCTAAATCTTCAGGACCACTCTAATGTAGTTACCTCCACACTCCCTCCACAACATCAAACCACACAAACAGACGTCTCCTCTTCAATTTCTATCCCCATCTTTCCATTCCTAATGGAACCACTAAAGTTAGACTTTTGTTACTTCTCCCCTGAAACAAGAAATGACCTCCTTACCATTCTCATTTTCCAGCATCCTATATACACTGATTCCAGGCATATCTTTCCAAAGCACAATGCTGATCATTAAATCTGAAAAATTCTTGCATTGACCCCCCAATTTTCAAACAAAACTGAATGATGCTGTTTATACGGCTTCTCTGCATTCTGTCCTCTGCCTTGCAGGTTTGCCTCTGTTTGCTATAAACACCTGGTACTCCAGGTGATTTGGAATATTCTCTATCACTCTCTATAATCCCTGTGGTTGTGCTTCTGCTTATGTTGGGACATAGGCTTACAATATCTCTTTTACCATTTCTGCCAGTCAGTACCTGATATGGGTTGAATATTTGTCCCTTGCAAAACTCATGCTGAAATTTAATTGCCAATGTGACAGTATAAGGAGCTGGGAGTTTTAAGAGGTGATTAGGCCTCATGGATGGGCTCAATGATTTAATACAGGGTTTTTTATGAAGAGCCCAGGAATGGATGCTCTGTCTTTTCCCCTTCTGCTATGTGATGTCTTCCACCATGTGATCACACATCAAGAGGGCTCCTGCCAGAAGCAGCATAACATGAACTAAGACAATCTCTAATTTATATGCCAGGTGTGGTTCAAAAACTAACATCCTCTCTAAAGCTTTTCCTGACACCTCTGGCCTTCCTCTCATCCCCAGGAGTATGAATTACCTCCTCTTCCATGCTCCACTAGGACTTTTCCATCCTTGCTGTGTAACTTTGTCTTATACTTTGGTTCCCCTGGTATAGTGTCTTGTACAGTACATGGCAGGTGCTCCTCAATGCTGAGTGAAATTAGTCAGTAAGCTCTGCACATATCTCCTCTAACTGGATAGAATTTATTCCTCCTCCAACCACAACATTTAACACTTTTAAAAATCCAATTTACTTTAACCCTTTTTCTACTATATTGTTCCCTCATCCTTTCCAAACTCTCCCCACAGTTTCCAAGTTCCTTGATGCTAGAGATCTTATTTGATTCACGACATACAGAATCTGCTAAATGTCTGTAGAATGGATGGGAATGAAATCTACTCATAACAAAGAATTCACAATCCTAAATAGGTACATTTTTAAAAAACAATCCATTCCATAATAGTACCTCCTATGCTAGATTCCTAACAACCTTATGCTCTGCTTAGCTGGGGTGCTATGGTTTAGATGTGGTTTATCCCCCAAGGGTTCAAGCACTGAAAGCATGGTCCCCCGTGTGGTAGTGTTAAGGCTGTGGGAGCTTTAAGAGGTGGGGTCCAATGGAAGATAATTAGGTCATGAGGGCTCCACTCTTATGAATGGATTCACAGAAATGGTTCAAGTCTAATGAAATACATTGGTTTTTGTAAGAACACATTGTTAATTTTGTTTAAAAAAAGCCTGACTCCTCCCTTCATTTTCCTTCTTTCTTGCTTGCAGACAAGCAAGGAATTCCTTGCCAGACATATTGCCATGTTGTTTGGAATTTTTAGACTCCAGCAACATAAGTCAAATAAAACTCTTCTCTTAAAAAGTACCTTGCCTCAGATTTTTTGTCATAGAAATACAAAATGGACTAAGAGTTAGTTACATGAATATTATAATTATGCCCTTTTCCACCTTAGGCAAGAACCATGCTCTGAGGTCGTATGGATACAAGAATTTGAATATATTTTTAAAATGTAGTAAATAGAGGTTATCTGAATGAGGGAACGTAGGAGTCCCAGAAAGTGTTAAGTGGAAACCTGTATGAAAAGTTTTTTTTACAAAAGAAAGTCAATCAATTCATTGGACCAAGAACACATGAAACCCCAAGAATGATAAACTATGACTTCAATAAGGATGGGTAGATAGTTGTCTTCAAAGAATGTGGCATCCAGGGGACTAAAGATCAGGAAAATATAAGGATAAGAAACAGTTGGCTCTTCAACTCAGAATGGACAATTTCTTCATCGTGTCAACAGGAACTGACAGAGCCAGATGAACACGCTAGGTTACATGAAGTCCAGAGTCCTGACTACCTTGTGCTGAATATGATTTGTACAGTGGAATCCTCATGTTATGAAGGAGCTGATTGCTTACGTGTTAGGATTTAGGATGAAGGCACTTACTGAAGGGACAGACATGATTGTTAATCTCTTTAGAATTGTTAATCCTAAAGATCTGGTTTGAAGATGGAAATTCCACTGTCTTCAGACAATGGCCTCTTAAGATTCACAGAGGATGAGACCAGGCTCTATCCTGATGCCAGGGTACTTCCGACACATGGCCCCAGGCAAGCCCCTCAGGTGACTCTCTGTTGATGCCTGATATTTGCATTCTGTCTTGCTTGCTTTTCTACCTGGCGGCTCTAGGATTTGAGATTAGCACATGGATATCACCATTCTCTCTTTTTTTCCTGGACTTCCTCTTGAGGCATACTGGTCCTTTATGGGAATCCTTTTCCTGGTCATAAAATAGTCTCAGAAAGCCTGATTAAGAGGGTTCTTCTTAACTCAAACTATCCCTATTTGCTGATGATATGATTATATACTTAGAGGAACCAGGAAATTCCACCAGAAAACTTTTAGATCTCATAAGTGAATTCAGTAAAGTAGCGGGATATAAGATCAATGCACATAAATCTAATGCATTTTTATACATAAGTGATGAATCTTCAGAAAGAGAAGTTAGGAAAACTACCCCATTCACAATAGCATTGAAAAAAATAAAATACTTGGGAATCAATCTCACAAAAGAGGTGAAAGACCTCTACAATGAGAACTACAGAACACTAAAGAAAGAAATTAAAGAAAACCTTCAAGGATGGAAAGATCTCCCATATTTTTGGATAGGCAGAATTAATATTGTCAAAATGGCCATACTACCAAAAGTTCTATACAGATTTAATGCAATTCCAATTAAAATCCCAACAATGTACCTTACAGAAATAGAGCAAGCAATTATGAAATTCATCTGGAAGAATAAAAAACCCAGAATAGCTAAAGCAATCCTTGGCAGAAAGAGTGAAGCAGGGGGTATCGCAATACCAGATCTTCAACTCTACTACAAAGCAATAGTAACAAAAACGGCATGGTATTGGTACCAAAATAGAAAGGTGGATCAATAGTACAGAATAGAGGACACAGACACAAACTCAAATAAATACAATTTTCTCATACTAGACAAAGGGGCCAAAAATATGCAATGGAGAAAAGATAGCCTCTTCAACAAATGGTGCTGTGAGAATTGGAAATCAATATGCAACAGAAGGAAACTAAACCCATATCTCTCACCATGCACGAAACTAAACTCAAAATGGATTAAGGACCTCGGAATCAGACCAGAGACCTTGCATCTTATAGAAGAAAAAGTAGGTCCAGAGCTTCAACATGTCGGCTTAGGACCAGACTTCCTCAACAGGACTCCCATAGCACAAGATATAAAAGCATTAGCTGGGACAGATTCAAACTAAATAGCTTTCTCTCAGCAAAGGAAACTATCGGCAATGCGAAGAGAGAGCCTACAGAGTGGGAGAAAATCTTTGCCACTCATACTTCCGATAGAGCACTAATTTCCAGAATCTAAAAAGAACTCAAAAAACTTTACACCAAGAATACAAATAACCCAATGGGCTAAGGATATGAACAGACACTTCACAGAAGAAGATCTACAAGCAATCAACAAACATGAAAAAATGTTCACCATCTTTAGTAATAAGAGAAATGCAAATCAAAACTACACTAAGATCCAATCTCACCCCAATTAGAATGGCAATTATCAAGAATACAAGCAACAACAGGTGTTGGAGAGGATGTGGGGAGAAAGGTACACTCATACATTGCTGGTGGGGCTGCAAATTAGTGCAGCCAGTCTGGAAAGCAGTGTGGAGATTCCTCAGAAAACTTGGAATAAACCCACCATTTGACCCAGCTATCCCACTCCTCGGCCTATACCCAAAGAACTTGAAATCAGCATATTACAGAGATACAGCCACATCAATGTTCATAGCTGCTCAGTTCACAATAGCCAGATTGTGGAACCAACCTAGATGTCCTTCAATTGATGAATGGATAAAGAAAATGTGGTATATTTATACAATGGAATATTACTCAGCCATAAAGAATGATAAAATTATGGCATTTGCAGGCAAATGGATGCAGTTGGAGAATATCATGCTAAGTGAGATAAGCCAATCTCAAAAAACCAAAGGACGAATGATATCGTTAATAAGTGGATGATGACACATAACGGGGGTGGGAGGGGTTAGTGTTAGGGTTAGAGTTAGGGTTAGGGAGGGGGGCATGAATGGAGGAAGGAAGGACTGTATAGAGGGAAAAGAGGGGTGAGAGGGGTGGGGGGGAAGCAAAAAAATAACAGAATGAATCAAACAACATTACCCTATGTAAATTTATGATTACACAAATGGTATGCCTTTACGCCATGTACAGACAGAGAAACAACATGTATCCCATTTGTTTACAATAAAAAAAAAAAAGAAAAAAAAGAGGGTTCTTTTTTCTCATGGAATGTCTATCTTGCAATCTAGAACTACTGTCCTGGGATAGCAAAGAAGTCTATAAAATGTGTATATATGGTGTGGTTAAGGATCTTTTCTAAGATAGTTCAGATTGAAACAGATTATTTCAGTTTGACTTGCATTTTGGTGATGGTCTTCGAAAGAAATGAATGTGTCTTTTCTATAGCCCATAAAAATTTCTGAGCCTATATCTCTCTGTACCACACAGTGTTTTTTTATAGTGCTGTGATCCCCTAATGGATTAAGAATGACTTTGTCCAAATTAATACTTACCACGTTTTTTAAAACTAAGCAGTATGAAACACTTGTATTAGAAAACAACAGTGGTGACGCACACCTATAATCCCAAGGACTCAGGAGGCTGAGGCAGGAGTATTACAATTTCAAGAAGAGCTTGGGCAATTTAGTGAGACCCTAAGCAACTTAGTGAGACCCTGTCTCAAAAATTTAAAGGGTTTGGGATATGACTCAGTGGTTAGTCACCCCTGGCTTCAATGCCCAGTATCAAAACAGAAAACAAAAAATAGAGCAAAACAAATGCCCCCTGCAAACAACAAGAAGACAACAGTTTGTTAACCCTCATGTCCATCACTCTGCAAAACTGTAACTTTCAACTTCTTTGTTTCTTCTTTCACACTTTTAAAATGTACTTTTCTAACTGGATTTTTTCCCCCAGCTTTAGCCAATGTTTGTTGTTGAGATTACTTAACTGTTTTACAGGTTCCATATCACTTAAACTCTTCCCCTTGTCCTGTTCTCTCTATTGAACTATATCATAGTCTCTAAAATTAAATCATTATGACACTATTGTAACTCTGTAAACATCAGCCACTATGGAGTCAAATATTGCAATCTGGTAAGTTTTCTTTCTAGTATAGTCCTGCAGTTCCTATACTGTGTGTGTGTGTATGTGTGTGTGTGTGTGTGTGTGTGTGTGTGTGGTTTCTCATGTGTTTAATTATTCTGAGACCTGTCAAATATCTATCAAATTATCAAAATGCCTACATTAGTTATTGAATTTACCACCTGCCACCCCATCTCTGTGAAATCTCCATTCCTGAGTGTTCATTTCTGCTGCTTCAATTGATGTGAGTTCATTTCTAGTCCAGATCCTTCCCTAAACTGCTTTCCTCTGTGGAATCCCTTGTTTCCTGGAGTCCATCTTTCTTAGTTGATTTCCTCATTTTTCTAAAACATGTTCTCTGGCTCTTTCCTAAGAAAGGGTGCATGGGTAGTGATTTTTCTGAATCCTAGGATGTCTTGCTCCCCCCACCATTCACGCTGGAGATTAAGGGACTTTGACACACACTCTACCATGGAGCTACACCCCCAGCCTAACTTCTACCCTCAAATTTAATTGGTAGACTGACCTACAGTGTCCTTTATTCTCCCTGAGTTTTGAACACATTGTTTCAATGTCTTACAATTTCCAGTCTAAAACTGAAAAAGTCTGACACCGATCTTGCTATTTTTATTTTACTTCCCTCCATTTTCTCTGCTTTCCAGAAAATTTTGAAATTCCTGGGTTGATCCTCTAATATTTTTATTTTCTCTCGTTTATTTACAATTCTTTCTCCTTTTATTCCAATATCTGGGATAGTTCCCTGATTTGGTTGTACTCATGCTTTTCTTTTGGGTCACTTTCTTGCTCCTTGGGTAGTCTTTTGTTTTCCCATAATATCTTGGTCTTAATGCACAAAACCAGTATTTTCTTTCTTTGAGGATACTGATAAAATGTCTTATTTGAACTTTTCTTCTATTTCTTTCTTTGTTTCTTTTTCATGCAGGTTCATCTTTGTGGCTTACTTTCATTAATTACTGTGTCATGCTGGAGATTCTCCACAGGTGTTTGATCTGTGACTGTCCCTTCATATTTTAAACACATCATATACCATGCAATTCGCATCTTTAAAGTGTATACTTCTGTGGCTTGTGGTGTATTCACAAAGTTGTACAATCCACACTGTAGTAAACTGTAGACTATTAAAGATTCATTCAATTGCAGCACTTACAATTACTTTATTCCTTTTTATTGTTAAATAACATTCCATTCTATGGACAGACCACATTTTATTTATCCATTTATTAGTTTATGGATATTTGGGTTGTTTCATCTTTTGATGATTATAAGGTTGCTGTGAATATTCATATTCAAATGTTCATATGGACATATATTTTCATTTCTTTATATTATATGTTAGGTGTGGAATTAACTCGAGGAGTGGAGTTAACTCTATAGGTAATAGTTTAAGGAATCTCCAGAAAGTTTCCCAAGTGCTACAGCATTTTGTATACCCACCAGCATCATATGAGGGTTTCAAATATTCCATATTTTTACCAATGATTGTAATTATCCATCTTTTTTATTATACTCATCCTAGTAGGTATGAAATGGCATTTCAATACTTTTTTTTTTTTTTTTTTGGCGAGGATGGGTACTGGGGATTGAATTCAGGGGCACTCAACCACCAAGCTACATCCGCAGCCCTATTTTGTATTTTATTTAGAGACAGGGCCTCACTAAGTTGCTTAGCACCTCGCTTTCGCTGAGGCTGGCTTTGAACTCACGATCCTCCTGCCTCAGCCTCCTGAGCTGCTGGGATTATAGGCATGTGCTACTGCACCAGGCTCATTACAGTTTTGATTAGCATTTCTCTATTGACTAATGATGTTGAGCATCTTTCCTGGGCATTTAGCCATATGTGTATCCTCTTTGAAGAAATGTCCCTTCATACAGATCTTCTGTCAGTCTTTTATTATTGAGTTGCAAAAGTTTTTTATATATCCTAGATGTGAGTTCCTTTTCAGAATATATGTTCGCATTTATTTTCTCCCATTCTGTGTCTTGTCCTATCAATTTCATGATAGTATCCTTTGATGAAATCTAATTTATTTTGGGGAATATATATATGGTTTGTATTTTTTGTATCATATCTAAGAAGACTATGTCTAACCTACATCACAAAGATTGAGGCCTATAATTTTTCTATGAATTTTACATTTAGGTCTACCATCCATTGAGTTATTTTTTTGTGGGTGGCATAAAAAGGTCTGTTTTAGTCAGGGTTCTCTAGAGGAACAGAATCAACAGAAAGCATGATTGTAAAAAGGGGATTTATTAGATTGGTTTATACGACCAGAAGCTGGATGGTCCACAATGGCCATCTGCAGCTGGAGAGCTGGAAGAACCAGCAGCTGCGCAGTCCAAGATGCAGAAGCCCCAGAACAAGAGGGATTAAGAGTGCTACCCAGTCGGAGAGCAAGGCTTCTGCAAACTACCTGGAGAATGAATCACTGGCAGAGTCTGCTTTGGAAGAGTGAAGAAGCGAAGCGAGAATCCCACATCCTCAGATGATTGAAGTAGCAATCAAGAACCCATTCAAGAAGAGCGGAGCTTGCATCTGCATCTGCTTCCTTATTCTTCCAGCTTTTATTCCATCCTATTGGGCAGTGCTGCCCATGCTTAGGGAGGGTCTCCACTTCCTATCCCACATTCCAATCATTCCTAGACATGCCCTAAATGACACACCCAGAAGCCTCTTAATCATTGGCATCTCTTAATCCAATCAAGTTGACAATTCAAATTAACCATTACAGGGTTCAACTACATTCTTTTGTATGTTTATATCCAATTGTCCTAGTATCTTTTGTTGAAAAATATTTTCTATCCATATTAAAAAATGAAACACCAAAAGAGTAAATACTAAAAGACACTAATTGGTGGTACTGTGTACAGGACAGGGGTTAATGAACTGGTGAGTTTCTATTTGAGGGTAATGGCAGTGTGTTGGCTTTTCCTTGAATCCCCTGAAAAGGTAATAATCAAAGTCATCATTCCGTTTTGAACCCTACAACTTATCCCCATTGCAGCTTCTGCTTCCAGGCCCAGAACATCTCCTACTCAGTTTCTATGAAGAATTCACCAGTGGTCATTTGGGGAGAAAAGAAAATAGGTGGGTAGGTTGTCATCTGTGTGGGTTGGAGAAGATCTGGGGCTATTTAACCACATTGCAGACTTCTGATGTGTTCTTCTGATTTCAATCTTTTGCTATATCCACTCTTTGATGCCTGCAAGTTTTGAAACTTTGAGTTTCATGGAGCAAATGGGCTCTTTCCTCATCAGCCTTCCTTTCAGGAGGGACATAATTTTTCTCCTCTACTCTGATAACTCACTCTCCCACCTCTTTTTAATTTTGTCATCTGAAAATTTTCTGAAAGCCTTTGTCTGTTGATGATTCATCTCCCTTTCTTGTTTTGGTCATTTGTCATTTTAATGGTGTTCAGGAGATAAATAAGACAGCCATGGGATAAGTATGCCACATTTAACAGGAAGTTTCCCTGTAGTTTTGACTGTGCACACCCTGAAAAGTCCATATTCAATCAGGTTATAACTTACTTCATGTTATGGTTTGGATATGAGTGTCCCCCAAAAGATCTTCTGTTAATACAGGAGATGAAGTGATTAGATTATATGAGTTATAACCTAATCAGTGAATTAATCCATTTGGATTAACAATTTGAATGTATTACAGGGTGGTAAACTGTAGATAGTAGGGGTGTGGCTGGAGGAGGAGGTCACTGGAGGAATGCCTTGGTGTTTTAGTTAGTTTTTTCTCTGCTGTGACTAAAAGGACCCAACCAGCACAATTATATGGGAAAGAAAAGTTTATTAGAGGGCTCATGGTTTCAGAGGTCTCAATCCATAGACAGCAGGTTCCATTCCTTGGGGCTCGAGGTGAGGCAGGACATCATGGTAGAAGAGTGTGGCAGAGGGAAGCGGCTCACAAGGTGATCAGGAAGCACAGAGAGACTCCACTTGCCAGACACAAATATATACCCCAAAGCCATACCCCAATTCCCACCTCCTTCAGTCATACCCTACCACTTCAGTTACCAATTTATCCCACTAGACGATTAATTCACTGATTGGGTTAGGACTCCCACAACCCAATCATTTCTCTCTGAACTTTCTTGCATTGTCTCACATGTGAGTTTTTAGGGGACACCTCACATCCAGACCATAACACTTGAAGATTATATATTTTGTCCCTGGCTTTTCTTGCTCCCTCCACTTCCTGACTACCATGCAGTGTGCAGCTTTCCTCTGCCATGTCCTTCCATCATGATGCTCCATCTCACCTGAGTTCTAGAGCAATGGAGTTGGCCAACTATAGACTGAACCTCTGAAACTATGAACCCAAATCAATTTTTCCTCCTGTAAGTTGTTCTTCTCAGGGTAGTTTGCTCACAGTGACTAAAAGCTGATATACATACTTCAGTAGGAAAGTCTGACCAGGCAAGTATAAGTTTACAGTTAAGGAAAGATAGCAAGAGGGAAAAACCTTTTTTTGTTTTTAACTAGAGTCTACATCCCATATTGGCACCATCCTATGGTCAAAGGATGTCAATAGGATGCTGCTATCCTGTGGACAAGTTTTAGCTCCCTGGCAGCAAGCATCAAGTATCTGCTTCAACACGGATTTCTCAAAGCTTAGTACAGTAGGGAGCTCTCAATAAAATGTTCAGTTCATAAAAGAAGGATTAATAAACATCTATGTGACACTGAGCAAAGTTTCAACTACCATTGGTAGCCTCTGGTTTTCAGTAAATTTTTTCAGCATTTAAGTCCTAATTTGACTTTTACATCTTGACTTGAGGTACTATACATTTCATTTCTTAACTATTGCTCCAAAGTAAAGTTGTATGTTACTGAGATGGAAATCAAGACAGACTAAGAAACAAGAATGTACTCCTGGTTCAAAGAAATCAGACCATAAAACAAACTGACCTTTTAAATTATCTTCTCATGTTCTCCCTCCCTTCAATCCCTGAAAACAAAGTGTCATTGTTCACCAAAATAACTCCAAAACTGAATTGAATAAAATCAATCCAGTTTGATAATTATAAAAGATAACTAAATTTGTAACAGGATGCTAGTATATTACCAGACTGTCTCAAAATTTCTAATTTTTTTAATCCTTTTGAGATATATGGCATGAAATTAACATTTCTTTTGGGTGTGATTTAGTTTCATTTTATTGTAAAAATTCTAAAAAGATATTTCAATTTGTATCACCTAGAGATATTTACTCTATGTTCAATTGTTTTTTCTTGTATAAAGTCACCTAGATACCTTGATAAATAAAATAAGTTATTTCAAAGTTGAAGAAATAGGAGAAAATAGAGAGTTTTGCAATATTATATGGGTATAATTTTATGTGGTTTCACTCACCATATTTAGTAGACCTTGATTTAATCTACTCATAAACTCTGGACATAGAAAATGCAAAATAGGAGGTGCTGATTATTTGAATTCTTGAAACGCTTAATTTGCTGAGAAAGTTTCAGGTAACTTTTAGATTCAGCTCATTTAAATGGTTAAGTTGGCCTCAGGCCCTTGTACTGGATTGCTGCCTAGAAATTTCTTCAGTATTGCTGGAAGGTGTTGTTGCTTGTCTTTTCAAGAATAGTTGAGATATGATCACACACACACACAAAAATACGTTCCCATTATGCTGAAAAAATGTAGAAGTAAGGATTTTCTCCAAAGGGGGAAAAAGTTTTTTGATCTAAGTCAAGCTCTGTTTGATAACTGCAATCTAGTTTGTTTTATGTTAGCTTAAATCACTTTATAGTGGCACCTATTAATTTTCTTCTTTTCATTGATTAGATATTTTCTAAAAATTATATGACCATGATTTTTCAAAATCTCAGATAATAATAGCAATTTGAAAATTGGCTTTCAGTGCATTACTTAACAAACTAGGATTATGTAAATATTTTATCCATAGAGCCAAATACTAAGCTTGGAGTTACAGAGAAGTGAATATGTTATCATCATTTATATTTTTCTGAAGAGAATATTTCCCAAGTTCCAGCATAAAGAAATTTTCTTTTTTTTTTTCTAGCTTCTTTCACTTCAAAGTTACACTCATGTGCTGATACTTCTTGTATCTTAGTCTTATGTTTCTTAGAATCATTTTATATTTTGCTGGTTTATCTATTTGAGAGCAATGGATGCTAGACTTTCTAAATTTTGCATGTCCAAATGACTTTCTTTTTCCTGCTCATTTGATTAATATTTGTCTGGGTATAGAATTCTAAATCTGAGCTGGGCATGGTGGTGCATGCCTGTAATCCCAGCAACCTGAGTCAGGAGGATCACAAGTTCAAAGCCAGTCTCAGCAATTTACTGAGACCCTGTCTCAAAATAAAAAATAAAAAGGGCTGGGGATGTGGTCCATTGGTTAAGGACTCCTGGGTTAATTCCTACTAGTCACACTTCCCACAAAAGGGCATTTTTAAGAATCTGCCAAGTCTTTTCTCAGCTCAATACATTTTCTACTGTTATTTCTCAATTGTTTCCTTCCTTTCATTCACCGGTTTTCTTCTTTTCTACCCCAGGTATGTGGTTATTGGACTTCCTGAATATATCCTCTCTCTTTCTTAACCTAGCTCCTACTTTTTTATTGGCTAATAATGATTATACATAACATTAGAATTTACTTTGACATAGTTACAAATGTGTGAAGTATAGTTTGCTTCAATTAAGACCCTAGTACTTACCCATCCCTTCCCTCTTCTCTATTTTACCAATTTTACTTTATTTAAATTTTCTTAAAAAATAAGTGTCTCATGACTAAATATAAAGAAAATAGACAATGAAGAATATTAGTTAAGAGAAAGGTCTTTTAAATCGAATTCCCTGGATTTGAATATTACTTCTTCTATGCATTATCTGTGTGACTTTGACATGTTACTTAACCTTTCGGCATGTATGATCATAGTGCTTACTTCAGAAGTTTGGTGTCAGAAATAAAGTTATTTGCCAGGTGTGGTGGCACACACCTGTAGTTCCAGTTACTCAGGAGGATGAGGCAGGAGTTTGAGACCAGTCTGAGCAACTTAGTGAGACCCCTGTCTCAAGAAAGCAAACAAATAAATAAGCAAGAATTAAATAAGTCAATATAACTAAAACACTCAGGATATCCTGATACATATTTCTTTGCTCTTATTTCCTAACAATCAACTCCTTGTATGTTCTAAAGAATTCTATGAATTTACTTTCATTTGATCAATTTGTCTGGCTGTCCAATTCACTATTCAGCTTATTCACTAATTTATTTTCATTTGGGCAGTTGTATTTTTAATTGCAATAAACTCTTGCCTGTTTTTGAATGTCTCCATTTTCATAGTAGCCTGTTGTGATTTCTGTTGCAAACTCTTCTTAATTCTGATGTTAATATTTTTAAGTGTGAGTTCTTGTTCATTCACCAAATGATTAATTTGCTCTAGGGTTAGTTTTTCTTTTGTTTATCTTAGCCTTTGTCTTTTGTGGCATTGGTTTTGCTCACATGCCTGGTGATTCTGGATCTCTTGCATGTTTACAACTATTGGTGAGTGACATATGAGCTTGGGTCCTCTTGCTGTGTTCAGTCACACTCCCTCTCAGTCTGGTTCTATTATCAGTCAGCGTCCAACAGAAAAACAGAAACCACTCTAGTATTTCAAACATTAATAAAGATCAAATTTAATACAGGGAGTCTTTAAGATATTGTCAGAGATTCTGGAGGAACAAAGACAGTAAGTTAAGTTCCTTAAAGGTAAGTAGCTATAGGAAACTGGTACCTTTTCTGTGCTGAAGAAGCAAAACTTTACCCAAAGACCAGGTGAAATGTGCTACTGAGGTTCCTGCTGTTGCACTCAAGTTGTGAGAGCAGGAACCCAGTCCTTTGATTTAGATGGTTGGAAGTGGGTTCTACGAACTTAAGTGCCTTTAGGGGCATGCCAAGCCCAGCAATGGATGAAGCGGGTGGGCCAGTGGGTGGAAAGCAACGAGGGTGGTAGGAACTGTAACTGGCTGGAGAATGCGAGCCCTACCAACGCATTTACACTAAAATTTCACATTTTTACAAAATATGATGCTGTCTAACAAAATTGATTTTCATCTAGATCTTATGTCTGCTGTTTTTTCCTGCCTCTTAAAAATATTTCAAGAGTCATTTCAGAGAAAAAATTATTTTCATTTTTACTAAAACCTAACATACTTAAGAGAGAATGAGTTTACTATTAATATTCATGGGGTTGAACATTAGCATCTTCTATTTTATCTCCTTATCATAATTATATATCATACTATATTTTGGCCATACTGATCTAAACATTCAGTTGATTTTTATTTAGTTATTTTGAGGACATAAGGAGATAATTCTGTTACTTTTAATCTTTTATAATCTTTCCTCTGTAGTCCTCACAGTCATGAGCTAGAGTATCATGATGCTTTGGATGCTTTCCAGATATGAATATCACTTTTCAGACCATAAAAGGAGCCTTAGGGGTTTTGGCTAATGAACTGGAACTGACTGAACCTCAGAAGGACTAACTTTATGCTGACTGAAGCAATGGAGAAAAGAAAACAAGAAAAAGCAAAGGAGACCTGTCACATATTCATTTAAAAATTTTCCATATGCTGTTACATTTTTGGGACAACAAACTTACACCAAGACCAAGAAATTATCTTCAACCTGAAAAGAAAGGAACTGAATTTTTGTGTGTCTGACACATGCCAGCCCCATATGTGGGTTATTGTTTTTCTCAAATCAATTGCAGAAGACAAGGACTTTAGCCCATGTCACAGATGGAAAAACTGAGGTGAATTCGAGCACCCTGAGCAAACAGATATTAAAGTGATAGCACTTCTGATATTCAATCCTAAATCTATCTGATTCCAACAACTCAATCCTTTGTTCCATGTTATCTTTTTATGAAGTCAAAAGTTGGTGAGAAATTTCATAAGACCTCAGAAGAAATACCAACAAAGAAGACTTGAAAAGTTGTCAATTTTCTTCTAATAATGTCTTGAAAAGTATTAAAATTTTGTTATTTTGCTGGACAGTTAGCAAGCAGAGAAATACATAAGTAGAATTATTTCAACTTCACACGCACTCAGAGAGCTGTGGAGCCAAGACAGGCCCTGAAGATCACCTGGCAGTCTTTGCCTATTCCACAAATAGAGCAGTGATGATTCATGCTCTTGTAGTTGATATTAAACGCACACTCGAAAACACGGCCTGAGCCATGGTCCCCAATGACACTGCTTCTCTGAATGTTGATGGCAGCATCTAAAAGCACTGCTAAGAATAGAAGAAGGCCAAGAAACCAAATACAGCTCTCAACTTCCAGAACCCTCACAGCAGCATACCGGAAAAACCAGAGTAGGTTTCCCTCAATAGGCAGCTGCACAATCAAGTTCTAGGATGGTGGTGTTCAACGTGGAGTGCAATTGTTCACAGGGCAATCGGTCCTGCGCTTGTAGTAAATAGGAGGCCCTGGAAAGCTGGCACTGCACAAACCCTGTCTGGTTGTACTCCTTTTCAAGATCAGCATGTTGATACGTTTATGACCATAGAGCGGGCATTACCCAACACCACTAATTGCCACTTAGTGTTAATCTTTGGCTTTATTCCTTTTGTGTGCTTTCTGATCTCCTAATTGGCTAATTAGAGCAGCACCGGGCTGTTCAGGAGCTCAGCTGGTATTCCCACCTGTGGTTGCTAGTGAGGAACTCCAATAGCCACTACCTATGGAGACCTCACCTTTGTCACATCCTGCTTTGAATTTAGGGACACCTGGGAGGCCTCTCCTGCGTGTTAGTATTAAAAATGCCCTACCTGGCTTCCTAACATAACTCTCTTGCCTCCCCTTAGTTCAGTGGTCTTCAAACAGCAGTGTGAGGGAAGATCATTTGGTGCCCTTGTTAAAACACAGATTGCTGGGTCCCACCCTAAGAGCTTCCCATTCACTAAGTCTAAGGTGGGGCCTAATATATGCATATATTTCTAGCAAGTCTTCAGGTGAAGGTGAAGTATCCCCTGTTTGGGGACTGCCCTTTGAAAACTACTGCTCTAACCAGACACCTCAAAGCTTTCCTAGTATACAAAGACATGGCAGTCTTCTAAGACCTGGTCTTGCAGAAATCTCTACAAGGGGAAGGACTTTGTGAAAGAAACATGGAGAAATAACCAGGCTCCTGGCTTCTCCTTTTTAAATGAATAAAAATGAGAAGACAGTTACAGTGATCCCCCCACACACATTATCCACCATTCCTTCTCTCTCTCTCTCTCATAGTAAAAGATATTAAGAAAAAATATTCAAACGTGAATATTCCAGAACTTTTCTCCATACCAATGAATACTGGCAAGAAATATATTTCACTGTCCCGTGCTAATAGATTTAATTTCCTATATTCAGGCTAAACAAAACTGATGTCACACAAAAATAATTCAGCTCCTTGCTCCATGAAAAACCTCCTGGGAGATAAGACTTGGACCAACAGCTTGCACATCAAGAGCCCTTTCAAGACTCCTCCTCACCGTGCCCACCAATCCAGGTCTATTATGTCATAAAATCTGGAGAATCCCAACCGGTGTGCCCCCTTGAAATAACTGCCTTAAATTATCCTATAAACCTTGTAATTATTGTCTCCTGACACCCTCTTTCTCAGTTTAGACACTACCAAGACTCTATCAAGGTAATGTTCTTCTTTACTGTGTTAGATCTAGTAATTTTAGCTTGTCTTGATCAATAGAGGTTTTTGTTTTTTAATTATTATTTTTGTGGTAAATTTTGGAGGTTTGACAAGTGAAAATCCTCTAGATTCTACCAAAATAAAGTCTTAAGACCTTTATTGGAATAGTGAAACTCCCAGAAGACCCCGTGAGCTCCCAGTCTGGAGTCTCCCCAACAGTGATGGACAAACAGTGTGTTCCTCAGTTCCTTCTCATTTAATGCTTCTCAAAGTTGTTCCCAAAACAGAGTTTCAGCATCACCTGGTAACTTGATAGGTAGGCAGCTTCTCAGGTCCCACCCTAGCCCAGCTCAATTAGAAACTCTAGAGGTACAGTCCCACAATCTGTTTTAAAAAGCTCCCCAGCACTAAATGTGGGAAACACTACTTCCAATCCATTCACAGCATGACAGTCAGAGCAACCTCAACTGAAACTTTTATGAAAATTGTAGCTTCACATGCTGCTGATAGAGTTACTTTAGATTAGGTAGACGGGGGTGAAGGGAGGGGAAGGGATATGTGGGTAGGAAGGTTAGTACAGTGAAACAGACATTATTACCTTATGTACATATATGACTGCATGACTGAGGTGATCCTATAATTTACAATCAGAAAATGAGAAATTATAATCTGTTTATTATGATCTATCAAAATGCATAAATGCATTCTACTGTCATATATAACTAATTAGAACAAATAAAAAATTTTTAAAAAAGAAATAGGAAGTTTCCTTGTACAGTTTATTCAGTTCTCCCCAATGGTAACACTTTGCAAAACTATAGCATAATGTCATGACCAGGTTGTTAACATTGATATAATGCACCTATTTTATTCAGATTTAATTGTGTGTACATGTGTGTGTGTGTGTATTAAGTTCTGAGTTCTACAGTTTTGTCACCTAGGTTGTGTCCCTAGCACCAGAGTCAAGTCATACACTATAGGGCTCCATTGGCCTTTTATAACGGTATCGTTTTATAACAGTACCCACCTCCCTCCTGCATCCCTTACCACTGGAAACCACTAACCTACTTTCCATTTCTAAAACTTAGTCATTTCAGAAATGTTATATAAGAGTAAGTAATCTTTTTTATTTTTTTATTTGTTCTTTTTAGATTAATGGCCAAAAATAATGAAAATAATAACAAAAATAGTGTATTATACATTTCAAAATTGCTAACAAATTTCAAATGTTTTACCACAAAAAATAAGTATTTGAGGTAATACATATGCTAATTTACTTGATTTAAGTATTCCGCATGTATTCATAAATCATATCACTTTGTACCTCACAAATATATTATTATAAATTGTGAATTTATAATAAAATTTTTTTAAAATGTGGGTAAATTTTGGGATTGTCTTTTTCACTTAGCATAATTCCCTGAAGATTCATTCAAGTTTTTGTGTGTATCAACAGTTTATTAATATTTATTTTTAATGTGGAATAGGATTCTAAGGTATGTAGCACAGTGGGTTTAATCATTCCCATTAAAGGACATCTAGATTTGTTCCAGTTTGGGTCTTTTACAAATGAACATGCATGTACTGGTTTTTAAGCATAAGTTTTCATTTCTCAGGTGGTGTGAAGTTGCATGTTTAATTTTATAAGAAACTTCCAAACTGTTTTTCTGAGACGGTAGCATTTATACTCCCACAGTAAACAATGAACAATCCCGTATCACCTTGTTCTCACCAGCACTCAATGTTGTCGCTACCTTTTATTGTAGCCATTCTGACGGGTGTGTAGTGATACCTAATTGTGGTTTTAATGTACAATTGCCTTGATGGTTAATGATGTCAAGCATAGTTTCAGGTGATTATTTGCCATCCATATCCTTTTCAGTGAAATACCTGTTCATAACCTTTTTTCATATTCTTTTTTAAAAATTCATTTTATTATTATTATTACTATTGCTATTACTACTATTATTATTATTATTATTATTATTATTATTATTATTGTATGTGCTGAGGCTTGCTCTTGCTAAGCAAGCACTCTACCACCAAGCTATACCCCCAAACTTTTTGACCCTTTTCCAAACTGCATTATTTTGTTGTTGCTTTTACTGTTGTTTTGAAATTTCTTTATACATTCTAGATACTAATCCTTTGTTGGATATGAGGTTTCCAAATATGTTCTCAGAGTTTGTAGCTTATCTGTTTCGTCTCTTTCACGTGTACTTTCTTTCACATACACAGAATAAAAGTTCCTCATTTTCATGAGGTCCAATTTATCAACTTTTTTCTTTTGTACCAAAATTGCCCATAATGACTTTTTAAAAAGATTGTGGTAAAGTATATATGACATAGTGATCTTTTACACTCGCTAGGGTGACCTTTTAAAACACAAATTGAATTATGTTGCTTTTCTATTGAAAACCTTTTAGTGGTTTCCCACTACCCTCAGGATAAAGTAAGGCCCCTAGTGTGGATTAAAGCCTTGCACTATCTTGTTACACCCCTGCCACTCTTCTCTGTATTTGCAAATAAGGGGAACTACTTTCAGTTCCTCTGAGACATCTGACTTTCTTTTCCCTCCTTCTTCTACTACTTCCCTCCTCCACAAATTCCTTGAGGACTTTGCTGCTGCTTCATATTGTGTGGTACTAACATCTCCACTCTTGAAGCCCCACATGGAGTTAAGTGCCCATCTTTCTGCTGCCCCCTTTCTCTAAACTCCTAGAAAGGAAGAACTGTCTCTTCATTCCCATCTCTGCATTGCCTGTCCAAATGCCCATCACATAGAAAACCCAGACATGACTAACTTCTAGGATCTGCAGACCTCCTCGTAGCACCATGCTGCAAGGAAAGAAAATAAAATCTCACCAAACTGTTCACCCCCAAATTAGCATCACTCACATCATCTCTGGTCAGCTTTCAAAACATTTTGCAGTTACAAAGCAGCCTTTATTATTGAGCCCTTGTGTGGTATGGTATTTTGGCAAAATGTTTTATAATTAGCTTGTCAATTGTTTCTCTAAACCTTTAATGAGAAATGTTTACCCTGTCTTAGAGATTTGGGAACTGATCCAGATGGATCAGAAAATTACATCTAAAATCAGATGGCAAATCATTAATCCTCACCAAGAAGTCTTTGTCTCCCCAAGTGTGACCCTGACATATATTACCATAGCATTGATAAAGTCCATGATGCCCTGGGACACCCAGAGAGGATCATCCAATACAACATTATCTATTGGACCATTAACAAAAATTGAATGATCATTTTAATTGACTGTTGAATGTATGAACTGAACAATAAATCCTTATTTTTTTGTTAATTATTTAAAGTGTTAGACACTTTTTGCATCCTGCTCATTATTAGCTTACTGGATGGTTTCTCATTTATGGAACAGACTTTAAAAATTAGTATAATTGGCCAGGCACAATGGTGCACTCCTGTAATCCCAGCAACTTGGGAGGCTGAAGCAGGAGGTTGGCGAGTTCAAAGTCAACCTTAGCAACTTAGTGAGGCACTTAGCAACTCAGCAAGACCCTGTCTCTAAATAAAATATATAAAAGGGCTGGAGATGTGACTAAGTGGTTAAGCACCCCTGCATTCAATCCCCAAACCCTCCCCCCCAAATTAATGTAATCATTCCTATAGCTTTTATAACATTGAAAATAGAGAAAAAGCAATGGCATTAGTTACTTCCCTTTATTTTGCAAAATTTGATCTGGATCTCTTCTTTATTAGTTGAGAGATATTAAAGATAACCATCATAACCCACCCACATTGTCAGGCCAAATTGAGCCTCCAATGAGGCCCTTGTGAAAGGATGAAAGACCTTCTCAAAGGGAACAGTGAACAAAGAGAAAAAAAATTGGAAAAAGATTAAGTAGCACACTCCCCACCCATACACACACATAGCCTCCTCGTCTAGTTCTAAGGTATCATATTCCGAAGGTCCACACACTCCCTGGGCACAGCTGTGATTCCAATAAATGTAGGATTAGGACCACTTCTCGAATCCAGGTTTTACTGCTAGTACATCTCCATCCTTCCCCCCTCATCAAGAGGGAGACAGGAGACAGAGAAGCTTGAAAGCATCATCTGAAGCAGTGAACCATGTCCAACAGCAGCCCCAACCCACTAGGGCAGGTCTCACTTCTCATCCACCCACCCAAGCAGCACCTGCTCATCCCTGGTGTATCTGCACCAGAGCTATTGCATCAGCAGCAGAAATTTACTTTGCATGCATAGATTTCTTTCTCCTAAACTTATTCTGAAATGGATTATGGGCTCAATGATTTGATCTTGCTTGTGTGAAGATAACATTTAACTAATATTGGATCTCAAAACATTTTTGGTCTGGTTTTATTGACCAATATAAAACTGTTGTCCATTTATTTATTCAACATTTACTTAGTGAGGACTCCCGCTGTGCCCCTTTTCTCTGGCACTGAGGATAAAATAGTAAACAAAATAAGCAGGGCCTCTGCTCTTTTGAAGCTCACAGCCTGGTAGAGGAAGAGCCTAAAGTTCACCAACTACACAAGGACACACATATCTCCTTTAAAAACAGCCTCTGATGCAGCAGTGGGTTGGGATAACACTGTTAACACCTGACATACACTCTCTTGCAGCACCTGCTGTAGAGGTGTGTTTTCCCAGACTCAGTGACAGCCAGGTTGGCCAAGGGAGCTTCCATGTATCCACCACATGGCAAATGCCTTCAGCCTACATGTGCTTCTCAGGACTGCCACATCATGTTCTACTCCACAATAGTCTCTTTTATTGGGTATTCTGTCAAGGAATTTGACTTAAAATACCTGACCAAAAAATGTGATGATGTTCTACTGTGACAAAGACATAAACACATGGTAAACTTTATGTTGAACACCTAAATGTGGGAGCAGCTAGAACCCATCTTTAATGATGGTCAGGAATGCAGAGTAGTAACTAGGAGGTGAATGGACTCAAAGAAACTTCTCTGACATGACAGGCTGTCACAAACATGCCTGAAATCTCTGAGGGTTGACAAGTAATTGTGTCTGTTAGCCTGAAGAGATTTAATGGAACATGCCATGGTGTCAGGGGCTCTGAGGTGAACAGGAGAGTGCCTACTACTCACTGCAGTGCCAATAAAAATGCATCTTGAATCCCTCTTGCTGTTAGGAGTATAATTCCCAGGGCATCAACGGCTATGCATTGGAATCCACCACTGTCCACATTGGACCTCTGCTTCTTCTGAGCTACTTCTCCTAGACATATGTTTGACAAAGAACAAAGGGAAGATTATTACTCAGTGACTGAGTGTGGTGGGCATAGTTAGGCAGATCCCAGTAACATGTGTCATCAGTCTTTGGCTCAAGAATTTCTTAAGGGCTTTTAGAATTTAGGAATTAGTCTTTCTTAGACTAATGGACTCCAAGCCTCTACCCTTTCTCCTTAACTTGGGGCCAGTCTCCCCCACATTCTGACAGCTCTTTCAGTTTTCACTAGCTCCTTCTATTTCCTTGCACCCAGAAAATCTCTCTACTAAAGCCCTTGCACATTTTGTTCAGTCTTTGTTTTTGTTTCCTGTAAGACCCAGACTAGAATACTATCCTAACAGGATTTAAACTGTAACCACCAAGCACTGACTCAGTATGGCTATTTCCAGGAATTCTCCCCCCACCACACTAAACCCTATAATTGTAGTAAATATTATGAAGAAAAAGAGCAAGGTACTCATTAAACAAATAAAAATATGGGACATCAGGGAATACCACTCTAAGGAAGTCACTTTTAAACTGAATCCTGAAGGATAATAATGAACTCATCTATTCATTCATTCCATAAATGTTGAAGGGGCACTTCCCACGTGCCAGGCACACATTGTTCTGTATGTTGAGGATACAGCAGTGAATAAGACAAATTGCTGTCCTCATGGAGCTTATATTCTAGTAGAGGAAAAAACATTGCCAAAACAATTATTCAGGTGGTTTATTTAAGGTCTACAGATGGAAAAAATAAAATATAAGGAGTGAAGGGAAATAGGAAACACAGGGACTAAGGGGCTTGGCCTTACTCACAAGGTGATCTTTGAGAACATCATAGAGGCATAGAAGGAGGTAAGGAAATGTGCCATGGTATTTCAGAGCACAAAGCCCAAGGCACAGCATGACTGACAAGTTTGGATAAAGCCGAAACCAACATGACTGAAGTTGAGGAATAGTAAAGGGAGATGAAATTAGATAGGTACGGGGGGATGACATCTTATAAGACTTTATAGGTCTCCCTAGACTTTGTCTCTTGCTCTAAATGGGATGGGAAGTCCCTGAAGAGTTTTGAAAATAAAAGTGACACCAATTGGCATTAATATTGTTTAAAGACCATTCTGGTTGCATTGTTAAAAACAGATTTTAGGGCTGCTTTGGCAGGCAGAATTTCAAAGATGTCTCCCAATATTCACATCCCTTAACTATTCATCCCTCAAACACTAATCTAGGTACTTCTCTGAAGGGACTTTGCAGATTGAATTAAGGTTACCAACCAGCAGATCTTAAAATAGTGAGAAGGTACTAGATTGTCTGAGTGGGTCCAATCTAATCACTTGGGACTTTGAGGAGGAGTGAAGTGAACAACAGTGAAGCCCCATTGGCACCTTCGACTTCATGAAACCCAGAGCAGAAAACCAGTCAAGCCTATTGGACTGCTAGGAAATTGTGAAACAATCATTAGTTTTGTTTCCAGCTGCTGAGTTTATCCAACTTATTACAGCAGGAACTGAAAACTAATATAGGAGTAAGGCTCTTAATTAAGAAATTATTGCAAAATTCTAACAAGAGGTAATGGCATAAACCAGGTAACAAAATGGAAGTCATGCAAAGTGGTCGGATTCTGAATATATTTTGAAAATAGAGCAGTAAGGATTTGCTGATGTGGTGCATGACTGGGAGAAGCTGAGGGTGACTCCAGGGTTTTTGGTCTGAGCACCATCAAGGATGAAGCTTGCATTTGATAGGATCAACTGCAGAAGGAAGGGTTTGCAGAGAGGAATTTCAAGAGGCAGGTAGGAACCAAGTAATATAGTTTTCTGAGTTAAGAATTTTGAGCTTTATCTTAAAAGTAAAGGAAAACTACTGAATTATTTTAAGTAGTCAAAGATAAGAATTAGATTGGAACTTTAAAAAGAAATCTCAGGAGGCCTCATGGTAGTGAGACTGATGTTGTGAGTTGTATGTACTCAAGGAAGTAACCAGAGAGATTTTTTTCCCCCAATATTTAAGAAAAGCAGCAAAGCCTGAGTCTCCCAAAAGAGGACCAAAGAGAGTCTCCTATTCATAACAATGGAATTTCTCAAATGTAAGTAATGACAGGCTGTTTTAAGAAAAAAAAAATCCTCATAGGACTCCAATATTTTATATAAGTTATTTTAGGTATAATGAACTAAACACAAACAATGAATAAACAGGGCTCTTCTACCTCAATAGACACACAAAGTGAATGTTAAGAAAAATATAACTAAAGTTTAGAACATTAATTTACATTATGGAAGATGTTTTGTGAAAATTAAATTGTCCACGTTTGATTTAATAGTTGAAAGATGCAATCTGGTTTCTTTTTCTGCCTGTCTTCTTTTTTATTTTTTCTGCACATCAACAATATAAATGCAAATGCCTGTTGAAAAATGTATGGGCAAAATGATGTTACCAACATCAAAGTTTTGCATGGTAGTTCAAGATAATCAGATATCATATTAGTCAAAATCTGCCAATAGGCAGTCTTCAAATGGCATTTCTAATGAGGCACAATTTAATAATTTTGTAAAGTTTTTTGCTGTCATAAAGATGACATAGCATTGCAACATCTTAGAAATCTTCATTAGCATGATACTTAACAGTTTTGTTGGACATTCTCCATTATATATTTATTTCTGCACTATTCTCAATAAACTATTGCAAATGGACACATACAAAGGTGGAATTTGTGTGGTACATCTTAACAACACAGAAGTTTTTTCAAATTTAGCAAGCCAATATGCATAGAAGGTAAAGGGAAGAAAGTAAAACTGGAAGGATTAGAAAGGAAGAAATGTAATTGAACCTATCTGAAAATGTTAAAATTTTGTGGGTAAAAACCCTAAAAAGAAGATTCAAATAATTTAGTAGAATTAACAAGAAAGTTTAGCAAATTTTCTGAAAACTAAATCAAATAAACATTAGTATGCATCTCACATACCAGCGGCAGTTGAAAAATAAAATTAAAGTACTATTATTTACAATAACACCAAAAATACCTAATAATGAATATGACAAGACCTTTCTGTAGAAATACATAAAACTTTTCTGAACAATGTTGAAGGAGTTCTAATTACATAGAATAAGGACCATGTTCATTGATTAGAAAATAACATTTTAAAAAGGTCAACTTCCTATCATTGATTCAATGAAGTGCTAATCATGTCCCCTATAGACTTTCTTTTTTGGAAATTGACAAGTTGACTACAAATTTTATATATTCAAAAAGCTAAGGATAAACAAGACAGTTTAAAAAAAAATGGGAGTGACACCCCAAGTAAACACGTTTTTTGTAAGGTATTATTGGGCTTAAGTAATTAAGACTATAGGAATTGTTACAGGCAGAGAGAAATAGACCTGTAGAGAGACACTTAAGGTAAACCCATGAATAGGGGTCATATGAAGATCAATCAGGACATGATGACTTTTTAAAACAATAAATCATTCTTAGAAATAGGTTATCCTTTGAGGCAAAAATAAAGTTGGGTATCTTTGTTACACCATAAATAAAAAATAATAGCAACTGGATTAAAACCTAAATGAGAAAGACAAAATTACTAAACTTTGAAAAGACAATAAAATAGGATATTTTGTGATATCATGATAGGAAAGAATGTTGGAAATATGACATAAAGAGCATAAACCAGAAAAGACTGATAAATTTAATTGCATTGAAGAACTTCTGAGCCAGACATAGTGACAAGCACCTTAGTCCCAGTAATGCTGGAGCCTCAGCAGGAGGATCCAGGAGGATTGCAAGTTCAAGGCCAGCCTCAATTAACTTGGTGAGACTCTGTCTGCAAAACAAGTAAATAAAGAAGAACTGCTATTTATCAAGAGACCCATAAAGAGAGAGAAAGTGCAGTGCACAAATTGGGAAAGGATACTGATAACACATCAATAAGATGGGAGAAATGAGAGTTTTTCTTAATATAAGAAGGGCCTAGATAAATGGGAAGGTAAAGACATGAGATGGAGGGTGAGGAGGTGGGATAATCAGTAGACTGAAGCCTTTGGAAGGGACAAGGAAAAAATAGGTGAGCATTGCCTTTGATAACTGGAAACACTTGCCCACTAAAAGGAGGAGTGAGAAAGAACAGGGCTGTAGGTTCAGAGAAGTTGTAGACTTGCTGGTGTGAAGAAGCCGGAGCTCCTGAGTGATGGTTTCTGTTTTTTTATGATTTTTATGAGGTTGTCCCAAGTTAGCATTGAGAGTTTAGGGAGGTGAGATGCAAGGCTGAAGATCCAAAGAGGGGGAGAAGTCGTGAAATCATTGTGGAAGGAAGAATAATTTTATTTTTGAGCAATTTTGTGGGCCAGTTTGAGCTTGATCAGGAACATGGAGAGGTACCATTTTTCACAATCTCATGAAAATGTTTCTGGTAATGTTCATTTATGTTCAGAGGATTCAATGTTTGGGTTTCTCCAGATTTGGGTTTTTCCAGGGAGCCATGACAGAATAATACCTAACCTATTTCAGGTAAACTACAAAGTGTTTCACATACACTAATATTTAACTCTTCTAATGATCCTATGATATAGGTACTAATATTATCCTCATGTTACAGATGAGGCAACAGGGTTTTAATTTTGGCAAAGAAACTAGAGATTTCCAAGAAAGTGTGATGGATCATGGAATCAGTGCCAAATAAGGAGCTAACAAAGATAGAAGGGGACTCAGAAATTGCCAGGGTCAATGAGTTGGGAGTCTTAATGAGGTTAAATATGATGTCAGCATGAGATCATAAGTGGGCCACCAAAGATAGTGGGTTGTGACGGAAGAGGAATGCCAGAACTAGTGGTTTCAGTGGGTGGCACAAAGAAAAAGCAAATGAGTGTCTGAGCTAAAGGAGAGGAGGTCATTGAAGGTCAAGGAACAGAGAGGCTGGGGTATTGGACATGGATTTCAGGAAGGAGGAAGGCCAGACAACCCTCTGCACCAGGTTGGAGGAGACTGGACCAGATGCTGATTCAATCAGTGAGTCAGTGTGCTCGGGGAGTTCTGAGATGAAGGCAATTAGACAGAAGGTGGTATAGTCAGAGAGCACAGCCTCAAAAACAGAAAATGCTGGGAAAGAAGTGGAAGACACAGGGAAGACTAATGATTGCAGAGTGAGAATTCTAGATGCCACAGGGGCTGGGTATGGGAGGAAGGAGAGGATCAGGGATGGGGTTAACAGGACATAGAAAGCAGTGTGGGAATGAACACTCAGGAGATGGAATACGCCTAGAGGCATCTGCAGTTGCTTCACAGTGAGCCTCGTTAACTCAATCATGAGGCAGGTGCAGGAATTGAGCACCTACATTGAGGTGAATTTAGCTGTGTCCTTGAAGGAAGCTCGGTGACTGTGTAGAGGTCCCACATATCTTTACTAGTAGTGGCATCCACAGTGACCTGGAGGAATTGAAGAAAATGCACAGTATGGCTTATAGTCATGGTTGAGAGACTGGGGTCTCCAGGTGGCCCAGTTTACTTTTCCCATGAATTTTATTTGCTTCATGTATACTTCAAATAGTTTCCTATGTACCAGCTGATAATTATCATCCTTTCCTCCTTCCCCAAGGCAAGCGAAACTTAACTTTTAAATTATCTAATTTAAATACTGGGAGTCATTTAAACTTGAACATGAATGTTTAAATTTTAAGTCAACTAATTATTTACTCTGGATTAGTAGATCGAGATTAACTGGATATCAAACCTTTGCTTGTTGTGTTATGTTTTAGGGGGATGCAATGGGTCCTTATTCTAGATAAAAAGGCAGTATACTCATAAACGTATCTTGCTGTGTTTTAAAAAACATATTACACCGTGAAAAAGTTTATGGATATGATTGGATAAGTGTGGTAACATTAATATGTGTGTGGAGGGGGAGAGAGAGAGGCAAACTTTAGCTTATTTAGGCAGAAAAGATATCTAGGAAAAGAAGCACAAATTGCTGAGGTCCCTCTTGAAGGGCAGAGGCAGAGCCACCAGATGATGATTGAGCCATGCACCTTTGTCTTTTTTACATAAAGGCCCTTGACAGGCTAGCTGTGGCATTGGGTTGGGGAGTGGAATATGGTATATGTGACAGGATCTGGAAAATGACCCAACACACCAGGGGCCTGGTCTGGGGAAGTCATCTGGGCTCTGCCCACACCACCGGCATTCCTGCCACTGCTGCCAGAGAGTGTCCTCCAAGTCTCTGGCTCCAGGGTGGGACATGTTGGCTCTAGCTGCAAAGGAAGCCTGGGAAGCAAGTTCCTGACATATTCATCTTTAATAAGGAGCAGTGTGTGAACCACCCACTGAGGCCCAGAAGATGAGAAATTCCCCAGGCACAGGGAGAGGTCCAGATGCTGGCAATCCAAGAAGAAAGACGCGGCACTTATTGTTGCTGTTGTTTCCTGTCCCTATGTTTTCACGTTTTGGTTTTTGTTGGCTTGTTTGTTTTTGCTTTGACTTTTATTTTGTTTTGCCTTTACCCTGGCATTCTAAAACTCGGGCAGATGAGATGGTGCTTCAGTGCAAAAGAAGACAATTGGAATCTGCCCAAAGTTGAAAAAAGGATCAGTCCATGGATAAGCGAGAAATTAACTGAAAGGAGAAATTGTTCTTGTAATAATTGTCTTGTGCTTCCGGCTACTGAGAGTCACTCCATTCACTGGGAACACTGGGTGAATGAGGCGATGTGAAAATTCAGGTGGTAGTTTTAAATGAAAGCACTAAATATGAATATGTTTAACTTGATTTCTCACTTATTAAAATTTGACCATGCAATATTATTGCTATTTGTACCATCTACACCTATAATGGATCAAGAATGTAGGTGCCAATGTCCATGCTTGTAATTGTCTCTTCATTTTTCTTCCATTTTCTCATTTTGTCTTGTCTTTTACCCCCTTTCTTTCCCTCGGTACTATGGATTCAACTTGCTACCATAGCAACATATACCTCAACCATCAGTTACATGTCCTTGATCCTGGCTCCATTTAAATCAACTCTATAAATATTTATTATTTGCCTACTGTGTGCAGCACATCACAGATGTTATTAAAAATGCAGTAACAAATCTTTTCTCTCCTTGTCTCCCACACCACAGCTTAAAATACATCACACGGTGCCAAATACATGCCTGCTAAAAACAAATTAGATGAATGGAGAGACATAGTCAAGATGCACACAAAACAAATGAATCAAAATTATCCATAAGATATGAACAAAATACTTCTTTTTGTCACAGTTTCTTTTTTTTCTATTGCTGTTATCTTTTATTACCTGAAACACACTTATTTTAGTACACAATTCAAGAGAAAACTCTAAGTGCAACTAGAATTCCCATATAGAAGATAAGACCTGTGATGGATAAATAAAAGAAAGCACACTTCATACAAGAGAAAAATGTTAGAGATGCTCATCTTACTTTTTCTTTTCTTTTCTAATATTCTGCAAACATAAAATAGTGAATGATTTTAAGTAATGTGTATTTGAGGTTAAGATAGAAGTTCTGAGGCACTTATAATTTATAAGAATGTAATTAAGAGGCAATTGTTTAAATATGTTAGATGCAATTAGAGTCCATTCATTGATAAAATACTCTTGATGCTTAACCAGGGCACTAGTGCCTATGACCCTTGGAAGGCAATGGAAGGAAGCTTGTCAAAGCCCAGGGGAACAGGGCTAAATGGCTCCTATGAGCACCATGTTAAAATCTCATTAAGAACCTAATAATAACCCAGTTGTAGCTTTCCATCTAAAATTTTATCTTGTCACTTAACAGGTCTGTAGACATGGATTAGTTATTTCTAGTAAATTTAGTGTGAGTTGAAGATTATTTCTGCAAAACACCACTGTTGGCAGTGCTGGGATAAACACAGTGGTGACTAACAGATACTGAAAGGAAGAGTCTGCTGTTTTAAAGACAAACATGTGACACACATGGCCAGCTTAAAACCACATGTCGGGGTTTCAATTTGGAGACATTCAAGCAGAGCACTCGCACTCTTTGTCTGGCTACACAGTCTAGATCTATCTGGTCTCCCCTTCCCTCCAGCTGCGCTTCCCAACTTCATCATTCCTCTCAGGCCACCTATGTGATTCTATCACCTTTCTGAACAAATCACCTTGCCTCCTGCCTACCCATGAGGGGGAGAAAAAAGCTCTCAGGGTAGAACTCTCCCGAAGTTCCAATTTCATAAATAGGTGAGTAATTATTGATTTAACGTCTTCATGTCTCCTGGGTAATAGAAAGCTCCGTGAGGTCAGGGCTGGGTTCAGTTCACCAGGGTCAAAAGTACCCAGAACATGATCTACCAGGAGTTCAACAGGTACCTGTTGTGTAAGTGAATAAACATATTTCCTTCACCCACATATAATTTTTGTTTTGAAAACAAGTTTTTAAGGTAATATATTATGCTGGTAACTACGCAACCCCCCCCAAAATGCATCAAATTCTATTAAAGGAACTGTTCAGACCCTTCCCCTATGCTTCCTGCTGGGGCCCTGCCTTGCCTCCTCTTCTCTAGTCTCAGAAGCCACCCCTCCCTGTGTCCCAGATTTTCTTCTCTTGCTGTGATCTCTTTTGGGAAGCGCTTCTCCCTTGAGTGGACAGTCAGGGAGGGGGCTTGGCAGGGCTGTTACTCAGAGTGGCCAAAAGAGTTGCAACAGCTGAGGGCGAGGGCGGCATCGTGGCCAACAGAGCAGTGGCTGGGTGCCAGAGCAGCTAAATCAGTCATCAGATCTTCAGGGTGAGTGCAGGCTAAAGAAAATAAGAGGCAAAGCAAAAGGTCAGAGAAATGCAGCAGGGGGTCAAGAATGTAAACGCAAAGCAAGACCAAGGGAAAGGGCACAGAGCCACAAAGGAAAGGAATCACTGAAGGTATATGTATATGTGGTGGGAGTCTGGCTGGGGCTCATCAGTGGGTCAGGGAGATCAGGACTGGCACCCTAACACCTCTTCAGATCTTCAATTGTTAATTATTCCTCTCCTTCCAGTGTATTGGACATCTTCCTTTCCTCTAATTAATTCTTTCTCAGACTATAAATAGTTGCTCTCCTCTACCTAAAAACGAAAAACAAACAAAAAGACCTCTCTCAACCCTGTCTCTCCCCCTAATTACTTCACCCCATCGCCCTCTGCCAAATCTAGACACATTTCTTGAAAGAGTAATATAGACTCGCTCTCTCTGCTCCTCCCCTCCCACACACTGCTCAATTCCTAGTTTCTACCTTCTGTCCCAACCAACACTTGGCTAAAAGTGATTTTTGTTAATGTCACCAAGAGCCAGCACCACCCCTTTTTCAGAGGCACAGATTTAATTGGGAAAGCAGTCGCATTTCAAGGGAGAATGCAGGCTATCCCCAGGGAGAGATATATTTTGGGGTAGAGTAAGAAATACACCTTTAAGGGAGACTACTAGCCGTCTTGAGAGTAACTCAAGGGGGAGAATGTGGGCCACCTCCAGAGGGAGAGGCAGCCACCAACAGCCTTCTTACTGCTATCATTGGATACAGATGCCGTTTTCATTTCTTTCTGAGTTGACTTTGATGCAGTGGCCCTTTTCCTCCTCAAGTGGCCTCTCTAAGCCCCTCTGCAGGTTCTGCTCTGTGACTTACCATTGCACTTCCTCCGTGGGACCATATTCATCCACTCACTTTTGTATGTAGTCGCCATGAACGTCCAAGTTCCACAGAGTGGCGGGCAACTAACTGGTTGTATGTATCTCGCAGTAAAGTAGTGGCCCTCTGCAGGCACCATTCCCTGATACAAAATCTGCCCTGGATTATTGTCCAGGGTTGTTCCACCACTTACTTCCAGTTTTCTGTTCCTAAACAATCTCACTGTCTCCTTTTTCTTACAAGAAAGCATCTTTATCAGTCATTTTATCACATTATTTTAATAGCTATGGTTCATGGAACACCTCCTGTTTGCTAGGGGCTCATCTGGGTGCTTCACTATCACTTATTTATTCAGAATCTTTGGTCTACAGATACTTACCAACTCATTATGGTGCAGGCACTGAGGATATGTGATTCCTAGTTATTACAACTAATTTGGAAGATAGTATATTGTTATTTTACAGAGCATGAGAGTTGCCCTACTTGGCCTCAGCTCTTAAGATTACATAACAGGCAGACCAAAGATTTGAATTCATAGCTCTTTCCATTTCATTAAAATACCTTAAGAAAAATATTTTATCTCTCATCAAGCCTTGTATGCCAGGAGCTTTCCCACCTTTTACCTCATTACACAAGTCAAATCATTAGCCTATCATCTGATGTTACTTTTAAAACATTGAAGAGAGAGATGCATAGCACTAAAAATCCAGAGTTCCATAAGTTCATCATCAGCACTGTCAAACGTATTTCCACACTATCCCGACAAAGCTACTCATAAATCATGTAGCTTGAGATTCACTCATTTATTCATGTTTTCATGGAGTTTATCATATAGAGATAGGGGTGGGGTGTATTTTTACATCTAGGAAAAGTACCAGGGAAGAAAAGAATACAATTAAATAAGAACAAATATCAGAGAAATCTGATCCAGATTGAGAGCTCACAGAAGTTTCCCTAAAAAAGTGATGTGAGAGTTGAGTACCGAGTGACAGACACTAACCCCATGAACACAGGAAGGAACAATTCAAGATGAGGAAACAGGATGTGAAAAGTGAAGAGGAGGAATCATAATACTTTCAAACCCCAAAAGGCTACAACAGGGAGTGGACCAGGAGAGGTATGCTGGGCCAGACCATTCAGACCTGACGCTATTCTTTTCATCTTAAGAATCATGGTCCAGCAGAGTGGGGGCCACATCATCAGATTTGTTCTGAAGAGTCCACTGTGGCTGCGATGCAGAGAACTTGTTGAAGGGGCCCAGGAAAGATGCATGCAGGATGATCAGGAAGCTAGGACTGAAGTCTGAAGAGGAGACAGCAGTGGCTTGGCAGTAGGGTAGTCACAGAGGAAAAAAGTAAATTAATTTGATACATATTAAGAAGGCGGAATCAGTAGGACTTGTTGACTGGTTAAATAAAAAATGATGGAGAATGAGGTATGAAGGCCACATCCTAAGAGTCTGAAGTACTCACTTGGGGGAGTGATGGAGCTGTGGCTGAGAGAGGGATAAACAGAAGTCAGGGAGGTCATGGACCAGGGGTTGTGGGGGTGAATTGGGGAGTTTGTAGCACAACAAGACAATCGCTCTATATGCCAATCAAACTGCAAGGAGAGACCTGGGTTGAGGGCACAGACTCAGGTGAAAGCGACAATGCCGTAGTAATAGAGTCATGAACATGAACCAGAACAAGTAGGGAAGAAATACAGAGAAAGAAGAAGGGGCCCAGGAGGGAGCCATCCAGAACGACTTCTTCTAAAGGAACACTTCCTAGTCATTTAAAAAGAAAACATTTTCTGAAGAAATTCACATATTTCTTAAAATAAAATTTCTGTTAACAGTTTTAAAATCTTAACCCCAATAAGAAGTTTTTAAAAGATATCCATGCTGGGACCTCAAATGACTCTGTATTGTTTACTTTTATTAAAAAAGAAAATGTGTTCCACATATCAGAGAGAACATTCAACCTTATGAAGTAATATTTTACTACCTCTACATTTAGCATACACTGAGCATTTCTAAACATCTAGATAGACTATATGTTTCAATTAAGGACTCAATTTCTTTACTACATACCTGACAGTCTTGAATAAACTGCACATATGTAACAATAGTTATAATTTGAAAATTTCTTCAACATATGAACATTCTGGCCCTTCATCAATGCAGTGTGCTATAATGCTCAAAATTTTGGAAGACAATCCTTCCTAGGAATTTTAGCACAAAACCTACGAACTTTGTTTGCCAGTTTATATTTTAGTCATAAACCAGCAACCTCTTGAAAACCTCTCAACATCTAGAAAAACCAAGTGAAGATTAGGAATCATTTGTCTTTTATGTACACTAAATACACAGCAAAATAAAATAGAACGCTTAGACATAGGTATAGTGGTTACTCTTGCTTCATTGTATTCACACTGATATGGTGATCCAGAGAACCAGCACACAGTATATATTACTCAAAAGGGGGCTTGGCTATTGCCCCCCTGAAAAAAATTCCATAGATATTTGAACAAAAAAAAGTGTTGTAATTTACCACTTCTTCTTTTTACATATATCAAGCACTTTAAAACATCTAGAAAGTCCAGATATTTCAGAAAAAGTACTTAGCATTGTCAACTATATGTAGAGTAGTGAGGAATAAAATGCACAAAACAATGGTTATAATATTTAGAAAATATGTTTTGTGTATAACCAATCTGGCACAGAACTTTTTCTTCTCACAAAGTTTTCTGTGTTCTCTAATCCACTGAATGAACATGGACAAGTGTCACTACTAGAGGTGGTTTAACAACTCCATTTCAAAGTCACTTCCAAAGCAGCTTTTTCATATTATATGCACAGGCCTTTATCTATAATCAGGCAGTAAATCTTTCTGAAGGTGACGGACATTTTTCTACAGTTTCTCTCTTTGGTAGACCAAACAACAGCTTGAGGGTGCTCACCCTTCCACCCATCCAGTCTCAGGGCTTCACACTTTCCAGGATGGTTCTTTGTTTGCCTTGTCAGGACAATATGTCTCCTGGAGCTTGCACAGATCAATCACAGAGGTCCCTAGCCTATATTGATTGGCCAAATTTTGCAGCAATCACTTGCCTTCTTGAGCCCTCAACGCCCCTGCTGGCCTCTGTATATTTGGTTAGTGCCTTTCTTTTTACCATGCCATGACCTGCTATCCACAGGTGCCAATTTCTCAGAATCAATTTTAGTTAGGATGGACAGGACTGGGCCAGGAGACTTGGCAGCCCAGAAGTCCTGGGTCTGGGGTTCAATTGGTCAGTGCTGCCATCAGGACATCAACACAGAGGGAGAGGTTTGCCAGTCCTTCATGTTTCACACCCTGGGCAAACAAGTGGGCAGGCCCAATGGGAGCTCCAGCAGTCTGCACAGCAAAGACCAAAGCCTTTCTCTATGACTCTCAGGTCATCTGCTGGCTCAGGACTGGAGGGCACCAGAGGGCCATACTTTTCTGCTGGAACTGACTTGGTAGTTCCCTCTTTTAGATTTAATTCTGTTAGTCAAGTTTTTTGTTTTGATCTGTGTTTTGTAATAATACATTCATAATCAAATTAGTTTTGAAAGTGAACTCACTATTCCTACTTTTTAAGTTGTTTTCTGTATTTCTTATTCTTGTTTTTCTTACTTTGCTTAATGTTTTAACTTGTGGTTCATAGCTTTTCACAGCCATCTTTGATTCCTCTCCCACTTCTCTTTATATATTCTATAGGTACTTATAGTTCTCTTTTCTCAGCCTCTCCCATGTTGCTAGGATTACAGTTTTGCACACCATGCATGCCTCTTTTAGAAACTTTTTCTTAAGGAATTATTCACATAAACAATTTCTGCTTGTTTATATTAACAATTTTTGTCTGAATTTAGCTCCTGAAACTTCCTTCAAATGGTTATTTAGTGCTCTTTGGGTAATTCATAACTCCCTATGCTAATGTTCAATACAATAAAATATTAATTGTATTACTTTGATTAAGTCATGCTTTCCTTTATCTTTATATGCTGTAGTATTTTTAATTGATTTTTCCATTAAAAAACCAGTCAACAGTAGATTATATTGTTATTCTGGAAAACAGTATGGAAGTTTTTAAATAAATAAAAAATTGGCAAGTAAAAAAAAAAAAGCGTGACTGTGGTTTTAGCTCAGTGGTGGAGCACTTGCCTTGCATGTGTAAAGCACTGGCTTTGATCTTTAGCATTAAAAAAATTAGTAAATAAATAAAATAAAGCTATTGTGTCCATTTACAACTAAAAAGATATTTAAAATAAAATATGTAAAATATTGGTATTTTCTTAAGTCTGAGGTGAACATATGGGTGTTTGTTGTAGGTCTCTATTTTTTATATAAATAGAATATTTTATAAATAACAAGAGCAACATCAAAGTGTTCTAGGAAATAAAACCTAAATCAACAAAAACTCAGGACAAAAATTAAATGCCAGAATCAGTTAAGAGAAGAAAAAAGGACTAGGGACATTGCCAAGGAGCCTCCTGGTCCCAACAGGAAAGGTTTTAGGCTCAATGTAAGAAGATGTACCCTGAAAGATTCTGCTGGTAATGTCATAGGACAGGAATTTCTAATGCTATAGAAACCATAATAAATAAAACCTTGGCTCTATTTATATTTCAGGGTAATTAGGACCAAGAAGTTGTCCAATATTATTTGCTTTGACTGTGAAGGAAGGCAGTTAGCCTGGCTGCATGAATAGATGCTATTTTTGTGAGCCATAAGCACAGGAATATTGGTTAAAATGTGAGGCTGGGAATGTAGCTCAGTGGTTGAGCCCTTGCCTAGCAAGCACAAAACCCTAGGTTCCATCCAGCACCATAAAAAATAAAAAATAATTAATAATGATAAATAACATGTGAAGCAAACTTTGTCTAAAATAAGAGTACTAATCTACAAGTGATCTCTAGTTGGAAATGGCTTTGATAGTATTACCCATAATGGAACTCCTCTTTCCCTTACCATCTACTGCTACCACCACCACCATCTCTTCCTCACCACTACCCCCAAGAGATAATTTTAGAGGAGTGCTTTCTCTAAGACCTTACTCAGGCCCTTAGAGTAAGGGATATATGACTCAGTATTGCACATTTGCTCAGACTACCTAAAAGAATATTAACTCCATTGCTTTGAGAAACTCTCCTTAAGAGTATTACAGACAATCAGAAAAAAGAAAGGAGCATAGCTGTAGTTTGCATTGGTGGGGTTGTTTAAAAGGAATCAAGCATGGATTGCTGTACCTAGCACAGATTATTCTATAGGGGTGGGATTCCCAAGCCCACCTCAAACACCCTGTTCCAGGCATCCTTGTGATGTTACTCTAATGGTAAATAACTCAGACTTTGGAAAATAACTGATCATGACTGGGTTCTATGAAAGATCCAGTGGGGAAAGGGAACGTCCCCAGGGCAAATCCTGCACTGTGAAGGCTGGGAGGCATTCCCAAGGCTTCCAGATCCAAGGGAAAGGGCCTGTGTTATCCATGGGGTGATGGATATGAAGGTTTAATTCTTCAAGGACTCTTCTATTGGGCACAGAAAATTATGTGTGACATAGTTATTTTTCCCTCATGTGCTATAGCTCCTTTTTATTTTTACCAAACTTTCTCATAACCTGATTTACATTGTAATTTTGGGTAGTGATATTGTACAAGGAAACAAGGATAGACCAAAAATGGGATTATTCATCGATCCCCTGGAGTGGGTTGAACGGCATCTTCCAATAATTCATGCCCACTGGGAATCTCCAGATGTAATCATATTTAGAAGAAAAGTCTTTGCAGATGAAAATAACGAAAAGATCTCTAGATGAGCTCGTTCTGAAATGGGTGAGCCCTAAATCCAAAGACTAGTTTCATTATACACAAAGTAAAATGGGAAGACACAGAGACAAAGAAGGAAAGCCCATGTGAAGATGGAATGAGAGATTGGAGAGATCCACAAGCCACAATCCACAATCCAAGGAATGTCAAGGATGGTCAGGAGGCTTCAGAAGCTAGGAGAGAGGCATAGACTGGATTCCATGCCTCCAAAATAACCAATCCTGCAGGCACCTTGGTTTTGGGCTTCTGGCCTTCAACTATGAAAAAAGAAATTTCATGTTTTAGTAAACCACACAGTTTGTGGTGTCTTGTTACAGCAGCCCTGGGAATCCAATCCACAGAGGCTCTTGAGGAGTGACTGAAATCATTGAGTTTGAGGCTATGAAGAGAAGGAGACTAAACAGTGAGCTAGACCAGTGTCCAGTAGCCAGTGTCCTAGAGGAATATGCAACTTGAAGGCTCAGTAGTCCAGAAGACCACTTCTACAGTTTGGATCTCAAATGTCTACTAGAATCCCATACGTTAAGACTTGGTGCTCTCGGAAGATGGTGTAGTCTTAAAGAGGTGGGTCCTAATGGGAGGTCTTTAGGCCACGAGGGTCCCTTGAAGGGGGCTGTGGGGCCCCAGACCTCTCTTGCTAGTTTTTTTGCTTCCTGGAATTGGGATGAGTCGTTCTGCTCTGTCATGTGCTCTCCCATTGCCATCTGGAACATTCGACCAGAGGCTAATGACAATGGGTCTGCTTGATTAAAGACAGGAACTGCTAAAGCAGTGAGCAAAAATAAACCTTTTCTCCTTATAAGTTAATTATCTTGGTTATTTGTTACAGTAACAGAAAGCTGACTACCACCACCACTTAAGCAACATAGGTCAACTCCTTTTACCCTTTCCCCAAAATTTTAGAAGGGGGTTCAAAGAATAGGGAAAAAACAGTGCCTGTGCACTGTTAGTCCATTAGACTCTCCTTTCTCCCAGATTGCTGGGTGATGCTCCTCATGTACTCTTCCCTTCCTCTTCTAATGATCTTCAGACCTCTATGCTGTGTTGATCCATGTCTCACCAATGCCCACATCCACCTTAGTCTGAAGATTATAAATAATTTGGGATAAACCAGCTTAAACTTCTACTAATGTTAAACAGAATTTCTTGGGCATTGTCAGATACTGCACTATTCAGTAAAGTACTATCTGTTTTTTTACTTAAAAAGAAAATATCGGCTTTATTGAGATATATGCCATATAATTCACCTGATTTTAAAGTATACAATTCAATGATTTTTAATATGTTCACAGAATTGAGCAATGATTACAACACCAATTTAAGGAATTTTTTTTTCACTCCAAAAAGAAATTTTATCCTCATGAGCAATCATTCACTATTTCCTGAACTCCCATCAACAGTTTAAGGCAGTCACCCATCTATTTTATATATTTACCTGTTGTGAACATTTCAAGTAAATAGACTCATACTGTGTGTGTGTGTGTGAGGGGTGGGGCGAGGACAGAGAAAGAGAGAGAGAGACTGGCTTCTTTTATTAAGCATAATGTTTTCAGTGTTTATCCATGTCATAGCTCCTGTCAATACTTTATGCCATTTATTGACAAATGCTATTTCATTGTATGGACATACCTTTTTTTTCAAAGAACCAATTTTGGTTTTGTGGATTTTTCTCTATTGTCTTTCTGTTCTTCATTTTATTACTGTTCACGCTAATCTTTATTATCCCTTTTCTTATTTTGTCCTTCATTTTCAGTGTCTTAAGTAAAAGATTAGGTTGAATTGAGGTCTTTCTTTTTTTGTTATAAGTATTTACAGTCATAAATTCCACCTTAACAACTACCTTACATGCATTTCATAAGTTTTAGTATATTATACCTTCATTTTCATTCATTTAAAATATTTCATAATTTCCCTTATAATTTTTAAAAGTGTGTTATTTAATATTCACATATTTGTGAATTTCTTAAATTTCTGTTATAAATTTCTAATTTCATTTAGAAATGAAACTGAAGAGGATATTTTGTATGATTCCAATCCCTTTAAATTTATTAAAATTTTTTTACAGCCTACCATATATTCTACTTGGAGAATATTACATGTGTACTTAAAAGAATGTGCTTTTGGCTCTTGTTGGGCAAAGTGCTCAGCTAATGTCTGTTAGGGGCACTGAAGTCTTCAACTACAATTGTCACATCACCAATTTCTCCCTTTCATTCAGCAGTTTGTTTCATGCATTTGGGACTCTGTTGCTAGGTGCATACATATTGGTATATATCCCTGATGGACTGATCCTTTTAACATTATAAAATGCCCCTCAATTTCCAGTAACATTTCAAGCATCTCTGATATTAGTATAGCCACTCCAGGTTTGATATGATTCCTGCCTGTGTAATAGAACTTTTTCCATCTATTTACTTTCAGCCCATTTGTATCTTTGAATCTAAAGTGTGTCTTCTATGGACTACATACAATTTAATCTGTATTATAAATCCAATATGACAATCATTGCCATTTTATTGGCTTGCTTGATCCATTCACACTTTGCAATTTTGATAATAGTTGAAGATATGTCTTCCCTTTTACTGTTTTCTATATTTCTTATGTTTTCTGCTCTTCTATTCCTCCTTTTCTGCTTTCTTTTGCATTGAGTGAATATTTTCTTACTTAACATTTTAATTATTTAAGGAGTTGTAGGACTCTAAGACTCACCATGCATATCCTAATTTATAAGAATTCCATTTGGTTTGATACTAGCTTAAGTAAGATACAGAAACAATCCTCCTATGTAGCTCTGTTCTCCTTTCTGAGCTTATTGTTATGTATATTGCATGCATATATTTCACAGATCCCCAAATATGTTGCTATAATTATTATTCTATATTAGTTTGTCTTTTTTGGAGAAAAAAACAAGAGGAAGAATATGTTTATAGAGTATGTTCTATTAACCTTCTTATTTTCCTTTTGTGTTTCTCTTCATTCCTTTCTGTGAATTTGAGTTACCATCTGAAGTAATTTCCTTAGCTCAGTACAGCTTTGTTCCCAACCACCACTTTTCAACTGCTTTTGTCAAATATATTACATTTCTGTATGATTTAAGAATATAATACATAATGTTTTATGCAATTACTTTTAAATTCAGTTAAGATATAAAAGACTAAATGTGCATTTATTTTGTCTTTTATAATTATATAATTACCCACAGTATTCTTTGATTTTTTTTCTTGTTATTTGTTTTCTATTATGGGTTGCCTTTTAAACCCAAAGAATTTAATTGTGTTATTTATTGTAAATTGAGTTTGCGAGCAACAATCATTCAGTTTTTAATTTTCTGCGACTGTCTTTATTTCTCCTACGTTTTTTAAAGATGGTTTTACTGAATATAAAATACTTGGTATTTTTATCCTTTGAGAAATCTGAATATGTCATCCCACTGTCTTCAGGGCATATGGTGTTTTAGGCAGGAAATAGGCTGTTCATCTTATTCCTCCCCTCTCTACCAATCAATTTTCTCTAGTGTCTTTTAAAAATTTGTCTGTGTTTTTTTGACTATGGTGTATCTGAGCATGTCTCTATTTGAAGTTATTCTATTTAGAGGTTTTTGAGCTTATTGGATTTTTTAATTAATATTTTTCTATTAAATTTTTGAAATTTTTAGCCATGATTCCTTTAAGTATTTTTATGGGCTCCTTTTTCTCTCCCTCTACCACTCCTATTATGCATATGTTAAGGTGCTTTGTAGTATTTCACCTTTCTCTAAGGCTCTGTTTATTTTCTTTAGTATTTTCCTCTGTTCTTCCTATTGCATAATTTTGATTAAATAATTTTCAAGTTTGCTAATTTCTTCTTTTGCCAATTAGAATAAACTGTTGGGTCCCTCTATTGAATTTTTCATTTCAGTTCTCTTACCACTTGTCTTGAGAATTTCTGTGTGCGTCTTTTGAATAATTTATATTTCTCTGTTAACAGTCTCAATTTCATGAGGCATTGCCATCACACCTTTATTTCTTTAAACATAGCCTCCTTTCATCCTTTGAATGTGTCTATAACAGTTGTTTTGATGTCTCTGCTAATTCAACATCTGGGCCATTGTCAGAGGCAGTTTCTGTTATCTGCTTATTTCCACTGGGTATGGCTCATATTTTCCTTTATCTTTGTATATTTCATAACTTATTTTTGTTAAGAAGTGGATATTTTAAGTAGTAATTCTGGATACTATTCTCTCCTTTCCCTAGGTTTTATTTTTTTATGTGTTCACTTGTTCATTTGTTTGGTGACTTTGATGGAATGTTTTAAATGTCTATTTCCCCTGAAATGTAAAAGCTGTGACATCCTTCCTAAATAACCAAATTTATATGTAAAATAAATGGTTATTTTAATTTTAAACCATGTTATGCAGCAACAAATAACTACAGCATTCAGGAAAATCATTAAACATATTATGGCATAGTTTTCTATCACATATATTTCCTTGGCTCTTTTCAGCTGACCCTTCTTGGAGTATCTGAATAACAGTTGTAGAGCAGAGGCTCAGAAGACATTAGGAAATAAACATGATTATTGGCACTGTAACAGTTTCCAAAACATCCATCCCATCGTTTTATCATTGGTAGCAGCAAAGTGGTTTGATTTTGATTGACTTCATTCACTTCAGTATGCAGAAGGGAGGTGCTGATTGGCAATCAATCAAGATTCTCTTAATTCTTTTGACTATATTGATTAAGCAGTCACAAAAATAGAGAAAGGACCTAGAGTATGATTTCTTGTTTGGCACTTATTTTCAATTGCCTGCCTAAGGTCAAGCACTTTTACTCATATATTTTGGCCTTCTCCAAGCAGTGTCACCTTAGGTTAGATTTAGTTTTTTGTTTATTATTGTTGATGTTGTTTGCTGTGCTGGGGATTGAACCTGGGACCTAGTACGTGGTAGATAAGTGCTCTATGGCTAAGCTACATCCCAGTCCCAGTCTTACCTTTTTTATTATTTTTTTTTATTTTTACAGACTGCATTTTGACTCATAGTACACAAATGGGGTACACCTTTTTGTTTCTATGACTGTACACGATGTAGATTCACACCATTCATGTGATCATACATGTACATGGGGTAACAATGTCTGTCTCATTCCACCGTTTCATGCCCCCACCCCCTTACCCCTCTCATTTCTCCAAAGTTCCTCCACTCTTCTATTACTCACCACCCCCCTGCCACATTATATATCATCATCCACTTATCAGGGAAAACATTTAGCCTTTGGTTTTTTGGGATTGGTTTATTTCACTTAGCATGATATTCTCCAATTCCATCCATTTATTTGCAAATGCCATAATATTATTCTTATTTATGGCTGAATAATATTCCATTGTGTATATATACCACAGTTTCTTTATCCCTTCATCTGTTTAAGGGCATCTGGGTTGGTTCCACAAACTTCCTATTGTGAATTGAGCTACTATAAACATTGATGTGGCTGTGTTACTATAGTATGCTGATTTTAAGTTCTTTGGGTATAAACTGAGGAGTGGGATAACTGGGTCAAAAGGTGGGTCAATTCCAGGTTTTCTGGGGAATCTCCATACTGCTTTCCAGAGTGGCTGCACCAATTTGCAACTCCACTAGCAATGTACAAGTGTGCCTTTCCCCCCCACATTCACACTCAATACCTATTATTGCTTGTGCTCTTGATAATAGCCATTCTAATTGGAATAAGATGAATCACAGGATGGTTTTAATTTGCCTTTCTCTAATTACTAGAGATGGATAGTTTTTCATATATTTGTTAATCACCTGTATACCTTCTTCTGTAAAGTGTCTGTTCAGTTCCTTGGCCCATTTATTGATTAGGTTATTTGTATTTTTGGTGTCAAGTTTTGTAAGTTCTTTATAAATTTTGGAGATTAGTGCTCTATCTGAAGTGCATGTGGAAAAGCTTTTCTCCCACTATACTACAGAGTAATAGTAACAAAAAAGCATCACACTGGCACCAAAATAGGTAAACCAAAGGTACAGAATAGAAGACACAGAGATGAACCCACATAAATATAGTTACCTCATACTAGATGAAGGAGCCAAAAACATACAATGAGAAAAGATAGCCTGTCCAACAAATCGTGTTGGGAAAACTGGAAATCCATATGTAGTAAAATGAAATTAGACCTCTATCTCTCACCCTGCACACAACTCAACTCAAAATGGATCAAGGACCTAGGAATTAGACCAGAGACCATGCACCAAATAGAAGAAAAGGTAGGCCTGAATCTTCATCACATTGGCTTAGGATCAGACTTCCTTAACAAGACTCCTAAAGTGCAATAGATGAAAGCTAAGATCAATAAATGGGATGGATTCAAACTAAAAAGGTTTTTCTCAGCAAAGGATACAGTGGATGATGTGAAAAAAGAGCCTACAGAGTGGGAGAAAATCTTTTCCAGTCTTACCTTTTTGGACTTCAATTTATTAATCTGTAAAGGATGGGATAATGGTATTGAACTGAATTATTTCTGAGATCTCTTCCTGCTCTGATGTTTAGACTTTATTTTTAATGTAAATACTATCATCCCTCCAGCATTGTTAATTAAATTACCCACCATTAACTGAAATCAGTTGGGTATTTACAAGCTATGTGCTGAAATTAAAAGGATAAATAGGACATGATCCCTTAAATTAATGAGTTCATAGTCATTAGTAAAATAGATATGTAAGCAACTAAACTGTAATATAATGCAATAAATGATATTAAATATGTGCATAACTAATTTAATAGTTGTGGAGTATGGACAAAGAAAGCTTTCCGAGAAGAAATATACTTGATTTGGGACCTGCAGAGGAATAGAAAGTTCAGAGAATGTATGCACAGGAAGTCTAGAATAAAGAGAACCTATTTTAGATATAGATAACATTTCTCATTTAGATATGAGAAAGCGATCATAATTAATGATAACAATAACATTAATAAATGTTTTCTGAGTGTTATGATTTGAATGTGTCCCCAGATTTAGCATGTTGGAAACCTGGTCCCTAATGCAGCTGTATCAAGGGCAGGATTTTTGGACAGAGATTGGGAGAGCCCTCATGAGTGGATTTATGGATTAATGAGTCATCGCAGGAGTGACCCTGTCAGGCACACCTGCTCTGGCTCACTATGTGATACCCTTTCCTGTCATGACCCACCTGGAAAGCCCAAAGACTGAAGAGATGATCTTGACTTGGAGGCAGCACTGTGGTTTTAGATTTTCCAGCCTCCAGCACTGTGAACTAAATAAATCTTTTTTTCTTTATAAAGCATTCAGTTTGTGGTATTCAGTTATAGCAACAGAAAATGAATTAAGACACTATTTACCACATACAAGTCACCATTTTATTCTAGTTTAGGTGTTTTCTTATTCTTTACTTGACAACCTTATGAAGGACACCATCGTTATACAAAGTTTACTAATGGAAGCCCATAGACAGCTTTATTACATAGCAAGAGATCAACTCAGGCTACAGCTTGGGCAGATTGCTCCTGAGTCACTACACTACACAACTTGTATAAGGAAACTCCAGTGACATATACTATAGTAAAAGACATTTTTAAACTACAAAATAGGGCATATTTGATCTAATACTCAATGAAGGGAACACAGATGCTTAAAATATTAAAAATAATCAGGATGTGATAAGATAAACAAAATTAAAGAAATAATGTCAAAGGCATTGCCTTTGGCAGAAAGATGAAGGGATGAGTGCTTCTGGGGCGGGCTTCACTCATTTGTAAGACAGCCCATATTTCATGCGCCATGTTTACACAGTTTACACATGTGAACAGCATATGCCGTGCCAGTCATGGTGCCCAGCACCTAAAATAGAGCTTACAAGTTCTTGTTTCCAAAGGAAAGTCAGTAGAACCACAGATTTAAAGAGAGAATGTACACAAAAAGCACTTGGGGAAGGATAAAATATTCTTCATTTATGTTATAATTATTTTCATTTATAGATGGCACTTACAAACCAGAAAAAAAATTGTTTTCCACAAAAGCATGCATTCAGCTTTTCATCATTATAAACGGCTCTCCTTATTTTGGCTTGGATATTTGTTTTCTCACTTAAACAATCACTAATTATAGTTACAAGTTTGACTGAGTATAGTTTTGAACTAAGAAACCAAAACTAGAAATACTGTTTTAAAAAAATCTCGGAGATCCAAGATGGCGGACTAGAGGGAGGCTGCGTTCAGTGTCGCTCTGTAACTCTGGTTTCAAGCAGAGGATATCCGTTTCTTGGTGAGGCAGTTTTTGCTGCTTATCTATCCCCTGCTGTTTACCCCATTTGTCTGCTGTGACCACCTGCAGTCTGCCAGCATATTGACGCCTTTTTTGAGTGCAGATTGCTCACTGTCAGGCACCTATCATCCGCCATTTACCTGCCTCTCGCCTGTCCATCGCCTACCTTACACCTATCCATTTCCCAACGCACGAGGTTCACCTCCTGATTGTCCTACAACAGTCAGCAAATGATTGCTGACCACCAGTGGAGAACCAGCTCCCTGCTATTGCCTGGAAGTTCACTGTTACAGTACCTGCAGGTTTGATTACACATGGCTGCCGCCATTTTGAGACAACAGGCAGGCCCCATAGAACCACTGGCCAGACTGCCTGAGCCCTGTCTCCAGGAGCCCTCAGCCTGACCGATCACTTCCTGCCTCTGGGACCCTCACATCAACTGACTGCTCCCTGCTGCCAGGACCCCCACACCAACTGACTGTGCCCTATTACTGGGACCCCAGACTGACTGCACCCAGCCTCCAGGATCCCCCAACCACACCAAACACACCCGAACTCCAGGACCCCTGCCTGACTAACCACACCCCACCTTCAGGACCTCCTGCTGACCACATCCACACCCTGAGCTGCAGCTCCCCATTTGCCAACACATTTGGAAGCCAGAGTGGTCATCTTGGATTATCCTGGAAGCCAGAGCTCCGATCTTAAGGTGGGGCAAATCCCATCCTGAGACGCCTGCTGGAGACTTGAAGCTCAATGTCAGGTCATACATCAGGCTACTAAAGACTGGGAGGTTTTATTACTATATGACTGTTACACTGTAGATTTTCTGTTTTCTCCTTATTGAAAATTTTTAAGTTTTTATTTCTTTACTTTTTTTGCTCTCTTTTCCTTTTGTTTACCTGTTCCCTCAGAGTCTCTTTCTCCCTTTTTTGCATGCTAACATCCAATTTCTTTTGATTACACTCTCACCCTTTCGTTAATCTAGAACTTCTGTATGTTCTTTTCTTATCCCATTAACAGTCACATTCTACATCCCTCTGCATCCTCTTTGTCCTCCATTTGAAACTGCAGATCTTATTGCAAATCTGTTTGTTTTACTGAAGATAATATTTGAACTCATTCTGTTTATTATGACAATTTTGTTATTGTCCTCATAGGGGCTATTTGGTCTAGGATTGCATAGTGTCTGACCTGGGCACTGCTAATACTGATCTCCCCTTAAAGAAAAGGTTTTGGAAACCTATAGGGCTGCTATAAGGCTATAGGGGGAAATCTGCAATACCCCAGATCTGCACTGCTAGAGGGGAAGATACATGAACACCATGAAAAACCAAGGGAAGAAAATGATCCAAACAAATCTAGATTCTATAGTAATAGAATCCAATGACAGTATGTTAGAAGAAATGTCAGAAAAGGTCTTTAGATTATACATGATTAAGATGATTCACGAAGCAAAGGATGAGATAAGAGAGCAAATGCAGGCAATGAATGATAATACCAATAAGCTGAAAGAGCAAATGCAGGAAGCAAAAGATTATTTCAACAAAGAGGTAGAGATTCTCAAAAAAAACCAAACGGAAATCCTTGAAATGAAGAAAACAGTAAACCAAATAAAAAACTCAATGGAAAGCATCACCAAAAGACTAGAGCACTTGGAAGACAGAACCTCAGACAATGAAGACAAAATATTTAATCTTGAAAATAAAGTTGCCCAAACAGAGAAGATGGTAAGAAATCATGAACAGAATCTCCAAGAACTATGGGACATCATGAAAAGACCAAATTTAAGAATTATTGGGATTGAGGAAGGCACAGAGATACAAACCAAAGGAATGAACAACCTATTCAATGAAATAATATCAGAAAATTTCCCAAGCCTGAAGAATGAAATGGAAAATCAAATACAAGAGGCTTACAGAACACCAAATGCACAAAATCACAACAGATCCACACCAAGGCACATTATAATGAAAATGCCTAACATTCAAAATAAAGACAGGATTTTGAAGGCTGCAAGAGAAAAGCATCAGATTACATATAGGGGGAGACCAATATGGATAGTAGCCAACTTCTCAACCCAGACTCTAAAAGTTAGAAGGGCCTGGACCAACATATTTCAAGCTCTGAAAGAACATGGTTGCCAACCAAGAATCCTTTACCCTTCAGATTTGAAGATGAAATAAAATCCTTCCATGATAAACAAAAGTTAAAACAATTTACAAATAGAAAGCCTGCACTACAGAATGTTCTCAACAAAATATTCCATGAGGAGGAAATGAAAAACAACAATGGAGGTCAGCAAAGGGAGGAACTACCTTAGAGAAAAACCACTCAAAAGAGAAATCAAGCCAACTTAAAAACCAAAAATAAGCCAAATGACTGGGAATACAAATCATATCTCAATAATAACCCTGAAACTTAATGGCCTAAACTCATCAATCAAAGACACAGACTGGCAGAATGGATTAAAAAGAAAGACCCAACAATATGCTGCCTGCAAGAGACTCATCTCATAGAAAAAGACATCCATAGACTAAAGGTGAAAGGATGGGAAAAAACATACCACGCACATAGAATCAGTAAAAAAGTGGGGGTTTCCATCCTTATATCAGATAAAGTGAACGTCAAGCTAAAGTTAGTCAGAAGGGATAAAGAAGGACATTTCATACTGCTTAAGGGAACCATAAATCAGGAAGACATAATGATAGTAAATATTTATGCCCCAAACATTGGTGCATCCCTGTACATCAAACAAACCTTTTTCAATTTCAGGAATCACATAGACCACAACACAATAATTCTGGGTGACTTTAACACACCACTGTCACCACTAGATAGATCTTCCAAACAAAAATCAAAGAAACCATAGAACTCAATAATACAATCAATAACCTAGACTTAATAGACATATATAGAATATTCCATCCATCAATGAGCAGATTCACTTTCTTCTCAGCAGCACATGGGACCTTCTCGAAAATAGACCATATGTTATGCCACAAAGCAGCCCTTAGGAAATGCAAAAAAATTGAGACACTGCCTTGTGTTCTATCAGATCATAATGGACTAAGAGGAGAAATCAATGACAAAATAAAGAATAGAAATTACTCCAACACCTGGAGACTAAATAATATGCTATCGAATGAAACATGGATAACAGAAAACGTCAGGGAGGAGATAAAGAAATTCTTAGAGGTCAATGAGAATGATGATACAACATATCAAAATCTCTGGGACACTATGAAAGTGGTACTAAGAGGAAAATTCATTGCATGGAGCGCATTCCAGAAAAGAATGAAAAGTCAACAACTAAATGACCTAACATTACAGCTCAAAGCCCTAGAAAAAGAGGAACAGAATAAAAGCAAAAGTAGTAGAAGACAGGAAATAATTAAAATCAGACCTGAAATCAATGAAATTGATACAAAAGAAACAATTCAAAAAATTGACCAAACAAAAAGTTGGTCCTTTGAGAAAGTAAACAAAATAGACAAACCCTTAGCCACACTAACAAAGAGAAGGAGAGAGAAAACTCAAATTACTAAAATTCGTGATGAAAAAGGAAATATCACGACAGACACCACTGAGATACATAACATAATGAGAAGCTACTTTGAAAATCTGTATTCCAACAAAATAGAAACTACCGAAGACATTGACAAATTTCTAGAGACATATACTCCTCCCAAACTGAACCAGGAGGACATACACAATTTAAACAGATCAATATCAAGCAGTGAAATAGAAGAAGCCATTAAAAATCTACCATCCAAGAAAAGCCCAGGACCAGACAGATTCTCATCTGAGTTCTACAAGACCTTCAAAGAAGAACTCATTCCAATACTTCTCAAAGTATTCCAGGAAATAGAAAAGGAGGGTACCCTACCAAACTCATTCTATGAAGCTAATATCACCCTCATACCCAAACCAGGCAAAGACACATCAAAGAAAGAAAATTTTAGACCAATATCCTTGATGAATATAGATGCAAAGATCCTTAACAAAATATTGACAAATCATATCCAAAAACATATTAAGAAAATCGTGCACCATGATCAAGTGGGGTTCATCCCTGGAATGCAAGGATGGTTTAATATCCATAAATCAATAAACGTAATCCATCATGTCAATAGACTTAAGGATAAGAATCATATGGTTATTTCAATTGATGCAGAAAAAGCGTTTGACAAAATACAACACACCTTCATGCTCAAAACACTAGAAAAAATAGGGATAGTAGGAACATACCTGAACATCGTAAAGGCTATTTATGCTAAGCCCATGGCCAAGATCATTCTAAATGGAGAAAAACTGAAACCTTTTCCTTTAAAAACGGGAATAAGACAGGGATGTCCTCTTTCACCACTTCTATTCAACATTGTCCTCAAAACTCTAGCCAAAGCAATTAGGCAGACTAAAGAAATTAAAGGGATACGAATAGAAAAAGAGGAACTTAAGCTGTCACTATTTGCGGATGACATGATTCTATATTTAGAGACTCCAAAACACTCCTCCAGAAAACTTCTAGACCTCACCAATGAATTCAGCAAAATAGCAGGCTATAAAATCAACACCCATAAATCTAAAGCATTTTTATACGCAAGCGACAAAACATCTGAAAGGGAAATGAGGAAAACAACTCCATTTGCAATAGCCTCAAAAAAATAAAATACTTGGGAATCAATCTAACCAAAGAGGTAAAAGATCTCTACAATGAAAACTACAAAACATTGAAGAACGAAATTAAGGAAGATCTTAGAAGATGGAAAGATCTCCCATGTTCTTGGAGAGGCAGAACTAATATTGTCAAAATGGCCATACTACCAAAATGGTATACAGATTCAATGCAATTCCAATTAAAATCCCAATGATGTACCCTACAGAAATAAAGCAAGCAATCATGAAATTCATCTGGAAGAATAAGAAATCCAGAATAGCTAAAGCAATCCTTAGTAGGAAGAATGAAACAGGGGGTATCGCAATACCAGATCTTCAACTATACTACAAAGCAATAGTAACAAAAACGACATGATATTGGCACCAAAATAGACAGGTAGATCAATGGTACAGAATAGAGGACACGAACACAAACTCAAATAAATACAATTTTCTCATACTAGACAAAGGGGCCAAAAATATGCAATGGAGAAAAGATAACCTTTTCAACAAATGGTGCTGGGAAAACTGGAAATCCATATGCAACAGAATGAAACTAAATTCCTATCTCTCACCCTGCACAAAAATCAACTCACAATGGATCAAGGACCTTGAAATCAGACCAGAGACCCTGCATCCTACAGAAGAAAAAGTAGGTCCAAATCTTCAACTTGTTGGCTTAGGATCAGATTTCCTTAACAGGATTCCCATAGCACAAGAAATAAAAGCAAGAATCAATAGCTGGGACAGATTCAAACTAAATAGCTTTCTCTGATATTTCTCTGATATAGGAAACTATCAGCAATGTGAAGAGTGAGCCTACAGAGTGGGAGAAAATCTTTGCCAATCATACTTCAGATAGAGCACTAATCTCCAGAATCTATAAAGAACTCAAAAAACTCTACACCAAGAATGCAAATAACCCAATCGACAAATGGGCTAAGGAAATGAACAGACACTTCACAGAAGAAGATCTACAAGGAATCAACAGACATATGAAAAAATGTTCAACATCTCTAGTAATAAGAGAAATGCAAATCAAAACTGCCCTAAGATTCCATCTCACCCCAATTAGAATGGCGATTATCAAGAATACAAGCAACAATAGGTGTTGGAGAGGATGTGGGGAAAAAGGTACACTCATACATTGCTGGTGGGGCTGCAAATTAGTGCAGCCAGTCTGGAAAGCAGTGTGGAGATTCCTTAGAAAACTTGGAATGGACCCACCAATTGACCCAGCTATCCCACTCCTCGGCCTATACCCAAAGGACTTAAAATCAGCATACTACAGAGATATGGCCATTCAATGTTCATAGCTACTCAATTCACAATAACCAGATTGTGGAACCAACCTAGATGCCCTTCAATTGATGACTGGATAAAGAAACTGTGGTATATTTATACAACGGAATATTACTCAGCCATAAAGAGTAATAAAATTATGGCATTTTCAGGCAAATGGATGAAATTGGAGAATATCATGCTAAGTGAGATAAGCCAATCTCAAAAAACTAAAGGACAAATGATCTCGCTGATAAGCGGATGATGACACATAATGGGGGGTGGGAGGGGGGCAAGAATGGAGGAAGGAAGGACTATATAGAGGGAAAAGAGGGGTGGGAGGGGTGGGGGGAAGGAAAAAATAACAGAAGGAATCAAACACCATTACCCTATGTAAATGTATGATTATGCAGATGGTATGTTGTTACACATGTACAAACAGAAACAAGATGTATCCCATTTGTTTACAATAAAAATAAATTAAAAAAACAAAAACAAAAAACAAAAAAATCTTACTAAGTATGTCCCCTGGAAACACATTCTGCTTAGTATTCGCTAGAAGGAAGAAAAAAGTCTTACTTTAAATCTTACTATGTGGAACTCTGGTCTAAAGAAGCACAGACCCTGGATTCATCCATCCATCCTTCCTCCCTCCCTCCTTCCCTCCCTACCTACCTCCTCTCTCTCTCTGTCTCTGTCTCTGTCTCTGTCTCTCTCTCTCTTCTCCTTCCCTCCCTTCCTCCTTCCTTCCCTCCTTCCTTCCTTCCTTCCTTCCTTCCTTCCTTCCTTCCTTCCTTCCTTCCTTCCTTTCTTTCCCTTTCCTTGGCACCAGGAATGCTTAACCACTGAGCAACATCCCCAGTACTTTTTGTTTTTTATTTTGAGGTAGGGTCTCACTAAGTTGCTTAGGGCCTTGCTAAGTTACTAAAACTGGCTTTGAACTTGTGATCCTCCTGGCTGAGCCACTCAAGCCACAGGGATTACAGGCATGTGCCACCGTGCCTGACTGGATTCTTAAGCAAACTTCCTTTCTTAGCAGGATCTGCAGGATGGTGCAGCCTGGGGGCCCTGCTGTTATGAGTCCTTGAGACCCAGATTGATTTTAGCTTTGCAGATGTCCCTCTTCCCTTCCCACAAGAAGGAAAGTGCCATGCCTTTGGGTGCACACTTTGTTCTCAGCTGGCCTGTCAAGCTTACCACTTGGAACACCCACCGGTGCCTGCCGGCTCCACAGGGGATGAGCTCCTTCCTCGTGCTTGTGTTGTGTCACCCAGCAGAGAGATGTCAGATGATCGAGACATGTTCACTGAAAAATGAGAAATACCAACTTTTAACTTTGCAAAAAGAGATAATGAAAGGGGACTACCATGTGGTATTCCTCAGGCTGTTCCTCTTTCCCCTGTGTATATTAATGCCATCAATACTATATGCACGGAAGGAATCATGTGGGAAGTTTAGACAGCAGCTTGGAAATTCTTTCTCTACAATGTAGAGGCATCTTTCAGCACAAGAGTCAGGTACTTGGGCAACCATGTTGTTGATGGAACAATTCTCCAAATGAGATTGGTAGAGAGGTGGGAGGAAAGACTGAAAATCAGGAGATTCTTGTACGTTTTCTTTGCCAGGAGACCCTAAGTAGTTCCCTTTCTTAAAACTTAAGTGCAGGGATATATATATCTTTGCCAACAGTCCTGCATCATATCTTTTTTTTTAACTTTGGGATACAACTGTGTCTAACCTTTAAGGCAGGAGGATTGGCTCCTGGGGGAGCAGTAAAACTTCCTGGAGATAGCACCCTAAAGATCTGTCAGTGATGATCACAGAGAACTGGAACTGGGGTCTTGGGTATGCCAAGGCCATTGGGACCCTGAAACCACCCAATATGAGATCAGGGAAACAAAGCAAGCTCCTCCTACTTACCTCCTCTGTGCTACCCTTTAAGCACTGAAGGACTCCTAAACCTGGTGCCTTTGATTTTCTGGCTCAGAGAGAGGGAGGGGAGAGTGACTTTGTATCCAAGATTGACTGGGCCTAGGGCCTCTGCTTCCTGAAGTGAAGTGCTTTTCCCTCCAGATTCTCCTAACACTCAGCAGACCCCAGACCCCCACATTGTACTAATTATACTGTCAGAGTTAAATCACTAGCTACTGTACCTATTTGTGAGCTGATAATATGCAATGATGGAAAGTTGCATTCCTTGTATCAGTAAATAAAATTTTAATATCATATTTTTGTATGTGTTTCTCAAAGCAATAAAGGATATTTTGGCAGAAGAGCAAACTTCAGTTAATAACTTTCCGCATCATAGTCTTTAATTAGATGCTGGCATTTGAAAAACTTCCAGTCTACCTGCCTCTTTTCCTATCCCACCTAGAGTTAAAACATTTGTGTAAAAGCGATGCTTGCCTCCAAGACCATAGAAGTGAGAGGCAATATTTTTGGTAGCTATTCTAAAAGTTTATAGGAAAAAGAGGAGAAGGAGGAGGAGGAGGAGGAGGAGGAGGAGGAGGAAGAGGAGAAAAAGAAAAGATTGTTCTCCACAGTGCTAAATCCTAGCCCAGGCTTTGATCCTGCCAATGTAGAAAACTGCCAGGCTCCAGCCCCTTTCTCTTCCCTGCCCCCAACTAATTTCCTGCCATTACCTTGCAGAGAAGGCCTTTATGGCAAGAAGGATTGGGACAGAGCAATGAGGAGTGGGTACAGGAGGATACAGCCACTCAAGGAACTAAAGAGCCCTTTCTCCCCACCACTGTCCCAGCCCACTCAGGGTGTGGCCCCCTCAGCTGGAAGCTTGGCATCTCTTGACACTAGACTCTAGGTGTGGGCAAGGATGTCCTTCTCTGAACTTTCCAAATGGCTCCACAGCAGCTTTGGTAAAGTAGGTACCAGAGCATAGGTGGAGAATCAAGTTGATGACTGGCCGATGGGCGGGTCTGTGTGCTTGTGCAACATATCCCCTTAGACACGCTCAGAAATAACCACGGGAACTCTGAAAGAGGGGAAGCAGACCTTGGTGTTACTGTGATGGGAAAAATTTTACATATGTGTCTATCTATACATATGTATATATAATAAAAGTATATTACACTTTACTATATCACATATAGCATCTTATTATCCCTTATTAAATTTAAGCTTACATATAGGTAAGACTTTGTATATGAGAACATTTAAAAAAAATTTATGAATAAAAGAATAGAGTAAAAATACACCTTTATTAGGACACTGAAGTTTCAAGTACCTTGCATATCAAAAGAGACAATAGATTAGTTGATCCTGATGCCTCATTTTGCATTTGAAATTATTATTTATTTTAATTCACATAACAAGTTACAGATAAAATATCAATTTTTATAAAGCACGTCTAGCATGAGATTGTTTTTACTAAAATTTCTGTGTTTCTCTTAGCTATGTGCTATACTCAATATTTTTTATATCACTTCCTTTTGTTATTAAAATAGGCAAAAGTTATGCAAATTAATTTTATGGACTACACAAAACAGCTGCTTTTCATAAGTGAAAATGGAAATAAATGCTTCTTTTATACTTGATCATGGTTCTATTTTCATTTATTTATTTATTTCTTATTTTTACAGACTGAATTTTGATTCATTGTACACAAATGGGGTACATCATTTCATTTCTATGGTTGTGCATGATGTAGATCATACCATTCGTGTAATCACACACGTACACAGGGTAATGATGTCTGTCTCATTCCACCATTTTTCATACCCCACCTCCCTCTCATTTCCCTCTATGTAATATAAAGTTCTTCCATCCTTCTCTCAACCCCCACCTCTCCATGCCCATTATATATCATCACCCACTTATCAAGAAAAACATTCAGCCTTTGGTTTTGTGGGGATTGGCTTATTTCACTTAGCACGATATTCTCCAATTCCATCCAGTTATCTGCAAATGCCATAATATTACTATTCTTTATCATTTCCTTTAGGACTGAGGTCCCATGAGAAAATCTTACTATGAATGATTGCAACAGAGTTCAAATACATGACTTTCTTCTGCTGTTGGGTTGCTGGGAGTTCCTCCTCTACAGAGGCCCTCCCTCCAGACAGTGCAGAGCTGCTGGTTCTCCCTTCCTAGGCCTCGACCTCCTTTAATCAGAGCTGCCATGTTATTTTCCACCTGCAGAATCAGTTCTATCTCAGTCCAGATGAACCGTACACTTGGGGGATTCTACCTTGAGTCACTTGAGCACCCAGAGTTCACAGTAGATTTCTACATAGTTTCATCTGCAACAGGGGCTCCATTAAAATTGGAAAATTTAAAAGACCCAGCCACTGCCCTGATTAACTACATTTTGTTCTTATAACCTGTTCTTTTAAGTTATTTATCTGACCAAGTTTCCTATAGGCAGACATCTCATGCTGAGAATGAAAGCTGGACAGAAACTGTCGCCCTGGTACCAGGAAGATACCCACTGAACCAGATGTGCCAGCCCACACAGGCTGACCAGACTGCACACGCATACGGATATCTCTTGGCTGTCTGCTTTTGATCTTCTTTGGTGTAATTCTGAAGCTGTCATCGGTATGGACAGATTTCTAGGCTAGTTCTCTTCCCAATTTTGGCTGAACTAAGTTCATTTCCTGCATCACCATTGGTTCTCTCTTTGTTAATTAAACTCTTTTTTTTCTTATTCTTTTTTTAAATTCATTTTTATTATAAACAAATGGGATTCATCTTGTTTCTCTGTATATGAAGTAGAGGCATACCATTTGTGTAATCATGCATTTACATAGGGTAATAGATTTTGATTCATTCTGTTATTTTTTCTCCCCCCAACCCCTCCCACCCCTCTTTTCCCTCTATACAGTCCTTCCTTCCTCCATTCTTGCCCCCTTCCCAACCCCTATATGTGTCATCATCTGCTTATCAGTGAGATCATTCGTCCTTTTGTTTTTGGAGATTGGCTAATCTCACATAGCATGATATTCTCCAATTTCATCCATTTGCCTTCAAATGCCATAATTTTATTATTCTTCATGGCTGAGTAATATTCTATTGTATATGTATACCACATTTTCTTTATCCATTCATCAATTGAAGGACATCTAGGTTGGTTCCACAATCTGGCTATTGTGAACTGAGCAGCTATGAACACTGATGTGGCTGTATCTCTGTAGTATGCTGATTTTAAGTCCTTTGGGTATAGGCTGAGGAGTGGGATAGCTGGGTCAAATGGTGGGTCCATTCCAAGTTTTCTAAGGAATCTCCACACTGCTTTCCAGACTGGCTGCACTAATTTGCAGCCCCACCAGCAATGTATGAGTGTACCTTTTGCCCCACATCCTCTCCAACACCTATTGTTGCTTGTATTCTTGATAATCGCCATTCTAATTGGGGTGAGAGGGAATCTTAGTGTAGTTTTGATTTGCATTTCTCTTATTACTAAAGATGGTGAACATTTTTTCATATGTTTGTTGATTGCTTGTAGATCTTCTTCTGTGAAGTGTCTGTTCATATCCTTAGCCCATTGGGTTATTTGTATTCTTGGTGTAGAGTTTTTTGAGTTCTTTATAGATTCTGGAAATTAGTGCTCTATCTGAAGTATGAGTGGCAAAGATTTTCTCCCACTCTGTAGGCTCTTTCTTCGCATTGCTGATAGTTTCCTTTGCTGAGAGAAAGCTATTTAGTTTGAATCTATCCCAGTTATTGATTCTTGCTTTTATTTCTTGTGCTATGGGAGTCCTGTTAAGGAAGTCTGATCCTAAGCCAACAAGTTGAAGATTTGGACCTACTTTTTCTCCTGTAAGATGCAGGGTCTCTGGTCTGATTTCAAGGTCCTTGATCCATTGTGAGTTGATTTTTGTGCAGGGTGAGAGATAGGAATTTAGTTTCATTCTGTTGCATATGGATTTCCAGTTTTCCCAGCACCATTTGTTGAAGAGGCTATCTTTTCTCCATTGCATATTTTTGGCACCTTTGTCTAGTATGAGAAAATTGTATTTATTTGGGTTTGTGTCCGTGTCCTCTATTCTGTACCATTGATCTACCTGTCTATTTTGGTGCCAATATCATGTCATTTTTGTTACTTTTGCTTTGAGGTACAGTTGAAGATCTGGTATTGTGATACCCCCTGTTTCATTCTTCCTGCTAAGGATTGCTTTAGCTATTCTGGGTTTCTTATTCTTCCAGATGAATTTCATGATTGCTTTCTCTGTTTCTGTAAGGTACGTCATTGGGATTTTAATTGGAATTGCATTGAATCTGTATACCATTTTTGGTAGTAGGGCCATTTTGACAATATTAGTTCTGCCTATCCAAGAACATGGGAGATCTTTCCATCTTCTAAGGTTTTCTTTAATTTCTTTCTTTAGTGTTCTGTAGTTCTCATTGTAGAGGTCTTTCACCTCTTTTGTGAGATTGATTCCCAAGTATTTTATTTTTTTCAAAGCTATTGTGAATGGGGTAGTTTTCTTAACTTCTCTTTCTGAAGATTCATCACTTATGTATAAAAATGCATTGGACTTATGAGCATTAATCTTATATCCTGCTACTTTACTGAATTCACTTATGAGTTCTAAAAGTTTTCTGGTGGAATTTCCTGGTTCCTCTAAATATATAATCATGTCACCAGCGAACAGGGATAGTTTTCCTATTCATATCCCTTTAATTTCTTTGGTTTGTCTAATTGCATGGCTAGAGTTTCAAGGACGATGTTGAATAGAAGTGGTGAAAGAGGGCATCCCTGCCTTGTTCCAGTTTTTAGGGGGAATGCTTTCAGTTTTTCACCATTTAGCATGATCTTGGCCATGGGCTTAGCATAGATGGACTTTACAATGTTAAGGAATGTTCCCACTATCCCTATTTTTTTTAGTGTTTTGAGCATGAAGGGATGCTGTATTTTATCGAATGCTTTTTCTGCATCTATTGGAATAATCATGTGATTCTTAACTTTAAGTCTGTTGATATGGTGAATGACAGTTATTGATTTCCGGATGTTGAACCAACCTTGCATCCCTGGGATAAAACCCACTTGATTGTGGTGCACTATCTTTTTAATATATTTTTGGATGCGATTTGCTAAAATTTTGTTGAGAACTTTTGCATCGATGTTCATTAAGGATATTGGTCTGAAATTTTCTTTCCTCGATGTGTCTCTGTCTGGTTTAGGTATCAGGGTGATATTGGCTTCATAGAATGAGTTTGGGAGGGTTCCCTCCTCTTCTATTTCATGGAATACTTTGAGAATTATTGGAATGAGCTCTTCTTTAAAGGTTTTGTAGAACTCGGCTGAGAACCCATCTGGTCCTGGACTTTTCTTTGTTGGTAGGCTTTTGATGACTTCTTCTATTTCATTACTTGAAATTGATCTATTTAAATTGCTTATGTCCTCCTCGTTCAGTTTAGGTAATTCATATGTCTCTAGAAACCTGTTGATGTCTTCGAAATTTTCTATTTTGTTGGAGTATAGATTTTCAAAATAGCTTCTAATTATGTTTTGTATTTCACTCGTGTCTGTAGTGATATTTCCTTGTTCATTCTGAATTTTACTAATAGGTTTTTCTCTCTTCCTCTCTGTTAGTGTGACTAAGGCTTTATCAATTTTGTTTATTTTTTCAAAGTACCAACTATTTATTTTGTCAATTTTTTTGATTGTTTCTTTTGTTTCAATTTTGTTGATTTCAGCTCTGATTTTAACTATTTACTGTCTTCTACTACTTTTTGTGTTGCTCTGTTCTTCTTTTTCTAGGGCTTTGAGCCCTAATGTTAGGTTGTTTATATGTTGATTTTTTTCTTCTTTTGTTGAATGCGCTCCATGAAATAAATTTTCCTCTAAGAACTGCTTTCATAGGGTCCAAGAGATTTTGATATGATGTTTCTTTGTTCTCATTTACCTCTAAGAATTTTTAAATTTCCTTTCTGATATCTTCTGTTATCCATTCATCATACAATAGCATATTATTTAATCTCCAGGTGTTGGAGTAGTTTCTGATTTTTACTCTGTCATTTATTACTAATTTCAATCCATTATCATCTGATAGAATACAAGATACTATCTCTATCTTCTTGTATTTGCTATCGGTAGCTTTGTGGCATAATATATGGTCTATTTTAGAGAAGGATCCATGTGCTGCTGAGAAAAAAGTGTATTCTTTCTTCGTTGGATGGTATATTCTATAAAAGTTTGTTAAGTCTAAATTATTGATTGTGTTATTGAGATCTATGGTTTCTTTGTTCAATTTTTATTTGGAGGATCTGTCCAGTGGTGAGAGAGGTGTGTTAAAATCACCTAGTATTATTGTGTTGTGGTCTATTTGATTTCTGGCATTGAGAAGGATTTGTTTGACGTATATGGATGAGTCACTGTTTGGGGCATAGATATTTATGATTGTTATGTCTTGCTGATTTATGCTTCCTTAAGCAGTATGAAATGTCCTTCTTTATCCCTTCTGACTACCTTTGGCTTGAAGTCCACATTATCTGATATGAGGATGGATACTCCAGCTTTTTTGCTGTGTTCATGTGCATGGTATGTTTTTCCCCATCCTTTCACCTTTAGTCTATGAGTATCTCTTTCTATGAGATGAGTCTCTTGCAGGCAGCAAATTGTTGGATCTTTCTTTTTAATCCAATCTGCCAGTCTATGTATTTTGATTGATGAATTCAGGCCATTAACATTCAGGGTTATTATTGAGATATGATTTGTATTCCCAGTCATTTGGTTCATTTATTTTATTTTATTTATTTATTTTTTTGACACGACTTGATTTCTCCTTTATTGGTTATTCCTTTAGGGTAGTTCCTCCCTTTGCTGATTTGCATCGTTGTTTTTCATCTCTTCCTCATGGAATATTTTGCTGAGAATGTTCTGTAATGCTGGCTTTCTTTTTGTAAATTCTTTTAGCTTTTGTTTATCATGGAAGAATTTTATTTCGTCGTCAAATCTGAAGGTAAGTTTTGCTCGGTATAAGATTCTTGGTTGGCTTCCATTTTCTTTCAGAGTTTGAAAAATGTTGTTCCAGGCCCTTCTAGCTTTTAGGGTCTGGATTGAAAAATCTGCTGATATCTGTATTGGTTTCCCCCTGAATGTAATTTGATTCCTTTCTCTCTCAGCCTTTAAAATTCTATCTTTGTTTTGTATGTTAGGTATTTTCATTATAATATGCCTTGGTATGGGTCTATTGTAATTTTGTGTATTTGGAGTCCTATAAGCCTCTTGTACTTGGTTTTCCATTTCATTCTTCAGATTTGGGAGATTTTCTGATATTATTTCATTGAATAGATTGTTCATTCCTTTGGTTTATTTCTCTAAACCTTCCTCAATTCCAATAATTCTTAAATTTGGCCCTTTCATGATATCCCATAGTTCTTGTAGATTCTGTTCATGATTTCTTATGGTCTTCTCTGTTTGGTAAACTTTGTTTTAAAGATTAAATATTTTGTCTTCGATATCTGAGGTTCTGTCTTCTAGGTGTTCTATCCTATTGATTATGCTTTCTATGGAGTTTTTAATTTGATTTATTGTTTCCATTTCAAGGATTTTTTTTTCAATATCTCTAACTCTTATTGAAATGATCTTTTGCTTCCTGTATTTGCTCTTTTAACTGTTGATTGGTGCGATCATTCAATGCCTGCATTTGCTCTTTCATCTCCTCATTTGCTTCCCTGATCGTTTTAATTATGTACATTCTGAACTCCCTTTCTGACATTTTTTCTACTGTGCTGTCATTGGGTTTTATTGATATAGTATCTAGGTTTGTTTGGGACGTCTTCTTCCCTTGTTTTCTCATATTGTTCAGGTGTCTACTCCTCTAATAGTGAAACTTTGGGATGTTGCAGATTTCTTCTATTGACTAATATTGTCTCTGTAGATATCCAATAACTCACCTCTCAATCTTCAGTAGCCTGAAGTCTTGGAGGAACTTATAATGCGGTGCTCCACTAGGAAGCTGGCCTTCCTGGGGTGTTGGCCTTCAGGTGGGGTATATTCCCCGGTGGCTCTGATTTGGTCCTGAGTCTCTCAATACCTCCTCTTCTTGGCTCCTGGGTCTTGTCAAAGGCCCTCTAGTCTCCTGTAGGTGTCTCAGGAAGGGAGCTGCCCTTCTGATGATGATGGCCACGCCCTCAGGAATAATTCAAAATGCCTGCACCAGCCTATAGAGAAGCCTCTGGCTAGCTCCGCAATGCAGGCGGGCTGGCTCCTCTGCAGGCTTACTCCATGATGGCAACAGACCTCGGCGTGGTGGTCAGGTGGGGTCTCTCAGTGTTGGCGTCTGTCTTTGGTCTGGTGGTTGGGCGGGTTGGGTGCCCGCCTTCAACCTCCACGATGCAAGTGGCCTGGCTCGCCTGCCTGCTTGCTCCAAGACTGCGACCAACCAGTGATGGCACCGAGCTAGGTGCAGGGGTCAGGAGGGGTCTGTCCTTGGCCTGCTGGCTGGGCGGAATAGCTGCCCCCCGCCTACCTCTGCGATGTACGCGGGCTCTGCGCCTGCAACCAACCAGTGATGGCACAGACCTAGGTGCAGGGGTCAGGTCTGTTAATTAAACTCTTGACCCCCCAGTCAAGCCTCTGGCTGGGGTCCCCACTAACACTTCTACCTAAATCTTTCCTGAGTAACTTCCCTTGGACAGCAGTGTCTTTGGGGAGACTGGCATCCTACCCCCAATTCCAAGTACCATGATTAGAGAACTCTCTGAGAAAAGTGTCTCTTTAGTTTTCTGAAAGGGTCTCCTCTCCTCTCCTCTCCTCCTTGCACCTCTCCTCTCCCCTCCTCTCCTCTCCTCTGTTCACTCCACCCACTAGAATTTCCTAATTCTTCCTAGAGGTCAAGGCCCTTGGGCTGCATCTCCTGCTTTGTCCTCCTGCTCCTCCGTACTATGGCTAGTTGTCACCAGACCCTTTGGGTCCTTTATTTGGTTGACTAGATCTTCCACCCCCAAAACATGTTCCTCCAATCCATCTCCTCAGTGGGCAAGCCTAATCTAGATATCTCAATCTTAATGGGAGCAAGAATCATAGAACGTGTTAAAATGTGGGTTCTTGGGGCTCATCCCAGGGATTCTGATTCAGTAAGTTTAGGGTGAGGCTAAGGAAACACTTACATTCCAATTCAGGTAGTCTGCATCACAAAACATTGATGTGGTCCCAGTTTTCATGCCATTTGGCCCCATCCTGCTGAAGTTCATGGGCCTGGTCTCAGGAGCAGGCAGCATTCCTATAGTAGGACTGGACCCTGAAACACAAAGGACCCAACACTGGCCCTGAGTCATTCCCTAAGAGTGTTAGGTTCCTAGGAAAGAATGAGAGCTGACCTTCCAATAGACATCCCCCTCCACCACAGAGTAGTTTCAGGCATATCAAGAGTTACAGATGTGATTTCCAAACCTAGTCACACTTTAGAATGATACAAGCTATGTGACTAAAATATAGAGTAAAGAACCACAGCCCAGATAATTAGTGAATCAACTTCTTCAGAATGTTTTCTAGTACTTCTTGATTTACCCCCTGCTCTAGGTGAATCAAAGGCAATCCTGTGGTTGTTGCAATTAGGGACTGTAGGGATATGCACATTTCCTCCTGGTACCTGAAGTTCCACAGTTAGAGGTTCATCACTTTGACTTAAAGGTTATTCTTTTAAACATAACACCCCTTGGAAAGAGGGTCTCTTCAAATGCCAGAAAATAGAAATAATTAATATGAAATACAGTCATGATGCACTGGGGAAGGTGTTGAGGTATATTCCCCTTGGAACTAAGAGGCTACTAAGTTCTGCACTCCTTCACACATATCCCCCGACACTGCTCCCCCTGTAGCAAGTATTTTCACATAGTATACTTCTTTTTACACATATGTACCCCCTCTATTGGGGTCTTAAAACAGAGTATCTAATTAGTCTCTTTATCTAGACATGTTCAACATGTAAGTGTTCAGTCAATTGTTGCTTAATCAACAGAAGAGAGCACATTAGCTCTCATACCTTCATGCCAGGGTTTATCAGTCCTTTTTCTCTGAGCAGATTTTGATATGGAGAAGGTGAGGACACTGGAACGCAACCTCCTGTGAAATGAGAGGAGGCTGAAGACACATTAGACAAATGCCAAGTGGTTATCTTTCTCTGAGGTCAGGTCTTCCCTGTCAAGATAGTTTGTAGCTGCCACAATACAGCTTTTGGAGGGTTTGCTCCACAGGCAAGCAGGAGAGGTGCCTGAAAACTTGCTTGCCCCAAATATTCAGTCTGTTGACATCTAAATAAAAACCATCTGATAAAATGAGAAAAAGTTTATTAATAAGGTAGCCAGCTGTTCCACATCTGGGAACAAAGTAGGAAGTTGATTTTATATTTGGGCAGAATACTCTTTCTTGTCCTATAAGAAAGAGGAAATAGGACAGTGGACAGTAAAGCAGGGACCCGTGTAAATAGGACATTTAAATGAGAAGGTAGGACAGGGTACTAACGTTATATTCCTTCCCATTTACTCCTCTAATACCAATCTAAGGAAGGGTGTGCTTAGGTAAAGAAGTGGAACTGCACACAGTAGGATGACTTTAAAGTGAGAGTAGTGGTCACAGAATAATGAATTTATGAACATAAGAGTCAATTTGATGAGGATGTTTGGAATTTATATTCAGAGACCAAATGTCATGACCATTCTAAAAAACTCATATACAAGCCCATACTTTTGATTAGGGGTGGTTGAGTTTATCTGGTAGGATTTTCCCTTTATGCTATGAATTCAACTGGTAGCATGAAAATTGCTTGCATTAAAAAATACAACCAGAACCTAGGCTAGAGGTGTGACTTTGTCCTTTACACATTAAATATTGCAGAATCTTGCAACATGTCTTTCCTAACAAACTACCTGCTGCAATATGTCAACATAAGTTTAAGAACAAATGTGGGATTGACTGTAAATCTCAGTCAAGTTGACGTTTTCCTCTTTGCCTTTTTGCTTGCTTGTTTGCTTAAGGCTTAAAGGAACCTCTCTGAGTTGTGACCACAAGAACAAGCAAGACTTCACACTCATCCTCCAGTTGTCTCCTCAGTCAAATCTTCCCTCAGCTCAATCTTTCTTTCACTGCAGTTTTGTCATTTTATATGTTTTGTGTTATAACTTGATTAAAATATTTTTTCCTATCAAATTGTAAATTCCATAAAGTCAGGAATTGTATCTGTTCCTCTCTATTCTTTCTCTGGCACCTAGCTATTAGGAGGAACCCAATAAGTACCTGTTAAATTGGGGTATGAGTAAATGAGATTTTTCAAGGGAGGAGATGGGGTCACCAGAATCAAATAATGGGGGTGCCTATGGGCAGGCAGTGTCCTGAAGGAAGCTGTGTCTCAAGGGAAGGCTGTGTTCGAGGGGCACAGCCTCCTCAAAGAGGTCTTCATGTCCAAGCCTTCCTTTGCACAATCATATCAACTAGCATTTTAACCTTTAATTTTCTGACTGGAATACCCTTCTGAGATGTGCCCCACTCTTCAAAACTTGGCACATGTGCATAGTCCTGTGTTTGTGGACTACTGAAGGATAATCAGGAAGGAAGGCTACAAGAGTTTGGTATAAAGTATCCACCAAAGTCTCTAAATGTATAAGGCTGAGTCCCCAGTGCAGCCTTGTTCAGAGATGAGACTTCGGGCAAGTTTTGGGATCATGAAGACTCTGATTTATCTATTTATCAATGGGTTAATCCATTGATGGGTTCATGATTTGGCAGATCACTGGGAGGTATGGAAAATGTAGGAGATGGGGCCTATTTGGAAGAAATAGGTTACTGGGGGGGCATGTCCTGAAAGGGGATTTCTTGTTCCTGATTCTTTTTTACTCTCTCCTCTATCCCCCTCCTCAGCTGTTTTGAAATGAGCAAATTTGATTGACCACATCCTTCCGCCATGATATTCTGCCTCACTACAAACCCAGAAACAGCAAAGCCAGCTAACAATGAACTGAAACCATGAGCCAAAATAAATTTTTACTTCTGTTGAGTTGCTTTTCTCAGGTATTTTGTCACAGTGATGAAAAGCTGGTTATGAAAGACAAGAGCCAGGCCTGACCCCCCATTTTCCTGGCAACCTCATCAGAGAAGGGGCTGAAAAGGACATTGGCTCTCTGAGTGGAGTAGGAGACAGAATTTCCCTTGCTCAGTAGTAGTTGCATGGAGGGGCACAGAGGCGATTTCATAAGACTTTACTTCTCCAAAATCTCACACAGTTTAGGAAGATGCCCTCTTCCAGACTGAAGTAAGATAAACATCCCTTGCCAATACACATAAAACCATGTAAGCATTAACATGCAAACTAAGTCTTAAAATATGAGAAAAAATGAAGTAGAAGACAGAGTCTCATAGCAAGAGCTTCCAGGGAGAAGGGACAGTATGTTGAAAAGTGCTAAGGATTGGAAGATCATGGCATTGGGAAGCTAGAGGACAACGAGTGGTTTGGAATGTTGGTTATATGGAGGGGTAAAATTGGTGCCCTGAGTGTCAAGCTGGAATAGGAAGTAGAGGCCTTGGGTGGACTGGTCAACTGTATGTAGCATCACTTCCAGAACAGTGAGATGAAGCCAACCTCCTTGGTGCTGGGTGTTGAATCCTGACCACATGGGCACACATTCTGCTCCCTGAGATATAGCTAGATGTTACATCATCTCAGCTCTCCCTTGTCACCTCCTGGTTGGGACCTCAAAGCCTTCATTCTGAAAAATCCCAATCTTGGATACCAGAGTTGGATTTGTAAGATGATCTAGTCTGATATTTTTGTTTTTAGATCAGTGTCTAGTTGTTTCATCACATGTGAAACTGAGACAGTGAGTGATCTATTCAATATCTGTTTCTTAGTACAGCAAGAACTACTCTAGTAGTTCTTAACATAACACTAAAGAAACTTGACCAGAAAGACAGTTCATGGTATTACTTTAGATTAGCAGAGAGATGAAATTCACAGTTACATAAAAGAAAATCATTATACTGTCATTAGAAGATTTATAAAGGTTCAGGTAATTGTGATAAAACAGGAGATAATTACCTTATAGGAATTATTTTTTCAAATCATCATTTTATGGTTAAATATGCCATTTGGGATTGACTTCATTGGAGGCAAAGAAAAAAAATGAATCTTAATAAAGAAAATGCTCAGAAGAGGTGAGCTGTGGGAGGGAGTACTCTGAATATGGAGTCAAAAAACTTTGTTCATGCTCCAGTTCTGTCATTCTTCGGTTCTGTCTTTGCATAAGTCATCTCTGAACCTTATTTTCTTCTCCCTTTAAGGGTTGAGAACGATAGTAATACCTACAGGACAAGTTTGTTTTAGTACAAAGTGTCATATACATGTGAAGATGTTTTGTAACTTAGAACCATTTTACTAATTATTATAATTACTAGTTGAAAAAGTAGTTTATGTTAAAACTTATTATCAAATAAAATCATTATAGAAAAGTCCAATAAATCAGTGCTATCAGACTTGACAACGATAATCCATAAACCAAGGAAATTTATAGCATTGTCATGGCATTTGAATCGTATTTGAGTAATAATTGTGTTTTATTTCCTTCCTAAGGTATTTTTTTATATTACTCTCTATTAGTGACTGCTCTCTATATGGTTGGATCTGAGAGATAAGCAGGGCCCATGATCATACATAGAGAAATACTGCAAGCTTCTTAACAACCCAGAAAGTTACAAAGATTTTCAGTGATTGAAACCTCTCAGGACTCACACAATAACTACAAATTTATGGGAGCATAGAACTCTATTTTCTAGTATTAACTTTAGTTCTAAAGAAAATGTACTGGGAATTTTTCATATAGGTTTTTCTTAAAGCAAAAGCAGTCACAACAAAACCAATAGCCACTCCCAGGACCAGTGTGTTAATAAAATTTTAGATGAGAGAGTTTCAACCAATTCAGCTTTATCAAAATGATGAATAAATTCTAATTGCCCTGTAAGCTCTTTTCTCCGTTGCAAACATTTAACTTTCCTCTATCACTAGGTGAATTTGTAGTATTGTTCGAAAATAACTTTTGCCAGCAAAGCAGTCTCCCTTTTTCAGACAGAAAAACCGAGTCACTATGAACATAGGTAACTTGTCCCAGGTTGAACAGCTGGTAACTGATGACTGTGAAATTTAGAATCAAGCTGTCTCCTTCAGAGCCAGCAAATGATCTGATGTTTAACCAAAATGTGTTTCCCAGTGTGGTCCTACACAGATATTCAAATCATTAGTTAGGGCTGCTTTCTATCCTTTCAAACACTGGTTTAAAGAAACCCCTGAGGATTGTTGGGCAGGTGCAACATGACTAGTTAGGGCTTAATTTTTTGTTGGTAGGACAGAAGATAAAGAATTATCAACTGTCTCCTACCACCCAGACATTGCTCTGAGATCTTCTCAAACTCTACTGATGGAAAGTAGTCACAGAAGATGAAAAACTTGATCTTTGCTCAGTACTTCATTGTTTTATAGATGAACATAAGACTTATTTTACCTCAACCCACAACTTGATTAATATTACCAGCATATAGAGGTGAATAACCCATAGTTCTTCATTAAACTAGGCAATGAATCACAGCTTTTGATCTCTTTTGAACTAAGATATATATGCCAAGAACTGATTATGTAGTTCATTAAAAAGTTAAGCAATTGCACAGGAAACTCGTTTCTGTCTTAGAATTGCTTTGATCTCTTCTTCACTGGTATTTTCTCTGGAATAGCCTTTTGTTTTATAAACCTGGCTTTTGCTTTTACTATTTATCAGGTGAGTTAAGGAAAAATACACATCTACTTTCATTTCTTGTTATTCCTCTCCTAATCTTGCCAATTTCTGACATTTTAGTAGCTTTATAAAATATACTTGTATTTATTAAATAAGAATCAATGTAACTGGCAGCAGTGATGCACACCTGTAATCCCAGAGATTTGGGAGACTGAGACAGGAGGTTGAAGGTTGCAGGTTGAAGTCTAGCCACAGCAAATTGGTGAGGCCTTAAGCAACTTAGTGAGAACATGTCTCAAAATTTAAAAAATAAAATAAAAAGGGCTAGGGATTATCTCCGTGATAAAGTACCCCTGGGTTCAATCCCAAGTACCAAAATAAAATCTATGGAGAACCACGATAGTTTAAAGACAGTTTGGTCTTAGCAAGCTTAAAAGGATTTTAAATTATTCTGATATATTCAAAGTCTACTTCTTGTTATGATAAACTGAAAAGGTATATCATATTTGGTCAGGGAAGTTAATCAATTTATAAAACTAAACATTTCTTGTATTTTTTAAGATTCCAAAATGGTAGATAAAAGTATGTATTGCCTCATCCTGTTATTGAATTTGCACTGTTGGATGGTTTTAGTATAATCTGATGTGTGTATGTAGTATATATGTATATGTGTGCATTAATGTAGTGTTTATATATTTTTTCTTTCCACATTTTTATTGGTGAATTATAGTTGTATATAATGGTGGAATTTGTTGTTACATATTGGTACATGGACACAATATAACAATAAAATTTAACCCAAATCACTCCCAGCACATCCCCCTCTCTCCTCTTTTCCCACCTCTTCCTCTCTTTCCTCTACTAATCTCCCTTTGGTTTTCATGAGACCCCCACCCCAACCCCACCTTTCTTTTCCTTTTTCTTCTCTAGCTTCCACATAGGAGAGAAAACATGCAGTCCTTGACTTTCTGAGTCTGGCTTATTTTCCTTAACACAATGGTCTCAATGTTCTGATTATTATACATCATCCAGGTGTATTTCTGTTGTTACTGTTTTTTTTTTTTAAGTGTTAAGGAGCAGCTTGTGTTACAGTTATTGGAAACTACGAAATGAATGAGAAGGTACTAGTTGTTCATGATATTGACAAACGGTGAGACTCACCTTTCTGAATAAAGTTAAATTGGATGTGTGAGAATTGAGAAAGTAATTTGTGTTCCCTGTTGAGTTTTGCTCAACTGTGGGGTAGGTCTCCATAAGTGACTTTTCCCCCTAAAGAATGACAATTGACTATTAAATAAACAGGATGTGAGCATATTTGTTACATAGGCCTTCTTTCAAACAAGAATTTTGCCAAACATCAGAAAATGGTTTTATTTAGTTTTCCTTAGGATGATAGGTAGAATCTTTAACAAGCAGAATTAAAGTTACAGTGTTATTTATTATAACCTAGTTTCTTCTTCATATATATTGAGGATTATGCTTAATCTAGAATTTCAGGGGGAAAAAGTTCCCACAAAAGACCCATTGGTGAGTACTAGCTAGGTCTCCCATTTTGCTCATGAATGAAGTGACTTTTATGTGAATGACAGGTTTTTTTTATTTTGTATTTCTTCTTCATTTTTTTTCTTTCTTTCTGTGAAGTTCAGGTTTGTCCTCAAACTGGAGAAGTTTACTGCTTCACCTACCCTGAACCCTCTGAAGATCAACATATATTCTTGCACATAGGAACAGTCTATAAACGCACACTTAATCAGTGAAGAAACCTAACCGTCAAAACCAAACTCACAAGTTCTTCTCTGTTACTCAGGACCCAGGAAAGAGGGAGCTGGGACTCAGCTCTAGGGTTCTCTAGGGGGACAGCTGGACAACTCAGCCCCACCTGGGAGGATGCTTTTGTTTACATCTCAGGTTGCCGCCTGACGATTGGTGGCTGGTCTGGAAGGGAGGGTCCGCAGGAAACGCGACACTGGGGATGCTGCCCCCTATCACATGATGGAAATTTCCACTCTTTAGAAAGACGAAAAGAAAAGAAGGAAGGGTCTTTCAATCCACCCTTTCCGATACTTCCCCTGGATTCCAATCCGAAGAGGGTAGAAAAAGAGGCGGGTAAGTGAAATTTTGCACATTTTCTGTTAAACTTAGAGCTTGTCAGTGTGTAAACTTGTGGTTGGGTCCTAGCCTGGATGGGCTTGTGTGTGAGCCCCGGGACACGCACACGTGTGCAGCCGGTCTCAGCCGTCTGGGGCTTAAGTTAGGCGGTTTGGCTCTTCATAAATTGTCGATAATCCCTGGTTCTTCTTATTTTCTAAATGATCACACTCTGGGTGGGCTATTGCAAGCTAATGACTGACATGACTAGAAATAAAGTCAACCCCGGCACGCGGAAGGAGAGAGACTGGAAAGGATCCTGCGGGACTCCCTTTCCAAAGAGCGGGTGGTTGTGCCAAGGTAGCCTATGGGGCTGGGGGAGGGGGGAGAGGGGGCATCCCCGTGCCTGCACCGGGCCCGGGATTCCCTTGGCACTGGGATTGAGAGTCGGCTGTGTTGGGACCGCCTTCCACTGCCGTGCCCGCGCCGCCTGCCTAGCAGAGGGGTCCGACCGCTCTAGCGGAGCGGTTTCGGGTCCCCTCGGAATAGTGCCGGCAAGGTGTTACCCGAGTCGTTGGACCGGTGCCCGTGTCCTCAGGGTGGGGACACCGGGTGCAGGGTTTAAAATAGACCCGTAGTCCCTAACAGCCGGGGAGCCCCGAAGGCCGCTGTGATTCTCCGGGTAGGGGGTCCTGGCCTGGGGAACTTTCCAAGAGTCTTTCTCACCGGAGAGAAAGGCGGGGCGGTTCTGGGTCCGGGACTTCACTTCGGGGCGGTGGGCGGGTTTGCAGTCTTAGCCCGGGAGCAGCACCGTCGGATTTGGGAGCCTGTAGCGCGCTGGAGCCAAGGGGAGGAGCGGTGTAGAAGTGCCTACTCCGAGGCGGGTGGGCTCGAGGGGACGTACAGGGGATGAAGAAGGAGGGGAGAAGCCCAGGGAGGAAGGGGAGAAGGTGAGAAGTGGTAAGAGACCAGAAGCACGGGGAAAAGGGCAGGAGGGAAAGCGGAGCAAGGAGGAGAGAATGAGGGAAGGGAGCCTGGACTCGGGAAGACCCCGGAAAGGTGAGCCGGAGCACCTCCAGGTCCAGGTCCGGTAGAGGCGCGAGGTGAGCGCGGCAACAAACTGCTGGATTCTGGGGGCAGCGCGCAAACAGCCAGTCTTTGTCTACAGACGGCACAGGTGGGAGCTGCGCCTGGCCCGGGCGCTGGGTGGGGGTTGAGGGGGAGCGGATCTTCCAGCAACTCGTAGTCATCCAGCAGGGAGAGGTGGACAGAACGCCTTCTGTACGCGTCGGGGCCAGTTCTGGAGATGCTCACCGGGCTACTGGCATGGTGGAGGGAGAACTAAACTGGGAAACCCAGGTGAGGGATACGTGGTCGCGGTTATGGTAGATGTCTGCAAGGGACTTGAGAGACTAAGCCAAGGCCTGGATCCCAAGCCTCAATCCATGGTAGAGCCTAAGTTTATATACCTAGGCCAGGTTAGGCCAAGCAGGACAGGTTGGAGCTTGAAATCTAATTCTTAGAGCAAAAGGTACATCACCCCACATGTCTAGGGGGAGGTGGTGAGGGGAACTTAAATAATGAGAAGATGAAGAGGGTAGAAGGGGCCCCTGGAGTAACCAGGGCCTGGCACTCCTCACAGCCTCCCTTCGCTGTGTCCCATCCCCCTAAGTGACTGGACCAATTCGCCTTGTTATCCACGTGAAAGCACAGCATCTGGCCCATAGGAGAAGCGGGAAGCCACCAGGACTTCAATTTGAATGGCTCATTCCCCCATTTGCTGATTTGCTGGTGTGTGTTTGTTTTACAGCCATTCTTATTTGCTTCTGGGGGCTCAAACATAATCGTTATGAGTAGATTGCCATATGTTGAAAAGAGAACATCTTACACCTGTATCACAATTTCCAGGGCCTGGAGGCTAGGGCTGTGGTTAGGGTTTGCTTCAAATACCTTTTGTAAACCTTCATGTGTCGGGGAGGAAATCAGCCCCCAATTTTTGTCGTTGTTGTTCCTACTGCAAAGAAGTAGTGAAATTGTTAGACTCTCTCATGCAACACAAGAATTGCGTGTGTGTGGTGGGGGTGGGGCAGAGAGATAATGGAAGAGAGACTCAAATTTTTACAAATGAATCTACAGAAATCTATACATTTTTATCCATGTTTTTGATAAAAATCTGTAAGGATAGAGACACTGAAGAGAATATGTAATCTTCACAAATTACAAAGTAATATGGGTTCAGAGACTGTAAACTTTTATTGTAATATTTTGTCACAACACAACAAAAAGCTGGGAGACTTGTGTAAAGGGATAAATAATTTCTTCCTGAAGGCTGCTGGGATAGGAGAGCTGGAAACCAGGCTCTACTAGATTAATGACAGTAATGGCTCACACATACATGGTAATTAGGTTTCTTCTTGTTACTGCTTCCTTCCAATTACTATTTGACTAGCTTATGAGAGAGGGTCTATGATTGTACTATTTTGCACATCAGGGACTGTAGGTACAGAAATGTGAGAAACAGAATCTTTCTGGAAACTCCATTTGGGCATGATTTGTTCTTAAATGTAAAGGAATAAATCTCTTTTACTTTGTACTTTATCATGGGCAGAATTGGACAAGTGATTCCTAGGGACACACCCTAGAGGCTGACTTCCTGGTATATTACAGGCTAATTCTATCCTAAGAGGGGCAAAGATGTGATTTTGGGGCTTAATGATAAGTGACACTTGAGAAATGCATAGTACATCTATGCACCTAAATCTGTGTGGTTTTATGTGAGCTAGTGGAACTCTGAGGACAAGCACAATAAGCAGCCACTTGTGAACTTGTGTGTTTTCTTTTATTATGGTCTCGTCTTTGCTCATTTCAGAAGTGTTTTTCAGGCATCTATGTATTGATTTTTTTTTCTCTCTTTATCCCATTTTTAAAAACTTAATCCCCCTTTTATTTTTGCTTTTTATATATCCAAAGCGATGATTTCTATTAAAGAAAAAAACAAAGGTTTGATGGCTAGTTGCATATTCTTGATAGACATCAAAATAATAGTATAGTAAGATAGTAATACAACCTTTAAAAAGGTGCTTCCATGTACTTATAGGAAGGACTGGGGTCGGAGAGAGGGGAGACACTCAAGAGTGGAGAGGAAGATCCTCTAAGAGCCAGGCTTTGTGCTATTAAGCCTTTTGCATATGCAAATCTCACCTAATCTTCATATAGTACTCCCTGCTATAGGTGTTTATCTCCATTTTACAGAGCAGGCTATGGAAGCTCAGAGTAGTTAAGAAAGGCAGCCAAGTGTCACACAACTAGAAAGTGATGACTTTAGAGCCAGTGTCATTAGAACCAAGTCTGTTCACATCAAAGCTCCTGTTTGTTCCAGTAAAGGTGGCAGTAAAATACAGATAATTGGGAGGGAGAACAAAAACTTAAGGAAAGAAGAGTGTTAGAAATGTTACACAACACAGGATTCGAGCAATGGGAGAAATAGAAAAAACAGTCCCTTTCATATGACCTGCTAATCTTCCTCTGGTCTTTCTCCCACTATTTATATAATGACCTAATTCCACTCATTCATTCCGAGAATAATCATTGAACATCATTATCTTCCAGGAAACATAGCCCTAATACCTAGCACAGTGCTGGAAAAATACTAGATGCTCAAGAAATAGTTGTTGAATAATGAATTAGTCTAATAGAGGAAAGAATAAATAAGTAAACAGTTGCATGATAAAGACCAGGGAAAAATCAGATTTGAGCACCTTACCGTAGAATCTAGCTTTATAACTGACCAGGGAATAATTCCAGAACAATGATGCTTCAGCCAGGTTTTGAGGCAGAAATAATAGACAAAGAACTGGAGAAAGTGGAAAGAGGACCCTCAATGCAGAGACTTCCCTGAACAATGAAAAAAAAAATGCTGGAGACATTTTAGGAACTTAAGAGTACTGTAGAGAATGGGGTGGAGTATGGTCAAGGAGGGCCTTGGGCATTCTCTCTGCAGATATCCCTTAGATCTGCATCTCCCTTGAATTTTGGAAGTGACCTAGGCTAACAAAACAATAACTAAATACAGGGATTAGCAATACAGTTTGTCATTTCATCATTGTATTATGGCCTCATAACAATGTGTAGATTTTTAGACTCCATATAACTTTAGAATTTTAAAACCTATGATCAAGGGGGAAGATTAGGCTTCATTGTCTACTGTGTGGAAAAACCAAATTATTTTTCTTCTTATTAAGAATATGTTCTATAGTGTGGATACAGTCTACAGAGTCATAGAAAAGATTTCGAAACAAATGTTATTCTGTTTTTCTGGGGGACTATTAGAGGTGTTTTCTGTCCTGATTTTAGTTTTGTAGTGGCTTTATTCATTTTAGTGTGTTATAGAAAAGTCAGGAAGTAAGAATGTTACAGTGAAGAACATTACCTGCCTATCTCCACAGTAGATGTTTATGCCAGTTAAGATCTTGGCTTTTCATAACTTAATTTGAAAATTTAACTTCCAGTGTTTCTTCTTTTTAAAGGGATTTTTATATACCATTTTTCATTGTAGGCCCAGAGGTCTATTGGAGTCTTTACCACATCCACGCTTATAAAACACCCTTGATCAGAATGTTATTAAGAAGGAAATTCCAAGAATAAATGACATCTACAAATAATACAAAACATAATTTCAGTTAGTAGATTAAATATACCATACATTTTAGCATTCAATCCTTGGGCTAGTATCTTTATATTTCTGAGCTTCAGCTTATTCATCTGTAAAGTCAGAATCATAATGGCTTCTACCTCATGGGATTCTGAGGATTAAATGAATAATCACTTGGAAAATGCTTAGACGAATGTCCAGTGCCTAGGAGGCACTTACTATAGGCTTATTGTTATTACTTTCCCACCCAAAGCATTACTTGTAATGTTAAAAACTGTCTACATCAAATGTTTTTGATAGCATGTTTTCCTTTGTCATAACTATAATGAAGGCAGTAAGAGAGGAAATGAAAAAAGGACTAAATAATACTCATAGGACTGTCCAGCCCAGAGAATGGTGTCATTCCCTGTATGACATGAGTGAAATGTTCCCTTAGTTCCTGTTGGTTATTTCCTGCTATGGCTCCTGACTGCTTTAGTATGTATCTATCATTAAAATGAACGTCATCTCCAGTTCCCTTGTTTGTCTCATTTTTGTCTCTTTTGTTCACTGCGATAATCCAGTTCTTCCCCAGTGTGTGGCATAGATACTGGTACATGTTTGTTGAAGGAAGGAAGAAAAATCTGCTTCTTTCTCCTTTTTATGATAGTATTTCTCTTCAAATAAACATTTTTTAATTTAACTATTAAATAACTGTGCACTGTTGACAGTGTAACTATTTTAAAATTAAATTAAATTATTTATTTAATGTTTATTATTGCACATGATTAAGGATGCAGGCTTGGGAGCTGAGGTATAAGGATATATGAGCCTCTGCACCATCTTAGAGCTGAGGTTTCTGAGTGCAGGAACCCAAGGTTAGGGTCTCAGATGGTGGCTCAGTTGTAGAGTGCTTGCCTAGCAAGTGTGAGGCACTGGGTTCGATCCTCAGCACCACATAACAATAAATAAACAAAATAAAGGTATTGTGTCCATTTACAACTAAAAGTATTAGTTGTAAAGTATTAGAAAAAAAAAAAAAACCTGAGTTCAGGTTATGAGTTTGGCTGTATCATTTGAAGTCTCTTGGTTCAAATTTTGGCTCTCCCATTTTTCACCTAAGAGATCCTAAGCAAGTTAGTTAACCCGACTGCTTCACTCCTCATCTCTAAAGTGGGAGAAATAATGGTTTTTACCTCACAGGGATTTTTAGAAGAGTAAATGAGTTAATATTTGCAAAGTATTTGGAATCATATGTGGTACTCATAAGCATTAGACTTGTTTGTTAAACAATTAACAGAAACACTAGTTTCCCAATTAAATATAATAGTACCTACCTTATGGAATTGTCACGATGATACTGCCTGGCACGTAATAAACAATCAAATATTGTTACTACAGATCTTATTGAAAACCTTTATTTCTGTAATCTACAGAATGGATTTGGAGTCCTGATTTAGCCTTTTATTTTATTTATTTATTTATTTTGATCCATTAAAGTTTGATTGATTTCAACCTTACCTTTCACGCACTCTTCCCACCCTATGTTTGTCATGTCATTTTGCCTTGCGTCATTCGCTCCTTTTAAACTGCATTCTCCTCAGGAAAGGAACTTTGCTCTTTGTTTTGTAATAATTTTATAACACTGGGTACACTCCCGGTACTATAAAATATTGAAGAAGAAAAGGAAAAAAGAAATAATTCACCTAAAGGCAACTCTGACCGACAGCTGGCCGGCTGCTCCAGAGTGTGCAGTATTGGTCGCGGTGGCCTGTGACTGGCGGGCTGCGCGCGTCCTGCGTGCTGCGTGGCTGTGCAGACTGTCGGGGCGTGTGCGGCGGGTGCACGGGGAACATGAGCTGGGAGGCGGCGCCCAGGGAGCACCGCGGGAGGCCGCTGCCTGGGGACACTGCACTCACACAGGTTGGCTTGCTGCTTTTGCTAGGACCAGGCGATTTAGACAGGGACTAGGCGAGTGAGTGGGTGAGTGAGTGAGATGAACTTGGAAAGTGAAAAAACAATGTAGGAAAGAATTGAAAAAGGAGGAGAGAGAAAAGGATTCATTCAGGACACAGGCTGTGGCGGCTCTTGGTTTTAAGAAACATGCTGCATGGGGCTCCACATGCCTTGGTCTTGTTTGGAGTATTTTTTTTTTGCACATAGGAAGGAGGGTTGTAGTACACGATTACAGAATGTTCTTAAAAACTGTATGACCAAACTGACCTTTCTTGTTAAAATGATCTAGAACTTAAAAGGGTAGATCTTTCCAACCTGGCTTTGTGAATGTGGGAAACGTTAAAATTCTGAGAACACATTTATTGCCTCTTTTGAGGCAATTCTTTAGTAACAGCACAGTTTAAAAAAAAAAATTTAACACCTCTTTAGCAAATGTGGCTGTGCTGTATGCTGCTATATTTAATTATTCTTTCTGTTCAGAGGAGTTTATGCTGTTGTTAGACATATATATTGAAAATTTTACTTTGAAATCATTGTAGAGTCCTAGGAAATTGCAGAGGTAGCACAGAGAGGCCCCAGGTACTTTTCACCCAGTTTCCTCCAGTTACATGTTATGTACTTTCAGTTCAGTATCAAGACCAGGAAATTGACATTGGTACAATGTGTGCATAGCTTCTGTGTCATTTTATTGCATGTGTAGATTTGTGCAGCTACCTCCAATCAAGATTAAGGACTTCTTTTTCTATGAAGATCTCCCTTGTACCACCCCTTTATTGCCACACCCACCTTCTCCTCCCTACCCCTGGCAACCACATGTTTTCTGTCTCTGAATTTTTGTCATTTTTGAGAATGTCGTGTAAATGGAATCATGGAATCATACTGTTTGGTCTTTTTAAGATTGCTCCTCTCTGCCCCCTGCTTAATGCTTTTAAAGATCCATTCAAATTGTTGTGTAAACCAGGGTTTTTGTTTGTTTGTTTTGTTTTTTTGTTTTTCCCCTTAATCTATGGAGATATTATTTGGCACTCAATGGAACTTAAGTGGTGCTAAGGGCACCTGGTGAGGTGAAAAGTGTGAGGACAAAATTTGAACAAGTTTTTCTTTTCAAAATGACATTTGTGTGTTATAGAGCAAAAGAATATGTAATATACCTTAATTTAAAACAGGTCCCTGGCAGGGCCCAGTGGTGCACATCTGTAATCTCAGCTACTGGGGAGACTGAGGCAGGGGCATTGCATGATTGAGGCCAGCCTTGGCAACTTAGCCAGACCCTCAGCAACTTGCTAAGACCCTGTTTCAAAATACAGGGTTGAGGCTGAGGATGTAGTTCAGTAGTAAGTGTATCTGGATTTGTTTCCCAGGACCAAAAATAAAGAAATAAATAAAACAGATTACGGGAGGATTGGAAAGGAGAAAAGGAAAAAGGTAGACAAATTTATGTACTCAGACAATAAGGTATAACCTGTACCTTGGAAATTTTTCACATCCTTATGCAGTCTGTTCTGTGATGGTTAACTTTAGTTAAGACAACCCAGTTTTCCTGAAACTATCAAAAACAAAGCTTCTACCTTAGGAAATTTACTGCCACCCTTTTCTCAGTCATATAACCTGACAACTGAGAAACAGAGGCATGACTGGAAATGAACAGGGAGTAACTCTTTGGGTTGCTAGGAGTCACCAAGAACCAAAAACAGCATCCTTAGCCCAAAGGCAGCTGTCAAGGGCAGGATGTTCTTGGAGACTGTTATACTCTTCTGGTCTTTTGCTCCACCCACCAGCGGGAGGGATATTTCTCAGAAGTCCCTTTGCCTCATTTGAAATGGAAGATGTTATCCTTCACGTGTGCACCAAAAGCTTGAGCAATCTGGAAACTGGAAGCTGACACTAGCCAAGGAAACTGCATCACTGCCTGATAGAGTGCAGAAGCCTTAGGCTCCACCCGTCCCTTCAGCCAGCACTCACTGGAAAGCTCCCCTACCCCACCCACACCTGCAAGCAGAGGAGAAGAAAATATCCACCATGATTCAAAGAGTTTGCAAATAACCCTTCCTTTGCATTTTTAGAATTTCACATTCTGGACTTTCAGAGACAAGTTGTTAAGTCACGGAATAAAACCTATTATCAGTCTGGAGCCCTGACCAGACCTGTGTCTAACTGAATGTGCTGTTATAATTCTCCATTTTAATGATTTCTGTTACCAGAAGATTATTCCTTATCCACCCTGCCAGAGAACAAAGGATAGGTAGGGAATGGTTCTAAAACCTAAACATGAAGAACTGTCGCAGCTAAAGTAATTTATAACTCCTTTTACAGGCAGTCTGCTTTTCTGAATCTTGAAGATGGAATTGAATTGTTAGTCCTGCCTTTATGATTTATTCTGAGTAAACATTAGATACCCATGTCACTTTGCATTGACACTTCTGGGGCATAGCTGCTGAGTGTGTGGACCAAGGTCCCTCAGCATAGGCAGGGTAATTAACTTAGTCCTGTAATCTTGAGGGAGAAACCATTTTGTTGTAAGTCAGGAGACTGAACAAAAGCCCACTGACTTTTGTTTACCTCTCTCATGTTTTGCTGTCTACTTATTTGACTAATGATTATAGCCATTAGGAAGATGTGATAGGAAATGTTAAATGTATTGATTATGTTTCCAACACTGCAGGTTAAAGGATGAGGGGAAGGTGGTTGTTTTCTTTTAAACCATTTCATGCAAAAAAGAAGAAATAGAGTTTTCTGGAGTAAAATGGAAATGTTGCATTTACTACATGATCTAGACCAAAATCAAGTATTAGTGGTATAATTACTTTCAAACTATTTGGTAACATTATAGTAATAGCCACACTTTGAAGAATGAAATATTTAATGCTTTACATCATTTTTATATCAAAATTCCTTAAAGTTTAAGCTCCTCAACCTGGCAGTCAAGGTTAACTTTGGTCAAATTCTATGTAAACATTTAATTTAGGTCAATTGTTTTGTTTTTACCTGGGTCAACTTCTGATCCCATTTTTCCTTCCTGGGGTCCCCTCTACTCTATCTAAAGTCACACCATTCTTCCTACATGAAACCTGCTCTGCCTGCTCTGACTGCTCTGCCTGCCTCAGCTATCATGCTGAGCTCTCCAGTTCTGTCATAAAAATGTGAATACTTTTCCATATAAACAGTGTCTGCTATGGTTTGGATCAAAAATGCCCCACAAACTCCCAAATGCTAAAGGCTTGCTTACTACCTGTGGCCCTTTGAGAGACGGTGGAAACTTTAGGAGGTGGAGCCTAGTGGGAGGAAGTTAGGCAATTGGGACCCCACCCTCAAAGGGGATATTGGGATCCTGGCTCCTTCTTGTCTCTTCCTTTGCTTCCTGGCTGCCAGGAGATGAGAAGCTTTGTTGCACCACATACTTCCCACCATGATGTTCTGCTTTGCCACAGGCCCAAAGTGACAGACCAAGAGCAGTTGGCAATTCATGCTTTGTGAAAGAGTTTTCATGTTTTGAAATTTTAAAAAATCTGCTTTGATCTAAAAGGAACAGGTTTGAGATATATCTGACATCTAGTCTTGTAAATAAATTAATGTTTCTAGGTGTTAAGCATTCAAGTTAGTCCTGTTCCTGGGTCCACACTGGGACGTGGCAAGCAGAAGACAACCCCTCTACGCCATGAGATCAGAAAGGCATTGAACATTTTGATGGAACAAGACCACCAATCACAAATGTCCCCTGGTGTCTGTATGTTTATTCACAGCAAAGGAGTGGTTTGCAGTTATTGGAACTCTGGGAGAGGAAGACCCTAAGAGCTTTTTGTTGAGCAAAAGATGGGAAATTTAAATATAATTGTATTTATTATTGTCCTTTAAACACGTGCAAAAATATTATTTTAGTCCTGATCCCAACCTTGTATACACTATTAAGTTACTCAACCTCAACTTCTCAGGAATTTGATTTCTCAACTGTTGAGAGGTTATTCTATACCAAGATCTCCCAATTCTTCTCAACTGTTATTTTGTACATAGTCACTTTTTAAAACATTTGATTGGGGGTTGGGGATATAGCTCAGTTGGTAGAGTGCACAAGGCCCTGGGTTCAATCCCCAGCCCTGAAAAAAAAAATTTTTTTTTGATTGGAATTGAAATAAGTCTGTTGATGCCCCTTTGTAATTCTCTTAATAAGACTAATATAAATAACACACACGCACACACACACACATGCACACACAAGGAAATATGCATACATGCACAGATATATTTCAGAATTTGTAGCTGTGTAAATTTTTTTGTTGTATAAAAAATTAGAAAACCAGCTCAATAGCTTATGTGAATAGTTTAAAAAAAAATTACCCCTTTATCCTCCACAAAAATCAACTGAGAAAACAAGTATAGGAAGCACACTTTTGAAGAGGAAGAGTCAAGAAATAGTGGAGTCTGGCAGGCCTCACAGTGCCCGGGGCTTGGTCCACTGCACACCAAGGCTGAGGCTAACAGAAAGCCCACCTGACAATAAAGCACAAGTGCTGTTCCCACAATAAAATAGAAGAAGGGTTTTGTACTTCAGAAATAAAGCATTTTGTTTGTTAGTTTCTTAAAGTTCTTCAAGATTTACTTTTAACAAATAAATCTCACACATCCAGAAAATGCCAGGCAGAATAAAAATAAGATATTCTATTTACATATTGTGCTTTTTTCTAAAGTGATAATCATTAAACTGAATTCTCATATTTTCTGGTTGTGTGTTCTTTGCTGCCATTCTAATAGATTTAAACATTAATTTCCTTTTGTTAAAAACAATAGTGGTAGCAAATACTTAGAGATATTCTAGTATTTAAAATATTCTGTGGTCTCATATTAAAATATTCTGTCTCTTATTAAAATATTACTATGCACATTCCACTTTGTAGAATATCCAATCTGTACTTGTACAACTAAAATGTTTTGTAATTCCTTGTTTTAAAAAAAAATAATTCTCCTTATCTTGGAAACACATATGTATAAACTTAGTGCTTCACAGGTTGCTATGGCAAGTCCATATATTCTATTAAATATCAGACCAGAGTAAATAGACCTTGCAGCAGGCCAAAGTTGCGCTGGAGGCATCAAGACCATGTCAGCGTTTCTCTTATAAATATATATTTTCAGAGCTTCCTATAATATGAAATGTTCACTCCTTAACTGGTTAACACAGGCAACAAATGCTAATACCCAAGGCAATGACTATTTTAAGGGGCCCACTAAATGGAGTGGTTTCTCCTCCAGATCTATCAGTATTATAAATATCAAAAGTTTGGGAATCATTCTTTGCCAGAAGGCTTAGGAACTAAAGTTGCCATTTAGGTTTTTTTCCAGGGAAATGGAACAAAATTTTTGAATTAGAGTTTAGTAATTTCATATTTTATCACTATTCTGAATCAAAAATAATCTGTTGCTCAACTGTAAACTTGTGTAAAAATATTTAGTACCTATGCTCTTTTATGTGGTCTATTGACTTAATACACAACCAACAATAACAAATACTTATTTAATTTCACTATATCTCAAGGGTGTAGCTTTTTACCTGCATTATCTCACATACCAGCCACTGACCCTCTGGCCATGTGCAGTCATTGAAAAGTCATTTTGCCCAATATCAACTTAATTGAGGCATGTTATCTGATGTATATTATGTAGCTAATTATTCTCAAGTAATATTAGCAATCATAACTTATGATAAATAAACGTGATTATGTAAGGTAACGAAAAGCCTTGGAAGAAAATCGTTCTTAAACGTGTTAGCTTTACTCCTGTTACACATTTTAAATTTAACTCATTTGGCACAAAGCCATGGTATCACAGCTATTTCTGTACACTGAAATGAATGGAATTCTTCATTTTTGTATTTCAAAGAATGAGTCAAACTGGATCTAATAAAGAATATGACACCATAATCTTTTAGACTGCAACTCCAATTCTAAGCAATCTTATCCAGATTAACTTCAGGTTAATAAAAAGTGACATATATGCATGTTTGTAAGACTTCCCAGAATTAAGAAATGTAAAGATAGAAGATGTCCATAAATTATGTGACCCTGTTTGGTTAAGAAGCTCCCTCAGAGAGAACCATCACTGATTCATGTAGCCAACTTATTCACGTACCCATTCATATTGATTAAAAGGGTCTTACATTTGATTCAGCTGACTGTGATAACACCAAACTCATGTGGCCAGCCATTTTGGGAATGAGTACTGGAATGTTCAGCAACTTCGAATCTTGGAGTGTAAGCAAAATGTAGGTCACTTACTTTGGCATTTGGAAAATATACCTTGGTACACCTTTGAGTCTTCTGATTTGTCAGTCTCACCAAAAAGAACAATAACCCTAAGCAAGATCAAACCAACCCACATAAAATCTACCCATATATTTGCATATTTAAACACTGGGTAAAGGACAGATTTAGAGGTAAATTGTACCATGGTGCTGTTCAGCCTCACAGGCTGGTTAATATTAAACAAACACATATTGCAAACTGTGTCTTATTACAAGGTTGTTTACTGAGATTCCATGGGTCAGGGTCAAAAATTTGCCCTTTTCTAGCTGACAGCAGTGCTAATCAATAGTTTAAGAAGAGAAATAATGGTCTAATAAACAGTTAACAATACACTTCTAAAGCAAAAGGTGTTGAAATTTAATTCTCTAATCAGTTTTGTGAATATCATGTCACTCTTATAAACGTCAATAAAAATATCATTTATAATACCTCATACCTCATTTAAGCCTCGCAGTAACCTTGCATAAGTTTTTATTAGATCCAATTTTAAAAAGAAAACTGTGTTCCAGAATATTGCCTTTCTGATAGAATTCCCTTCTTCAACAGAGGTTTATTTAAGTAGGGACCACATGAGACATTGACATTAGAGGCAATTCTTTTGATACACACATGTAACAAATATAATCTCTACATGCCAAACACTCTTCTGAATGCTGTATAAATATTAACTTAGTTAATCCTCATAAGAGCAGTGTGAGGTAGGCATTATTATTATTTCCTTTTTGTAGATATGGAAACTGAGGCAAACAGAAAAGTCAAACAAGAAAAGGCAAACAACTCATCCCAAAGTCAGAAAGTTAATAAGTGACTGCAATTGGATTTACATCTAGGCAGACAAACTCCTGAATCTATACTGTTTGACCCTTGCGTGGTAAATAAGGCATACTGCCTGCTTTTGAAGACTCGAAAGTTGAGAAGGACAGACCTATAAACAAATGCATTGCAGTTCAGTGTGTAAGCTCCACAGTAAGGTCTGTAGGAGGCAGAATCAGGAAAAAGGAACCAAGGATCAACTCTACCTGTCTAAGCTCTCTCAGTGGGTTGGCAACAGGGTGGAGGTCAGATCTGAATCCTTGAATTCGGACCCAGAGTCACTGTGCTCTGCATTTCATTGGGTGCCCCATATTTGATAGAGTTTGGAATTACAGTGAGAAAACAATAATGCATTTACAGATCATAGCAGAACAATAATGCGTTTACAGAACCAGACCGGAGGATAAAAGCGGAGCTTCTTTGAACAGGGGAAAAAAAGTACTGTACCTCCTAATAGGTAAGAATGAAGACATAGATGTAGATATCCAGATCTCTCTTCACACATAGAACTTATACATAATTATATGTAAATATTGCCAGAATTTGTGTGTTTATCAGTTTGACTGTAAAGCTCCCTAATTACTCTAAGGCTTATGGCTAGTCAGAATGAAATACAGCCAGAAGTTAGGAAGCAGGAAGAAAGCCTCAAGACATCGAGACACTGATAAGCACTGTTTTGGGCCATCACGGATATTCGCTGATTGAATAATTAGTTGATTAATGGCTGATTGAAGACAGGAAGGGGAAATAAAAAAGAGCTAAAGACAATCCATTCCATTGTTCATCTTTTAGTGAAAATTTTGATGAGGAGAATTAAATTGAAATATTTAGAATTGGAATGTTCTTTTAACATAGAATTTTTATGTCCAATGCATTTTTCTAGTGGATAGCCACTTTAATATTTCTTTGGTCACTATATAAGTTACTGTTTACTTACATTGCTAAATTTTCTGGTCCAAATAGTGGCAAAAGGAGTTCCGTGGGAAGAACGAACTTTGACCATTTGAATAACTCTTTTGTTTAAAGTGAATTCTTTAGAACTATAAAATTTTCTTTTTTCACTTAATAAAATAGTGCTTGGCACATAGTAGGTCTGCAATAAACATGTGAATAATTTTATTTTCTACTCGCAAGAGTCCTGTCATCACCCACCCTAGGAATTATGTACCATTTTGTATATGAGGAAGTGAAGTTTACTGACTTCTTGATAGCAGTTAGTTAGTAATTGATGAGTCAGAATTGGAACAGGCAACTTCTGAATTGAAGCCCCAATCCCATGCTGAGTGTTGGTATTATTAAAGAACTTGTTCAGCCATAGGGCTCCTTATAGTATCAGAAGCCTTCTCATATAGTTTGGGAGGGGTAGGTAGAGACAGCTTCAAGACAAAGGCAGTGCAACTTCTCTCAGTCTTCCTCAGGAACAGCTAATATTAAAAGCCATAAGCAAACTTCAAAGGAAATTCCATCAACTTTTGAAAGAAAAAGACACAAGTTAAAGTGCTTGAGTCACTATGATTGTTTTCTGTACATCTAAAAATCAGACCACCTGTCCTAAAAAAATCACACATCTAATTGTTACCCTAAACTGTACCTTAAAAAAAGAGATTTAGAGAATGTAGATGTTTGCAGAGAAAAATGTGTTACTGGAAAATGGGTCATATAATTTACTTAACCATCAACTTTAGGTGAATTTTAAAATCAGGAAAAATTTAAATATGATCTTACTTGAAAAATATCCAAATATCTTGAAAGGAGTAGAGTGTCGCGTCCCCTCTGCCCGCAGAGAGAGACACGGCAAACGTCTGAAGCTTTGGAAGTTTATTGTGCACAGTTTCTTTCCTACACTTCTCTTACCCCTAGCTTCTGCGCACTCTCAGCTTCCCTTTTCCCAGCTCCTTCCACTCCCGCATACTCCCTCCTTCCAGCTCCGCTCCCGCTGCTGCCGCGGCCGCCGTCGCCGCCGTCGCCACCGCCGGTTCTTCCGCTTCTTCCGTCCCTTCCTCAGCTTCTGCCCCCTACTCTCCCACCCACCAGGCTTATATACACTTCAACCAATCAGGGGAGAGTACACGAGATAAACGCGGACAGCTGCAGGCACAGGATGGGTACACGAGGGGGGGCATGCTCTAATCACATCGTTAACTAGCCAATCATTGGAATTCGCTGGTTGTTTACTGTATAGCTGGCCGCCTCTGGCTCAGCGTCAGGCGCCATCTTGACCATGTCTAAGGCCGGGGGCTCTAGAAACCCCGACAGATCCCCCTTCTTTAATATTAAACTAAGGCTCGGGACCGTGTCTGTCTTAGGCTGAGTGGTCAGCATATGTCCTTACCCGTCATCAGAGCCTGCAGAGCATGCTGCAGCTCCTGTCTTAGGTCGGTACACAGCCACCTCCTTCATTACCCGTCCTTGACTACCGATCCAGCATCAAGAGCCATACTAATGGGGGGCTGTCGGCCTTTAGGGCGGTCATGGCCTGATGAAAAATAATTTGATCTCTCTATTGGCTAGCTTGCAGATGCATGCCAAAACGAATGAAGAGAAGAAGGCCAAGGCAGAGGAGTACCACCATAGCTCCTAAGCTTGCCCACTGTTTGACAAATCTATAAACAGAAGAAGAACCTTATAGCCATATTAAATACAGAAACAATATACATCCCAATAGAGTTACAATATGGGTAACACAAAGCAGCTCTCAGGGAATAAACGCATCCCAGTCCCAAAAGTTCTTGCAAGGCATCCACTTGTTCTTATAATGAGTCCATTCTCTGATAGAGTCTCTATGGTCTGTAAGGCTGCAACTGCATTCTTCGACCAAGTGATCGTTGTTATGGTTGTGTCAATGCTGCCACTGCAAGGACTGTGGTGGCAGTGATCACGGCTGTTGCAATGTCAAAGCCTCTTCTGTTTCTTGATAATAGCACTGGCAATTCTATATCTGCAACAGAAACTAGGACTGGTAGGAAGATAGAAATGTGCAAATTGCACAGGTGGCAAAAGAACCATTCCAGTATTGTGAGAGATAGGACACAGTTAGTGAACAGTTAGGAGGTATTATTAGAAATGTTAGTTGGTAGAAACATAAAAGGGAGGAAATACACAAGCTGACGTAGGAGGAAAAGCAATATCACAGCTAGGGTCAGCAGAACGAGTTGCTCTACTCTGGGTCTGATCTGTAGTATGATTCCAATGGCAAAGTACAGAAATTCTCCTGTTAAAGCAAAGAAAGGCTAGAAATATCCTTGTCACCAAAAACAGCACGACCTGAAAAATCATCAGTAGAATTGACAGACTTGTAGAGAAATTGGTGAAAAAACAAGAAAAGGAAGGATAAAAAATATGTTAGTCAGAAATGGAAAATATGGCCAGGCTAACAATGGCCCATAGGTTCCGGGTTTGCCTTTCCGTCTGAGTTTCTGTTATTGGAGGAAGGCTCAGGCTCGTCACCGCGAGGAGGAACAGCATCACTTGCATGTTGTAAAACTCTGACCAGCCTTTCTGGAATCCAGACTGGAGTCAGTTGATCCTGTGGGAAAATACAAACAGACCCTCGGACCCAACGAAGGACTGGATCCGGTCCTTTCCAACAACCTGTCAGGATATCTTTCCATTTTGCCCATACTTGAGGAGTATTATTGGGATTATAATGTCGATCAGCTGCAGAATGGCCGTCCCTATCCAGAGTTAAGAAATTTAGAATGAAAAGAACTAAATTAAGTTTATCTTTAGGAGACTTGTAGGAGGCTCCTATTCCCCCTTTTTGTTTATTTAGACAATTTTTTAAAGTAAGATGTGCTCTTTCCACAATGCCCTGTCCCTGAGGATTATAGGGGATGCCAGTGACTAATTGGATGTTAAATGTTTGTAAAACAACCGGAAGCTTTTGGAAGTATAAGCAGGACCATTATCTGTTTTAATAACTTTAGGTATGCCCCAGCCAGCAAACGCTTGTAGGCAATGTTGAATGATATCTTTTACCTTTTCTCCAGAATGAGCGGAAGCCATAATGACCCCTGAAGCAGTGTCTACTGACACATGTACATACTTAACAGTACCAAATTCAGGAATATGGGTTACATCCATCTGCCAAATATGACCAGGTAGCAGTCCCCTGGGGTTAATTCCAAAGGATTGCACTGGGATTAAAGGAGCACAATGTTGACAATTTTTTACTATTTGTCCAGCCATACATTTAGATATAGGAAATTTTCTGCTCAAAGTAGTGGAATTTACATGAAATTTTTCATGAAAGAGTTTTGCCTGTTCCTCTATGGAAAAAACAAAAATTGATTTGGTGGCCATATCTACCAAGTCATTAGCATTGGCCAAAGGTCCTGGTAAATTAGAATGAGCTCTAATATGTCCTACATAGAATAGATGTTTACGCTGTAGGATAAGGTTTTGTAACGTTGTAAAATAAGAAGCTACCGTGGACATGGAAGAAATATGGGGTACCGTTTCAAGAACCTGTAAAGCATTAACGACATATAAGCTATCAGATAGAAGATTGAATGGCTGATTATCTGCTAATTTAAAGGCTAATATTACAGCTGCAAGTTCAGTAACCTGTGCGGAGTTGGGTGGAACTATTATGGTGTGAAGTTGTTTACCGATAAGTACTGCACCTACTCCATTTTTGGAGCCATCAGTAAAAATGGTTACACAGTCTTTAAGAGGCTGGACACTAGTCACTTTTGGAAAAACTATGGGAGTATTCTTACAGAATTGAATCCAGGGATGTTGGGGATAATGGTTATCGAACTGAGCTAAAGTGGAACAATATAATACTGACCAATCATCATCATTATTAATTAACCATTTAATTTGCTGAGTGGAATAAGGAGTTATAATAATGGACGGATGGATTCCAAAAACAGTAATGCAAGATTCTATTCCCTTGAATATTACCTGGGCAATAGCTTGGGGATATGATTGCAATGTTTTAGCCGGAGAGTTAGGGAGATTTATACTTTGCAAAGGTCCTCCTTGCCAAACTATGCCAAAAGGGGTATGCTTCTCTGAGATTATGATTAAACTTAATGGTTGAGTAGGATCACAACGATCAACGTAACACTGCTGAAGTCTATTCTCTACTAGCTGTAAGGATATCCGTGCTTCGGGAGTAAGTTTCCTAGGGGAATTCAAGTCAGGATTACCTTTTAATATATCGAATAAAGGTTTTAATTCCCCTGTGGATAATTTTAAATAGGATCTGATCCAGTTAATGTCACCTAAGAGTTTCTGAAAATCGTTCAAGGTATTCAATTGATCTGTCCTGATGGTCAACCTTATTGGTCTGACTGTAGTAGCAGTGAGCCTTGTACCCAGATATTCTTGGATCTCCTCTAATTGTAATTTTTCAGGGGCTATCGTTAGTCCTCTCTTTTCTAATGCTTGAGTTATAAATTGTAATGCTTCTAACAAGACTTCTTTTTCTGGATGGCAAATAAGTATATCGTCCATATAGTGATAAATCAACAATCTCTTAAACTTTTGTCTAGTAGTTGTTAACGCTTTATCTACGTATATTTGACATATAGTAGGACTGTTAGCCATACCTTGAGGCAACACAGTCCATTTGAATCTCTGGTCAGGCTGAGTGTGATTAAGAGAGGGCAAAGTAAAGGCAAATCTCCAACAATCATTTTTGTGTAAGGGTATAGAAAAAAAGCAATCTTTTAAATCCAGAATAATAGTAGGCCAATTTTTGGTAGTGCAGTGACAAGAGGGAGTCCACATTGGACGGGTCCCATAGGGTACATTTGTTCGTTTATGGCTCTTAAATCATGTAATAACCTCCATTTTCCTGATTTTTTTCTTTGTTAAGAATATTGGAGTATTCCAAGGAGAGGTAGAATGTTGTAAATGACCTACTTGTACCTGCTCTTGTACTAACTTATGAGCTGCCTCTAGCTTTTCTTTTGTTAGGGGCCACTGTGGAATCCAGCGAGGCTTATCATCTTTCCATATTATAGGGATTGATGGTTTATCAGTGGCCCCTAGGAAAAACCCAATCCATGAGAATCATTTTTTGGTGGGGGTAAAGGCAGTGGTTGGGTAGATCCTTGGCTATGTCTTCCTAATCCTTTTTTATCATCATAATCCATATTTTGTAACATATTTCTTACAGGAGTCCCTTGGTAAATCTGGTCAGTGGTGAGTTCATATCCATTTGCTGCAGGACATCTCGTCCCCATAGGCTAATAGGAACATTACAGACATATGGTTGAAATATTCCTGTGTGTCCCTCTGTATCTTTCCATGATAATGAGGAAGCACTTTGATTGGGGCTCTCTGCTACTCCTAAGCCTCTCAAGCTCTGAGCTGCTGTGATCAATGGCCAGTGCTTTGGCCAGACCATTGCACTGATAATACTTTTGTCTGCTCCTGTATCTAATAAACCTGTAAATTCCATATTTCCCACTTTTAATTTTAGGAGGGGCCTCTGTCCCATATCCATAGTAAGGTTTATTAAAGTGGTTCCTGTTGATCCAAAACCTCCTTGTCTTTTATTTGTATTTTTACTGGGCCACAAAGAATGTTGACTGGGCAATATAAGCATTTGTGCAATGCGATCCCCTGGAGAGATGACCGTAATTCCTTTTGGTGAAGAGACCAAGGCTTTATTTGTCCAGTGAAATCAGGATCGATAACCCCTGGGTGTACTATAAGTCCTTTTAGTGTTGAGGAACCTCTACCTAGTAATAGTCCTACACTGTTCTGTGGGATTTTTTCATGCCAGTCGGTATCAATCATCTGCACCCCCATATCTGGGGTTAATATGAGTCTGGAGGTGGCACAGATGTCCAATCCTGCACTCCCTGAGGTGGCCCTGCGCTCCCCTTCTCTGTGGGAGGATACCACCGTCGGGGAACTTGTTGAATTACCCCGTATATTTGTTGCGGGCCCCGGGGAGGGCCCTGTCTCCCGTTTTTTTTGAAGTTTAGGATTTAAACCTAAAAAATTACCTTCCCTATCTCTAATAGACTGACAGGCACTATTCCGATGACTTCCTCTTCTGCATCTTGGACATAGCCCTGGGGCATAAGGTGTAACATATTTTACTATAGTTATCTCTTATCTTTTGTTAGGGCATTATCTCCTTGCTGCTGATTTTGTGCATCTATTGAAACGTATTGGCCTTCTCATCTCAACATTTCTATCGGGAAACCTTGCCACTATGTTTCTGCAAGCAGTTTCAACAGCTGAGCTCTCCAATTAGCCATTGTTCTCCAAATAACACTGCTCTGCATACCTGTCTCCAAGTCTTAACTGCCTCTTTAAAGTTTTTCTAATGGTTGATGGTATTTCTATTTGCTCCTCAAATACGGGCAGGTTCTACAAATCTTGAAGCTCTTTTTATTAGGCTTAGGTTTCTCCTACCTTTTTCCCTTGTTCTTAGGTTTTCACTACCACTTGGTTATTCCTTTTGGGGGGTTCTTTGTGTTAGACTTAGTTCTCTTTTTTCCCTTGTTCTTAGATTTTTTGAGCAATTATTTTCTAGGTCACCACTACTCAATCTTTCCTCACTTTATTCTCTTTAAGCGTTCTTTTCTGTTACTATTAAATCCTGTTCATGAAGATCCCCCCTGTGGCACACTGAGCGGCTTTTCTTTACTTTAGCTGTTTTTTTTTTTTTTTTTTTTTTTTTTTTTCAATGGCATCCCATTGTTCTTTAATGGTTCCCTGAGGGGTTGCTGCATTCAGACCCCATTGTTACTAATTTGAATAGCTTTAGTTTTGGCAATTACAATAACAGTGGCCTAGCTGCCAGGAGCAAGGAGATTGCTGAAAGGAAAACTATCAAGTGCGCATTAAAATTTTTATAGCGGCTTTTCACGTACTACCTAATTGGACCGCTCCAAGCGTGTTTCTACTTTCACTTTAATTAGACCGCGTTCCATGCGCCAGGACCGCTAATGGCGTGTCCCGATACCGGACCACCTTCCGTGTGTCCTTATTTTTATTTTAATTGGACCGCATTCCACGTGCCCCCAGGACCGCTGATAGCGTGTCCTGATACCCTTTAACTGGACCGCATTCCGCGTATCCGGATAGTCGCTATACCGCGAACGTCGAGGCGCCTCTCCTTTACCTGTTTACCTTTTTTGACTTTTTTATAACCGGTTTAGCTTGTTAAAAGATTTTAAGATATCTTACCTTGTTCCTTTTATCCTCCCGGGTTTCGGCACCAGCTGTCGCGTCCCCTCTGCCTGCAGAGAGAGACACGGCAAACATCTGAAGCTTTGGAAGTTTATTGTGCACAGTTTCTTTCCTACGCTTCTCTTACCCCTAGCTTCTGCGCACTCTCAGCTTCCCTTTTCCCAGCTCCTTCCACTCCCGCATACTCCCTCCTTCCAGCTCCGCTCCCGCTGCTGCCGCGGCCGCCGTCGCCGCCGTCGCCACCGCCGGTTCTTCCGCTTCTTCCGTCCCTTCCTCAGCTTCTGCCCCCTACTCTCCCACCCACCAGGCTTATATACACTTCAACCAATCAGGGGAGAGTACACGAGATAAACGCGGACAGCTGCAGGCACAGGATGGGTACACGAGGGGGGGCATGCTCTAATCACATCGTTAACTAGCCAATCATTGGAATTCGCTGGTTGTTTACTGTATAGCTGGCCGCCTCTGGCTCAGCGTCAGGCGCCATCTTGACCATGTCTAAGGCCGGGGGCTCTAGAAACCCCGACAGTAGAGAGTCAAGATTTCTACAATTAAATATTCAATTCCTGTAAGACTTGTGATTAGCTCCTTCTTAATATACAGTCTTTTGCTTTCTGATTACACAATGGTGTGAAAGTGATATGTATTCAGTAGACACCATACTTGGATTTTTACCTTTCCCAGGCTAGCAGTATGTGGTGTGATACTCTTAACAAAGCCTATCTATAGGCTAACCTGAGTGTTTGAGCACATTTCAAGTAGGCAAGTCTAGGCTATGATGCTTGGTAGGTTACACATATTAAATATATTTTCAGTTTATGGTGCATTTACCAGGACGTGACTATATCACAAGTCTGGGAGCATCTGTACCTCATAAACCTGAATTTTTCTATTCTTAACTAATTTATAGTACAAAAATCCCTAACACAGAGCCAGGGGCCAAGTCCATACAGGCTCTCTTTCCAAGGATGCACACAGCAGGGAGAACCGATGCATGCTATGTAGATGAAGTTTACTGTTTGCAGTAACCTCGATTATCACAATTTCTAACAAAGCATGTTTTCTTGACATGTCTGAGTCTTGAACTCTGTGAGGCACGGTGAGCTGGATTTGTTTGTTGTTGTTATGAACTCATTTTAGTTGAACAACAAAAAGACACGTTATCCAGGCCTCCTCTGATCCCGCAGTGACCTCTCCATTTGTGTCTCATCATCCCAGGAGCACAGCAGCCAAGAGCACCTCTTGCCTTCTTGCCTTGCTGGTACCATCCTCTCTGCTTGCAGCCTGCTCTCCATCCCATTCCTCCTGAGAATTCCTGTCTACTCTTTCAGCTTGAGCCCAGCATTACCTCTTCAAAAAAGTCTTGCCCCTCCAAACCAAGTTGGGTGCCATCCTTCTCCTACTCCTGAGATCCCAAGTGCATTTCACCACCATCTTATGTCGTTGTGACCTACTTAGGTTTACTTGAAAGACCAGGTCTTAACAGCAGGAAGTGGGTCTTTTTTTTCCCCCAGTGTGACTTGTGTTAGCCCCTAGCATAAAGTTAGGCACAGGTGATCAATATTTTTATCAAATGAATAAGTGAAGATGTCTGCTTATTATACCATAATAAAAATTGATTATTTCCAAGAATTATGAAAAAAAATTGGTGTCCATTTTTCTCAACAGTATTTTGCGACCTCTTGCAGATTGAGAAGAAACAGTTTGTCCCTTTGGAACAAACTGGAGACATATAATTTTATCTAGATGCTAAATAGCTCATAAGTGCCCATTCAGAATTAGAGAATTTTTAAGGGAGGGTTGATTGTTTGCTGGTTGAGTACCCAAGACATGCTCATTAAAAATAGAGATTTTGCCGATGGCTGGCATTGATTAACAATTGTTGGAAAAACTGAGAGAAGGGCTTTATTTTTGTTGCTTTTTTTCCCCCTAATTATCTTTGTTGTCTTCCTAAAAACAAAATAATCTGTATTTTTCAAAGATCAGTCAGCACATCTAGATAAGAAAAAATAAAAAATTATTTACCTTTCCTCATTCTGGAAATAACCACTATTAGTATTTTGATATATGTTATTTCAGGCATTTTTTCCTTTGTATGTATTTTTATATACTGTATATGCAATTTTTAAAATAATGTAGAGATCATGTTATTATGAGCTTTTTGACTCTTGCATTTTACAACTTATAATTTTCTTGTGTTCTTATTATCCTTTGAACACATGATTTTCAGTGATTCCTTCCTATTCCAAGAAGGCAGCTCTCTCCAAAGGAATTAATGGATCCTTGCATATAAGCAGGGGCATTTGCTTTACCCTTTCACAATTGACCCTGAGCAGAAGGTGCTATTGCATTTTAATATGACAGGACCCATCAATTAGAAAAATTAGAATGTCTCTTGTTGCAGCCTTGTAAATAAGTTCTAAAGAAAGGTATTGGATGTACACCCTTTGCATCACTGACTTTAATAAAGACTTTCATTCATTCAATATTTATATAGTACCTAGTATGAATCAGACATAGTCTATATTAATCAAGGTAAACAAAATGGGTTGTTTATAAACTAATATAAATTGGCTGTCTAGACAAAGTTTGAATCCATCTTCAAACCTAAATATACCATCTGCCTGAATGTCTCCCTTCTGCTGTTGTCCGACTGAGTAAGGTCAAGATATTTATTTTTTCTGAGTCAGCTTTGCTATATTTAAAGAAAGACTGGTGCTACCATTTTTGTACCCAGCCCTCCAGGAATTATAATTCTCTACTAAAGCAACTTATGAAGAACAAAAAACTGATTTAATGGTGCCAGAGCTGGCACTGCCAACTCTTGTAGCAAAGGACAATCACATCACTCAATGAGTGGCCCTGTGTAGGGCTCCAGTTGCACCATGACCCCAGCCTGGAGCTGCTTGGACTTCAGCAAAAAAGTGAGCCTTTTCTTTCAAAAGAAAAAGGTAGATAACTTAAAGGGCAGTTGAAGTGAGAACAAAGAAAGCAGTGGATACTGTACAAAATTACTAAATATTAGGTCATTTGGTTTCTTAATCATTATTGTTTCTACACATCTTTTTCCAATTTGGCTGTCTTCTCTACTGAGGAGACATAAGTCAGAGGAAGTCCCAAATTCGCTGAAAAGTGAATTAGGAAACTATTTTTTCTCTCTTCACTCAGATTCCTTTGAACAATTCTTTTTGGTGAGCATGCATTTCTTATTTCAGCATTCTGAATGAGGTACTAAGAAGGTCAACCAGAGCTTATCTTTGGTCAGTAGGGACGCTGAGTCTTTACAGCATAGTTCTGTGTTATTGTCATTGGGATGGGCCCTTCCCTTCAAAAGCCCTACTGGGTGCTCCCAGTCTAGCCACTCCATAGCAGCCTGTTGGGTTATAGCTTCAGGAACCATTGAGGGTTCAATTTCAAGCCAGATGACACCAGGTTTGCAAAGTCCAAGCTCTAATGAAGCTACAAAATCAAATTCTTCTGGTAGGAAATTTGGTTTTCAAAGGAAGAGGATGATGGGAATACAAAAGAGAGCATGGGCATTAATATATTGTGACCCAAGAAGAATGTAATTTTTAAAACCACCAATTGTCCTGAATTAGAAAGGCAGTCAACTCAGTCCAGCACTGTATTAATATTGTAATCATTATGAAGAACTGAAATTGACAAGGTGATTTAGCTGTTCAGGAAGTGTCACTGTAATTATCAGTGTGATTATATATCTCTTAGGCATGCTATTTTCTCTACTAGGCATTTTAAAGGCTGGGAATCATTCTTTAAAGCACGCTTTTAAGAGCTCTAATTTAACATTTAGAATTTCAACACATTATTAAATTGTAATTACCCATACGTTTCGTAGAATTTGAAATCCTTCACCATAATATATCTGCTTAAGCAGAAGTCTGGAATGAACTTGTAATACTTTTCTCTGCATCATTTTAATGTGGGATTAAGAAATGATGTGGACGTGAAGGGTCTCTTTCAAAGGGAAAGACAGAAATAGAATATAGTCTATGTAATGGGCTATCCCCTAACTAGCTTCTTTTTTCTCTCTCTCTTTTTTGGTAGGCTGAAGTGAAATGCAATTTTCTGTGTAGGTCTATGGCAAAGTCAATACATTTGTCAACTTGCTCCCAACTTGTTTGCTGATTTTGCAACACGGTAGTTCGCTATTCAAACATTCCCCAAATGCTGCATTTTATAACTGTAGAGGTGGTTTAGTTTGGATTGAAGAAAGTTGGGAGCCATAGACCAGGCAATGCTGTCAGAGCTCATGGGTCATTGCATTTCCCTTTGCTTAGGCTACGAAGCTCTTTGAGGCCTCATATTTGGAAGGACCTTAAATTGAGACTTTTCTAAGGTGTCATCAAATGCGACTATTTGTATAGTCATTTGTAGTATACTTGTATAAAGATCTTGTTTTAAAAGTATGATGCAGTGATGCAGATGAAAGCATCACAGGTTTATTCCTGGCTTCTGCCTAAGCAGGTATGTTATGGTGAAGAGGGGTATAAGCTCTATAGGTGATTGAGACTTAAACAACGTACAGAAATTCTAAATGTTAAATAGAAACATTTAAATGCACTAAAGATTAGAAATCCTATTTTAGACTTTAAAAACATTTAAATATATTTGGTGCCTCCAAAAAATAGAAATGATCCAAACTTCTGTGGATATCCAGAATTCCTGATGAAGGGGGATTAGGAAATTATTAAATTTCTGTTTATAATTGTGGGAGAGGTGACTTTTTGGGGGATAATATTCAACTTTATCTTCTTTTACTTATTTTTATTCTATAGGTTGACATGAGTAACTACTGAACCATGAAAATAGAAAACCATAGTATAGCTGAGCTTTTACCACTTGCAAGTAGGTAGAGAAGATGATACACCAGTACAGAGTGTTTGACTCATCTTTGTGATAACATGGAATTCTGCTGCTTGAATAACTTAGGAAGATTTCTGTAACTTTTCTCTACGGATATTTTTCTTTTCTTTTCTTTTCTTTTTTATGAGAACCAATATTTAAAAAGAGGTAACGCAAATAACTTGGAGTGCCAAAACTCTGACATCAAAATGATCACAAATTCTCTTCAGCTCTCTGAGCCCGGAAATGAAAAAACACCTATGTTGAAAAGAACTCATTAAAGTGTTTCTAGCTGCAGTTCTGTTAGAGTCTTCCATTTTTTAGGAAAGACTTGATACATCAGATAGACATTTACCTACGACACTATAAAAACCAGTTGGATGCATGTAAATGTGGTCCATATTTGAAAGGGGCAGGATGAGAACAGACCTGAGGTCTATGGACAATCTAGTTTATTAGATTCTGAGTTTACAAACCTAAGGGCTGAAAATGATAAATGATAACTCTTCTGGGGAAAACAAGACATCATGAACACAGCATAATAAATAGAAAATAAAAAGAAACAGAAGCAAGAAAAAGGTAGATAACTTAAAGGGCGGTTGAAGTGAGAACAAAGAAAGCCTTGGATACTGTACAAAATTACTAAATATTAGGTCATTTGATTTCTTAATCATTATTGTTTCTATACATCTTCTTCCAATTTGGCTGTAACCAGATTCTATTTCCAAGTATTATTTTTGTCCCATAACTAAAATTAGAAATTTGGGTACTGTCAAGATGAGAACAAGAGGTTATCTTTCCCTGTACCATTGCAAAATGTCAGGATGGTCTGACTAAGGTTTCTGTTTTGCTTTTAATTGTTGACTAATTTTAACTTGATCCAGCTGCAGGTGGACCAGAGACTTTAAATATGAGTGAGAAAAAGTGTAGTTCAATGCGTAGGTATGAGCTAAGTACGTTTCTCTTGATCCATCGGTTTTATACTCTCAATAGATAACATTATACTGGGTTGCACATCCTAGGGCCTTCTCTGTACTATTCGAAGATGATAGGCAGAAACTGATGGAAGGGGTGCTGAAATGGATGTGTAACGCCACATATTCTCTTTCTCTGTGTGAAGAAAAATGAAGATATTATTGCAAGATTTTTGTTTCTCATAAAATGATCACATAAAATTCATACCATGTATTGAGAGCTAGTGAAAATGATAAAAAGAAACAGTAATACAAGAAAAAGAGCCAAATTCCCATTAACCCCAATTTAAGCTCTATCCATCTGCCTTTCCTTCAGCCATCATTCTCAGACAGGCAAATGTCACCAAACCCAAACTGTCAGTCAACCTCCTGACGGTCCTTCTCCACGTGTCATCTCCCCTGCTTCCCTGCCCTGCTGATTTCATTCTTTTCTTCAGAAACTTTCAAAAGATCCCCATCAATAAAAATCCGAATTCCTGACATAATGCTTTTTCCCGTCTGGATCATTCCATTCTTTTCTCCTATTTTGCTTTAGAAAGTTCCCCACTGAAGCCAGAATAACTTTCACTGTTGTCAGAATTTGCTTTTAGAATTTCTGCCTTTTTCATCTAGGATGTTTTTCTTTCTTTGCTTACTGGAATCTCACATGAACTTTCAAGGCCCTGCTCAAAGCCATAAGCTCCCTGAAACTTCTGGGATGGCCCAGCCCCTTGGGACTTTTCATCTGCTAGAGTCCTGGATCGCACTGCAGTTATCCTGCATTAATAATGTGAGAGTCTGGGAAGCCAAGCATTTCTTCATGTGAATGCATCTTATTCCTCAGCCCCAGACCTGGTGTGCAGTCCAAGTTTTGCACACCTATTCATGGTGGCACTTACTTGAATTTCATTTATGAACAAATGGTGTCTGTCACCATGTTGCCCAGAATTGCTTCATTATTCACTACCGCTACTTCTCATTTTGTTTATGTTTTTAAAAGGCTGTACATATTGTGATACTTGAACCAAATCAGAGTAGGACTGAATATGTGGCCTTTGCCATGTTTTAAAAATTTAAAAAGAGCACAAATCTATTACCAAATTATGTACAATTAAATTACAGTATAATTTTGAGAAATATTCAGGGCTTTGGACTGGGACTGTAGCTCAGTGAGACTGTGCTTGCCTACCATGCATGAGGCCCTAGATTCCATCCTTAGCACTATCAAAAAAAAAAGGAAGACAAAATAAATATTTAGGGCATTAAATTATCATGTTTAAGTTTGTGTTTCCCTTACAAAAGGTTTGTCAAGGCCAGACCAGAACAAACATTTCTTCATTAATTTTAGCCACATCTAAACATGTTAAATGATCTAAGATAAAAACTACTCTAACAACACACCAGGACCTTAGTTATTTGATTCATTTAACTTTTGCCAAATTAGTTTCCCTGTGCATAGATTTGATTTTAAGAAGTATTAGAAAAATAAATTTAGTGATCAGAATTTTGCTATGTAGAGCAAGTTCAAAAGGAAAATAGGCTCCTTTATAGAATTCTCTAAGTGTGCTTTTAATTGTAATCAAATATGTAAAGCTACAGTTATTTATTATATTTAAAGGTCAGAATTATAAGCAAAATTTTAAGGGAGGTAAAACTTTTGAAGATTTATGCATTTATCACCTCTCTAGTTAACATGAAGATTTTGTAAAGTAAAAATCACTTATTGGAGTACACCCACTCTTGTTTAGTTGACCCAATATTAAATGGAATTTTATCAGAGTAGAATTCTTCCATTTTCAAAAAATTATTGGTGGACTTTGCTTGCTTCATCTCATACTCATCAAGTAACTTTGCAAACAGAGTGAAAACCTAAGTTGGAAAGATCACAACTGATGATGGAAATAGTAATTGAACAGGAATCTTCTTTAGATTTTCCTGATATTAAAATTAGGACTTCTTTTACTATCACTTTTCCCCTAGACCATAATAATTCTTATCTGAGAAAAGACAAAGCTACCAGATGACTCTAAAAGTGGAGAATACTCTAAGAGATAAGTAAAACCAAGTATAACACACTAAGTTAGTAGACCAAATAGGCCAAATTTGAAAGGAAAAAGAGAAATGGATAACTAGGCATTTTGTTTAATGTTTAATATATTGCATCAACTTAAGAATTTCTTAATCAGAGAACAATGTCTAGTTTTTCTAAATAGAAATGAGAATTGACACAACTGTTGTAACCTAGCATTGCTCCTGATCGGTTATTAGATTTGTTCACTCATTTCCTAAATATTTAAAAGGCAACAAACCCTTAATTTTGGATTGATTTCTAATCTGTTTTTCTCACCTCATATTCAGAATAGTGTCTAGTGGACAAATTTGCATAACAGAATAAATCATTTGCTAATACATTTCAACTCTTTCTTATATATATGGAGAGCTATGTGAGTTTTTTAAGAGGAGAAGAATGTCCATTTAGAACTCTTCAAAAACATCAAATAGTCTTTGCTGATTTTGAGGTTGGTAGCAGTGGCTGATAATGGCATATGCTTTCCAATCTCCTGCACCTTGGACAGATAACTTGGCATCATTTGGAAGTGTCTGTCATTCTGTAAAATTTCCTTTGAGCAGATCAACAGTTCAAAAGAAAATTTTAAAGAATGACAGTCAAGTAAAAAATTTAGTGAGTATTTTGTCGTACAAAAGTCAAAATTCTAAAAGCAAATAGAAATTGGTGTAACTGATGTTTAATCCAGATGTACAACAGTAAACTGAGTTTACTTCTTTTTTTTTTTAAGCTGACGCAAGTTGGGCAGAGGGAGGTGTTGGAGAGAGGTGATGGTGTTGATTGGCTTGTCTCGTTCACTCCCACTGGTCTTTAAATCATTCTCTAAATCTCCAAAGGTTCAACTCAGTCAACTCTGTTTCAGTGGTCTGCCATTCCAAACAATTCAGGAAAGACTGAACAGGATTGGATAAATAATTAAGGTACAGCTATTTTTTCATACAAATATTTGTAGTGTTAAATAGTGCTTTCTTTCTTATTATTACGTTGATTGTTTATTCATTACAAATTAAAATGTTTGAAAATACTACTTGGGTAATTTTTTTTCTCATTAAAAAAGATCAGTCAATGTCACACATTGAAATTATTTGCCCAGATACTGAATGCAGTTTTCTTTTGCAGATAATTTTAGATTTGAGCATAAAATTAGAAATGTGGATAAGAGGAAAATAGAACATAACAAAGACAGTAGTTTAGTTTTAGTTTTTTATGTCTTCTGGTTAGTCACTGAGTATAATGAAGAGTTGACATAATTTGTCTTAGGATAAAACATAAAGTTATGGAAGTACAGTTTAATGTTAACACCACTGAAGATTTTCCTGTATTTTGAAAACAAAACAAAGAAACGTAAAAATGTTTAATCAAAAGAAGGACCATCACATGAGTACAGCAGATGTAAATGACTAAGGATTTGGGCTAAATCATCATCTAAGGAAGAAGAAAAAGAGTTATGTCTTACCTCATCTTCTCAATTTGACCATTATAAAGAAGAATTTTTTAGAACAAAGTTACTAGAAGAAACTAGGGGGGCTGAGGTTATAGCTCAGTTGGTAGAATGCTTCCCTCACAAGCACAAGACCCTGGATTCAATCCTCAGCAGAGCAAAAAAAAAAAAAAAAAAGAAAGAAAGAAAAAAAAAAAGAAACTGGGAATTGTATGTATAGAATATAAACATAGCTTTAGTTTTTGAAGGATAAGAATTAGGCCCTAAGACTAGGGCTGTTTTCTTCAAATTTATCAGTCAGAAAAGGAAAACTCCCAGTGGATTTTAAGTATACTTGTATTTTCAGCATCTTACAGAGTATATGGTGATGGTTTGTATTAAAAATCCAGACAATAGCAAAACTGAAAAATACTTGAACTGAAGAAATATATCATACTCATGGACACTGGACTACCCAGAGGTTGTTATATTTGGACAAATTTAGGAGTGTTTTCTATAAAAGACTACAGTTTATTTTACAGTTCAAGATCCTCCTGTTCATATTTATATTTAGATCATGTTCTGGGATTTTCTTGATAGAATTTACACTTAGATTCCTAAGAAGTACATCAGCAATATTGAAGTTCTGAAAAAAATGTACTTTTGATAGCTCTCTGGAGTTTTCTCTAACCACGTTATACAATATGCTTTAAAGGCTATGCAAGTGATTATTTTTAACATATGTTACTTTAAATAGAGTAACAATAATTTATTTTCAAAAGAAGAAACAAGTATCTGTGAGGTGGCCTACAAAATCTACTGCATCCACAATTTGTGGCATGTTATTAGCTGTTATGCATTTAAATGTACAGCATAAAGAGCTCACAGTTATAATATCATATATGCTACATATCTTTGTACATTCTGCAAGCTAACTACTATTTGGAAAAATATGATCTTAAATTTATTTTAGAATCAGATGGCTAGAGAATCTATGTCTTCTAAGAACAGATCTGGAAAGTCTGTGTGGGAAAAAACATATTCATATATAATGCTTTAATTCTTATATTAGCTAGAAGGTAGCACTTTAGCCAAGGGAAAAGACTTCAGCATAGGATTAGTTATTGTACCTTTTCTAGTTCTTTCCAGATGCTATTTCTAAGCTGTGTCTCCATAGGGGAAAGGGATGGAAATCTAAAAGATTAGCCCCAGCAAGAGGAAACAATCAAGTAAAGATGGCCCTATTGTTATTGGCAGTTTCCTAAGACCATTGCACCTCAGACGGAATGTTTCATGGAAGCTAACTTCTGTGATAAACCATGCCTCAGACTAACAGGCTATCTTACTATTGGAGTGTGACTAGAATGGAATTGCTGGGAAATTAAGAGAACTTAACATAATGGCAATATCCGGTTGACTTTTTTTTGTTAAGGCTGAAGTCATCTATCTGAGGTATAAGTTAGATGTCACTTTAAATTAGTACCTTGGATATAAGATACTTGACTTTCTGAGTTGCTACTACTCACTTGCTCAACTGAAAGGTAAATGCCATGTGAGGCTGTCTGTAGCCTAAACTAGATTTCAGAGTAGACTTGTCAGTTCTGGATTGGCACGAGAGACCAGACCAATATGAGAAGGGAAGTCTACGCTGATGATGTTAGCTTCCTTTCCCTTTCCACTTATCAGTCAAAATAAATGTTTGCAGTACCTACAGAAGGTCATAACTTCTGCTTCTTGACTCAAGGACAGTTTTGCTTACCAGATTTGGTGTCTTTCTTTGAAGTTGAGCCACACAAATTTCCTGGTTTGAGAATCTTCCATCCTGAGCATGTTAGGTAACCAGTCACAGAACAAGACATTAAAAAGTTTAATGAATAGAATTTGGATGTAAAGAATCAGTTACTTAGAATCTTTAGATATTTTCCTCTTTTTGTTTTGTTATTGTTGTTGGTTTGATTTTTATTTTATTTTATTTTTTTATTTTGGCAGTCCTAGGGATGGAACCCAGGGCTTCACACCTGCGAGGCAAGCCCTGTACCACTGAGCCACACCCCTTCCCCTAGATTACTCTTAGTGAATGTGATAAAAATGGAAGTCTTTTAACATGATAGTATTCTAAGTACTTTTATTTCAAGCTTTGATTTTCTAGCTGCACGAACGAGTGGATTGAATCGGCAGTGCTGTTGACCACTGTACAGGAAGATCCAGTTGTTTTCTGTAAGAACTCTTTGTATCACAGGGAAACTTAATTTCAATGGGCAGGAAGGCTGAACCACAGAAAATTCTGTCAAATCAAATTTGATTTTTCTTTTAGAAACGCTTTGAATATTCTTTGAGCAACAAAGCTGTTCTTTTTCCTGGTAAGCAGGAAAACAGTTCCTTTTCATCTTGAAATATTAATCCCTACAACTACAACAGGAGTGCATGCCTGTGTCTATAATGGAGATCACTTCGAATCGCATTGGTCTTAGTAGAATATGACACCAGGCACCATGCTAGGTACCTGGGGCAGGTAGAGTCTACAGACCCAACAATGTTCCCATCCTTGTGAAACTTCCTGCCTAGTAAGAGAGGCGGTTCTTTGTCGAATAATCACACACACGTAGGTACAAAGAGTGATGAGTACTCTGAGGGAAAGGAGAACATGCTACAGGAGCATATGATGGGGCTCTGGCTTAGTTGTGGGGGTCAAGGAAGGGGTCTCTTACCACAAGGCCTTTAAAGATTTTCAGGTTGTCTTGGTGAACATCAGGAGACACCCCCATTAAGAATGTGTAGAAGCACATTCCACGCAGGGGGCACAGCAGGGTTGAAAGGTCCTTAGGCAGCACTGGGGAAATGAAAGAAGCCCAGTGGATTCAGAGAAGGAGAGGAGCTGTGATTCCATATGGGGCTAGAGAGCGGTGCCTGAGCAGGAGGATGTAGAGCCTTATAGGATATTAGGACATTTGGCTTAAAAATCCAAGAGAAAATCACCACAGGACTGTTAGGAAGTTATCATTTGGAATAACAACAGTCATGGAGGTAAAAGTGGATATATTTTAAACATATATTGAAAGAAGGACTGATAGAACTTGGCGATAGGTTGAAAATGAGTAGAGAGGTGACGGATAGCAGATGAGAGGTGTTAAGACTGACGGCTAGATTTCTCCAGTGGGGGAACGGAGGCACCATGTACTCTGACGGGGAACAGAGGAAGAATTTAAACCTATGAAAATTGTATCTTTCTGTCAAATGGTGGCATTTGTCAACATCATTCTTTTGTACTCTACTCATGCAATGATTTACTGTTTAGTTCAATAAGAATTTATCCAGAGGAAAAATAGCAAAGATGTTAATTATGTATAGTATATACTTTGTTCCAAATTCTGTTTGTGCTCAGAGGCCCAGTTCTTCAGGTGCAGGAATTGTCTTACTCATTTTCTGTAACTTTCGAAGTTTCTGGCTCATGTTTCATTCTCAGTATTTATTGAACAAATGAATAAATAAATACCATCTGTGAAACACTCCCAAATTGAAATATAATAATGTGAGTAATCATGCAACTAAATTTTAGCATTCATGATGTAGTCTAAATACTTCAAGGTACACATTTGGTGCTGCAGGCGAGTGTTTCAGAATATTTCATTTCTCTTAATGTTCTAATGCTTTTTTAAAAAATGTGTTTTGGGCTGCTATTCCCTTAAAATAGGCTAGTGATAGAATATTCAGAGGTGAAAATACGAACTATGAAAATGTTTTCTAATTTTTGTGAGTTCCCATGACCAGGACCAAAATTAGGACTATGGACTGAGGTCTTAAACTATTATTTCATGTGACACATCACTTTCAAAAGAGAACAGAATGAATGTTTCATGTATGGTAAAAACAGCATAAAATTAGATCTTACTTTTCTTCTTTGTAAAGGGGGACCTACCTTGCTCACTATGTTTGTGAGAGTTATGAGAACTATAAAGCCCTCTTTTAGAAGTATCTGAGATAAATTATGCATATGAAGTTCTTTGTATGTTTGTATGCAGATGCAATCATTGATAGGATTCTGAGGGGAAAAGAATGTAAATTTATTGAGGTGCTAGTATATGCCAAACTTTGACATAACATAATCTCATTTAGATCCACACAGTATTATTTTGTGGGAAACAATAATACCCTCATTTTGCAGATGAAAAGGTCAGAAGTTAAGTAACATGACCAGAATTTATACCCAGCTCTGTTTGTCACTAAAGTCAGAGTTTCTGTTCCCAGTACAGGCTTTAATTCTCTGTAGGAGAGCTAGAAATACAGAGGTGGCAGAGCCTGCAGTCCACTTAATCTGTGTCTCCATAATCTCACCTGGGAATAAGAACAAAATCAGTACCTACCTCAGAGGGTGGCTGCAGTGATTAAATGGGTTGATGATATTCATAACGCCTTATCATAGTGCCTGGCATGTGCCACATGTTTGATAGTCTATTTTTTTTTTAATCCCAGATTTAGCATCATTTAATGTGAATGAGATCAATGAAATTTTTATAAATAAGTACAAAATGAAGTGCACTTTAACTGAAGTCCCCAGGAATACAGATGTATACACCTACAGCAACAAAGATCTCAGCCCTAGTGTCCCTTCCTCAAAGAAGCCTTCCTCAATTCCCTGGACTAAATTGGATCTGAGTATCGGTACTCTTTCAGCCCCCTAGAGGGGAAAACTAACATAAGAGTGGATTGGAGGAGGGGAGAGCATTTTGGCCACTGTGAACAACATGTGCAAATGGCCTGAGGTGGTAGAGAACATGGTCCAGGGCTTTCCTGAAACTGAAAGAACAGCGTAGCTAGAACACTGACGAGGGAAGTGTGTAGAAAGACATAAGATCAGAGAGGTGGGTAGACCATGTAGAACCTTTTGGATGTTATGATTTGGATATGTGTTCCCCACAGACTTGCATATTGAAGGCTTGATCCCCAATGCAGCAATATTAAGAGGTGGGACTTTTGGGAAGTTATTAGATTGTGAGTGCTTTAACCCCATTAGTGGCTTAATCTATTGATAGCTGAATAGATTACTAAGAGGTAGCAGAGGTTGAGGGAAGTGGGACTTAATTGAAGGAGTGGATCCTTAGGAGGGGGCATGTCCTTAGGAACTACATTTTGTCCTTTTTCCCTTCTCTCTTCCTCTTTCTCCCTCTCTTGGCTTCCTGGCTGCCATGAGCTGAAGAGCACTCTTCCACCACACCCTTGGACCATGATGCTCTCTCTTGCCGTAGGCCCAAAGCAAGGAAGCCAGCCAACCATGAACTGAGACCTCTGAAACTATGAGCTAAAACAAATCCTTCTGAGTTGTCTGTATCCATTATTTTGTCACTACAGTGAAAAGCTGACTAACATACTAGGCTTGTTGAGAGTTTTAGATTTCATTCTAAGAATAAAGGGATGACATTAAAGAGTGACAGTGGAAGAAATGGAAAGGAGATTAACTTGAGAAATACTTCAGTTAGTTGTAAAATCAATCAGACTTTCTTAAGGACCGGATGTTGGAAGTGAGGAAGAAAAATGTCTAACAGAAGACTCTTAAACTTCTGGTTTAAATGATTGAATAAATGGTGCAGCGTTCTTTGAGTAGGAAACATTGAAAGAAGGAAGCTATCACAAGGTAGATTTTAGGCACATTGAATGTAAACTGTCGTTGAGATATGCAGGTGTCAATTAGGCCACTGGACTCAAGGAAGTGGAGCTCAGAGGAAAAGCCTGGGCTGAAGACAGAACTTGAGGAGTCCTTGAGAATCACAGTTATTGATGTAAGTCTCTGCATTTGAAGGTCTAAGAACAGGAACTCCATTGTCCAAGAGCAAGGGATGGATGTCCTAATTCAAGGAGAGTAAAATCTGCCCTTCCTCCACCTTTTTATTCTGTTCAGGCTTTCAACACCTTGGATGATGCCTGCCCACATTACTACAGGCAGATATTCTCTACTAGGTCTACTGATTCAAAGGCTAATCTCTTCCAGAAACACCCTCAGACATATTCAGAAATAATGCCTTACCAGCTTTCTGGCTGTCCTTTAGCTGAGCCAAACGGAAACATAAAATTTACTGTCAGTGTATGTAAAGTCTTAGAAGTAGATTGAAAGAGCAGGGCTTAGGATCTAGTCTACTGAGACTGCCAGTGTCTCAAGAGAGTATTGCTAGCCCAGGAAAAGGTCAAAATCTAATGTACAGTTTCTACTGAATTCATATCAATTTCACATCATCATAAAGTCAAAAAGTTGTAAGTTGAATCATCATTAAGTCAGGAGCAGTCTTAAAAGGGAGAAGTTTAGCAATATGGATCAAGAGGTCCAATACCTGACTAATAAGACTTTTAGAAAACAATAGAACATTTTTCTGATCTGAAGGAAGCCATAGTCTTTTGCTTGAGTAGATCCTCCAAATGCTGAGTAAGATGGATTTTTAAAAGCTATTCACATCTGGTTACAGCCTGGTGAAATTTCAGCTAAGGAGAAAAATCCCCCAAATGCTTCAGAAAGTCATATGCTATCTACAAAGAAATGAGAATCAGACTAATTAATAAAAGCTAGAAGTCAATGGAGAAATATCTTCAACATTCTGGGGGAAATGATTCTGGATATAGAATTCAACGATCAACAAAGTTTGAAAGCAAAGTACATTTTCCAACAATTTGGAAATTCTGTTCATCAACAGAGGCACACTTTTTGAAAAATGTCATTCAAGGTGGTATTTCTGCACAATGCAAAATAAATTGAGGAAGGAGGATGAAATAATTCAAGATGTATTGGCAGTTGAGCAAGATCCAGAGACTGAAGGAGGAAGTCATTTAAAAAGTAAAAGAGCATGAAAATTTTGCCTTAAAAATTTTGATAGTAAAAGGTTATATTTCATTTATTATGTAGTCAAATATTCCACTTGGTTCTTTGGATCATGCTGTCTATACAATCATAATATAAATCTTGATTTTTTGTGTGTGTTTAGAAGCAACCTACAGACAAATTATGACAGATAAAATTGCTTTACAGAACAGGATAGAAATGTTATAATTCTCGACATTATAAATTTATTAACTAAAATAATTAGAAGCATGGAAAGAGGGTAGAAAGAAGTATGCTAATTTCCTTATCCTAATTTTTAGCTACCAGTCTGGAGTTGATAAGCTAGGTCAGAGGAGTTTAATGAATTATTTCAATTTGGAGAGTCTAACTTTAAATGAAGACCTAAGAACAGAAATTGTTTGAGTGGTTGCTGCTGAAAAGTGAGACTGGTAACTTGTGATAGGTGAGGGAAATCTTCACACACATTTGATATGAGTTTTTTTTTTTCTTTTAACTATATGCTTGTCTTTTATTCTCTCTGATAGCTTTTAAGCTTCCTTTTTCTGACTTTTAATGTAATGCATTTAGATTGCCTGATATTAGTGAATAGATTATTCCTCCTTGAAATATTTGTGCTGTTTTAAATTCTGAGAATTGCTCCCTCTGTTTCTGGATAATTCTTTGCCATTTTATCTTTGTTCTCTCTTCCTAGTCCTATAATTCTCTCTTATTTGTTTCCCCCCAATATCTCTTAACCTCTACTTCATATCTGTCTTTTTCTCCTTGTGCTATAATTTGAGTGATTTCCAGAGATCTTCCAGTTTTCACACCTCTTCACTTGGCTGATTTTTCTTTATTTCAATCACTATTTTTAAAGAATTCCTTTTTTGGCTCTTACAAACTAACTTATTCTTGTACAGTGTACTTATTCTACAGATGCTGTTTGCTTGTCTTGAGATTTTATTACTTTTTACTTCAATAATTTAAGTCTTTTAAATTGCTTTGATAGTTATAGTTCCTCAGACGTGACTCTTGTTGTTTCTTGTGCCTATTGATATTCATAAGAGAGAGTTTCCCTTTGTGGACTTTTGTGACTTGTAGTTTGGGGTTCTGAACTCATCCCTAGTGTGAGCTGCCTTCCAGGTGCACTGCCTGGCCCTGCATTGAGGAGGCATTGCTAACTTGATAGTTACATGTTTATCAGGGGATTTATGGATTTTATAAGTTCTAGAGCAACTTTTCTGTTAGTTTCTCTGCCAAGGATTTCCTGATCAAATGTGAAATCGCATTTCAGAACCACTTCTTTCAAGAGTGATCATGTTTCTCCCATATAATGACTAAAAATAATTGAATGAATTAAATAGTAAACATTTCAGAAGATATTGTATCAACAACATAAAATGGATATGTGGCAATTTTTTTTTTAAACACAAAGTTATTCCACCCATTTTCACTTTGAGGAAAATGAGGTCCAAAAAAGTTTAATGACTTGTACTGAGATCCATTGAGTAGAACCTAAAAGCTGCAAATTTGATATGGATGGTGACTGATGCTTATTCAAGGGTAAATCTGTGCTTCTGTTTGTCGCTATTCTTAACTTTGGCTTTGGAATACAGATGCCTAGAAAGTGGCTTCCTAACTTTGATCTTATCCTGGGTTGCATATTATCAAGCATGTAGGTGGTTTGAATTCTTTCATGCCCAATTAAATTAAGGCAGTAATTTTCTTTCTAATTACTGCTAGTAGAGACACTTGGCAGACCTTCCTTGTCAAGAGGAAATCATGCAGTCTGCTTACAAATACCTAAATCTTTGTGATGACCTCTGCCACATCTTACAATCTCTCTTTCTTCCTGTGGGAACTAGCAAAGCTCCTGCCATGTTCACAAGCATGGGCACTTGTTAAATATCTACTGACTTAGCAACTTCTTGTAATTTTTCTTCTTCTTTCCTGTATGAAGCAAAGGAAACTTTGGGGATATATTTATGCAAGGTTTTTAGGAATTTACTTCCTTTCTCTGTTTGACAGCAAGCACATTCAAAGTAAGTGATTCATATTTAATATTCTAATTTAAAGAAAATTATAATGATTTATTTTGTGTTCTGTTTGCAGAACACAGCGTTCTGAACACCAACACAAAGTGGAAGAGCCTTAAACTGAAGGGTCGGTATATTATTTACACTGAAGGAGGTGTGTGTGGACAGGAAAGCGCTGACCGGTCAAATGGATCCCATGGAGCTGAGAAATGTCAACATCGAGCCTGATGATGAGAGCAGCGGTGGAGAAAGTACTCAAGACAGCTACACAGGGATGGGCAGTTCAGAAAAGGCAGCAATAAGCAGGTACAATGAGCAATGAGGGGTTAAAAATCACCAGGCTCCATGCGAAAACGAGAACCACGTGTGGATGTGGAAAACGAGGGTCTCATTGGGCAGAGTTGAATTTATTACAAATGGGAAATAACAATGGCTTCGATGTCAACGTACCAATTCCCTGATGTAGTAATAAAATGTCAACCCTTCTTGTTACTTAGAATTGAGGTTATAATGTCCTTGTTTCCATTAATAATGTCACTTATATTTTATATAGGTGTCACTTCATTTTGGACTATTCTTTCTCACAGTCTTCCCCCTTTGCCTGTCCTTTGAGTGTTCTACATCTCCAGAGTTCAATAGTGATTCTTTTCTAGGTGTCCTCTGAGCAAGCTCATTGCAACTATCATGGGGTCACCCACTCAGATGCCACATCCCCAGCCCGTTACATTTCTCAACTGAGTTTCAGATTGTTATATTTAATGGTCTACTAGTACATACCTCTGCTGGATTACTAATATGTCGGAAATACTTCATTTCTAAAGTCAGACTTGTCTGATATTGAATTCCTGTCATTCTCTTCAAACCCTGTTCCTCCTCTAGTTATCCTGCTGAAAATCACCATCAACCTTGGAATCAGCCCTGGAATCAGCTCAGGAACCAACTTAGACTTGTGCCTTCTCCCAACCCACACATCCAATGGCTGTCTATATATAGTCATTTTTGCCTTGTTAATATTTCAAATCCACCTTCTTCTGTGTATCCACTCCATCATCATCTTTAGGCTCTCACTTGTCTATTAGAGTAGCCCTGATCTGTCTATCCTTCTTACATTTTGTTCTCTTCTGTCTAGCCCTTCTCACTTTTAATCTTCTGTAACTGTATATTGGGTTGTATCCCATCCTTGGATGAAACTCTCCCATGAATCTGCATTAGCTATTATTAGATACAAGTATACACTTCTTGGCATATGTGACCCTTCAGAATCGGCCCCTGACCAGACTCACCTGTCCTGTTCTTGCCCTACTTCGTTGTACCCTCTTGCCTTCATTCATTCTCTTCCATCTGCTGGAATCACCCCACTTCCCTTTTCTCTCTTTTGATACCTCTCATTCTTCAAGAATCAGCTCAATGTCAGGTCCCCTGTAAAATCTTCTCCAAATGCCTCTACTTCCCCAGTGACTGTCCCTCCTTTGTGCTATCTCCCACTCAATTAGACATTAATCACATCATTTTCACAGGTTAATGACCTCTGCACTATAGTTATTTGATAAGTAAGTTAATTTACCACAAAACATTATATAACACAAGGTGTACATGATTAAAAATACTCAGAGGGAATCTTTTGACCAAATCTAAGCCTGAAGTAAAAAAAATATCTTCAAACAAGGACTTCTCATTCATTCACATCATCCCAAAAAACCTTTCAGGAGGAAGCATTCCAAGTAGGTCAGTGCAAGGAATTTGAGGGTTGTTGAGCTAGAGAGGCCACTGAGATATAAATCATGGCAATTTGTAAATTGGTGGACTCTTGAGGAAATGCAGTGTGGTAGAGCACAGGACATTGGATTCTGTGCAGTAGGGGTTTGGCTTTGGAAAAGATCTATCTTCTTTGAGTTTCAATGAAAAATGTAGATTGGCACATCAACATCTACTTTTCTAAGCATTTGAGTGCATGGAATACAAATGGTATTCAATAAATGTTCTTTCCATGTCATCTCCCTTAGTAAATTGTTCCAAATCTGCAGGCTTTTTTGATTCTGAAAGGAATACACACAAATAGGAACTCTGAGCTGAAGGGGATATTGGAGAGATTCCATTTGGCTCTCAAAAACCCCTGACAAAAAGAACCACAATGCTTTTGTTGTGTTTTATACAAGGACCACACACAATAACTTATCTTTAACTCCTGGTTCAAACACAGGTCATCATTTTGCAATTTTATGATCACTTTTAAAAGATAGGTTTTGTTTATGTTTGTTTTGGATTAAACGTTTAAATGTCAATTTTTGAGAGATTCAACATATTACATTTATTTGGGATCATTTTACTTATGTTTTCAATACATTCTGTACTGTACAGACACACTGGGGACATTTCTCATGTATTTTGTATAATCTTGGCATGTTCAACAGCTATAACTCTTCTCATGCCAAAATAAGAACATGCAAAATGCCTTCAAAAATGATCTGTTTTCTTTCAAATTATAAATTTAAAAAATTACTCATGGACTAGAAATTCTAGTTTATTGATTAAAGCACAAAATAGAACATTGAATATTCCTGAGTTTAAATTCCACTTTTAAGTGACACTTCTGTTTTTATAGTCCTTAGTCCTATTTTATCCTATCATCTCAGTTTCCAGCCATGAACAGGATGTAGAAGTTCCTCATACAGCAAGTATATGAACTACATACTATGAAAGTAAATCCCAGAAAGATGGTGAAAGGAGTGTGGAAATGGAAGAAGGCAACAGGTGTGAAGGCCCCGTGTTTCCTGAGAGAAATGTGGGGAGGGAGGATAGCAGGAAATGTTCTCAGCCTGTACACTAGGAACTATGCACCCTTTGAGCTCCTGGAAAAGCACATAACGCTTTGTCTACTGTTTTTCTCTACACCTTGTCTTGCTCTCTGTTCTCAGAGAATGACCCTGTCATCCTTGTCCTCACCAGATTATTTTCAGAATTAACTCCAATTATAAAGATAATTTGTACATATCTCTTATAATAATTATTTTCTACTTCATTTCTAAAGTTTGTTTTAGTAAAAGATAAAAGATTTATGTATTCTGAAGAGAAAGCAGAATATTATAAGGGTTAGTGTAATAAAATGCTCTCCAATTATTCTTAGTCTTTAATGCAAGAAATTCCCAAAGAATTGCAATCTGATTAGAAAGCATTTTTAAGAACTGCGAATAGTTGAATATTTTACATAATAACAACAAAAAAGCCCATGGGTATTTTGGTGGGTAAAAATGCAAGACTGGCAGCTGCTAAGCCAAGCTCTTTGGAAATGTGGCTGGCCCCCTGTCTATAGCCTCAAAGCTCCTGGCATGTAACTGCAGGAGCTCACCAGTACAGTAAGGCCGTGACATTATGACCAAAGTGTGCAGCTTCAGGCCTGTGCCCAAGTAGACCATAATTGCAATGTTCTGTGCCTAGTGACATTTTGGAGTTCCATTTTATTTCCCTCCCCACTCCTCTACCAAGTCTTTGAACTTTTTTAACAATTTTCTTAGTTTAATCCATTATCTAATGGTCACTCAGATACAGTTTCAGAGTAATCAGCAACCACACAAACAACCAAAGATAACACAGAGCTGCCACTGAACTACTTACCAACAAGAAATATATATGAATATATCTATATATTTATATTTTATTTTCTTCCTTGCATAGTTATTGTGGAAAAGAAGAAATGTGGCATAAGCAATTTTTCAACTAAAAATAATATTTTCTTCCTTCATGACATCCTCCCTCCCTCCCAAAATCACTTCATAAATGGAGCTCAGTTGTTGGCCTGGAAGGAACACTGGTGTGAAGGAGAAGAAAAAAGGTTCTAGGTGTCTTGTCCCCTACATTGATGTTTGCTCCCCTAATTCAGTTACTTAGATCACCTGAAACATAAATATTACTTAGAGCATTTACTTAGATGTTGTTACTTTCTTATTTTCCCTTTGTGTTTAGTCAATTTGCTAATGAAGATGCTGAAAGCCAGAAGTTCCTGACAAATGGGTTTTTTGGGGAAAAGAAGCTGGCAGATTATGATGAGGAACATGTAAGTTGAATCTATGCTTTCAGGGAATAAACAGGTCTGAGGGTGTCGGATCACCTAGGTCTCTGTGGGAAAACAATGTGACTGAAATTTTCCAAGCCTTGGTCAGCACATTCTATGTTTATTCAGGCCCTTACTGGAATAAGGACTTGTTTTTCCTGTTCGCCATATGGCTGCATAAATCATTTATGAAATTTATTTGTTTTTTGGAGAAATCATTCTAACCCAAATGTAATCTGCCGTCATACATGTTTTCTCTTTTATATTACACCACCTGTACTTTTTTTTTTTAACTGATTTCTATGTTGAAATCAAGTACTACATTCCATTCAAAAGTACATGCTTTTATTGAAGTTGAGTAATGGTTTTTACTCACAATGATTTTATCTTAGTCTTTGATTTTGGACTGTAATCTCCAGGAGAGGTAATGTGAAAATAAGAAAAACCCAAGAAAAGATTGGTCTTTTGGCCAATGTTTGCTTATGGTGCATTCCATTTCTTCAAGCATCCTGGAACCACTTCCTTTGGAATGTCCTCATTCAACCTGAGCAACGCCATCATGGGCAGTGGAATCTTGGGCTTGTCCTACGCGATGGCCAACACAGGGATCATACTTTTCATGTAAGTATCTGCATTGGGTGATGAAGTGCTACTCTTTCAGTTAACACTCTGAAGTGTGATTTTGGTAAGCAGGAAGAAATTGAGAAAGTATTAGCAAATTTCTCTTGTTTTTAGTTAAAATAGCTGTCTAGTCATGGTTCTTGCTCCCTCAGTCATCTCTGACTAAATGGTAGAAAGTTTATGTGCTCAACTACCCACAGTGGTGGAGCAGCCCTACCAGTACACAAAAACCATTTTACAAGTATTTCAGTGTTTACTAGATACTTAAAGTAATTGTTTAGTAGTCAAACAGATATTTCCCAAAAGCAAATCTGATTTTTTTCAAATTCTTAGAGAAAATAGTCCATTCAATCCAGACATAGAAGCCCAGCATGCCCTGGTGTCATTTCATGCCCTGCTCCCTGTGCCCTTGGTCACCAGATACACAGAGCACACTTGCCTTCTCTTTGTCCGGTGGAAGTGCCATGTTCCTTCTCAGCACTGGGCCTCTGCACGTGATTTTGGAATGAACTTTCCTTGTTTCTTCATCAAGTTAACTTTTCATATCTCATCTCAGCCTCACCTGAGTGCTGCCATTCCTTACCTAATCTAATCTATTATATACTCACCAGTTTTAGTATTTTAGATGTCTGATTCACTTGGTTAATGTCTATTTCCCTTGTTAGACTATAAGTTCCAGAGAGTTGAGCCCACGTCTGTCTTCACTCACCACATGTCTCGTCCCCAAGACCCGGCTCAGTGTCTGACTCAGAGAATCTTTGTAAAAGTGACAGAGCTTATTCTTAAACCTATGGGCTAAGGGTAGTAGCCTCATGTAACTGACCTGTAGAATGGGTACCACATTGTGACAGACAACCACAGGCATTTATGTGCAGCATGTACATCCTGGTATTTGCCAAGACACGGTTGACAACAGTGGAATTCTTCACAAGAATAAAGTCTAAAGCATCAATGTGAACACAAATCCTGATCCCAAATGCAAGCTCAAGAGTTAAATAACTGTCTAAGAATGCAACATTTATAATATAGATACATGCTATTTATGTTCTGAACATCACGTGTGATTAAATAATCACACAGCTATTTGAGGGCTTAGGATCTGAACTATAAATATTTATCTTGTGTTAGTTCTTTGAATTATTTTATGAATAATATTCTTTAGCTGAATGAGTTTTTATATCAACTTTACTTTTATAATCCATGGTTGAAACAAAGTTTCTCTTTTATTATCTGATTTTAATACCTAGAAATGTATTCTATATTTGTATGCTTTTGCAATGTGTACTACCTTGAAGACAAAAAGACTGCCTTCTCCTTATTAATTATACATACCATTAAAATTAATTAGGAAGTTAACATAGACTACTGATGAATAGAAATAGGAAGCACTTCCCCCAATCCTAGAGCCATAGATCATTTTTACAGGAGGAGAATATTCCACTTTTTAAATGAGGGGCTCATTTTAAACCTATAAACATTTAATAGATTAATTTAGTAAGAGCAAATAAATCACTAAACAGAATAGGATGTGTTTCATGTGTCTAGGCAGCTCAGAATGGTTTTAGCTATCTTGCTTAGTTCACAACAAGTGACACAGTATTTCATTGGTTTTACTGTATTTTCTGCCAAAGAAGGTACATGTTTAAAATATAGAAATGCTTATTATTTTTTCATGGAACTAAATTGTATAATCTGATTTACATAATTTTTAGAAACAGGTTACCTTACTTAATTAAGCATATGGGGAAATATATGAGTAAGTCATTGATTAGACAGTTCTGGAAAATAAGAGCACAATAAAGCTAGAGTAGGTACAGAATGTTTAATTCATGTTCTAAACGTACATTTGCAGCATTGATTTCATTGGAAGTTACCAAAGGATTAAATCAATTGTGGGGAAAATGTGTAGTGTGTTCTCATCATGCAAAATAAACACAAAGATTTGTTTTTCAATTTCAGGTAAAGGCTTGTATTGTCCCTTCGTTTATTATGTAGTTAATTCTTCTACCCTCTTATTTTTGTACTCTATTCCAGGATTTGGAGAAATACTGATTAGTGTAAACATACAGAAACAATACACACATGTGGTCATGTAGAGGGTCCTGACATCAGAAACAATTCCTGCCTCCTGTGCTTACCTTTCTCTGCCTTCTCTGTTAGACATGCAATTGCCCGATCCTCTGGTTGACAAAGCAACCTTTCCTCTTGATGTAGGATCAGTGTAACAGAGCATGCTTTGGTTTCTGGATTCCTAGATTTTAGATTTCTTGAATAGCTCTTCAATTCTAAATGTGATGCAAATATGATATACATATTCCTACATGCTGAGTAAGTAGATGTAGTATTTGCCAATTTTGCTATATGCTTACAATCTAAGTTATAAAGCAGATTCTGTAACTGTGTAACCCTAAAAAATTTTAGAAATTTCAGCTAGGAGGTTTAGACATGTAAAATATAGAAAATTCTAGATGTGTGATACTTAAGTGTATGTGTGCCATTCTGAAAAGAATTTCTCAGTGTTTCCAAACCCACATACTTTTGGAAAGCTATTAATTGAAAAGACTGATGTGACCATTATTTTAACATGAGACATTATGGTATCTTATTTATTATAGAAATTTCATTTCTACTCTGTTCCCTTTGCAGAATCATGCTGCTTGCTGTGGCAATATTGTCCCTCTATTCAGTTCATCTTTTATTAAAGACATCCAAGGAAGGAGGTATGCACCCTTAAGTTCATAACTGAAGATAATAAACTACCTTTCTATTTTTTGATTCTCATAAAAGTGTATTTCAGTCTATGGAGGTCCATAGCCATAGGATGATTTGTCAGTTTCACATTTCCTTCTCTTCTAACCACAGTGACAAATCTCTCAAGGTTTTTAGTTATTTGGGCAAGTGAGAGGCAGGAGTAAGAGTTCATTGGCTCTGTTCAAGCCCAATAGACAAAGAGAGGCTTTTGGAAGATGATGAAAATAACCATTTGACTGCTACGTGCAACTCAGGTGCCTGGAGCCATCACTTTTTGTCTGGGCAACATTTTACCATATTGTTTCTTGATTTCTGACATTGCTTCTTTTGGGTTTATAACTTCTAAGTAATGTTTACTTTTACATGTATGACACTCCATTGCAAAATGATATTTTAGAAATATTTTAGTCCTTAAAACAATCCTCTAATAAGGTTATTTTATCTTTCACTGTAGGGTCATTAATTTATGAAAAATTAGGGGAAAAGGCATTTGGATGGCCTGGAAAATTTGGAGCTTTTATTTCCATTACAATGCAGAACATTGGAGGTAAGGGGATATAGCTTTCAATGAAGCACTTAAACTTTCTATAGAATGTTCAATAGATAAGAAACCTCTTATGGCAATGAACAAGTATCTTATAGATTAAAAAACAGTTGTTTAGATAGTTCTTAAATTATTGAATTAAAATTCCTTAAACAGATTTGCTATTACTCTGTAATTAAAAATAGCAATATCTAGGAATGCAATAATGTATGAATTCCCACCAGTTGAATTCTGCAGTTAAAATATAGGATCAAACCTTTCTTGATCTTGAATACTATTATGACATTACTTTTTAAAAGTTAAAGCATTAGTGCTTATTACTGTCATTCACAAAATAGTTGATGGGCCATAATTATGGTTGAGTTCCTTTCATAGAGTAAGTGGGGGAATAGCCAAATGCTGTGGCCCTTGAGGCACAGTCTGAATAAACCAGCCCACTGAAGAGGCTGTCTAGATTCTGTGTAAAGCAAACACCTGACTTCACATCAGAAGCATGACCACAGATTCCTGGTCTACAGATTCTTATAATCTCTACTGAATTAGAATTCCCATAGTACAGCCTAAAATACATATATTTTTTAACAGTGTTCTAGATGATACCACCAGGTTCCTGTGAATTCTGTGATATCTTTGATCCTCAGAAGGCATTGAGTCCCATGTATTGCTGGCTGCATCTTTGATGTGGTCCCAACTATATCCCTACATAGTAGCTTTTCTTTCCTTGCCTCCTACCCAGCAGCAATCTAGTTTCTTAAGCCAGAAATCTAGATGTCAGCCTACACTTTTCCATCTTTCCTAACTAGTAGTCAGCAATATCAGCTGTTTCCCCTCCTCCACATCTAATTCATCCTCAAGATAAACTTTCTCAAATTCAAGTCTTTTTTCTCCCATGCATAAAATTCCTCATTATTTTCAAGGTAAAATCTAAACTCATTGGCCTGACACAGGTCTTCATTACATTCCTCTGCCTACCTTTTTATGTCCATATCTATCCACCCATTATCAATTCCATCCATGTCCTGCGTCAAACCATATCAAATTATATTCAGTCCTCCAATAGTACTAGAATTAGTTCACCATTTCAAAAATTCCTCTATGAGGCTCTCTTTGCACCCTCTGTTTTCTCTCCTTTAGTGTCTCTTGAAGACTTCCAACCCTGACACCCCTCACACACTCTGTTTCTCCAGTCTTTTCTCCTCTCTCTTTCTCTCCCCCAGATCCATAGCTTCTCTAGGCTGTTAGATCCTCTAGACTGTCTTGGCCCTGTTTGTATGTATTTGTTTCTACATAGGTTATTTTTTTAAAAAAGATATTTTAAAACATTTGAATAAAAAATAAGTTTTTGAAGTCCATTGCACCTGCTTTTAAATTTGTCATTGTTTGCGACCTTGAGAAAAATCACTTTATTCCTTTGAGTTTGATTTTTTTCACCTATGAAAATGAGTAATACTCTAATCTCACAAGATTATTGTGAGGGTGAAATATGATAACATATGGCTAGTAATAGGGTCCAGAACCTGCTTCCCTCTTCCCACTTCTTAGCTTCAATAACCAATCTCCAGAGCCCCTCTGATTATTTTTATATGGGTAGTTTTATAATTATAAAACAAATCTATGCTAATTGTAACTAAAACATCACATAAATATATAAATTACCAAGAAAAGTTTAGGCCAGTCACCCTCAGAAATAACTTCTCCAGGTTTTCTCTATGCCAAATTTAAGAAATGTATTGATATTGTTAAAACTAGATCATCTCATAAGTACTAATTTGTGACTTGCTTTTTTTATTTAACAATGCCTTGGATGAATTTGCATGTTATTCTTTTTTGTGGCTTTCAAGTTTTGCATTATAAGTCTGTACCATAATTGGCTTACCAAATCCTTATTGATGAATAGTTGAATTATTTCCAATGTTTCACTATTGTGAATAATGCTTCAATCAATAAATCTGCACAGAGATCTTGTAAGAAGTCAACCCCTTTGATAAATGAACTCAGTGGAGTTACCTAGGATTTCTGAAATGTAGCAATTCCTTTAATAACTTCTATCCAACTACACCTGTCCCTGATAATGGATAGCTGGTAAGCTGACAAATAAAATCTAACCATATCTTAATATGTTGTCTTTCTTTTCTTTTTCTTTTTGGTACTGGGGACTGAACCCAAGACCTCGCACATGCTAAGCACACACTCTACACCAGCTTAGCCCTCAACCCCAAATTTGTGAATTTCTCTTCATATTTTTATGTTAAGATTACAGTCTTGGGTAGAATTTGGCAGTAAAACCAAGATTGTTTCATTCATTTTACTGGATCTGAGCCATAAACATCTAAGTCCCTGAATCCCACCAAATAGACTGCTTTACATTTGGTTCATATGTTTAGCCTTATCAAGATTTAAAGTATCAAGCATCTCATAGGATCAACTCATAGTTGATCTAATTTATTTGTTTTGACAACTAAAATAACCAGACATAAGCATATTTTGCCATGAACTCATCAAGCTGTGCGCCAACAGAGCAGTTATTCAAAGCGTAGCCACTATTATGCTTCTAAATATGGAATAAACTATGAAGTGTGCTGTGTCAAGCCACACATAAGTGAGAAGTGTGGCTTTAAGGGAGTGAGATGAAATTTCATAATACCACTGCAAAAAATGCTCTCACTTTTGTTACTTTATATAATTGGTGTATATTTGACTTAAGGAAAACCACTTGTATTTCTTGATTAAGCAACTCCACGTTTAGAACACTCAATTTCTGCTATATTGAGTACCAAAAATTTAACATTCATCACAGATGTTTTAACACTTAGCAGAATAATGTTGACATTACCCAAACAGATCTGGATAATTCTGAATTTTAAAAGACCAAACACATTAACAGTGGTGATATCACTGAAAGTCAGCATTTAATAGCTCTAAAATTGGATGGGACCTCACTGAGTCAGTTAATCAGAAATATCTCCTGTTTATGCTCTGTAAGAATCAGCTTTAGCCAAGGTCTTTGTAAAGATTAACCAAATAGTGTGTACAGAAGATGCCTCTGGTATTATAGAAATCATTTCTTTTTGATAACAGAGTAGCACTGATCCAGAAGTCAAGAGACTTGTATTTTAGATGTGGTCTGCCCTTTACAAACTCTATAATCTTGCACATGCCATTGAACTTCTCAAAATCTTTATCCTCAGCTGTAGAATAGGATAACAACATACACCTCATAACCTCACAGGACTTTTTGGATGATCGAATGAAGTAATTTGCAGAACTAAAAAATGCTGGGAAATTTTATCACCATTATTATTTTCATTTGAAGTTAAGGAAGTATTTTTAAACTATCATTCAATTTACAACCTAGATATCTGTTTTAAATGCCTGTTAGCAAAATTTACCCTTAATGTTTCTATGTAAAATTTGTTAGTTTTGTTTGTTTTACTTTTAATTTTGACTGTGGACCTTGTATCAAATAACAAATTAGTCATGTGTTTCACTGAATAGATGGATCCGGCAAAGGGATATTGCATAAAGCCCCACAATTGTCACAAAGCTATGCTATGTATATGTATACATATTCATTTTCCCAGGGAGAGGATTTATAGATTTTATCAGATTTTCAGAATAGTACATGATCATTCACTTATTATTATCAAGATTCTTATGAAGTTTTGCCACTTTGTTTAATTTCTTATTTAGCCACAGGGAGACTAGAATATGGAGTAGAAAAGAAAACCCAAAGAAACATAATTGGCAAAGAAAGGGAGAAGCTGTCATTTTTGTATTCTTTTTTCTTAGTACATTCTAGTCATATATAGTAGTGGGGTTCATTTTGGCATATTCATAAAAGCACATTAGATGATTTGCTTCATTTCAATCTGCACTATTTCCCCTTTCCCTCCCCGATCACCTTTTTCTATTCTATTACTTTCTTTTGTATATTCAGTGTTTTTAATTGGTGCATTATAGTTTTACATAAAAGTGGAATTCATGTGTGAACAAAGCATAACTTGGTCAATTTCATTCCACAATTCCCTTTCCCATCCCTCCTTCATATCACCGGATATATTCCTCTACTCCAGTTCTTCCTTCTATTATCATGAGGTCTGCTTTTTTTATTTCCTTATTTCTCTCTAGCTTCTGAATATGAGAAAAAATATTTGACTCTTGACTTTCTGAGCCTGGCTTATTCCACTCAGCATGATGTTCTCCACTTCCATCCATTTACCAGCAAATGCTACACAATGTCATTCTTCATGACTGAGCAAAACTCTGTTGTGTTTACATACCATATTTTCTTTATCCATTTGTTTGTTGATGGGCACCTAGACTGGTTCCATAACTTAGCTATTATATTCTTTTATCAATCCACAAAGACTTCAGTTCCAACAACCAGTTGTCTGAGACTGTGTGTCCCTCAGGGAGATCACAGAGGATCAGAGCATGTCCTTACCTGGGGAAGGCCAGAGTGATGTAGAGTCTATTTAACTCTCCCCTACAATTCCACCCTCAGACTTTTGGCCTGTGGCTTTTGTTGTCAGACTATGACTTATAGACACATTAAGGAATACTCAATACCATGATGATTTATAACTAATGAGGGCAAAACTTCGAAGCTGAAGATTCCCTGAAAACTTGGGAATGGAATCTAATAGAATTGACACTGACTCCATTAGCAGCAGTCCACATGTAAGAGCTACAGGGCCAAGTGTCTAATTTTAAAAAGAACTTGGAAGCATTGCAGAATACACGGTGGCTTCTCTTTCCGTTTGGAGGATTAGATGATCATCTTGCCAAGAAGAATGAATGTTCCAAATGTCATGACTCCTTAAAACTTTCATGTGACTACAGTGCTATGCACACCACTAAGCTGTCACATTTTCCATTTTAGCAATGTCAAGCTACCTCTTTATCATTAAATATGAACTACCTGAAGTAATCAGAGCATTCTTGGGACTTGAAGAAAATACTGGGTATGTCTTATGTTCTCTCTATAACATTTAGTGACTCATTCTACTTCATCTTTTCTGATCCTAATATCCTCATCTCTTTTTCTTTCCTAGGGAATGGTACCTCAATGGCAACTACCTCGTCATATTTGTGTCTGTGGGAATTATTCTCCCACTTTCTCTCCTTAAAAATTTAGGTAAAGCCATTTCCTAATTAAACTATTTTTACTTTTATATCATATTCTAATAGGTAAACTGTTTGTAGATGTCATATTCACCTTCCAAAATATTTCTGCTAACTCCTAGGTTATCTTGGTTATACCAGTGGATTTTCTCTGACCTGCATGGTGTTTTTTGTCAGTGTGGTAAGTGACTTGTGGTCCCAATCCTTGTAGCTTGGGAATCACAAAATGGTTTTAGTGACTAAATCGGTGTCCCCATATTTTGTCAAGCACTTCATTAGTTAGAAATAGTTCTCGCATCACAAGCAGTTTTATTGTATTCTAATTTGGAAAAAGAAAAGGGTAGTCACAAGTTTAAAAATAGCTGAGTTGGAATGTCAAGGCCACTGCTAATGGTATGTTCTAGGCACACTAGGTGAATATTTGGATAAGGTACATGACATTTATCCAGAATTCGGAAAAGTGGAGAAAAAAGTGAAGAGGCCCAGAGGAGACATGAATAAATGTTACCACATCCACATTATATGGATATGGTATCCAGTTGTTTTCTTTTCCACAATTGTACCCAGACAGAGAGGGCAACCACTGTGGGATTAAAAATGAAACTCTTCCCACTATCTTAAGAAATTTCTTGCATTATCATGGATGCAAAATGTATAAAGCATTTCCTCAAAGAAACAAAGGAGGAAGTAATTGTTGATGACCCATGTCATTATTACGTTTTTTTGTTTGTTTGTTTTTTGTTTTTTTTTTTTTTTTTTTTGAGGTACTGGGGATCGAACTCAGGACCTTGTGCTTCCGAGGCAAGCACTCTACCAGCTGAGCTATCTCCCCAGCCCCTGTCATTATTAGTTTGAAGAATTAAGAGATATGAAACATAGCAAGGAAATGATCATTTTTGTCATGAAAGGGCATGAAAAGCAAGAGATAAACTCATGGAAAATAAGGTCCCCTGGACTGAAGGGGGCAGTGCTACTAACCACAGTTCCTGGCCTTTCCTTAAGGACAGAGGCTCAAGGGAGTCTCCATCCTTGGTTCATTAATCTAAAAGGAATCCTCAGTTGAGTTCCCTCACCCCCACCCTATCACCCTATGAGTCACATATACGGATATTTTATTTCGTGTGTTTCCTCAAAAACTTGACTCACCCTTCCTTCCTTCCTTCCTTCCTTCCTTCCTTCCTTCCTTCCTTCCTTCCTTCCTTCCTTTCCTTCCTTTCCTTCCTTTCCTTCCTTTCCTTCCTTTCCTTCCTTTCATAACTGGATCTAGGTGATTTATAAGAAATTTCAAATACCTTGCCCTCTGCCCGTTTTGGATCACAATGTTGGAAATCTGACATTCAACAACACACTTCCGATGCACGTGATCACGTTACCCAACAACTCTGACGATATCGGTGTGAACTTCATGATGGATTACACCCACCGCAATCCTACAGGGCTGGAGGAGAACCACGCCAAGGGCTCTCTTCACAGCAGTGGAGTGGAGTATGAAGCCCGCAGTGATGACCAATGTCAACCCAAATACTTCGTATTCAACTCCCGGGTAAATGAGAAACCCAGGATCTAATAAGCCCAGTAATGCAGCCTCTGAGTTTTTATTTCGTGAACTGAGATGGTCTGGGATTGCCATCTGTGTTAGAATGCTAAACATGTGGTGTTGTCTTTGTTTTGCAGACGGCCTATGCAATTCCTATCCTAGCATTTGCTTTTGTATGCCACCCTGAGGTCCTTCCCATCTACAGTGAACTTAAAGAGTAAGGCAACCACAATTTTAGCTCTTAATTTGCTTTTAAAATGTGCTCATATGTTCAAAGGTGCTTTATGAGAAGCATGGTTTATAGCCTTTCTCTTCAGAGTTAGTGCTATAGCCATAGTAAAAGCATTCATACATGCTTTAACTAGCAAATATGAGTCAGTCCACATACTTCATCGCCTTATCTTCTTCTTGTCTCCTTTCCCTCAACCATAATGATTCAGGGATTCAGGGCTGGTAGAGGAGGAGCCAGTGGGTTTAATGATTTTGTCAGGTGCAGGAAATTTAAATAGGAATTATGGTGGAAAGCAGTGATATCACTTGGATTGGAAATGACAATACCCATGAAAACCAAAACTTATGATTAGGATAGCTTAATAAGCCACTGATGTCACTTGTAGTGAGTTCCTAACCTTTGTCTAAAACACAAGAAATGTGCCATTATGTGGCCTGCATTGTCTTTATCTGACTTTAAAATCTTGTTTCGTTCAGTTGATGGTCTATGATTCACTCATGCTGTATTCCCTTTGAAATTGTTAGCATCTACGTGGGGACCAAGAGAATATGAGCCCACTATAGCAGCTTTCCTCTTTACTTTTAAGTTAGGTTATCACACAGTGATTCTCAACTTTTTTTTTTGTAAACAAATGGGATACATGTTGTTTCTCTGTTTGTACATGGAGTAAAGGCATACCATTTGTGTAATCATAAATTTACATAGGATAATGTTGTTTGATTCATTCTGTTATATTTCCCTTCCCCCCCACCCCTCTTTTCCCTCTATACAGTCCTTCCTTCCTCCATTCTTGCCACCCTCCTTAACCCTAACCCTAAACCTAACCCTAACCCTAACCCCTCCCACCCCCCATTATGTGTCATCATCCGCTTATCAGCGAGATCATTCTTCCTTTGGTTTTTTGAGATTGGCTTATCTCACTTAGCATGATATTCTCCAATTTCATCCATTTGCCTGCAAATGCCATAATTTTATTATTCTTTATGGCTGAGTAATATTCCATTGTATATAAATGCCACAGTTTCTTTATCCATTCATCAATTGAAGGGCATCTAGGTTGGTTCCACAGTCTGATTATGGTGAATTGAGCAGCTATGAACATTGATGTAGCTGTATCTCTGTACTATGCTGATTTTAAGTCCTTTGGGTATAGGCCAAGGAGTGGGATAGCTGGGTCAAATGGTGATTCCATTCCAAGCTTTCTGAGGAATCTCCATACTGCTTTCCAGAGTGGCTGCACTAATTTGCAACTCCACCAGCAATATATGAGTGTACTTTTTTCCCCACATCCTCTCCAACACCTATTGTTGCTTGTATTCTTGATAATCACCATTCTAATTGGGTGAGATGGAATCTTAGGGTGGTTTTGATTTGCATTTCTCTTATTACTAGAGATGTTGAACATTTTTTCAACTTTTTTATCACAAACAATAGCATTACTTTTCCCCATAATTCTGATTGACCACATAACAAATTTTTGGAACACCTTCAATTTTTTAATGTCTTTGATTTACTTTGGAAACCACATATAGCACATACTCCAGAAGCCTGGCAAGTGGCTAGGCAGGTGGGTGCCCTCTGGAATGGTTTCTAGAAGTGGTTCAGATAATGGTATTAAGCTTTGTCATAGTCTGAACTCTTGGCAATAGCTCTTTCTGATTCTAATAGGGTTTTTTTTCTCCTTAAACTCATCTCATCATGAAATGCAAACCTTTCTACATTAGGAGCTGGTTTGATCCTTATGTTAATTACATTCTTAATTATTTAGTAGATAAGTTTACTTATTGATAGACTGTTCCTCTTCTAGGGAAATGGTTGTTTCTAAAACTAAAGAAGCAATGTTTAAGAAAAAAAGGAAACAAATCATCCTTTGCTCTTTGACAAATTTAAATCAGCTATAAGTTTATGTACTAGAAATGTGGCTTCATAATGAGCAACAAACATAATTCTCTTTTTAATTTTAACTTTAAAAAGTGATTTTTCATAAGTTTAAAAAATGAAACTCAATTTTTTTTTTTAAGTCGATCCCGGAGGAAGATGCAAACAGTGTCAAATATATCCATCACGGGAATGCTGGTCATGTACCTGCTTGCTGCCCTCTTCGGCTACCTAACCTTTTATGGTAGGTCACTCTGTCAAAGTCATTTGTTGTGCAAATCCTGGTTAAACTGAAATTTCACCTGGATAGGTGTAATGCTTTTAATTACCTCTATAAGCAGCCTGATGAATAGATGACACATACTCAATTAACTCAATTTTAGCTTTGTTACTTGACCTACAGAAATGCGCCATGGACCAGTCTGGCTAACAGATTATAACAGTTTGTGAATTCATGTGTATTTTATTTTTAAAATCCTTCAGATTAAATCATTTCCCTTCAGATATAGATTGTATTTCTTTGCTAGACTTCCTGGTCCATCTCAGGTTTGAAGCAATGAGAAAGAATCCATTGCCTGTGATAAAGCTGTTTTGATGGAATACCTAACTGCCAGGCAAATGGCAGAAAAATTATAAATTCTCAAGTTTGAACTTGTTTCTTATTTATTCATTACATCAAATCTGAGAGCTTGGAGCATTAGGAATTATTTCTGGTTTATGTTATTCTATTCTGTTATAGTGAGTGGTTTCCTAAGGAAGATAAGGATATAGCAGAATTTCCTTCAATCTGGGAATGTTCTTAAAAAAAAAAGAAAGCTGTCTATGGCCATCATAGATTATGACACATTTTCTCCTTGGCATCTTACCAACAGACAAAACAAGTAGAATTGTTATATTCCTTCAATGAAGTGTGGCCCAATAGAGAAATTACATGGAAGCAAATAGACCTATAGCTATATTCTCACTAGTGTGATGAACACTAGTCAGCGTCAATGCTGGATCTAACCTTTTGAATTTTTTTTTTCCCTGAATGAGTTGGTAAATTAAATTGACTTTATGACAAGTTTGGGAGGAGATGACTCAGGAATAGGCTGCTATTTGCTTAGCTTTGTTTTCTATTTGACTATTAATCAAGCACTCACTTTAGATTGGGCATTAACTTACTGTTGGCTATAAGTCAATGTAAGTCAGTGCCAATACCATTGGAAGCATATTTACCCCTTTGTGTCTGATTTTGAGAGAGATAGTGGGAAAATCAAGCTACATCTATTTCCATAAATATCTCTTGGCCGTTTGTGTCTGGGATGCTGGGTGAACGAGTTTTCAAGGTGGGTATCATGTTCATCTTAGAGCAATATTCACTGGAAGACCCTATAAAAATCATACTAATTTTTCTTACATGTTGCTCTAATGAGTTTCTTAAGACAAACACAAACTTGAAAAAGTCCAAGAGTATATGTGTCAGTGTCATGATGGAGTTGTAACTGTTGAAACTGAAAAAGTGTTAGAGGTTATTAGTTCCAGAATTTCCAAAATAGGCTTAGAGGAACTGTGTCAGGGGTGACTGGACAGAGGGGGTGTGTGGGGAAGATGGGAGGGACAATTTGGTGAGGTCTGGACCTTTTATCCCTTTCAACAAGAGTACCTCAGCTGGTTTATGATGGTTCTCTTTTGCAGAGATAGATTTATTATAATGCAAATCAATTTAAGAAGCAGAGCAATTTTCTATTAGCTCATGCAGCTTTTTAAGCTTCACAGTTCCTTTGTTTATTTGAATAAAAGTCTCATAGCTAATAATAAGCTCAAAGATAAGATACGAATGTGGGCATCTGGATTCCCAGACCTGGGTCTTTTCCATTGTCCCAGGTTCCCTGCATGAAACGTTACTCAAGGGAGTAACCAGTCATAATTTGGTAACACCCGGTAAACTCATTCTCTTCTTCTTGTAGGAGAAGTTGAAGATGAATTACTTCATGCCTACAGCAAGGTGTACACATTTGACACCCCTCTTCTCATGGTACGACTAGCGGTCCTAGTGGCAGTGACACTAACTGTGCCAATTGTCCTGTTCCCAGTAAGTACATAAAGCTCCAGTGAAAGAACCCTGTTTAATCCGTAGATTAGTACTATGTTCTGATTTGATGCAGATTTAATTATAATGTGAGTTTGCAATTGTGATGCCCAAGGACACTATGATTTTCACAGTATTTTGGAGTCATTTAAAGTTGATCATTTTATATGTATACACAGCAAGCATTTTTAAGGAGTATTTTTTTAAGTGTAGGGAAAAAAATCATAAATTTACTTTTAAATTCAAATTCAGAAAGCAGAGTTTGAGCTGCTGTCGTGTGGATTAGTAAAAATGAGTAGGAGTTCATACAACTTCTGAAACTTGAAAGCAAAGACCACTTTAACTTTCGGATTATATTGTATTTTCACCACAGTTTCAAAGGTGTTTCATTTTTTTCCAGTTTCTTGTGCTGCAATAATATCCAAAAATTGTCTTATTTAAGCCAATGATTTGAAAACCAGTGAGAAGGGGATTCATGTTAAGTAAATTACATACTAGAACAGAAATTCTTAAAAAATAGTTCTGTTATCCATCATGTATCTTTTCCACCACCTCCCCCACCAAAACTGACACATGCCTCCTGGCAGACTTGAACTGGGATCATCCCTCCTCAGCATTTGCCATTGGCGTCAGTGTGTTCTGGGATGACAGAGGAGGGCTGGCTGTAGGATTTGGGCTGTGTGAGTTAAAACCACCACATATGGATAAACACAGGTCTTCACCCGCCTTCCAGTTCTCCTTTCATAAACGCTGAATTTCCTCATTCATTTTAGGAGCGAAAAAATAAAGTGACACAGTAGCTAGCACTATTATGTACAGAATGTTCCATAGAGGGCCCGGTGTAGGAGGACTACTTATATAATGACACTGTGGTCGTTTTTTAAATGCAGCTTGTGTGCTGAAATATATTTTGGCACATTCCTTTTCCATGAGCACATGAAATCAGATCCTTATTACTATGGTGGCTAATAATTTACTCTTAAATAATGTCTTGCCTGTCATGCATCTGAAAGTATTTCAAATGACACACACATAACTTTAGCCTAAAATCATCTCCAGCTTGCATACAAAGCAAAAGACAGCTGTAAACCAAAAGGTGTACTACAGGATAAAATGTCCAAGCAAGCAGTTTTAATAAGAAAAGAGTATTTGGATTCCTTCTTTGTGTGTGTCAAGATATCACTGAATTTTTGAGGAGGCACTCACAGAATTGCTGAATCAAAGCATTTGGTGAAGGGACTCTGTTATGTGCTCTGTGTTTCTTTATTCATAAGCCCTAAACAGTGTTTTCATGCAGGGTTCTTCAGAGATGGACAGATGTGGCCATGGTCACACAGCTAGTATACAGAACTTATTGCATAATATCACCAATGGCTGCTACCATTGGAATGTGAAGTAAAGTCAATCTATTTATTTATTTGTACCCATGATTGAACACGGGCACTTAACCGCTGAGCCACATCCCAGCCCCTTTATGTTTTATTTTGAGATGGGGTCTCACTAAGTTGCTTAGGGTCTTGCTAAGTTGCTGAGCCTAGCTTTGAACTTGCAATCCTCCTGCTGCAGCCTCCTGAGCTGCTGGGTTTACAGGCATGTGCCACTGTGCCATACCAGCCTTCCATTTATTGATGAGCATTTCACCTCAACATCAAAAAGCCTCATTGTCCCTATGTGTGAGAGAAAGCACTGGAATGCATCTGATCATGAGGAACAGTAATAGTTTGTAAACATAAAAAGCCATTAGAACCAAAAGTGAAAATTTTTCATGAGAACCCAAATTGAGAAGAGTAACTAATTGCTATCTGTCATTGTGCATTTTCACTTAGCATTAACACTAGGAACTTAGGAAACATTTTGCACAGTGTTACAGTGAAATGAAATGCATAAGTGCCCCCTTCCCCACGGGCTTACAAGTCTGTGGAGGTTGGGTATATGAATGGTGACTGGAAGGGAGGAGAGGCCCAGTAATGTGTTCTAAGAAACAATGGCTTTTAAAAATTACCTTGCATTTTCTTGAAATGTATAAACTGCTTTTTCTAATAAAAAGCATAGGCTATTTTCCTTGTCGATGTACCATGAATTCAGTTTGGGTGAGGATCTGAGTTAAATGAATCAAATCTCTATGCATGTGATGGATTCATCCAAAGATGTGCTGGTGACAGATAAATGAGTCCAAACTCTTTGTCCCAATCAAGTCCTACAAGACTAAACACAAAGACATTTTTGCCTAAGTGATAGAAGTTGTTAAGTGTTGTTTTTGCTTATTTGCTTTCTTGTAATTTAGGACCAAGATTTTCAGTGTGTCAAATGCTGAGCCACAGCATGGTTCTCCTGAATGGTTTCTCTGCATTAGGAAACCCTTGACCACTAATTTTACTTGCCTTAGTGTTTCCCACGTAAAGATAATAAAACAAATAAACCTAGTCTGGATTAAAATGTATTAGTGTTAGCTATTATTTTGTATTCCCCTTCTTTCAACAAATGATAACTGGGAGCTCTCTTTCTTGGGAGCTCAAGAAGATAGAATAAGGGTTTGTTCACTTGTTTTCCTTTTACTACATTTATTATCTTCTTTTCTCCAATTAGATTAGTATTTTTCTTCTTTATGTAAGGCAATAGTTACTGCATGTCAGTGCATGCATAAATGAAGTGAATTAGGTTAGTGTTTTTACTCGCAGCCTCAGGTTTATTTCCTTAAAATATATATTATATTACAGGGCCTATTACATTTTCAGCTTGTGCTTCCCTTTATGCAGTAAAGTTCATATCTCACCTTGAAAAACAGAAAACCACATATTCTCTATAGTTTATCATGAACACACAGACCCAGATTCTACCTACTCTACTTTTAAAAAGTGATCACATCTCAGATTCTCTAGCTACTTCTATTTCATCTTCTCACAGTAAAATTATTCTTTTCACTTGTGTTGCCTTTGAATCTCCCATTTTGAAACCTGCATAGATATAGGCATAGAAATATGGCAGATGTTGCCATGAAGCACAGTAGAGTAGGTATTTCCAAAACTCTTGCCCTAAGCAATAATGTAAAGTGAAAGAGTCTAAGCCATGGAAGAATTAATTATGTATTAGAGTTCCCTTTCTGCTCTCCCTCTGACTTTCTGACCTTCACATTGGGTCCACTTCTCAAAACACGACACCTCCTAACAGGCTATACTCAGGTCTCTCTCTCTCTCTCTCTCTCTCTCTCTCTCTCTCTCTGGAAATAACTGATGTTTTCTCTAAAGCTACACAAAACTTTTCTGGAATCACTCTGGGTCAGAGGTCCTGGCTGTTGCTGGGGACTTCCTCCACCCACAGCACCTGGCCCACATTTCCAGATTCTTATCAGTTTATGTCAGAAGAGATAAGGGCATGTGGACACATAGAAGAGCAGACAAGCCTTTGTGGGTAATAAGTCAGAGTTACCTCTGTCTTGACTTGAGTGAACAAAGGTGCTGAGGCCCTTTAGTCCCAGATTCACCCAGGGCAGCATGGTGACATGATGAATGTTCTGTTCTTGTTCTCTTCAGCCTACCTCGCTCTTTGCTCTATTGCCCTCTTCAGGAATGTGTTGGCAACTCCATATTCCTTTGGTTCTGTCAGGGATTTTCTTCATCCTTACTCCTGGGACAACAAAGCTTTCAACATTTACTCCAACCATTCTACCTATTATTCCTGTAAATTTTTTGTCCTTTATCATCTGATCTTTTCTCTAGAACTGCACATCATCTAGAACCTAACATCATCAAGCTAAACCTTAATCTTTCTGGAAGCCATGAGACCTCAGGACACGGCATTTACACTCAGAGGCCCATACCTATATAGAATTGTCTCTCACTCAGCTTACCGAATTGAATGCACCACTGTAACAAAGCACATAAGTGTGCCATCTGCCTGAAAACCAAACCTGTCTTTGATTTGTTTATAAGTGTAGCACTGACAGACAAGTCCCTAAGCACAATGTATGTATCACAGAAAACTTATTTTAAGCCTGCTAATTAGACCACTTTGGACAATACTGAAGAAGCACTAATTGTAAGACATAATATTTCTACATTACAGGCTGCTTGGGAAAAATGACATCAAACCATTCCTTTCCTCAGTATGCTTTCCAAAATGAGTTTCATAATTTTCACTGATCCAATTTTTAAATTCTTTTCAAAGTCATTCTTAAACCATTTTTAGGGATTATCTGGTTTGCCCTTCTAGAAACGAAATTCCCTTTTCAACCTAAACAGATGGCTTCAATTTTTTGGTGGAGAGGTATGAATGGAATGTCGCATGAGAATCTGTGAGCAATGTAGCTTGCATTTTTGGTTGTTCATGCATGCTGCAAAATGTATCTCACATTTTCTCTCTTTTAAATAAGTTCCTGTATCAACACCCTAAAAAGACTTCAGAACTAAAATTTTAAAATGAAAACCAGTGCAGGCGTTTCTAAAGAAGTGGAGTTCTAGCTTAACTGAAGTATTCACATATTGAAACGCCAGTAGAGTAATTCCACTAAGTCAAAGAAGTGTCTTGTAATAGATTCCAAACATAAGCGGGTTTCAACTTTTGTTAAGCTGTACAAACAATGCACTCCCTCCCTCTGCCCACAGGGATCTCTCCATCCACTCACACCACAGTAACTTGAGCCACCACCGCCATTGGAGCCTCTCTTGACCCTTTGCCCACTTATTTCAGCTGCTGAAATAAGGCTGAAATCTGTCAAGGACTCTGAAGGGAAAGAAAAGACTCCTACTGTCAATTTATTACAGCATTTACTGTGCACCTGCTACATGCAAGACACTAAACTAGAAACTCTGAGGAACGTTGAAATTATTAAATTCTATTCTTTGCCTTTTGTGGGCTTATCATATACTGATGGGGAGGTGAGAGGGGAGAAAGAGAAAGGAGTAAGCACAAAAAGTACATTGTTTTAAATATCAGATGGAAAACAATGCTAAATTAAAAGGAAAATTAAGGAAAGTCCAAGGTAGAAATTCCTTTCACATTTGTGTGAATCAATCCATTGCATGCCATTAGTGTTTAAACAAGTCTGATGAGATGCTCATCAACAAGGCTTTTACTTCTCTGAATTGTATATTTTATCTATTATTTTATCTAAGATAATTTTTAACCAAAATTCTGAAAAGTAGGAAAGTGAGCATACAATACCTGACCACAGAAAAATAACATTATCTCAGACACCAAAAGTCAGCATGAAGTTGGCACAACATAAGTGTATTTAATGCCACTGATGGTTAAGATCATAAATGTTATGTTATGTGTATTTCAACACAATGAAAATATTGGAAAAAAGCATCAAGATATTTTCTGGGAGAAATGGGAAAAAGAAATAAATGCTTGCAAAGTCATTCTTAAACCATTTTGAGAACACTGAAAATAATAGAAAAGGTCAAAAACAAAGAAGTGATCTTGCCATTGAACATTGTTCTTGCAGATTCGCACATCAGTGACCACATTGTTATTTCCCAAAAGACCCTTCAGCTGGATAAGACACTTCCTGATTGCTGCCATGATTATTGCACTTAATAATGTTCTGGTCATCCTTGTGCCAACTATAAAATACATCTTTGGATTCATAGGTAAGTTTCAGGAAGACTTTTAGTCAACCCAAATTTATACCTGTGAATGGTGGTCAGGGAACCAGTGCTGGTTGGTCAGGATCCCCAGTCAAATCTCAGGCTTTCTGGATTCCCAGCAGCCCTGCTAGATTCCAGTGGCTGTGCTGATCACCCTCCCTCCCTCCAGTTACACTGAGAGCTATCTTAGAGATCACTTAGCCCAGTAGCCTTTTCTGACAGATGAGGAAACTGAGTCTCAAACCTTACCTGAGTCTCACGTACCTTAGGGTGGACCTAGGATTTGGAGGTGGGTCATATCTCTGTCATCCCAAGAAAAGAGGAAGACAGATTTTATCAATAGAAGCTCTCTCAAACTTATAAGTATCAATCAGGCATTAAGGATATCTTTGGAAAAAAAAGAAGGTTGATTTTTTTGTAGCATATTATTTCCATTACCTACATGGTCCATTAATATATTTAATTTTTTGTTCAACTGATTAAGGATTTACCAAAAATTTCAATACAACATAAAACTTTAAAAAGAATCAGGTATAGGTAACTTGAAAAGTAAGAGGTGGTTAGGAAGGGCATGTGATGAGTCAACTCCTTGTTATGTACTGACATTACTAAACCTTTGTAAATTCATATTATTTTGACCTTTTATTACTTATTATACATTATGTGTACTTATGCAATTATGATGTGAGGTACATTTTTATTTTCTTTATAGACATACCTTCTATGAATAAGCAACCAAGATGAACTTATGTGATTTAAGTGTGAGCTTTTAGAAGAATAGGAATAGTTTTATTTATATTTGGTGCTTTTGGGGGAGGATCTGCATTGCAAGACATTAACCTGCCCTACATTTCCCTCCTCAGGGGCTTCTTCTGCCACTATGCTGATTTTCATCCTTCCAGCAGCTTTTTATCTTAGGCTTGTCAAGAAAGAATCTCTTAGGTCACCCCAAAAGATCGGGGTAAGTAAGGGCTTCCAGTTTCACCCACTTTAAGTAGTTTTTCAACCAGAAAATACGCATGGTACCGAAGAATGAAACCATGACCAAGAACCCAAAAACAAAGATGGGCTGGAACTTTCTGGTAGGAAGAAACAGGAATGATTTCTGGAATTTGAATGATCTAGGATTTCTCTCTTCGAGATAACAAATATTTTGTGTTAAGTCCTCTCACATCAAATGCTCATGGAGTTTCTCCCATAGGCACATGTGCTTAATGTGCACACCAGAGTCCAACGCCAAGCTGAGAATGCACTGTTCACATGAAATTGTCAGGAAGGAAGTTGGCTCCCTACCATTGCATGGAATGATGCAAACATTTTGGAAATGTTAATTAGGTTTGCAAGGGCAAAGAGTTGCCTTGATTTCCCCCTTGATAGTTTCTTGCTGCTTCTTGGTTTGGACTGAGATCCAGGACAGAACTCTTTGTTTTTCAGTTAACTTATTTACATGCAAAATAGTATCTTATTAAACTAGGGAGTGCATATTTCTTTTCCATAATAGTGGAAACATATACTAGAAACATATACTAGAAATAATTTTTTTCTCAATAATTAAATATGATTAGTGACTACTTAAGGTCTTATATTAAGGCTTGAAAAGAATGTTTCTTACTGAATTATTCTGAATTTTTGCCTTGGATTTTTTCACCTTTCTGATTGTTCAGGGAACTCAGGACAGTTTGATATCAAAAACTCTTCCTACCATCTTACCCATGAATATTTACTCTGTATAATCCATTTTGCCTAGACTTTTATAGCACTGTGACCTGGGCAAATGATTTGCCCTGATGGTGATCAATGTTTAGTTTGATCAGATGTAAAATGAGTAAAATTAATACCTAGATCCTTTCTAGTTAAAAAAAAAAAAAAAAAGAAAGAAAGAAAGAAAAAAATAAGCTGCTGCTTTCTCATACATAGAATTAGGTTGATTTAAGGCTTCTAATGTTAAGATTTGAAACATATACATGTATAACTAGTCATACATATACAAAGATACATATATATGCTTTTTGAAAAGAAAAATGTAATATATGTTAGTCTTTCCTTTTTATTTGCATGCTTTATAAAATTAGAATTGTATCATACATGCTAATCCTTTATGACCAGCTCTTTTTCACCCAAAGATTGTGAGCATTCTGTAGGTCCTTAAATTTTTTGTCACTTTAAAAAAAAAATTTATTGGTTTTAAATAGTTATACATGACAGTAGAATGCACTTTGATACATCATATATAATGGAGTATAATTTCTCATTCTCCTGGCTATACATGATGTAGAATACCTCCTGTCATATAGTTATATATGTACATGGGGTAATAATGTCTGATTCATTCTACTCTCTTTCCTACCCCTATGCCTCCTCCCCTCCCTTCACTCCCCTCTATCTAAGCCAAAGTAAGTATTCTTCCCTAGCCACCACCCCCATTGTGAATTAGAATCCACATATCAGAGAAAACAGTTGTCTTTTAGGTTTTTGGGATTGGTTTATTTCGCTTAGCATGATATTCTCCAGCTCCATCCATTTACCAGTAAATGCCATAATTTCATTCTTCTTTAAGTCTGAGTAATATTCCATTGTGTGTGTGTGTGTGTGTGTGTGTGTACATGTATATATATGTGTGTGTGTATATATAAATATACACATTATATATGTGTATATACACATTTTTTTTTATCCATTCATCTGTTGAAGGGCACCTAGGTTGGTTCCATAGGTTAGTTTGTCACTTACTTTTTAAAATTTTTTTATTAGAGCTTATAGTTATTTATAGTAGTTGGGTTCATCCAGAAAAAAATTCATACATGCAAGGAATTCAATTTCAGTTCATAATGCCGCTTTTTTCCCCACCCTTTTTCTCTCCCATCCTTCCTTCCCTCCCCTGTTCTCCTTCTTCTACTCTAGTGTACTTCCTTACATTCTTCTATTTACTTATATTTGGTTGATTCTTTTTATTTATGCATAAAGGTAAAATTCCCTATGGCATATTTATATATGCACATAACATGGTTTTTAAGAATTCATTCCACATTTCTTCCTCTTACCCATCTCTCCACAATCTTCTCTTTGTCTTTATTATATCCTATTCTTTCCTCCCCCTTTCCTTTTTTTTCACTCTAACTTTCTGCATATGAAAGAAAACATTCAACATTTGATTTTCTCAGTTTGGCTTATTTCACTTAGCGTGGTATTCTCCATAGTCATCCATTTACTGGCATATGCCATAATTTTATCTTATTTTTCTTAAAATGATCACAAGATATTCCATCCTTTGGATGTACCAAATCGATTAGCCATTACTCTGTTGTTGATATTTTAGGTTATATCTCTGCACTCTCTTCCCCTTCTTTTCCCAACTAGGGTTCAAAATAGATTTGTTGGACATCTAAGTTATTAAGAATATTACAATTTAGTATGGAAATGGGATCTCACCTTATATCAATAACTTCTAGAAACAAACAGCTAAATATGGTTTCTCTGTTCCCTAACAAATTCTGTCTGAATTACAGGCTTTAATTTTTCTTGTGATTGGAATTATCTTCATGATTGGAAGCATGGCACTCATTATAATTGACTGGATTTATAATCCTCCAAATTCCAAACATCACTAACCCAAGAGAAAATACTTTCCCTTTTTCTATCGGAAGTGGTTGCAAGTTATGCTCCAAATCAAGACATTTGAGTTATCTTGAGTGGAATGTTATTCATAGGAAATAACAGGAAGATTCGCAAGATGTTTGCTATTAACATCACCAGACACCTACAAAAAAGAAAATCATGGTTTCTATTGAGAATGGTTGTTGATGTGTTTAAAATCCATGGTGCACATTGCTACCCAGGTTTGACTAGAGCATTGTGAGATGATGAAGGTGTGTTTTTGCTGCTATACAAGCAGATTAAGTGTGGTTGCATTTAATGGTCATGGGATAACACCTTTTCCTCTGAACTGGCTCCCTACCCTCCATCCCCCAAAAGTAACAAATAGTTGTATTCTCAGAACATTAAATTAAAACTGCCCTGGTGGCAAACTATCATCATTTAATGCCTTCTCCCATCTTGCACCAAATACTCTGGGGCTGTTGGCTAACAGAGAGAAGCAAAAGACGCCTCCTGTGAAGTATATGAACTATCAGATACTAGCCAACAGCACTTGGTGTTGACACTAAAGGAATAGTTTGCCCATCCTATTTGTGACATTGAATTAGTGACTTCTTTTGATGGATTGTTAGGTAAATGTTAAAATATTTTATTAAACATAGAGAGGGGCTTTATTTAAACTTACAACAAAAAAATAATGCATACAGCTCAGCTGCTTGCTGCGGAAGCATCCGCTTTTAAATGTTATTCCTAGTGGTCTCCTCATACTTTTGTCCTTGAACAATGCTCTCCCTCTCGTCTTCCATTCTCATTTAGAATGTTTAGAAGACCACAGGTCACGTGGAGATACACTACCCAGTATTGTCTGATACATTTTTATTTGATAAACATTCAGTGCAGGAAACTGTAATTTGCTATGTTTATGTATATAATCTTATTCTATAGTCATCAGAATGTTAACGTATGGTACATTTGATTCTTATTTTTTACATGTGTAGTTTTCTTTCTTCACTGTCAAAACATTTATATTATTGGGGTGGGAGCAGGGAATTAAGTTGGTGGGCTCAGAAATCCATTTGTATGTATCTGTCTATTGGGGAATATTCTAAATTTGAAACCTAAGTTATATATAGTTCAGTAATGCTCTTCTTCAGTGTTTACAATAATATAATCATCTATAAGGAAATGGTTCCTTATTTGTGAGTAATTATCAATGCTAAGGTTGTTTAATTTAGCATGGCTAAATAGGATTTGGTTCATTTTAGCTTGCGGAGGTGTTTGCTGACATTCATGTATCATTTAATACAATGTTGAGTGATTGTTCATAGAAATAAAAGTGCTAACACTGCAGAGAAATGCAAACTATCATTCTTGCTCATTTCCAAACATACAGAATGGATTTAAAAGTTACTACTCACTGCCTAGAACTTCTGGAGTTCACTCTTCTTTGTCAAATCAGTAGCAAGAACATTTGTTGTATATTTTATATGTTGGTAAAGTCAAGTATGAAATATAAGTATCAATCAAGTATGACATACTAGATAATATTTCAATAGTGTTTTGAAGGTGTGCCCAAGAAAATAGTTTTTTTTATGTATTATTTTCTATAGGCATAATACTGTAAAATGGTGCACTTTGTTATGAAAATTGAGCATTACTAGAAACTATCATAACTTTTAAGTCACTATTATTTGGAAAAAATTTGCCAAATAGCATCTTTAAGATACATGTCCATTTTCATTTCTCTAGAGAAGGTATCAAAACAAAGTTGGAAAAGGTGTCTTCTGAATGTTAAAAACTGCTTAATCTGAACTTATTTAAATGTAAATATTAAAGATTAATCCAAAATAATGGAAAACTGTAAAATCTGTATATATTTTGAATGCTTTCCAGTCAAAATACTAACTTGAGATTATCAATTGTACAATTATATAAATATTCAAGAGCAGTCGTACAGTGCCAAATAATAAAGCACCATTTTTTTCTTGTGGTCATTTTCAGGATTAGGATTCACATACACTGCAGGGCAGACATACAGATGGTACCTTGTGCTGGTTAATTTAACCCCATTTGTAAACAGATGAAATTTTTATTTTCTTATTTCATTTATAAGATGGTTCAATGTATTGGGAGGCTTTTTTATTACAGGAAGTGTATATTGGTATATAATAAATGAACTTTGCAAATGACTATGATGTGATTTTCTTTCTGTGTTTAAAGAAGGCTTGTGTATTACACATACATGAAACAAAATTTAAAATCTATTGCCTCTCATATTGGTATAGGATGCATTTTCATTATGCACAGGTACAAAAGCATGATTTCTCTACCCCCTGTACACACAAACACACAGATTCATTTATCTCACACAAACACACACATCCTGTTTTATATTCCTATTGCTACTGTGACATGCTTTGTGGTACAAAAGAATACAAATAATTTATTTTCTTACACTTCTGGAGGTCAGAATTCCCAAAATCAAGGTGTTGGTAGGACTGCCTTCCTTCTGGAATCTCTAAAGAAAATCTATTTCCTTGTCTTTTCCAACTTCAGGGGGCCACCTAACTTCCTTGGCTCGTAGCTTCTTCTTCCATCTTCAAAGCTAACAGTATAGCATCAAATCTCTCTCTCTTTCATCATGTTTCCTTCTCTGACTCTCTTGCCTCCCTCCTCTTTTAAGGGTTCTTGTGAATACATGGGGTTCACTAGGATAATACATAATAGTATTCCCTTGTAAGGATCCTAATCACACCTATAAAACCCCTTTACTCTGAAAGGTTACATACTCACAGAGTCCAAGGATGAAAACATGAATATCTTTGGGAAATCATTATTCTGTCTACCACATGCCTACATACACCCCACATATCACAAGCACACACATATGCCCTATACCACATACACATATGTACACATACCACTTGCACGTGTATATTATCCCAGAGGCAGTGGACCAAAGGAGGTTAAAGAGAAGGCCGAATATCAAGATGCATTTTAGAAAGACTATCCTACCTGCTGAGGTGGAAATGGAATGGGAAGGTGCTGAGATAGAAGGAAAAGAAAGACCATGGAAGACAGTAGGGCTTTCATGGGACATTGAGCACATCGAGAGCAAATATTCTCATTGATCCCTTCATTGTGTTAAACTAAAGACATGTTTTTGTTCAGGAGTTTCCAGAGACAGAGATTTCTCTACAATATTTTATATTTGATGCATCTTTCTTTAAAATTTAGAGAGAAAGGGAGGGATAGAAGTACTAGGGATTGAATAGAGTAAATGATATTCAATGAATGTATGATATGTCAAAATGAACCCCACTATTATGTATAACTCTAATGTACCAATAAAAACGTTTAAAAAATTTTATTAGAGAATGATTTAACTGAAGGAAAGGATATAAACTAACTAATAACGCATGGGATTCTAAACAGTATTTTTGACATTTTAAAAATAGGGAGGCATTTTACAATGACTTGAAAAGTGGCACTTTTGACATAGTTGTTGTTAATTATCTGTAATTGTGTATCAGATTTGTAGAATGGACATCAGTAGCTTGGAAGAATATCCCAGTGATAATAATGGTGCTTTTATTAGACTCATTTGAATTCCCAAGATTCTGTAACTGAAAGGATATATTCTGTGGCAAACTACAAACATCTATGATTCTTAGACAAAAATTAAGATTTGATTCACGAGAGCTGGGTTTTACATGTGAAAAAAATTTTAGGAACATCTTAACCAATTTATGTTTATTATATATGCACAAAAGTTCAATTTGATTAAAATCTATATCTAAAGTTCTAAAAGATCTCTTTCAGTAAAATAAAACTTCTGACTATAAAAAGCATTGTGGGCGTGTGGGAGGCATTCAGAGAAGCCCCTGTGGGCTTGAGGCTCCTCAAATAGGAAGAAACTAAAAGAATTTGCTGCAGACCTCTCCTGAAGATCTACTAAAGGAATTTCTTTAAACAGAAAGTAACTTATTAGGGAAAAAATGTTGGAGGGTCAGGAAAGAAGAAGAAACAGAGGAAAGATTGGAAATAAGAGTGACTGTAATAGACAATCCTATTCTTCATGAATTTTATAAATACCTTTTTTATTTCAAAAATTATAACATCATCTGATACTCAAGGCAAAGTTGTTTGTTTTTTTTTAATGGAGAAGTTAAAAGACCTAAATAGAAGTAATTTTTTCACATGGTACTCAAAGTGGTCATTAGCGTAATACTCAGAGTAACCACTGTAACAACACTACAAAGAGTTATATTCAATAACCCTACAATAAATTAAGAGGAATTTACCAAAAAAAAAAAAAGTAAGTAACCCACTGAATCTAAAAAAAGAAAAATGAAGGAACAAGAATCAAAGAAAATAACTAATAAAATGGTAGACTTAAGCATGAGCATATTAATAATTACTTTTTTGGCAAGCATGATTTAATTACACCAATCAAAAGAGATTGGAAGAATGAGTAAAAATCATGCGCTGTGTACTCTTGATAAGAAACTTCAAATTAAATGACATAGGTAGGTTGAAAGCAAAAGAAGAGAAAAATATACATATAAAAACAAATAATAATAGAAAAATGACTACAGTAACATCTCACGACAGTAACATCTCACTACAGTAACATCTCACACAGCAGACTTCAGAGAACAGAAAGTTACTAGAGCCACGAGGTGTCCATTTGTCCATATCATGTATGTAATGACAAAATTGCCAGGTGCAGTGGCACATGCCTGTAATCCCAGTGACTTGAGAGGCTGAGGCAGGAGGACCACAAGTTTGAGGCCAGCCTTAACAACTTAGCAAGTTCCTTTGTTAAAACAAACAAAAAACAACCGGATATGTAACTCAATGGTAAAGTAAAGTACCCTTAGGTTCAATCCCCAATACCAAGGGGGAAAAAAAAAAAAAAACACAAAGAAAAACTATAATCAATATGACAAAAGTGTCAATCCAGCAGGAAGATATAAACAATGCTAAGGGTGCATGTGCCAAACAATAAAGCCTTAAAACACATGAAATAAAAAAATGAAATAGCTGGAAAGATTAAAATAAAACCATAAGTTTTTAGTTGGGGACTTCAACATCCTACTCCCCAAAACTGATAGAACTACTAGAAAGAAAATCAGCAAAAAATATAGAAGCTATGAACAACACAATCAACCAACAGTTTCTAATTTATATATATATATGTATATGAGAGAGAGAGAACAGTCATTCCATTGCCTATAGCAGAAAATATTGGTTTTTGGAGCTCCCATGGAACATTTACCAAGACAGACCATATCCTGAGGTAGTTGGTGGGGGCGGGACTTCAACAAATTTTAAAGAGTTGAAATCATACAGAATATGTTTTCTGAACATAATGGAATTAATTAGAAATCAATAATAAAAAGGCCATAGGAAAATCTCTAAACATGAAAATTAAACATAGTTCAATGTAATCCATGGGTCAAAGAAGTATCAAATGACATTTTAAAATATACAGAACTGAATGAAAAATTTAAAACATGTCAAAATACGTGAGATGGAAGTAATGCAGGGAAATTCACAGCACTAAATGCTACATTAGAAATTAAGTCTGAAGACCGGGGTTGTGGCTGGACTGGAGTTGTGGCTCAGTGGTAGAATGCTCACCTAGCAGGTGTGAAGCCCTGGGTTCAACCTTCAGCACCATATAAAAATTAAAAATAAAGGTATCGGTCACCTAAAACTAAAAAAAGAAAACCAAAAAATTTAATAAAATATGATTTTTAATTTTTATGATTTAATTTTCTGTGGTTAAAAGTGTATGGGTTCCACTAGAGGCTTTTTAAATGTGTGTGTGTGTGTAAATGGTTGTACATTTAGTATAGTTATCATCACCTAGGTAGTAGTGTGTGTGGGTTTTAGAGATGTGATAGAGGAGACCAGGCCAGACAAAAGAATGGCTACAGAGGGTGACCAAACAAAACCTGAACTCAATTAAATCTGAGTATTTTCCAAAGCATTCTAATTTTAGTCTAATCGATCAACTTAAGGGACTCATCCTATATGAACTTAGTAGAGGAATTTATTACATTCATTTGACTGAAGGGAAATTGAAGCCCTTAGAATAAAGGAGAAATAGAAAACTGGTCTTACATAGCAACTGGCATTCCTGGTTTCTGTAAGTTCAAAGTCTAGCTCAGACAGCATGTAACTGTAGAAATAAGGCTCCTCGACAACTCTCTTAACTCTATTTGACATTAAGTGTAAGTTTTACCACGCTGGAGTTTTTCCACCAGCCCTGGGAGTGCAGGGAGAAAGAGCGAAAACCAATACTTCCCTGTTCAGCATGACTCAGACACCCTGGCACAGGGTCATGAAGCATTTTATCAGGGTCATTTGTGAATAAACTACTTGAGATTGATTATTTTATGGTTAGATTTCCGATATTGTCATCTCCAAAGAAAACTTGACTGTTCTCCATAAAGCAAGAGGCATGTTTCTTCTACTTTTGCCAGCATTTTCACTTAAAATTTTGGAAAATCTCCAAGTTTTACTTAGTGAGTAAGAGGTTGTCTAACCCTGGTCTGCAGCCCAAACTTGTTCCCAGATGGATAATCAGCATTTCTTTTAGTCTTGATAACTCAGCAATTTAAAGAGGGGGGAAAATAGTTGCTGTTTTACATCTCTCTCTCTTCCTAAAGATACAAATCTTGGTTAACTATTGATGAACTGCTGAAAGGTATAGATGCTGCTAAGGTTATATATTTCTTTATCTTTCTGTGCAGAAAAATTAAAAAAAGAAATTGGATTATTTCATGAAATAATTATATACTTGTGAAAAGTGCTCATTGCATGGACCATTTTAGTAATGTCATGAAATGAAGCACTATTTAGTAAGATTTCAGGGAAGTATTTCATTTGCTTGTTTAGAATCAGGGATTGACTAAATCATTTTATTTCTGACTCCAGCTCTTCTGAGGACAGTAGAAAAATCCTGGACTGAGGCTCTTGGGGCCTGAGTGCTAGTCACCACTCAATGGCAAGGTGATCCTGGCCTCAAAGTCCTGCCCTTTGCTGCTGCAGATCATGATTCACATCTCCACATATACAGGTACAAATATTTATCTATTTGTATCATATAGCACATACATCTTTAGTTTATTAGAAATTGCCAAATTATTCTCCAAAATAATGACTTCAATTGGTTCTTTCACCAGCTGTATATGAGTATTTATTTACTCTTTAATATTGTCATTATTTAATATTGCCTTTGTGATGGGTAAATATAGTATCACATTGTCTTAATTTTAATAAACCTGTTACAAATTTACCAATATATTTATAACCACTATTTCATCACTGAAAAGTTGTTTATTATCTTCTTGGACTATTTTTTCTGTTAGGGTGGGGTTTTTTGCTCTTTTTTCACTTTAATCTGCATTAGCATTTTATTATAGACACTGCTAATGTGTCTTTTTAATAACCTGAAAGAAATCTTCCAATCTCGGATCTCTCAGTACAAATAGCAATTTAGTTAGGGAATACCTAAGGGTATATTTATCAACAAAGCAAAGATTCATAATAAAGAAAAATAGGACAGAAAAGCATTTAAGCAAGATACTTCTCACATAAAATGTGTTGTTTTTGAATAGAGTACCCTAAGGGTTTTTTTTTTTAACATTAACTATATTTAAGGAAAAGTCACTAGCTCAAATGAAGTTAAAGAAAAATTGAATCAAATGATCTGTTTTTATTTTCATCATCTTCCATCAAAAGATAACATTTGTGTTCCTTAACTTTTATACTTAGTCCATTAGGAATTCTGATATTTTATAATTTCTCCTTAATGCAGAGTATGGTGTGACCTCCGTGAAAAGGGAGACCTACACCTGGAATGGCAATGCTTTGTCCCCTAAAGCCCCTTGTGTTGAAGGCTCAGTCACCAGTCTATTGCTCTACTGAGAAGGAGGTGAACCTTTAGGTGGCAGAACCTAGTGGAGAGAAGTTAGGTAACTAGGGATGTGCCCTTGAACAAGATATTGGGAATCTAACTCCTTCCTCTGTCTAGCAGTTGCAACTTCCTCTGCCCTGCACTCTCACCACAGACCCAAAAGCAATGGAGCCAACTGACTATGGATTGAAACCACCAAAACTGTGAGCTTTAAAAAAAAAAAAAACCTTCCTCTTTTTAAGTTTATTATTTCAGATATTTCACAGTAATGGAAAAAGGACTAACAAAGAAGGATGAAGATTTATCTAACAATATGGAGGTTTTTAAAATTTTGCTTTTACAATCATGAAATTCATTTGGAAAAATGAGACCCAGAATAGCCAAGGCACTCCTTCCCAAGAGAAGTGAAGCAGGAGGCATCAAAATACCAGGACTTAAATTATACTACAGAGCCATAGCAGGAAAAATGGCATGGTTTTGCTACCAAAACAGATACATAGACCAATGGTACAGAATAGAAGACAGAGACAAACCCACATAAATACAGTTATCTCGTACTAGACAAAGGCAACAAAAACATACATTAGGGAAAAGATAGCCTCTTCAACAAATGGTGCTGGGAAAATTGGAAATCCATATGCAGTAAAATGAAATTAAACCACTATACTCTCACCACGCTCAAAACTCAACTCAAAGAGGTTCAAAGACTTAGGCACTAGAACAGAGACCCTATGCCTAATAGAAGAAAAAGTAGACCCAGATCTTTACCATACCAGCTTGGGAAATGACTTCCTAAACAAAACTCTTAAAATACAAGAAGTGAAATCAAGAATCAATACACAGATGGATTCAAACTAAAAAGCTTCTTCTCAGCAAAGGAAATAATCAAAAATGTGAATACAGAGCCTACAGAATGGGAGAAAATCTTTACCACCTGCCCTTTAGATAGAGCATTAGTTTCAAAAAACTTAACAAGAAAAATCAAATAAATGTGCTAAGGAACTGAACAGTTATTTCACAGAAGAAGAAATAAAATCAGCAAATATGTGAAAAAAATGTTCAACATCTCTAGCAATTACAGAAATGCAAATCAAAACTATTCTTAAGATTTCATATCACTCCCCTCAGAATGGCAATTATGAAGAATATAAGCAACAATAAATGTTGGTGAGGATGTTGGCAAAAAGGGACAGTCATACATTGCTGGTGGGGCTGCAAATAGGTGCAACCACTATGAAACGCAGTATAGAGACTCATCAGGAAACTCCTGAGGTCAAATGAAACCACCATTTGACCCAGTTATCCCACTTCTTGGTTTATACCCAAGGGACTCAAAATCAGCTTACTACAGAGATGTAGCCACATCAATGTTTATAGTAGCTCAATTCAACATAGCTAAAATATGGAAACAACCTACATGCCCTTCAATAGACGAATGGATAAAGAAAATGTGGTACATATATGCAATGGAATATTACTCAGCTTTAAAGAAGAATGAAATTATGGCATTTATCAGTAAATGGATGAAGCTGGAGAATATCATGCTAAGTGAAATAAGCCAATCCCAAAGAACCAGAGGCTAAAACTTTTCTCTGATATGGCCATGTCGATGCACAATGGGAGGGGTGGGCTAGGGGAGAATACACGTACTATGTATTAGGCAGAGGGGAGTGAAAGGGAGGGAAGGGGGATTGAGAGTAGGAATGATAGTACAATGAATCCGACATTATTACCCTATGTGTATATATCATTACTCAACTGGTGTGATCCTAGAACATGTACAACCAGAAGAATGAGAATTTTATTCCATTTATGTGTGATGTGTCAAAATGCTTTCTACTGTCATGTATAACTAAGTAGAATAAATGAAAACCAAATGACTGAGACAAAGGGATGGGTCCTTCTATTTTCTATCCCCCTTTTCTTCTTCCACACTTCTGACTCTAATGTGGCTCCTCTGTTGCCACAGTAGCCAACAGTCTCAGAACACAGACTTCTGACAGTTGTACTTCGTAGTTACTGGATTCAGGATCTGAAGGACTTCAGATACCCTGTGTATGCCTCAGGAGTTGGCAGCATCTCTTTCCTGCCAGAAGTCACAAGAGCAGGATGCGACAGTCTCCAAAGTGTATGAGTGTGTGTGGGTGGGTGGGTGTAAGGGCGGGGGAAAGAGAGACAGAAAGCCATTTTGTGAGTACTCTCTCCCCCAGTATCTTGCTGGAGCTTCTCGGGAAATGCTGGACTAAAGAAGCTATCAGATGATGGGAGGATGGGATTTTAAATCACTCTATTATTTCTAGAAAGTAATTTAGTATCAAATATCATAACTTTAATATATTTGTAATCTTTAATCCAATAACCCAACCTAGAGGACTATGAAAAGAGGGGCAGAAATTTGTGGATAAAGGGGTTTACTATAATTAATAAGATCACTATTAATGGTCTTAAAAATCTAAAGGTCATTGATCACCTAAATTAATGGTCATTAATAAGTGACCACCAAAAAGTGTTCAGGAGAAAGCGGTGAGAACCACAGAATAGTCATATGTGTGTTTCCTGCAGGCTGTGCCATAAAATTTAATAATCTCACTTTCTTTGCTGTGACATCCATATATACATGGATGTGTGCACATAGGTATAATTTGCACATAAATGTAAAGATGAAGAAAAAGAGAATTATAAAGAAATATATGAAATTCTTTTCCTGATGGTTATCATTCACCCTGGATGGTGGGAGAGGAGTATTTATTTTCATCTTCCTACTTTCTTGTGTTTTTCAAATTTTATACAACTACCTTTTATGGTAGGTAGGTTCTTCCAACTCCAGTAAGAAGACAGAGCAGGAGAGGAATCAGGTGGAGATGCTCAGTGCACAGGATTATTGTACAATAAAATAAGTTTTTATAGAGAAAGAACTGCCTCTTCTGCCCTCAACTGGAGAGTGCAAATAGAGGATGGACTTCTGGATGGTTGTGAATGGAGAAAGGAATGGATACTATGTACTAAAGTACATGACTCCCTTCCCCTGTGTTTCTTCTGAAGTTTCCAGGGTTGAGGGAGAATGGGCATTTGAGCCCTTGGACTCCATGGAAGACTCTTCCTGTAGCAGCGTCTGCCCTGGCTGGAGCACTGCATTTCAGAATCCAAATCCAACCAGAGCCTCTCTAAGGCTAGTTCCCCTCTGAGGACGAATTGACTGTGAGGAACATACCCTGTGAAGAGCTGCCTTTGAGGGTTCTTCCTGCCACTTCCTCCCTCCTGTCCAAGAGGCATGGGGAACCAAAAGTGTATGGAGACCTGGGGGAGATGAAATCAAATTCAGGAAAACCCAGAGAAGCTTGGCGGAGAAGCCATCATCGAGGTCTTGGCTGCCTATCTGGGCTGCCATGGTGAAGACTCAGTAGCTAACTGGGTTCTAAGTGAAGGTGACCAGAGGATGGACAAGTGCCCACAGGAGACTATGAATCAGCCCTCTGGGACCTGAATGACCTCATGAAAAATCTTAAGGCATTTCTGGACAATCTGAAAGATGACAAAGATGATGACCCTGTGCTCTCTGACTCACCTCAGGAGAAGGATCTCCAGCCGTCCAGCAGTGCCTCTTCCCAGGTCAGTCATCAAGAACCTGAAGCTTGTCAGGACTTGCCCAAGTGTAAGCCACCAGGAAATGGGGACATCGACCAGGTCCTTGAGGACGATGAGATTGTTGAGGTGAGCACAGAGCTGCCTCACTGCAGAGCAAGGGATAGGCCAGGTGGGGGTGCCAGGTTGGACAGCAGGGAGTCATTGTACCTGCTGTGAAGCAGAGGTGGACCCCAGGGTCTGAGCAGATGACCGACAGGAGAAGGATGATGGCGAGGAAAGGAGCCTGGGAAGAGGAGTGGGGAAAATGCCAAGGAGCACCCAGAGAGACAGGAGAGGAGCAAGGAGAAGGACGAATGATAATACCAGCTAGTGTGTGTGTGTGTGTGTGTGTGTGTGTGTGTGTGTGTTGATTAATGAGTTTTGAAACTTTGCATTTACAGTTGGATCTTTTTGTTAAAAAAATAAATTAGCTATCCAAAAATGAGTAACTATTGACTCCATTGCTGCTGGCACTGTATGTACCTAACTCATCCTCACTGTCTTGGCAGATGGAAAGCCAGGCAACCTCTTCAGTCTCAGCAGAGCAGTTGAAGGGGGACACACCTTCAGAAGAGGAAACCACGTGTTGCCTGAAATTCGGGTCCATCTTCCAGTGGCTCAGGAAGCGAGTGGCCTCCTCCCTACCAAGGAGGAAGCGCCCTGGAAGGGTCGACAAGGGCACCATTCTGCTGGCACTAAAGAGAAGATATTAATTTGGAGGCAATAAAGTCCGACCTCAAGAATCCCTCTCGTTAGGGAACCCTATATTCCCAGAATTTTAATTGTTTTAACAGCCCCTACTGTACAGTTACAGTTATGGTTCTATGTTTCCCAATAAACAAAACTCATGTTCTTCTTATCCACGTCTTCCTCCTCTTCCGTCACAACTCTGGCCCCAGGTTGAAAGTACCATGTTGTCTAGAGACTGAAGTTCATTCTCAGGACATTTTAGGTGCTTCCTAAACAGAAGGCATGCTTTTGCCTCTCTCCCTGTACCCCTTCTTACTGTATTTCACCTATTTGACTATTATTTCATGCATTTGGCCTCTTTTATCATCAACTTCTATCTGCACTGCCAGAGCAGCAGGGCACCCGTGACTCCCACATGGCAGATGCTATTGGTGGAACTCCTGGGTTTTGAGCAAGTGGCAGCAGGCGATGGATGAGTCACTGGGATGTTCACTTCAATCAATAGTGTTCAGACACTCAGAAAGTGTGGGGAACCAGATGGGTTCTAGCACGGTATTCTAAAACGTTCTAGCATGTTGACTGGTTCCAGCAGCTTGGCTGGCATAAGTGGCCCACGGAGCAGGAAGGTAAGGCCTGGGGATGCTGCTTAACCACCCTGAGCTTGGCTTTCTTCTTTCATAAGATAAGGGAGATAGTACCACAGACTTCATAGGGTTGTTGGGAGAATGAATGAGATAAAACAAGCACATGATAAATACTGTGGCTGGTGCTGGTGGTGGTCATGTCCCTGAGCATCTCCCAGGAAGACTTGATTCAGGAGGTATCCAAGGGAGAGATCTGGAGTCAACTCTCCTTGAGCTACTTCCTGCACTGAAGCCATTTGACCAAAACAAGGTTTTCAGCAGATCTTGTTTTAACAAAGTCCTCTCTCAACCCACAGCACTGTGCCGTCTGAAGTTCCTTTGCAAGTGTCATTAAAATTGTCCCTACAGGTCAGCTTCTTTGAGGATGATTGGACTCATCCTTCTTCTGACTCTTCCTGTGTTGCCACTTCACCTCCCATGGCCATCATCTTCTTCCTTACTCACCACAGGTTCCCTCAAAGCTCCCTACCACCCTGTGGGACCTTTGGTGTTCATATTGTGAAAAGCCTATGAATATTTAGTCTTAAAGGACTTTTTTTCCTTAATTTCACCCTCCTTATCTCCTTCCACCCTTCCACAGACAGTGAGCACATAGAATCCTCACTAGCTGAACATATCACAAAAAGATGTCTGGATCTTTGAGTTCAAAGGGCTCCTTATTCAAGAGTCAAAGCCATGTAAATGTTTGACCATAATGGGTTGTGGGTAAGAGTAGTCTGTAGCAGGTATTTGAAGTGAACTAAAGAGAGAATAATTTGGTACAGGAGGGTTGACTTTGAAAGTTTTCAACTAAAGTATCACATAATGTTCATTTACATTGGTGTATTTCCCTGCATTTTTGATTGTTAAAATACATATAAAGTTTACCACTTTAACCATTTTCATGTGTACAATTCAGATGTATTGAGTATTTTCCTAACTCCCTATGTTTTATCCCCATAGTGAAGCAATATGTTAATACAAAACATCATTAAAGTATGAATAAAGTAAACGTCAAGTTGAGTATAGTGCTCAAGAGGGATGTGGGAATCAAAGGGAACAGGAAAGAGAGAAAACAGGCCTAAGCTTTCTCTATAATATACTCTTATTAAAGTATAATGAATCAAATATGGCAAATGGCAAGGCCTGACAAACTGAGTTGTAATGAGTGTTTGTTCTATCATTTTTATAGATGTATTTTCCTTTTACCTTTTTATCTTGACTGCAGTTTACACTTCCAGAGAAGTTGCAAGCATAGTGATGGGCATCCATGTATCCCACCGCCTGCTGCTCCAACACTAACATCTTACACATCAGCACAACCAGCAGACCAGGGTGTGATCATCAACTGGTACAATACCATTAAGACAAAGACAGAACTGGAATTGCCCCCATTCTTCCACTAATGTCCTTTTCCGACTCTCTGATCTTCAGTTGCACTTAGTTCTACTTTTCCTTTGTCACCTGCAGTGTGTGACAGGACCTCAGTCTTCCCTTACCTTTCATGACCTGATAATGATTTGATATTTTGTCAAATGTTTCAGAGTTGGAGTTGTCTGTCATTTTTTCATAATTAAAATAAGATGATGCATGTTGGGGTTTTTTTCAAGATGGCAGAAAGAGGAGGTTGACCTCCTAGCTGCTTCATGGCAGGAAACCAAGAGAGCAGTCAGCAGTTTCTCTGCAAGTTGGGTGAAGGAAAAAAAAAAAAAAAACGTATGTGGTGGTTGCGGGGAAACTTTACTGGAATTTAAAACTGGACATTCAATGCAGATCGGGGCCACAGAAGGTTGGATATAATAAAATAAGGAAAAACTCCACAGCAGCAGAGTCACTGCAGCAGCTGGGCCAGACGTGCCATTGTAACTCCACCTCACGTACAAACAGAAGAATGAGAAGGTATACTCTGTCTATGTAGGACATGCCAACGTGCATTCTGCTGTCAGGCATAACTAACTACACCTAAGGAAAAAAATGTTTTTAAAATTTGCTTTTGGCAAGTTAGGGAACTACAGATTTTTTTTTTTTTTTATAGCAGGACAGAACAACTTCTCACTACTGATTTCATCATGGCGAATACCTACGTTTTGAGCTTTTCACAGCACATTCAAATACAACGAAAATCTTCCAGAGAAGTTCATCACTTCATTACATGTATATGTAAACCACTAGGAATTTATTTTCCAGTCATGCTTGGACTCCTTGAAAAATTGTGTTTGCACATGCTCTGCCAGTCCGACTCAAACTGGTGAATGCCTCTTCACATACGCCTCTGTACTGTCGCAGAACTCCAGGGACCTCACATCTCCATCTGCACTGATCTAACCTTTTGGCATCATGTTGCACCCACCCTGTCCCTTCAGAAACCTTGAGGTTTCACGCTCTCAGTAATCCATCCTGCTATGAAGACCAGCCAGTAGAATAAGTTCCAGTGCCAAGCATCTATATTTCAACTAAATTCAGCTATGGCTGAACTGCAATCAATTGTCTCCCCCTTCTTGGCATATTTACATATAAAGCTTCCAACTGAGATCTAAAGCTCTAGGTTTTAAAATCTGTGGTTATATAAAACACATTTTATTTACCTTAAACTTTTAGAATTGTACAGTCCCTTAGTGTTAAGCATACCCATATTGTTGTGCAACAGAGTTCTAAAACTTTTTCATCTTGCAGAACTAAAACTCTATGCACACTGAGCAACGTCTCATCCTTTAACCCTTTCTCTAGCCCATAATGACCATCATTCTACTTTTTTTTTTAATTTATTTTTATTGTGAACAAATGGGATACATCTTGTTTCTCTGTACATGAGGTAGTGGCATACCATTTGTGTAATCATACATTTACCTAGGGTAATAGTTTTTGATTCATTCTGTTATTATTTTTCTTCCCCTCACCCCTCTTTTCCCTCTATACAGTCTCTCCTTCCTCCATTCCATCATTCTACTTTTTGATTCTGTGGATTTGATTACTTTAGTTACCTCATTTAAGAGAAATCATGGAGTATTTGTCTTTGTGACTGGCTTATTTCACTTGGCATAGTATCCTCGAGGTACATTGTGTCATAGCATCTGACACAATTTCCTTCTTTTGCAAGGCTGAATAATATTCCATGTGTATACAACATGTTTTCTTTATCCATTTATCCATCAATGGACACTTAGCTTGCTTCCACCTTTTGGCTGTTGTGACTAGAGCTGCAATTAGCATGAGCATGCAAATATCTCTTTGAGATCTTATTTTCAATACTTTGGAATATATAACTAGAAGTGGGATTACTGGATCCATTCAGTAATTTTATTTTTAGTTTTTTGAGGTATTCCACTCTGTTTTCCATAGTGCCTATACCATTTTACATCCCCACCAACTAGAATGTTTCTTACCTATTCATATTTTTAGATACCCTAGATAAGTTTCTCTATTATATATTACAAATAATTTCTTCAAATATGTCCCTGGTTTTTTAGCTTTTTTTTAATGTCTTTTGATAGTTTTGTGTTTTGACAAACTCTAATACACCATTTTTCTATTTTCATTTTTCTTCTAAGCCCCAGGACATAAAACCATTGTGTTTTAAACTTTGAAGCAGATCTAAAAATACTTAGGTATTTATCTGTAATTTTTTTTAGTATGGCCAGAGAAAACGTTTTTCCTATAGGTAATTAGCTGTCTTCTCTGGTTTGGTAATGCCATTTCTGTCACACAAAATTTTCACGTAGAGCAGACACTTCCACCACAGTGACCTTGGTTTTTTCCTTCTGAGTCTGAATGGAAATAAAAAAATTTTGTTTTTACTCTTTTTTTAATTCATGCAGCAAGCATATAACTGAATATACTGAGTGGGCAAAGTTCATCATGGTCTCAATTCCAGCCAACAAGGGATTGTAAGATAAATGAAGAACATACAGCCTTTCCTGGAAGAGGTCACCATCTACTTGGCAAATACAAAACACACGGGTGGTAATAAAGAATACCAAGGACAACAACACATGCTACATACAAGCAGAGAAGTGCTGTGGTATCCACTGTGAACCAGAGGTGGTTTCCTGGGGGGCAGAAAAATGAATCCTGAGTGATATTTAGAAAATAGAGAAAACTATCACTTGGTTGGAAAGTACAAGAGTCTAGGAGATGGGTAAGCAGAAACACAAATAGAGGGAACTTTTACATCTATCCATGTAGATGTGATAACAAATAAGAAAAGTGTCAAAATGAATAGATTGGTAAATTTAGCAAACTAATGAACTAGAATAGCTAGCAGACTAGTGAAAAGGCAGTGTAGTGCCTGATCATCATGTGAAACCAATATCAAGTAATGAAATTGAAACAGCAATTAAAAGCCTACCAAAAAATAAAAGCCTAGGACCAGTTTGATTCTCAGGTAAGTTCTACCAGACCTTTAAAAAGAGTTAACACTAGTCTTTCTCAAATTATCCTATGAAATGGAAAGGGAAGGAACACTCCCAAATACAATCTATGAAGTCAGTATAACCCTGATACCAAAATTAGAAAAAGATACATCTAGGAAAGAAAACTACAGATCGAACTTCCTGATGAACACAGATGCAAAAAATCATTAATAAAATATCACAAATGACATTCAAAAACATATTAGGAAGATAATATACCATGATCAAGTGGGCTTCATCCCATAGATGCAAGGTAGTTCGTTATATGCAAATAAATAAGTGTAATTCACCATATGAATAGAATTAAGAACAAGAACCATATGATCATCTCAAGATACCCAGAAAAGGCCTTTGATAAAATATAGCAAACATTCATGTTCAAAAATGCTGGAGAAACTAGGGATAAATGGAACTTACTTTATAAAGACTAGATAAGACAAACCCAAAGCCAACATCATAATGAATGAAAAAAAAAAACTGAATGCTTCTTTTCTAAAATCAGAAACAAGACAAGAATGTTCACGCTCACCACTTCTATTCAATGCAGTTCTTTAAATGCTAACCACAGCAATCAGGCAAGAGCAAGAAATTAAATAAAAAGAAGTCAATGTCACTTTTGATAACATGATAGTATAACTAGAAGACCCAAAAAGTTCACCCCAAGTCTCCTAGAACTGATAAATGAATCTAGCAAAGTAGCAGGATACAAGATCAAAACTCATAAGTCAATACCTTTTCTATACTCCAACAGCAAGTCAACTGAGAAAGAAATCAGGAAAACCATCATCTTTACAATATTCTCAAAAATAATAATAATGACATTTCTGGGACTCTAACCAAGGAAGTAAAAGATCTCTACAATGAAAACTACAGAACACTGAAGAAAGAAATTGAAGAAGACATCAGAAGATGAAAAGTTGTCCCATGTTCTTGGATAGGCAGAATTAAGATTGTCAAAATGACTATACTACCAAAATCAATATACAGGTTCAATGCAATCCCTATCAAAATGCCAATGACGGGCTGGGGAGATAGCTCAGTTGGTAGAGTGCTTGTCTTGTAAGCATAAGGCCCTGGGTTCAATCCCCAGCACCGCAAAAAAACAAACAAACAAAAAAATGCCAATGACATTCTTCACAGAACTAGTAAAAGTAGTCCTTAAATTCATTTGGAAGAATGAGAAACCCAGAATAGTCAAAGCAATTATGAATAAGAAAAGTGATACAGAAGGCATCACAATACCTGATCTCAAATTGTCCTACAGAGCTATAGCAACAAAACCAGCATGGTATTGGCATCAAAGTAGGTATAGAAGACTAATGGAATAGAATAGAGGACACAGAAACAAACCCACATCCTTACAGCTATCTGATACTTGAAAAGGTGCAAGAAATATATGTCAAAAAAAAGATAGCCTTTTTTAACAAATGTTGCTGAGAAAACTGGATAGCTACGTGTAGAAGAATAAAATTAGATCCCTTTCACCCTGCACAAAAATCAAATCACAATGGATCAAAGACTTAGGAATTAGACCAGAAACCTTGCAACATAGGGTCAACACTCCATCATATAGGTGTAGGCACCAACTTCCTTAACAAGGCTCCTAAGGCTCAATAAATAAAACCAAGAATCAAAAGTGGAGTGCCATCAAATTAAAAAACCTCTGCACAGCAAAGAAAATTATTAGTAGGGTGAAGAGAGAGCCTAAGGGATGAGAAAAATTCTTTTCCAGCTACTGCTCTGACAGGGCATTAATATCTAAAATACACAAAGAACTAAAAAAACTCAATGCCAAGGAACAATCCAATCAACAAATGAGCAAAATAACTAAACAGAAATTTATCAAAAGAGGAAACATATATGGCCAACAAATATATTTTTAAAAGTTCATCATCTCTAGTAGTCATGAAAATACAAATTAAAACTACACTAAGATTTCATCTCACTCCACTCAGAATAGCAATTATCAAGAATATGAATAATAATAAATGCTGGCAAGGATGTGGGGGAAAATATACATATATACACTGTTGGTGGAACTGAAAATTAGTAGAATCACTTTGGAAAACAGTGTAGAGGTTCCTCAAAAAACTAGAAACAAAACCACCCTCTGACCCAGCTATCCCACGCCTTGCTATTTATCTAAAAGAACTAAAATTAGCATACTGCAGTGATACAGCCACATCAATGTTTACAGCAGCATAATTCACAATAGCCAAATTTTGAAATCAACCCAGATGCACATCAATAGATAAATGGGTCAAAAAAATGTGGTATGTATCCACAATAGAGTTTTACTCCATCATAAAGAATGAAATAATTATTTGCTGGTAATAGATGGAAATGGAGAGAAATCATGCTAAGTGAAATAAGTCAGCCTCAGAAAATCAAGGGTCGAATGTTTTCTTCCATATCTGGAAGATAGAGCAAAATAAGGAAAAGAAGGCAATGGGGGAGAGGATCAAATATCACAGAGATAAAGATCAGTGGAGTAGAAGTAGGAGAATGAGAGCGGGAAGGAGGAAGGGAAAGAAATATGGAATGACTCTAACAGAATCAGGTTATATACATATATAAATATACCAAGGGTAATTTCTCCTGTATGTATGTAAAAAGTACTAAAAATAAATCATACCTATAATCCCAGCAGCTCGGGAGACTGAGACAGGAGGATGGGGAGTTCAAAGCCAGCCTCAGCAAAAGCAAAGTGCTAAGAACTCAGAGATACCCTGTCTCTAAATAAAATATAAAATAGGGTTGGGGATGTGGCTCAGTGGTTGAGTGACCCTGAATTTAATCCTGGGTACCCAAAAAATAGACAAATAAATAAGTAAACAATAAAGGTGTGAAAGGAAGATCAATAGAGTAGAAAAGGGAGAAGAGGAGGAGGAAGGAAGGGAAGAAAAGAAAGGGAATAGGGATTGAAATCAAATTCCTTGTATGTAAAACTTTGTCAGAAGGAACCTAAATAGTATTTTAATTACAATACTCTAATAAGAAAAATTTAAATTTTTTTTTAAACAAAGAAAAGAGTATAACCTAAGACTGATGAACCAGGAAGGGAAACTAGTGAGGCATGTTTGTTCAGATTCCTTTTGGTGTCTTGAGTGACATTCCTTTCTCCTGGGTACAGTGAGGACCTTCTTAGAAATAAAGGTTCCATGACCTACTACCACACAGTGGATCAGAGTTTCTCTATGGCCAACTCCTAGATGAAAGGCAGCAACAGTGGGGAGGAGATCAGAGTAATATTTTTAGACTGCATAGCTGACATTGGGGAACAGGTTTCCATGATCTGAAGACAGGGGGGCAGGAGAAGTCCAGAAAGGGAACGCTTCCAAAGCCTTTCCGGTGTTCTTTAGTCCTAAATATTCAGCATGCCAAAGCTCCACATTTTGGGGCATCATTTTCTGTGCCCCGCACTGAGAAAGAAAAGAATGCCAATAGCCTTTTCTTGTTTAGTTTTAGGGGAAGACTTCAGGGAGGGTGCTCAGGAAGGTACAGACTACTGAGAAGGGATGCCTCCCACACCACCCCATCCCTAACACCATCACCAAAGATCCAATTAAGATCTCGATTCAGTGAGCAGAATTCACATTTATCAGAGCTACAGAAACTATACTGGATAAGAGTAAATGCTACATATCCTCCTGGTGTGATTTTTTTTTTTCTGGTTCTTATTTGTTTATAAATAAGTTGGCCATTAATTGATCATCCAAATCTGGACAGGTTTTAGAATGAATGGGACTATTAACTGAATTAAGAGGTAATGCATAAACCAGGAGTGTCCTAGAAAATGGGGATGTTTGGCTATCTTCTCTGTAAGGCAGTCATTTGCCACTCTTACCGACCACACTGGGCAGAGTCCTTTTGGGTCTGAGAGAATGGATGAATCCTTGCTCGGTCACAAGTCATTATAGTTTCTCATCCCCATTAGTGAAGAATTTACTTTACAATAAATGCTCTTCCAGGTAACAGATGGTTTACAGACATTGAACTCTGTTGTTTCAGGACACAAGCTCTACCAATGGTAGTTTTTATTGATATGTGCCTCCTATTTCACCATCCTGTTTACTTGTGAAGTGGTTAAATCTAACAAAAGTGTCAAGTTTGAGGTCTGTTGTAACCCTTGTTAAAAATGATCACTTCCTCCCATTCAAAAGCTGAAAGGCAGAATTGTAAAAGGGACCTTTGAAGGGCTGCAGAGATAAAATTGCTGTCTCAGAGCCTGAGAGATCTACACAATGTCCTTCCCCTTGGGTCAGTCACAGCAGAGGAGAATAGTCAAAAAGACCACAAAACAAATTATCAAACCCAACAATTTTTGAAGAGCAGGAAAATACAACTACCTAGTAGCTGCGAAGACCCAGGTAGGTCGGACTTGGGTTCCCACTTGGAATCCCAGCCCTGCACACTGCAAGCCTAAAATGGCAACTTTCTTGGACAGCTCTTCAGTGCTGAGCTTCCCAGGGTATGGGCCCTGGATTTGGCTCCACTACATACCCTCTGACTTGCAGGGGTTTATTCTCTGCCAGCGTGGCTCTACTCTCTTACTGTCTTCAAGCTCTTTTTAAAAACTTACATTTAGGTTATGATTAAAATTGTCCAAAATATAAATGTATGTGTGATAGTTGTGTAGTTCTCTTTCAATCATTCCTGGGTTTCTCTGGAAAAGCAATAGCTAATCTTGTTAAGTAGAACTACAGGTAAGTGTGAAAGTAGGTGTAAGATGCAAAAGGAAGCCTCTAAAACAGCTGGGTTATTTTTATTTGAAGTGTTTAGATTTAATTACATGTGATTAGACCAAATGCTCAGCACCAATTGCTCTTCCCTGTGATATATTAGCTACAGCCATAATGAGGTTTAGGGATCTTCATCCTAATATTAAATTCAACCTCTAGCATTTTTCACTCAAGAACAAGATTTGGTATAAACTAGGACCTTCTTGGATCACATTCAAAGTAGTTTAATCCTTGAAATTCTAAAAGAAAACTACTATGTCCCTAAAGTATGTTCATTTAAAAAATGGTGAATAAAGGCAAATATGCAAACAGTGTTTATTGTGTGCCTGGAAATTTTGAAGTGCTTTACAAATATTAATTCATTAAGATGAAGTCAGAGGGGCTTTACTCTAGAAAGGTAATAATACCAAATGTCTCCAATACTGTACAAATTTTACTCTACGGCAGGAAAGACAGACTCAATCAAAAACAATAATAACAATTCACTTGAATTGAACTTATCCACACTGTGCTGACTATATTATGTGTATTTTAACCCTGTGTGTAAAAGGTTTTTCAAATCTCTATTTCCTTAGTTCCGAAATGCACACTGTGTTTCAGGAAATAGAGGATAAACTGTGAAAGACTACATTTCTCTGATTCTTTATGATTCAAATAGTCACAAGGTTTAGCAGAACAGACATACCTGTACAAGATCTGGAAGGTTCCACAGTACTGAGTGAGGTGCAAGCTACACTTCTTTCACTTCTGGAATATGGTGCCATGGAGGTTTGTCTATACCAGCTTAGGAACATGTCTGGCTCTGTGGGTGTTGAAAGTCAGGGAGCAACTCTCTTCCGGTCCAGAGTCTGGTGGTGGGTGTTCTAAAACCAGCAGCTGTGATGGTACGTCCCATTTCCCAAGCTTCCAGGATGTGGCAGAGGCACAAGCTCTCTTGGTGGGTCAGTTCTGTAGTACCATTTTGGTAATCATTCTTGGAAGCTCAGCCTATAGCCTGCTTCTTCAGCCTTCTTAATTTTATAAGCACCTAATTTTCTATCTTATTTAATTTCTTCCTGCTTTGGCTAACTTGAATGGCTTCTTTTGTTTGCTATTGAACTCTGGTCCTGGCAACTTGACTGACTGGGATAGTTATCTGAACAGGTTGGGTTAGGAGGTAGTGAAGATCCGGTTGCCATTAAAGAATGGGAAGTTTCTAATTTATATCAAACAGGGTCAAAATAGTTCCTTAAACTATTACCTGTGGAGAAAGTGCCTGTTGAAGAAATTATTTTAGCAGATGGGGTTACCAGGACAGTATGAGAGGCACAAGATGGTCAGAGGCATCTGACTGCACTTCAGAACTTAAAGAAAGAAATTCAAGGCTCTGTGTTGTGAACTTTTGGAGCAAATGTGGTCAGAGAACCAATGAGTATCTTGGCTTACCGTAAAAGAATCTCTTTTCTCTCATGGGTGATGTGGCTACACCTCACCCCAAGATGGCAGTACCCTGAGACAGTGGTGGTGGGGACACAGCTTTGGGTTCCTGGACCCCAATGGTTGATGGTGCTGCAAGCAGACCAAGCCCTTTAAGGTTCCTATGTCCTTGGTGTCCTGCAGCAGGAGGAGGAGGAGGAGGAAGAGAAGCTGGATGCTCTGCAGGGTATCCTATCTGCTTTTGTGGAAGAAGATTCCCTCCTTCATATCTGCAAGGAGAATGTGGAACAGTGGCCTGAAACTCAGAATGTTGTCACCAAAATGAAAAAAGAAGATGAGGTACAGGCCATTGCCACCCTCACTGAGAAGCAGGTGCAGACTGTGGCAAGGCCCAGGATGGTGTCAGAAGAGGAATAACAGAAAGCCTGCCCTGCTGGCCCGGTATGCTGATGTAAGAGATGCAGAGGATGAAGAAGATGAGAAGGATGATTCCGTGCCACCACCATGAACGCTGGTTCTGATAAATCTCTGTTTTGAAACACCAGTGTAGAAAATGTCCTTAATGTTCAGAAATTGGAGAGAGACTCACTTTGGGATGAGTCCCAAAGGAAGAAGGAACAGGACAAGCTGCAGAGGGAGAGAGACCAACTAGCCAAGCAGGAGCGCAAAGAAAAGGACACGGAGGGGAGCCAAAGCAATAACTCTGGACTGGTCAGTTCTTCCCCTGCTTCAAGATCTCGATGAAGGGAAAACTGGTTGGGCGTATGTGTATTTAAGAGAAATGGGAGAACATAGCATTGTGATTTCCCAAGGCGTGTTCCCTCTGGTTTATATGGTCAAAAGGAAAATCACAATCACTTCTAATTACAAAACGTGCCATGTTTTGGTGATGTGGGTGACCAGATTATTATAGTTGATGCCTGTACCAAAGAGCTGCAGTTGGGGCAATCTTTATATTTTAATACTGAAAGCCTTTGCTCCTTTTGCCTCCTTTTTTATGAAATGTCTTCCCTCACCTTGGATGAATTTTCCTTGTGTAAATAGCAGGAATCAGAAAGCTAACAGAGTTTTCATCCGGGAAAAGAAACATGACCATTCCTCTGAGATGAAAGGTGCAAGTACAAATTGCTTCAGAGGCAAAATTTACTCCTACATGTAGTACAGTTTTATGGCTGATATATAAAGCTAATAAGAAAGCCAGGTGGTGGGGTGGTGCACACCTCTAATCCCAGCTCCTGGGGAGGCTGAGGCAGGAGGATCACAAGTTTGAGACCAGCTTGGGCAACTTAGCAAGACCAACCTCAAAATAAAGTAAAATAAAATAAAAAGGACCTAGAGAATTACCTGGGTGGTAGAGCAGCACTGGGTTCAATCCCCAGTACAATAATAATAATAATAATAATAATAATAATAATAATAAGAAACCCCACCTGGATCCAGACTTTATGTTACATGACAGCAAACTGGCAAAGTGAGAAAAAAATTGTTTGAAGTGTGTTCAAGATCTGAGATCTTTTTTTAAGACAGTTTCAACCGATGGGAGAAAAAAGTATCTTTTTAAAATAATTTTTTAATTTATCTTTTAATTTAATTTTGATTCATTGTAGTTACATAACTTTCCTCATTTAGGTTGTGACATTAAAAAGGATGTGTCAGTATTGAGCGCATCATTTTATTGTTAAGCTAGATTCACTTTTTTTATAATCCTGAATTGCTTGAGTAGAAATTTTAATCCCAATTTTCCCTAAAACCTGAGTATTAAGACCTGGTAATTTCTGATTTAGAATTGGAGGAATTGCCCTTTTAAAGAAAGAAATACTGGAAATCTTGCTAACACAAAAAATACAGTGTAGTAGGTGCTAAACAAATTTATTGAACGAATGAATGGAAAAACTACCTGGGAGAGTCAAAAGTGAGCTGGAACTCTCCATTTCTACCTTTTTCAGGAGCCACATTCAATTATAAATAAGGTTCTTCTCTACTTGACTTCAGGCAATAGTAGACCATCAAGAAGCCTAAAGAGAGCATTGTCTCTCATAAGACAAAATAGATATTTTATACAATGAGTCAGCAAACTGCCAACTGCAGGGCAAATTTGGCCATCATTTTTTGTATGGTATGAACTAAAAATGGTTTTTACATTTTTAAGAGATTATAAGATAAAGAACATATCATAAAGACTATATTATAGCCTGTAAAACCTGAAATATTTACTCTCCAGCCCTTTGGAGAATGTTTGGTGATTTTCGTTTTATATCATTAACTATGAGATTAACAAAAATTTTTATCTTTGTGCAGAAGGTTGAAAATAAAAAAGCATGGTTAAGGAAAAGAAAATTATGTTACCTCTTCATAAAGTCCTATAACCATGGCATTGCAAAAATAACCACATTTTTAAAATAAACTTTATTTATTTAAGTGACCAAAAAAAAAAAAAAAAAAAAAAAAAAAAGAAGAAGAATCATATGGCTATGCAGAGTACCCTCCCAAGGGTTGGGGAATTCAGTCTTACAGTGTTCTTATGTGGAAGCAATGGCTGAGAAGGAGCAGAATCATGAGAATTAGAACAGTGACATTTGAGAACAAAAAGATGATTCTGAGTTTTCCAGACTCTACTGATTATTCTTCAACTACAAAATCACCTTCTCATTCTTTTTTGTTAATTTATTTTTATTGTAAACAAATGGGATACATGTTGATTCTCTGTTTGTACATGGAGCAACAGCATATCATTTGTGTAATCATACATTTACATAGGGTAATGTTGTTTGATTCATTCTGTTATTTTTTTCCCTACCTCCTCACCCCTCCCACCCCTCTTTTCCCTCTATACAGTCCCTCCTTCCTCCATTCTTGCCCCTCCCCCCCATTATGTGTCATCATCTGCTTATCAGCCAGATCATTCTTCCTTTGGTTTTTTGAGATTGACTTATCTCACTTAGCATGATATTCTCCAATTTCATCCATTTGCCTGAAAATGCCATAATTTTATTACTCTTTATGGCTGAGTAATATTCCGTTGTATAAATATACCACAGTTTCTTTATCCATTCATCAATTGAAGGGCATCTAGGTTGGTTCCACAATCTGGTTATTGTGAATTGAGCAGCTATGAACATTGATGTGGCTGCATCTTTGTAGTATTCTGCTTTTAAGTCCTTTGGGTATAGGCTGAGGAGTGGGATAGCTGGGTCAAATGGTGGTTCCATTCCAAACTTTCTGAGGAATCTCCACATTGCTTTCCAGAGTGGCTGCACTAATTTGCAACCCCACCAGCAATGTAAGAGTGTACCTTTCTCCCCACATCCTCGCCAACACCTATTGTTGCTTGTGTTCTTGATAATCGCCATTCTAATTGGGGTGAGATGGAATCTTAGGGTAGTTTTGATTTACATTTCTGTTATTACTAGAGATGTTGAACATTTTTTCATATGTCTGTTGATTCCTTGTAGATCTTCTTCTGTGAAGTGTCTGTTCATTTCCTTAGCCCATTTGTCGATTGGGTTATTTGCATTCTTGGTGTAGAGTTTTTTGAGTTCTCTATAGATTCTGGAGATTAGTGCTCTATCTGAAGTATGATTGGCAAAGATTTTCTCCCACTCTGTAGGCTCACTCTTCACATTGCTGATAGTTTCCTTTGCTGAGAGGAAACCTTCTCATTCCTTAACTGAAGTTGTTCTTTCTTTACCTAAAGGAAGAACCATTCTCTTCATGTGCCACCTACACCACCTATCATTACCTTCAGACTTTTAATAGAGCGATGTATCCCAGCATGCCCCAGGTCACTAAATTCAAAGTCAAACCCAGGAGGAAAATACTTACATGCATGTGTATATGTGCGTGTGTGTGTGTGTGTGTGTGTGTGTGTGTGTACTTTGCTAATCTATTTATTGCCATATAACATACCTCTTCCCCCACAACTTAGTGACTTAAAGCAAAAGTTTTATCTAGTTCACAACTCTGTGTTTATCAATCTGGGCTGAAAACAACTGGGTGATACTTCTGGTCTGCACCTGATCAGATCTTCAAAGCTGGGTTCATTCACATCTCTCGGGTGACAGTGGACTGTTTGTATGATCTTTCATCCTCCAACAGGCTAGCTTAAGTTTTGTTAACATTCAGTGGAATGGTTCCTCCAATGAGAACAGAAGCTGTACCATTTCATGAAACCTAGATTAAGAATTTGCATAACATCATTTCTCCATACACTGTACATCAAAGCTGGTCAGAAATCTGCTCATTCTCAACCAAGTGGGGAAATAGAATCTACCTCCTGATGAGACAGGACAAAGAATTTGTAGCCATTCTTTCAACCTACCATATGTAATGACAACAATAATAATAACTAAGCTGGTGAAAACATGAGGAAATGGACAGAGGCAGGAGGAATATAATTTATGTCAGTGGAATTTAATAATATAGTTGCACTCAGAGATTTGAGATTTAATATTCTAGCTAAAGTATTAGAAGTGATTCTAATTTTTGCCAGGTTGATTGCATTAAAGTCTAAGTAACTTTTTTAGGATGCAAAAATTAATTTGTATAGCTTAGAAAGAAACCTAGATGAACAGGGAAAGGATTGAAAACCAGATCAATAGCCACATAATGGTGCCAGGAATAGCCATGGCAATTAGGGCTACCACCTGATTAAGTTTATGGTACTTTGCTTTCACTCTCAAAGATCTGTGTCACTCACACAAATGAGTAAACGGTATGCAGTATTGCTTTATATTTACTATTTGGAGATTCTACGTGGCCCATCCTATCACCAGACTATGTACTTATGACATTACTTCATGGACCTTCCTCAAGGAGCTGTGGGTCAGTGAGCTGACTCATGCCTAGAAATTACCAGAGTCTGTGACTCTGCTGAAGTGATTCAAATCAGACCTCTGTTTTAAAACTTAGGCTTCTTTTTGTTATGCAATGCTGTATTTCCAACTGATGACAGTTTTGAGAGGCACTAAAAATAATGAAAATTTATACTTATTTTTGCATAAGTTGGTTCATTGGTAAAATTATGCATGCATTACATTCAACAACTGTGTTTAAGAGGAAAATTCTTTCTAAAAAATAAACTAACGTATGTTTGTATATTAAAACAATAGTAAAATGAAATTTATTTATTGATTATCCAAATATTAAAAAAAATAATGTGAGCAGGTTGTTGATGAAAAACCATCTAACAAATAAAAACAAGCAAGTCAGGATTAAATTTTTAAAAATTCTTTTTGGAACCATTGCAGAACTATATAGGAAGGAGTCCAAGTTTTGAGGTTCCAGATACCTGTGAGAAGACAAGGGCACTGAGGTGAGCCCAAGAAACTTTATCCTTGAAAGCACTTGTTTCACGTAAACAGTGTGAGCAGAAGCAGTAGAAAACAAATAAACAGTATTCAGAAGTCTGACAGCTGGAGAGACAAAAAGAACAGTTAAGGATCACAATGAAGGAGGAACCTGTTATAAAACCCTGAGAGGTTAAATCCAGCAGTAAGAGTGAGCCAAAAATAAACAAGTTCCCACAAATGCTGAAGCCCACTTTCGAATCAGATCTATGCTAGATGGTATTGAGATAATCAAGCCTACTGTCTGCCAGAAAGAAATTAAATTCTCTGCTACGGGGATAACATTATCCCAAATCTCTATGATTTTTCATATATGTTGGTCAACATTGAAGTTAAAAATTATTATGCATAGCAGCAAAAAAGACCGAGAAGAAAAAAAATGAATAATACAAACATACCTGTAAGTGATCCAGATATTAGGTTATCAGATTGGGCTTTAGGAATAGGAAGATTTTTATCAGATAATTGAAAATGCATATAAAGAAAATTACAGAATTATAAACTAAAATAACTTAAATTTGAAAACCACATACATCATAGCAATGGATCAGATTAGTGCACTGTAACACATTAGTAGAAAAAACATAAACCAAAGTGTGGTGCTGCAGGTCAGCTGCCTTAGGAAGGGACTGAGATTAGCATGCAGAAAATTTTGTGTGGAGGGCTACTGGGATTAACCCCTGGAGGGAATTAAAAAAAGCAAAGGAAGTAAAAATGGACAGAGGAAAAACTGGACCTCAAAAGCATTAGCCAATCCTATGGGAAACTCTCAAACTAGGATAGTCCTTCAGAATTTTCCCAAGGGGCAATGGGGCCTGTCTTTTATGCTTCTGGATCTGTCATCTGATGCAGGTTGTGCCCAGGCAAAGGGCACAATCTTGAGGGAAATTGGTTCAGCTGAGTTCAATTCCTGGAAAAGACCCAGCATTGCCAGTAGCTGGAAAAATCAGCCTGCAAGTCCTGACTGGGAGACATGGGCGGTGAAGCACAGCATCCACGACACAAGGAGAGGGAGAAAATAAGGTGTGAACAAGACAGTAAATGAGAGAGGGGAGCTGCCTGGGGGAGGGGGAGAGAAATGGGATACACTGTCAGGACCTAATACAGGAATAATCATAACTCAGAAAAGGAATGGGGCAGAAGCAATATTTGAAAATTTTCTGAAATGGCCCAAAGAAATCAAAAGACATATTTTAAAATCCTATGAATCCTGGTATCACAGTAGAAATCGGGAAATATTTCTAACTAAAAGTTAATGAAAATGTAGAAACACAAGGAGTGCAGCTATATCCGTTTACATAAACCTTTATGTTGTTGAGTGCATAAATCAAATAGGTAAAACACTTAAAATTAATGACTTAAGTATCCATATCAAAAAGCTAGAAAAGGTTCGTGTACAACCAGAGAAACAACAGTTGTACCCCATTTTTGTACAACGAATCAAAAAAAAAAAAAAGCTAGAGAAGGGACAGCAAATTACACAGAAAGGAAATGGGGGGGATATAATAAACAGAAAAATTTACTGAAAGAGAAAACTGGTGAATCGAAGAGATATTCTACAAATTCAAAAGGTAGCTCTTTGTAAAGACTAATGAAAAGAACAAATCCCTAAAGAGACTGTTCAGGAGAAAAGAAACAAAAAAACACAAATTATTACATCAAGAATGGAAAAGGGAACATCATTATAGGTCCAACACACAGTAAAGAGATAATGAGAAGCTGTTATATTCAGTCTTGCATCAATGCCCTTTATGAGTTAGATGAACTAGACCAATTCCTTGAAAAATACAACTACCAAAAGTGATACCAAAAACCTAAGTAATGTTATATGCATTGAAGAAGTTGAATCTATAATTTTTAAACAACCCACAAAGAAAATTCCAGGCTCAGATGGCTTCATTGGTGAATTCTTCCAAACATTTTAAAAAGCAACAACAGCAATCTTACATAAAAATTTCCTGAGACTAGAAAAAGGAGAGAGTACTTACTTGATTATTTTATGAAGCCTTGTAAACTGAATATTAAACCTAGACATGAACATAAAAAGAAAGGATAATTATGAACCAGTCTTTCTCAAAAACACAAATGCAAAACTCCTAAACAAAATATTAGGAAATGAAATTCTTAAATGAAAAAAAAAAAATAGGGAAAAGATCAAGTTAACTCTATTCCAAGAACCTGAAGTTCATTTTCATTCAAAACACATCACTGTATCACACTATATTAATGGGATAAAGGAAAAGAGGTGTATGGTTGACCTGAAAGATGTAGAAATGTTCCTAATAAAATGCAAAGCACTTTCATGATAAACTTTAAGAGTATTAGAACTGAAAAATCAAATTTATTTTCTGATAAACACAAAAATGTACAATACATACCATATTTAATCATAGGAATTTTCAAATGGGAAAAGATATTTGCAGTACATATATCTGACAAAGGACTCATTCAGAATATATAAAGAATTCCTAAAAAAACTGAAAGAATAATTCAATTTTTAAAATAAACAAAAGACTCCAACAGTCACTTCATTAAAAAGGAACATCCAAATGGCCAATGAAAGTGAAAAAAAAAATGTTCAGTTTCATGAGTCATTGAGGAAATGTAAATTAAATTTACAATATGTTGTCAATACTCACCCACCAGAAAGAAGGGTTAAAGCAGATGGAGAAGAAGAGAAGAGAAGGGGGAAGAAGAGAAAGAAAGAGAAGGTGAAGAGGGGAGGGTGGAGGGAGAAGGGGGGAAGGAGGAAGAGAAAAACAAATGTTATTGAGGAGGTACTTGTCAGCAGAGCTGGAACTCTTGCTACTGCAGTTGGGCATAGGAATTGGCATTACTGCTTTGGCAAACTAGCAGCATCTCCTTAAGATGAATATATTATATAATCCAGCAATTCCATTCATACAAATATAACCAGCAGAAAAGTACACATATGTTCATCAAAAGCTTTGTACAAGAACATACTCATTTACAGCACTATTCATAAAAGTCAAAAACTAAAACATAGCAAATATCCATCAATAGTAGATTTGATAAAAATCTGTAGTGGAGGAACATAAACCGTGAGCATAAACTAAGTACACACAAAGCCATGGATGAATCTTGCAAACATCATATTGAACATAAGAATCCAGACACAAGAATGCATTAATAAAATTCAAGAACAGGCAAGACCAACCTACAATGCAGAAACCGGGGTAGGTTTCTTACCCTTAGTTACCCTTAGTTACCTTTAGTTACCCTTAGTGGGACAATGGGAACAGGAGAGAGACATTCTGAGGTCCTGGGTAGGCAGGCGGTTCTAATTTTTATCTGCTGATTTCAGTTTATAAAAGATTCAATAAAATGTTCATTACGATTTGTGCTCTTTTCTCTATTTATGCTATTTGTAAATCAAAAATAAATGTTTTCTTGTAAAAATACACTAAGAATTATTATTTTGCCATATATTCAAGTACTTGCATTTCTGTCTTAAATATCATGCCTAGCTATCTTTTGAAGAGTTTTATCTTTTTTAATATAATCATTTAAAATGCTTAATGCCTATAATTTTCTTCAGACTTACATATTATGAACTATATAGCTTTGAATTTTTTGCTACTTTTAAATGATCCTGCTCTGTGGATTTTGTGTATTTGAGAAAATATCTCTCTCTAGGCATTGAATTATCTGGTAAGTTCAGAACAAATGCTACTAAATTGAGATATTTTTAATTCAATAATGTTATATTGAAGTTTGTGAATATTAGAGCCCAGATATTCTGCTAGATTGCATCTTATTGTGTATATTCAAGATCTACTTATTGGTTAAATATTTTTACAGAACTGAACTTACCAAGTATGTGATTCTTTTGAATGTTTTATCAAAAAGTACGATTAGTCAATTCCAGATAAATTTAGTCCTCCTAGGTTCAGTCCTGGAGGAGGGTCTACCGCTCCTCCTCTTCCCTGAGTGACATCTGTGTTTGGGGCTTATGTACCATGGTGGCCCGAGGAGTTGCAATGGCCATGTTCCGTCCAGTTGTTGGCAGCATTCCTTCATGTTACGAGCATCTTTTAAGAGGTCACGTCCTCAGTGATTTTTTTAGACACACTATCTGTGCTCTTTCTTCAATGTCATTCCTTGCATCCCTCAGGGCTGTCGGTGTGCTGTCATCTAGGGTTGCTTTTCTTAGGAGTATGGAAAAATCCTACCTTCCTTCTAACCCTCTTCTTCGTTAAAAGGGGTTGTGGGAAATCTGCTGGCTCCCTCATACTCCTCCAGTCCTTCTCCCTGAGCAAGTTGTCTCTCATTCTATCGCTCATGTTAAGTGAGCACATATAAGTTTAATATATTGGAAGCATGTTTGCCTGATTTTAGGTCAGCAGTCAGATGCTAGGTGTCCTCATACTGAAGCAGGAAATGGCAGTTCCTTGTTCTTAGTTACACTCAAGTTCAATTTTTTTTTCTAGTTATGAATGTGCAACTTCTCTTGTGAATGATAGTTTCTAATTAAAAGATTTCCTCTTAGTGTGCAATTTCAATGTCTTCCATTAGTTAATAAATGAGATTGATTTGACAGCACAAAACAACCTCTTGCCACCAAGTAATATAATGGAGTATTCTAATAATTACAGGCTAATGTGAAAAGAAAAGTTGAGTATCTAGCATATAAATCAGGCATTTATGCTGAGGGCTAAATGATATCACTGTACACCTTATGAAAAAAAGTTTTTCATATTTGAGTAAAGAAAAGGGATGGGATATTTGAGTTCATCTCTCAGCACAAAAGAACTCAGGTACAACACAAAGACCCAACCGCACCACAATCACATTTCAACATGCAACTTAGTGAGGAAAGCCAGTCATCCATTATGTTGAAATAATATTGCTCATTTTTAATATTTCAGGTTCTTACATTTTTTTTTATCTTTAGCACATAAATGATTTTGTCCTTACATTTGTATTAAAAATATGGGCCGTATGGATTTTATAACTCATTTTTCTTTTCCCTTTTTTTCACAAATGTAAGAAACATTAAAACAATCTGAGTTCTTATCAACCCCCCAACACACACACACACACACACACACACACACACACAAATTCAGATCTAACGTATTCACCTGTGAACTTCCAAGCTTAAAGAAGAAATACCACTTGTACACAAACTCTCCCAGAGAAGAGAAAAAGAATAAGGCTTATCAATTCATCTTCTGAGGCTAATAGAACCATGCCAAAAAGAATTCAAGAATATTGCAATAACGGAAAACTGCAAATCAAGCTCTCATGAACAAAGATGCAAAAATTGGCCAGGTATGGTGGTGCACACCTGTAATCCCAGAGGCTCAGGAGGCTGAGGCAGGAGGATCACAAGTTCAAAGCCAGCCTCAGCAATAGTGAGATGCTAAGCAATTCAGTGAGACCCTGACTCTAAATAAAATACAAAATAGGTCTGGGTTGTGGCTAAGTGGTCAAGTGCCCCTGAGTTCAATTCCCAGTACCAAAAAAAAAAAAAAAAAAAAAAAAAAAAAATCCAAAGAAAATATTAGCAAATTGAGTGTAAGTGTGCAGTGCTTATAAAAGTAAACAGCAAGTATTTTCCTAGGGAAAGTGACATTTTTTTCTCTTTTGACAAAATACCTTGAAAGAACATAGTTCTAAAAGGTAAAGATGTAAAATAAAGAAAACTAACAGCTGTGAATAATAAGAAAAAAACGGAATTCCTTTAGCAGCCTGGAAAGAGGACACAAGGAGTCTAGGGTAAAAAAGGAAGAGAGATTAAAAACAAAAAGTTGATCTGAGCACTGTAATTCCAGCATCTTGAGAGGTCGAGGCAGGAGGATCAAGAGTTCAAAGCCAACCCCAGCAACTCAGGGAGACCCTGTCTCTAAATAAAATATATATTAAAAAAAAAAGGTTGGGTATGTGGCTCAGTGGTTAAGTATCTCTGGGTTTAATTCCTAGTATCCCCCCCCCCAAAAAAAAATGCTGAAGAGAGAGAGAGAGAGATTCAGCAACTTGGCCACATGAGGCAAGGAAGTGACCAGGTACACATTCATGACAGTGGGAACGTCCAATGGATCTTCAAAAATAAGTGTCTAATGTTCCATGTTAAGTTGCAGCACTGTTAGGGTACAGTTCTCCTAGCTACCTTGTGAAAATCTAGGTCAGAAACCTGAACTCAACACTGACCAATACAAGGTAGAAAAGGGGACTAGCCATCAGTGGTGAGAAGTGAAGATCTTCCTGAACAAAAAAACTGTGAGCAAGAGCTAGCTGCTGCAATCTATAGAATATGACAGATCTTGGGGAGGGCACTGTAGACAGGCCCTTTAGCTGCTCAGTTTTAATATCAGGAACAAGATGACTCTGATGTGAGGATGATATTTAGGTTAAATAGACATGGGAATAATATCAATGTTAATTGAGCTTTTAATAAGTATCAGTTTTTAAGTATCAGTTTTTCCAAGTGCTTTAAATGTATTAATCTACTTAATTCTTACAACAAACATATACCTAAGCAAAATCATTATTTCCATTTTATATATGAGGCACAGCCAGGTCAGGTAACTTGTCCAAGATGGCACAACTCTTATGTGGCAGAGTTGGAATTTGAACCTAGGAAGTTGATTGATCAGAGCCCATGTTCTTTCCTATCGGGTCATACTAACAGTTAAAAATGTTATGTCTTTATTTTTTTCTTTTGGGGAATTAGGTTTTTAATAACACAAACACAAACACAACAAAACAATAAAGCTTTTCTGTTGCCTTCAAAAATCCTAATTTATATCTCAACTAACATTGCCTTAGGTCAGAGCCTATCTCTTGTCCAGACTACCTCCTGCTTAGACTCCCTGCCTCCATTCCTAACTCTTTCAAATCTTTCTCACACTGACTCTTTTATATGTGTACAAGTTACAGCAACTAGTACGTAACTAGTTTAAAACTCAAATTGTGTGGGTAGTATCTGACCTGAGAGGACGCCCCCTGACTATCTCAGAAAAGACTTTGGTAGTCAGAGTATGTCAGACCAAGTGAGTATCACACCTTACACAGGGTCTCCATTTTGGAGTGTATTCAGCGCCTCTTGGTGCTACGCTCTACTCTCTCCTCGACAGTTAGACAGTTGAACAATGATAAAATCACAGTACTCTGCCAGTCTGTGTTCTTGAGGCTCTGCCAAGTCACTCAGTTCTGCCCTTCCTTCTTTTTGTCACCCGTGGTCATCATTTTCTCTGTATTTCACTTGGAAGATGGTGGCGGTTCACCATCATAGAACGCCATCCTCTTCCGGGTCTTAACTCTCATCCCCTCTCATTAAGAGCAGGTGATATTGCTCCTCTCCAACCCTGAAAACTGGAACAAGAAACCCTAAGCTGTTCCAACTTCTCCTCTTCTTCCTCACATCTCCTGTTGCTCCTGGATTATTCAGGTGGTACCCCTCTCCACAGATAGGGGCTCACAGATAGGGGTCTGTCCTGATTTCCTCACCTCACAAACCCTTTCCCCATGCTTCCCTAGTACTTCTCAAATTAGTTCTTGATTTATTGTCCTGATAACATTGATGTAGGGTAGTTAGAAAACTTTTGCAATAGATATTCTCTTGGTCTCTCTGCATCCAGTTTTGCCTCCTGCAAATTGATCCCTCATGCATACAGCCTTCTTAATTCAAATCCAGTTTCTACCAAGCTGCGCTGTCCTTGCTGTCTTAAACCCATCATTATGTACAGGATAAAATGTAAGTTTTTCTTTTTCCAGTATTTTATTGGTGAGTGTACCATGGGTTTATATGTAGTTTAAAGCTACTCCTGTTTTGAGCCCATCAGTATCAGGACAAGATAAGGAGGGAAACTTTTTGCAGTCTGCATGACTGGATTATTTGTGTAGCTTTCAGAGCTTGACTTCAGGAAATAGGAAATACAGTAGGAATTAAACAGGAAAATGTTCTTTTCTATTTGGTTCCTTTTCCATGACTCAGGATCCAGCAATGGTCAAGTAGACATGGTATTTTAGACTCCTAACCAAACCCAGGTACATTAACTGACACATTTAAGAAAAACATGGCATACGATAAAAAAGAAAGTTACTGAACGAGTTATTTTCTTTTGCATGAGCGATGTAATACTCAAGTAAAGTTGCATTTGTGGTATTTTAATGTATTCTGGCACCTTTGGGTGAGAATGTCTCTTTGCTCCTGAGCTGGTTCTCACATGCCTATGCAGTTGAAAGTTGAGCTACATGCTTGCTATTGGAGTTAACACCGCATATTTGGGGGACTTGTCATGTCTGAAAGCAGGAGCTTCCTCTTTTGGTGGATGGAGGCACGTATCTGCTTGTTTCAGTTCACTTCTTCCTTCCCCAAAGACTCAGAAAGTCAAGGAAACTGACAGCTCATTTTTTAGGAACTTGGAAGAAGTGTCAGAGTTGACAAGCATGAGCCTGTCTCCTCCACACAGGCTGCTTCCTTGATCCTTGATTCAATTTCACTTAATTACACGAATATTTGTTAATTGATTTAAGTACAAAGGACTAGGCAGGGCACCCCAGAGAAGAGAGGAATAAGACACAATTTCTGCTATCAGAAGTCTTATTATACAGTTATTACACAAACACCTATCATGTTATAAAGTACTGTAAAATGTTGTGATAGGTGCACAAAGGCTGCGTGGGAGGGTCCAGGAAGAGAGAGGACACACCTAGTGCCCAGGGCACCTCAGAAACAAGTGCTGCGGTCAGCACTCTTCCACCCTTCACAGGCGGAGCAGGCAGCTCCTCTCAGGGCTGCTTCTTATCTGAAGATGGGGAAATCTATCTCTGTCCCTTGTCAGTTAGATGGAGGATTATATAAAGTAGTTTATGTGAATTCTCTTAGCACAGTACCCAAAAGGCAGAAGCAACTCAGCAAATGTTAGTTTCTCTTGCTTTGACAGTATCTTGGAGACGGGCTCTCCCTAGTACAGATAGGACATTTACAGACATAGATGGGACATAGAGATGGGCATTTTAAGATGAAGGACAAGGAGGTGGAGAAAATGGATCTTGTTCAGAAAAGAGTTAATACTCCAGTTTTCCTATGGAGATGTGAAGAGATAACCAGAAAGATGAACTGTGTCCATCCTGAAGAGGCCAGAGTATTTGGAGAGGTGTGTGTGCAGTGGACAAGCCTGGGCTTTGCAGTCAGATTACTTAGGCCCAATCCCTGATTCTGCCACACCTAGTCACTGTGTAACCCAGAACCAGCTGCTAATTCTCCATGCCTCGGTTCCTTCATTTATCAAACAGGGTGATAAAAGTGCCTTTGCCATGTTCCTGTTCTGCACATTCAAAGGGTTAAAATTTGTAAAGCAAGTGGAACTGTGCCTGACACATAGCAGATACTCAATAGATCCTAACCAGTTCTTATTAACAGGCTGCAATATTTGTCATGAAGTGTCCTGGCCGGAAGCTATCCTCCAAATGAGTACCATTCAGAGGAAATTAAGTCAGCCTTTCCAGAGCAAAATCTGAAATCCAAAATGCTCAAAAATCCAAAACTTTTTGAGGGCTGATGTGATACCAGAAGTAGAAAATTCCACACCATGAAACTCTGTTTCCTGCACAAAATTATTCAAAGATATTTTATAAAATTACCCTCAGCTAATATTTATAAGGCATGTATGAAACCTACATAAACTTCCTATTTAGACTTGGGTCCCAACCCTAAGATATCTCATTATGTATATACAAATATTCTAAAATTCAGAGATATCCAAAATCTGAAACACTTCTGGTTCCAAGCATTGCAGATAAGGCTACTTTACCTGTACTAAGGAAAATGGGCCTTTCTGGTTTGAAAACTGGCCAGGCCTGTTTACCTGATTGAACTAAATGGTGGTTTCTTAGCAAAAGATGAAGAACATGTGTGAACTATTCCCTTCGACTTCCTTGTAGGTCCCCTTAACTCCACGGGGGTCTTTAGTTGCATCTTAGTTAAGTTCTGCAGCCAGGGGCCCTCACTTCCTTGTGTTTGCTGGAGCTGGAGGAGCAGTGTGTCATGCTGGACAGAAAGATGAGTGATGGCCAGAGACAAGCTTGTGTAACAATGGTTCAGGTTTTCTGAAACTACAAGTCTCACCTTTGTAAAGTGACTACAGGTGCCTCTGGGCTCAGGGATCAGAGATCTGTATAAACAAGCCCTAGCCCCAGCCCTGCTTGGCTACAGTCCAAAGCCCAGCAAGTGAAAGAGTGAGAAAATCCTCCCAAAGAGGGAGCTTTCCTGCAGGCTTGGGAGGATCCTGAAACTTTCTCTCTCCAGACCTTATCTTCAGCTGGCAGGTATATTTATAGGGTAACATTGTGTCCTTTGGGTTAAGAGCGTGTAGCACCTCTTGAGTAAGAGACAGGTGGTTGGAATTAATAGCTTTGCTTTCTGAAAACCTATTAAGAGAAAAATTCAATCCTAATGGTTTAGACATGTGAAAATATATCTAATGCCAAAACCAGAGCCTAAGCCCTCAGCCAAAGGAAGAAATTATGTGAGGAACTGTGCATGACTCTGTGTGTGTGTGTGTGTGTGTGTGTGTGTGTGTGTGTGTGTGTGAGTGTACACATTTATGTATAATAGCTCTGTAGTGAGATGGATAAGAGTGAGTTTCACAACTTCAGAGGAGGCATAAAGTAAAAGATTTCCCAGAGAAATATGTAATCCAAGCACTAGAATAAGAAGATTTGGACCCTGGCCTGCTCAAAACCCCTGAGGCTTAAGCAATGTGCACTACGCCCCAGGAATGTTACTTGAGACAAGGGAGGGACCTTGAGCTTCTGCTATTCAACCTTCTCATGATATTGAAAGTGGGCTTATTTGTGGGGGCAGCATACATTTTGGAACTCAGACGCTAAGCAGCCTGAACTTAACTGCTTGCTGATTAGGGGAATGTTGAGAAATGATAGCTGCCAAGGACCTGCAAACTTCAATGGCCCGTGGAAATTCACAACCCCTCCTGCTGTGGGAAAAAAGCCACTACTCCAGAGGTCACCATTTCTTTGGCAAATTGGGCTCAGGTGCAGCCCCTACCAGTGGGAACAAGGGATCACAGTCAGTTTGTTGATCCACAGAGCACTCCTAGATCATTCCATAAACCTTATTCTCGGAGCCTGAACACTGGAGAATCACACGTTCTGATCTTGAAAGGAAAGTGTCTGCGGCGTGCTGTCATTCCAACAAGCACGGGAAGGGTAGACTGCAAAGAAGAAGTCAATGGCTGCCACAGCAGCATTTGGAGAGTCACATCAATTGTGACCCTTTCACTGGGGATGTTCAAGATGGTGAAGAGTCCAAATATTCTCTGAGAGTCTCTGAAAATAGTTAAGAATACTTTAGAATGTTTAATTTGGATAGATCAGGCTCAAGTTTAAGAGTCATCCAAAAGAAAAATGTACTCACTCTGTAATTCCAGAGAGCAGATCTGATAATAATGAGTGAATTTTACCTTAACATAACAGCAAATGAAAACACAGTTGAAGGTACCCATGAATGGCTGAAGTGGTATCTTTCAAATAAGGGAGTTATCTGTCATGGGAGTATTAAAAGAGAGACTCAAGGCCATCTGGCAATTACTATTCAGGCAGAATTTCTGCATTGGGAGATGGTTGAAGTAAAGTTGAGAGGTTTATCCTTAACTTATCAAGGTTGTTTTTTGCTCTCAATGACCCAAACTCTTAAATTGCTTTTATTTTGCTTCATAGAACCCAGAGATTTAAAGAATTTTAGTTTTTTGCTGAAGACAGCATAGTTCTTTTTTCATAGTTAACTAGCCTGGAAGCTCTGGACAGCAGTTTCCAAGGCTTTTTAAAGCAATTTTTTCTTCCCCTTTACATTCACTCAAGCTATTTCATCTGATGATTTCTACAGGGTCTACCTGAAGACCATTTTTACTCCCACTTTGCAGATAAGCAAATTGAAGAGCATAGGCTTTAAGGGGCTACACAGATTCTCCAGGGATTTTCAGGCCTGAGAGCCCATGACTTGGTCACCCTATTGTAGAAATGATCATTTATCTTTGGCATTCCATGACTGGGTCATGAATACAGCCTAGTTCATTGTATGGTTTAGATATGAGGTAACCTTCAAAAGTTCATGTGAGACAATGTAGAACGTTCAGAGGGAAATGATTTGATTATGAAAGGCACGACCTAATCAGTGGGTTATCTACTGACCGGGGTTAACTGGGAAGTAACTGTAGGCAGGTAGGTTGTGGCTGGAGGTGGGGTCACTGGGAGTATACCTTAGGGATTTATATTTGTCATCAGTGAGCGGAGCTCTCTGCTTCCTGGGGGCCACATCATTAGCTGCTTTCCTCCATAGTGCCCTTTGGCCATGATGTTCTGCCCCATCTTGATCCCACAGCTATGGAGTTGACTGACCATGGACTGACTTGCTATAAAACCTGAGCAAAAATAAACTTTTCCTCCTCTCATGAAAGAAAAAAAAAAATTGGCTTTGCTTTTAGGTCCACAAAGGACCTTGAATATCATACAGCTCTCCTTGTTTTGTACATAGAGATTGGTGTGGCATTTTTAGGTGCTTCTAAGGTCACATAGTTAGCAAATGGAAAACAGCAATATAAGCCCATGACACAGAGCACCATGATGGTCTCCTTTCATCTACTATTTATTCAACACATATACTAGATTGATATCCCTGAAGTGCAACTCTGATTAAGTCGTTGCTGCACTTAAACAATTGCAAAAGCTCCTTGTGCTCTTTAAAACGATGCTTGGAATTCTTTTTACAATATTTAAGACCCAATGTTCTTGATTTTATATCCAATTGCAACCTCTCAGTACCCTAAGTTCTTTATATACACTAAGATGTTTTTTAATTAAGCTAAATGTGTACTCAATGAAATTGGTTTGGAGAATGATTTTATTTCTTAGACTATTTCTTGCCACATTTCTCCTTCGTAGGTTTGCTGATCATCTGGTTATTGACTGGCATGTGAGAAACCTCAGAATTTTAAAAAATGTGCAGATATTCTGGAAAATTAGGACAAAATGTCATGGAAGGAACATATTTTGGCCAAATCTGCATTAGCAGAGCTTCCTATGATACCCTATAAATATGAGGGGGAACCAAACCTAGTTGTTATGGTTTAGATCTGGAATATTGCCCAAAGGTTCTTGTGTTGAAGCTTAGTCCCTAAGAAAGCAATGTTCAGAGTTGGGGCTTTTGGTACATGATTGGATCATGGGGGCTCTAACCTCATCAGTGGATTAATCCATTAATGAACTCAGTTGAATGGACTATTGTGAGGTGGTGGAAGTTATAGGAGGTGGGACCTAGTTAGAGGGAGTAGCTCCTTGTGGTTGTGCCCTTGGGGACTAATGCGTGTCTCCAGCCCCTTTCTCACCCCCTTTTCTCTCTTCCCCTCTCTCCTGGTTGCCGAGAGATGAGCAGCTGTGCTGGACCACACACTCCCCCTGTGACATTCTGTCTCACTACAGGCCTAACCAACAACATAGCTAAGTCACCACAGATGAAACCATGACCCAAGAGAAATCTTTCCTCCTTTAAGTTGTTCTTCGCTGGTGTTTTGTCACAGTGATGGAAAGCTGACTAACACACTAGTAATAGCACATTTCCAAGAATTTCATAATATTTTTTCCCTTCACCATAGAAATAAATCAGAGCTTTTAGCATGTGCCTTCCAGATGCCAGCTCCTCAGAAATCGTTCTGCAGTTACGTGAGAGTATTTGCCTTCCAAGATCAACACCAGCATCTTCAGCATTTTAAGAAGAAAGGTCAAGTGCCCTGAATGCATTTAACAGATTCCTCCAGAAACACAGAAGAATCTATAATTTTTTACTTTAAAATAAGTGACAAAATAAAATGTGCTGAGTCACAAATTAATCTGAATTCCTGACAATAACTTTGACTCTTAACTACTGTTACAAGCCAACATTTCCATTAATGATTGACAATCTATACTTTCCAATTTCCATGTCAAGTAAGCCAGGATTCTCCTCGTTTGAGCACACACAAAAAAAACAGAATGACCTGAGATGGATCTGTAATTTGCCAGTATTCAGTTAGCTTTTACTGCCTACCAACTTACTAACCAGAACTAGTGGTTTAAGACAAGATGTATTGAATTGTTACAGTGTGATGGATAATCACCCAACACCTGAAACAAACATCCCACAAGGATGGCATGGCAGGGATATGGTAATGCTTACCAAGCAGTATCTCCAAGCAGAGCAGAGTGCTGATCTTATAGAAGGTATGGGGAATCATACAGTTCAAAAATTGATGAGTTCTTAGGGTCACAAGAGAGTTTAACTTTGGTGAGACTTGTTGGTTGGTTGGCACACTCAGAGGGGTACACATACTCAGGTGAATTTGTTCTTCATTGATTGTCCTATAGAAATGAAGATCTATTATGATTGGTTAGGCTTTAAAAAGCATGTTCAATGAGGCAAGTTGTAGTTTATTAAATGGGTTCAAAATTGGTAAAGATAATGAGTCTTTTTCTAAAAGCATGTGAAGTAGGTAGCCTCAAAGAAGGTTCCCTATGAACTGTGCCTCCTGCTGTCATGTCCTTGTATAATTCTCTCCCCTTGAATATGGGCTGGATTCAGTGTCTCATTTCTAACAAATACATTTCATAGAAATGATGCACTGTCACTTCCAAGATTAGTTTATAAAAAGATGTTGGCTTTTGGTTTAGGAAATTCTTTCACTTGTTCCTCTGTCTCCTTCTGTGGAAGCAGACTGCCATATTATGAGCAGCTGGGTGGAGAGGCCCATGTGGCAATTAAGTGTTATCTCCAGTGAATAGTCAATGAGGACCAGAGGTTTGCCAACAGGAATGTGAGGATATTGGAAGTGGATCCTTCTTCAGTAGAGTGCTGAGATAACTAAAACTTCAGCCAACACCTTGACCTTGGCCTTATGAGAGACTTTGAGCCAGAGATATACAGATAAGCCATGCTTAGACTCCTACATACAAAATACAGGAGTTAATAAATATTTGTTGTTTTAAGCTGTTAAATTTGGGAATGATTTATTACATAGGATTAGATAAACAATAATGTAGAACTTTTTTTTTAATCCTCATGATTTAGCTTTTATCTGTGTAGGTTGGTATATTTGGTGTTGACTTCATGATTTTCAGTGGATTCACCTACATCTGATAGCTGGCAGACCATCATCCAGGACCACCCAGTTATCTTCGTTCTTCCAGCAAGTTAACTCAAACCTGAGTTAGTAGTGTGTCTTAGGGTTTTAAACCCAGTAAGAAAGCAAGCCCAAATACGCAAATACTTTTCAAGTCTCTGTTTGCATCAGGTTTGCTGTGTCCATTTGCTCTGTCCATCTGGCCAAAATAAGTCACATGACTAATCCATACCCCCAAGGTGGGGACACAGACTAGCACCTTTGAAGGGAGGATCTGCAATGTCACATTATAAGTGTTTAGCTATAGAGAGGGGAAGTATTTCTGGCTATCTAAATAATCTACCATACAGAGAAAAATCTAACAAAAACAAGTAATGAAAATTGGTATTTTAAAAAAAGAGATGAACAGCCCCAGCACTGCTAAGCACTGTAGATAAACAAGGAAGAGTTTATAGAAGAGAGACTTAAGGAATTATAGGGCCACTGTAAAAGGTAAAATTAGATGAGAAAAAAAATTATCATTTGGATATGAAACAGTAAGTAGAATTCTTATAAAAGGGAAGACTATATATATATATTTTACTGACTATATATATATTTGAAAATATAAGCATATAAACACATAATCATGAAATCGCAATGCTAAATTTAGCCTGAACATCAAGAAACCATCTTTCAAAAGGTTATTACTAAACAACTCTCTTCCATTAATACATTTTGGGAATTGCTATTGTTATAACCCTCATTTCAGAAATGTACGCCAAGTTTTCTGCATTTAAATTTAAATATTATGTCTCACCTCCACGTTTAGGACCTAAGACCACAGAAAAGATTTCAGTAAGTCACTCTTTGAGCTATTCATCTAATTGTGATGTCTTTAAGTTTTCCTCCTAATTGACCATTATAACTTCAGTGATCCTATAATTAGATAAGGAACTCACCAGGGATTCAGATGTATAAGCACCACTATAAATTATAATCTTTGTCGTTTCTGTTTTCTCAAGTTATCAAATTTAAAGTCTTATTTATCTGTTTTGTTTTTTGGATTTTTGTCCAATCAACCACTCATACTAGTTTTTAATAAGACCTTGCCATTTAAACATTTCAGTTTCCACTCTAACATTGTGGCTTGTTCATAAATTTTATGCTCATATTCATAGAAACAATGGGTTCTTTGTGTTCTATTTCAAAAATAACAAATTATCTTGAAATTCACCATAAGAAAAAAATATGCAGTATTAGATAGACTTGTCCAATCTTGTAAAAGCAGATGCTTGCCTTCATGTTTTCATGTTAAAAATTTTGTTTGAAATTAAGTCCTACATAGTCTACCACAAGACTGGATTATTAAATGTAATTATGTATAATTGATTGTTATAATGCCTCCTTCAAACACTTTCTAAAGAAATATCCATTGATTATTACTTAACATAAAAGAATGTTATTTATAGGTAAAAGTGGAGTTCATGATTTATTCTGTAAAAAGCTGGGCAACAAGTTCTTTTTCAGAATTCAATTCAATTCTGTGTCTGTGAGGATAAACATCAGAATAAACTGCTTCTGAGACTATCTCTTCCAGAAGCATAACTGATTATAAGTGTGAGTGAGGGTTCTTTATACCTCGTCAGTTAGTTTTTGTTTTGTCTATGGATACAAAGGCTTAAGGTAGAGAAGGCAAAGTCATACTATTACTTTAAATTTAAAAATGTTCCTTTTGTATCTGAATTATAGTGGAATCAGTATTAAAGAATGTCCACATTATAAAATCAAGAACATAAGCACATAGATTTAAAGTTCACCATAAACAAACAATTTTTAATTCCACATGATTGCTACCTTTGTATACAGTGTATTGTTTATCTTATATGTTTATAGTATATTATATTTTCATGTGCTTTATAATGCTATAAAAGGGGGGGACAAGATGCTGGTAGAGTCCTACAAGAACAGAATTTTCTGATGGTTTCTTGTTCATTAATGCAAAATATACTTCAAATACATTATCAGAACCAAAATCTGGGGCTGGGGCTGTAACTCAGTGGGAGAGCACTTGCCTAGCACATGTGAGGCACTGGATTCAATCCTCAGCACCACATAAAAATAAATAAATAAATAAAATAAAGGTATTGTGTCTATCTATAACTAAACATATAACATATTTAATAACCATAAGCTAATATTTCTATAGAAAATTAGAATTACAAAGGAATTTCTCGATTTTTTCGTAACAGCCAAACAATGTTTTGGCAAAAAGCCATTTTATAGAAAGGAATGTGATTCTCATAAGGTTATGGCTTGCCCAGTGTCACTCAGCCAGTAAATGGTATAATCAGGACCACACTTAGGTCTTCTGGCTCCAGTCATGTCTTTCCATTTCATCACATACCATTACATTATCTTTATCCACAACCTCCCATAACCATTCTATTTCCTGTGTACAAAAGGCACCAAATCAATCCTATGAGAACAGCACATGAAAACACAATCTCTAAAAGTGCTCGCTGTCCCTTAGCAATTAAAGAACCCAGAGGGCCTTCACAGTTTAATAACTTGTTCATTAGTTATGTCACTAGGCATTTTGAAGGCATGGAAAGTCACAAACACAAAATACATCATACCAAGCCCAAAGAATAATCAGGGAATTCCCTTGGTAGAGGAGAAATTCTACATACTTCTCTCTCAGTATAATCATATTTATACACCTGTCATTTATATCCTCTTGAATATTCTTAACAAATTTTTGTGTTTTTAAAAGCTTGTAATTGTATGAATTCTGAAGAGAGAGACCTTTGCATTTGTGCAGTGTTTTATGGTTTATAAAGTATTTTTAAATGCATTATTTATTTGATTATCTCACCAAAGCTGTGAGGATGATAGACATAAAACTGAAGCTCAGAGACATTAGGAGTTTCTCTCAAGTTTAGACAATCCTCAGGTGCAAGAAATAGCTCTACTCAGAACATAAAAGCAGGAAGGGGTTTCCTGAGATAACAAATAGGGTAACATCTCCTGGCATGCTCTGTGCCACACTGGTCTTGTGAGATGCTCTATAAAAATTGGTTCAGTGCTCAAATAAATTTAAAAAACACTGCATATTGTTAAATAAGGAACTCTATTGAAAAATGCTGACAAAGGGTAACTCCTATATTATGTAAACAAGGGATCAAAAATATAAAATTTATACTTAAGATCACGAGATCACATATATTGGAATCACAGGTGGAACCCAAATCTTCAAATTCCAATGCAATGCTCTTTCTAATTCCCTAAACAGCTCTCCATACCTAAATGCTTACCTATGACTGCCCTTAGTTCTTAATTTACCTTTGCACTACCAAAGTCATCTTGATAATGATAATAGCTACTGCTCCTGTACACCAAGATTATAAATAATTTTTAAAGCTTTTAACGGGCTTGCACGTTAAATAAATGCTTTTACAGATGAAAACATTGAGGCTTGGAAAAATAATTTAAGGACGATCACTCATTTATTAAAAAGGAAAATTATGATTTAAATTTTAATCTATCTGGTGGCCAAGTCTTTTCAAAAAAACATCCTGAGGGTCCTGTCTCTTTTGAAAGAGATTCTTGAGTTATGATCATCCTTCCTCTTGAATCATGACTACTACAGTGAATTTTAAAGAGCAGGCAAGTCATATAGACAGAAACAAAATAATAAAACCTAAACATAGACTGAGCAAACTGGCCATAAACACAGAGTGTTCAAGGAAAGAAAAAGTAGGTTAGATATAATTGCAATGGAGACCATATGCATTCTCTTTTTAAAGCCTCCTGTTCTGTAATAAGTATTTTGAAAATAGGACCCAAATCCAGAAGCACTCTTTAACTTTCTTTACTACTAAAAACCAAACTAGCAACCAGTGGTACATTAGTGAGTCTAGTCAGATCAGAATTTCAGGTCAAAGGGAGACTTAGAAAACCAAGACACTTACTAGGACTTAAATCCACCTTCAACATCCCAACAGGTGGTAATCCAGCCTCTGCCTGAACACCTCGGAGGGCATCTTAATAGCCCTGAAGGGAGACCATCTTCCTATTGATCAACTCCAACTGTAGGAAGTTACCTGAGTAGATTGCATGTCACTCAAAAGCAGGACCTATTTCTGTCTTGTTGAAAGTACATCCTTAGTGTCTAACAAAAGAGAATCTGTAACTGAGTATTTTTTGAGTGATTGAAACAAATACGAAATTTCCTTCTTATAATGTTTATTCTGTTATTATAATTCTGTTCTCTGGGCAAAAGTTAAATGATTTCCCAGAAGGAATCCAATGAGCATGTCTCTCAAGAAACAAAATAAAATGTAGATAAATTTTTTAAAAATTAAAATGTAACTTAAATATCATTAATTTTACCCATCTAAGATGTACAATATAGTGGTTTTTAGTACATTCACAAGGTTGTGCAACCTTCCCAGAACATTTTTATCAGCCCCCCAAGAAATCCTATGTGTTCACGAGCTGTTACTTCTTATTCCTACCTTCACCCCAGCAATCACTGGCAACTATTTTCTGCTCTGTGAGGTTTCCAATCTGTACATTCCAAATGAATGCAATCATGTGATATGTGGTCTTTTGTTCCTGGCTTCTTCACTTAGCACAAGGTTTTCAAAGTTTTTCCATGTTGTTACATGTATCAATGCTTCATTCCACTGATGGCTGAATGATCCATGGTGTGAATATACCACAATTTCTTATCCATTTATTAGTGAGTGGGCATTTGGGTTATCTTCACTCTTTGGTTATTTTACATGATGCTGTTATGAAGATTCTTGTACACTGTTTGCATGAATATGATTTCAGTGTTCTTCAGAGAATACCTAGGATTAGCATTGCATAGCATTGCAAGTCTATATGGTAACTATGGTTGACATTCTGAGAAGCTGTACCACTATTTAACAAAGTAATGGCATTATCTTACAATACCACCAGCAACACATGAGGGCTCCAATTTCTTCTCATCAATATTTGTTGCTTTCCTTTGGCAGGGGAGCCATACTAATCGATGTGACATGGTATCTCACAGGGTTTTTAATGTGTGTTTCCCTGATGATTAATGATATTTAGCATCCTTTCATTTATTTGTTGACCTTTTGTATATCTTCTTCAGGGAAATGTCTATTCAGATCCTTTGTTTCAAAATTGGGTTGTCTTTTTGTTATTGTGTTATTAGAACTCTTTATGTTTTGTGGATACTTGTACCTTGTCAGATATATAATTTTTAAATATTTATTCCATTCCATGACTTTTCACTTTCTTGATGGTGTCATTTGAAACATGAATATTTTTTATTTTGATGAAGTTCAATTTATCCGTTTTTTTAATCATTGTTGCTCTTGTTCTTTTTTTAGTTTTTTAAAAATTTTTTACAGTTTGCATTTTGATTCATTGTATGCAAATGGGGTACCTCATTTCGTTTCTATGGTGGTGCATGATGTAGATTCATACCATTGCTCTTGTTCTTACAAAAACTCTGTAAGAAACTTGCCTAATCAAAGGCATGAAAATTTGTTCATGTTTTCTTTTAAAAGTTTTATAGTTTTGTGTCTTACGTTTTTCTATGATTCATTTTGAGTTTGTGTGTATGGCATGAGATAGGGTCCAACTTTGTTCATTTACATGTGCCTATCTATATGTTCCATTGATAATTGTTGGAAATACTGTCCTTTTTCCCATTGAATTATCTTTATCTTTACGTTTTTGTCAAAGAAATCAATGGACAGAATATAAGAATTTATTTCTGGACTCAATTCTAATGTATTATTCTGATTATAGAATATTATAGCCTTTTAAAAGTGCCACACTGTTTTGAGTACTGTAGTTTTTTAGTAAGTTTTGAACCTGGAAATTTGCAAAACTCTGTTCTTTTTCAAGATGGTTTTGAATATTTTGGGCCTTTTTCATTTCCACATGAATTTTTTAAAGTTTGTCCATTTCTATTAAAAAAAAAGACAGCTAGGGTATTATATCAACTAACAAAGCAGTCACACAGCAAAGGAAGCAATTAACAGAGTAAGAAACAACCTTTGACAGCTATTCATCTAACAGAGAATTAATGTCCAAAATATATTTTTAAAAACTTACCAACAAAATAACAAGTAATACAATTGTAAAATGGGCAATTAATCTAAGTACACACTTCTCAAAAGAAGAAACACAAATAGCCAATAAATATATGGGGAATATAATATCATCAGCCATCAGAGATGTACAAATGGAAACTACATTGAGGTACCACCTCCCCCCAGTTAGAATAGCCATTATCAAAAAACCAAAAAGTAACAAATGTTGACATTGATGTGATATACACTGTTGTTCGGAAGGAAAATTAGTAGAACCACTATGAAAGACAGCATGGAAGAGCCTCAGAAAAACAAAAAATAGAACTAAAAAGAACTAACTAAAAATAATTTAAAATAGATCATACAATCCACCTATACCACTTCCAGGTAAATATCCAAAGGAAATGAAGTCAGCATACGAAAGAGATACCTGCATATCCATGTTTATTGTGGTACTATTCACAAATAGGTGAGATACAGAATCAACTTCAATGCCCATCAAAGATGAATGGATACATATCATATGTATGCACAATGGAGTATTATTTGGTCACAAAGAAAATGAAATCTTATCATATGCAGGAAGATGAAGGACATCATGTTAAGTGAAATAAGCTACAGAAAGAGAAGTGTTGCATGTTTTCTCTCACCTGTAGTAACCAAAAAAACCAAAAAAAAAAAACAAAAACAAAAAAGATGACCCAGGTTGGGACTGAGAGAGTAGAAAAGGGGCTAGGGAGGAGGTATACAATTTCTTCTGTTGTTATATCTTTGTCAGATTTTATCATGGTAAGACTGGCCTCACAGAATGAGTTGGGAAGTGTTTCTTGAAAGAATCTGTAAAACTTTGGTGTTAATTTTCTTCAAACATTTTGTAGAAATCACTGGAAAAGTCATATGGACTTAGGAATTTCCTTGTAGGAAGGTTTTGTTTGTTTGTTTGTTTGACTAATTCTGTCTCAATAAACTTTCTTTCAGACTTTCTATTTGTCTTGCATCCATCTCAGTAATTGGTGTTTTAGGAATCTTTCAATTTTATCTCTGTTAGCCAATTAAAGGCATACAATTGTACCCTTAAAATTCTTTATATTTCTGTAATCTCAGTGGATCCCTGTTTTGCTATTGATTTCAGCTGGAATCATTTTACTTTTTCTCATGGTCCAGTCTAGCCAGAAGCTTATCATTTTTGTTAATCTTCCAAAGAACAAACTATGGTTTTGTTGATTTTTCTCTGTTGTTTTTCTATTTCATTTATTTCTTCTCTAATTTTTATTATTTCCTCTTTCTCCTTGTTTTGAATGTAGTTTACTCTTCCTAGTTTCCTAAGGCAGTAGGTTAGGCTATTGATCTGAGATCTCCCTTCCTTTGTAGATAGGCATTTATAAATACACATTTCCCTCCACTCTTTCACTGTATCCCACAAGCTTGGGGTATTGTCTTTTGGTTTTAAAATGCTAAATAAGGGAATGAAGAAGATGGTGGTGTGGAGGAGGTTGCTTTCTAAGCTGCTTCATGGCATGAGTTCTGGAAAGTAGATAAATGGCTTCTCAGTGAGGTATGCGAAAAGAGAGATTTTACTGGGATTTAATACTAGACACTCAGAACAGCTTGGGGACTCAGAAAGTTGGATATAAGAAAATAAAAGAGGAAAATACATCACCAGTGCCAGCAACTGCTGGAGTTGATCCACTGCAGGCAACTAGGGAAGGGGGGCACTTCAGGTGGCACCGTGGCATGTCTTGGTATGGAGAAATAAGATCAAGGATGCTGCTGGACAGATCCGGAGGGTGAGCTACACTACCTTCTGTGGGAAAGATGTCGCATATCTCCTGTGGAAAGCTGAGGCGGGCATCATCTTGCCACCACACTATAGCAGCCAGCAGCCATGGGAGGAAGTCCAGGAGCTGACCTGTATAAGCCAAGCTGGGTTTATAAACCACCACCTGACTCAGAGTTTTGATATCACCATATTTCTCAGAAGAAATTCAGGCCGAAGAATGTTTTACCCAGATGAATATGGGTCTAGAGACCCAAGAGATCCCTGGTCCCTCTCAGCCTTTGAGTCTGGCAGCTTGCAGGACCAACTGAAGCAGGTGGGACATTTGATCAGGTGGTGAGTGTGACTGTGTGCCTGGGGACTAAGCCAGGAGAATGGGAAGGATGGGATCCACTGGGGGCAAAAGGGATGAAGTATTGGCTCCTCTGCTGCATGAGTGGAACCCCAAGACTCCTGGAGTGCAGACTCCCAGCATGGATTGGCAGCTGCTGGGCTTTGGAGGTGTGCTGATTTAAAATCTTCAGACCACTTGCCATTTAATGAAGCACATGGGGCCTACCTAGATCGAAAAACCACCTTCAGGAGCTTTGACTACAGGAACTCCTCTCACAGAACTCTACAGCAACCCCACCCTAAGAGTAGAGCAGACAATATTCTCTGGCCTCCTCACTTCACACTGCCAAAAAGAGAAGCTGAGAATTTTTTAACTCCAACAGGCAAACAGACGAGCAACACAAAAAGAGAAAGAACTCGACAGCCTGCAGCTACCACTGTTGTGCAAAGTACACATCTCAAGAAAGAAATGGAAAGAATGACATTTGGGAACAGGCAACAAACATATTCTTATTGACAATTTTTGATCACTATGATGGAAATAATTCCTTAATTTTTCATCAAAAATTTTTTTATTTTATATATTTTTAATTTTCATCTCTCTTTTATCTTTCACTTCCTCTTTTTCTAATTGTTTGTCTGGCACAATAAACAAAAATGGTATGATCAGGGAGAGAGAGAATCAAGAGAAATAGACAAGTGAAAAGCAATACAAAATAAAACCAAAATAGACTAATCAAAAACCCTAGTCCCTAAAAGATAGTCATAAAAAATAACTACTTTCTCTTGATTCTTTTTTCCTTTTCTTTTGCTGATAAATTATATTGTTCTCTTTCATTCTTACTTAAATTTTTTACTTCTACTCTCTTTATTCTTCCCTCATAAATATCACATCCCATCTCTCTTCTGCATTCTCCCTGAGCACCTTTTGAAATGGCAAACCCTTTTGAAAACATGATGTTTTTACTGTTGGCAACTGCTGATCATACCATTTTTGTTTATTGTGCCAATTAATATTGCAGATGTCATAATAGGAACTAAGTATTTATTGTTTGCATTGATTGTTGTTATTATTTGTCTCCCCCTAAATGGTGAGGCACCAGAAACCTCCAGAAGCAACTTTAAGTTTATAAGGTAGAAACTCTGCAACCTCAGATTCATAATGATAAATGTGTAGACACACAAACAATATGAAAAAAAAAGGGAACAAACCATCCCGCAGAAACCAAAATACCTCAATAACAGAATCCATTGACACAACAGTGGAGGAAATGTTAGAAAAGGAATTTAGAAAGTTCATAGTTAAACTTATCTGGAAGATAAAAGACAATGTAAGAAGTGAAATCAGAGAGAAACTATAGGAAATGAAAGATCATATCAATAAAAGAGGTGGCGATTATGAAAAAAAAAAAACAAGTGGAAATTCCCAAAATAAAAAAAATTGATAAACTAAATTACAAATTCAATGGAAATCATCACCAGCAGACTAGACTACTTGGAGTTTCAGGCAATGAAGACAAAATACATAATCTGGAAAATAAAGTTGACCATGGAGAATAGATGTTAAGAGACCATGAATAGAACCTCCAAGAAATATGGGAAATATAACAAGAAATATAATATGAAAATATCAAACTTAAGATTTATCAGGATAGATGCAGGCTCAGAGATACAAACCCAAGAAATGTGCAATCTTTTCAATGAAATAATATCTGAAAAATTCCCAAACCTTAAGAATGAAATGAAAAATCAAATACAGGTGGCATAAGTACCCAAAAAACACAAAATTACAACAGGAACAAAAATCATCTCTAAATAATAACATTGAATGTACATGGCCTGAACTTATCAATTAAAAGACAGAAGTTGGAAAATTGGATTAAGAAACAAGACCCAACAAAATGAAATCTCTAAGGGACTCACCTCATAGGCAAAGATATCCACAGATTGAAGGTGAAAGAATGGGAAAAATCATACCATTCACAAGGATGACATTAACAAACAGGGGTTTCTATTCTCATATCAGACAAAGTGAACTTTAAGCCAAAGTTAATCAGAAGGGATAAAGAAGGATATTTCTTAGTGCTTAAGGAAATTGTATATCAAGACAATTTTAATCTTAAATCATAAATATTTATGCCCCGAACAATGGAGCATCTATGTACATCAAGCAAACCCTTCTCAATTTCAAGAATCAAACAGGCCACAACACAATAATACTTGATGGCTTTAACACACCTCTCCCTTCACTGGGTAGATCTCCCAAACAAACTACATAAACAAGATATACAACTAAAATTTAAGATTAGTAATCTAGACTTAATAGACATATATAGACTATTTCATCCATCACTTTCTTCTCAGCTGCAAATGGGTCATTTTTTAAAATAGATCATTTCTTAGGTTACACAGAAAATCTTAGCAAATACAAAAAAATAGAATACCTTGCATTCTATCAGATCATAATGGAATGATATTAGAAATAAATGCTAAGATAAAAAATAGAAGCTACTCTAACACCTGGAAACTGAACAATACACTATTGAATGATGAATGGATAGCAGAAGATATGAGGAGTGAAATGAAAAAAAATACTTAGAAGTAAATGAGAATAGCAATACAACATATCAAAATCTCTGGGACACTATGAAGGTGGTTCTAAGAGGAAAATTTATAGCATTGTGTGCTACCATTAGAATACCATTTCTATTAGAATACAAAGACAACAAATAAATAATCTAACATTACATCTCAGGTCCCTTGAAAAAGAAGTACAAATCAACACCAAAAGCAGAAGACAGGAAATAATTAAAATCAGAGCCAAAATCAATAAAATGGAAATTTAAAAAAATTTCAAAAAATCAACAAAACAAAAAGTTGGTTCTTTAAAAATAATAAACAAAATTCATAAACCCCTAGCCAAGTAAACAAAAAGAAATAGGGGGAAAAACCCAAATTGTTAAAATTTGTGAAGAAAAAGGAAATATCACCACATACACAACTGAAATACAAAGGATAATCTGAAACTATTTTGAAAATTTAGACTCCAATAAATTATAAAATCTTGAAGGCATCAACAAATTTCTAGAGACATATAAATTGAACCAGGAGGACATGAAAAGTTTAAACAGCTCAATTTCAAGTAATGAAACTGAAGGCACCATCATAAACCCAGGACCAGATGAATTATCATCTGAGTTCTACCAGACCTTCAAAGAAGAACTAATACCAATCCTCTTCAAATTATTCCTCAAATAGAAAAGGAGGGAACACTTCCAAACTCATTCTATGAAGATATATCACTCTGATACCAAAACCATACAAAGACACATCAAGGAAGGAAAACTTCCTTAATGCACATAGATGCAAAATTCTCTTTTTAAAATTTTTAAAAAATTTTTTACAGACTACATTTTCATTGTACACAAACGGGGTACATCATTTATTTTCTATGGTTGTGCACATTGTATATTATAAAATACTGGCAAATTGCATACAAAAACACATTAAAAATAGTGCACCATGATCAAGTGGGTTTCATCCCAGGGATGCAAGTTTGGTTCAACACATGGAAAACTATAAATGTAATTCACTACATTAATAGACTTAAAGACAAGAATCACATGAGTATCTCAATAGATGCAGAAAAATAATTTTATAAAATACAGCATCCATTCATGTTCAAAACAGTAGGAAAACTAGGTAAGGTAGGATCATACTTCAGCATTGTAAAAGCTATAAACATTAAACCCAAGGCCAACATCATTCTAAATGGGGAAAAAAAAAAAAAACCTGAAAGCATTACCTCTAAAAACTGGGACAAAACAAGGATGTCCTCTTTCACCACTTCTATTCAACACAGTCCTGGAAACTCTAGCCAGAGTAATTAGGCAAAAGAAAGATATTAAAGGAATACACATAGGAAAAGAAAAACTCAAAATATCCCTATCTGCCCATGACATGATCCTAAACTTAGAAGACCTAAAAACCTCCAGAAAACTTCTGGAACTCATAAATGAATTCAGCAAAGTAGCAAGATACAAAATTAACACCCATAATTCAATTCTGTTCCTATACACCAATGATGAATAAGCCAAAATAGAAATTAGGAAATCTATCCCATTCACAATGGTCTCAAAAAAATGGGGGGAATCAATCTAACAAAAGAGGTGAAAGACCTCTATAATAAACATTATGGAACACTAAAGAAAGAAATTAAGAAGACCCTAGGAAATGGAAAGATCTCCCATGTTCTTGGATAGGCAGAATTAATATTGTCAAATGGCCATACTACCAAAAGTGCTATACAGATTTAATACAATTCCTATTAAGGTTCTGATGATATTCTTTATAGAAATAGCAAAAGTAATCATGAAATTCATTTGCAACAGTAAGAAGCCCAGAATAGCCAAAGAATTCCTTAGGAAGAAAAGTGAAACAGGAGGCATCACAATTCCAGATCTTAAATTATACTACAGAGCCATAGTAACAAAAATGGTCTAGTATTGGCACCAAAACAGACATGAAGAAACAATGGTACAGAATAGAAAACACAGAGACAAACTCACATAAATATAGTTACCTCATACTAGACAAGGCACCAAAAACATACATTGGAGAAAAGGTAGCCTTTTCAACAAATAGTGCTGAGAAAACTGGAAATCCATATGTAATTGAATGAAATTGAACCCCTATATCTCACCCTGAAAAAAACTCAACTCAAAGTGTATCAAAGACCTAGGTATTAGACCAGAAACCCTGCACCTATTAGAAGAAAATATAGACCCAACACTCCAACATGTCAGCTTAAGAATTGATTTCCTTATCAAGACTCTTGAAGTGCAAGAAGTAAAATTTAAAAATCATTAACATTGGATGGTATCAAACTAAAAAAAGTTCTTCACAGCAAAGGAAATAGTCAAGAGCATGAAGAGACAGTATACAGAATAGGAGAAAATCTTTGCTACCATTGCCTCAGATAAGGCATTAATTCCCAGCATATTCAAGGAATTTTAAATGCTTAACATCAAAAACCAAATAACCCAATCAATAAATGCAGAAAGGAACTCAATAGACATTTCTCAAAAGAAAAAATATGAACGGTCAAAAAATATATGAAAAAACGTTCAACATCTCTAACAATTAGAGAAATGCAAACTAAAACTACACTGAGATTTCACCTCACTCCACTCAGAATGACACTTACATAGAATACAAGTAACAATAAATGTTGGTGCGGATGTGGGGTGTTATGGTTTGGATGTAAGGTGTCCCCCAAAAGTTCACATGTGAGACAATGCAGGAAGGCTCAGAGGAGAAATGATTGGGTTGTAAGAGTCTTAACCAAATCAGTGAATTAATTACCTGATGGAATTAATTGAAGTGGCAGGGTGTGGTTGGAGGAGAATGGAATTGGGGTGTGGCTTTGGGCTTGGCTTTGTATCTGGAGAGTGGAGTCAGTCTTTCTCTCTCTCTCTCTCTCTCTCTCTCTCTCTCTCTTCTCTTCTCTTCTCTTCTCTTCTCTTCTCTCTCTCTCACTCTCTCCTTCCTGATGATGCCAGCTGCTTCTCTCTGCCATGCTCTTCTGTCATGATATTCTGCCTCACCTAGAGCCTCAAGGAATGGAGCCAGCCTTCTATGGACTAAGACCTCTGAAACCGTGAGCCCTTAAATGAACATTTTCTCCTCTATAATCGTGCTGGTCAGATTCTTTTAGTCAGTGAAAAAGTTGGCTAAAACATGGGGAAAAGGGTACACTCATACATTGTTGGTGGGACTGAAAATTGGTTCAACCACTCTGGAAAGCAGTATTGAGAGTTCTCAAAAAACTAGGAATGGAACCACCATTTGATCCAGTTATACTTCTCCTTTGTATATATCCAAAGGAGTTAAAATCAGTATACTATAGTGACACAGCCACATCAATGCTTATAGCAGCACAATTCACAATAGCTAGGTATGGAACCAACCTAGATGCCTATCAACAAATGAATGAATAAAAAAAATTATGGTATATATACACGATGGAATAGTACTCAGACTTTATGACAAGTGCCAGTAAATGGATGGATCTGGAGACTATCGTGCTAAGTGAAATAAGTCAATCCCCCAAAACCAAGCGTCAAATGTTCTGTCTGATATGTGGTGCTAACCCACAACAAGGTGGGGGAGTACAAGAATAGAAGTACTTTGGATTAGACAAAGGGGAATAAAGGGAAAGAAGCGGGGAGAGGAATAGGAAAGAGAGAGGAATGGATCAGACATAAATTTCCTATGTTTGTATATGAATACACCACAGTGAATCTCAACATTGTTTATATCCAAAAGACTGGGATCCTATTTAGAATAAGATACAGTCTATGTTCGTATAAATATATCAAACTAGATTCTTTTGTCATGTATAACTAAAAAGAACAAAACTTTTTAATATAAAAATAAATTAAATGTTAAATAAGTGTTCACGAGCACATAATGTATAATGATATGATTAGCATGGTAATGTATTACAATGGAGGAGTAATGGAGTTGTATGGAAGCAAGTGCTCTTATGCTATGAGACTTCTAAGTATTACTTTATGCTATTGTCCTTTATACCCATTATTTGTAGTTTCTCATATATTTATTTTTGTAGTTCCCTTTAGCAGTACTCTTCATTTCCTCATACGGATTTAAATTATTGTCTGCATCCTTTTGTTTTAGCCTGAAGGACTCCCATGATCTATGCCCGCTAGTGGGAAAAAAAAAAAAAAAAAAAAAAAAAGTTTTCATTTATCTGGAAACATCTTGATTTCTCCTTTGCCGAAGTACAATTTTGCTAAATGCAGTATTTTTGCTTAACAGGTTTCTTCTTTCAGCGTTTGAATATGTCATTCTACTTACTGCCTTCTGATCTCCATGGCTTATGGGGAGAAGTCGCCTGTTAATTTTGTGTTTGATTCCTACATGGCAAGTTGTGTCTCTCTTGCTGCTTACAGGATTCTTCTCATTTGGGGTTTTTGAGAAATAATCCAGTGTTGAAATGTGGATCTCATTAGTTTTTTCTGCTTGGAGTTCACTGAGCTTCTTCAATGTATTGATTAATGTGATTCATCAAATTTGGAAAGTTTTTAATTAGTTCATAATAGTTATGCACAACATTAGGATTCATTTTGACATAAAGCATGGAATATAATTTGCTTCAATTCAGCCCCTAGTACTTACCTTTAGCTTCTCCCTTCTCCCTCCCCCTGTTCTTTCCTCTACTGATCTATTTATTTACATCTTTTATATTAGTGTCTTGTGGATATGCATAGTGGTGAAATTCACTGTTGTGGGGAAATAGTGGCTTCCCACAACTATTTCCCCAGATGTTCTGTCCCAGTCTCTCTACTCCCATTATGAGTATGTTGATATTCATTTTTTTGGCGGGGGGTTGGGGTGGGGACCAGGGATTGAACTCAGGGACACCTGGCCACTGAGTCACCTCCCTAGTTCTATTTTGTATTTTATTTAGGGACAGGGTCTCACTGAGTTGCTTAGCACCTCACTATTGCTGAGGCTGGCTTTGAACTTGAGATTCTCCTGCCTCAGCCTCCCTAGTCACTGGGCTTACAGTCACATGCCACCTTGCCTGGCTATGAGTATATTGAAACTCTTGATGGTGCCATACATGTCTCTGAGACTGTTCATTCCTCATTACTCTCTTCTCTTTCTATTCCTCAGAGTGGAAGATCTCAACTGAGTTAGCTCAAGTTCACTGAGTCTTGATTCTGCTACCTCAGATCTAATATTGAGCACCTCCAGTGAATTTTTCACTTCAGTTATTTTGCTTTTCAATTGCATAATTTCTATTTTTAAAATATCTCTATCTATACTTTCTATTTGTTGGGACATCATCCTCATATTTTGCTTTAATTCTTCGTATGTGGATGTCTTAGTTCTTTGAACATAATTAAAATAGCTTATTTAAAGTCTTTGTGCAGTATTTCAACATCTGGACTTCCTTAGGGACAGTAATTGGTTGCTTTTTTCCCACTGTGTATGGACTATATATTGTTTTGTTATATGTTTTATAATTTTTGTTTAAACTTGGGCACTTTAAATACTATAATGTGACATCTCTAGAAATAAGAATCTTCCCCTCAGGGTGTGTTTCTACTGACTATTATTACTGTTGCTGTTGCTGGCACTGGTGGTTAGCTGAGTAACTTTCCTTAGCTAATTTGGTAAGTCTTGATTCTTCATCTTGTTTGGCCACTGTAGCCTTTGCTAAGTTAATTTAGTTTTCAGTTAGTGAATGGAGCAATTTCCTTAAATTTCATGAACCAGTAAGTCTCCCAGTCTTTGTCAAGAGGCTCTGTGTGCGTGCTTGGGTGTACTGCCAACATTCAGGCAAACAATGTACAACTTGGACTTGGCATTCACCCTCTGCTTAGATAAAAATTCAATGTCGGTCAGAGGCAAAAGTCATGGGCTTTCTTAGGTCTTCCCTGAAAATGCATATGTGCATGGCCTTTCTGTATTCCCAGAAATATACTGGAACATTTCAAAGACAGCTATGCACATCTTATTTTTCAGCTTTTCCTTTTAATTTTGCTTAGCTTCCTGTTTGCCCCAACTGTTAACCAGCATCTTAGATAGCTTTAATGCTTAACAATTGCTGCTGATTCTTTTCATTTTTTATTCCTTTTCTTTTTTATTATTATAATGTTTTTTTATTTTTAAATTAATTTTAATGTTATACATGACAGTAGAATGTATCATGATACATGATACATAAATGAAGTATAATTTCTCATTTTTCTGGTTGTACATGATATAGAATCACACTGGTCATGCAGTCATATCCACACCTAGGGTAATAATGTCTATCCTTCCTACTCCCATGTCCCCTCCCCTCCCTTCACTCCCCTCTACCTAATCTAAAGTAACTCTATTCTTTCCCAGCTCCTTCACCCTTATTGTGAGTTAGCATCCGCATATCAGAGAAAACATTCAACCTTCGGTTTTGGGGGACTGGCTTATTTCACTTAGCATGATATTCTCCAGCTCCATCCATTTATCAGCAAATGCCACAATTTTATTCTTTTTTAAGGTTGAGTAATATTCCACTGTGTATATATATATACCACATTTCAACTAATACCTTTATAGAAAACAAGATTATTCACACTGAGTGAATTCTGAGTCAACTCAACAGAGAAAACCCTGTTAGTAGATAATTCCAGGAAACTTCCAGATTGACCAAATAGTGTCAGTTCTCCCAGAATTGTTCCTTTGGCCATCTCCAAACCATTCTGCCCCTTGTAGGGGCTGGTAGGTTGACATTTTCACCACTATGTGAACGCTATGGATTTTTTAAAGCTACCCTGGAGCTGGGGAGAAGAGGATGGGAATAGGGCAATTTAAAACAGAAGACAGCTTGCTATTTAGAGGCAAATTTTCTTAAATCCTTAAACATTTTCCTGACATCTTGGATACATTTATTAAAGGAGGAAGAATCTAGAGAAGATTCAGTCCATGGACCAGCATTGGGATTTTTAGTGGAATTCAGGGTATGAGTGTGCCGGGAGCTTGGAGGAGGAAGGCAGGATGAATACAGAGCAGCCCTCCTCCCTGCAGTGAGCTCTGCTACCCTATCGCTGGGACTCCCTCTCTGCTCCTCTCTTTCTCCATTCTTGCATTTCGCTCACTCTTCCTCTCTGTCACTTTCCCGCTTATCTCTGCCTACAGAAGCCACTCTCTCTTCCTGGACTGCACCCTCTTGCTTTTACACGTGCTTGACCCTCTTCCTGTAACTTCCTTCACCCTTTCCCATAGGGACATTCCATTCATTGTTTAAGACCTCACACAAACGTCTCCTCCTTACCCATCCTCCCTATATGAAAAAGTCACTCCCTTCTTTGTTTTTTCATAACATTTTTCCAATCTTCCTTTAACCAAGAAGTCCTGAAGCAATGTTTCTCACTCATTGATGTACAGAAGAGTCTCCCAGGACACTGAATATTCACATTTCCAAGTCCCATACACAGAAATCCTGATCCAAAGAGTCTGTGGTGAAATTCAAGGATCTGTTTTAAATCAAAACAGATTATAATGCAGATGGTACATAAGTCATATTTAAAGAAATAAAATTCTCTAGCTCATCCCTTATTAGACTTCCTAGCAGAGATTGTGTTTAATAAATGTTTATTGAATTAAATTAGTAGATTTTCTCCAGATATCAGGTTTAACATAGTGTCTTATATACATATGGCAACAAAAATCATATTGTGAAAGATATGAAATCTGTTCTATCCATCCGTGTTACCTAAACTTTACTAATGATCAGAACCACCTGGGGAGTATTGTAAAACCAGTGAACACACTATGATTAGGCAATAGAATAGGGTCCACTCTATGTGGTCCAACCAGACCTGCAGAACGGAAGCCCCATCTCTACACAAACTATCCACAAATCCAGCAGCTGGCCTTTTCCAACAAGCATACTACACTTTCCTTCTCTTAAATATCCTCCTTAAAGGGGCTGGAGTTATTTTTAATTTGCACTAAATGGTTTCTAAATGCACTTAGATGTGACTCAAATTTGTCACTGACACAGTTTGGAGACATAATATTCGGGGCAAAACACAGCACCATAACATTCAAGAAATATTTATGTAGACTTTAAGAAAGTTTTAAACACATCCATAAACTTGTTTCTTCACAACTGATAAGCCAGTGTGTCACAATATCTTTACTATATGGATAGGAAGAAAACAATGAGGACACAATGAATGAAACTGAGTTCTGTTTGGATCATATTTATTGAATGAAATAAAACACAACTGAAATTCTCTAGGCAAATCCTAACTTCAAATATTCTTCCCATTGTGTCTACACGTCTTTCAAATGAGTTGAGGTTTCCAACATTTTGAAGTTCCAGCTTTAACTCCTAGGCAGTGTCTTAAACAATGTGCTGTCAGATCGTTGCTCCTGCTCCTCTGTTTAGAAAACACAGTCACCACTTCATTCAGATAACCTACTTTCTACCATGAGAGAAAACAGTGATTCTGCTTTTATTTATTTTTTAATCCATATTATAGAAAAAATTTGAGAATATGTCAGAAAAACAAAAATAGATTATTAAAGAAAACCATCTAGAAACACTAGACGCAATTTCATTTCCTTTATAACTCTAAGATGTGTAATTTATAAGAGTAAAATATAGGGAAAAAAAGATGACAGAGGGCTTATCAATACTGTGAGGAAGGAGTTCTTGAATTTTCTCTGATTTCATCCCAGATTCATGGGCCTAGACACTGATGAAACAGCCTGAGAATTATGTGAATTTGCCTCCACCACCTTCAGATGTCACAACTGAAGCTGCCATATTCATGTTTTCAGTGTCCAGTTGAGAACTGCTGAAGAAAAAAGGAAGGAAAGGCCAGTAGGACTTGCTAAACCCACTGCATGTCCAACTTTCTATACGGTATTCAAAGTACCTCTACAATGAGAACTACAAAACACTGAAGAAAGAAATTGAAGAAAATCTTAGAAAATGGAAAGATCTCCCATGTTCTTGGATAGGCAGAATTCATATTGTCAAAATGGCCATTCTATCAAAGGCACTATACAGAATCAATGCAATTCTAATTAAAATCCCAATGACATTCCTCATAGTAATAGAGAAAGCAATCATGAACTTCATCTGGAAGAATAAAAGACCTTGAGTAGCCAAAACAATCCTGAGCAGAAAAAGTGAAGCAGGAGGTATCACAATACCAGACCTTCAACAATACTACAGAGCAACAGTAACAAAAATGGCATGGTATTGGCACCAAAATAGACAGGCAGACCAATGGTACAGAATAGAAGACACAGAGACAAACCCACAAAAATACAGTTACCTCATACAAGACAAAGGAGCCAAAAACATACAATGGAGAAAAGATAGCGTCTTCAACAAATGGTGCTGGGAAAACTGGAAATCCATATGAAGTAAAATGAAATTAAACCCCTGTCTCTCACCCTGCACAAAACTCAACTCAAAATGGATCAAGGACTTAGGAATTAGACCAGAGACCCTGCATCAAATAGAAGACAAAATAGGCCCAATCTTCCTCATGTTGGCTTAAGATCAGACTTCCTTAACAAGACTCCCAAAGCACAAGAAATCAAAGCAAGAATCAATGAATGGGATAGTTTCAAACTAAAAAGCATTTTCTCAGCAAAGGATACAATCAATAATGTGAAAAGAGAGCCCATAGAGTGGGAGAAAATCTTTCCACACACACTTCAGATAGAGCACTAATCTCCAAAATTTATAAAGAACTCAAAATACTTTACACCAAGATACAAAGAACCCAATCTACAAATGGACCAACGAACTGGACATACACTTTACAAAAGAAGATATACAGGTGATTAATAAATAGATTCAAACTTCTTTACTTTACAATCACCATTAACCATAAAAGAGCTCAGTAGCTATTTTACCACACTGAGTCTAGGATAATGTAGCATTTTTATCCATAATTTGAAACATAGGCAAACTCAATACAAGCTTCACTGAACAACTGGGTTCTGAGCTTCACAGAGGGATTTATCTCCTATGCTTTTGTGGCATTTTTTAAATTTTGAAATTATTTAAAATTTTCAGAAGATTTCATGGAAATATAAGAATTCTTAGATACCCATCACTCAATTTTGTCATTTGTCAAAATTGTCAATTGTTTTTATTGTTCTCCTCCCACTCCTGCCCCAAACACTTCAGGGTATATTTTCTAAAACATGAAGAAATTGAACCATTGTAGTGTATTTTCTCTAACTTTAGTCCTTATTTGAATTCTCCAATCTTCTCAATAACATCCTTTATAGATTTTTTTTTTTGTTTTCTTTTTGGTGCAGTTCAAGATCCATTGCTTGACACTCTTTGTATTTAGTTTTCACATCTCTTTAGCCTCCTTTAATTTGGGATGATCTTTAGGCTCTGTCTTTCAGGAGACTCACATTTTTAGTCTCTTTTTTTAAAGAGACAAGAAAGATAAAAATGTATAGCTGCACTCAATAAATTTGATCAATTCAACTTATTGTTAAGGGTTTTATGTCCCTAAGATCTCATCTCTGCAGCATAAAACAATATCAAACAAAACAAATGTTTAAAAGCTGGTTACATTTATCAATATTTTTTAAAGTCCAGAGATTTTAAAGATTAGGTTTGCAAAAGGCTCTCCCTGAGGTTAAATTGACTGGTGTTTCCTTTGCCTGGAGACTGAATTTATTGATCTAATTTTCATTGTTTTATAATTTATGCAGGGGGGAGATGAAATAAAAGAGAGTAGGAATAAAAATATCATGTATACTCAAAATAGCCAGATTTCAAGGTCATTTGGTATGTGCATTGGAAAGAAAATTTAGTACTAAGAAGAATAAGGAAAAAAGGCTTATTTAAATGTTAAAATATTTAAAAAGCAAAAATAAAATCCAAATATTAAGCTAGCTATTTGATTTAATCGTGGGTTCTTAAATACCTAATAGATGAATGAAAGAGCCGTGAGAACTTCTCAGAGAGTGAGACAAGGGTACCTGCTGGAAATAAAATAAACTGAAACTTGTACATGCTGCAGATACTGTCAGCGTCCCACCATGCACCCTTGTCCTGAAGGTCACGTGACTTTGGGGGACAATTTCAATGCACTCAAGTGACTTTCTCTTCAGGCCCCTGAATCTCACTGCCTAAGCATCATCTGTTCCTACATGCAGGACTTTGAGGAAGCTAACACCCCCAGGAGCAAGCCCCACCAGCCAGGGGTTGGCATTGTGGCTATATATACTGTTAGAGCGTCCCTCTCATGTGAGGCTCCTCTAGTGCCTGGCACAAGTTAATGGCTCAGTTGCAAACATGTTACTTTTGGGGACTTCAGGGAAAAGCCTTCTCCATTGTGAGGATTCAGACATTTGAATCACTTGAAAAATATATAGAAAATGATGTATACGGGTCAGTAAAATTGATTGTTTATACTAGGTGCTCTATAGAACTATGATTAACTTAGGGAGGTTAACAAACGGAATATGCACACATCTACATGCACATACGGGCCCGAGGGCCTCTTTGGTCATTTAGAAAGAGACTCTCATCTCCTGCAGACAGTGAGCATTAAATTTAGGATCTGATAGTTAGGAATACAAAGTTTTGAAGCCATCAGAAGGATCAGCTAATGCAAGTGTGTTTAATTAAGATTGGGAGTTCATGTGAGAAAACCTGGGATCCCAAACCATATGACGGGGACATCGGACTGAATATTCCTGAAGGATTATAGCCTTTTAAAATTCCTTTATTCCTCAGAGTCTGCCAAGATTTCCAATTTTCCCCCACTAGACACTAGTATTCTCTTATCCAAGAAGATAATACAGAGTTCTCTCCTGTATAAAGAAACAGATACCCTCATCAAAAGCTGCACCTATCTCCTTTCATGGCTGCCAGGCCAATATCTAGGATGAAATCCCAACACATTCCAACTTGGGATCTGAGTTCCATAAGAGAAGAAATATATATCATATAAAGCTACAAGAATTTTATCTCACATGTACCAATAGAAGCCAGGGGATTATCCATTGGATTGCTTGTTAATATTTTGATCTTGGGGTCAGAATATAAACTGACTTGATTTGAGACCATCATCTTGGGATATGAAATATGACTCCCTGTCAGGGATTCTAGAAGAGAGGAAAAATTCAGTATGAGTGTGACTCTTCCAACCTTGGAGAAAGCAATGGCCCATGCTGAGTGAAACTGAAATGACCAATTTGCCGTGGCAGGTAATAGAGAAGGGAGTAAAAGATTCAGAGAAGGGGACATGTTGGAAGGATCTCTATGTGAAATTAGAAGACCCACTGAGGCATATGTTCAGTAAAAGGGTCCAGAGGACATATTAATACCAAAACCATCAGAAATGTCATTGGTGAGAGGGTCACTAGCATCACCAGAAATTCAGTGGTGACCAGGAATGATGACAACAGAAACAGTCAGAGTCCATATCCTTAGTGCCGTGAGAATATTGGGGCCCCAAAGAAACAGGGCAGATGGCAACATTTATCTACCAGAAGCCAGGGACAAATCAGAGAAGCTCAAAGGCAGCTTGACTTGGTGTGCAGATAATGAACAGGACACAGCATCTCAATAAAGCTGCTGCTTAGTATTTATAATCAAAGTAAATGAACAGACGAGAAAGAGGAAGCCACAGAGGTTCAATGTACAAATCTCCCTCAAGAGAGAAACTGCCATAAGGAGCACAATTGCTTTCAGGATCTGCTTCAGCCCTTGAGCTGAGGACATGCACTGCCTGGGCAGCTCCTTGCCAGTGAGTGAACGTGACTGGGGTACAGGTACTTCCCTTTCTCCGTTAGTGTTTCTCAAGCACCCTTGCTCCTCCATCTCTCTCCCTTGGCAGGTGGGTCACTCTAGCCTGAGACACCTGCTCTCCAGCCCTCTTCCTCTCCCCTCTCCGTTCACATGGCACACCATATTGAGGTTTGAATGTTTTCCTTGCCTACTCCTGCTCTTTCCTTTTATCTCTCACTGGCATTACTTCCCCTGAAAAATTTCTTATGCTTCTGACTCTGCTTTGCTATCTGATTTCTCCAGGACCCATCAGATACATACAGGCTCATGCAAAAACTCTAGCACTTCAAACGTATGGAAGCAATGATAACTATAAGGACTGTTGACTTATTTTGTTATTGTTCACTCATTGAAAAGCTGAAGTCAGTCAACTGTTAATGATAATGTCAGATATTATGGTTTGGATCTAGGAATGTCCCTGAAAAGTTCATGTGCCAGGAAATGCAGCAATGTTCAGAGGTGAACAGATTGGATTATGAGAGCTATACCCTCATCAGTGGATTAATCCACTTGATGGGCTAATAATTTGAATGGACTATGGGATGATAGGTTACTGAGGGTGTGGCCTTGGATTGTATCTGTCCCTGGCCCCTCCCCTCACCCCTTCTATCTCTGTCCTTCCCCACTGCCATGAGATGAGCAACTTTCCTCTGCCATACTCTTCTGCCATGATGTTCTGCTTCACCCCAGGCCCAGAGCAATGGAGTCAGACAACTGTGAACAGACACCTTTGAAACCATGAGCCAAAATAAACTTTTCCTCCTCTATGTTGTTTTTGTCATGTATTTTGGTCACAGAATCAGCCAACTGTCAACCCAGGACATGATGTGAAAGACCCTAACATCCTATAGCCAGAAGGCAGACATGCTGGATATCAAACCTAATATTTGATCACAAAACTGACAGAGATAAAAAGACTGATAATTCCAGTAAGGTTTTTTTTTTTTTTTTTTTTTTTTTTTTTTTTTTTAAAGGAAGGATGCTGATAGAAAAGGGTAGAACCCTGAGATCTGGGAAGTTCAATGCCTACCTATGTGGGGATATTTGGGTGGATAACCCCAAGACTCCTCTGAATCTCAGCAGAATGACCATCTTCCATTTTCCATAGAACAGCAGCCTCCCACTTAGTGGAGACCATGCAAGGACCTCATCTGGGGCAGATTCCCTGCAAGACAATTATTGTCCTCTTCAAGATCTGCTCCCTACATTTCCTTAATGTTTCTAGATCAATAATTAAGACCAAGTTTCATCATGACCAATTGAAATGTAAAGTTCCTGATGTAGGGGGGAAATGAGTGCTTAACATGAACTAAAAGGAAGCAGGATAGCATACATGGGAATAGATCATAAGGATGTTAGACTAAGGGGTTGAACTATAAGATGAGATATAGGAGAATTAATTGATTGGAGGAAACACAGGATTTAACATCTTCACAAGGACACCTGATACCAGTTCTAATTACACTGTTTGGATGACTTACCTGTAAAACAGTGTAGAAATGCCAGAAATTTCTTATCAGAATTGAAGAAGCTGTTGAAAGAATTAGAGAGGTGGGAGTGTTAGAATGGACTTGTGGTGGAACACCAGAGAACTCTAGCTCCTGGGAAAACCCAAAAGACACTTCCTTCTTTAGAATAATGTAAACTATCCTAGTGAGGGGACATCACCATCACTGAGAGGTTCAGGACTTTAGGGATGATGGTGGCCAGACCGATGCTATGGTATAGGGCTCCCTTGTGGCAGTGGTATGTGAAGATTCAGGAATATCAGAGTCCTGCTAGAAGAACATAACTACCAGAGGCAAGATGGACAAAATTTCCATAATGGGAAGTCAAGTAAAAAAAAATTAAAAAGTTAAAAGTGGATGAACAGAAAGTTAATGCAACAATGCAACCTGCAGCAAAGGAGAATCATGAACCCTCACCCAGTTCACAGCCATTGATAAGGAGACAGTCCCCAAGGAACCTCAGGCTATTAGACAAGACTATAAAATATGTATCTTTAAGTGATTAAAGTAGTAAGAGATAAATCAAAACCAAAGTGTAGTACAAGGTATTATAATAATTAGAGGCATTTAAAATAGAACTTCTAGAAATAAAAATATAGCAAGAGATAAAATATTCAGAGGATGAATTAAACAATAAGATTAGATAAAACTGAACAGATAGATGGTTGATGAACCAGAATATAAATCTAAGACATCAAACAGAAGTCACCAGAGAGATTTAAAAGTTGGAAAACAAAAGGAAACTTACAAGACATGGAAGTGAGAATGAGAATATACAAGGTGGGTCCAAGAAAAGTTCCAAGAAAGAGAAAGTGGAGCAGTAAGAGAATATTGCAAAACGTTTCCATAGTTGATAAACATAAAAATCATCAGATTCAGAAGACAGAGTGAAGAACAAACAAAATAAAGGCAAGCCTAGGCAACCTCGTAAGATTTGAAACCAAAGGGTCATGAAACCAATGAAAGTGGTGGGTGAGGGGAATAGATGATGTACAAAGTAACAACAAGACACACAACAGACTTTTCAAGGCAATACTAGAAACTAGAAAAGAGTGAACTAATTTCATTCAAACTGAGAAAAATTGTAAACTGAAATATTTATACTCCACTAAATTATTAATCAAGATCACGGGCCAGGACAGGGGGTGTAGCTCTATGGCAAGCATGTGGTAAGTCTCTGGGTTCAATCCCCAGCAAAGAAAAGTGGGTGAAAAAAAAAAAAAAAGGTAAAAATAAACACAATTGGATAGTTAAAACTGTGCTTACCACTAACAGAGCCTCACTTCTAAAAGAGGTAATTTGGGAAGAGGAAAACTGAACATGAAAGGTAGGAATGAAATACGAGAAAAATGAACAAAGAAATTGGCAAGCATGCTGGAAAATATAAAACTCTGGCCATATAAAACCTGATTACAGTATGATGACAAGTAATTTATGGATATAAACAAGATTCAATTAAAATGCTAGTCAACAAAAATAAGTAAAACTAAATAGAGTAACTAAATATAGACAATAAGAAAAACTGTTCTGCGTTCCATGTCATATTCCAGATGAATTATATCTAGAATATGGTAGAAACATCCCACAACTCAATGAAAAAAAAGTCCCACAATTCAATAAGAAATGTGTTACAACCTACAGAAAAAAAATAATTGAATAAAAAAGACCTGAATAAACATTTTACAAAAGAAGAAACCCAGAAGGCAATTTATGAAAAGAAGTTATACTTTATTACTTACCAGTGAAATGCAAACTAAAGTCAGTAGATAAACCCCTGAAAGGTTAAAGTGAATATCGAGCATTAGTAAAGACTATGGAACACCTAAAACTTTCATATCCACCAAATTCCAAATCTCTTTTTGAAAATCATTTAGCATTATCTCCTACAAGTAAGCATATGGAATGACCTGGAAATTCTACTTCTAGGTTCACACTCAACAGAAATATCTAGACTTGCTACCAAAAGATAAGAACAAAGAAAGTTTACAGAACCACTTATAACCATTCTGTAGTGAACTTTTATTATTTTGTTGTTGTTGTTGTTGTTGCATTAGCATCCTTTCTGAATGGAAGTTGGACTTTCTCATACCAGAGGCAAACTTAGTCACCCTTGACAGTTGGCAGTTCTACCCTCCTTGCAGTTCCTCAGTGTAGTCAATCGAGATGTCTGCTTTATACAACTTCCTCCCGGTAACTGCTTCCCTATGGATAGCTAAATACAACCTAATGACTGGCCTTGTTCAGTGTTACACCCCCATGGACCATGCAGATGTGACCACCTCTCAAGCACAGTACAACCTCCGGGAACTTGTGCTAACTCATTTCACACTACTGCCCCAAGACCTATAAGTAATAAAATCTTTATTTCCATCTTGTGTCCCTCCTAATCATTGAGGAGGTGCTCTCCATCTTCATGATCCTATTAAAACACATATTAAACCTGAAACAATCCAAGAGGTCATAAATGTTATATAATCAGTGATTTCCATTTAAAAATTCTAAAATAAATTACTATTTCCATAAAATAAATCCTCATGAGTAACTAAGACAAGCACTTTCAACCCACATACATTGATTATTTCAAGAAAATAAGAGAGAGAAATTGAAAGGGAATGTAGACCCATTCCTTGAACTAATGCTTATTCACTATTTTTATGTTACTATAAGAACATAAATAGATCAGGTATCTATCAACCCAGCTGGATATGTCATCAGTTAGACATAGATATTGACCAGTATCTCACATCCCACAATTTTATGATCACTTTAATTGGCATTTACAAGACTATTTAAATACAAAGAGTCAGACAGTAATAATAATAATAATATTGTTTTCATAGTACACTGATATTTGATCAAATACACTTGAAGAAGGAATTCTGATTGTGGTATTGAAATGATGCTCCCTCCCATAATCGAGAAATTCTTAAAAAACTGCTGGTTGGGGTATAAACAGACACAGGCACTTTAGAAAACTTGGCATTCTTTACTAAAGGTGAGAATATGCAGGATGTCTGCTCCTGAATACATACCAATATGTGTGTACACAAGACTGTTCAACACAATATTATTTATATTGGAATAAAATGAAAATAAAACTCTCCATCAACTGAATAATAGATAAGTAAAATGACAAAGACTCATATATAAAAGATCACATAGCAATAAGAATAAACAAACCATATTTCACAGAACAGGGATGTATCTATAACATAACATTGAGCAGAAGACAGACACAAAGGAATGCATGCTGAATGATTCCATTTGCTTAAATGCCACAAAGAGGCAATCTATTTGATATATTGATCTACAATAATATATTTATGGCATCCGTGGTGGAAGAGTAAGGACAGCGCCTGGGGAGGAAGCACAGGGTCCTTGTGGGTGTTTGATGACATTTTCTTGCTTGCCTTTGTAGCAGCTTAATGGGTGTTTGCTTTGGGATAATTCATTCAGTTGCACATTTGTGTAATATGCATTGTTTTCTCAATAAAAACTTTTCAAATAAGTAGTGGTACATCATCAAAATTGTTGATGTACATTATGTGGAAAAGCATCAATAACTCTGAATCAAACAGTGACTTAGAAGCGTTAGACTTAGTGCAAAAAAGTTTGAGGAATACCTTAAGCAATTTATTTTGCTTGTGTGTTCCTTAATATATATGTACAAGGGGGATTTTTGATAAAATTCTACATAAATAACCCTTAAAGAGCTCTTTTAGTAAGTATCAATATAAAATTCTAAATGAAAAGAAAACATAGTGGCATAATTTAATTGGCAACTTTTCTTAGTGGTGCATAAAATAATGGTGCATTTTACAACAAATGCCTCCTTAGATGAGATGATATATATAATATTATACAGGTTTATTATTTATACATCTAATTTATCCAACAACAGGATTTTGAATGCCACGAAATTAGAGAGTTAGCACAAGCATAAAGAAAAAACCTGAGAAATGGTCACGCAATTTGAGTCCATATTAGCAGGAGCTAGCACTAAGCCCAGCAAGTCTTCACTTGTGGGGTAATTAAGCAGGGTGACAGTTAAGCATGAAATTCAAGCAAAGAGAAAAGGAGTTTAGAAGACAAATTGAATGTGAGCTTCATATCTGCTTTTTTTTCACTTCATATTAGCCTAGAGCAGCTATTCACTACAAGTCTATCAGTTTGAGCACATCAAATCAGCAAAACATCCATATCTTCCTAGACCTCACTTTTGTTTCTAAATTATCTGTCTACTTGAGTTGCCTCCCCCACTTAGACCCTAAGCCCATAAACCAAGGATTTCTTTTGAATTCTCTTTAGCCTCCAACAATGTGTGAAATATAATAGACAGTCAATAAATATCCCAAAAGGTGACATCTCTGCATTGTGACTTCCAAATTCAAATATGTATAACCTAAGCAACTTCTGCCAACGATGTCAAGAGGAACCTCAAGAGCAACTAATTTCAAGTCACATTTATTACTTTCCTGTTACACTGAGCTGAAACTATCTTCTCAGTTGATACCTAGAGCTGGGGTTAAGGTGTAATTGGAATTCATTTTTCATAGACCCTAGGCCTCAACCCCTATAAAATTCCTAACAACACACAAGCACTTCTAGGCATCTCCAGTAGGTGGCTCACCTTTGCTTAGTTAACAAATGTATTCCTGGTGAACAAGTCTGGCCCTCTCCTCTCTCCTCCACCAGTGCACCTTCTAGCCAACACCTCGCCTGGAACACCTTCCTATCAGAGAGGTGATACCTGTGGCTTAGAGTGTTCTCTCAGAAGGAACCAGACCATCTCCTTGTCTCCTTTGGGATTATATTGTGTTAAAGAACTATTCAGGCCCAGCTGCTAGAGCACCATGTCTTAGAATTTAGGAATAGCCCTTTCAATCTTTATCTTGTCCCCTTCTCACCAAGGCATTTAGATATCCACCCCACAGGGGGCTCAGCTTCGAAGTTAATCCCAACATGTACTCAGCAATATAATGAAAACTGCCTCTCCCTTTGGTCCATATAGGGTTTCTGGGGGAAAACCTCTTTGAGAACTTTGTAAAGCAAAACTTTTTTGGTGCCACCAAACTGTCATCTAAATTAGTTGTACTATTGGTCCTTAAAGATACAGTTAGATGAGGGTACTTGATTTTAAACCAACAAAATTTCAATCTGGATATTTTGCTTGAAGCATAAAAATGACTGGTTTTGTCCCTTTATATTACCTGTGCCAGGGTGGCCCAGACTGTGAATGCCTGCCTACTCTAGCTAAGTCAGGACTGGCCTCTGACCAAAAAGGACTTGAAGGTCCTTTTCCTCATCAGTTGGAAGCTGGGCTACTACTGTTGCACTTGCTAAGCCGCTTGGGAGGCAAAACCATCCAACTAGCTTGGGTTTTGCTCGTATCTCCTAACTCCATGCTAGCTGTGTAAAAGCCCACTCATTGAACTACTTCTGATTTTTCCTCTGAAACCAAAAAGTCCTTATCGCACTAATATATGATGTGTTACTGGATCTATCCTCCTTGCCTGACTCTCCCAGGAGTTCCTCAGCCACATAGAAGCAGGCTTCTGCAAGCCTGGGGACGCTTGGCAGGCACGTCCAGGCAGGCCTCATGGCAGAGTTCATAAGAAAGTTATGACCTTGTCCTAAAGATGTGGTAGAAGAGCATGCAGTTGATTTACTATCAACTCCTAAATCTCAGAAAAAAACTCCTGAGACCTCATTTTGTGTTATAAAGGCATTAAAAAGTCAAAGGTGTCACAAGTGTCAAAGAAGGATTATAAAGATGGCAGTTTGTCCAATAACCAAAGTATTATCCTATGATAATAAAGATTTCTACCTCATTTTGGCAATGCATACTTTTCAGGTAAAGTAATTAACCTTCTGTGGGCACACTTTTATGATGGAGACTTGTATAAAACAAAAGCATTCATGTGGTTTTGAAGTTGCTCATACTTAAACAGTTATTTACTTTGTGAGCTGAATACAGTGTTTGAATGGAGGCATGTAGTGACTTAGGTGAATGTGGACTCTGTGTTGAGATAATGAAAGGCTTGGGAAGAATGACTGAAGCCGAGTCCACTGAGTTTGCACATGAAGCTACATGCATTGACTGCCCTTCCGTTCAAAATTATTCTAGTGTTCTAGAAAGACAACTGACCATGATGTGTTTTGTTGGGTTAGAATATGACAGCAAGTTATACAAACTTACCTACCAAAATCAGCCAAGACATCAGGCAAGAATTGGGTACAGTAAATATACCCAAAAAGGAGGCTTATTTTAAATTGTTTTAAAACTGGTAATAGAACCTCAAAGTCAAATCAGTTGATATCTATTTCCTTCTACTGGAAACTATTTTCACTCAGTAGTTTTAAAAAATGAATAATAGTGGTATCTATACACACACACACACACACACACACACACAACACACATATGGAGAGAGAGAGAGAGAGAGAGAGAGAGAGACAGAGAGAGAGAGAGAGAGATTACTTAGCCATAAATAAAATGACATTATGACATTTGCAAGTAAATGGCTAGAATTGGAGACTATTGCACTAAGTGAAATAAGCCAGTCCCCCAAAGTCAAAGGTCCAGTGTTTTCTCTGATGTGCAGAAAATAATTGAAAATAAGGGGAAGGGGAATTTAAAAAAATAGAAGAACTGTGGAGTAGATGAAGTGGGTTGAAGGGGGGTGGGATAAGGAAAGAATAATGGAATGAATCTGACCTAATTTTCCTATGTACATATATGAAAATACCACAGTGACTCTTACCATCATGTACATCCACAAGACACTAATTAAAAAACAACAACAACAGCAACAACAACGACCATAAGTAAATAGTAGAAAGACCAGCTGAGTAGAGGGAATGGAACAGGGGAGGGAGGAGGGAAGGGAAAGGGGAAATACTGGGAACTGAATTAGAGCAAATTATATTCCAGGCTTTTATAATTTTATCAAATGAATCCAATGTTATGTATACTAAAAAGAACCAATAAAAAGAAAAAATACATACTAAAAATCCCTTGCTGAGGTGTTATAAATTATTCTAAGAATGCCAATATTCTCCCTTTGCTTTCAGTTATAACTTGCTAGTGATTGCAATCTTGATCTCATAATTTCTTTATAAGCTCTGGAAAAGCGTTGAAGAATTTTCCTCTGACTTAACCATACTTGAGACTACAAATTGAAGAAAAGACAAGAGAAGAATTTTAAACTCTAATGATATAGGAGTCAACTAATAATTCAATTACTCTTTTCAGTTACTGTACTTGCTCAACTAAATAATGTCTAATGATTCATCCTTTTTGGCAAGCTTCACCTAAGGAGCTCAAACCACTTTTGAGACATGTTCCATTCAGCATGCCACTCCCTGGTCCTTTCCATCCTCCCAATTCCCACTTCGGTCTTCATCCCCCATCACATCAAGAGAGACGTATTCATCTACCATTCCAAACAGCCACCTCCATTTCTTCTAATCAAGATGAGACAACAATTTAGCATCTTCATCAAATGCTTTAGAGAGTGAGTAAAACCCAGATACCAACCACACGTGGGCTGCTTAGGGTCACAAACTACAATCTTCTTGGAGCAATGCAGTTAATTCTAAGGAAGTGCTATACATAAAAAAGGAGATCCAGGACTAAGACTTCCATTTTTATAATTTCATTCCAAACAGGCTTCCTTTAATATATAGTCTGTGACTTGCCAATTGCCATGCCAAACCTCTGGGTAATGACTGACTCAGAGCCTCGCTGCATCACCAAGTCCTCTTTACTGGCACTTCCAGCATTTTCTTCAACTTGTGCTGCACACAAGTAGCCTCCCATGAGTCAGGGTATAAGCCCAAGACTATAGGACATGCAGGTTCAGAACCTGAATATCATGTTGCCTCCTTAAGCCAGTATAATCTGCAAGAGTTCAGCTCAAAAACATACCTCTCTCATTCCTTCTCATGACACTGCCAAATGGTCCAGCTTTCACTTGTTGTTGTGTGTACTGTGTTATCATTTCCAAAAGATTTTTTTAAGATAAGGTTAGGAGTAAACTAATAAGATTAAATTTCCTAGGTGGCTTATTAGAAACTAACTTTACTACTTCATAAGTTTTACTAGTCTCAAAGTATCTGATTGAAACTCCTAAATGTTTCAATACAGGCTAACTCAAGCATTTTTGGGTAGTCTCTATAAAATATAAGTTAGATTCTGGAAGGGTGCTATAGATGTTACATCAATATTTAAAATGTCAGAGAAAAAGGAATAAATAGATTAATGCTAGAAATTTTCTGGTGGAATTTTTTGGATCTTCTAAATATAGAATCATGTCATCAGCAAATAGTGAAAGTTTCAGTTCTTCTTTTTCCTATTTGTATCCCTTTAATTTTTTTTGTCTCTCTAATAACTCTGGCTAGAGTTTCAAGGACGATGTGAATATAAGTGGTGAAAGAGGGCATTCCTGTCTTGTTCCAGGTTTTAGAGGGCATGCTTTCAATTTTTCTCCATTTATAATGATGTTGACCTGGGCTTGGCACAGATAGCTTTTACAAGGTTGAGGTGTCTTCCTACTATCCCTAATTTTTCTAGTGTTTTGAACATGACAAGGTGCTATATTTTGTCGAATGCTTTTTCCTGCATCTATTGAGATAATCTTATGATTCTTGTCTTTAAGTCTATTGATGTGATGTATTACATTTATTGATTTTGAAAACTTCTAGAACTCATAAATGAATTCAGCAAAGTACCATAAATCTAATGCATTTCTATACATAAGCAACAAATCCACTGCAAGAGAAATTAGGAAAACTATCCCATTCACAATAGCCTTGAAAAAAAAATACTTCAGAATCAATCTAACAAAGAGGTAAAAGACCTCTGCAGTGAACACTACACTACACTAAAGAAAGAAATTGAAGAAGGTCTTAGAAGATGGAAAGATCTCCCATGCTCTTGGATAGGCAGAATTAATATTGTCAAAATGGCCATACTACCAAAAGTGTTATACAGATTTAATGCAATTTCAATTAAAATCCCAATGACATTCTTCATACAAATGGAAAAGCAATCATGAAATTCATTTAGAAAATAAGAGACACAGAATAGCCAAAGTAATTCTTAGCAAGAAGAGTGAAACAGAAGGCATCACACTACCCTAGTTTAAACTATACTACAGAGCAATAGTAACAAAACAGCATGGTATTGGCACCAAAATAAACATGTAGACCAATAGTACAAAATGACACAGAGACAAACTGACATAAATACAGTTATCTCATACTAGACAAAGGTGCCAAAATATACATTGGAGAAAAGATAGTCTATTCAACAAATTATGCTGGGAAAACTGGAAATCCATATGCAACAAAATGAAATTAAATCTCTATCTCTCACCCTGCATAAAATCAACTCAAAGTGGATCAAAGACTTAGGCACTAGAACAGAGACCCTGCAAGTAATACAAGAAAAGTAGACCCAAATCTTCATGTTGACTTAGGACCTGACTTCCTTAAAAATACTCTAAAGCACAAGAATAAAATTAAACATCTATAAATGGGATGAATTCAAACTATAAAACTTCTTCTCAGCAAAGAAAACAATCAAAAATGTGAATACAGAGCCTACAGAATGGAGAAAATCTTTACCACACACAATCTCAGATACAGCACTAATCTCCAGGATACATAAAGAACTCCAAAAACTTAACACCAAAAAAATAACTAACCCAATCAATAAATGGGCTAAGGAATTGAACAGACACTTCACAGAAGAAGAAATACAATCAGTCAACAAACATGAAAAAATGTTCATCATCTCTAGTAATTAGAGAAATGCAAATCAAAGCTACTCTAAGATTTCATCTTACTCCAGTCAGAATGGCAATTATCAAGAATACATTGATATAAGTGTGGCAAGGATGTGGGGAAGAAGGTACACCATATGTTGCTGGTGGGACTGCAGATTAGTGCAACCACTCTGTAAAGCAGAATGGAGATTCCTCAGAAAACTTGGAATGGACCCACAATTTGACACAGTTATCCCATTCTTTGGTTTATACCCAAAGGACTTAAAATCAGTATACTACATAGCAGCTCAATTCACAGTAGCCAAACTATGGGACCAATCTAGATGCCCTCAGTAGATGAATGGATAGAGAAAATGTGGTACATATACATGATGGAATATTACTCAGCCTTAAAGAAGAATGAAGTTATAGCATTGCAAGTAATGGATGGAACTAGAGGATATCATGCTATGTGAAATAAGCCAGTTCCAAAAACTAAAGACCAAAGTTTTCTCTGATAAGTATATGCTGATCCATAGTGAGGGGTGGGTAGGGAAGAATGAAGGAACTTTCAATTATGCCGAGGGGAGTGAAGAGAGGGGTGCAGTAATGGGGATGGGATGGGCAGTAGAAAAGGCAAACATTATTACCCTATATACATGTATGAAAAAAAATTTTTAAATATTTATAAAAATGAATTTGTACAATTTCAAAAATAAAATAAATATATTAATGCTAAGATTCAGTTTGTCAACTCTAGAAATTTCAAGATTTTACTGTTTGCCTGTAGTTAGAAAAACATGTTAATTTCTAATGATTCTTGTTAAAGACTAGGACCAGAAAATAATTTTTAAAAAAGAAATAGATTCCACAGTCTTTAAAGACATAGCTTCCTATTCTCATTCCCAAAATCCAGGTCTGGTGCATGGTGACAACTTTATATATTAAAAATGTTTTACTCCTGGATGCCACTGCCACATCCCAGCAGCTCCTAATAAGCAGGTCACCCATTCCTTAAATTTGCTTGATTATAATTCATTCTCCATACTGCAGTCAGAGTTGCCTCTCTAAAACACAAATTGATTTTGTCAGTCCCTGTTTAATTGGTTCAGTGACTACCTCCTGTCCTTAAGAAATCTTCCTATCTTGGTCACCCTAAATCTCTCCAGCATCCTGGGGAGTATCTCCCACATCGTAATTATGAATGGACAAACAAATGAGTGGGAGGACAGGTGGGGAGCATGGCGGAGGAGAGAAAGGAGGATGCATGCATGGATGGATAGGTGGATAAGAGGTGGGTGCAACTAGTAGATTTTTAATAATGCAGACCTCAAGTTTCATATAGGATCTGTTGGCAGCAATTGTGGAACCTCAACACCCAGATCAGCACCTCCCTCAACACCCATGCAAGAGAAGCATGAAAACGCACAACACCTTCAACTAACATTTTAAAGCAATTTAATTGTATTCGGAAAAGTATACTTGTTTTGCCTCCTGACAGGTGTAGACTTCATCTCATGAGGAGGGGTTCACCTGGGAGGACATAAACACATCGTCACTGAATGAAAGTAAATGGACTAAGTGTTCAGCTTAAATTTAGGGACAAAAATTGCTGGGAAGAAGGTTAAATGGATTAATAAAAATAAAAACAGATCTTAGCTAACAAAAAAAAGACCTAAATAAAGAATACATTAACAAATCCAAGAGTTGATTCTCAAAAAGACCAACAAAATGCTCCTACCTTTGATGACCCATTATTAAATAGTGGGAAAAAGCCCAAATGTTCATCAGTATTAGTATGGTGTGCTACTTACACAGCTGAAAACCACAGGTTAATAAGTATGCAGAATTATAGCTCCATATGCATTAACACACTTGAATCTTACAAATACAATGTTAAGCAAATAATCATATAAAAAGAATACATATTATAGGCTTTATTTGTAAAAGTTTCAAAAACAGGCAAAATAATATGTTATTTACAAGTCTAATAAAAATTACCTTTAGGGAGAGTGATTACTTTGTTAGGATGATTTTGTGTCTGTACAGGGAAGCTCTTGAGGTACTGGTTAAATAGTCCTTGTTTTGACCTGGTATATCCGTGTGTTCGATTTGTTTAATTTACCAGTGATACACTTCAATTTATGCACTTTTAAATATTTGTGATTTTTTCATTACAATTTTTAAAAATTTAAATCAAGAACAGAGAACATTTTAAGGATAAAATATATTAATGAAGAGCAAAATACCAAAATATTGGTAATGTAAATGCTAATATTTATTGACCATTTACTACATGCACAGCATTATGTTAAGCACCAGATAACTTATAACCTCACAGCAGACCCTAGGAGGAACCCGCTTACCAGCCCTGTTCTACAGGTGAGGACAATGGTCTTGGATTGGATACATGAGGGCTAGAGGTACTCAGTTTATGTACTCAACCACTGCTTTACAATGCTTTAGAATAACTCCAGTTTTTAATGACACAATAATTTTATATTTATTACATGCTGCTTAAATGTGCTGCTTAAATTCTAATAACAATTTCCCAACTTCTGAATTTCATAAGCCATGAAAGCTGGGAGGGGTGGGAGGGAGTTGAAAAAACCAACATGGGATTACCAGCTTTAAATTTTTTTCCTAGTAGAAATATTCTGAATATTATTATCATTTTATCATCCCATTTTTAAAGGAATAAATAATCTAACATTAAGAGTACAGGAAGTACATAATCTCAGAATATATGACTATTCTTTATACCAAGTCAGATTTTCAAGCACACTACTTTTTTGTATTATTTTTATATACGAGGAATTCATGAGAACTTTTCTACCAATTAGCATTTGGAATGTGCTGTTGTATATTGGAATTGGAAGTAGGAGAAAACCTCAATACATGTTATAATGATAGCAAAACTTTAATAGCCTAATTTGAGAAATAAAATAGCCCAAGATGACCAATGAATGAAGACCCAAAAGTTCTAAAGAAACATTCAAGTGGATAGATTCCTGCTCCATATTAAAGTAATAATAAATATTTATTATTTCAGGAATTTCAGGTTTATTTCATGAATGTGAAGCAGTTTAATGCTAAATTTAATCAGCATAATCAGCCAATAGTACCTTTGCATCAGCCAACCATTATAATAGTGCTGTATAACAGACACTACAAGTCTAGCAGCATGCAACAAGAAGCCTGAGTTCAAGTTCAGGTGGGTTGGGTGCAGGTGACTGATCTAGGCTGGCCTCAGCTTGGCAAGTTCTGCTCCAAGTCTCTCACCTTCCTTGAACCAAAGAGCTAGGGAAAGAATATTCTTCTCACCATGATAGCAGCGGGTATGAGAGCAAACAAACATGAAAGATTTTAAGGCAGTTTCAGAACTGGCATACTGTCCTTTCTGTTTCATTATAATAGCCAGAAAAAGAAAAAAAGGTGTGGGGGGGTACCTGATGGAATCCCAAAGCCAAGGGATGGAGAAATGATATTCTTCCCTTTTTAGTGAGAGGAATTGTAAAGTCACATAAGAGGGGTGAAAATCAGGGTCAGTGATGCAAAGTACCATAACCTGAAAATAGAAAACAATATCATCATCATAATACAGATGTATGTTTGAAAGAAAAAGCTGTCTTTTAGCAAACTAATTTTATAAAGGTCTTCCCTTTTTTAATCATGATAAAGAATGTCTATCTTAATTCTAACTACTATCAGACTCAATTCTAACTCACTAGATCATTACATTTTCATTAAGATCAAACAAGTTACAACTTATTTAGCACTAAAATTCTAGCTAATCAATAAGAAAAGTAAAAGGAAAGGAGATATAAATAGTCCGCATTCCTTTTTTGACTGTGTTGTTGGATGAACTGTAACATTTGTAAGAAGTATTCAGATTTAGGGCAAGTTAATTTACTTTTTCATGTAATAATAAATCAGGGCAATAATCTGTAATCAATAGTATTTCTACACTAAATGTGTAAAGTCACACAAAGTAGACTCATTAAGACTATAAACAGGAACCCCACATTTGACCCAGTTATCCCACTCCTCAGTTTATACCCAAAGGACTTAAAATCAACCTACTACAGTGACACAGCCAACATCAATGTTCATAGCAGCTCAATTCACAATAACTAAAATATGGAACCAACCTAGATGCCCTTCAACAGATAAATGGCTAAAGAAAATGTAATATATATATATATATATATATATATCTACATATATGGAATATTACTCAGCTTTAAAGAAAAATGAATTTTGACATTTGTTGGTAATGGATAAAGTTAGAGAATATCAAGCCCAAAAAACCAAAGGCCAAATGTTTTCTCCTAATTCACAATAAAAGGGGAGGATAGGGAAGAATAGAGCTACTTTATATTAGGTAAAGGGGAGTGAAGGGAGGGAAGGGGTTTGGAGATAGGAAGGCTAGTAGAGTGAAGCAGATACGATTAACTCATGTATATATATGACTGAATGACCGATGTGATCCTACAATATGTATAATCAGAAAAATGAGAGATTACACTCCATTTATGTATGATCTATCAAAATGTATAATGCATTTTACTGTCATATATAACTAATTAGAACAAATTAAAAATTTTTTTAAATACTATAAACAGACTCATATCCATTTAAATCAGGTTTTGGTACCAAGCTTATAGTTTTCCATTTTCAAACTGAATTGCAAATAAGAGATATGAATTATGGGTTAAAGGGATACCAAATTATGATTATCAAAAGATTACCTATAAAACCACAGAGAATTAACCAAAAACCGTAATAGGAATTTATAAAGGCAATCACTTACAAAATAAGTGAGATAAGTTGGATTTTATATACCAACAAACTCAGAAATAAATGGAAAATATGATTTTCTTAGTAGAAACCAGACCTCACTTACACAATTACCTTATCCAAACTCAATTTTTTGAAGCAACTTTCAAAACTTTACTGAAAAATATGAAATACACCAAATTAATTATAAATAATTTAATTTAATTTGATGGGAGACATAACATTGTGAACTTGTCAGTTCTTCTAAGTTAGAATTATTAGAATATATGTTTACTAATAATAAAGATTTTTTTAAGAATTTAATGAAAAAATTACAAATTTCATCTGAAAAATAAAAGGAAAAAAGACTAGATTTTAAAATTAAAGGATAATGAGGTGATTTAATCATATGTCATTTTTTAAAATACATACTACACAGTTAAAATAATAGAAACTATGTGGTAATGGTGTAGAAATAAATTAACTGAAATATCCTTGTAGTTCTTAATAAACTCCTTTTTACAGTGCTCCAAAATCCATTACAAATGTGATGGGTGAATCTGAGGAAAGCTTTTATTTTGTGATTTGGGGATTTTTGTGAAGAATATTTACTTTGTAGTCCTAAGTGACTACAAATTCCTTCAACTTAAAGGATTTATCTCTCTCTAGGTTAACTTAAATCCTGCCGCTATCCACCAAATTTCCTTTTTATTCTTAATCACAAACATTTTTTCAATTTTATATTTTCAGAAATTATTGAGCTATTCTGTAGAGAACAAAATGGTGAACTCTTATCATTTTATTGGACTTTCGCTCTAGGCATGTGTATATAAAATGTTGCTGATACTAAGCAGATAGAAAAGAAACGATCTCCCTCTGTGAGGTTTGTTTTGTGATACATTTTTTCCCAGAGTAAGAAATGAAAAGTGTTATAAATGTCTACTTCAGATTTTAGACAAATCAACTGGACCTAAGGTCCTTACCATTTGCCTATGCTGAGGCCTCATTCATACTACATGTGCCAATGGGTAAACCTGTACAGAATTTCTCTCTGACATAATGTCACAATCCAGTTATTAAAAGCACTTCATTATTTTGTTCAAAGCCCCATTTTCATCCTTATTGCAAATTCCTGAAAATTTAGAGAAAGTCACAGTGAGATAGTACATTGACAACGCTTTTAAGAATTTGACATCTCCTTTGAGATCCCAAGTTCCTCCACATGCTACATTTTGCTGCAAACTGAGATCAACATAACAGACTGATGTAAACTGATCTGCCAGGAAGTCAGAGGATGTCTCCAGGCCCAAATCTGTAATCTACCCACTGTGAAGAAGGTACATTTCTCACAATGTTAAAAATAATGCACACGCAAATGTCTATCTGTGCTACAAAACATCACCTACACAATGAAAACAAATGACATCGTGCAAAAGATATAAAAATTTGTCCATGAAGTAAAGTGATTTTCTTGTAAGTAGTGTTTGTCTTAAAGTTAGAATTTAAAAAGTTTTGAAAAGTTTGAGCCATGAACTACATCATTTTCGATATCCTTATACAGAAACTTCTTAAAGATAAATGCTGACAAATAGGACTAAAAAAATTCTAGTACAGGATGAGAAAGACCTGCTTTATTAACAGTAATGTGAATAAAAGAGACAACCAGGCTTGAGTCAGTGGAAAGCTCACCATGAGTCAACAGTAACATGATCCTATACTCAGTGAAAGACGTATGGCCTGACCCCAGCAAAACTCTCTAAGGTCCTGGGTGTCCCCCTTACAAGGGAAAGAGACAAACTCAAAAGTGTGCAAAAGAATGTAATAATCAGGGTGGAAACCTGGCCTCACACTATATCATATGAGAAAAAACTCAGGTACACAAGGAGTTAGTTTCTACTACAGAGGTCTAAATGGGAGCCTGATTACTGACTTCCAGTACATGGCTGCTGGCTGTTCTACATGACTTCAAAAGTTGAAAGAGACTGATGTTGACTCAGCATAAGGAGGAACTTTGTAATTTTCAAAACAGCCTCTGTTGGAAATGTTGCCTTGGGCGTTCCACATCACTAGAGATGCACAAGCATAGCTGGAAAGAAAGCTCTCTCTCTAGGCTTTACAGGAATTGACAGGGAGTTTAGACTAACTGGTCTCCAAAGTCTCTCAAACCCTGAAATCTGTGATTTCTTTACTCTAAAGCAAGTATATAAAAATAACAGAGCAGGAATGCACATTTGATATCCTAACTATATTAAAGCACCGTAATTCTTTAATTCTCCATTATTCTTGACCATGTTGAGGTGTGGATAGACGCCAATGGTGAAACCAGGGTTCAAATATTGACTCTGCCGCTTGCTGACTGAGTAGATAAAAGTTGACCAACCTCAGTTTTCTGTAAAATGGGAACAATGGCACACACCTTGCGGGTGAGTTTATAGACTGGAGGTAGGGTAGGCAACGGGTCTGGCCCCAAAGAGATTCTCAGTCCACAGTAGCTATTATTGTTGCTATTATTGTCAGAGAATATCTAAAGGACAATGCACCAGTGACAACAATGGAATTTTGAACTGAGCATAACCTGATGAATGTTATTGCCTTAAATAAAGAAAAATACCACATCAAGTAAGAAATGAAAAACATAATAAAGATCTCAATTTAAGGAACTCTATTAAACCTCTTTTTCCATAAGTGTAAAATCCTTTTAAGTCTCATATATTTTAAAATTACTTAAACTCCTGGTTTTTAAATCTCAGGAGGGAGAATGTGACTTGGTAACCTCTGGTTGGAAACAAGCACAGGCTGACCTGCTAAGGTGAAGACGCCTGTCATGGGGTGAGAGAGATGGCCTCAGAGGGAAGCTTCTTCCACTCTTTTAAACCTCAACAGGGGCTGCATGGCTTCTCATCAGGAGGCACATTGTTTTATTTTCCATATTTGTGTGTATATGCATGTATGTGTTTGTCATGAAATTCCTAGTAAAGATATGCTAACTAATGTGATTTTTATCATTTCATGTTTATCAAACTCTGGTTGAAAATATCAATCATGGTAATACTAAAAACACACAGATTTTATACTTTTTTCTAAGATCTGTTCTTTGATTTCTGCTAAAGTGTGTGGTGCTGCCTGCGATAGTGAGAAGATCTGTGGGCTCTACCTTAAAGAGACACAGACTCCAATCTGATCTTGGCTCATTTGCCATCCTTTTAAAACACTGACCAGATCAGATCTGCCCTCTACTCAAAGCCCTCCAGGAGCTGATAGCTCAGAGCCCTTACCAAGCCCACCAGGCCCTATTTTAGGTGTCTTCCCCTCACTACTCTTAGATCACAGTCCCTGCCACTGGTGCCTCCCCAATGCATTCTGACCACCTTGACCTTGAAGTGTGAGTCTGCCTCAGGGCCTTTGCACTTGCTGTTCTCTCTGCCAGAAGCACTCTTTCCCCGATATTCCTATAGTCCACTTTGTCCTGGCATTCAGAACTCTGCTCAACTGTCACTGTCACTGAATATTCTGCCTGAAAGAGTACTCCCCTTCATCAACTTTTATCCTTCATCTTGTTAATTATGTTTTCTTGACACTCATCATTACCTGAGCTACTGAATATCTGTTTGTTGATTCCCACTAGAATCTAAGTCCATGAAAACAGTGGCCATGTCTGTTTTACTCACTACCTTATCTCCAGTATGAAGAACAGCATAGTGCCAAGCACATGCTAGGTACACAGCAAACATCCATTGAATGAATGGATTTAGGGATGACCTTGGCCCAAGCACTGTGGTACACACCTGTGATCTCAGCCACGGGGAGGCTGGGCCAGGAGGATCACAAATTAAGAAGACTGTCTTAAAATAAAAAAAATTTAAAAGTCCAGGGATGTAGGTCAGTGGTAAAGTGCCCCTGGGATCAATACCACACACAAAAAAATGACCTTTCACGTGACACATATTCCCACTTGCATTCTAATCTGTAAAATGAGAGAGTTGAGTTAGAAAATCTTCAATTTCTTCTCTTGCTGTAAGGTTCAATGCTTCTTTAGTGTCCCAAGAAAGTGCTCTCAATCATTATTTTAAAAAGGAAATTTTTTCTTAAGAAGCAATATACTTCTGAGAAACTAAAAGTTCTAGGAAATATGATGTCATCTCTATAAGAAAATATTCATAGAAAAAAGCATGTTACCATCATCTCTTTTAAATATCTTCATCCAAAGATGTCATCTCACATATCTGGACACCAACATTTTGCTGGGAAAAAGACCAAATTTTCCCATTGCCCTTATTGGGGACTTTGGTCCCCAATTGTACGATTACAAGTCATCTTCATTTTTGGCAACCCTAGTGAGACTCCAGAGTTTGGAGTGGATGGAGAGAGACCACTCATTCCTCTAATATCACAAGCACAATTCAGGACCTGGCTCATTATAGGTGATGGTGCAAGTCATTCCTTGCATCTGCAGATGGCTGGCCCAAAAGAGGCTTCTGAGAAGGTTGGACCAATCAGATCGTCCTCAGCTGCTTTGCACTGGGACCATTTTGCCTTTGGCTGCCATGTACTCTTCTTTTTGTAACATGTTGGATACCTTTAAGTATTTGTCTTCCCCGAATGTCCAATGACATACTACCCCATTTATACACATGACATAGAACATAGTAGGTGCTCAACAAACAGCTATAGAGTGAATGACACTAGGAGATGAAGTCCAGTGTATCCAGATCAAAGCTAGTACTTTTTTAACTCCATCCTGTGAGCTCTCAGCGCCCACAAAGTCAGGAAGGTCAGAGGCAACCAAGATGAGGTAGACTAAGCCCACTCTTCTTAAGGCTCTTTACCCTAGTGCCTCTGTGCCTCGTTTGTATCTGGAAAATATTTATCCTCTTGAGATCATCGAACAGTACAGTACAGAAAAAAAAAAAAAAAAAAAAAAAAAAAAACCACGAACAAAACAAACAAAACACCCAGCCAGGACTAAGGCTCAGAAATCCTAGTTTCAATTCTGGCTCTACATCTTAAACTTTGGGTATACCACGTCAGCTGCCTGAACCTCAGTTTTCTTATATATGCAATGGTCCTATTAATCTCTTCCTCAGAAGGTCACTGAGAGGACACTCAGTAAGTCCTCAGAATTTGTATGTCTTATAAATACTAATGAAGAGACCGTGGTGCCCTCAGGTCTCACAGTTCATCTCCTGTGACCAGCTCCTTTATTAATAAGACAAGTTACCCTAGGGGACACTGAACTAGCAAGAAACATGAAAGAACACAGAAGGAGACGAAAGCTCTCATGTTTGAGCTGGTGGTTTCTCCCTGCTGGACGAATCGCTGAACTAATTTGTGGCCATCAGACTTAGCATTTGTGGGGGCCCATTTGTGAGAAGGGCGTCCTCGGGACTATTAATATCCAATACCATAGGAAAGAACTCTGTTTCAGAGCTGTTGTTAGGTGACAATATTGACATATATGTCTCATCATGGTTGCAGCACTCTTCCCCTGAATTTTCTAATGGTGGCAGGCTCCAGGCTTAATCAGCTAGATCTCTGTCAGTGTTTTCACTAATAGAAAATTCTGAGGACTGAAACTTCTGGTAGCCTTTTGCACACATTTGGCAAAAAAAAAAAAAGTCGTTTTACTTTACTTACGTACTGATATTCATGTACATCTGCCACTTAAAGGCTTATTTCCTGCTCCTCCCTGACCTTGGACAAGAAAGCTGAAATCTCATGGAGGTGCTCCAGGGAAGTTCAGTGAAAAATGCTCCCTGCGTTTTTCCTCAGCAGAAGACAGAAACATTCATCCTGCCTCCACGCTGAAAACCATTTCTCAAGTTTTCTGTTTTAGATTATAAAAATCTTTAACGGCAAAAATAGGATCCTATGATGTAAACCTTAATTCAATAAAGGTCACATTTCCAACAGCTGATCCTGATTGGCATCTCCATGTAATTACTATGGAACTGAGACCTGTTTAGAGGGACACTGGATGTTAGTAATAAATATGACAGACAACAGGCATAGGCTGAGTTTGGGATCACTTGGTCCTTGATTGTGTTTAGAAACTATTGAGACTCCTACTATCTTAAGATTTTACCTGCGGGGGTGGGGGAGTCTCTCCTTAGAAAATGTCTTTACAGGAGAAATACTTGAGCTTAATCTGTACAAACAAGACTGCCTTGGTTGCGAGGGCAAGTTACTATCTGCCTCCTTAGAGATGGGTGGAGTTCTTTCACATTTTCTCTCGCTCATCTGTAATCCCTTGTGAGTCCTTTCTTTAAGAAGGAGTCTCTCTGGCAGCTACATTTCTTCTGAAGACGTGTTACCCCAAACCCTTACCTCCCAGGCAAACTCTAAACTCTGCCACCATTATGCTTTTGCTCTCTCAGTGATTTTTTTAAAATGCTTCTATGTAACTGTCATTTTCAAAGTAAGTTTTTATCATTTTCCTGTTCTAAGCAACAGTTATGATCCATTTTTGCAAGAATGAAAAGAACATACCAATTATTCAATGAACGGTCCCTAAGAAGTAAAATTTTGCCTTTTCTTGTTTTATATGAATATAGAAATAGAGACAGGAAGAGCAATGGTCTGGGTCCAGACGTGGATCCAGTTGACTAGAAGCAGATGCTGGGCTTTATAGATGTGTGTAAAGTCAAAGGGCCACACCATCAATTGCATGATTTCCAATGAACGATAGCATACTTATTGGAAATCTCACTGGAAGGAAATGAGCTTTATGAAGCCATTTGACTATTACATATTAAAATTCAGACTAAATAAGGAAGTAGAAAGGAAAGAATAGAGAGAGGTCAGTGAAGACAGAAGACAAGGGCCATGCCTTGTTCTCTGCTTCCTGGGCACACAACCAAACAAACATTAGAATGTCTGCTGCTATAAAAAAAAAAAAAATCTTCTCAATTGTTCAGACTACTCACTTCAAGTAAGAACAGGTATCACACACACAAACATAAACAAAAACATCAATGATAAAGCCTCCTGTATTAAAAAGAAAAAAAAAAAGACATGTTCAGAATTTCTAAGCTGTGTCTTCTTCTCCTTCCCCTTCTCCTTCCTCTTTCTCCTTTTAGCAAGAGACACTACTACTCTGTTTTTTTTTTTTTTTACTAGCCAGTTTATTCAAAATAGGAGGTTCTAATGATAGTGATTTAAAAAATCCTCAGGGTCTTAAATTCAGAGGCAGAAAGAGCTCTCCGGTCAGGTGGTCACTCTTGGGAGCCATTTGCAACCTATATGCCAGACAGGGTTCAGAAGTCTCAAGGCAACTTCAAAACCAGCTTTGGATTTCTCTTAATAGCCCACCCAATCATCCACAAATATATTTATAGATGATTTCATTAGTTGTTCTAAATAACAACTTGCCCATATCATAGTTTAAAAGAAAAATCAGGTTGGTCCAAACATGGCCCCAACTTCAAGATGCTCTGTGGCTCTTTCCCTCTTCTCTCACCTTTGGCTTGCCCCAGGGCACACAATGTTCACTGGGCAGGAGCTCTCATTATTTCTCTAGGGCCCTGAACACTGGGACTTCTGTTTATAAGTTCAGTTCCCAAACATTTCCTCAGAACACTCAACCAACAGTGAAACCCTATTAGTTCATTTAGTCTCCGTGAATATACGGTACATAGCCTCTTATTTTCTGGTTAAAAAAAAAAAAAAAAAAAGAAAGAAAGAAGGAAAGAAAAAAACTAAGTTAAACAAAAAATAAAAGATTTCAAATTTTTTTTTTCTCATAATAAAGAGTGTTATCCAAAGAGTTTCTTGTCTAGGGCAGAGAGGTCCTCAAGAAAAAAGGAATTAAAACGAGAAGGAAGAGGAGGAGGAGGAGGAGAAAACCTTCCTGAGCACTAAAGTACAACTTTGCATCCATGAGGGTGGAAAGTTTGCTGCCAGGGCACATGGGCATTATAATTATAAAATTATAAATTAGGTGATTCTCTTAGGTCCTGCTGGGCACCCAGAATATTTGGCTGTGTTTGTGTCAATTTACCTGAAGTCATATTCAGGAAACAGGCTTATTTTCCTCACTTAGCATGTTCTTTTTAAAGCACTGGAATTGGCTCACTAAAAGAGCCTTTTGTAAAGTAAAATGAAACTTTTGCCCATGTGAATTTTACCATACTAATTGCTGAATTCCTTTTTTAGTGTATAGGATTTCCTCAAAGTGAAATACCTTCATTCAGTGATTTGTTACAAAGGACATACCACGTTAAATTTCCCGTAAAATCTAATAAATCAAGGAGGGAAGTAAAATCCATTACTGAGTCTTTTTCTTCTTATGAGGTGAGAGAAAATTGCTCCCCCTCTTGTATTACGTTAACCCCTGGCGTGCCAGGGTCTTCTCTTCTTGCAGTAGCCATGCCCCAAAGAATGAATGGCCATAAGGGCAGCTAAGGTTCACTTGCCATCAAATAAACTATAATAATTCTTTTTCTTATCCAATTTATCATGTTGCAAACAAACAAAGAAATCTGAAATTGTATGAAATGTTCTTATGTGTAGCTTAAGCCCATTTCCTATGGAAATGACCACAAGAACAGAGGCCATCTCCCTCCCAGTAGGTCAGCTGAGTCCCGCCCACTGCAGGACTGCAGTATCTGGGCAAGATCAGGCAATTCTGATCTAGGATTGATGGAATAACCCAAATAACTAACACATTCTGACCACTCTGCCTCTCTGGAACTTCGTTTTAATGACTCTGAAGGGCAAAACATGTGAATCCTCCTAGATCCATTCTACCAGTTTTGTGTTTAATTCTGCTTAGTATGACAGCTAATAGCCCTAAGGGTGTCTCTCACTGTAATGAGACATTAAGTAAGCCTGACCAGCCATCTCCTCATTGGCAGGCCTATCTGAAAGGGGCAGAGTTCGGTTTATGAGATGGGTCATAATACAAATGACATTCGACGACAGTTGTGTCTTAAAAGTGGGTTCTTCCCTACAAACAGAAGACAGAACGCTTCCTGGCAAAGTCTTTGTCCGGCTAGGTATTGCACACCTTCCTTCTGGAAAGGAAAGCAATTCACACATGATGACTTCCACACTGGGTTTTGCTAAAGAAAATGGAAAAACATGAACACGTCTGATTGACTCCAGCATAAACTTCCACGTACACCCAGGGTAATGTATGTGTTGGCTTATATGGCAGCAAACTTCCCAAGAGAGAATGCAATGCAGTTCTGATGACAGTATCGGCTTTCCCTCTCAAGAACTGACCAGGCTGAAAAGCAATCCCTTTGTCTAGAGCAAATATCCTTGCCCAAGTATATTATTATCTTAGTAATCTATTTCATAGAAAAACAACATTTGATCAAAATTAAGTTAGGGGGTCTGATAAGCTGGAGCCTTTGCTGTTCGGTTTCATTTTTCACAAGTCCAAATTTGACCCAAAGTTCTGAGATGAACATATGATACCTGATTGAAAATACACAACTTGCTGCTCTGGCAAAGCTTTTCAGCTACATGACCATGGACTTTGCTCACAGAGTTAGAACGATTCTTAAAGATGATCTCGTTCTATGGAGAAACTGAAGCCAAGCCAGGCCATGCTACTTGCCACAGGTTGTGACCAAGCAATACCTAAACCAACTTCTCCTACCGCCCCATACTGCTCCTGCCGACATAGAGGCCGTTATTTTTATCATCATTTAATGAGTGAGCCACGGCAGCATGCACCACTCTCAATGTTTGTAAATATTCTAACACTTGACAAACTTACATAAGAATATTATACAACTAACAAGTATTCAGGAACTATCTCCTTCTAAAGAACTATCATCTTGCAAAAATAATATCCGGTAAATCAACCACCTGGTTTCTGACATCGTATACCCCTTCCATCAGAGTTCAGAAGCTAGAGAAATTCAAGCACAAAACCAGAAAATAACCTAGCAGGGTGGGTCCCATTAAACATGGCAGACCTCAAGGCCACTGTTCCAAGGGGTGGGTAAGGCAGCAGCCAATCAAGAGCACCCATCCAGGGGTGAAAAAGTAGCACAAGAATGGAGCAGAGGTGAGATATTGAGCCAGAGACTCACCCCTAGGTTCAGGCTGACTTGCGACGAGGAAGAACTAAAAACCTTTAAAAAACAATCCTGCCAAAAGTAAGCAACAAACATGATAATGCCTGAGAACATTGAGTTTCCGAATGTCTTCAAATTACTAGAAATTTCTGAATAATAAATCCTTTCCTGACCCTAGCCCCTACCCTCAGGCATTATATAATCTATGTTATATAACACTCTATGACATTTCAATAGCATTTTTATATTTTACCAACACCTATCTTTTTCCATTTTCCAAGATAAATTATGGAACTGTCTGAGGCACATGACCCAACATTAAAACTCATGTTGAGCTGAAGGCATTCCCCCAAGCCAACTCATGTGGCCTTTTCCCCAATTATGTGTGCATTAGCTAGTACATCCACGGCGTGCACACACACACACACACACACACACACACACACACCATCCTCCCAAATATGTGACGTCTTATATACAACTGAAAAAGCAAATTAAAAAATATTGGAGAAGACAGCTCACATCCATTCAGTATAGAATTTCTCAGGTAGACCAGACCTGAGCTCATCAACCAGCAGGGTTACTGAGCACTAAGTGGGGTCGAGGGATCACAGTGGGAGCTGCTTGTTTTCCTCAGTGCACTCAGGTTCTCTGTTTAAAAACTGACCTACCTACTTAGTGCTTGAATGTCACACTGATGCCTTTAGAGGGGAAAAAAAAACAACCAACTCCCAAATACCCCAGTGAATCCCTAGACGCCAGGCAATACAGGCTGGTTGGCAGTACTAATTGCCTGTCTGGCATTTCCAAGCTTCCTACCAGAAGACAGCAGAGTCCAGTGTACATGCCCTTCCCCTGACTCAAAACAGGTCAGCTCCTGAAGGAAATTCAAGTTCAACTCCCTCATGGTGTATATGAGGAAAGAGACCAACGGACAGATGTGAGAGGTCCTAGGTCAGGTTGTTTTTCTTTTGATCATTTTATCTAAGACAAATCACAGGTGAAAGAAAACAGAATTGGAATCTTCAGAGCAAGGCAGTCTTGTGGGTATGTTTACAATTTTATCAGTGTGTGCTCCCCTGACTAAAAATAACTGCACTGCGAAGCACAGTCCTTCACCATGCCACAAGACCTTAATACTCTTCCCAATTCTAGGTTTTAGTGTCCCCACTGTGTGCTCCTAGCACCTCTCTGCTTTTGCCACGACAGTGCTTACCAAACACTGTTTTCATTGTTTGTATCTAAGTTCCCAGTAACCCAGCTAATTTATCATTATATCCCCCAGACCACCCTGGGCCAGCTCAATAAGTTCATTACATCATTCAACAGCTATTTATTGAAGACCTACTCTGTACCCGGCTCTATTCTGTATGCTGGAGATATGGCACACAGCAAACCAAGAGTCCCGGCCCTCATGGACACTGCATTGTAGTGGAGGGGCAAGATGTCCTCTCAGATCCCTTTTACCACTCAGCACACCCTCTCCCAGTTTCCTGAGTGTTGGCTCCCTTCTCCCAGCTGCCCAATTCCCAAGAGCATTGCCCTCTGCTGAGGGGTATTGCCTCAATGAGGAAGTCACAATGCCCCCAGTTCCTACCCCCACCGGACCAATAACTGACAGATACAAAGGCACAAAGGGCAGGCCTTTTACCACCAGCTTCAATCAATGCACCCAAGATCCTCTGTCTGAAGGCTAGCCCTCCCCTGAAACCACACCCATGCCTAGCTGCTTCACCCACGGCTGGCGCCGCAGCCCTTGCTGTATCACCAAGTGGAAAGTGCCTGGAGAGGGGCATTAAAGGAGGTCTTCTGACAGGGAAATAGGAAGCTCAGTCCACAAGGGTTTCAACTGCCTCACCTAACCTCAATACGCAGAGCTCAGTGTTCCTGATTTGTTTAAGTAGAAGGGCTGTAGTAAGGACAAAGCTTAGTTTTATAATAAGCAGGGCAATGTAACACATATTCATCCACCCTCTGAAAGCTGAGAGTCCAGCTCCAGAGCAGAGCTGAGAAGAGAGCTCAGATTTCCTAGTTTCTATATCAAGTGTGTAATAGGCTGGCATAGGGTGCTGCCCCTCCTTTATTCAGCTTTGAGTAGTTGGGGATCCAGGACTACCTGGCTTATCTTCTGGGTGCTGGGGAGTGCACATATAAGTCCCAGCTATTCTGAAGGGCATCACTGAGAAAAAGGGTCCACATAAGAACCAGAACGCACAGCTGGCTGAGACCTGAGCCTGCGCTGGAACTTTGATACTTTGTGACCAGGTGGCAGAGGCATAGCCCTCAGCTCTCAGAGAAGGAGAGGAGCAAGAGAATAGAACAAGAGTGTCGTGCTCCAATGACTGCCCATGATTCCCTTTCCCATTAGAAGATATCAAAACACACCGAAATATCAAATCCTCCCAAATCAGCAGGATGTTTACAGAATCTCAGAATCTGCTCAATATCATCCCCACCCATTCCTCTTTCCTCATCAGCTCATTGAATTCATTTGTGTCAATATTTACTTTGCAGGGGCGGGGCGGAGGGGCGGGTACCATAACCTATAAGCCAGCAGCCAAAACACAGTTGCATAGCCATGCACAGAATTTGAGTCTTCTTGGACAGACAGTCTATAATCGGGGGGTGGGGGGGAACTTTGTGCTGAAATTATCTAAATTGACTGTTTTCCCCTCTAAATGTATTAATTTTGCCCTTCCAAATTGCTTCAGCTCTATTGATCCTAGGTATTATTTGTGCTGCCAAATAAGAAGTGGGGAACAAACACAATCTTAATCATGAGAAGTTGGAAACCCAACTAAATCTAGTCCTACCACTAGATGTTGTTCAGAGACTTTGATGAAAATACCAATCAAGACTATTTATCAATCAGTTATTTACTTCCACAGACATTACTTTGGAGATTTTATCTTAACCAAACAATGCTGATGCTAAGTATTTAACCGGGATCAAACTAAATACCAACAGAAGCCCCTACCCTGTACATTAATCATCCTAATACAGTCTAATCCTATGCTCCCCAGCACAGTAGTAAAGGGTTTCTGTCAACAGCTCCATCCCTGTCTGTTCTGGTTTGCTTTGCACAGATAATGATCAATAGTCAAGGATTGGTGATTTCACTGGTGGACTCAGCTCACTCAGCTCACAAATAGTCCAGTGAGGATCAGGAAAGACCAGACCAAGGATGACTCAGGAAAAGCCATTGTCTATGGGAGAGACATCAGAATAGGCCCAAATGACAGTAACATTAGTTAAGAAAGAGCATGGGTCTGTAAAGTATAATCTCTGTGCTAAACTGTTCAAACAAAAAGATATAATCTTGAAATAATGGTTAAACTGATGTAATCTGCTGTGAAAGTTTCCAACCCCAAGTGAGATAGCATCCAAGGCCGAGTTCAGTCAGGCACAGTGGGAATGATGCTATCTGTACCCCTCGTTCTGACTAGACAAACACAACCACCCACAAAGCACCAGGGCCAGGCCAGTTGTCAACCAGTGATAGTCCACAACACATGGAGCAGCAGAAAAGCTGCTTCTCTGCTTACCTTTCAGCACGATAATAAATATCAGAATACTGTGTGGTAGCCTATGGGATTAAAAGTTACAGGTCTGTTAAATTCAGGTAAATAAATGTAACTGAAAGCATTCTAATTTAGCTAAAAAAAGAGAGAGATTAAATTATTTTCCCTGGAGCAAATTGCAGAACTCAGATACTTTTATTTTAGGGATTTTAAAAAAAAAACTGATATGAGGTCAAGTGCTAGTTAATGAAAGATCAACAGTAGTAACTACTGATAGAAAATGGTTTATATTTCCACTTCACCAAACTCTCCGTATTGACTTTCTCCTAATGATCTAAGAACTTTGCGCAGTTATACTGACATCAGAATCATTCGATGGCCAAATAGTTTGCATCTATTTATCAGATTAACTTGTGATGGTAATAGACTGATTTATAATCCTTTAAACTAGTTAATTATGGGGTGGAAATCAAAACCACAACTGAAAATGTCAAAGAAAACTTACCTATTTTCTTCAAGAATATTTGCATAAAATTGTCTGTATTTAAAATTCATTTTAAAACTTACTAGTGATTTCCAGTTAATAGTCTAGCATGTACCAGCTTGGAAGTTACCAACTCAATGCACCATCAAGTAAAAAACTGCACAAGCTGAAAAATCAATACCTCTCCTTTGACCTGTTAGAAGGATGGACTCACAGTGCAAATGGCTGCCCTCCCAACTGAATGACAGGCAGATGGATACAGAGCATCACAGCACTCCAAAGCAGAAACTCAGGATCAAACACCTTGAAGGGAAGCAGGCAGGCAGACTAAAACTGAAAACATGATTAATGAACCCTAGAAGTTCAGTGTGGACAAGTCTGAGAGTTAAAACATTTAGTGGGACACAATCCATGAAGGGACCCCATTTTTGTGAATTTTAACTGCTGGATTTCTACCAGGTTCTCACAGTGAATTTTGGAGGGAAAAAAAAAAAAATTGAACCTTGGGGAACAGGGAAGTAAGGGGATGTGCTTTGAAGGAACAACTTTTAAATAGGCTAGAGCATATCGTCAGGAGAAATTTTTTAATCTGAGCCTAACTTGTGTGGCTTTGTTAGAGCCTAACAGACCTCAGGGAAGGAAGATACTCAACTTCACCAGGCTCTAACATTTCACCTGGGAGGAGAGAAATACTAAATGTGGGCTCCTTCAAGCTATCCCTACCCACCTAAGGGAGAAAGGGAAACAGAGAAGCATTTTTAAATTCACAGTCTAGAAGAACAGACTCAAGACTGAAACCTATAATAGGATAGAACACTTCCTCTCCCCTGCATCTCTCCACAACAGCACTGAACGCCTATGGGCAGCAGTTCCCTTCTGTCCAGTCCATCATGTCTGGCTAACAAAAAAAAAAAAAAAAAAAAAAAAAAGGCATAAGGCATATTAAAAGACAAAACACACAGTGTGAAGAGGCAGAGCAAGCCCCAGAACCAGATATGGAAGAAATGTTGTGATCATCAGACTGGGGATTTTTTAAAAACCATGATTAAAATATTAAGGGCTCTAATAGACCACACACAAATGGGTTTAATTACAAATGGGAAATGTAAGTAGAAATATAGGGCTTCTAATCACCAAAAAGAAATGCTACAGATTGAAAATTATAAAGGAAGTGAAAAATCCTTTGATGTTCACTAGTGAACTGAATACAAGTTGAGGAAAGAATCTCTAACTTTGATGATATTTCGATAGAAACCCCCCAAACTGAAAAACAAAGAGAAAAAAATACTGAAACAAAAATAGGACACGATATCCAAGAACTGTAGGACAACTACAAAAAAAGTGTCAGGTGCACATATGGGAATAACAGAAAGAAAAAAAGAGAAAGGGGGAAAATCACATTTGAAGCAATAATGACCAAGAATTTCCCAAATTAATGTCAGACACCAAAACACAGATCCAGGAAGCTCAGAGAACACCAAAAAGGATGCATGCAAACAAACACACACACACAAAATCACTACCACCCTTAAAACATCACATTCAAACTACACAGTGGGCAAGTTGGAAAAATAATTCTCAAAGAAGTCAGAGGAAAAGATGCCTTTCCTGTACCGGAGCAAAGGTAAGAATTATTTCTGATGTCTCAGAAGCCATGCAAGAAGATGTTGGAGAGAATTATTTAGTGTTAAGTCAAAAAAAAAAAAAAAAAAAGGAAAAAGGAAAAAGAAAAAACAAACCACCAACCTATAATTCTTCACCCTGAAATTTTTTTCTTCAAAAGTGAAGAAGAAATAAATGGTCTTTTAAAAATGTTGAGGAAATTTGTTGCCAGTACATCAACATCACAAGAAATGTTTTTAAAAATTTCTTTAAAGAGTAGAAAACTGATACAGTTCAGAACTAAGATTTACATAAAGAAATGAAGATAAAGAATAAGCAAAAGTAAAATTGAAATCTTTCCATATTCTTGATTGGTCTACACATAACAGTTTGTTTCAAAGTCATAATAGCAACAATGTATTTGATTATTTTGTACATATAACAATGTATATATGCTTATGTAAAAGTGAAATGAATAACAGAATTACAAAAGAGATAGAGAGCAGGAATTAAAATTATTCTGTTATTATAAAGTATAGCACGAGTCATGAAATAACTGTTATTTGAAAGTAGACTTGGATTAGTTACTGGTAACTCTAGGAAAACACTACAAGAGTTTTTTTTTTTTTTTTTTTTTTTTCTTTTTTGAAAAGAAAAAATGCACATGTTTAATAATGGGTAAGATTTGAGTAAACTGTAATATATATACAGGATGAAATTTGACTTTAAATGATGTTAATAATACAGAAACCATTATAAGGTCAAGTGTAGAACTAATCAGGATACAAAACATCAACAATTTAAATTATAGCCCCTTTTTCTTGCTGTATTTTTCTCTGTTGCCTGAATACCACTAAAAGAGTTTTTAAAAGAAAGATAATTCTTATACTAAGAAGTAGAGAAAATGATATTACATAAAATGCTCAATTAAAACCATCAAAGAGAACAATTAGAAGACAAAAAGAGGAACAAATAACAAAGACAAAAAAAAATAGAAAACAGTAGTAAACATAGTAGATATTAGTAATCACTTTAAACATCAGTAGTCTAAATGCACCAATTAAAAGAGACTGCCAGGGATCAAAAAAAACAAAACTCAAGTGTAAGTTGTCTACCAGAAACCCACCAAATAAAAGAACACAAATAGATTAGAATGAAATTATTGAAGATGATCATGTTAACACCAGTCAAAAAAGTAAGATAATTTCAAACAGATAATTTCAAAAGTAAATAATTTCAAACAGAGCGGATTTCACAGCAAGAAAAGGTGTCAGTGATAGAGAAGGGCACTACATGAAGATAAGGGGATCAATTCTTCAAAAGGACATAACAATCCCTAATGTGTATGCATCCAAAACCAGACCATCGAAATGTAAGAGGCAAAATTGATAGAACTGCGAGGAAAAATAGATTAATTTACTTCAGCATCCCCTATCAGAAATAGACAGATTTTTCAAGCAGAAAGTCTTTAAGGATATAGTTGAGATCAACAATACTGTCAATCAACTACATGTAATTGACACCTGTAGACTACTTTATCCAATATCAGCAAAATACATATTCTTCTCAAGCTCATATGGAACATCGATCAAGATAGATTACACTGTAAGCCATAAAACACACCTTAACTAATTTAAAAGAACAGAAAGTATGCAATGTATGACTTGACACAAAAATGGAATTAAACTAGAAACAACAACAAAAAGATTGCTGGAATATCCAAAAATACTTGGAGATCAAATAACATACATTTTAGTAACATGTGGGTCAAAAAAAAGAAATCTCAACAAAACTATAAAATATTTTGAACTAAATAAAAATTAAATATTTTGAACTAAAGAAAATTGTGATAAGTCATACAAATTTTTAGGATACAGCAAAAGCAGTATTTAGGGAGAGATGTATGGCATTTAATTCATATATTAGAAAAAGAGAATGATTTAATGTCCATTCAAGCTTTTACCTTGGAAAATCAGAAAAAGAAAAAGAAAATTAACTCCACAGTAGGCAGAATAAGAGAATAATAAAAATTATTTCATAAATCAATGAAATTGAAAATAGAAGATTAACTTTAAAAATCAATGGAACCAAAATCTGGTTCTTTGGACAGAAAAATAAAATTGATATACCTCTTTCCAGAGTACAATAAGCAAGCAAGAAAGAAAACACAAATCACTAATATCAGAAATAAAAGAGGGACATTACTGACTTTAAAAGGATAATAAAGAATATTATGTACAACTCTAAGTCCACACATTGAATAACCCAGATTAAATAATCTAATTCTTTGAAATCACAATCTACCAGAACTCACATGAGAAGAAATAAACAATATGAATATACTAAGAAATTAAATCAGTAATTAGTAGTTTTCCAAAATAGAAATTATCCACCAGATGAGTTTGCTGGTGAACCCTAACAAACATTTAAGAAAGAAATTACACCAGTTCTCAACAATCTCTTTCAGAAGTTAGAAGTAGACAAGTCCCTATTTTTTTTTTTATTGTGAACAAATGGGATACATGTTCTTTCTCTGTTTGTACATAGAGTAAAGGCATACCATTTGTGTAATCATACGTTTACATAGGGTGATGTTGGTTGATTCATTCTGTTATTTTTTTCCCCTTCCCCCCACCCCTCCCATCCCTCTTTTCCCTCTATACAGTCCTTCCTTCCCCCATTCTTGCCCCCCTCCCTAACCCTCACTCTAACCCTAAAACTAACCCCTCCCACGCCCCATTATGTATCATCATCCACTTATCAGTGAGATCATTCTTCCTTTGGTTTTTTGAGATTGGCTTATCTCACTTAGCATGATATTCTCCAATTTCGTCCATTTGCTTGCAAATGCCATAATTTTATCATTCTTTATGGCTGAGTAATATTCCATTGTATATATATGCCACAGTTTCTTTATCCATTCATCAACTGAAGGGCATCTAGGTTGGTTCCACAATCTGGCTATGGTGAATTGAGCAGCAATGAACATTGATGTGGCTGTATCTCTGTAGTATGCTGATTTTAAGTCCTTTGGTTATAGGGACAAGTCCCTATTTTATTTCTGACATTAATGATTGGTGTTTTCTCTATTTTCTTAGCTTAACAAGAGGCTTATCAATTTATCAATCTTTTCAAAGAACTGCTTTTGGATTTATGGATCTTGCTTAATGATTTATGCAATTATTTTTATTATTTCTTTTCTTCTGTTAACTTTGGAATTTACTCTTCTTTTTCTAGTTTCTTAAGGTGAAAGATTAGAGAACTGATGTTAGATCTTTGTTTCTTTTCCAACATATGTTTTCTAATTCATTTTTATGGTGCCACCATTACTTGAATAACAAAACCAGACAAAAACATTATGAAGATTGCAGACAATTGATATTGACGATATCTCAAGAATACTGATACAAAAACCTATAACAAAATATTAACAAATCAAATTCAACATTTTATACAATGAATTACATACCATAATCAAGCAGGATTTACCTCAGATATTAAAGGTAAATATTTAATATTCAAAAATCAATTAGTATAATTCATTTCATCAACAGGGTAAAGGGAAAAAAAATCACCTGAACATATCAAGAGATGCATAAAAGGTGTTTTTCAAAACTTCAACACATATCCAAGGTAAACAAAAAACAAAAATAAAGCAAAAACAAAAATCCTCTATATATAAAATAAAGAAATAAAAGGGAACTTCTTAACTTGATAAAGATATCTACAAAACCTATCCTCATTGTACTTAATGCTAAGAATCAATCCCCAAAAGACTATCAATACTCCTTTGGTGAACTACTCACCAATGCAATAAGAAAAGAAAATTAAAGGCATACTAGTGGGGAAGACAGAAATAAAGCTGTTTGGTCACAGGTGACATCATCATCTATGCAGAGGATCTGAAAATATCAACAACAAACTCCTGGAAATAATAAGTAGTCATAGTAAGGTTGCAAGATACAAGTTTGATATACAAGTAATGAAAAAGTATTATCTGAAATTAGAAACACAAAACTACTTACAGTGACACCAATAAGAAATATTTAGGTATGTATCTAACTAAATGCATACAATATCCATATGAAGATAACTAGAAAACTATGGTGAAATAAATTGAAGACTTCTAAGTAAATGGAGAGATATTCCATGCTCATGGTGGGATACTCAATATTGTAAAGCTATCAGTTCTTCCCAATCTGATCCAGAGATTTAATACAATTTCTGTCAAACTCTCAGTCAGCTAGTTCATGGATATAGACAAACTGATTCTAAAGTTTATAAGAAGACCCAGCAGAGCCCATACAATATTGAAAGATAAGAATAAAGTCAGAAGACTGACACTATCTGACTTCAAGATTTACTATAAGAGTACAGTAATCAAGACAATGTGGGGCTGGGGAGATAGCTCAGTCGGTAGAGTGCTTGCCTTGCAAGCACAAAGCCCTGGGTTCAATCCCCAGCACCAAAAAAAAAAAAAAAAAAAAAAAGACAATGTCGTATTGTCTATTCAAGAATAGGCAGTAGATCTATGAAACAGGACAGAGAGCTCAGAAATAGACTCACACAAGCATAGTCAGCTGATCTTTGATGAAAGAGCAAAGGCAATAAAGTGGAGAAAAGAGAGTCTTTCAACAAATGATACTGGAACAAACACATGCCAAAAACAAAACAAAAAACAAAAACAAAACTGAAGGTAGAAACAGACTTGACACCCATTACAAAATGAACTCAAAATGGATCTTAGGTCTAAACATAAAATATAAAACTGCAAGACTTCTAGAACATAAAACAAAATCTAGATGACCTTAGGATGACAGTTACTTCATCAAAGCATCATTTGTATCTCAACACCAAAGGAATGATTCATGAAAGATGATTAGCTAGACTTCATTTAAATTAAAATTTTCTAATGGAATATTACTCAGCCATAAAGAATGATAAAATTATGGCATTTGCAGGCAAATGGATGAAACTGGAGAATATCATGCTAAGTGAGATAAGCCAATCTCAAAAAACCAAAGGACGAATGATATCGCTAATAAGTGGATGATGACACATAATGGGGGGTGGGAGGGGTTGATGTTAGGGTTAGAGTTAGGGTTAGGGAGGGGGGCAAGAATGGAGGAAGGAAGGACTGTTTAGAGGGAAAAGAGGGGTGGGAGGGGTGGGGGGAAGGGAAAAAAATAACAATGAATCAAACAACATTACCCTATGTAAATTTATGATTACACAAATGGTATGCCTTTACGCCATGTACAAACAGAGAAACAACATGTATCCCATTTGTTTACAATAAAATAAATAAATAAATAAATAAAATAAATTAAAATTTTCTGATCTGTGCAAGACATGGCTAAGAAAACGAAAAGATATGCCACAGACTGGGAGAAAATATTTGAAAAAAATCTATATCTAATAAGGAACAGTTATCCAAAATTCACAAAGAACTCTAAAAACTTGACAATAAGAAAACAAATAGCCCAACTGAAAAGATGGGCCAAATAACTCAAAACACCACCGAAGAAAATGTACCTATGGCAAATACGCTCCCCATCCTGTGTGATCAGGGAATTGCAAACGAAAACCATGAGATACCACCACATGCCCATTAGAATGAACACAGTCTAGAACACTCTGGACACCCAGTGCTGGAGAAGGTGTGCAGTGACAGGCACTCCCAGGCAGGGCTGGTGGGAATGCAGATGGTGCTGTCGCTTTGGACAACAACTGCAGCTTCTTACCAGCTAAACGGTCTCATCCTACAATCCAGCAACCTCTCTGCCTGGAATTTACCCAAAGGGTTTGAAAACTTAAGTCCACACAAAAACCTCAGTGTGGGTGTTTATAGCAGCTTTATTTATAATTGCTGGAACTTGGAAACAACCAAGATGTCCTTCAGTATGTGAATGGATAAACTGTGGCACATTCAGACAATGTGATATAATACAGCACTAAAAGGCTATGGGCTATGGAGCCATGAAAAAAAAAATAAGGAAAAGCCTTAAATTCATATTACTAAGTGGGGGAAACCCATTTGAAAAGGCTACAAACTGTATGATTCCAACAATATGACCTTCTAGAAAAGGTAAAAACCACAGAGACAGCTGAAGTGCAGAGGATTTTTAGGGCCGTGAAATATTCTGTATGACACTACAATGATGAATACATGTCATTTTATATTTGTCAAACCTATGCATTGTGCAAGAGCAATAGTAACCCAATACCAAGTGTGGGCTTTGGGTGACTGTGATGTAGGTTCACCAGTTATAAGAAATGCAGAGAATGGTCTCTATGGTTGCAAAGAGGACTATACACATATGGGGATGGGGATGTGGGCAATCTCCGTATCTTCCAATGTCACTGCTAAATGAAAACTGCTCTTTTAAAATAGTTTATTTTTTTCACCCAGCATCTTAGAACAATACAAAATAATTTCTAACATCATTATCAATATTAGTAAAAGTCAACCCAAAAAAAGACTAAGAGAAAAGAAGAAACACTGATGCTAGACATTTGTGGGGGAAAAAAATAAAGAGTAGTGCATTTAAACCTTAAGGGGAAGAAACTGGTGTCTGGTAGCACCCTTGTTTCCAAGTCACTCCACCCTCACGGAGGACACCTAAAGGCATACGTTAATAGCCAACGCTAGACAAATCCCAGCAAATTTTTACATTTGCATGATTTGAATAATATACAAAGAGAAGTAGAAAAGTCAGTATTAATAAAAGACTCTATCAGATAAATATGAGAAATGTCAATGACCTTGAGGTGGTAAAGCATGACCCCAACTACTCTCCCTCCAAATGCATCTGACTAGCTTCTGGAGATGGCAGAAGTCTAGCAGTTCTATGTTTACTGTAACCCTGGCAGATATACAGCACTGGTGGGCTAAAGGGACCATAACTGGTTTCTATATGCTACCAACTGACACATCAATTTCTTCCAAAATGCCAACTTTAAACCTTGAGATGGTTTAAGAAAGGCCTAAGAGAATGTAGAAATGACACTCTTGAAACTTGACTGTACAGAGAGTCTCTCAGTTACTTCTTAAAGGGTGGGTTCTGAGGTTTGACACTTTGTCTAAGACGGGACATCTATAGGAGTCAGTAGCTGGCCTCTGAAGTGTTCAAGAACAAGTCTCATCAGAGTTGTCCTGCAGTGACTGCACAAAGCCAAAACATCGCCTCCCCTGACTCAGGAACAGATGGCCCTTCCCCCGCAGCCACACCTGTTAAAACTATTGTTCCCCAGACCAAGTGAGAATGCTTCCTCACTCAGCATCCACAGCATTTTACACTTCCCTGATACTTTAAATATTCAATTTACATTATAAATGTGTGATTTTTTTAATCCCCCTATTAAAAGATAAAAACACAAGAGCATTTTATAACCCTCATAGCACCTAGTGCTTTGTCCTGACCTGAAAGGAGCTCAGTATTTGTCACACTGAGAAGAGATGATCTGCCACCAATCACCATAAGGTTACTAACATTAATACTTAAGGTTTTTCTAAAATATTTGAAAGCCTCAACAGGAGATATTCTAATAGGAGAAAAATATTATTAGGTTCAGTTTGAACTTTTATGTTTTTTAAAAAAGAAAAGATTATGTGGTTCAAAAACCTAGTACTTAAAAGATTTCCTTATTAAATCACTGGAAGCAAGCTGAAATATGCAATATGATGAAGCAACATTTAAATTATTAATAACAATTAGCCATAGTAGAACAGAGTGCTTTTCTTTTTGTGCCACTGAAATGTACATGCTGTCCCTTTGGAGGGTGGTTATGTAACATGCCACTGAAATCCTACCTGCCCCACCACAAAAAGAGTAGGGAGCCTGCCCGCCAACCCCAGGCATCGTAGCTTCCCCTTTTATCTCATCCTAAGAATTGCCCAGTCACTTGCATCAGGCTTCCATTCTGGGTACTCATCCTGTAGCCCCATGTTTCAGAGGAACACAGCCAGCAAGCATGGCAAGTGGCAGGAGCCAGTGCCTGGAAATTAGAGAACAACATACAAACCCATAGTACCCAGGCTGACCACGGTGATGAGAATCACTGAGTTGTCACGAGTCTGTTTTGCATTCACGATCCAAATTAACTCACCATGATGACAACCTTTGGTTTGTGATCCTTTCAAGTAGTTAACTATGGGATGGAAGATCAAAATCACAAGTGAAAAATGTCAGTTTTTCAGAGAGTTGCCTGTTTTCTTCAAAATCACAGAGCCAAAGACATTTTACCAGCAAATGACTTCAGTGGGGCAATAGAGAAATGAGTGTCAGAATGGCAATAAATCAGTTTCTGGATGTCCTTGCCTCTCCTGGAGGGGTGTTAATTCTGAATTCTCATGGAGGAGGCCTGAGGATTTGGCCCAAACTCTTGTTTATACAGATGAAGAAGAGATCCAAGCAGCACACACACCCTGGAGCCTGCAGAACCAGTAGGTTCAAAACAGCGGGGAACCCAGGGTGCTCAACAGAGGGCCTGGGAGGCAGCAGGAAGCCAAGAATGCTGTGTCTCATTCACTGTCTCTGACTCAGGGTAGCCGAACATGGAACAGGGCAGGAGTTCAAGTGCAGACCCCAGACCAGACCAGCAGCAGCACAACACCCTGGAATGTGTTAGAAAAGCAAATTCTTGCCCGGCACCCCTCCCCACAAGACCTACTGAATCACAAACTCTAGAGGCGAAGCACGACATTCTGTTTAAGAAACCTTTCAGGGGTTTCAGATACACACCAATGACTGAGAACCCTGCAACCAGAGACAAACAATCATTGCATTGGTACTGCCTTTTGGAAAAGTTCAACTTGCATCTGGATAGGGATGTACCTAGTTCTGAAAACTCACTGAAGACCTCACTACTAATATACTGTCAAGGCCAAATTCTCAGAAGAATTTGAGAAATGACTCTACTTTCCTATCCAGAGTTACTCATCGGTTCCATAATTTCCAGAAAGGGACCATACAGTGTCAACTTCGGCTGAGCTACCTCCACTTGGATCTGCTGTGGGACACAGTTGCCTACACCATCATCGCCACCCCTGCCAAGATTTACATAAAGCTTACTGTATGCCAAGCACTGTTATTAGAACTTTATAAATATTAATCCACTTAATCTTCACACACATGCATATCATAATGTTGGAGCTATTATTTATATCCTCCCCATTTTATAGGTGAGGAAACCAAAGAAATGAAAAATTAAATGATCTTCCAATAAGGCCCCAATTCCTAACGGTCATAGCAGAATTTTGAACCCAAGAAGATTGCCTCTGAACCTTGACTCCTGAATTTTATGCAAGAGAAGTAGCCTATGCAGTGGCTAAAACCAACACAACCATTTCATCTTCTGTCACTCTTCCCCAGTGCACTAAACCACAGCCATCCCAAAGCTTGCTATTTCTCCAGTAAGCCTTCCCATATTTCCCTGAATGAATTCTGATTTGCCAGTTGATGTTTGAGTTCAATCTGTTTGCCACTGATTTTTATATATTAATGCACTACTAATACTTATATAGTCCAAAATAAATTTTCATACTTTTTTTAAAACAAATAATAAGAGGTCATTGTTTTGGACTAAGCTTCTGCACTAGGTCCCAACAAATCAGGCTAGAAATTCAAATGGAATCAAACATGTTAAAGTTCTGGGTCTTTAACCATTCTGACGCTAAAGCTGTTTATCTGAACTTCTGAGAAATAAGGATCAAAAAGATAATAACCAAATTTCTCAAATAGGCCAATTTCAATCCACACGATAATCTGTATCTCAATCCTTACACTGAAAAGATAACAAAGAAACCTGATGTTCGTCAATCAGATGTTTTCTATTTTTTCTATTGTTCTCCTCCTTAAAGGAAAGTAACTTTGAAATGACCAGTTCATTTGGTTCTTTTCTTTAGGCTTTCTTCAGCTTTTCTGTCTATAAAACCAACCTCATCTGTTCAGACCATTAGAAAACTTATTATATTTTATAGAATGAAGTGTTACCTGATTCTAGAATCAAAAATAAAGCAAATTAAAATCATTAAACTAAATTGGCTAAATTTTGTCCTTTGACAATATATATTATTTTGACATATAATACATTCACAGATGTGTATATATATATATGCACACATGTATTTGTACATATTCATATGTACATAAATACATCAGTATAAAATAAATTATGGCATTAAAACTAGAAAAACATAGTCTGATGGCATATTGTTTTAATAAAAACCTTCCATATTAAAAAACTTCACAATTCTTATTCCAAAAATTGCTCAGGAAAGTCACAGCCAGCTCAAACTGATTTCTGGAGGGAGCTTCTCTAGGTTTTAGTGTCTAATCATTGTTTCATTTGCCAGATGATAACAGAGAAAAACATGGTGACGGGAATGATCTAGGACCTTTGGACACATTCTTGGAAATCCTAAAAAAGACTAATTACAGTCATATGTTGCTTAACGACAGGGACACATGCGGAGAAATGCATCACTAGGTTATTTGTCCTTGTGCAAACATCATAGAGCACACAGACAAAACAGATGGTCATGACATCACTAGGCCATGTAATTTCATGAGACCACGCAGTGCATGTAGTCTGTCACTGAGGGATATGTCATTATGGACAATATTTAAGTGGAGCATAACCCTAATTCTAAATGTAAGGGGAAACCCCATATTCTTGTAGTTTTAAGGAAACAATGGTATCAAGAAATGTGCTGAGTCCCTGCTCTCTGTTTTTTAGGACCCTTGGTCCCTGCCATCCACGGATTTATACTTCAGTTAGACATGCTCAGGCTGACTCAGTCCAACCCATAAGAAGACAGCCTATCCTAAGATTGCAGAATTGGTACAAACCACAAAGAGGCTTCAAGAATCTGGAGTAAGAAAAGATCACCTATGGAATGGGGAAGACCTTGCCCAAAAAGTAACCAGAAGCTGGGCCTGGTGGCACAGGCTCTGGTAATCCCAGCAGCTCCTCAAAGCCAGCCTCAGCAACAGCGAGGTGCTAAGCAACTCAGTGAGACCCTGCCTCTAAATAAATTACAAAATAGGGCTGGGGATGTGACTCAGTGGTGGAGCACCACTGAGTTCAGTCCCCAGTACCCAGAGTCAGAGACACAGGTGGCAGCTGCAGGAAGTACAGCCTGGAAGAGAGGAGCATGACAGGAAAGAAGGATGTGGGGAGCAAGGGCACAGACATGAAACTATTCTCCCACAAGGATTGGCATGTGCTGGTCCTGTGCCCGAAGTGCTGCCCTGGACACACCTATGGCTCACCACTCACTTCCTTCCAGTCTTTTCTCAAAACCAACCTATTAGTGGGGTCTCCCTGACTACCTTGTCTCAAATTTCAACACTAAAAATGCATATTACCTGCTCCTGCTTAGATTTTCTCTTCAGTACTTACCACGGCCTAATCTATTTTAATTATTTATGTTATTTATTTTTCTTTCTTCTACTAGAAGATAAACTCCATAAAGCAGGAAATGCTGTCTGTGTTATTTACTATTGAATTCCCCAAACCTGGAGAAATGCCTGGCACAAAGTCAGTACTCAATAAATATTTGTTGAATAAGTAAATATATTGAGAACAAAAGGGTTGAAGAGCAGTCTATTATTAAAATATCAAGTTGACAGAAATAGAAATCTTATATGGGAAGGAGGCTCATGAATTTGGGCAGACAGCTTAGAGACAATGCGGGGACAACCTGGAATGTCCTGCAAAGAACTCATAAGTAAAAGGCTCCCAGGAGCAACCCAGCTGTCATCTAGTCTCCTTTTTTCATTTCTAGGCAACCCACACCCAAACCTTCTCAGACAAAATAAACTCTTCAGCTTTCTGTTTATAAAAAATTAGATGCATGTTTCTTAGAGGCTGAGGCAAACATCAAAAAGCTCAAATTTCTAGCCTGGTCACTTCATTTTCAACCCCAAAGGGGAGAAAGTACATCTTTACAATACATCTTTGCAAAGTTGAACCACTAAATTTCCTCTCTATGTTTCAACAATTGGGCCAGGATTTAACTTCCACTCATTCTATTGGAAAAGTGTGAAAAGATAAAAGTATTTAGCATGAACTTTTTTTTTTTTTCCTGTTCTAAACTTAGGGAGAAACAGCTCCCTGAAACATACACAGGGCATCTGGCTCACTGACATCTGCCATGATGCATGTGCTCCAGCAGAGAAGATTCTAAGCAGTTGGAGCCTTGTGTGACATGTGTCACTGCCTGTTTGTGTTTCCATAGACAGCATCCTGAACTCTTCCTGCATTCATTTTCAGCATCTTGTGCCTGTCTAGATGGGAAGGAGAGGTATAAGATGAGAAAAAAAAATTCTATGTGGAAGGGAATATGTGGAACTTCTACCAGCTATCACTCCACAGCAAATACCACTTACATACAGGACATTCACAAGTGCAGGTATCTATTGGTAATGTAAGTCCCAACCCCTACCAGCCTGGAACATGTAATCTAAAAAAGCAAACTGGAACAGCACAAGAAAGAAATGGGGCATGGTGTAGAAACAAGGAGACATCACGTCAATCATACATTACAAAGCAGGCATTCAAAATCTACTTCCTAAATTGAATTATCTCATGAAAGCTAAATTTGTTCTAAAAGAATATTTACTCCTAAATAGTTGGTTTCAATATCTCTTAATATAACTGGCAGTAAGCTATCGCAGAAACAAACTCCTGGCTGCATGCTCTGATTGGTAAAATGAAAAAAACAACATTCCTAATTACCATTGGAACTTCTTGTGTGAAATAGTCAACAAACTGTGATTAAAAACAAAAAAAAATCGACACATCTGCAAGACAAATATCCCCTTTTTGACTATTTCCAAAAAGGCAGGAAGATTAAAATTTTCTAGTTTTAAAACTATTTTTCTTGCATTTTTCACTTTATATGCAATGCTAGCTTTTCCAATACAAAAATTACATAGCTCATACTTATTTTAGAACAGGATGGGCCTAGACAATATTCACTGTCTAGATATTTAAATATGAAATGTCCCCCAAAAACTCATGTGGGAGACAATGCAAGAAAGTCAAGAGGTGAAATGATTGGGTTATGAGAACCTTAACCTAATTAGTGCATTGATCCACTTGAATGGATTAACTGGGTGGTAACTATAGGCATATAGGGTGTGGCTGGAAGAGGGGAAACAATGTGGGTGTACCTTTGGGGTATATATCTTGTCCCTGGTGAGCCAAGCTTAGTCTCTCTCTGCTTCCTTGTTGCCATGTCCAGAACTGCTTTCCTCTGCCATTACCCTTCTGCCATGATGTTCTGCCTTACCTTAGGCCCTAAGCAATGGAGTTGGCCATCTGTGGACTGAATCCTCTGAAACTGTTGAACACCACATAAACCTTTCCTCCATTAAAATTGTTTTTGTCAGGTATTTTGGTCACAGTGGGGGAGAAAAACTGACTAGAACGTTCACCAATGAGCAAACAAAAAATAACAGAAAAAACCTGAAAACATTAATAGCAGCAAAATGGATAGCTTAACAGTCACTGAGCTGCTGTTTTACTTTGGAGCTAGCAATGAATCTATGCTTGGGGTTTCCTTGTGTGGTTTCATGGGTTAGCTACCATCATCAACTAGCCTACAGCTTCTATTTTTCAAATTATGCTTGTCAATAATATGATCAGACAAATAAGAGAGAGAGAGATGATAGAAATGTACTACCTACAGTGTCTTTTGACTTGTGTTTTTGGACTTTGATTTAAAATGAACAAAGGAAAGAGTGAACTCTTATTTTACTTTTCTCCTTAGAGGTGTCTTCATCAATCAGTTTATCACTTGAACTTTGTCTACATAGTCTAAAGATACAGATTTTACTGGCATTGTAATGTTGTTGAAAATCACTGTGTTTTTTTAGGATTCATAATTTCAAACTTGATAATGTTAAGACTTTTCTGAAAGGGGAAAGAAAAAGAAATTAATATCTACCAAATATCTTCTCAGGGCTTTCTTTATGTATTGAGCGTTTTATGTGTCAACTCATGTCAGTGTAAGTATATCATTCTCATTTTATCTATGAGGAAACTGAGACTTAGTAACTGGCCTAAGGTCACACAGCTAGAAATAGCAGAGCCAGAACTGAATCCAGGTCTGTCGAGTTCCAAACCCTGGGCTCTTGTCCACACAGAGACAGGAGATGGGATTATGTAACAACTGGAAGGAACCACAGAGATTGCCTAATCCAACACAGCAAGCCCTCTTTCTCTCTCCCATTTGCATCCACCTCTGCCAAATACACACATTTCACAGAAAAGAACACTGAAAATCAGATAGCTTCAATGATTTACCAAGCCACAGGTTATGTAAATGGTGAACCCACTCACACAAAGTGACATTCAATAGTTTTAGAGGTAGAAAATTATTGACTTTTACCCCCTCTCTCACATCCATCTTTTAAAAGTCAACTTTATTGGAATATAACTCATTTTCAGAAAAATCATCCATATAAGGTACACAAATCAATGAGATTTGGCAGATGTGCAAAACAGCCCAACAATAAAGATACAGAACATTTCTGCCAGATCCAAAGGATTCCTTGTATTTCTTTGCATTCTTTTCTTTCCTCTATCTACAGCCCAAGGCAGAAATTGATCTGCACTGGTCACAATTGATTAGCTTGCATTTTCTAGAATTTTATATAATTATTCATATAGTATGTACTCTTCTTGTGTTTCTCTTAGCATGATGATTTTTTAAATTTTTTTAATTTTTTCTTTTTAAGGATCCATGACAGTAGATTGTATTTTGACCAGCGGAATTCCACATCATGTACAACCATGAGAATGAGATCCTAATTAGAATAAGTTATATTCCACGTAAGCACAATGATTGTTGAGATTCATTCTGTTTTGTTTATTATAAACAAAAGTTCTTTTGTACTGTTTAGTTGTACTCCATTGAGTGAATATACTGCATTTTTTCTCTATTTTTTGTTGAAAGATGTTTACATTATTTCCAGGTTTCTTTTAGCTATTTTAAATAAAATAGCTATAAACACATGTACAAACTTTTATACAATCATGTTTTCATTTTTCTTGAATAAATACCTCAGAGTGAGATGCTGCTCTTGAATGTTAAGTATATGTTTTACTTTTGGAATTGACAGTCTTTCAAAATGGTCATGCTATTTTACATTCCCACTAGCAATGTTGTGTTCCAGTCACTCCGTATGCTTGCCAACGTTTAGCCAAAATTTTCAGTCTTTTTAATTTTAGTCGTTCTGGTAGACATAAAGTGGTTTCTGGATACACTTCCATGATGACCAATAATGTTGAACATGTTTTCATGTGTTTATTATATGTTATCATATCTTCTTTTGTGAAGTATCTATTTAAAGTTCATTCACCCATTTTTTATAAAACTCTTTGCTATGATAGACTTGTCGGTGTTCTCTATTTCACACAGAAATTCTTTATAAGATATATACTTTGGTGGTTTTATAGATATGTCCACAAATTCTTGAGTACTCCTCTACCTAAGAGATAGAGAGTAATTCAACTCCTCTTGCACATTGGATTTAGGATCTCACTTTTAGCAAATAGAATATAACAGTATAACCAATGTTACTTCAGAGAATGGTCATAAAAAGACTATAGCTGTTGTCTTCAGTTCGTTTCCCCCCCCACCCCCCTCTCTCTCAGAAAAGCTAGAGTCATGAGGACAAACAAGAAAGCAGCCTATGGAGAGGGTCATGTGTCTAGGCACTGAGGTGAATCTTCTCTCAACTCTCATAGATGAGGACTGGAGGTGAACCCTTCCCTGGTCAGGATATTGGCCAGTAGAAACTGTGAGATGACAAATGTTAGTTGTTTTAAGCTGCCAAATTCGCAGGGTGATGTATTACACAATAATAAATAACACAGCACTGCCACAATTTTCTCACATTTTGTGGCTTGCCTTTTTATTTTCCTAAGGTTGTCTTTGGAAAGGTAAAAGCTTCAATTTTGATAAAATCCAATTTTTAAATGGTTCATGACTTTTTATGCCTATTCAAGAACACTTTGACTACCTCAAGGACATAAAGATTTTCTCCTGTTTTCATCTAGATTTTTATCATTTTGGCTCTTAAATTTACAATTGGGATCCATTTTTTATACAATCTGAGCTAATAATCAAGGCTGATTTTTTTCCCATACAACATCCAGTTGTTCCATCACACCTTGATAAAGACTTCATTTTTGCCATCAAATTGCCATCTTTGTAAAAAACAAAAAAAAAATTAACTGATCATAACTATAAGATTCTATGGGTGGACTTTTTTTTTTTTTTTTTTTTTTTTTTTGTGCTGGGGATCGAACCCAGGGACTTGTGCTTACAAGGCAAGCACTCTACTGACTGAGCTATCTCCACAGCCCCTATGGGTGGACTTTTCAATTCCACTGATCTATATATGTCAACCCTTTCAACAGTCACACTGTCTTAATTACTATAACTGCATATTAAGTCTTGAAATCAGGTAATAGAAGGCCTCTCTTTGCTTCTTTTTGAAAAATGATTTATTCATTTGCATTTCATATATATTTTAGAACTAGTTTCTCAGTTTCTAACAAAATAATCTACTGACATTTTTACTAGGGATGCATTCAGTCTACAGGTCATTTAGGAAAAATGAAGTCTTAAAAATATCATCTTTACCAAATATTTTTATAATATTATGGAGTTGGAGGCAGATTACTGTATGGAAACACAGATTTAAGGGGAGTTACCTATTGGGCAATGAACTTGCCTTTTTTCCAAAGATAACTGTACAAAGTTTAGATTCAAGTCTCAACTCTACAACTTGGGTGTACCTTGGTTTTCTCATCTACAAAGTGAAAAAACAGGATGCTTTCCTCTGAGGATTACCACTGGAATACAAATGGGGATAGAGTCAGTAAGTGGAATTTGGAAGGATAAATGTTTCTTTAGAGTAATTTTGAAAAATAACTCTTTCTTTAAGAAGATATCTTAACTGGTAAATTTGTTATGCTTTGATTTCATTTTCTGGTGCCCTACAAAAATAAGCAGGTAATATTTCATCTAAACTTGACAAGGAGCTGACTCAGTTATGTTCATTCATTCAAACAATATTTACTATGTACCAGGCCTGAATTAGACACTGGATAGACAGGGTGTGTGTGTGTGTGTGTGTGTATTTTCTTGGTGTGGATAAATAGTATACTTGTGTCTGTCTTTATCTGTAATTTTTTATGAAAATAATTCTAATTTCTCTCTCCTCTCCCCTTAGTTTGAGCTCAGATTGAAACAAGGTTATCAATCACTAATTATTTCAACCTGTTCTTAAATTTATTTCTCTCACTTTATTTTGTCCCTGATATTGTTACAAAAAGCACGATTTTTCTTGCTTTTGCCAGGAAGTTTTGAGAGGGAGACTAGACACTGAGGTTAAACTGATGATAGCCTGATGATCTCGCCCTGTTAGAGAGCTGAGTCTTCAAGCTCCCACCTTCCACAGGAAACACAACAGCCAACAGTGTCCACTAGGTGCCTGTTGCCTCTCCAGACTTGACTATCTTGGACCCTTTTTATGCCAGTTCTTCACAACTTACCTGTACTGTTTACCTGAGATAGTGGAAGAAGGCTGGAAAGATGCAAACAGAGCTCTGGGGAGGCTCCTGCAAGTTGCAATCAACCAGGTGAAAAGCCACCAAAATCAGGGTCAGTAGTAGGAGTCGAGGTGGATGAATGTGGGAATCTGACAGTTAATGGGTTGGGAATGGGGTTTGAAAAAGAGTGATGTGCAGGTTGCCACAATTGCAGGATGCTACTGCATTTGCTCAAATTTGAGAATAGTGAGTGATGGTCAGGATTGATGGAGGGAACATGATAAATTTGCCTCATTCATGTTGAATTTAGAGATCCCGAGTGGATCTATGAGGACTCACTTAACTTGGCTCTCATAGGAGAAACTTGGACTACAGAAATAGATTTACAATCAGAGAGCTTGCCTAAGACGAGACAGGACTCAGGAAAGGGCCTTCGGGAATTCTGACATTTATAGAGAAGCATGAGCTTGAAATGGAATTAAGGTAATGCAGAGAGAAAGTTAGGTGGAAACCAGAAAATAATGGAAGTCAGAAGAAAAGAGTAGTTCAAGAAAGTGGGTAGTGAGGTGGGGAAGGTCACAGTCTGAATTGCTGCTGGAAATCCAGGTAAAATTAGAACAGAATTAACAAACTGTTTTATAACAGGATATAGTTTACTGCTAAGGAGAATCTTAATAGTGAAAGAGGAAGGAGAAATAAGGGAGGGAGGGAGATAACTTCTTAAGACAAAACAACAACAACAAAATAAAACCCTGAGGTGTGATTTTTGGCACTCTACCAACAGATTGGAGATTTTAAGTTTCAAATTCCTCTTCTCATTATCATCTTTGGCCAGCAAGCAGAAAATAATTCTCTTCACCTTTTGACATATTAGGATTATATCAGTGTTCTCCTTTGAGAAAAAAAAAAAAGTCTAAATGTGGATTACTTTGCTTTAAAAAACAAAAATAAAAATAAAAATAAAACAACTTCCACCATCTACATCAAACTCAGGAGGAAATGTCAGGCTCGGTTAGCACCTTAACTCCAGTCCATGACATATCCACAGCCTGGAGTCCTCAGGCCAGCTAACAATCAGAAACTCAGGCATCTCATCATGGTTTAGACAACATGGAAACAGCAATTTCTGTGTGCACAAGTTCCCCTATGCTCACAGTAAAGCAGCTTTAAAATGATGAGAGAAGCATATCAAGCTATCTACACAATATACAATATTTTCTGAAGTGGATTTTTGATATGTGGATTATTTTTATTTTGTTGGCAGATAGAATTTTAGACTAGAAATCACCTGATCTTGTTCCACCCCACCCAAGTCTCATTGCTGTCACAATGAACCAAGGTCATGAACATATTTAGAAACCACCAGATGATATAAAAATGCAATAAAGATATTTTCATTATTGTTTTCAACTAATTACAAATGTGGCTTAAATTGCCAATCGTGGTTAAGACAAACACTCAACAGAGCAACCCTCTAGGAGTTTATAGCAGAGATTTTAATTTTTTTTAAATTTAGGCATCATAATTCATATCCTATAATTTCTGTGGTATTTTTAAAAGTTCTACCCTGATGCCCTTTCAAAAACAAACAAGTGAACCCACAAGTTAACATCTAACTTGGGCTTTACCTTAACACGTTGCTTTTTAAAAAATAACCCTCAGCTGATCCAGATGGTCAGAATCAGCCCCAGCCTTCAGCTTCAGTTCTCTGCATCCCCATGAGACCCTTCCCAACTCCAGCCCAGAGGGGTTGCCCTGTTTTATGGATCGCTGTGACAGGGACCAGCATGTCCTGCACTCTTTGTCTCTGTTTTCCAATTGTTCAGGAGGCATGAATGCTCTGCCTCAGCAGGTTCAAAGATGATCATGAGGTGACATTGAACAAGCCAGGGTACCAACCTCGGCTCTTTTTCAGTTTATCACAGAACCTAACCCTCTCTGTGCAACATGTTTGTTAAGTCCTTCTATTGAAATAGCATGAGACAGCATGAGGGGTGAGGAACAAAAGACCCAGAAGACCATGGTTGTAGCTCAGCTCTGTCCCTCACCAGTTGGTGGCACTGAGTAATTCACTCCATGACCCTGAGACTTCCTCATCCATAAATGAAAAAGTTAGGCTAAGTCCAGATAATTCTGTGATAACCAAAATTTCATTTTAGAGTCTGTTCAACAATTATCTTAAAATCTCTTCCTAGAAAGCTCACAACGCCTTAAGTCCGTCTTCAGTGTCTCTTCTCTGGTTACTCTTACTAGTACTGCTATGTCTGTTATTAACACAGTTTTCCTCCAGCACCAATTGCCTGTCATGCTCTGTGCCAAGCATTTTCCTCATATTATCTCATTTAATATTCACCTCTCTGAGGTAGTATGCACATCAGAACCTGTAGTGTTAGTTGTAGAATCCAATTTGGGCTGATTTAAAAGGAATATCAGACAGTTCAGAGTATTAGCCGCAGGACTGGAAAGCCACTTTTGAGGTTCTCCAGGCAAGCACACCATGTAAACTCACACCACTGAACCACTTTGGTGAGCCGGCCACTGCTGTTCTGGAAAGTGGCCATAGCCTGTAACCTTAACATTCTTAAAACGAGACACTGAAGGCCACCACTGGCACTGCCATCCTGCCACCACAGCTACCCCTGGAACCTTATCCTTCTAGTACCACCTGCAGCTGTGGGTCAGATGCCTGGCACTCTAGTTACAAAGGAGGCTGGGAGAGTAAGAAGTTGGCATTATGTAGTGAAAGCACTCCTGAAGCCAAGGGAGGGGCCACATGCTAGACAACCAGAAAGGATGACTATATCCCCACTGTTATAATCCCTATTTTTCAAACCAGGAAACTGAGATTAATCAAGATTAAATAACTTGCCTAAGGTTACAGAGATGGCAAATGACCAAGTCAGTCTGTCTGATTCCATACACCAGTCCCTCCAATAATGCTCTGCTCCCCTCAGGCTCAGTAGCTTACATTAAATGGGAGTCTCCAAGGATAGTTTGTGTGATCTGTAGATTTATTTTATCTTCATCAGTATGGTCATTGTCATCACCATTATAGTTATATTTAAAATTAATCTGCAAAGTTATCATCAATCTACCCACAACCCTCAAGTAACCCAGATACTGAAACAGATGAAGACTTATTTCTCTTTCTTGATTTTTTCTGTTTTGTTTTGTTTGTTTTTGTTTTCATTTTTGAGTAGCACTCTTAGAAATGAGAATGAAAAAGAACTAAAATTAGCATACTACAGTGATACATGCATACTAATGTTTATAGCAGTGCAATTCAGAATAGTCAATAGGTGTCCATTAACAGATGAGTAAATGGAAAAAGAAAGTGTGGTGTATACACATAATGGTGTTCTACTCAGTCATAAAGAAGACTGAAATTATGTCGTTTGCTGGTAAATAGATGAAACTGGAGAATACCACACTGAGTGAAAAAGCCAGACTCAGAAAGTCCAGGGTCAAATTTTTTCTTTCATACGGAGAGAAATAAGGAATTTTTTTAAAGGGGTGTTTAGAAGGGAGAACAGTGGAGTAAAGGAAGTGGGACACAGTGAACAGAGGAGGGTGGGAAAGGGGAGGGATTATAGAATGAAATTGCCCAAATTATGCTATGTACATGTATGACTATATCACAATGAATCCCACTTTTATGCATAATTATAATGCACCAGTTAGAAAAAATAAATTAATAGTAGGAAGATCAATAGAGTAAAGGAAGGGAGAAAGAAAGAGAAGAGGGTAATACTGGGGATTGGAAGGGACCAAATTATGTTACATGCATTTATGAATATGTCAAAATGAACTCCACAATTATGTATAACTACATTGCACCAATGAAAATAAATAAATAAATTAATTAATTAAAAGGACATGCCCTTCCACCCCTCCACCCCACCCCCACAAAAAAGAAAAGAAAAACAACTCTAGTCAGGGACAAAGTGATAACTCAACCCAGGAGCCTAAGTTCAGCACCAGAGAATGTTGGAAACAGTGTTTTCATCTCCCCAAAACAGTTACCATTTTACAACTAAACAGCAGTTGCTTTCCAAATTCCAGTGTTTTCCCTGCAGCTGTTTTCGTTGCAATTATGAAAGAGGAAAACTGCAGGTCCTTGATCCTAACTGAGCTCAGCAAGGAGGATACTGCACACTTACAGACTGGGAGGGTCCTCTAGTATAGGAGAGTTGCTAGGCAGGCAATTCCTAGTTGCGTGTGTAATGGGGAGGAGCAAGGAAGGGCAGTGAGGATGAATTTCATCTGTGGATAGCCCCCAAACCACATCTTATGCTTCCGAGCATCAAGCATCACCTCCTTCACCATAAACCCTCAAACAAAACTGAATTAAGAAAAACAACTCTGGGAGCACCTCTCCAGTCCTCGCTGCCTGTCCCCTTTGGTAGAGAAGGTAGCAAGTAGGTAAAGAGCACAGGGGGGTGGCAGGGAGCACCCAATAGCTGGAGAGATCCACAGAAACTGAAAGGCAGCCAGCTGCTCACTTCTGAAGGAATCGAGCGTTAGCTGCTCTCTTACTCAATGCAGCAACCTTCATGTGATTTTGTTGAAATACTGAGCTCTGATCAATTTCTAAAAGCTATTTTGATTTCTCTAAACCCATATGTATAATCTGCTACATCTCACTGGAGAAAATGGATGAAAAATGTGTACTCTCTTGCCCTGAGTCATAGGATTCTGATTTAAAACACCCTCTTTCAGGTCTCCTACCTCAGCCAATGCTGTTCATTGCACTGATCGTAGCAATTCACCGATTACAAGCAATAAAAGGAGCTGAGCTTCCTTCTGTGGCCAGGAACTTTCTCGAAGCTTGGGTCTACCAGCAATTACAGACTTTTTCACTGCAGTGCCTTTAACCCTTGCTAATAACCACAGCACTTGGTCAGCTGGCACTGCAGTCTTTGGAGTCAGAAGACACAAACACCACAGAAAAAAGAGGGACTATCAGAGCATCATTTTTTTCAAACTACCTCATCCAAAAAGTCTCTATTCTTGATGAGAAGAAGATGACTTGTAGCTTGGACACTAAAGGAATTTTAAGAAAAAACAATTCCCTATCCTGAATGACTAAGGACGATGTTTTTTTTAAATAAACAATATTGGTTTCACTTACACTTCAATGTCTAGCTCATCAACTCTCTCCTTCTCCTTTTTTTTTTTTTTTTTTTTTTTTATTTGAGACCAGTTCCCCAGGCTGGTCTCCACCTTTCAATTTTGCAATCCTCCAGCCTCAGCCTCCTGAGTAGCTAGGATTACAGGCCTGTGCCATCACACAAAACTCCAACATCATTTTTGATAATTGATGACTTACTTAAATTAGGAGGATTGTTTGTAGGGGCTTTGAAATACTGTAATAACTTTGCGTAGCCTTGAATGGCTTAATTCAGTTTACACATTTGTAATACTTCATTTTTGTTACTACAGATAAAATACCTGAGGCAGGTTACTTTATAAAGAAAATAAGCTTATTTTGGCTGGTAGACCTAGTACAAGGTCAAGGGGCCACATCTGGTGATGACCTTACTGGAAGAGTCCAGGCACAGACCATCCTATGGCAAGAGACAGGGAGTGAGTGTGTGGGTGTGTATGTTTGTGTCTTGCTCTCTCTCCCTCTTCTTATAAAGTCACCAAGATTATGGGGCTCCACCCTGATGACCTTATCTAACCCTAACCATCTCCAAATGGCCCCACCTCTGAATTCCATGATCTGATTAAGTTTCTACTCTCTTCATATCTCACAATATTTCAGCACATGAAGCCTTAAGGGACATAACTTGAATCATATCCAAAACATAGCAACATCCCAGGGCTGAAATATTATGATCAGCAAATGAAGAGTTGAGAAGCAGATGAATCAAATTTGAAAGTATCAAAGGGATAGAAAATGGGTTGTGCATACAACCACAGAGTTTGTGGGAATTTCCCGAGATCACAAAGCCATGGAAAACACTTGACCTTGCTCAGGGCACTTTTGTGTTTGGACTCTGTTGTAAATAGCAACCATATTAATTCAGTGAGGAAAAACAGTTACAAGACATCACCATCAACTGAAAACAACACCCTCAAATTGGAGGATTACACATATGAGATGCCGTCTTCATGACTCTTCCTAACTTTGCTTTTTAAAACCATTCTAATATGTCTGGAAATATTTCCAGCTCTCCTTATAAGAGCTGCTCCCCACCAGTTCCCTGCTTCTCCAAATTCTGCAAAACCATCAAAGTCCAACAAAGTCCATAGTCAAGAAGCTTGGTCACTCTGGTCTTCATACCTGTCCACTTGCCAAAACAGGCGCAGTACAACAAAGAGTCAGAGATTAAGGTGAGACACAACTGGGATTCAGGATTTGCTTTTTTCCGTGTATTCATTCTTTGAGTACTACTTATCCATGAGGTAAGACTGAATGTTTAAATAGCATCAAAAAAAAATATTTGGTAATCAACCTAACTAAGGAGGTAAAAGACCCCTATCATGAAAACTACAGAACACTAAAGAAAGAAATTGAAGAAGATCTCAAAAAATGGAAATATTTCCCATGTTCCTGGATAGTAGAATTAATATTACCAAAATGGCCATACTACCAAAGTGCTATACAGATTTAATGCAATTCCTATTAAGATCCCGATGATGTTCTTCACAGAAATAGAAAAGGCAATCATTAAATCCATTTGGAACAATAAGAGGCCCAGAATAGCCAAAGCAATCTTTAGTGCAAAAAGTGATTGCAAAGAATTGCAAAAAGTGATACAGGAGGCATCACAATACCAGATCTTAAATTATACTACAAATTTATAGTAACAAAAACAGCATATTATTGGCCCCCAAACAGACATGAAGACCAATGGAACAGAATAGAAGACACAGAGACAAACCCACATAAATACAGTTTTCTCATCCTAGACAAAGGTGCCAAAAATATACATTGAAGAAAAAATAGCCTCTTCAACAAATCGTGCTGGGAAAACTGGAAATCCATAGGTAATAGAATGAAATTTAACCCATATCTCTCACTCTGCACAAAATTCAACTCTAAACAGATCAAGGACCTAGGCATTAGACCAGAGACCCTGCACCCCATACGAGAAATAGAAGGCCCAACTCTCCAACATACCAACTTAGGAACTGACTTCCTCAATAAGACTCCTAAAGTGCAAGAAGTAAAATCAAGAATCAATAAATGGGATGGTATCAAACTGAAAAGCTTCTTCACAGCAAAGGAAACAATCAAGAATGTGAATAGAGATCCTACAGAATGGGGGAAAATTTTTACCACCAGTATCTCAGATAAGGCATTAATTTCCAGAATATACAAAGAACTCAAAAAACTTAATGCCAGAAAAATAAATACCCCAATCAATAAATGGGCAAAGGAACTGAACAAACACTTCACAGAAGAAGAAATACAAATAGTCAAAAATATATGAAAAACTGTTCAACATTTCTAGCAATTAGAGAAATGCAAATTAAAACTACACTGAGATTCCATCTCACTCCAGTCAGAATGGCAATTATCAAGAATACAAGTACCAATAAATGTTGGTGAGGATGTGGGGAGAAAGGTACTCTCAAACATTGTTAGGGGGCTGCAAATTGGTGAAACCACTCTGGAAATCAATATGGAGATTCCTTAGAAAACTTGAAATGGAATCACCATTTGACCCAATTACCCCACTCCTCGGTTTATACCCAAAGGACTTAAAAACAGCATACTACATTGATGCAGTCACATCAATGTTTACAGCAGCTCAACTCAAAATAGTCAAGTTATGGAAACAACCTAGGTGTCCTTCAAGGGATGAATGGATAAAGAAAATGTAGTATATATACACAATGGACTATTACTCAGCCATAAAGGAGAATGAAATAATGGCGTTTGCCAGTAAATGAATGGAACTGGAGACTATCATGCTAAAAGTGAAATAAGTCAATTCCCAAAAAACAAAATCTGGATGTTCTCTCTGATTTGTGGATGCTAACCCAAATCAAGGAAGGTAGAAGAGGTAAATAATGGAAATCCATTGGATTAGACAATGGGAAATGAAGGGAAGAGATGGGAGAGGGAAATAGGAATGACAGTCGAATTAATCAGACACAAATTTCCTAGCCTTGTATTTGAGTATACAACAAGGGTAGCTCTGCCTCATTCACAACCACAAGAGTGGGATCCTAAAAAAAATAAGTCATCCTCTGTGTATGTATAATTTGCCAAAATTCACTCCACTGTATGTATAACTACGAAAGAACAAATAAAAAAATTTTAAAAACTAAATAATCATCATGGTATATCTTGCTGATGCCACAGGGAGGGAAAAAAGTTTGTGATGAGAAGTATTTTTGCCACATGGCAGAATGCTAAAAAAGAAACTGGCAGGAGTGGTCAATTCATTTCTCCTTATGCATATCTAAATTTTATGTGTCTGTAATTAATTTTATATAAACTTCAAAATCAAGGTAGGTAAGGGAAAGACATGACTTCCCTATAGCACAACTCAAATACAATTAGAATATTCCAGTTTTAAGAGATCTCTAAGCGGAGTGCTCTGGTCTGGGACCTATAACGTCTCACTCAAGTGTCACTTCTCTGTGGCAGTCTACAAAAGACTATTTCTGGATGACAGCGACCTGGGAAAGCTGTCAGCTCTAGGCATTGCAGGTCAGATGTTCTCTCATCCCTTGGGATTCAGGGGAAAGTGATGCAATGTTTCTAAAGTATCTATTAGATATACATATATAATACATATAATATGTGCAATATATAATGTATTTAAAATACAAATGGCTTTATATAAGTTAGCTGTCTTTAGTTGGTTTAAATATTAGAACTGTGGAAATACATATGATTTATTCAGTTAATGGGCTCCTGAAAGGTAAGAAATGTGTCATTTTTTTCTTTCATGTTTTCCCATACTAGGTGTTTCACAGATGAGTAAATGGATATTGATTCATCTGAAGTAATTCACATATCTTGGTCTTTTTTAGAGCAGATTCAATCCCAATTTTGTGCTGGTGCATTTGGTCAACATGGATTCTCCAATCCTATTGACATAAGAGCATAAAGGAATAAAGTAAAAAAGCACTATTTTTCATTCTTTATTTGTTGTGAAGTTGCGTCTCTTATCTTTATTACTTTGACTACTGCCCTATGTCAGGAGAGTCTTATATATAGCCTGCCATCGGGTTATAAAGAAATATGTATAGAAAGTACTTTAGGAATAAAGGCTCTAAATAAATGTAAATTATTTTATGTGGAAAAAAATCACATGTTTAGCTTATATAATTTTTAGTTTTACAACAAAATGAAGGCTTTATAATATTTCCTGTCTAATACAGACTTTCCCAGCCAGTATTGTGAGCATACTTGTGGTCTAATATGGGATTGTATTGGTTGTAACCAATCTTCTTGGCACTTGGGGAAGCAAGGGAGAGTTTGAGGCAATTTGGGTGGTGAGAGTCTGCAAGTCTCCCCACCTCTGACCATGAGCAGCTACACCCAGATTCCTCAGTTCCCACAAGAGGCAGCAAGATGTGTTATTCTAGCACATGCTGTCCTATTCAACATGGTGAGCACAGTAAAGAGGGTCCTCTGCTCTCAGGCCTTCTGTCACCAGACAGTTTTAGGGTAGCCACCACTCATCACCTAGGAGAGGCCTGGAATCCATGGTTACAAGTGGTAGTCCAAGTTGATCCATTGATGGGGTGGGGATGAAAAGTTAGGCCAGAGAGGAGCTCCTGGCAGGCTCAGCTCCAAGCAGCAGACTTGCATTTCTGTCTTCACCTACTTGGGATACTTTCTAATAGTACCCAACATAGATACAGTGGATTAATTTTTTAAAAATCATATGAAGAATTACATCTCAGAAGATGACAGAGTAGGAAACCCTATGAATCAGTACATCCCCCCAAAACATATTGAACTGGCAAAACCACCAGAATCAATGATTTTGGAACTCTACAGTCCAAACACATACAGCATCAAAGGGAAGACTCGGTTAGAGAATAGGCTAGTACATTCCAATCTCCCATCCTGCAGTCCTGCACAGGCAGTCATGGGAACTCTGGCCCATTTCCTGCTGTGGCAAGTACCTACAAATAGCAGGTTGCATGTTTTGATCTATCTAGCATTCAGTAAGTGACCAGAATAGCTATTGTTTCAGTCCTTTGGGGCTGAAAATGAATTCCCTGATGGTATCTGTTAAAAGAATTTAAGGAGACAGAAGACCTTGTGTTTTGTTTTCTTTTCTTAGTGAATCTAAATATTTAAGGAAATTTCTATCAGATTACTGACCAATTGCAGAGATAGTGGAACAGAGAATTCAGTGATCACACATAATTAGAAATATAATTTCTGAAAAATTAGTTTGGAAAAATTTGCCCCAAAATGACAATAGTAGCCCTCCATGAATAATAACTAATCCCTGGGGTAGAGAAGTGTTATGGTTTGGGTCTGGAATGTCCCCTAAAAGCTCATGTGTTGAAGGCTTAGATCCTAATATAGCAAGTTCTGAGAGGGACTTTGGGGAATCATGAGGGCTCTAACCTCATCAGTGGATTAATTCACTGATAGATTTATGATTTGATGGCGTTATGGATAGGAGGTAAAAACTGTAGGAGGGACCTTAGCTGGAGTAAATGCGTCACTGGAGGTATGCCCTAAAAGGATATATCTTGCCTCAGGCTTTATCCTTGCTCTCTCTCAACCTCTTGGTTGCCATGAGGTGAGCAGCCTTCATCCACCATATCCTTCCGCCATGGTGTTCTACCTTACACAAACCCACAGTGTGAGGTTAAGTTTCTGACACTGTGAGCCAAAATAAATATTTTCTTCTTCAATTTGTTTTTATTCATGTATTTTGTCTCAGCAGTGAAAAGCTAACACAGAGAAGAATTTAATTTCCAGAATTACCATGTTATAATGGTCAAATGTCAGTTCTCAGTTAAAATAGTACGAATACATTAAAAAGAGGAAAGTATGGACGGGGCGATCCAAGATGGCGGCCTAGAGGGAGACTGCACCCCCAGTCGCTCCAGAACCCAGGAGTTAAGAAGGGGAGGCATTGAGAGACTCGGACTGAAGTGGAGCCACGGGTGAGTCTGCCCACTGGGTAAAGCTCGGCCCGGGTGGCAGGCCCAGATAGAGGTGGCTTATCAGAGCCGGGCAGGGCAGCTAGAGTCATCCACAGGCAGTCCTGCGCACTCCGGCGGTGGGCCCCGCCCACACAGCCAGCTTCTCCAGGTTCTCAGAACGGAACTGGCCCGCTAGTGAGAGCCTTTCTGAACAGAGCAGGCTCCGAGTCCCGGAGCCGCTGCAGTGCAGTGTACTCCTGCAAAGAACCAGCGGAGAGCCTCGATCTGCAATCAGCCTCAGGGATAAGGGCAGGGCAGCCGGAGACCTCTTCAGGCGGCTCTGCCCACTCCGGCTGCGGGCTCTCTTCACGGGGCGATCCAAGATGGCGGCCTAGAGGGAGACTGCACCCCCAGTCGCTCCAGAACCCAGGAGTTAAGAAGGGGAGGCATTGAGAGACTCGGACTGAAGTGAAGCTACGGGTGAGTCTGCCCACTGGGTAAAGCTCGGCCCGGGTGGCAGGCCCAGATAGAGGTGGCTTATCGGAGCTGGGCAGGGCAGCTAGAGTCATCCACAGGCAGTCCTGCGCACTCCGGCGGTGGGCCCCGCCCACACAGCCAGCTTCTCCAGGTTCTCAGAACGGAACTGGCCCGCTAGTGAGAGCCTGTCTGAACAGAGCACGCTCCGAGTCCCGGAGCCCCTGCAAGCAGTGTACTCCTGCAAAGAACCAGCGGAGAGCCTCGATCTGCAATCAGCCTCAGGGATAAGGGCAGGGCAGCCGGAGACCTCTTCAGGCGGCTCTGCCCACTCCGGCTGCGGGCTCTCTTCACGGGGAGATCCAAGATGGCGGCCTAGAGGGAGACTGCACCCCCGGTCGCTCCAGAACCCAGGAGCTAAGAGGGGGAGGCATAGAGAGACTCGGACTGAAATAGAGCCACGGGTGAGTCTGCCCACTGGGTAAAGCTCAGCCCGGGTGGCAGGCCCAGATAGAGGTGGCTTAGCAGAGCCGGGCAGGGCAGCTTGAGTCTTCCCAAGGTAGTCTTCCACACTCCAGCAGTGGGCTCTTCCCACACGGCCAGCTGCACGGTGCAGGCCCACAGTGAGAGCATTTCCGCACAGAGCCAGTTCCAAAACGTGGAACCAGTAGGGGGCTAGGGGCAGTATTCTTCGAATGAGCTGCTTTATCAGATTCCTCCAAGACATCAGGCTACTGAAGGCTGGGAGGTGATACACTGGAAATCTACTGGGACACTATAAGCCAATAGTGGAAAACTGCAATATCTCAGGGTCCCACTGACAACTGACCATTATGAGAAAACAAGGGAAGAAAATGTCCCAAACAAACCTAGATACTACATCAATAAAACCCAATGACAGCACAGCAGAAGAAATGTCAGAAAGGGAGTTCAGAATGTACGTAATTAAAACGATCAGGGAAGCTAATGAGGAGATGAAAGAGCAAATGCAGGCATTGAAGGAGGAGATGAAAGAGCAAATGCAGGCATTAAATGATCGCACCAATCAACAGTTAAAAGACCAAATACGGGAAGCAAGAGATCATTTCAATAAAGAGTTAGAGATACTGAAAAAAAACCAAACTGAAATCCTTGAAATGAAGGAAACAATAAACCAAGTTAAAAACTCCATAGAAAGCATAACCAATAGGATACAACACCTGGAAGACAGAACCTCAGACATTGAAGACAAAATATTTAACCTTGAAAACAAAGTTGAACAAACAGAGAAGATGGTAAGAAATCATGAACAGAATCTCCAAGAACTATGGGATATCATGAAAAGGCCAAATTTGAGAATTATTGGGATTGAGGAAGGCTTAGAGAAACAAACCAAAGGAATGAACAATCTATTCAATGAAATAATAACAGAAAATTTCCCAAATCTGAAGAATGAAATGGAAAACCAAGTACAAGAGGCTTATAGAACTCCAAACATACAAAATTACAACAGACCCACACCAAGGCACATTATTATGAAAATACCTAACATACAAAATAAAGACAGAATTTTAAAGGCCGCGAGAGAAAAGAATCAAATTACATTCAGAGGGAAACCAATAAGAATATCAGCAGATTTTTCAATCCAGACCCTAAAAGCTAGAAGGGCCTGGAACAACATATACCAAGCCCTGAAAGAAAATGGATGCCAACCAAGAATCTTATACCCAGCAAAACTTACCTTCAAATTTGACGATGAAATAAGATCCTTCCATGATAAACAAAAGCTAAAGGAATTTACAAAAAGAAAGCCAGCATTACAGAACATTCTCAGCAAAATATTCCATGAGGAAGAGATGAAAAACAACGATGCAAATCAGCAACAGGAGGCGCTAGCCTAAAGGAATAGCCAAATAAAGGAGAAACCAAATCATGTCAAAAACAAATATGAGTCAATTGACTGGGAATACAAATCATATCACAATAATAACCCTGAATGTTAATGGCCTGAATTCATCAATCAAAAGACACAGACTGGCAGATTGGATTAAAAAGAAAAATCCAACAATATGCTGCCTGCAAGAGACTCATCTCATAGAAAGAGACACTCATAGACTAAAGGTGAAAGGATGGGGAAAAACATACCATGCACACGGACACAGCAAAAAAGCTGGAGTATCCATCCTCATCTCAGATAATGTGGACTTCAAACCAAAACTAGTCAGAAGGGATAAAGAAGGACATTACATGCTGCTTAAGGGAAGCATAAATCAGCAAGACATAACAATCATAAATATCTATGCCCCGAACATTGGCTCATCCACGTACGTCAAACAAATCCTTCTCAATTCCAGAAATCAAATAGACCACAACACAATAATACTAGGCGATTTTAACACACCTCTCTCACCACTGGATAGATCGTCCAAACAAAAATTGAATAAAGAAACTATAGATCTCAACAACACAATCAGCAATTTAGACTTAACGGACATATATAGAATATACCATCCAACAAAGAATGAATACACTTTCTTCTCAGCAGCACATGGATCCTTCTCTAAAATAGACCATATTTTATGCCACAAAGCTACTGTTAGTAAATACAAGAAGATAGAGATACTACCTTGTACTCTATCAGATCATAATGGATTGAAATTAGAAATAAATGACAGAATAAAAAACAGAAACTTCTCCAATACCTGGAGACTAAATAATACACTATTATATGATGAATGGATAACAGAAGACATCAGGAGGGAAATAAAAAAATTCTTAGAAGTAAACGAGAACAAAGACACATCATATCAAAATCTCTGGGACACTATGAAAGCAGTACTTAGAGGAAGATTTATTTCATGGGGTGCATTCAAAAAAAGAAGTAGAAATCAACAAATAAACGAGTTAACACTACAGCTCAAAGCACTAGAAAAAGAAGAGCAGACCAATACCAAAAGTAGTAGAAGACAGGAAATAGTTAAAATCAGAGCCGAAATCAACGAAATGGAAACAAAAGAAACAATCGGAAAAATTAATAAAATAAATAGTTGGTTCTTTGAAAAAATAAATAAAATTGATAAACCCTTAGCCACACTAACAAAGAGAAAGAGGGAGAAAACTCAAATTACTAAAATTCGGAATGAACAAGGAAACATCACAACAGACACGAGTGAAATACAAAACATAATTAGAAGCTATTTTGAAAATCTATACTCCAACAAAACAGAAAACCTTGAAGACATCAACAAATTTCTAGAGACATATGAACTACCTAAACTGAACGAAGAGGACATACACAACTTAAATAAACCAATTTCAAGCAATGAAATAGAAGAGGTCATCAAAAGCCTACCAACAAAGAAAAGTCCAGGACCAGATGGGTTCTCAGCCGAGTTCTACAAAACCTTTAAAGAAGAGCTCATTCCAATACTCCTCAAACTATTCCATGAAATAGAAGAGGAGGGAACCCTACCAAACTCGTTCTATGAAGCCAATATCACCCTGATACCTAAACCAGACAGAGACACATCAAGGAAAGAAAATTTCAGACCAATATCCTTAATGAACATCGATGCAAAAATTCTCAACAAAATTTTAGCAAATCGCATACAAATATATATTAAAAAGATAGTGCACCACGATCAAGTGGGTTTTATCCCAGGGATGCAAGGTTGGTTCAACATTCGGAAATCAATAAATGTCATTCACCATATCAACAGACTTAAAGTTAAGAATCACATGATTATTTCAATAGATGCAGAAAAAGCATTTGATAAAATACAGCATCCCTTCATGCTCAAAACACTAGAAAAAATTGGGGTAATGGGAACATTCCTAAACATTATAAAGGCCATCTACGCTAAGCCCATGGCTAATATCATTCTAAATGGTGAAAAACTGAAAGCGTTCCCCCTAAAAACTGGAACAAGGCAGGGATGCCCTCTTTCACCGCTTCTATTCAACATCATCCTTGAGACTCTCGCCAGAGCAATCAGACAAACCAAAGAAATTAAAGGGATATGAATAGGAAAAGAAGAACTCAAACTATCCCTGTTCGCTGATGACATGATTATATATTTAGAGGAACCTGGAAATTCCACCAGAAAACTTTTAGAACTCATAAGTGAATTCAGTAAAGTAGCAGGTTACAAGATCAATGCTCATAAATCCAATGCATTTTTATACATAAGTGATGAATCTTCAGAAAGAGAAATTAGGAAAACTACCCCATTCACAATAGCATCGAAAAAAATAAAATACTTGGGAATCAATCTCACAAAAGAGGTGAAAGACCTCTACAATGAGAACTACAGAACACTAAAGAAAGAAATTCAAGAAAACCTTAGAAGATGGAAAGATCTCCCATGTTCCTGGATAGGCAGAATTAATATCGTCAAAATGGCTATACTACCTAAAGTTCTATACAGATTCAATGCAATTCCAATTAAAATCCCAATGATGTACCTCGCAGAAATAGAGCAAGCAATTATGAAATTCATCTGGAAGAATAAAAAACCTAGAATAGCTAAAGCAATCCTCAGTAGCAAGAGCGAAGCAGGGGGTATTGCAATACCAGATCTTCAACTCTACTACAAAGCAATAGTAACAAAAACGGCATGGTATTGGTACCAAAATAGACAGGTAGATCAATGGTACAGAATAGAGGACATGGACACAAACCCAAATAAATACAATTTCCTCATACTAGACAAAGGTTCCAACAATATGCAATGGAGAAAAGATAGCCTCTTCAACAAATGGTGCTGGGAAAACTGGAAAACTATATGCAATAGAATGAAACTAAACCCCTATCTCTCACCCTACACAAAACTCAACTCAAAATGGATCAAGGACCTCGGAATCAGACCAGAGACCCTGCATCTTATAGAAGAAAAAGTAGGTCCAAATCTTCAACTTGTTGGCTCAGGATCAGATTTCCTTAACAGGACTCCCATAGCACAAGAAATAAAAGCAAGAATAAACAACTGGGATAGATTCAAACTAAAAAGCTTTCTCTCAGCAAAGGAAACTATCAGAAATGTGAAGAGAGAGCCTACAGAGTGGGAGAATATCTTTGCCAACCATACCTCAGATAGAGCGCTAATTTCCAGAATCTACAAAGAACTCAAAAAACTCTACACGAAGAATACAAATAATCCAATCAACAAATGGGCTAAGGAAATGAACAGACACTTCACAGAAGAAGATGTACAAGTAATCACCAGATATATGAAAAAATGTTCAACATCCCTAGTAATAAGGGAAATGCAAATCAAAACTACCCTAAGATTTCATCTCACCCCAATTAGAATGGCGATTATCAAGAATACAAGCAACAATAGGTGTTGGCGAGGATGTGGTGAAAAAGGAACACTCATACATTGCTGGTGGGGTTGCAAATTAGTGCAACCACTCTGGAAAGCAGTGTGGAGATTCCTCAGAAAGCTTGGAATGGAAACACCATTTGACCCAGCTATCCCACTCCTTGGCCTATACCCAAAGGACTTAAAATCAGCATACTACAGAGATACAGCCGCATCAATGTTCATTGCTGCTCAATTCACCATAGCCAGATTGTGGAACCAACCTAGATGCCCTTCAGTTGATGAATGGATAAAGAAACTGTGGCATATTTATACAATGGAATATTACTCCGCAATGAAGAATGATAAAATTATGGCATTTGTAGGCAAATGGTCGAAATTGGAGAATATCATGCTAAGTGAGATAAGCCAATCTCAAAAAACTAAAGGACGAATGATCTCGCTGATAAGCGGATGAGGACATATAATGGGGGGTGGGACGGGCTAGCATTAGGTTTAGGGTTAGGTTTAGAGTTAGGCTAAGGAGAGCAGTAAGAATGAAGGAAAGAAGGACTGTGTAGAGGGAAAAGAGGGGTGGGAGGGGTGGGAGGGGTGGGAGGGGTGGGGGGGGAGGGGAAAAATATAATAAACATCATTACCCTATGTAAACGTAAAAAAAAAAAAAAAATCAAACTTTAAAAAAAAAAAAAAAGAGGAAAGTATGACCCACTTCACAGGAAAAAGAAATGCACAGAAACCATCCCTGAGGAATCCCAGATATTGTACATACTGGACAACAACTTTGTCTGAAATATAATAAAAGAGTTGAATAAACCAGGGAAATGTAACTATAAGAAATCAGGAGAATGCTGTACAAAAAAGCAGGGGCTAGCAATAAAGAGCTAGAAAGTACAAAATGTAACCAAATAGAAATTATGGAGCTGAAAACTACGGTAACTGAAGTGAAAAATTCAATAGAAGTGTCCAACAGCAGATTTGATTAGGCCAAAAAAAAAAAAAAAAGAAAAAAAAGAAAAGGAATTGGTGAACTTACAAAGATAGAGAAGTTGAAAGTACTCAGTCTGAGGAGCACACAAAAAGAATAAAGTAAGAAAGCATACCATATTTGTGGGACACCATCAATCAGACTAAAATACACATTATGGGAGTCTCAAAGGAAAAAGACAGAGACAGACAAAGAGGGACTGGAAGGAGAGAAAGGTAGTTTATTTGAATAAATAATGGCAAAAGTCCCAAATTTGATGGAAAACATGAATCTACATTTCCAAGAAGCCCAACAACTCTAAGCCTGAATTCAAAGAGATCCACTGAGATGTTACAATCAGGTTATCAAAAGACAAAGGGGAAATTTTTGAAAGCAGCAAAAGAGAAGTGCTTTGTCATATACAAGAGCTCTTCAATATGATTAAATGATGTCTTATCAGAAGCCACAGAGGTCAGAAGGCAGTGGAATAATAAATACAGTTAAAACACTGAAAGGAAAAAGGAACCATCAACCAAGAATTCTGCACCTGGCCAATCTATCCTTCAAAAATGAAGATAAACAAAATCTAAGAAAGTTTTTCATTAGTAGATCTTCCCTACAATAAATGTTAAAGGGAGTACTTGGACTGAAATAAAAGTTCACTGGACAATAAGTTGAAGTCATGCAAATAAATACATATCTGTCGGGGTCTTAAGCCCCCTTGCTCTTCTCGACAGTGACAAGGGAAGGGACACTCCCCAACAAGGTCAGACCAGGATAGGTAGGGCCGACTGACTGCCTGCTCCCAGCCCTCCAGACAGAGTACAATCAGACGCGTCAGGGAGACCAGTCACAGCAAGAACTCATTTATTGAGGAAATCACACAGCTTTTATATAGGGTGGGGGCTAGATGGAACCAATCAGCTTAAAGGTCTGCAAGGCATGGAGGATTCATGCAGGTGAGAGTCCCATAGGATTATATGGCAAGGACGAGCTGATCACATTCTCGGAACTGTTGTTAACCAATCCCTAACGGTGGTCCGATTTATCATCATTAACTATTGAAACCGCCTTTGAGGCCTTGATCTTGCTCACTCACCAGGGAGTAAGGAGTCAGCCTGAGTTAGTTAACATGTCATTAGTCCCAACACATATCCATGACAAAGATAACTATGAAGGTAAATATAAAAGCTAATATTTAATATTTTGGTATGTAACTACTTTTATTTCCTAAATAATTACACAGTAATAACTAATTAAAAATATAAAGAAAAAAGAAAGACATAGGGAATCAAAATGGTACACCAGAAAAAAACTTAAACATAAAAGAAGGCAGTAATTGAGGAAAAAGAAAGATATAAAACACACTTAGAAAATAACAGGAATTAAAAATTACTATGAGAGAAAAAGATTTGTTTTATATATTGACTAAAAGGTCAATAAATTAAGAAGACATAGCAATTACAAACATATATGCACCAAACAACAGAAACCAAGATATGTGAAGGAAATATTGATGGAATTAAAAGGTAAAAAGGAAAGTTCTAAAATGATAGTTGGAAACTTTAATACTTTATTTTGCAAAATAGATAGAGTAGGCAGAAGATCAATAAGGAAACAGGGGACTTCAACAACACTATAAATTAACTACAATTAAAGGATTTTTATGGAATACTATCCAACAACAGCAGAATGGATAGTCTTACATGCACATAGGACATTCTCCAGAATGATAATATATCAGGACAGAAAGCAATTGCCAATAAATTTTAAAATATTGATGCCATAGAAAGAATATTCTCTGATCACAAGTAAATGAAGATAGAAGTGAATAATGAAAGGACATAGAAAACACACAAATATGTGAAAGTTAAGCAGCATACTATTAAATAACTAATGGATCAAAGATATTGGTAGGAAAATTATAAAGTACTTTCCTATAAATGAAAAAAATACAAACATACCAAAACTTAAAGGATGCTACTTACACAGTGACTAGAAAAATGTATGACTGTGTAGCTATAAATACATAATTTAGAAAAGAACAATAATCACAAATCAACAACATGACCTTACATCTTAAGGAAATAGAAAAAGAAGAGCAAACTAAATCCAAAGATATCAGAAAGAAGAAAATAATAAAGGTTAGGGCAGAGATAAAAGAGATTAGAAAATAGTACACTATAAAAAACTTTAACATGAAAGAAGGCAGAATAGAAAACAATACCAATAATCACCAAAAGAAATTATTGCTTTTTTTTGCATTATAAACAAATGGGATACATGTTGTTTCTTTATTTGTACATGGAGTCAAGGCATACCATTTGTGTAATCATAAATTTACATAGGGTAAATTTATGTTGTTTGATTGATTCTTTTATTTTTCCCCTTTGTCCCCACCTCTCCCACCCCTCTTTTCCCTCTATACAGTTCTTCCTTCCTCCATTCTTACTACACTCCTTATCCCTAACCCTAAACCTAACCCTAACCCTAATGCTAACCCCTCCCACCCCCCATTATATGTCCTCATCCGCTTATCAATGAAATCATTCGTCCTTTAGTTTTTTGAGATTGACTTATCTCACTTAGCATGATATTCTCCAATTTCATCCATTTGCTTGCAAATGCCGTAATTTTATCATTCTTCATGGTGGAGTAATATTCCATTGTATACGTATGCCACAGTTTCTTTATCTATTCATCAACTGAAGGGCATCTAGGTTGGTTCCACAATCTGGCTATGGTGAATTGAGCAGCAATGAACATTGATGCGGCTGTATCTCTGTAGTACATTGATTTTAAGTCCTTTGGGTATAGTCCGAGGAGTTGGATAGCTGGGTCAAATGGTGGTTTCATTCCAATCTTTCTGAGGAATCTCCATACTGCTTTCCAGAGTGGCTGCACTAATTTGCAACCCCACCAGCAATGTATGAGTGTACCTTTTCCCCCACATCCTCGTCAACACCCATTGTTGCTTATATTCTTGATAATCGCCATTCTAATTGGGGTGAGATGGAATCTTAAAGTAGTTTTGATTTGCATTTCTCTTACTACTAGAGATGTTGAACTTTTTTCATATATCTGTTGATTGCTTGTAGATCTTCTTCTGTGAAGTGTCTGTTCATTTCCTTAGCCCATGGTTAATTGGATTATTTGTATTCTTGGTGTAGAGTTTTTTGAGTTCTTTATAGATTCTGGAGATTAGCACTCTATCTGAAGTATGAGTGGCAAAGATATTCTCCCACTCTGTAGGCTCTCTATTCACATTACTGATAGTTTCCTTTGCTGAGAGAAAGTTTTTTAGGTTGAATCTATCCCAGTTGTTGATTCTTGCTTTTATTTCTTGTGCTCTGGGAGTCCTGTTAGGGAAGTCTGATCCTAAGCCAACAAGTTGAAGATTTGGACCTTCTTTTTCTTCTATAAGATGCAAGGTCTCTGGTCTGATTCCGAGGTCCTTGATCGATTTTGAGTTGAGTTTTGTGCAGGGTGAGAGATAGGGGTTTAATTTCATTCTGTTGCATATGGTTTTCCAGTTTCCCCAGCACCATTTGTTGAAGAGGATATCTTTTCCCCATTGCATATTTATGGCCCCTTTGTCTAGTATGAGAAAATTATATTTATTTGGGTTTGTGTCCATGTCCTCTATTCTGTACCATTGATCTACCTGTCTATTTTGGTACCAATACCATGCCATTTTTGTTACTATTGCTTTGTAATAGAGTTGAAGATCTGGTATTACGATACTCCCTGCTTCGCTCTTTCTACTGAGGATTGCTTTAGCTATTCTGGGTTTCTTATTCTTCCAGATGAATTTCATAATTGCTTGCTCTATTTCTGCAAGGTACGTCATTGGGATTTTAATTGGAATTGCGTTGAATCTGTATAGCACTTTTGGTAGTATGGCCATTTTGACAATATTAATTCTGCCTATCCAAGAACATGGGAGATCTTTCCATTTCTAAGGTTTTCTTTAATTTCTTTCTTTAGTGTTCTGTAGTTCTCATTGTAGAGGTCTTTCACCTCTTTTGTTAGATTGATTCCCAAGTATTTTATTTTTTTCGATGCTATTGTGAATGGGGTAGTTTTCCTAATTTCTCTTTCTGAAGATTCATCACTTATGTATAAAAATGCATTGGATTTATGAGCACTGATCTTGTAACCTGCTGCTTTACTGAATTCACTTATGAGTTCTAAAAGTTTTCTGGTGGAATTTCTAGGTTCCTCTAAATATATAATCATGTCTTCAGCGAACAGGGATAGTTTGAGTTCTTCTTTTCCAATTCGTATCCCTTTAACTTCTTTGGTTTGTCTAATTGCTCTGGCTAGAGTCTCAAGGACGATGTTGAATAGAAGTGGTGAAAGAGGGCATCCCTGCCTTGTTCCAGTTTTTCGGGAGAATGCTTTCAGTTTTTTACCATTTAGAATGATATTGGCTATGGGCTTAGCGTAGATGGCCTTTACAATGTTAAGGAATGTTCCCACTACCCCAATTGTTTCTAGTGTTTTGAGCATGAAGGGATGCTGTATATTATCGAATGCTTTTTCTGCATCTATTGAAATAATCATGTGATTCTTAACTTTAAGTCTGTTGATATGGTGAATGACATTTATTGATTTCCGGATGTTGAACCAACCTTCCATCCCTGGGATAAAACCCACTTGATTGTGGTGCACTATCTTTTTAATATATTTTTTATGCCATTTGCTAAAATTTTGTTGAGAATTTTTGCATCGATGTTCATTAAGGATATTGGTCTGAAATTTTCTTTCCTCGATGTGTCTCTGTCTGGTTTAGGTATCAGGGTGATATTGGCTTCATAGAACGAGGTGGGAGGGTTCCCTCCTCTTCTATTTCATGGAATAGTTTGAGAAGTATTGGAATGAGCTCTTCTTTAAAGGTTTTGTAGAACTCGGCTGAGAACCCATCTGGTCCTGGACTTTTCTTTGTTGGTAGACTTTTGATGACCTCTTCTATTTCATTGCTTGAAATTGATTTATTTAAGTTGTGTATGTCCTCCTGGTTCAGTTTAGGTAATTCATAAGTCTCTAGAAACCTGTTGATGTCTTTGAAGTTTTCTGTTTTGTTGGAGTATAGATTTTCAAAATAGCTTCTAATTATGTTTTGTATTTCACTCGTGTCTGTTGTGATATTTCCTTGTTCATTCCGAATTTTAGTAATTTGAGTTTTCTCTCTCTTTCTCTTTGTTAGTGTGGCTAAGGGTTTATCAATTTTGTTTATTTTTTCAAAGAACCAACTATTTATTTTGTTAATTTTTCTGATTGTTTCTTCTGTTTCAATTTCGTTGATTTCGGCTCTGATTTTAACTATTTCCTGTCTTCTACTACTTTTGGTGTTGGTCTGCTCTTCTTTTTCTAGGGCTTTGAGCTGTAGTGTTAAGTCATTTATTTGTTGATTTATACTTCTTTTGTTGAATGCACCCCATGAAATAAATCTTCCTCCAAGTACTGCTTTCATAGTGTCCCAGAGATTTTGATATGATGTGTCTTTGTTCTCATTTACTTCTAAGAATTTTTTTATTTCCCTCCTGATGTCTTCTGTTATCCATTCATCATATAATAGTGTATTATTTAATCTCCAGGTATTGGAGAAGTTTCTGTTTTTTATTCTGTCATTTATTTCTAATTTCAATCCATTATAATATGGTAGAGTACAAGGTATTATCTCTGTCTTCTTGTATTTGCTAACATTAGCTTTGTGGCATAAAATATGATCTATTTTAGAGAAGGATCCATGTTCTGCTGAGAAGAAAGTGTATTCACTCTTTGTTGGGTGGTATATTCTATATATGTCCATTAAGTCTAAATTGTTGATTATGTTATTGAGATCTATGGTTTCTTTATTCAATTTTTGTTTGGAAGATTTATCCAGTGCTGATAGAGGTGTGTTAAAATCACCTATTATTATTGTGTTGTGGTCTATTTGATTTCTGGAATTGAGAAGGATTTGTTTAACATACATGGATGAGCCAATGTTCGGGGCATAGATATTTATGATTCTTAAGTCTTGCTGATTTATACTTCCCTTAAGCAGTATGTAATTTCCTTCTTTATCCCTTCTGACTAGTTTTGACTTGAAGTCCACATTATCTGAACTGAGAATGGATACTCCAGCTTTTTTGCTGTGTCCATGTGCATGGTATGCTTTTTCCCATTTTTTCACCTTTAGTCTATGGGTATCTCTTTCTATGAGATGAGTCTCTTGCCGGCAGCATATTGTTGGTTTTTTCTTTTTATCCTACCTGCCAGTCTATGTCTTTTGATTGATAAGTTCAAGCCATTAACATTCAGGGTTATTATTGTGATATGATTTGTATTCCCAGTCATTTGACTCATTTTTGTTTTTTGACATGATTTGGTTTCTCCATTATTTGGCTATTCCTTTAGGGTAGTTCCTCCCTTTGCTGATTTGCATTGTTGTTTTTCATCTCTTCCTCATGGAATATTTTGATGAGAATGTTCTGTAATGCCGGCTTTCTTTTGTAAATTCCTTGAGCTTTTGTTTATCATGGAAGGATCTTATTTCATCGTCAAATCTGAAAGTAAGTTTTGCTGGGTATAAGATTCTTGGTTGGCATTCGTTTTCTTTCAGGGCTTGGTAAATGTTGTTCCAGACCCTTCTAGCTTTTAGGGTCTGGGTTGAACAATCTGCTGATGTTCTTATTGGTTTCCCCCTGAATGTAATTTGATTCTTTTCTCTCACGGCCTTTAAAATTCTGTCTTTATTTTGTATGTTAGGTATTTTCATAATAATGTGCCTTTGTGTGGGTCTGTTGTAATTTTGTATATTTGGAGTCCTATAAGCCTCTTGTAGTTGGTTTTCCATTTCATTCTTCAGATTTGGGAAATTTTCTGATATTATTTCATTGAATGGATTGTTCATTCCTTTGGTTTTTTTCTCTAAGCCTTCCTCAATCCCAATAATTCTTAAATTTGGCCTTTTCATGATATCCCATAATTCTTGTAGATTCTGTTCATGATTTCTTACCATCTTCTCTGTTTGGTTAACTTTGCTTTCAAGATTAAATAATTTGTCTTCAATGTCTGAGGTTCTGTCTTCCAGGTGTTGTATCCTATTGGTTATGCTTTCTATGGAGTTTTTAACTTGGTTTATTGTTTCCTTCATTTCAAGGATTTCTGTTGTTGTTTTTTTTTTTTCAGTATTTCCAACTCTATTGAAATGATCTCTTGCTTCCCATATTTGGTCTTTTAACTGTTGATTGGTGCGATCATTTAATGCCTGCATTTGTTCTTTCATCTCCTCCTTCAATGCCTGCATTTGCTCTTTCATCTCCTTGTTTTCTTCCCTGATTGTTTTAATTATGTACATTCTGAACTCCCTTTCTGACATTTCTTCTGCTGTGCTGTCATTGGGTTTTATTGATATAGTATCTAGGTTTGTTTGGGACATTTTCTTCCCTTGTTTTCTCATATTGGTCAGATAACAGTAGGACTCTGAGATATTGCAGATTTCCTCTATTGGTTTATAGTGTCTCTGTAGATTTCCAGTGTATCACCTCCCAGCCTTCAGTAGCCTAAAGTCTTGGAGGAACTTGATAATGCAGTACTTCTGAAGAAAGCTGCCCCTAGCCCGCTACTGGTTCCAGGGCTTGGAGCTGGTTCTGTGAGGAAAGGCTCTCACTGGGTGGCCTGCTCCAAGAAGCTGACTGTGTGGGAGGAGCCCACCCCCGGAGTGAGCAGGGCTACCTGGGGAAGACTCTTGATGCCCTGCCCTGCTCTGATAAGCTGCCTCTATCCCAGCCTGCCACCCAGGCGGAGCTTCACCCAGTGGGGGAGACTCACCCCGTGGCTCTATGTTAGTCCGAGTCTCTCAGTGCCTCCCCTTCTTGAATCCTGGGTTCTGCAGCGACTGGAGGTGCAGTCATCCTCTTGTCCGCCATCTTGGATCACCGAGAGATCTTGCTTTTTTGATGTAATCAATAACACAAACAATATTTTAGTGAGATAAACTTATGGAAAAGGAGAAAAGATACAAAAACTAAAATCAGAAAGGAAAGGGGACATTATTACTGACCTTACAAAAATTGAAAAAAATTTAAGAGAATACTAAAGACAATTGTACAACAACAAATTAGATAATCTAGATGAAGTGAACACATTCCTAAAAACTAAAAAATTACCTAAGCTGAATTAGAAGAAATTTAGAAAATCTCAACTGACCTATCACAGGTAAAGAGATTCAATCAGCAATCAAAACTTCCATGGAGGAAAGGCTCCATTGTGTCAACATTGATAACAATTTTTTGGATATGATCCCAAAATATAACAAGTGTTGGTGAGGATGTGAAGCAAATGGAATGCTTGGTTGCTGTGGATGGGGATGTAAATTAGTACAGTCATTGTGGAAATCTAAATAGAGATTGCTCAGCAAATTAAAAACAGAACTGCCATATGATCCACTACTACTTATATAGCCAACAGAAATAAAATCAGTATGTTGAAGAGATATCTGCACTACCACCTTCACTGCAGTACTGTTCACAGTAGTCAAGAGATGTAATCAACCCAAGTCCAACCAACTGATGAATGGATAAAGATGATGTGGTGTCTATACATAGCGATATACTATTCAGCCTCAGAAAAGAGGAAATCCTGTCATTTGTCACATATGGATGAACCTGGAGGATGTTATGTTAAGTGAAAAATCCAGACACAGAAATAAATAACACATACGGAATCTAAAACCATTAAATACCTAGAAGCAGAGAATAATGCAGTAGGTTCCAGGGGCTGGAATAAGAGAAAGAATGAGGAAGCTGTTGGTAAAAAGATATAAAATTTCAGTTAAACAGGAAGAATAAGTTTAAGAGATCTGAAGTACAACACAGTGACCATAGTTAAGAACAATGTAGAATATACTAGAGAATCACCAAGAGAGTAGATTTTAAGTGTTCTCACTGCAAACAATAAGTATGTCAGGTAATGCATATATTAATTAGTTTGATATAGCCATTCCACAATGCATACATATTTCAAAACATCATGCATACCGTATGTGTGTATATAATTTTATTTGTCAACTTAAAACAATTTTTAAAATGTAAAAAAAAAAAAAAAAAACCACTCTCAACAAAGTAAATTCTGGACACAGATAAATTCTACCAAACATTTACACTCTTTCAAAAAACAGAAGAGGCTAATTTCTATCACACTATACCACAGTTAGACAAAGATATCAGAAGAAAAGACAATTGCAAGTTAATATCCTTATAAATATAGATGTAAAAACCTTCAACTAAATACTATCACATTGAATTCAATAGCACATTAAAAGGATCATATTCCATGATCAATTGAGATCTGACTGAAGAAGGCAAGAGGCAGTTCAACATAAGAAAAACAATCAACACATTAATAGAACAAAGGTAAAAAAAATACACGATGATGTAATTAGACATAGAAAAACATTTAACAAAATTCTATACTCTTTCATAATAAATTACACTCAGCAGTTGAGGCATAGAACTGCTTGAGGCATGGAACTTCCTCATTGTGATGAAAACAACAACAATGATGAAAAATCGACTAACATCATACTTAATGGTGAAAGACTGGATGTTTTTCCCAAAAATCAGGAATCAGACAAGGATCCCTCTTTCACCACTGCTACTCAACATTACACTAGAAGCCTTCAGCAGAACAATTAGGCAAGAAAAAATAAGTAAAGGCATCCAAATTGGAAAGGAATAAATAAAACTACTTCCATTTGTAGGTAGCATATATCTTCTATCAAAGCTACATGCATACACACACACACAAGAAAAATAACTAAACCTTATAAATGCAGTAAAGTTGTAGGGTTTGATATCAGCACATAAAATCAGTTTGTCTCTATAGACCAACAATAAGTAATCCAAAAGGGAAATGAAGAGAACAATTACATCTCTGATCGCATCCAAAAGAATAAAATACTTAGCTATAAATTTCACCAAGGAAGTGAAAGACCTGTACACTGAAAACTACAAAATATTGCTGAAAGAAATTAAAGAAGAGTTTTTTGAGTTCTTTATAGATTCTGGAGATTAGCACTCTATCTGAAGTATGATTGGCAAAGATTTTCTCCCACTCTGTAGGCTCTTTCTTCGCATTGCTGATAGTTTCCTTTGCTGAGAGAAAGCTTTTTAGTTTGAATCTCTCCCAGTTATTGATTCTTGCTTTTATTTCTTGTGCTATGGGAGTCCTGTTGAGGAAGTCTGGTCCTAAGCCGACATGTTGAAGCTCTGGACCTACTTTTTCTTCTATAAGATGCAAGGTCTCTGGTCTGATTCCAAGGTCCTTAATCCATTTTGAGTTTAGTTTCGTGTATGGTGAGAGATATGGGTTTAGTTTCATTCTGTTGCATATGGATTTCCAATTTTCCCAGCACCATTTGTTGAAGAGGCTATCTTTTCTCCATTGCATATTTTTGGCCCCTTTGTCTAGTATGAGAAAATTGTATTTATTTGGGTTTGTGTCCGTGTCCTCTATTCTGTACCATTTCCACCTTTAATTTCTTTAATTTCCACCTTTCTATTTTGGTACCAATACCATGCCGTTTTTGTTACTATTGCTTTGTAGTAGAGTTGAAGATCTGGTATTGCGATACCCCCTGCTTCACTCTTTCTGCCAAGGATTGCTTTAGCTATTCTGGGTTTTTTATTCCTCCAGATGAATTTCATAATTGCTTGCTCTATTTCTGTAAGGTACATCATTCGGATTTTAATTGGAATTGCATTGAATCTGTATAGCACTTTTGGTAGTATGGCCATTTTGACTATATTAGTTCTGCCTATCCAAGAACATGGGAGATCTTTCCATCTTCTAAGGTTTTCTTTAATTTCTTTCTTTAGCGTTCTGTAGTTCTCATTGTAGAGGTCTTTCACCTCTTTTGTTAGATTGATTCCCAAGTATTTTATTTTTTTCGAAGCTATTGTGAATGGGGTAGTTTTCCTGATTTCTCTTTCTGAAGATTCATCGCTTATGTATAAAAATGCCTTAGATTTATGTGCATTGATCTTATATCCTGCTACTTTACTGAATTCACTTATGAGATCTAAAAGTTTTCTGGTGGAATTTCCTGGTTCCTCTAAGTATACAATCATATCATCAGCAAATAGGGATAGTTTGAGTTCTTCTTTTCCAATTCGTATCCCTTTAATTTCTTTGGTCTGTCTAATTGCTCTGGCTAGAGCTTCAAGGACGATATTGAATAGAAGTGGTGAAAGAGGGCATCCCTGCCTTGTTCCACTGCTTAGAAAACTTGGAATGGAACCACCATTTGACCTAGGTATCCCACTCCTTGGCCTATACCCAAAGGACTTAAAATCAGCATATTACAGAGATACAGCCACATCAATGTTCATAGCTGCTCAGTTCACAATAGCCAGATTGTGGAACCAACCTAGATGTCCTTCAATTGATGAATGGATAAAGAAAATGTGGTATATATATATATATATACACAATGGAATATTACTCAGTCATAAAGAATGATAAAATTATGGCATTTGCAGGCAAATGGATGAAACTGGAGATATTATGCTAAGTGAGATAAGCCAATCTCAAAAAACCAATGGACGAATGATATCGCTAATAAGTGGATGATGACACATAATGGGGGGTGGGAGGGGTTAGTGTTAGGGTTAGAGTTAGGGCTAGGGAGGGGGGCAAGAATGGAGGAAGGAAGGACTGTATAGAGGGAAAAGAGGGGTGGGAGGGGTGGGGGGAAGGGAAAAAAATAACAGAATGAATCAAACAATATTACCCTATGTAAATTTATAATTACACAAATGGTATGCCTTTACGCCCTGTACAAACAGAGAAACATCATGTATCCCATTTGTTTACAATAAAAAAAAAAGAAATTAAAGAAGATCTAAATAAATACAAAGACATCCCATATTCATGGACTGGAAGATTTAATATTGCTAGGATGGCAATATTTTCCAAAGTGATCTACCAATACAATACAACCTCTGTTAAAATCCCAATGCCCTTTCTTTCAGAAATGGAAATTTGATACTCAGACTCATTTGGAATTACTAGGGACCCTGAATATTGAAAAAGAAAAATAAAGTTGGAAAATACACACTTCCCCATTTCAAAGCTCACTACAAAACTATAGTAATGGAGACAGCATGGCACTAGCATAATGATGGACATATAGAATAAGGGAACTGAATTGATAATACAGAAATAAACCCAAGCATGTATGACCAATTGGGTTTTGACAAGGGTGTCAAGAGCATTCAGTAGGAAAAGAATAATCTCTTCAGTAAATGGTATTGGGATAACTGGATAGCCATAGGCAAAGGAATGAGATTGGAGCCTCCTTTGAGTAGGTATCCCATATACAAATATTAACTCAAAATGGACCAATGACTAACTATAAGAGCTAAAACTCCAAAGCTCCTAAAAACAAAACCATGTTAAATTCTCATGACCTTGGGTTTAGCAATCCATCCGTTGATTTGATATCAAAAGCATAAGCAAGGGCAGGGGTTGTGGCTCAGGGGTAGCATGCTCACCTTGCACATGTCAGTCCAGGATTCGATCCTCAGCACCACATAAAATAAAGGTATTGTATCCACTTACAACTAGAAAAAGAAAAATTGAAAAAAAGAGGTGCACCAACATGGTATAGAATATAAAAAAAGCATAAGTAACAAAAAAAATAGAAAAATTAGACCTCATAAAAATTAAAATTTTGCACAACAAAGGATGTTAGCAAAAAATGAAAGGGAATCTATAGGATAGGAGAAATATTAGTAAGTCATGTATCTGATAATTTAATATCCAGAATATATAAGGAACTTCTACAATTCAACAGCAAAAGACAAACAACCCAATTGAAAAATGGACAAAAGATTTGGATAATCATTTTTCCAAAGAAGAAATGCAAATGGCCAATGAGTACACAAAAAATCGGTCAACATCTTGCTCATTAAGGAAATGCAACTCAAAACTAAAACACAAACAGAAAATAGCAAATAGCTGAGCTCAGTGGCACAAGCCTGTAACCCCAGCAATTCTGAAGACTGAAGCAAGAAAATCACAAGTTTGAGGTCAGTCTGGGCAACTTAATGAGATTCTGTCTTCACATTTAAAAAAATAAAAAGAGGTAGAGATGTAGTGCAATGGTCGAGCACCCCTGGGTTCAATGCCTGGGGTAAGGGGGACAGCAAATGAGTGTTGGTAAGGATGTGGTGAAAAAGAACTCTCATGTGTTGTTGATGAGAATATAAAATGACAGAGCTGCTGTGGAAAACAGTTCAGTAGTAGTTCCTCAAAAAGTTAAATGCAGGGATTGTAGCTCAGTGGAAGAGCACTTGCTTAGTGTAACAGGTTGACATATTTGACTCCATGGAAATGTTATAGGCCAGGCTATATGGGCAATGACTAAACAGACTCCATTTTACCCTGAGACCCCATGTTATGTAGGAAATACTTCTCCCATGGGAACACCCTGCTCCACCTCTGTACCCATCAACAGTTGCTTAGCATGAACATTTGGCAATTCTTATATAATGAAAAATTGTTTTCTTTTCAATTCCTATTTTTCCTAAACAATGTACCATATCATAGTGATGTCAACAGTGATTGTCTAGATGTTAGTAGCCTTTCTTTAATTTGTACCTAAGTAAGGTCATTTTGACCCACTTCCCCCTCTGCTAATGATTTTAAATCTCCTAATGTGAGTGTACAATTTTGAGTCATAGCAACAGACACTTATGCTTGATGTACTGACTTACGGTATAAAAACCCTTGCAACCCTATGGTTGGGGCTGTTCTCCTAGTAGCCAGTTTTGGGGCATTGTGTGAGACAGTCAGCGGCCAGCTTAATAAAGACTCTCAAATTTGGACTTGTCAGTGGTAGTCGGTCTGTTCTTAAGTTTTGCCCCATAACATTGGCATGTGTGAGGCACTGGGTTCCATGTTCAATACCACATAAAAATAAATAAATAAATAAAATAAAGCTGTTGTGTCCTTCTACAACCAAAAATAAAAAAAAAAAAAAATGAACAGTGGAGAGAAATTGTATAAAAAAAAAAGTTAAATACAGAATTGCCATATGACCCAGAACTTCCAATCCTAGATATATACTCAAAAGAATCGAAAAGAAGTATTCAAACTAATATTTGATCATGAATGTTCATAACATTCATAATAGCCAAAAGATAAAAACAACCCCAATGCCCAGTAGTGAATGAATGGATAAATAAACTGTGCTATGTACTCACAATGGCATATTATTTGAGCACAAAAAAGAATGAAGTACTGATAGATGGTACGACATGGATGAACCTCAAAAATTAGGTCAAATGAAAAAAAGCCAGACACAAAACATCATATATAGTACGACTCCTTTTATATAAAATATCCTGAAGAGGAAAATCCATAGAGAGAGAAAGAAGATTAGTGGTTACTGGGGATGGGGACAGCCAAGAAGGGGGCATGATCACTGGGTGGATATAAGGTACTATTCGGGGATGATGAAAACCTTTTGAAACTGAAGAGAATTTGTGATTGCACTAAATACTACAGAACTGTACACTTTAAAAATCCAAGACTGAGATCCAGATTAGAATAAGATTCATTTCATGCTTGTATAAATATTAAAATAGATTCTACTGTCATGTACAACTAAAAAGAAACCAATTTAAAAAAATAAGGGGTATGGGGGTAGGAAGGATAGAAAATGAAACAGACATTATTACCTCAGATACATACTTGACTGCATGACCAATGTGATCCTATAATATGTATAATCAGAAAAATTAGAAATTACACTCCATTTATGTATGACCTATCAAAATGTATAAATGCATTCTATTGTCATGTATAACTAATTAGAACAAATAAATTTTTTTTAAATAAAATGCTTTTTTGTTATGGCAGACAAAAAAATCAATAATTCTACATTATGTGAATTTCACTTAAGAAGAAAAAAAATACCACATGAATTCTATAAGATGAAGCTTTGACTTTTTTTACAACTTGAAAGGTTATATTACATTTGCCAGGAAAAGGAAACAATAACTGCTTGAGTCTTTAATTTCAATGACTGTAAACTTTGCAATCATGTTTTGTTTTACATTTTGTATCACATGGATATTTTAACAACATTTCTCACTAATGGTTGTTCTCAAGATTTTGAAGAGATGATCATTAGAATATCTTAATGAGATCATTATGTAGTCATTTCAAGCATAAGTGTAAAGGAACATGATGTTCATAAAAGCAATTTCAAGTTTCTCCTTAAAATCTTTGAGAAGATTTTTTGTTAAAATTTTCAAATTCAACATTTAATATAGTCTCATATCATAATTGTATGGTCTTAAAATGTTTATTTTTAAACCAAATCCTGTATAGGAATAACTTCCATTTACTTCCAAATTTAACCATATATACTCTCTAAATACTATTATTTTCTAGTGTACTATGATTTGAAAAACATTAAGAAGTTGACAGTTATCTGTGCTTCAAAATTACTTAAATTTTGTCCTTTCTATTGTTAAATCTTGTCTTTCCCAAGGAGACCAAAATGTGTTCAAGGACTATGATCACACCCTCAACTGCTGTAATTCTGTTGTATTTTCCATAGCAAAGTGTTGAATAGTTCAGTAAATCCTTGTAGAACTGCACTGCATCACCAGGAAAATGTCCCACTCTTTGAGGTTAGCGCAGGTCTGGCCTTCAACTGTTTACTTTGCCTCAAGCCCAACACCATATCCTGAAAGACACACGGTCAATATTTGACTGTCTAGAGAATCTCTAGAGTGTTCTCACTTCCATGCACCTATAACTGTGGTCTTGCTCTTCACCCAAACTTCCAGAAGACTTGCATCTCAGGCTGAAGCCAGCTTGCATTTGCTGACAGAAGCCGTGTCACTAGGCGGATTGTCCTTCTTGAACTGGTGTTGTCACGTGACCTTGGACAGTCCACTGGACAAACAGAAAGAAGAGATGGTTCCTCTGCAGAATTTAAAATCTAATGATGAAAGTCTATTAAATGTCAAGATCTAATTGAGATAGATCTCTCCTTTTTACATCTTCCTCATGAGGAAAAGAAATCTGTGTGTTATGATTTGTTAACTTGTTTCTAATTAGGAAACAAATCAGAAGTTTCAACTTTACCAAAATTGGAGATGTTAATTGTATTTGTTACACTGCAAGAAAATATGCTGGGAATTTTCTTCTTCTACTAACATAGCAGTAAGTGAAGAGGGATCTCTGCTGAATCAGGGAGTGGGGGATAAGCTGGACCAGACTTAAATGTGGATATAAATTCCTATACAGTTTGTCTGTGTGGTGTTTTAATATAAAACTTTGTTAGGTATCCTGTTTGCAAAAATATTTTCTTTTTTTTTTTTTCTTAATTATACAGAATAAACAATAGCTCATAGAAAGAGAGAAAGGACAAATGAGGACTGACTGAGAACATTGCCAGGTCTCCAGGCTATTTTAATTCACAGAAAAAGAGAGGAAGGAGTCAGGATATATGGACTCAGTCTCTCTGGCTGTCCACCATTTCCACCAAGGTGCCGCCCACAAACCTCAGAAGCACACACCTAGTTAAAGCTAGCCACACGCACTTATTTCTGGACAGACCTCTGTGACCCAAGTTGAACATACACTTACCATTTTTTTTGTCCCTGGGACTTGAACCAGGAACTTTCACTCTACATTATGAACGTGTGGCCCTGGGAAACAGGATCCAGAGCTTCTCATTGTCCCCATGCAGTGTTACACCTAACACCGAGATGTTTCTGGAATTTTTGACGATAAACTAGCATGTCTTCAAGACTGTAATTGAAGGGGGATGCTGAAATGGAAGAGGATGCGTGGGACTGACGAGCAATGGCATGCCCTTAGCTGACCAGAGGAAGAAAATGAAGCTAAGAAATTACTCTCTAGACTCAGTTTCTTTCCTGTGCCATTTACATCTTACCAAAAAGGGGGAAAGAAAGAAGAGGGACAAGGAAATGTAAGGAGCCATAGGAAAAAAATTTTCATTTCTGAAATCCAGTTATTTTTCAGCAAGACTATTTCAATCCAAGATACCCTCCCCCTTGCAGAGAGCACTGGACAAGGAAAAGCAATTCAGAAACCAAGACATTCCTCCGCTTTGCAGGTGGAGACACCAGTGCCCCAAAATGCCATCTATTGATCCAATTCAAAAGTGAGTTGATGAGAAAGCCCCGTGCTTTGGCCTTCAGACCCACTCTCTTTCCACCTCACCACATTACATAAGCAATGGCAAATTCCAAACCTGAAATGTATCTTACACTGGGAATTTTTCTATTTCCATTAACCAGGCATTCATAAATAGAGGAAGAATAACCTTTGGCCTAAACAACAAATGAGTTCTGTTGATAAAAATCCATCCACTAAAAAATCTGTTTTATTTAGTCTGTTTTTGCCTAACTACTCTGATGTGATTATACGACTCCCACCATTTCTTGTCAATATATGTGAAGATAGAAACCACCTATATTTTTATTAATGCTTAAGTATTAAAAATAATATTATAAATTTTGGTAAGATTGGTAAAGAATAAGATGTAATTGGTGCAATTTAGGTAGTATGATAACCAGGAATCATAATTCTAATCCCATTCTACCATTCGACCTTCTTCCCCTCATGTTTCTGGGAAACCATAAACACACGAAAACCCTGGCCAGAGGTCCATGTCCACACTGTTGCAAAAATAAATATGAAGGTCTTTTAAATCATTTATAAAATATTGTTCTAAAAAAAAAATCACAAAATCTGGGTGTTAAACAAGAGTGAGAAATTTCCAAAACTCTATAAATTTCCCTAAATTCTTCAATAGTGCCAGAATGAACTATACTCTGCATTTTTAAGAAAGGTTTAACTAGTACAAATGATCACTGTGGGTTAATTCTTTCACTCATTTAAAAATATTTACTGAACACTCCGGCCTGGTACTGTCACAGGGAATAGAACCAACAAAAATCTCATATTCATGAAATTAATCTTAGCAATTCAATATCACTGGGTTGGCTACATGCTTAGATTGATCTTTTCAGCCCATAGAAAACATGAACTATATAAATGCTACTGAGCATTGATTTTCTGGTACTTTCTCAGTTAACCATGTGGTGGAGTGAAAATAAGGTGAACTCATTGCAAAGCACAGAGTTTAAAGCAAAACAAGTAGTTCAAGCAATCAGTTTGAGAAACTGGAATGTGCTTTGAACTTACTGGGCACATTTGATAGATAAATCCTTATTTGAGTGAGCAAATTCTTTTGATAAATAACTTTGTGAAACTTAAGAAAGATCAAGAAAAATAGGCAGATTCTGTATAGTCATAATAGGGTGGGTCATTGCTATTATTACCTATCTCATTTGTTTACTTAAAGAACACTCTATAATTTGCTAAAGTTGAGAGTAGAAGAGCTGTTTGTGGTCCCTGAAATTTTGGTGTAACACAATTATTTAAACTCATATTGGCAGTTCCAGATTAATATTGGCCACAGTGTTCAAATTACACAAAATTGTATTTTATGTAGCCAAGTAGTTAAGCAACTTCCAAATGCATCGGATTTATGTCCAAGTTTAGACCATAGCCAATTTTCAGACTGCCCAACACTAAACTGACTTTATTAAATTTTCCAGTCTCACTGTTTTGCAATAATGCTTCTAAACTACTTTATTCAAGTAGCTAAGAAAGCAATAAGAACAGAGTTCTTTGTTGGGAGGGGAGGGTGTGAGTGGAGATGTATTTGTTTTGTTTTGTGATGTCAAAACAGCATACTCAAGATTTGTTTAAAAAATAAAAAAGACAAACTCAGGAGGTAAATTCAAGTAACTCTAATAATGGAGGCAAGTGGACAGGGCTTTCTCTTGTCCTTTCTATACTCACAAGCTAGGGCTGAGTAGTGACAATGCAGTCTATGAGCAGCAAGTCTAGAAGGGGACTATTTTGAATGCGTAATGTGTCTAGTTTCCCTCCCTCATTTTTTCCTTTTCCAATACTGTGAAAAACTTATTGTTTTCTGATACATTTTAAATTTTTTATTTTATGAATTTTTTGGTATTCCAGATACCTTGAATACATGTTTCCTTCCCTTCCTGCACAGGCTACTAGCAGAAACAGGTCCACTAATAATTCAAGGGCACACTTTTAGAACTCATAAGTGAATTCAGTGAAGTAGCAGGATATAAGATTAATGCTCATAAATCCAATACATTTTTATACTTAAGCGATGAATATTCAAAGAGAAGTTAGGAAAACTACCCCATTCACAATAGCATCGAAAAAATAAAATACTTGGGAATCAATCTAACAAAAAGAGGTGAAAGACCTCTACAATGAGAACTACAGAACGCTAAAGAAAGAAACTAAAGAAAACCTTAGAAGATGGAAAGATTTCCCATGTTCTTGGATAGGCAGAACTAATATAGTCAAAATGGCCATACTACCAAAAGTGCTACACAGATTCAATGCAATTTCAATTAAAATCCCAATGACATACCTTACAGAAATAGAACAAGCAATCATGAAATTCATCTGGAAGAATAAGAAACCCAGAATAGCTAAAGCAATCCTTAGCAGGAAGAGTGAAGCAGGGGGTATCACAATACCAGATCTTCAACTCTACTACAAAGCAATAGTAACAAAAACGGCATGGTATTGGCACCAAAATAGACAGGTAGATCAATGGTACAGAATAGGGGACACGGACACAAACCCAAATAAATACAATTTTTTCATAGTAGACAGAGGTGCCAAAAATATGCAATGGAGAAAAGATAGCCTCTTCAACAAATGGTGCTGGGAAAACTGGAAATCCATATGCAACAGAATGAAACTAAACCCCTATCTATCACCCTGCACAAAACTCAACTCAAAATGGATCAAGGACCTTGAAATCAGACCAAAGACCCTGCATCTTATAGAAGAAAAAGTAGGTCCAAATCTTCAACTTGTTGGCTTAGGATCAGACTTTCTTAACAGGACTCCCATAGCACAAGAAATAAAAGTAGGAATCAATAACTGGAACAGATTGAAACTAAATAGCTTTCTCTCAGCAAAGGAAACTATCAGTAATGTGAAGAGAGAGCCTACAGAGTGGGAGAAAATCTTTGCCACTCAAACTTCAGATAAAGCACTAATTTCCAGAATATATGAAGAACTCAAAATACTCTACACGAAGAATACAAATAACCCAATCAACAAATGGGCTAAGGATATGAACAGACACTTCACAGAAGAAGATCTACAAGCAATCAACAGATAAATGAAAAAATGTTCAACATCTCTAGTAATAAGAGAAATGCAAATCAAAACTACCCTAAGATTCCATCTCACCCCAATTAGAATGGCAATTGTCAAGAATACAAGCAACAATAGCTATTGGTGAGGATGTGGGGAAAAAGGTGCACTCATACATTGCTGGTGGGGTTGCAAATTAGTGCAGACACTCTGGAAAGCAATGTGGAGATTCCTCAGAAAGCTTGGAATGGAACCACCATTTGACCCAGCTATCCCACTCCTTGGCCTATACCCAAAGGACTTAAAATCAGCATACTACAGAGATACAGCCACAACAATGTTCATAGCTGCTCAATTCACAATAGCCAGATTGTGGAACCAACCTAGATGCCCCTCAATTGATGAATGGATAAAGAAACTGTGGTATATATATATATATATATATATATATATACATACCATGGAATATTACTCAGTCAGAAAGAATAATAAAATTATGGCATTTGAAGGCAAACGGATGCAGTTGGAGAATATCATGCCAAGTGAGATAAGCCAATCTCAAAAAACCAAAGGACGAATGATCTCACTGATAAGCGGATGATGACACATATAGGGGGTGGGAATGGAGGAACGATGGACTCTATAGAGGGATAAGAGGGGTGGGAGGGGTGGGGGGAGAAAAAAAATAACAGAATGAATCAAAAAATATTACCCTAGGTAAATGTATGATTACACAAATGATATGCCTCTACTTCATGTACAAACAGAAACAAGATCTATCTCATTTGTTTACAATAAAAATGAATTTAAAAAAATAAAAATAAATAAATAAATAAATAATAATAATTCAAGGTCACAATCAAAAGAACAACTGCTAGGTGTGACCTGAGTCTGAAGCTCTCCAACCTCTAAGTCTCAAGTCAAAAATGAATGAATTCTGTGTAAACCTTTTCCTAAACTCTTTTCTCCACAAAATAATGAAGTATACAATAGGGATTAGTAGTAAAATATCTTTACTTAAAGCCCTAGTAACCAGGCACAGTGGCACGTGCTGGTAATCTCGAGTGACTGGGAAGGCTGAGGCAGGAGGATTCCAAGTGTGAGGCCAGTATCAGCAACTTAGTGAGACCCTATCTCAAAACTTAAAAATAAAATAAAAAATACTGGGAATATAGGTCAGTGGTAAAGCATCCCTGGGTCCTATCCCCAGTACCAGGAAAAAAAAAAAAAAAAAAAACTGGCAAAGAATATTGGCCTAAAAACCAAGTTTGCAAATGAACAAAAAGGGAACTAGCATCTCTTTTAGAAGAAAGGTCTAGTAAGCCAAGGAATCTAGCCTTTCAGGGAGTAGAAAATTTATCTTATTAAAATATGAGCTAGGGCTGGGGTTGTGGCTCAGTGGAAGAGCACTTGCCTAGTGTGTGTGAGGCACTGGGTTCAACTCTCAGCACCACATATAAATAAATGAATAAAATAAAGGTCCATCAACAACTAAAAATTTTTTTTTTAAAAATATGAGCTAAATTTAACTGAGTTCAACCACAATTACTTACAGATTTGATGATGATAAACAAATAGGCAATGATTATGACCTCCACTCGAGTGACTTCTGAACAGATTTGGAAGTGATTCAGAAGGCAAGCTAAAAATTGACCCACTATTCAACATGAGGTTGTACTTCTCAGGCACCTGCAAAAGCTATGTAAGATATACAAAGTGTGTGGCAGCAGATGGAGGACTTTCTTAAGTCATAACTATATAACAACAGTGGTATTCAAAAGACAATGCCACCATTACAACTAACTGTATAAACTGTTAGCAAGTTATTCAAATGCTTGAAGCTTGAGGAGGAAAGAAGGTTGGAGATATGTCTATGGGGTCAACAAATCTTCCTGTGGCCCTCAGCATATTCCTATTAATGGGCAGCCAGTGACACTGGCTCCGCTCCAGGAAAGCAATCTCTCCAATTCAATTTAGTGAAGTGCTTTCATAAACCAGGCATCGTTTTCTAGTAATGAATTCCACAGTTAACTTCTAAAATCCTAACCTTATTGTCTAAACCATTCTTAAACAATCTTTCACTATACATAAAACATACTCCCTGAGAGCCAGGTAATTCTCTAAATGATGTCACCAAATCCTTGTATAGGACCAAACCTCTTACAGAACCTCCTCATTTCAACAGGCAAAATGAGGGCCCCTTGGAATGCCAACAGCTGTGACCAAAATGAAAACCATTTCTTCTAAAGTTAGCGAGCTTCTTTTACAGGGTCTTTGGGCTTCTGCAGGCAGGGGCAGTTGTCCAGCATTTCCCCAGTTAGCACACTGACAGGTTCACAGGCTGTCCCTGCAACAGGTCTGGGATGATTAACTGACTCACAGCCCTGTTCATCTGTATAAAAACACTGTGGACAGTGGTTTTTAAATGCCATGACTTGAAGAGACTGATGTGTGACCAACAGTCCCTTCTCCCTTAAGAACTAACAGCCTAGAGAACTCGGGTGTGGTGGACCAAAAAAGCTGCAAAGGTAAAAAGCGATTATTTACTTTCCACAATGCAGAGAACATTGTAACACGCACAGTAATGAGGTTAAAATTAGCTCCCATAAGTTGCATGATCTATTGGGTAAAACCGCCAAAACAGACTTTAGGACGTGTACAGGCAGCTAGCTACACTAGCAGACACCTCTACAAGTTCTATTTTACACTCTCAAGGAGGCGTCTCAACCAGGGTATTTTGCATCCCAGGGGCATTTAGCAAGATCTGGATGCATTTTTGTTTGTCACACCTGCAGGGATTGAGATTGACTTGGTATCTAATGAACAGAACCCAGAGATGCTACTAAATATCACACAAAGCACAAGACAACTTCTTGACAGAGAATTACTTGACCCTGAATATTAGTGCTCCTGTGGTTGAGAAGCACTGCTCTAGAGCAGTAGGGTCCATCTGAAATTTAATGTGAGCCACATATATAATCTTAAAATGTCTAACAGCAGCATCAAAGAGAAAAACTAGAAAGTTAGTGAAATAATTAATATATTTTATTTAACGTAATATGTCCAAAATATTATGATTTTAACATGGAATCAATAGTTTAAAATAATTGAGAAGTTTCACACTTTTTGCATAAGTCTTCAAAAAACCTTATGCATGCATACATCAATTTGCATACATCAATTTGAATTAGACACATTTCAAGTACTAAGTGGTCACATGTGGCTAGTAGCTACCATATTGGAGAGTGTAGTTCTAGAAGACTCAAAATATGTATTTTATCTTGTTAGTATAGGAAGAGTTGGTTCTCTTCAATTTATAAGACATCAGAGGAGTGCTATACAAGCTTATATAAAGATATTTCTAAGCAAATACCATGGCAAGGACAAAATTGAATAAAAGACTTGGAAAGCTTTAAAATGTATCACCTGAAAAACAAATAGATTTTAAAAATAGAGTTATATAGCTGGGCACAGTGGTGCTGGCCTATAATCCCACTGGCTTGGGAAGAGGATCTCAAATTTGAGACCAGTCTCAGCAACTCAGCAAGGCCCTAAGAAACTTAGCAAGATTCTGTCTCAAAATTTAAAAAAAATTTTAAAAAGGGCTGGGGTATAGCTCCCCTGGGTTCTCTCTCTCATACCCACCCCCCTATAAAACAGAGTTGTCTACCACAGACTGATAAGTATTGATTTCATTAACTGAATGGTGAATGAAATCAAATAGGAGCCTAAGAGCAGTTTTGAATGTCTTAGAACATGAAGCACTTAGGTCCATCCACCCAGTACATTTAAAATCTCCAGAATGTACTAAAACTAGTTATCTAACAAAAATGCTATAAATTTTAAAGCCTCTTCCTTCCACCCAAAGTTTAAAACAACTTTTGAATTGCAAATAAAAAAGTTTCATTGAGTGCCAGATCAGTCAGTCAGCACCATTTATTTAGCTAGCACTGTACATAAACCATTATATTATCCAATAAAAGGGGATTAAAAACAGCTTCTTTGAATTGCTTGCAATCTTCTTGGGAATAAATAAAAGATAACATATGAAAATGATTTTAGGACATTTACAAAGCAACATTTTATTGAGTGCTTCTATAAACTACTTTATACTCTGGGGCATTTTTAAATAATATAGTTCCCTTTGTTGATGTACGAATAGCTAAATATCATAGAAATCTATTAAAATTTACTGCCTCCAAATCAGCCAACTAAGCCAGTTACAAACAATTGAGTGCAGCTTTATTTGGAGCTACACTCCAAAATGCTACACACAAGAGTAGTTAGTTACATAGTTTACCCTTTCAAAAATAATTCCTCAACTGTTATCTTTTCAGAAAAGGGAAAAACCTCATGGCTAGAGTTCATAAAAACATCTATGCTGCCACAAAAATGTCACCAAATAGAAAAATCAACATTCTTTCTCACAACCAGGGCACCTTTGTGAGGGCTGGAAGACCCAAGCCACAGACTGATGCTTGTGTCTTCTTTTGCCTTCAGTTTAATGCCAATATATTCTAAAACAGAAGACACTGTCATTTGTATATATTTATCTGGTATTTTTGTAAGCAAGACAAGAATCTGAGATAGAACTTTTAACCAAGTACAGAAATATGAACAAAACAGAAATACACAATGATTCATTATCTAGAAAAGTTATCTCAAAGCATCTGGTGAGGCAAAGATAGCTAGAAATATTAGATCTGTGCCAAAGGAACCTGAAATGCATTCTACTTAATCACATTTTAATTCAATGCTTCATGTGCTGTTCCTAAGAGAATGAAATTCTTAGTTTCAAATAATAGAAATTAGAATTCAAAAAACAGTCAGATTGACTACTCTCTTTTAAGGACTTAAAAATCAACTCGAGGATGAAAAAAACAAACCACTCAATTTAAAAAATGGACAAAGACCTTGAATAGGCATTTCTCCAAACAAGATAAACAAGTGGTCACTGATCACATGGAAGGATGCTCAAAATCACTAATTATTAGTGGAGAGTCTATGAGTTATCCTTGGTTTCTCCTCTTCAGAGAAGAAACCCTGCATCTAATTCATGGAGAAAGCTGATTCTACATCCTCACAGCCCTCAGATCTACCCTTCTGCATTCTTCCCAGTATTACGTTAGTACCTACTGGTCTCTCTGTTGTCATTCATCTTCTTCTTGTCATCATGTTATCACCATGTCATCAGAGGGACCTTTCTAAAATGCAAATATATGTATGTTCCTTCCATCTTTGAAAAACTAAAATAAGAATGCCTGCTTCTGCCATTACAGCAACTCCTATTTGAGGAAATAGAGTCATAAATGGAAAGAGTATAAAATAGGAATTGAGCTGCAGTGCAATGTCTGTTGACCAAGTTTACAGTTTAACTCTGGCTTGTTCACTGGTGAAGCATTCATAAATTGAAACATCTCGGCATAAATTGATTCTGGGGAAGAGTCCATCAATTTTTATACTCCTCCCACTTTGACTCCCATTCTTAGTTTTTAAAAATTTCCAACTATGTCTATTGTATGTTAAAATTAATAACCCAGAACCTACAAGAAAGACAGCAATGGCATCCATGATATGGCTAAGCAGTGCACACACTTAGAAAGTCACGCTGGGGGGTCTTATATATATATTTACATATATATATATATATGGTATATATATAAAACTTTCATGAATGAATATTCATTCATGAAAATTTTATCATGGATCATGGTTCTGGATAAGACTATTACATTCTCAAAGTAAAAGGTTTAGTGCAATTATAATCAAAATGCTAACAGGATTTTCTTGGTCATCTAGTGAACTATTTCTAAAATTTATCTGAAAGAATAAACTGGATATATTTTAAACAAATTCAAAAACTTCTTACTTTCCTTGGCTTATTTAGTTATTTTTACCCCAAATTAGAATTTATTTTAGCATCTGACATAGTTCAAAAAAAATGAAAGATTAAAATAGCTAGGTAGATAATCAAATAATTTGCAAAATATGTGACTATTTACCAGTAAAGCTTATGTACAAGTTCATTTTATTACTTCTTTCAAATATAGTTGTCTTTTCATTGAAAACTTTAAAGAACATATTAAAAGCCTGATAGCCAATTTTTATTTTATTTAGCAAATAACATTTTCTTTTTCATTTGTGAGCTTCCAGTTGGCACAAACCTTGGTAGAGCAGTCTATACGTACATTTTCATTTCCTTTATTTTTTTGTTATGAGTTAACTGAATTTTGCTTTTTAATCAGGTGAATACGCTCCTGTGTGGAAAAGGGCACTTTCCAGCAAACCCCAGGCTGACTTGTAAGTTGCAGTGTGTACCTCTGGCCATGTCACATCTCCCAGCACCTCTGGGATTTGGTGCCTTTCTCCCTTTGGGCTGTGTGAGGTTCAGAATGGTATCACTCATCATTCCCACCACCAGGCATGAAGCCTAGCTCAGGCAGCACTAGATAAATGTTCCTTGAATAAATAATTTCTAAACTAGTTAAACAACCGCACCCACAGAATGAAGGTGCCGGAAGGGCGGACACTAGCACCACTCTGTAAGACACTACGCCCTGCCTTCATGATTGTTTTTTTGCCAAAGATTCGGTGAAGTTGTGTATGGTACATTTGCTATTTTGTGAATGGCAGGAGTCTGAGAGGGATAAGTAATAAGCTGGAGGAAATGAGAATGCTCCTCCATCCTACAGTCTAGAACAATAGTCCTAATTTAGGAAGATGAATTTCAGTAAGGGCAAGTGTAAAAGAGCACACATGTACACACCCGCACACGTACGGACCAATATGAATTAAGGATAGAACACAGGACTGGGCAGACGGCAGACTTTTGAGAACAAACTTGAGGCTTTAGAAGCCGCACTGGGTGTAACCTCCAAACCTTAGGCCAATGTGACTTTATGTGTTCTGAATGGTCTTAGACTCACCTTGGAAAGTGGCAGAAGGTATAGTGTTTCCAAATGTCATAACAATCTTCTAGTTTTTATGGGTTACATTTTGTTTGGATTAAAATTGCCTAACATTTGATTGCCATTTTAGATTTCCATGAAATCAGTTACTATATCATTTTTTAAAGCAGAAATATAATTTTGTGCCACTAAACAATTGACTCTGTGACTCATGAGAAAATTAAACCTTGCCCTGAGCTTCATGTAAGCATGTAAGGACTCGACTAGATTCAAAACCAGACAAGAACTTGGCCTTCAGGCCTTTCCCATAACTATGAGAATAGCATAGTTGTGGCTAAATGTAGATAAGTAGTCAAAGCACTTGTTCTGTTTGCATACTTCGGTGTTTTCTGGAAGGTCACAAATTTCAGGACATACCATGTATGAGTTGCTCCATCAAAGAAAATTTAATTGAGGACCCTTTCTGAACATCAAGCTGTGGAAGCACAAGGTATAGCTGTTAAAAACAGTATGAATGGCTTCCCAAATAAAGGAACTAGGCACACTGTCTATGCCATATCTTAAAATGAATCCACTTCCTCTGTCTGTCTGTCTGTCTGTCTCTCTCTCTCTCTCTCTCTCTCTCATCTACTCTTTTCTTGATTCAAACATTCACCCCTTGGGTTGTGCCTATTTTGACACCACCAGTGGAGATACTAAAAACAAATGAGGTTTCTGATTCATTTTCATTTTGGACACGTGAAATTTGACCTTTTAAAAGAGAAGTTCAAGTAATAGGTCATCGATAGGTTTTCCACTATCTCCCAAGGCCATTATTCACAAGTGATGATAAGCCAAAAAATGTGGGCCTCTTTAAACATGTAGGTACCAGTCCGGGAGCTTCACATAACAACGCTACTTCCTGTAAAAATTTCCACGTACAAACAATTTCGCCTGCGTGCCACAGGGAATGCTACAGAGAGAGGCAACCTACAATTACACTTCCAATAAATGCCAATGCACAGAAGAGTTTCAAAACCATTGCCACATATTTCAGCAATATCTTCTGGTTTACCAAACACGTAATTGACTAGTTCAGACTTGACTTTTTAAGAAAATCAAAATAAATATTAAATGCCTGGTATGTTTGTATAATAGGATGCCAACAGTATCATGTGCTGCAGATAATCAACACCATGATAGAAAGTGGAGCACTAGAGATCAAAATTTTCCACCCCTCTTCCTCCCTTAATAAGTCAGTACATTTCAGACTGTATAATTATAATGCAAGTATCAGCTGGAATCTACTCTTTTCTTGGTTCAAACATTCATCTCTTGGGTTGTAGAAGACCAAAAAACCCTCAACAACATTTCTAGATATTTGGGGGGAGGTAGGGAGAATTAGTGGAAAGAGGTGGTATATTCAAAGGTCTTCCTTGGCTCTGAATGTCTGCATCTGCTTAATTTATTCATTCTATGGTCCCATTTGTGCTGACCATATTTCACCCGACATGAAATGAATCCTTTCCATAATTTTCAATCCAAAAACAAAATCCTCAAAGAATTAATGCTTACAACAGAGTTTATATAAGTTGAGATGAAATTGTTTACAATTGCAGAAACAAAAACACCTTCGTTAAATATTCAACATTTCTGCTCATAAAAATCTTTCAGCCACCCAATATCCAAAATTTTCACTCGCTGCTTTTATCTCTGTGGATTCCCAGAATCACTTCACCCACCTAGCTGTTCTTCTCTCCCCTTCCATGAATACTTTTCCTCCTCTGCTTTCCTTTGCTGCAACTCCCAACTCCAGTTCAGCTGTCAGTGTGTCCAATCTTCAAATTAGTACTATGACCACATTAGGGTATTCAGATCCAATATGGTGCTCAGCAGAACAAAATAAATGTCTTAACAGGATTTGCCTTCCTTCAGGGCCAGATGTATTTGGTTTTGGCCATTTCTCCCATTTAAATTATAACCATATTTGTTTGTTAAAACAATTTGGTACAAGATTTGAAAATCTGGAGAAACAAGTTTTTATGCCTTTGCATTGTCATAACTTTTTTAGGATATAACATTCAAATAACCTAAATCCAGATAGTTATTTTTTTTAATTAATTTTTCATGGATGCACATGTTAGTGAGATTCACCATGGTATATTCACATATGGGCATAAGGAAGGGAGCAGGAGCTGGAGGAGGGAAGGGGAAGGAGAGCTACTGGTAATGTGAATTAGAATAAGATATATTCCACACTTGTATAATTATGCACATTCTACTGTCATGTATAACTAAAAAGAACCAACAAAATTAAAAGAATAGAAAGTGAAAACAAACAACCTAAATACTCAAGTTCATTTAGTAAGCCAGCTCTCTCTTCTCATGGCTTTGTCTGTTCAGTCCTGAAAGGACCATCACATAAGCTGCCAAGGGATTTCATTTGTTTGAAATTTTGACCTGAGTTCTCCACACAGTGAGCCAGACTGACTCAGTGTCTTGAAGCACATCCTCCAGTGAGTTCTTCCACTGCTTTGGAGCACAAAAGCAACATGGGGTCCATCTGAACAGGAGTGAGTTGTGACAGTTGAGAAATAACATTTCATGGTAATTTCCAACTGACTTGTTAGCACATAAATGTTTTCCTAATTACTTTCACATGCAAACTGTTTGTTGGACTTCTACAGATATGTTGTACCATTCCTTTGTTTACAAATTTTGTACTTACATCCTGATTTTATATTTTGTAGTCATGTAATAGATTACAGGAAGGGACAGAATTCCTAATTTGCAAACACTCCATATCTCATGTCTTGCAGATAGTAACATCTGATTCTCAAATGTGTAGTGGTTCTAAATGGTAACACACAACAGGTTTTATGGTGGGATTATTATTGCAGTAATATCAGTTTGGGTTAAGTTTTGTTTTGTAAAGAAAAAAAAAGGAAGAAGTATTTTGCTGAAGAGTCTGTCTAAAGTCTTCTTACTCACCTTGTTGTTCAATTCATGGTTTAGAGATGCCTTGGAGGCAAAGATGATTGCTGAAGATTTATCCCATCCAGTCTTATGATTCACCAGTTCTATGAGTCCACAGTTTGTAATTATAGCATAATGGAAGATATTATTTTATGAAAGGAGAAGCTATGACTTGTCCAAAAAAGGAATATACATTATAGTAAATATAAGATGAATTAGAATATAAGTTAAAGAACACTTCCTTTTGTATGAACAAGATTTGAGTGAGTCATTTCAGATGGGAAAAAGAGAGACTAAAATTTACTTTATTATTTAAAACATTTGGTTCATTCTTAATGAATAAATTATCCTAAATTATGTGTTTTCTGTTCTTAGGAAATTGAACTTTTGAATAGAAGGGTTTAAATATTTTAATACTAGTTAAAATGTTCTTTTTGCACTTGTTTACTTTAGCTATTACAGAAATGTGTCTGTTCTAAATTTCCTTTTATAGTTGATACATTTCCACTTAATTAAATCAAAACATATATTAGTAATTGTAGTATAAGTACAAGCATTTTTTTTTAAAGCAAGCAATTTGCCAGTATGATGAGTAGCTAAATTTGAAACTCAAATACTTTATAAAGCAACTGACTTACAGTAATTGCGCTGTATTTTTCCATCACAGACAAAAGCATTTTGGACTATCTTATAAATTCAGAGTCCAGGGAATTCCAATGAGATAATGTCATTGACCTTGAGTACAAATAATCAGTGGTGAATATTGGAATAGGATAATATGAAAATTGCAAAGAGCTCATTGTCAGACTCTGTCAGAAAAACCTGCTAAATCAACAATAGGATGAACTAAGAAAGGAGAACTCTAAGGCATGTTACCTAAAATAGAAAGGCTTCCAAATAACTCTGAGAGATTAAGTGTGAGCACTCCTGCTTAACTGCTGTTAAATCAGTTCAGCATGGGAGAATCTGCCATGGATCCATCTCCCCTGCACCATTTAAGTGACCAAAACTAAACACCCACTATCAGCTCACTGGTTCTCATCTCCTTTATCCTTTTTCCAATTGGATCATTTAACTCAACTAAATTTTCCACCATTCTAAAAGCATGCAGCTTCATCAAAAATGCCCGTTTCTGCAGGCTACACACTCCACTGTGAACAAGGACAGATGCTGACATTTTAAAGGGGCGATACCATAGGAGAAAAGGATCATTTGAGTCACGCAATGTATGTTTATACCCACAGGCTGCCAAAAAACTCCTTGATATTTGTCAGAAATGTAGTTGTAATTAGGGAGAGCAAAAGAAAATCAACTTCGGTTTGGTAACTGACCCGAGGCATCTAATTTATGTACATGTTCATTTTGTTAAAACATGCAAGCAAAGAGCTATTGGAGGCCATATGCCATTTGTTATGAAAATCACATTCCTTTAGTCTTTGTAACAAAAGCCATATGGCTTTCTGAAAGTTAATTATATCATAAATATGCTGTAATAGTGGGGAGTATGGTCTAGCAGTCACTGGAAGAGACTTAGAGACCTGGCTTTGAGTCAATTTCTCAATATATTGATTTGGAACCTTGGGGAAATTGCATGCCATTGGACCTCAGTTTCCCAATATTGACAGTGAAGCTAATACATAGCACCTAAATGAGAGATGAGAATTGAAACATTTTCTGATTTGGAGATAAAATAATATTATAAACTATGATTCAGGTCAATATATAAATATTGAAACAGTAGAAGATTTTTTGAAATATGAACTGGCTAGTTAATCAGAATTGTCTCTTCCTCTTCCAATGCTTCTTTCCCACCACTGCCACAAATCAGATTGCTTAACTCCATCGTTAAAATTTGCTTACAAAATAGAACTTGAACACTGTATGGAAGGTCCTTTAGAGTTGGTCCCAGCCTGCTGTTCCAGCCTCACCTGCCTCCTATCTGTCTTTGCCCTGATGCATGGAAATACATGCCAGGCTCTAAGCAGGTAGTACTCATTATGCCTCTGTGTATTGGCAAAGTCAGTTCCCTTGGCCAAGGACATCCTCCCTCTTGGCCTCCACTTACTTAACCATTGTACATGTTTGTCAAGATCTGGATCTTCATCTTCCCTGACAGAAGGTCTTTAACTTCCTCAGGCTGTTGGTAGTTCCCTGCTCTGAGCTACAATAGAACTCGTTCACCTTTTTAAGCACTTCTTACCTTGTGCAGTAACTTTTTAAACATATCACTCTCTCCCACACCAGAATATAGGCTCCCAAGGCAGGCGGGGAGGTGTCTGTCCTGTAAGGGAGTAGGTGCTCAATAAATACTATTTGTGGTCCATTTTTAAAAGTCAGAGGTCACTTTCACCCAGGGATCTAGTTTTTAACTAGTTTCTATATCCATGTCAATTCCTCAACCTCCATCTGTAACAAATTTAATAGTCAGAAAATGGTCCCTAGGGACTTGTAATGTTCTTTACTACTGAAGACAGACTTTTCCACTGTGTATCCTTTTGATGAAAGAAAATGAAATGATTTTAAAAAGTTTTCCATCAAGGTCTGAAGCCAAGAGTTTTCTGGTTAAACATCAGCTAACCAAAAAAAAAAAAAAAAAAAAAGTAATGCAAGTCTTCCAATTAATCATAGTATTATGGAAACTTCATCTACCATGGAAGCCATGAAACAAGAAGTCAGCATCTCCAACAGACAATGACATCTACACTTCAACATGAGCAACTGGAGATATCTGTCATGATAATAATAGCTATAAATTGCCTAATGTTACATCCTCATCTCAGTGATAAAACACTATTCCAGGGACTTAATTTGATTGTTCTTTAATTTGGTTTGATTATGTTTCTGGTTGACACTTTGAGGAAACAATAAAACTTTTCTTGATTCTATGAAATTTGTAAAGAGTAAGTATCCAGAGAATTCTCTTTCAGGAACTAAATCATATCCACATGTGTTAAGAGGAACAACAACCAAAAAAAAGACCAAGAACATTTATGCTTTTGATATGTACATACAACTTAGAGAAAAATCAGAGTTGAATGGCTGAGGATCAAAGGGGACAGAGGGTAAAGATCTGACTATAAATCTAATGGGAGCTGTTTTAGAGGAAACAAGCTTTAGGATCTGATCTGAGGGCAGGGCAACAGGGAATAATAATAACAGCAAGTGGGAATTATTGATAGAGTAGAGCTCAAAACTTTAATTTCCTCAAAACAGTTTCCTGATGCTAAAGACATGAACAACTCTTGTGCAAAATGGGAGAGGAAAAAAAGAATAATCCATTTGCCTACAGGGTAATGCACATGCATTTTGAATTGTTATTATTGATACTATTCCCATGATGTTTGAAACACCCACCTGCCTGGGGGACAGCCACATGCCCTAATTCTGTCAGAATGTTGCGGTGGCAGGAAGTTCCTGACAGAAACCATTTTCAATGTTTGTACTTCAGAGATTCTACATCTACCCTGGAGGATGTTAAGGGAAACAAGCCAGGCCCAGAAAGACAAACACCATCTCTCTTTTATGGGGAATGGGAAAAGCCCAACTCACAGAGGTAGAAAGTGGTTACCAAGGACTGGAGGTGGGCTTGGGGAGGATAAGGGAGATTTAGTCAAAGGAAAAAAGTACTCAGTTAGACAAGAGGAATAATTTAAAGAGATCGATTGTGCAACAAGGTCACTGCAGTTAAGAAAAATGTTTGGAATCCTTGAGAAAGCAGATTTTAAGTGTCCTACCACAAAAAGAATGTATATAATAAAGTGATGCATATGTTGGCTGGCTCAACTTAGCCAGTCTGCAATATACACACCCAAACATCTTATTGTACACCATAAATACATGCAATTTTTATTTCCCAATTAAATATGTAAAAAAGATCCTACCTCTGTGGTGATAGCAGCAGCTGACACTTACTATATAACAAGATGCCATTCTAAGTATTTTATAAATATTAGCTTGTGTAGTCATTACAACAGCCCTCTGAGGTAGTTGGTAATGACAGCAGTGATATGTCCCCATTCTACAGATGAGGAAATTGAGGCACAAAGTGGTTACACACAGCCAGTTAAGTAGAGCCAGAATCAAACCCATTCTGTGCTCCTGTACTCTGTATTGTCACTCAGTCTGCTGAAATATGTCAAAAATTGTGCTTTGGAAAGGAGGGGTTGGTTCAAAAATTTAGACGGCATGTTAAACACATGTCTCTGCCCCCTCACATGTTTTTCTAATGACATTATCCTCTTCATAGCCAAATAAAATTCTACTTGATAACTCCTTGGAGGAGTCCTATTTAGAACAAAGCAAAATAACACTTTCAGTCCTTTTCCTTTTTTTTCAACATTATTTTATTGGTGCATTATAGTTATACATAAAGATGGAATTTGTTGTTACATATCATATATACACAATATAACAATACAATATGACCAGTATCACTGAACTCTTTTCAATCAAATTTGATTTGCTGGGTTAAAAAAAAAAATGGGGCTCGATTCCTCAAGCTTTAACAAAATGCCTGTTCCCATTATCAGAGTAAGCTGTACATTGGTCTGCCAGCAGTTTTATCTGAAGGAAATTATTCTCCTAAAAGTCAATACAGCATAACATGAATAAGGCCAATAAGTCTAAACCTTAAACTTCAAAATAAGTTGGAAAGTTTGCACCTGAACTGACACATTCTACCTCAATGTCACTCTGAGCCTAGATTGTCATTGCAAATCATGCTGCTCCCCAAGCTTCAGTCACGCCAGAAGGTCTCAAGAATGGAGAAGAAAGGAACTAAGGAGATGAGTTCAGGCAAGTTGGTGTGGAGAAAGGCTTTTTTTTTTTTTTCAGGTGGAAAGATTCTTTTTGATGAAGATTAAGCAATCATCAGAAATGAGCTTCTGTTTGATTTGAGAAGCACAGAAACTATTCTTTTGAACTTAAGATTATCAGAAGCCCATATTGAAATAAAGAATTCCTACAAATTCTACTGACCATTGATAAATTTGACACTGCTTACAAGACAACGGGAATCTTTGGGGCAACTGCCAAAAAGATGTTTTGGGGAACAAGAATTTTACTACTAGCAGGAAAATTGAAAACATGGAAAATCTTGTGGCTGTTTCCACTTCCTATCAACAGTGGAAACAAAAATAAGAGCTAGATTTTTTAAAAGCATTTTCCCTTTCATCAGATCCATTGGGTCCTTGAAATACATGAGGTAGTGCAATTATTTCTCATTGCATATACGAGGAGAAAATGCTTAACTCTAAAACAGCAAGTTAACGTTTTAGGGAAAAGAATATACCAGAACACATATGCACACAGCCATTTCTTAATGAAGAACTCCTAAACTTGACATGAAATGTTAGCTTTGAACAGGTGCATTGCTTAGGAAGGAGAAGGGTTGAGCTGGAGCAGGAAGCCATATGTAAATTGGGGATAAATGTAGAGGCTGGTATGCAGCTGTCCACCCCATTTTCATATTAAAAATCAGTGCATTCAGACAGGTCAGTTGCTTCCACTGCACTATGAGTGATTCTAAGACCACACTCCATGTCCTTTGCCCCACTCTTTAGCCCCACACATAAATGCTCTGAGCAAGATACCCCAAGCAGTGAGCATACTGCTTTACAACAAAGACCAAGTTGTTTTGTTCAGGATGGCTTAAGTTTTGTTGTTATTTGTTTGCTTGGGTTTTTTGTTTTTGTTTGGATGTTTGTTTGGTTGTTTTGTTTTGTTTTGTCTTTTAGAGCTAAGGTATTGAGTGGGAGCAATATGAAGCACAAATTGAACAGTTTTCTCAGTTGAAAGGGGGATAGGGATGATACAGGAGACAAAGGGATCTTGCCACAGTTGCTTTTCCTATTTTGGTGACTTGCATGTGAGCTCAAGTCTTAGAGCATAGGATAGTAAGTAGATTTCAATGGGAAGAGTAAAATTATTTAGAATGAAATAGTCAGCCACTGCATCCTGGGCCTCAGGGTGCATCAAGGAAGACTATTATTTAGCAGAGGATCTAGGAAGTAATACAATACAAACAAAAGTTTCCATCTGTAACCATAACTGTCTGGGAAGTACCCATCAAACAGTCACAAAAAAGATTCAGAATAACAAAACATAAAAACAAACAGGGCTCACACTGGGTAATAAGTCACAGGTGATGTTTTTCAAATGCCGGGTACTGGTGTAATGTGCTTTGTGCACATTTTATTCCCTTTCCCAGGTGAACAAACTGAGGCTCAAAAGGGTTTATATACTTGACCATTAAGTTACAAATCCCTCCTTCTTCCCCCCTACCTGTCTCCCCTACCCACCATCATTCATCGTCCAAAGATAGAGTACTGTACTACCATTACTAACAATGAAGATAATATAGTGAAGCGAAAAATTAGTTACGACATAATGTTGAGTGAAAATAATACCAGTTATATACATCACAACCATGTAAGATTTTATATATACAATAGAAAGATAGAAGGAAATGTGGGAGAGTTTAAGAAGTTGTGTTAGAATAGTAGGATCAGGGCAAAGTCTTAAAAAGTTCTTTTATATTGTTGCAAAATTAGATTAATACTTCTCTAATCTTTCAATGATTAGGAAAAGGTATTTAGCGCCAGGTGAAACCCACCAGGAGAGGCCGTTGGATGAGAGGGGCTTTCATTACTGTGTCAGAAGACAAAAGGGTCTCATGTGGGCAACAAGGAAAAAGAAGTCACCAGAACAGTGACTGAATTGTTAATTCAAAAAGTTCAAAAGTATGTTCTGCAGGGATTCATGTCAAACCAGGCTCCTGTAACATGGGGACAGCTGTCAGGAAACTGAGATGTCTGAATTTTATAAGCTAGAAAATGAGGAGGGACATAATAGGAGTGTTTAAGGAACTGTGTCCTAACTATCCAGTGAAGGACAGTTGAGAGGAGGGACCAGGACAGGGAGGTCACCCAAGCTTAGAACACTTGGGTGTGGTATGAGCACCCAGGCTTTCCTGAGTGTTGGAGTACTGCCATCTATACCACTCACAGAGGAGTCTCCCATGAATGCACTCCCTGTCCATCTCACCCTCTTTAAAATGGGGATAGGGTACCTACAATCTCAGCAACCCCAGGAGGCTTTCACCATGCTACACCAGGGTGTTCATATGCAGAAAGCTCTGCAGGTACGTAAATAAGGTATGAAGAGAGAACACACAATGCACTGAAGCATGCTTTTCCCCTACTCTTGAGGAACCCAGAAAGGTTTTGAATGCCTCATGTGAGTGGGCCATGCCACACCCATTAAGCAGAGAAAGAATAAACTTATAGTGAAATAATCTGACTTGCTTTTCAGTAGTCATCAACAGATGAGCCAAACATAGAGCAGAGCTGTGAACGTGCCTCGCTGGGATGGTGGGTGAACTACTAGAGGTAAATACAGGCAGACATCCATATATAACTTTCTGAAAGGCAGCGGTTATTTTAGGACCACACAACATAAGGGCTTTGTGCATTCCCTTTTGTGTGACTTCAGACCATGGAATGAGCACATACTTCAGGAAGACATGGTTTTGTTCTAATTATGGAAATGACTGAACTGATCAAATTACCCACAGCATATCTTACATTACACCAAAGAAACAATTCCAACAAAGGGCTTTGATTTGATGATTGAAAATTGCCAGCCACTTCTGCAGGCCTTTGAAGAAATGGAAAGCTCAATGGATGATAAAAACATAAACAAGGGCATGGAAGGTTGCCTAACCTTTAATACCACTTCTGTCATGGTTGTTGTTTTGTCCTTAATTACCACTGCATGGTTTTAAAAAAAAATAGCTATTAATAAAAGGAACTACATTAATTCCCTATAAACTTTGAACAGAAATACTGATTTTTTTTTTGCTTCTTTTCTTTCTTTTTTATAGTTGTTGGATATCTAATTTATATCATGTTTTCTGGATTTTAAAGTAAGTATGTTCCCCAGTTAAAAAGGATTTGAGGAGAAGGAGAAGGGACAAATTTGTCCTGATGTTGTTAATCTGGGTGACCCATTCTATGTCCCAGTCCCTGGAAGTATCAGCAAGGTTCAGATTCTTTGCCTTTCTCCTGGGATTAGAGAATGGGGTCACCTGACCATGAAGGTGAGGGAGATGGAGTGAAGCAACAAGTCCCCAAAGACTTGGAGACAGAAACCCTTGACACTTTTGCAAGAGAAGAGAATGAGACCTCTGGGGTTCCTGAGGGCAAGGGGTTGGAAAATCAGAAGCCCAGTGAACATAACACACATTCTTGTAATTTCATGACCCTGGAAGAGTAATTACAAAATGTAGAATAATAAAATTGTCTGCTCCACAATCAACTTTACTTTTTTTTAAATTTTTGTTTTTAGTTGTAGATGGACACAAGGCCTTTATTTAATTTATTTATGTGGTGCTGAGGATCGAACCCAGTACCTCATACATGTGAAGCAAGTGCTGTACCTCTGAGCTATAACCCCAGCCCTCAATATTAATTTTCAGGTACATGAAACCATCAACTGCCTCACCTTGCTCTATAATGCCCATCCATTATTGATATTCTCCCACTTCCCACTCTCCCCAACACCCTTCCACAAGCGCACCAATGGATGAGATAACAAAAGGAATCAGACGTCCACCTCACACTAGTATACCTTCAAAGATGTTGAAATCTCAGGGGTAAATCCCAAGGGGGTAGCTACTGGAAGTCAGATGCAGAAGGGTGCTGGGAGGTCACAGCTCTCAGTCTGATTTTTCTGTCTTTCTCTGGCTGGCCTAAATTATAATAAAGGAGGATGAACAAATTTAAGAATTAAATTTCTATTTGCCTGCAAACTTACAAAGCAACCTGTACTGACTTGTCTAAATATGGCATGATGGTTAACCTGAATTAGTTTGTGTTTTCCTGCCTTCTCAAGTCAGGCATCCTTGCCCTCTCTGCTGACAGACATGTCATTCATTCCCTGCCCTACTCTCAAAAGGTGTTCATCAGACAAGACCCAAGAGATTTATTTCCCTTCAGGAACAAATGACTAATAAGACTTTAAGTGGACCTTTCTTTAGAACAAAGAGCTGCATTTTGAAAGAAGAGGGATAAAATTCTAATTGTAGAATTTCAGGGCTTTAAAAAATTTGTATAAGAAAGCTAAGTTCAGCTAAGTCCCTCTATGAGTTTCTGAAGTCATGCCTGTCTCACCCGAGGCTTCATACTCATTCTGGAGTTCACCCAGGAGCCAATTGTTAGGGGAACTGACCAGAAGCTCATCACTTTTGTTTCATTTGCATCTGTCCCACCATTACTTCTATGCATTTCCATGCAAGCAAATGCCTGAATAGCTGGATTTACATGAAAACAAACACCACGGGATCACCATCTTCTTTTCCTCTCCAAATTTTCTCTTCCTGTGATCTCTTATCCCAGGAAGTGCCTCTACATGCTACAGTGATTGACAGCATGGGCTTAAGAGTCAGGTACCCAGCTTCAAATCCCAACTCCACCACTAACTCCATGAGATACTATGCAAGTTTTCTAATTGCTCTGAGCTACATCTTCATCTACAAAATGGAGATGATTAACATTTTGCAGACTGATATGAGGATGAAATGGAACAATGCATGAAAGGCATTTAACAGTGTGCTACATTAATAAAAGCACTCTGTAAATAATAGCTAATATTATTAATGGAACCACCAAATATCTTGTTGTTCAAACTATGCAAGTACCTTAGACATCATTTCTCCTTTTTCTCTCCCTGAAGCCAACCTGATCTTAAATCCAATGAATTCTACCTTCTAAACACAGCTGAAGTCCATTTCCTACCCCGCATTTCAGCTATAATAGCTCAGGTCCATATCTTTTCCTCCCTGAACTACCATTATAACCTATTAACTCTACTTGTATCTTTGCCTCTTCCTATTTCAACCATTCTGAACATTTCCCATCAGTGTGAATTTTTAAAAACAAAACATGCCCTAACACTCCTCTAAGTGAGGCCTTTCAGGGACTCCAGACATGACTTTCTGGATGCAAGCCCAATCCCTCAGCACAGCATTAAAGTCCTAGGACCACATCTCACCACTCCCCACAACTCGCCATACACTCCTTCCTCCAGAACCACCTGTACCTCTTAAAACAGCCCTCATACCTTCTTGCCTCTGACACTATTCCCCCGCCCGCGTTTTTCCTTTACTCCTCTCCTCTAAGACTCAGCTCCCAGAGTTCTTTTCTAATATTCCTGACATCTAATTCATGCACTATAGCATTCTATTTTCTGTTTGCCTATTTCCTTTCTGAAAATTGAACTTCTTGAGGTGAAAAACTTGCACCGAAAACCATTAACATAGCTATTGAGTCAATTTATTCAACGAACATTTACTGGGCACCCTCTCTGTGCTGTGTGCTGGGCCAAGTGTTAATGTGCATCTGCTCTCCATCAGTGCACAGTCCTCTGCTGTTTTGTGATATTGGTGTCACAGGAAAGGGTCAGCAGAGTTTGATTCTGAGATTCCCCTCTTTAAAACTCCCACTTAACCCTCAATAGCTGCCCACTGACAGATGCAAACACTTGTGGGAAATTGCCATCTAAATATATTCTCATAGCAACCCTGTAACATAGGTATCATCTCGGTTTTGCAACTGAGAGCCCCAAGGCTCTGGGAGATTTGATGGTTTGCACAATGTCATCTGGCTGGTGGCTGGCATGTGCAAGCATTAGGGCAGGCAGTGTTGCATGGTATTCACGATCTAGTTTTTGGAGTGAGACCAAACTCGGTTCAAATCCCAGCCTTTTCACATATGAGCTGTGTAGTCTTACAAAAAATTACTTCACATCTTTGAACTTAAGTTTACCTCTTAAGGTGGTGTGAAGTTCAAATTAAGAGCCAGATATGAGGTTTTAGTCCCAAACCTTATAAGTTCCCAGGGGAACCTAAAATCAAAATCATCTCATAGCTCAACATTTTTGTGTGTGTACGTGTGGTACTGGGAATTGAACCCAGGGCCTTGTGCATGCAAGGAAAACACTCTACCAACTGAGCTATATCCCCAGTCCCCAACATTCTTAATCATCCTGTGGTTCATACTTTCTGAGGAAGGGTTGCTGCTAGTAGATTCTGAAGTTACACAGAGAATCTAAGACTCAGACTGAGAATACCCTGTTTCCAACAATCAAGAACACCAAGAAAATTTGCCTCTGTGTGAACTACATTACAGATGTTCCCTAGTGAATTCAGATCTTGTCAGCCATCAGATAATGAGATTTTTGAAATATGAAAGTACTTTGAAAAATACAATTAAACAGTATTGTTATTACTAACCAAAGTGGGACCCTATGTGAGTCCACTGAACTTCTCAGGGTTATCTAAGAAATTGCTTTCTTCTTCCATCCTTTCTTTGACTAGCATAACTATGACTTTTTATTCTCTTGAACATGTACTTTAGCTAGAATGTTTTTAATTCTCTGGAGTATTTTGGTTCCTTTTTTGTGATGGAAACCCACTTATAGGTGTGGTAGAATTGAATAGAATTTTCACAGTTCACTGTAATCTTAAAGCTGAAGAGATTTTAATAATAGCAAGTATTAGAAAGTAGACAGGAGAAATCATATATAATAGGTACTAGGGTTTAAAATACATTGTTTTCATTTAATAGGAGAAATATGAAATTGAGAGGAATCAAACTTCTTGTCATTCACATGTCGTGAGTGACAGCACAAGAAAAGAAACTCCTCAGAATCCAAGACTTCTTCAGCCATTCTGCCGAGCTCCTGCTACATAGAAAGCCTGCACTGTTGGAAACCAGTACGACTAACACACTACCTGACCTGGAGGATCTTCCCATTTAACACCAACTTAAATCACAACTTGCACAAGAGAAAGGAAAGAAAATACATAGGTAGATCCAATGGCTAAACCAAATACACAAATGTTATTCAAAGCAGAGTAGATCATTGCCTGAAGTGAAGCAAAATGAAGCAGGAGAGGAAACATAGCTGGGGAATCAGGAAAGGGCCTGGAAGAAGGTGCCATCGGCGATCACGCAGACCTCCCTAACCAAGGCTTAGTTCTTAACTCCTCGTGTCATTCTGCTATTCTCATGAGAATTTCCATCCTATTAATAATTTTGACATAAGTCCCAGCACCTGCTGGGACTTCATCTTGCAATCAAAGTCAGAGGATCTGGCTTGCCTCCCTCTCTTCATTTTTACAAGGTTGTTCCCTTTAAACATTTATTTTCTCATTATCTGCCTCTTACCCTTGACCTTGTGCAACTACTGCAGGAGCTCTGGCCCACAGGTTCATTGTTCACTGAGTCTGAGCCACAGAAAAAGTCCAAAGGGGGGCAAAGTGTTTTTGAGCTCAACAGGACTTTTCTTCCTTCTGATGAAAATGGGGCTTCAGTTCAGAGTGCATCTTTTAGGTTTAGACATAATTTTTTTTTTTTTTTTTTTTTTTTTGTGAAACTGAATCAAGAACAAGTTTTTAGGAAAGGTAAAGCCTTTTGCTTAGCACATCTGAACATGTCCTTTAAAAGGTCTTAGAATTGGAATAGGATTTATTTTTGAGTGGGGTCTAACACAATTTCACCTCATTGTTAGTCTTGTGTTGGTGGACTACTCAAACAAATTAATAATCACCTGGAAACTTTTGATATGAATATACACATAATAACACTGGTGCTCTATCATTTATCTGAGATTTTGATCATTACATTCCCTTCTGCCAAAAGGTCTTCTTGGCTTTTGAGGCTTTGAATTATAGTTTAAAAACCAAACACCCAAAACTTAGACTCCACATACTTGCAGGTGACAGAGACACGACTTTCCTGCAGTCCCCTTCACCTTCCCAGGGAACCCTCCAGCACACCCCAAGCACACAGTGTGGTCAGAATCATGCACCACTGTCCTTGTCATCAACTGTGTGTGGCCCCTCCCACCAGCTGCCCCACTTCAACGTGACCAGAGCCATCTCACGATAATGCAAGTCTGGTCAGGCCCTTTTCTCCATCAGAGCTTAGAGTCAAGTCTTAACTCCATAACCAGGATACAGGTCTGCCACCGTGTTTCAGTGGAGTGTCAGCCTCCCAGAATGCTGAACTTCTCAAACCCTATCTCAAGCTCGTCCTTATGACTGCTCTCTTTGCCTAGCCTACAGTGACTGTTCCTCTCTGCAGTTCTCTGGGCAAATATTTCTATTTGATCGAATTCAGACATCACCACCTTGGAGCTGGCTCTCTGTTGACTTCAGCACATGCATCCTGCCTCTGGGATTCTACCGTCCTGTGCCTGTCTGATCTATGACACCCCTTACACAGTGCTGTCCCTACCTGTGGGCATGGCTGCCTCTCCCCCATACTCTGAAGTCCTACAGCCTACAATACTTTCTCTTCCAGCCCTTAGCCAAGTACTTTACACACAGTAGATTCTCAATAAATACTTGTTGAATACATGAATGAATGAACAGATAAAATCATTCAGTTTTCTTCCACCCTCCCCACATCACCATCTGCCTTTTCTGGCTTCCCTGCCCCTGGTACCACCTTCCCTGCTCTGGAGGAGAGCAAGACCTCCCCTACCCCCTGTGTTCTTGTATGAGTTCTTTGACTCTATCTGAGAACCCAAAAAATCCAAGATCTGATTAACAGGAGAAAAGTATAAAAGTTTTGTTAAATTTACATACATGGAAAATCTTCACAAGAGAGTGAAGACCAAAGAAATGATCAAAGAAATAACCCAAGAATGATGTTTTTATACTTTCTTAGACACAAAACTATAAATTTATGAAGAGATGGCAAATGTACATCTGAATTAAGGTATTAAATTCTAGGGATGTTACTAAAAGGTATACAGGTAAAGGGTGTGCGAGCTAGTGGAAGAGAAGGGTTAATTCAAATAGCATGTTTATGCAGAGTCATTGCAACCCCACTTATCAACTTCTGGTGATCAAGGCTATTTTCCAACATTGGTATGGGAAAGACATCCCTCCAGAAAAAACTTTATGGTTTGTTGCATGCAAAAAACAACATGCAGCTTCCTTTCTGAAGCTGCAGTTTCTCAAGGGATTTCAGCTTGAATAATCCATATTCCAATTTGGTATATTTAGCCTGATCTCCTCCACTGCCCCTGTCAGCCCTCTCCCTGGCCCTGGCCCACGCTGTCCAGTTCTTTCCTAACTATAAATATTAAAATTTGCTCCCAGGAAAAGTTTTGATTAGCTCACAAAGTCGACCCTCACATGGGTTTTTCATAGTTTGCCGGGTGACAAAGTCTCAAACCAAAGTAATAAATCTCTGGTGTGGGATTCCTTTAGCCTGGTAAACAGTTCTCTCATGGTGCTGGAGCCTATGCTATAGCATTTGTGTAGCTGATGCCTTTTCATGATCATTAGAGGCACCAAGATCTCTATAAACTCCGACTACACTATCTGGAGATCAGAAAATAAGTCTGGCTCAAAATGAATGGTCCAGCCAACTTCCTAGAACTGCCAAAGTGTTAAAGTTGCTTGGAAAATTAAATCTTCTGGTTCTTTTTATATAGGACTCACCACTTAAAAGATAAGGCAGGCTTTGCCTATTATAAGATTTACACTCAACAGATGTGATTTAAATACTAATTAATTTTATCTTTCTTATTTAGTAAACTTTTCTGCATGTAGTTATTTCCTAATGGGGGGAGGGGAAAGAGAATCATTAAAACCCTAATTTGAGCTGAGTAGAGAACTCTTTCCCAACCATTTCTCAACAGATAACAAGTCAAAGGGTAAATGGTAAAAAAAGATGATCTCAGAAAGTAGCAAAGTCCAATAAACATCCAACTGGACTTCCCAGAAATGCTCAAAACTCCCTCTGAGTATTGTGGGAGAGAGACTTTTTGGGGAAGACGAAGGGTAGATGGTGAGTTCTAACTTCTCTGTGCCTCAGCAGAAGGGGTAATCCTTTTGAAAGTGACACACTCCCCAATTTCCTTACACTAAAGAGTGAGATGACTTTTGTTTAAGACAGATAAATAAGATTCTGCCTACCGAGCTATCTCCATGTCAGAATGGCCCTTTGGAGCCAAAGCTGAGAAACTCAATAGAAAAAAATCCAGTTGTCTGGAGGTAAAACTGGTCAGCAGTCTCCTAAACCAGAACTGAGAATAAGTCATTAGATTTTACCGTTCTCCTGGAGTCCACTGCAGGGTGGCACAGCCCTGCACACAGATGATAAAAAGCAATGTTCTAGTAGTTCTCATCTTTCAGATGTGCAACAATATGATACAGTATTAAGGATTAGAAATCAAATGAGATCCTGGGTGAGATACTTTGTAAATATTAGTTGGGGGAGTTACTCTGCGGAGAGACATGATGCCACTGACTGGTAGAATTGATGGGCTACATTGTCAAACCCAAAATCCAACAATGACGGACAAGTCCATACCAGCCCCTCCCACTGCCCTACTTCAACAATCTGTGATGCAAGAAAACAATGCTATGCAGTGTCATGGTACCATACGCTTAGGCCACCAGAAAAACTCACTTAAGGCATCTGATTCTAACACATGTTACACAAAATTGGAGTAGAAAATGAATCTGAGTTACAACCCTAGCTCCCTGAGAGCTTGTCTATTCATCCCTTTTAGAGAGGATGAGATTCCTACACTTCCTGACTCCCCCACAGAGTGGAACAAAGGTCTGGCAGCAGATGTAACTCCTGGGATCATGTATGGCTGGAAAAGGGATGAGCAGACACCTAGTCCAGGCTTCTGAGGGGCGTGTAGTAAAGATTAGATGAGCTCATGCTGTGGAGCCTATTGTTCAATATCTAGTGTAAGCAAAGCCTTTGATAGAAGTCCTTATAAGTAGTACTAAGTAATATCTAAGAGCTATTTAAAGCCAGGGCTGGGACTAGAACCTACGTCTTAGCTCTCCATCTTTTCAGTAAGTCCTGTGGCCTCCCCCAGCAAAAAAGATTACCTAGAGTGTGAGGTTTTATAAAAATTGTTTTAGAAGAGTCAATTATTCCAAGCAATTTATTTTTACTGTAAAGTTCATTTATATGCTCATAGTTCAGTTTAAGAATATCAACAGATAAAGTCTAATTTATTTTAGATTCCCAAACTATTTTTCTCATTTCCTTTCATCAAAGGGGTCCAGACAGAAAAAGCAAATGTGGTAAAGAAAATCCTTGAACGATTACTTTCATTAAAATTGTGTTTGCTTGAAAATTAGACAATAAACCTTCATATCTCAGAACTCCAGCTGTACAATTTGACAATAACCAGCACCTACAGATACACTTTAGCAAATACACTCCCACAATATGCTTCAGGCTTTACAAAATATGGATGCTAGAAAACAGCTGGGAATCAATGACTTCCTAAGATGTATCCAAAAAAAAAAAAACAAAGCAAAACAAAACAAAATTGCTCCACTCCTCAATACAGCAACAGTAAAATATTCCCCTATTTCCCACCTAAAGCAAGGGAGAGCATATTCAGCAAAGTTAATTTTACTTTAGTCAGTGATGAAATAAATTAAGTAGTTTGAGTCCACCAGCCTACATGAGTAAATGGGACCCTATCACGTTTCTGCCTAAAGAACATCATTGTTGCCTGAAAAGACATTAGACATTGGGTGTTTAATTGTAAGTAACAACAATAATGATGAAAATGAATCTGGCCTGAATTGCATGAGGGAATTTTGTGAAAAAACGATATCACGGTCAAAATACGCTTCAAAAATGCTAACTCAACAAGAGTTAAACGAATAAACTTAACCAAGTTTCTTTAGTGCAACATCATCAAAGTCTTCCTCAAGTTTCTGAAAGGAAATGAAATAATATTTCGCAATTTATAGACATTTCTTTGCAGAGAATCTATTGAAGATTCTCTGCATGGAACCCATTTGGGAATATTCTGACAGGTTATTGGAAGGCATTGAAAAACATTTCTATTATAGAATATTCTTATATTAGTTATGTAATCTACCAGTTATATAATCTTTAATATTGTTAACCATTATCTATAGAAATTTAATCTGCATTAGATAAAAGGAAAATTCAGTACTTCTTACCAGAAGTATAGCTACCTACATTTAATTTGTTATTAAAGCTTTAATATTTGGCATGGATAAAATGAACATGTTTTCCTTCTCCAGATCACTAATATTCATAGCAATTAAAGTTGATCTTGTTGAGCTAATGTTAGTATCAGTATGGATTTTTTAAAGGCATTTTAAGTTCTTTTGCCAAGAAAGTATTGTTTATTATAAAAATAATAATTAGCCAATACAGAAGTGATTTTTTAAAGAAATACTAAATCACTAGTTTAATGGCCTGGGGATAAACTTTGACATATTTCCCTTCACAATTTTGTCTCCTGACTTTTTTATAAGCATCTTCCTTTTTTATGAGCATCTTCCTCTCCCTCTCTCTCTCAAACACATACACACACACACACACACACACACACACACACACACACACTATCCATGGTTAAACATGGTGGATTAAAATCATCCATTCATTTTCTTCACCTCTTTTTTAAAGTAAAAAACTACAAAGAGAATTGAAGACCAGGCAACGTTTGTTTTGTTTGTTTGTTTGTTTGTTTGTTTAAGATGGAATAAGACAAAAGCATGATAACTGCCTTAACAAACTAGAGGGGGAAAAAAAAAAAACTAAGGTCCTACAGCAGAGGATTTTATCAAGTTACAAGCAAATTCAGTCTACCATCCTTCCTGAGGGGTCCCCAGAAAATGCAGGTGAGGCATGGAGCTAAGCACAAGAGGGCTGACTTCTAATCTGTGTTACCACCAGATACTCAGTCCCCTCTGTGCAGAGAAGGGACTATCCCAAACAGATGATTCACTCTCAGGAAGAAAGGAACCTAGATGTAGGCTTGCCTAGCCCAGCCAAGGTTAGGATAGAAGTCAAAGGTACACACCTGTAATCCCAGATGCTTGGGAGACTGAGACAGAAGGACAGCAAGTTCAAAGTCAGCCTCAGGAACTTATCCAGGCCCCAAGCAATTTAGAGAGACTGTGTCTCAAAGTAAAAAATAAAAAAGGACTGAGGATGTGACTCAGGGGGTTAAACACCCCTGGTTTCAATCCCTGGTACAAAAAAAATAATAAAAAAAAATAAAGAGCCAAAGGTGATCCCAGAGACTAAAATTGGGAAATTGTGTTATAGTCTGCAAATGAAAAGAGATCTTCCACCCAAGAAAACATGGGCGGCCAAACTGATGTCTATGAGGCAATAAGGTGTAGAATCCTTCTATGGATAATCAAAATCGAATAAACTCAGATACCCAAAAAGCCACAGTTATTAATATTTGTGGGTCACCTAAAAGAAAAGCTAACTCTTCCCATTCATCCCACAATGATGCCCTGCACTTAGTTGCCAACCAGCTTTGTGATGTCTCACATTTAAATATGAATGAAGAAGCAAAAACTACACACATAGAAAGGAGGTTTACAACCTAAAGGACAATTAGTTGCTAAACACTAGAACTTAACAGATCCCCATACATATAAGGAACAAGAATGAAGCAGTCAAACAAAATCGTAAAAAGCATCAACATATACATGAGAGAAGATACTGCAACCATGAAATAAGAAACAAAATCCAGGATGAAGGACACAGATGAGGGGCAAAAATCACAGAATTTTTAAAAATACAGAAATTTTAAAATACTACAGGAGAAAAAAATACATATAAAATTTAGCATATAATAGTATAATGAAGATATCTCCCAGAAAGAAGAACAAAAAGTCAAAAATATGTAAAAAGGAAAGAAAGAGAATAAAATTAGAAGGTTAAGATAAGAAGCCCAACATCTGACTTGGAAGAATGCCCGAAAAATAAATAAGACAAGACTGGATACAGGAAGACGGTGGAGTAGAGGAGGTTGCTTTCCAAACTGTTCTGTGACATGAAACCAAGAAAGCTGATGAACGGCTTCTCAGTGAGGTGGGTAAAAGGGATTTTACTGGGATTTAATACTGGACTCTCAGAACAGCTCTGGGACTCAGAAGGTTGGATATAATAAAATAAAAGAAGAAACCCCACCACAGGTGCCCTAGGCTTCCAGAGCTGCTCCGCCATGGGCGAAGCAGGCAGGGGACTAAGAGAACCCACACTTCAGGTGGACAGGTGGCACCGGGGGACGTCTTAGTATGGAGAAATCAGAGATTAAGGACGCTGCCAGACAATGCAGAGGGTGAACTACACTACATCTTCCTGTACGAAAGAGGAGGCATATCTCCCAGTTGTCACTGAGAGAGCCAAGGCAGGAGCTGTCTTGCAGTCACACTACGGCAGTCCCTTGGAGAGGGAGCCAGTACAGTAGCTCCAACCGGTGTAATTAGTACTGGGTCCGAAAACCAAGCCGGGCAGAGGTTCACCACAAGACTCAGAGTGTGCCTAGAAAACCAGGAGAAATTCAGTTTGGAAGGGTGTTTTATCTAGAGGAATTCGAGTCCTATGGACCGAGAGATCCCAGGTCCCTCTCACCCTTTGAGTCTAGTGGCTCACAGTCCCAGCTGGGACTGGCTGGGAATTCCATCAGGTAGGTGGGAGTGACTGCACGTGGGACTGAGTCCAGGAGGCTGGGAAGGCCAAGATCTGTGGTTCTTGGAGGGGGCCAAGGATTGGCTTCTCCACTACACTAGTGGAACCCAGGGGAGAACCCTGGGGTCCAGACTCCCAGCGTGGATCAGCAGCTGCCAGCCTCTGAAGGTGCACTGATTTAAGATCTTCTGACCCACCAATCACCATTCAACAAAACATCTGGGGCCTCCTAGACCTAAACCCCACATTCAGGAGCCCTACCTGCAGGAACTCCTCCCACAGAACTCCAGGGGACCCCACCTTAAGAGTAAAGCAGACAACAATTTCCAACCTACCCCACAAATTGCAGAAGGGAAGCCAAGAATTTTTTAACTCTAACCAGGCAACTAGAGGAGCAACACAAAGAGGAAGAACTTGACAGCCTGCGGCTACTACTTTTGTGCACAGTACATACCTCAAGAAAAATTGGAGAATGTGGTTTCAAGATGGCAGACTAGAGGGAGACTGCATTTCATGTCGCTCCAGGACTCAGGATTCAAGAGGAGGAGGTATTGAGAGACTCTGGACCAACTCAGAGACACCAAGTGAGTCTCTCCCACTGGGTGAGGCTCCCCAGACAGGGCAGTAGACCCAGAATACAGGGAACTTTGTGGAGTAGAGTTGCCTAAAGACACTCCTCCCTGGAACCGTGAACCCAGACAACCGGGAGAACTGTAGAGGGCCACTCAGTGAGAGGTTTTGGTGCAGAGTGAGGGTCCCAGGCCCAGGCTGCAGGACTGGACCACAGGCAGCTTCTTGGAGGAGGTTCACCCAGCGAGAGGCTTCAGCACAGGGCGAGCTCCCTGGCCCAGGAAGTAGGTGCAGACCTCAGGGAATGTCGCAGAGGAGTACCACTCAGTGAGAGACTCACTTGCAGGGCAAGGCGCCCTGGCCCAGGAGATAGGTCCAGACCCCTGAGAATGTCACACAGGAGAGCTGCCCAGTGAGACTTCTGCAGTGGGTGAGTCTTCCCCGCCAGATGAGGCTTTCCGACCAGAGCGGTAGAACCAGAGACACAGGCCCAGATCAGCCATGCCCCAGCCCACAGTCTAGTCCCCCTTTGGCTGACCATCAGTCAAAAAATGGAGGTGCCTCTGCCCACTAGCAGGGAATATACCCCACCTGAAGGCCACCACCCCTAGAGGGGCAGCTTTCTTGTGGAGCACTGCATTATCAAGTTCCTCCAAGACTTCAGACTACTGAAGGCTATGAGGTGAATTATTGGAAATCTACAGGGACACAATAAGTCAATAAAGGAAATCTGTAATATCTCAGAGTTTCACTCTAGAGGTGTAGATACCTGACCAATATGAGAAAACAAGGGAAACAAATGTCCCAAACAAACCAAGATGCTACATCAATAAAATCCAATGACAGCATGGCAGAAGAAATATCAGAAAGGGAGTTCAGAATGTACATAATTAAAATGATCAGAGAAGCAAACGATGAGATGAAAGAGCAAATGCAGGCTTTGAGTGATCACACCAATCAACAGTTAAAAGGGCAAATGTGGGAAGCAAATGATGATTTCAATAAAAAATTAGAGATACTGAAAAAAAAAATCCTTGAAATGAAGGAAAAAATAAATCAAATTAAAAACTCCATAGAAAACATAACCGATAGGATAGAACACCTGGAAGACAGAACCTTAGACACTGAAGACAAAATATTTAATCTTGAAAACAAAGTTGACCAAACAGAGAAGATGGTAAGAAATCATGAACAGAATCTACAAGAATTATGGGATATCCTGAAAAGGCCAAATTTAAGAATTATTGGGATTGAGGAAGACAGAGAAAAAAAGCAAAGGAATGAACAATCTATTCAATGAAATAATATCAGAAAATTTCCCAAATCTGAAGAATGAAATGGAAAATCAAGTACAAGAGGCTTATAGGACTCCAAATATACAAAATTACAATAGACCCACACCAAGTAACATTATAATGAAAATATCTAACATACAAAATAAAGACAGAATTTTAAAGACTGAGAGAGAAAGGAATCAAATTACATTCAGGGGGAAACCAATATAGATATAGGCAGATTTTTCAACCCAGACCCTAAAAGCTAGAAGGGCCTGGAACAACATTTTTCAAGCTCTGAAAGAAAATGGATGCCAACCAAAAAATCTTACATGCAGCAAAACTTACTTTCAGATTTGACAACAAAATAAAATCCTTCCATTATAAACAAAAGCTAAAAGAATTTACAAAAAGAAAATTGGCATTACAGGACATTCTCAGCAAAATATTCCATGAGGAAGAGATGAAAAACAATGACGTAAATCAGCAAAGGGGGGAACTGCCCTAAAGGAATTGTCAAATAAAGGAGAAACCAAGTCATATCAAAAAACAGAAATGAGCCAAATGACCGGGAATACAAATCATATCTCAATAATAACCCTGAATGTTAATGGCCTGAACTCATCAATCTAAAGACATAGACTGGCAGATTGGATTAAAAAGAAAGATCCAACGATTTGCTGCCTGCAAGACACTCATCTCATAGAAAGAGATACCCACAGACTAAACGTGAAAGGATGGGAAAAAACATATCATGCACATGGACTCAGTAAAAAAGCCAGAGTGCCCATCCTCATATCAGATAATGTGGACTTCAAGCCAAAGTTAGTCAGAAGGGATAAAGAAGGACATTTCATATTGCATAAGGAAAGCATAAATCAGCAAGACATAACAATCATAAATATCTATGCCCCAAACAGTGGCTCATCCATGTACGTCAAAGAAATCCTTCTCAATTCCAGAAATCAAATAGACCACAACACAATAATACTAAGTGACTTTAACACACCTCTCTCACAACTGGACAGGTCCTCCAGACAAAAATTGAACAAAGAAACCATAGATCTCAATAACACAATCAACAATTTAGACTTAACAGACATATATAGAATATACCATCCAACGAAGAGTGAATACACTTTCTTCTCAGCAGCACATGGATCCTTCTCTAAAACAGACCATATTTCATGCCACAAAGCTACTGTTAGCAAATACAAGAAGACAGAGATAATACCTTGTATTCTATCAGATCATAATGGATTGAAATTAGAAATAAATGACAGAATAAAAAACAAAAAATACTCCAACACGTGGAGATTAAATAATATGCTATTGAATGATGAATGGATAACAAAGACATCAGGGAGGAAATAAAAAAATTCTTAGAGGTAAAGGAGAACAAAGATACATCATATCAAATCTCCGGGACACTATGAAAGCAGTACTTAGAGGAAAATTTATTTCATGGAGCGCATTCAATTAAAGAAGAAAAAAAATCAACAAATAAATGACCTAACAATGCAGCTCAAAGCCCTAGAAAAAAGAACAGACCAACACCAAAAGTAGTAGAACAGGAAATAGTTAAAATCAGAGCTGAAACAATGAAATTGAAACAAAAGAAACAATCAAAAAATTGACAAAATAAATAGTTGGTTCTTTCAAAAAATAAACAAAATTGATAAACCCTTAGCCACACTAACAAAGAGAAGGCAAGAGAAAACTCAAATTACTAAAATTCGGAATGAACAAGGAAATACCATGACAGACACGATTGAAATACAAAACACAATTAGAAGCTATTTTGAAAATCTATAATCCAACAAAATAGAAAATCTCGAAGAATCAACAGGTTTCTAGAGATATATGAATTACCTAAACTGAACCAGGAGGACATACACAATTTAAATTGATCAATGTCAAGTAATGAAATAGAAGAAGTCATCAAAAACCTACCAACAAAGAAAAGTCCAGGACCAGATGGGTTCTCAGTTGAGTTCTACAAAACCTTTAAAGAAGAGCTCATTCCAATACTCCTCAAAGTATTCCATGAAATAGAAGAGGAGGGAACCCTCCCAAACTCGTGCTATGAAGCCAATATCACCCTGATACCTAAACCAGACAGAGACACATCGAGGAAAGAAAATTTCAGACCAATATCTTTAATGAATATTGATGCAAAAATTCTCAACAAAATTTTAGCAAATCACATACAAAAATATATTTAAAAGATAGTGCACCACGATCAAGTGGGTTTTATCCCAGGGATGCAAGGTTGGTTCAACATCCAGAAATCAATAAATGTCATTCACCATATCAACAGACTTAAAGTTAAGAATCACATGATTATTTCAGTAGATGCAGAAAAAGCATTTGATAAAATAAGTACCCCTTCATGCTCAAACACTAGAAAAAATAGGGATAGTGGGAACATTCCTTAACATTGCAAAGGCCATCTATGCTAAGCCTATGGTCAATATCATTATAAATGGTGAAAAACTGAAAGCATTCCCCCTAAAAACTGGAACAAGGCAGGGATGCTCTCTTTCACCAATTCAATTCAACATTGTCCTTGAAACTATAGCCAGAGAAATTAGACAGACCAAGGAAATTAAAGGGATATGAATAGGAAAAGAAGAACTCAAACTATCCCTATTTCCTGATGACATGATTATATATTTAGAGGAACCTAGAAATTCCACCAGAAAACTTTTAGAACTCATAAGTGAATTCAGTAAAGTAGCAGGATACAAGATCAATGCTCATAAATCTGATGCATTTTTATACATAAGTGATGAATCTTCAGAAAGAGAATTTAGAAAAACTACCCCATTCACAATAGCCTCAAAAAAAATAAGATAAAATACTTGGGAATCAATCTAACAATAGAGGTGAAAGACCTCTACAATGAGAACTACAGAACACTAAAGAAATTAAAGAAACCTTAGAAGATGGAAAGATCTCCCATGTTCTTGGATAGGCAGAATTAATATTGTCAAAATGGCCATACTACCAAAAGTGCTATACAGATTCAATGCAATTCCAATTAAAATCCCAATGATGTACCTCACAGAAATAGAACACACAATCGTGAAATTCATCTGGAAGAATAAAAAAAACCCAGAATAGCTAAAGCAATCCTTAGCAGGAAGAGTGAAGCAGGGGGTATTGCAATACCAGACCTTCAACCATACTACAAAGCAATAGTAACAGAAACAGCATGGTATTGGCACCAAAATAGACAGGTAGATCAATGGTACAGAATAGAGGACGCAGACACAAATCCTAATAAATACAGTTTTCTCATACTAGATAAAGGTGCCAAAAACATGCAATGGAGAAAAGATAGCCTCTTCAACAAATGGTGCTGGGAAATCTGGAAAACCATATGCAACAGAATGAAATTAAACACCTGTCTCTCATCCTGCATAAAAATCAACTCAAAATGGAACTAGGACCTCAGAATCAGACCAGAGACCCTTCATCTTATAGAAGAAAAAGTAGGTCCAAGTCTTCAACATGTCGGCTTAGGATCAGACTTCCTTAACAGGACTCCCATATCACAAAAAATAAAAGCAAGAATCAATAACTGGGATAGATTCAAACTAAGAAGTTTTCTCTCAGCAGAGGAATCTGTCAGCAATGTGAAGAGAGAGCCTACAGAGCGGGAAAAAATCTTTGCCACTCATACTTCAGATAGAGCACTAATCTCCAGAATCTATAAAGAACTCAAAAAACTCTACACCAAGAATACAAACAACCCAGTCACCAAATGTTCATGGGCTAAGGAAATGAACAGACACTTCACAGAAGATCTACAAGCAATCAACAGAAATATGAAAAAATTTTCAACATCTCTAGTAATAAGAGAAATGTAAATCAAAACTACCCTAAGATTCCATCTCACCCCAATTGGAATAGCAATTATCAAGAATACAAGCAACAATAGGTGTTGGTGAGAATGTGGGGGAAAAGCTACACTCATACATTGCTGGTGGGGTTGCAAATTAGTGCAGCCACTCTGGAAAGCAATGTGGAGATTCCTCAGAAAACTTGGAATGGAACCACCATTTGACCCAGCTATCCTACTCCTCGGACTATACCCAAAGGACTTAAAATCAGCATACTACAGAGATACAGTCACATCAATGTTCATAGCTGCTCCATTCACAATAGCCAGATTGTGGAACCAAACTAGATGCCCCTCAATTGATGAATGGATAAAGAAACTGATATATATATATATATATATATATATATATATATATACACACACACACACACACACACACACACACACACACACCATGGAATATTACTCAGCTATAAAGAATAATAATATTATGGCATTTGCAGGCAAATGGGTGCAGTTGGAGAATATCATGCCAAGTGAGATAAGCCAATCTCAAAAAACCAAAGGACGAATGATCTCACTGATAAGCGGATAATGATACATAATGCGGGTGGGAGGGAGGCAAGAATGGAGCAAGGAGGGACTGTATAGAGGGAAAGGAGGTGTGAAAGGGATGGGGGGAAGGAGAAAATAACAGAATGAATCAAAAACTATTACCCTATGTAAATGTATGATTATGCAAATGATATACCTCTACTTCATGTACAAACAGAGAAACAAGATGTAGCCCATTTGTTTACAAATAAATAAAGAAAAGAAAAAATGGAAAGACATTTGGAAAGACAAATAGTTTTTCATCAAGAAAATTTTTTAGCCAGATTCAGTGACGCAATCCTGTAATCCCAACAGCTGGAGAGATTGAGTCAGAAGGATTTCAAGCTCAAAGTCAGCCTCAGTGAAATCGAGGTCCTAAGCAACTCAGTGAGACCTTGTCTCTAAATAAAATATAAAATAGGGATGAGGATGTGTCTCAGTAGCCAAGTGCCCTGAGTTGAATCTCTGGTACCAAAAAAAAAAAAGGAAAAAAAAGTGTATTTTAATTACTTTTTTTATAATTTTATATATTTCGAAATTTTTTATGTTTTTCTCTTTCTATATCCTTGTGTGAAGATTCATAGGAATTTAGACATATACATATTTATCTCACTTTTTCATTTCTAGTATTTTTTGAAGGTAGTTATTTTTATGACTATCTTTTGATTAGTATATTTGTTTTTATTTTGTATTGTTTTTTCACTTGTCTATTTCTCTTCATTCTCTTTGTCCTGTTTCTTTTCCTCAAAGAAAATTTTTTGTTCTCTTTCACTCTTCCTTAAATTTTTATTTCTACTTTCTGTTCCTCCCTCATAATCATCACATTCTATATCTCCTCTGCATGCTCTCCTTGCACCTTTTGAAATAGAAAACACTTGCAAACTTACTGTTTTAACTGTTAACAATTGCTTATCATACCATTGTTTATTGTGCCAATTAACATTTTAAATATCATAATAGGAAATAAGAATTTAGTTTAACACTTTATATTATTTGCATTTGTTGTTTTATTATTTGTCTCCCCCTAAATTATGAGGTACCAGAAACCTTCAGGGTCACTATAAGTTTATAGGGTAGAATCTCTGCAGCTCAGATTCATACTAATGAGTAAGCACACAAATAATATGAAAATGCAAGATAACAAACCATCCCAAACAAACCAAAATTCCTCAGTAACAGAATTTAGTCGCCACAGTGTAGGAAAAGTCAGAGAGGAATTTAGAAAGTTCATAATCAAAGTGATCTGGAAGGTAAAACACAATGTCAAGAGTGCAATCAGAGAGAAAATACAGGAAATGAAAGAGCACTTCAATAAAGAGATACACATTTGAGAAAAAAAATGGAAATCTTCAAAATGAAGGAATCAAGAAACAAAATTAAAAATTCATTGGAAAGTATCACCAAAATACTAGACCACTTGAAAGAAAGAGTTTTAGTTCACAAGTCAACAAAGACAAAGCATATAATCTTGAAAATAAAGTTGATCATGGATAAAATATGTTAAGAGATGATGAAAAGAACTTTTAAGAAATATGGGATAACATGAAAAGGCCAAATTTAAGAAGAATTGGGATACATGAAGGCTCTGAAATACAAACTGAAGAAATGCACAATCATTGCAATGAAATAATATCAGAAAATTCCCCAACCTTTAAGAATGAAATGGAGGGCTGGGGAGATAGCTCAGTCGGTAGAGTGCTCACCTTGCAAGCACAAGGCCCTGGGTTCCATCCCCAGCACTGCAAAAAAAAAAAAAAAAAAAAAAAAAAAAAAAAAAGAATGAAATGGAAAACCAAATAAAGGACTCCATATATTCAAAATTACAACAGACCCACTCCAAGGCACTTATTATGAAAATGCCTAACATACAGAATAAGGATAGAATTTTAGAGGCTGCTAGGAAAAAGCAACAGGTCACATTTAGAGGTAAAACAATCCAGAACTTGGCTGAATTCTCAACTCAGACCCTCAAAGTTAGGAGGTCTTGGAATAAATATACCAAGTTCTGAAAGTAAATTATGCCAATCAAGAATCCTATACCCAGGATATTAAGCTTCAGAATTGATTATTAATTAAAAACCTTCCACAAAAAAACAAAAGATAAAAGAATTTACAACTAGAAAACTTGCACAACCAAACACACTCAATAAAATATTTTATGAAGAAGAAATGAAAGCTAAAAATAAAAACCAGCAGAGGAAGGAACTACACTAGAAGAGTAGTCAATCAAAGGAGAAAATCATACAAATTAAAAACTAGAAATAAATCAAAATGACAGGGAACAAAAGTCATCTCTCAATAATAACATTGAATATAAATAACCTGAACTCAACAATCAAAAGACATAGACTGGCAAATTGGATTAAAAAACAAGACCCAACAATATACCGTCTCCAAGAGACTCACCTCATAGGCAAAGACATCCACAGACTGAAGGTAAAAGGGTGGAAAAAAACATATCATTCCCATCTATCTCATAAATAAGTAGGGGTTTCTATCCTCATATCAGATAAACTGGACTTCAAGCCAAAGTTAATCAGAAGAGACAAAGAAGGTCATATCACACTGCTTACAGGAATTATAAAACAAGAAAAAAACAATTATAAATATTTATGCCCCAAACAATGGAGCATCTATGTACATCAAACAAACCCTTCTCAATATCAAGAATCAAATAGACTATAACACAATAATACTGTGTGACTGGAACATACCTCTCTCATCACTGGATGAATCATGCAAATAAAAACTAAATAAAGAAGTTATAGTACTAAAAAAATACAATTAATAATTTAGACATAAAAAACATATATGGAATATTTTCTCCATCAATGACTGAATACACTTTTTTCTCAGCAGCATGTGGATCATTTTCTAAAATACACCATATCTTAGGCTACAAAGTAACTCTATATATATATACCCAAAAGTACAGCTAATACTTTGCACTCAATCAGATCATAATGGAATAAAATTAGAAATAAATGACAAGATAAAAACATAGAAGCTACTCTAACACCTTGAAAGCAAAATATATGCTATTGAATGATCAATGGATATCAGAAGAAATCAGGAATAAAATTTTAAAAATACTTAGAGGTAAATCAGAATAGTGATACAACATTTCAAAATCTCTGGGACACAATAAAGGCAGTTCTCAGAAGAAAGTTCATAGTATGGAGCTCTTTCATTAAAAGAACAGAAAGACACCAAATAAATAATCTAACATTACATGTGAAACCCCTAAAAAGAAGAAAAAATCAACAGCAAAAGCAGTAGGAAAGAGGAAATACCTAAAATCAGAGATGAAAATCAAATGAAAATAGAGTAAAAAATTCAAAAAAAATCAACAAACAGAAAGTTAGTTCTTTGGAAAAATAAACAAAATTGATAAACCCTTAGCCAAACTAAGAAAAAGAAGAGGGAAATAATTCAAATTATTAAAATTTGTGGTGAAAATGGAAATATCACCACATACACTACTGAAATACAGAGGATAATCAGAAACTATTTTGAAATTTTAGACTCTAATAAATTAGGAACTCGTGAAGACATTGACAAATCTCTAGAGACACATGACCTACTCAAATTGAACAGAAAATATAAACAGATCAATTTCATGCAATGAAATTGAACACCATGAAAAGCCTACCAACAAAGAAAAGTCCAGAACCAGATGAATTCTCACCTGAGTTCTAGTAGAACTAGACAATCTAACACCAATCCTCCTCAAATAATCCCATGAAATAGAAAAGAAGGGTACCCTTCCAAACTCATTCTTTGAAGCTACTATCACCCTGACACCAAAACCAGATAAACATTACATGAAGGAAAGAAAACAGACCAATATTCATGATGAACATAATACAAAAATTCTTAATAAAATACTGGCAGACCACATATAAAAATGCATTAAAAAGATAGTGCACCATGATCAAGTGGGTTTCATCCCAGGGATGTGAGGTTGGTTCAACAAAAGGAAATCAACAAATGTAATTCACCACATCAATAGACTTAAAGAATCACACAATTATCTCAATAGAAGCAAAAATAGCATTTGCTGAAATATGGCATCTATTTATGTTTAAAATATTAGAAAAACCAGGGACGGGAGAACAAGCTTCAACATTGTAAAAGCTGTATATGACAAATGTCAGGGGAATCATTTTAAATGGAGAAAAATTGAAAGCAATCCCTTTAAAAACTGGAATAAGACAGGGATTCTCTTTTTCATTACCTCTATTCAATATACTTCTTGAAACTCTAGCCAATTAGGCCAAAGAAAGAAATGAAAGGATATGATTAGGAAAGAAGAACTCAAACTGTTGCCAATGATGTAATCATATATTAAGAAGATCCAAAAAACTCTTCCAGAAAACTTCTAGAACTCATTACTGAATTCAGCAAAGAAGCAGGATACAAAATTAACACTCATAAATCAATTGCCTTCTTATACTCCAATGATGAATCAGATGAAAGAGAAATTAGGAAAGTGAACCCATTTGCAACAGCCTCAAAAAAATAAAATAAAATACTTGGGAATCAACCTAACAAAAGAGTTGAAAGTGATCTGAGATAGTAAACTAGAAGAAGGATGCATTCCTTGTGACTCATGATCCAATACTATTTCTCTGCAAGGCAGCTGTTGCAGCCCACCAATCGCCTGCCATTTACCCACCATTCACTGTGATCGCCTGCCCTCTGCCAGCATATCACCTGCCTTTTGAGCACAAGATCACTGGCTGACTGCCTCCTTTCATCTGCCATTTGCCTGTTTGCCCACCTCTTACCTGCCCATTGCCAGCCGCCTGATGTCCACTTGCTGATCGCCCACTGTAGGCCTAGATACCATGCACAGACCATCAGGAGATTGCCTACTGCCCGCTGCCTGCTGCTGCCTGGAAGGCCATTGTCACAGTACCCTCAGGTTTGGTTATACATGGTCACCACCATCTTGGGACTTCAGCCAAGGCCTGCAGGTTTGCGGCTGCCACCACCGCCACCTTGGGGCGTAGCCCCCTCAGTCTGGGGATACTGGCCAGGGCCTGGAGATACGTTGTCAGGTTGCCTACAGGTCTAGTTGCACCTGAGGTCTTTCTGCTGGGTAGCCACCATCTGACTGTCTCTTTGCAGGTTCACTCCTTTGTGTGAGTGCATTTCTGATGATCTCTCTTCAAGTTAAAATGGCATTGAGATCTTGGGACTGCAGCAAGGCAAAACCTGTGGCAACTGCAGCCCAGGTTGATCAGATTGCAGCTGAGTTTGCATGGGCCAGTCTGGGTCTGGTCTGGCAAGCCTGTGGAAAGCCGGAGAGTAGGGGTTGTTCCCAGAGGGGAGCACAGGTTGGAGAAACTGAAGAAAACTGGGCTCTCTCTAGGTCAGTGAGTCCTGAAGTGTGCAGGGATGGGAGGGGCCAGCTACAATGGGTGGGAAGTAAGAGGGTGTGAGGGCATCTTGCTCTCAGTTCACCCACCCAACTTGTCTGTCACCCACTGGACTGGAGCTAACATCAAACTTCAAACAACACCACCTATTGGTGGAGAAGTCAAGCTGAGAAAAATTTTGAAAGACAATAGAAGAAATTGTTCAATTTTCCATCTAGAGGTTCCTTTTCTTTCTTTCTTTCTTTCTTTCTTTCTTTCTTTCTTTCTTTCTTTCTTTCTTTCTTCCTTTCTTCCTTTCTTTCCTTTTGGTCATCTCTCTCACACCTCTACCATCTTTGAATCCAAATATTTTTCATGAATCAATTTATTGAGGAATGTGATGTCTGAATTGTATATTACAGTTTGGTTGTGTATTCTTATATTTTTACTTTTTTGATTTTTTAAAAATCTGAATATATTTTTTCTCTCACCTATCTGTTCCCCTGGATTTTCTTTCTCATGTCTCTCATATGAACAACCTCTATTAATTCCTCCTTCACTCTTATTATAAATTTTTACCTCTATCTTCTCTCTTCTCCCTCATAAACATCACATCTTACACTATTTCTGTTCCCTCATTGTCCATCATTTGAAATGGTAATAAACGCTTTTAGCAATATAAACTTACAATATAAATTAGTTTTATATTGTAGACAATAATTGAGCACATCATTTCTGTTTATTGCAACCAAACTTTAGATGCCTTAATATGAGCCCTCTGGTTTAAGGTTGTATATTGTTTTCATCGGGTGCTGTTAGTATTGGTCTCCCCTGTAAAGGTGAGGTAATGGAAGCCTTCAGGGACACTATAAGATTACAGGATAGAAACTGTACTGCCTCAGATCCATACCACTAGATGGGAAGACACACAAACAACATAAAAAACAAGGGAACAAAGTGCCTCAGACAAATCAAGATGTTCCAACAATAGAGTCAATAGACAACACAGAAGAAATGTCAGAGAAGGAGTTCAGAAGGACATAGTTAGACTGATCTTCAAAATAAAGAATGGTATTGGAGAGAAAACATGGGAAGTGAAAGATTACTTCAATAAAGAGGCAGAGATTATAAAAATAAAACAAGCAGAAATCCTTGAAATGAAGGAAACAATAAACCAAATTTAAAAATCAATGGAAAGTATCACCAAAACAGACTAAACCACTTGGAAGGCAGAACCTCAGGCAATGAAGACAAAATATATACTACTGAAAATCAAGTTGACTATGCAGAGAAGATGGTAAGAAACCATGAACAGAGCTTCCAAGAAATAAGGAATAACATGAAAAGACCAAATTTAAGATTTATCACAATAGACAAAGGCATGGAGATACAAACCAAAGGAATGCACAATGTTTTCAATGACATAATATCATAAAACTTCCCAAATCTAAAGAATGAAATGGAAAATCAACCACAAGAGGCTTATAGGACCCCAAATGTACAAAATTACAACAGACCCACATCAAGGCACATTATAATGAGAATAACTAACATACAGAATAAGGATAGAATTTTAAGATTTTGAGAGGAAAAAAAATCAAATTACATGTGGAGAAAATAAATTTGGATTTCAGCTGATTTCTCAACCCAGACCCTCAATGCAAGGAGGACATGAAATAACATATATCAAGCTCTGAAAGAAAATGGATGCCGACTGAGAATTTTATATTCAGCAAAATTAAGCTTCAGATTTGAAGATGAAATAAAAACCTTCCATGATAAACAAATGTTAAAAGAATTCACAACTAGAAAGACTGAACGATAGTATCTTCTCAACAAAATATTCCATGAGAAGGAAATGAAAAAAAAAAAAATGAAAACCAGTAAAGGAAGGAACTACACTAAAGGAACTAAAGGAAAGGTCAATCAAAGGAGGAACTAAATCAAGTTAAAGACCAAAAATAAACCAAAATGATGAGGAATACAAATCATATCTCAATAATAACCTTGAATGTTAATGGTCTAAACTCATCAATCAAAAGACATACATTGGCAGATTGGATATTAAAAAAAAAAAAGACCCAACAATATGGTGTCTTTAAGAGACTCACCTCCTCAAAAAAGACATCCACAGACTGAAGATGAAAGATTGGGAAAAAACATATCACTCACATGGACTGCATAAACAAGAAGAGGTTTCCATCTTCATATCAGCCAAAGTGGATTTCAAACCATAAGTTAGTCAAAAGGGAAAAGAAAGACTTTTCATACTGCTTAAGGGAATCATACATCAACAAAACATAACAATTGTAAATATTTATGCCCCAAACAATAGAGCATCTATATATATCAAACAAACCCTTCTCAATTTCAAAAATCAAGTAGACCACAACACAACAATACTGGGTGACTTTAACACATCTCTCTCACCACAGGATAGATCTTCCAAACAAAAACTAAACAAGGAAAACATAGAACTAAATTATACAATCAATTATTTAGACTTAACAGACATATATAGAGTATTCATCCATCATCAAGTGAATACACTTTCTTCTCAGTAGCACATGAATCCTTTACTACAAGAGACCGTATGTTATGCCTCAAAGCAACTCTCAGCAAATACAAAAAAATAGAAATACTACCCTGCATTCTATTAGATCATAATGGAATGAAACTATAAATTAATGATAAAATTAAAAATAGAAGTTACTCCAACACCTGGAGACTAAATAGCATGCTATTGAATTATGAATGCATAAAAGAGAAATCAGGGAGGAAATAAAAAATACTTAGAAGTAAATGAGAACACTGATACAACATATCAAAATCTCTGGGAAACCACGAAGGCAGTTGTAAGAGGAAAGTTCATTGTATTGAGTTCATTATTAAAAGAATAAAACATCAACGTTACATCTCAAAGCCCTAGAAAAAAGAAGAATAGATCAACACCAAAAGTAGAAGACAGGACATAATTAAAATCAGAGCTGAAATCAATGAAATTGAAACAAGAGAAGCAATTCAAAAAATTGACAAAACGAAGAGTTGGTTCTTTGAAAAAATAAACAAAATTGAGAAAACTTTAGCTACAGTAACAAAGAGAAAGAAAGAAAACTCAAATTATTAAAATTGGTGATTAAAAAGGAAATATCATGAAGGTGCTACTGAAATACAGAAGATAATTAGAAACTATTTTGAAAATTTATACTGCAACAAAACAGAAAATCTCAAAGACATTGACAAATTTCTAGACACAATATTTATCCAAACTGAATCAGGAGGACATACACAGATCAATTTCAAGCAATGAAATAGAAGATGCCATCATCTTCCAAGAAAAGTCCAGGACCAGATAGATTCTCAGCTGAGTTCTACAAGACCTTCAAAGAAGAATTAACACCAATACTCCTCAAATTATTCCATGAAATGGAAAAGGAGGGAACACTTCCAAACTCATTCTATTAAGCTACTATCACCCTGATACCAAAACCAGACAAAGATACATCAAAGAAAGAAAATTTCAGACCAGTATCCCTGATGAACTAGACACAAAAATTTTCAATAGAATTCTGGCAAATCCCATACATAAACATATTAAAAAGGTAGTCCACCATGATCAAATGGGTTTCATCCCAGGAATGCAAGTTTGGTTCAACATACAGAAATCAATAAACATTAGTTCATCACATCAATCGACTTAAAGACAAGAATCATATGATTACACCAATAGATGCAGAAAAATTATTTAACAAAATACAGCCCCTCTTCATGTTCAAAACACTAGAAACACTAGGAGTAGGAGGAACATAACTCAACATTGTAAAACTATCTATGCCAAGCCCATGGCCAATATAATTCTAAATGTAGAAAAATTGAAAGCATCCCCTCTAAAAACTGGAACTAGATATCAATGCCCTCTTGTCATCACTTCTATTCAGCATCATCCCTGAAACTCTCGCCAGAGCAATCAGACAGATGGAAAAAATTAAAGGGATATGGATAGGAAAAGAAGAACTCAAGCTATCACTATTTGCCAATGACATGATTCTATATTCAGAAGATCCAAAAATTCCACCAGAAAACTTCTAGAACTAATAAAAAATTTAGTGAAGTAGGAGGATATAAAATCAACACCCATAAATCGAATACATTTCTATATGTAAGTGACGAATCCTCTGAAAGAGAAATTAGGAAAACTACCCCATTCACAATAGCCTCAAAAAAATTACTTCAGAATCAATCCAACAAAAGAAGTGAAAGACCTCTATAATGAAAACTACAGAACACTCAAGAAAGAAATTAAAGAAGACCTTAGAAGATGGAAAGATCTTCCATGCTCTTGGATAGGCAGAATTAATATTGTCAAAATGGCCAAATTACCCAATATATTATATAGAATTAATGCATTTTCTATTAAAATCCCAATGATGTTCTTCATAGAACTAGAAAAAGTAATCATGAAATCCATTTGGAAAAAGAAGAGACCCAGAAGAGCCAAGGCAATCCTTAGCAAGAAGAGTGAAACAGGAAGCATCACAATACCAGACCTTAAACTATACTACTGAGCTATAGTAAAAAAATAAAATAAAATAAAAACCATAATATTGGCACCAAAATAGACAGGTAGACCATTGGTACAAAATAGAAGACGTAGAGACAAATCAGCATAAATATGGTTGATCTCATACTAGACAAAGGTGCCAAAAATATACATCGGAGAAAAGATAACCTATTCAACAAATGGTGCTGGGAAAACTGGAAATCTACATGTAACAAAACGAAATTAAACTTCTATCTGCACAAAAATTAGCTCAAAGTGGATCAAAGACCTAGGCACTAGAACAGAGACCCTGCACGTAATATAAGAAACAGTAGGCCCAAATCTTCATCATGTCAGCTTAGGACCTTAATCAGACTCCTAAAGCACAAGAAGTAAAATCAAGAATCAATAAATGTGATGAATTCAAACTATAAAGCTTCTTCTCAACAAAGGAAACAATCAATAACATGAATACAGAACCTACAGAATGGAAGAAAATCTTTACCACAAGCACCTCAGATAGAGACTAATCACCAAGATATATAAAGAACTAAAAAATTTAACACCAAAAACACAAAGAACCCAATCAATAAATGGGCAAAGGAACTGAATGGACACTTCACAGAAGAAATACAATCAGTCAACACACATATGAAAATATGCTCATCATCTTCTAGCAATTAGGGAAATGCAAATCAAAACTACTCTAAGATTTCATCTTACTCCAGTCAGAATGGCAATTATCAAGAATACATATGATAATAAGTGTTGGTAAGGATGTGGGAAAAGGGTACACTCATACTTTGCTGTTGGGACTGCAAATTGGTGCAACCACTATGGAAAGCAATATGGAGATTCCTCAGAAAAGTTGGAATGGAACCACCATTTGACTCAGCTCTCCCACTCCTTGGTTTATACCCAAAGGACTTAAAGTCAGCATACTACAGTGATGCAGCCACATCAATGTTTATAGCAGCTTAATTCTCAGTAGCTAAACTATGGAACCAACCTAAATGCCCTTTAGCAGAAGAATGGATAAAGAAAATGTGCTACATACACACAATGAAATATTACTCAGCCTTAAAGAAGAATAAAATTATGGCATTTGCAGGTAAATGGGTGGAAGTAGAGAACATTATAAATAGATGGGACTAGAGAATATCATGCTAAGTGAAATAAGTCAATTCCAAAAAACCAAAGTCTGAATGGTTTCTCTGATAAGAGGATGCTGATCTGTAGTGGGAGTGGGGGGTAGGGAGGAATGAAGGAACTTTGGATTGTGCAGAGAGAGAGAAGGGAGGGGTGTGGAGGAGAGGATGGGAAGGACAGTAAAATGAGGTTGACGTTATTACCCTATACACATGTATGATTTCACAACCAGTGTGACTGCACCATGTACAGCCAGAGAAGTTATGTTCCACTTGTGTACAATTTGTCAAAATGCATTATACTGTCATGTGTAACTAATTAGAACAAATTAAAAAACAAAAAAAAGAGGTAAAAGACATCTACAATGAAAACTACAGAACACTCAAGAAAGAATTTGAAGAGGACCTTAGAAGATGGAAAGATCTCCCATATTCTTGAATGGGTAGAATTAATATTGCCAAAATGGCCATACTACCAAAAGTGTTATACAGATTTAATACAATCCCTATTAAAATTCCAGCAACATTCTTCATAGAAATAGCAAAAGCAATCATGAAATTCATTTGCAACAATAAAAGGCCCAGAATAGTCAAAGAATTCCTTAGCAAGAGAAGTTAAGCAGGAGGCATCACAATACCAGACCTTAAACTATACCACTGAGTTAGAGTAAAAAGAAAAAAACAGCATGGCATTGGCACCAAAACAGGCATGAAGACAGAGTAGAATAGAATAGAATAGAATTGAAGAGAAGAGAAGAGAATACACAGAGATAAATCCACATAACAGTTGTCTCATACTAGACAAAGGTGCCAAAAACTTTCATTGGAGAAAAGGTAGCCTCTTCAACAAATAATGTTGGGTAAACTGGAAATCCATATGTAGCAGAATGAAATTTAACCCGTATCTCTCACCCTGTACAAAACTCAACTCAAGTGGATTAAAGACCTAATAGACCATAAACACTGCATCAACTAGAAGAAAATAATAGGCCCAACACTCAAATATGTCAATCCCAAGAAACCAAAGTTTGAACGTTCTCTCTGACATGTGGATGCTAATCCACAACAAGGGGGAGGGAGGAGAAGAATAGAAGTTCAGTGGATTAGACAAAGGGAAATGAAGGAAACAGAGGGGAAATAGGAGTAGGAAAAGGAAAGACAGTGGAATGAATCTGACGTAACTTTCCTGTGTACATGTATGAATACACCACAGTGAATTCAACATGTGTTCATCCATAAGAATGGGATCCTAACTAGAATAAGGTATGTTTCATGTTTTACAGATTCATCTGCCATTTATAACTAAAAATAACGAATTTTAAAAAGAAATAAGTACAAGGAATGTGTGTGAAAGAATAATAATTACATTTTAATTACAGGTTTTTTTTGTAAATAGACTTTTTTATAATTGTTTTAAGTTCACAGAAAAATTGAGCAGAAAGTACAGATATTTTCCTTATTCCACCTGTTCTCCCGTATACACAGCATACCTCACCATCAACACCCTTCTCCAGTAGGGTACATTAGTTACAATACATGAACCTGTATTGACACAATATCACCCAAAGTCCATCGTATATATTAGAGTTTATTCTTGAGGTTGTACATTCTATGGGTTTGGACAAATGTAAAATTTCATACTCATCATAGGTCAAAAACTCGATTGACCATATTTAAGTGGATCTATTCCTTGGGCTCTCTACATGAACATGGAATCTCTCTCTACTTACTTAGTTCTTGTATGATTTCTCTCATCAAAGTTTTATAGTTTTCTTCATACAGCTCTTATACATATGTTGTGAGATTTATACCTAAATATTTCATTTTTTGGGTGCTAATGTAAATGATAATGTGCTTCCAATTTCAAATTCCACCAGTTCATTACTAGGATATAGCAGTTGACTTCTGTATATTAACCCCCGCATCCTTAACTGTACTATAATCTCTTCTCATTTTCACTATCATTTTTGCTAATTCTTTCAGATTTAAAACATAGACAATCAAGTTTCTGGTAAGCAAAGACAATTTTGTATCATTATATCTTCCCAATTGCTATTCCTTTATTTCCTTTTCTTGTCTTCTTGCATTAGCTAGGATTTATAATATGATATTGAAAAGTAGGGATGAGAAGGAACATCTATGACTTGTTCCTCATCATAGTGGGAAATTGAGTTCCTTAGTATTAAATATGACTGTAGCTATTGGTTTTTTATAGATATTATTTACTGAATTTAAAATATATCAATAAATTACAAGTCCAAGTTTCATGAGAGTTTTTATTATAAATGAGTGTTGAAATTTGATAAATTTTTCTGCATCCATTGACATAATCATCTGATTCTTCTTCTTACTCTCTTAATGTAGCCTCTTAACTATTCTTAGAAAAAAGCTATATTTATACATTGCATTCCATACCAATATCTACTTCTGGGTCATCTGTCTATGTCCTAATGAACTACTTTTACTAGAAAGTTAAGCTTCCTCTGAATCTTCTGATCCCCCCTGAATACTTTGTTTTCTAATCCAATTTCAAAATCAAACTTCTACTACTACAAATTCAGTTGGTAAATAACCTGCTCCTCCACTCAAGACTTTCTACCTTTATATAAAGATGCTTGCACTTCCTTTTAGAGCTTCCCCAGTGTTCAAAGCCACAGAGAAGTCTATGATTTTGGCCTAGTTCTACTTTTAAGTGCTTCTAAACTTAGTAGACCAAGGTAAAAATGGATGGAAAATTGGTTTCATTCCTTTATCAAAGCCAGTCAATTAATAGATCTTACTAGCGCACCAGGTGGAATTGATTCTGAGACCTGGTTGAGGTCCAATAGAAAGGAGGGTGATGTTTGGCTAACAATGTCAGCACTGGCATGGGGTAGACTAAAATCATCACACACAATGAGCTTATAATCCCTAAAAGAATTGCTAAATTGCTCTAGCTTTCAACTCAAGTATTTCTATGGGTCATAAGGAACAAGTGAGCCAAGTTAACTAAAAGAGAGACTGGGTGCTTTGATGACAGACCTCTTTTAAATGTTCACTTTTATTCCCAAGGTAATTAATTTAAAAGTGAGTTGAAAACTTGCTTCCAGGTGATTACCCAGTTTTCCCCACAGATGAAGGTCACTGCACACTCAGAGAAGACGCATGACTGACCACACTTGGCAACCAGCCAAGCAGCCCCCTGAGTCAGTTGCAGAGCACAGTACATGTGAAGGGGGGTCATGAGCTGATGTTTAAAGAGGAGATTATGATTATGAAAGTAAGCAGAGTAAGCTGCAGAGTCCTGTCACAGTATAACCAGTTCCACAAAGTTCAGCAGAAGGAAGGAACTGGTGTGAGAGAATGACAGACAATCCACCTGTCACAGCTGGCCTCCTTCATGGACTAATCTATTCCTCACATGTTCATGGATGAGAAGACCCAACACTGTGAAGGTGGAAATTCTCCCTGATTAATCTGTAAGTTCCAAGTCAAAATACCAATAGGGTTTTAACAGACCAACTCTAAAATGCATATGAAGCAATAGACAAAGAGTTTTGAAGAAAGTCAAGATATAGGTTTGGGGCATAAGGAAAGTTTCCCCACTACATATGAAGGCTTTCTAGAGCAAAATTTTAATAATTAAGTCAATATCATCCCTGTACACAGATAACTAACTAAGAGTGATGGAACAAAACGGAGAGACCCAGACATATGAGAAGGTTGATAGGACAGGGACTGCTCTAGAAGAAGGAGCTAAACAGTGAAAAAAAGAGGCAAAAACAGATTTTTAAAAATCTCTAATTTCATGAAAGTTTGTTGTAAATGAGCAAATAAGTTAAATAGAAACAAGTGTTAAATAAAATCAAGAAAGGGGAGAAGTATTAAGGAGAAGTCAAATTTTTACTTGATGTAACCTAGGAAAGGGGGTCTTCAGTAAATCCCTGATGAAGTAGGGGAGTTTACCATGCAGAAACCTGAAAGCTCATTCCAGGCAGCAAAAAACAAGTGCAGAATCCCTGTGGTGGGGACAGGCCTGGCCCAGTCAAGCTGTGCAGTGGAGGGGGAGAAGCAAGGGATGACATGAGAGCAATAACAGGGGAGGAGGTCAGATTATGTCAAGCCTTACATGTCATAAGAAGGGTTTTGACTTTTACTCGAGCATAATAAAAAACACTGAAGAATTTTGAGTAGAGGAACAACGTGGTCAGACATGTTTTAAAAAGATCACTCTGGCTACTGGGATGAAATTAGATCATAGGGAATCATAACCAAAGCAGGGAGACACTTAAGAAGGTATTATAATAATCCAGGAAAAAGAGATAGTGGCTTGGATCAGGGAGGAATCTGTTTATGATACACTGGGATACAAACCAGTAAGGGAAAGACATACTGTTGGATAGGAGGACTGAAATTATAGGGAAAGGGGGGAAAAAAAGAAATTTGGGGTCTACTCTCAATTCCCTGTAGATTAAAGACTTATTGAAGAAAGTAAAACTTTAAATATTTAGAAGGAAATATGAGCGAATCTTTTTGACCATGGGATAAGGATGGATTTTTGATTAAGACTCAAAAGCACACACTTTAAAGAACAATAGTGGTAAATAAGATTACATTAAAGTAAAAATGTTCTAAATATAAAAACATACTGATAAGCAATAAAAAGGCATCAGATTAAGAGAAATCATTCACAAAGAAAAAAACTAAGCACTAATTTATATCCTAAATACATAAAGTACTCCTACAAATCAAGGAAAACAAAAATATATAAAAATGAATTAAAAACAGTTGGACATGGGGCACAAATCTGTAATCCCAGCAGTTCAGGAGGCTGAGGCAGAAGGATCACAAGTTCAAAGACAGCCTCAGCAACTTATCAAGGTCCTAAGCAACTTAGTGAGACCCTGTCTCAAAATAAAACATAAAAGGGGTTGGGGATGTGGCTCAGTGGTTAAATGCCCCTAGGTTCAATTGCTGGCACCAAAAAAATCAAAAGTTAAAAACAATTAAAAACAGACAAAAGGTATTAAAAGGCAGCTTAAAATGACCAAGAAATATTATGAACTAGCCATTAGAGAAAGGCAAATTAAAACCTGACTTCCTTCAGATCACAAAAAAAAAAATTAAAAGCCTTTCCAAGGGTTGGCAAAGATGTGGAGAGATGACTTTTGCTGTGTGGTAGAAACATCACCTTTTTGGAGAGTGTATACCGTAGTCACAGAATTCCCACATCTAAATATGTATTCCCTAGTGCAGTGATTTCTAGCCAAAGGAAATTGTCAATTACAATCAAAATGTACTTATAGTTTTCTTGTGATTTATTTATTATACTGCCATATATTTAAAAAAATTTTTTAAATAACATAAATGCTCCTAATAAGGGAATACTTATATCAACTACAACATTTTCACAGGATGAACTATTAAAGAAACTGAGACTTTTCAAAGGCTAAGAAAGTTAGAAATAAAAATAAAAAAATAAAAAAAAACAGAGATAAGAGTTGAAGCCAGGCCTGACTTCAGAGCATGCTCTAAAAGATGATATCAGTGTTTCCCAAAGAGCTTCTTCAAGACACTGCCCAGGAGCCCAAGTGCCAGGCCTACCGGAACACCAGCACTGTAGAGGAGGAACAGCACTTGATGGCAAAACGTTTTCCTAGTTTATTAAGGTGGGGCAATTCTGAGTGAAACAGATTTCCTTTACTAAGCTAATGTGCATCATGAACCTCTAACAGATGATCTGCTTCTTTGTAGTAATCCCCAAATTTATTTAACTATGGTCCTCTCTTTTCAAGGAATTCTCTTGGGAGTAGTCAGTTTCTCTAGAGCACCATCTGGGAAATGAGGTACCTCTCCATCCTACACCGCTCCAGGTCTCCGTCAGCTCATCACACTTCTCACAAAGGAAAATGGCACATTGTGCGACAATTCATAGGGCTGGAGGGGTCATGGTCATGCGTAGATGCTAATGATCCTAAGCATCTGGGGTTTTCCTTAAATTCTTTGAAATAAGACATCATCACTCTTTATGCTGAAAACATCAGCCTCAAGGTTTCCTCACCATTTTACTCCTAGTGGGGAGTCTTCTATTCAGGGAAATCTTCATAGAGAACACAATGGGAACTTTTCCCTTTATTCAGCAGAACACAGATATCTCTAGAATTTTTCTTAGTACAACATAATTTTTCCAATGAAAATGGTAAATAACCCAAAGGGAAGTGTTCACTTTTCAGAAGTCGACCCATGAGTTAGACCCTGGTGTGTAACATTAGATTTGCCTATCTCCGTAGATCAGCTGTCAGCACTGCTGCTGGAGGGCAGGACGGAGCAGAGGGCAGGGCCCGGAGGGGTGGGGAGGTGGCCTGTCAGCTGTCACATGTGGTGTTGCACCTGTGTGCCTCCTCAAAACTTTCTGAAATTTAGTTCCATCCCAAATACTTCTGGCTACTTGAATGTTAGTGAAGTTAGTACACTGCTTCTTAGCTTGGGGGCAAAAGTGCCCAAGGATACCTCACTTCTTTTCCTGAACTCTATAAAATGCTTATTTTCAACTGTACTGGAATTCAGGTAATCAAGGAGAAAATAAGACAGATATTCTTTCCTCCTTTTCTCAGTACCTTCCAATGAAAATTTCTTCCTTAGTAGAGGGGTCCTAAACCCCTCTACCTTTCCTTCTTTATTCAGAAAACTCAGATGACCTGAAACTTTCATTCAGTAAATTTGTTATGTAAAAATCCTTGGCCATGGCTGCCCATCCTGTGCCATATTCTAGAACTACTTGTGTCTTCCTTCTTTCTCTCCATCTAGACCTCTAAGTGAAACCTTGTTCCTTTCTTATTGTTTTTACCTTCTTTATTGGTTTTAGAATCTCAATCTCAAGAATCAACAAATGATAATAGGACACTATAGGTATTGGCAGCAGATAGACCTGGAGTCAGACTCCAAGTCAACCACTGTATGGACTTAGATAAGTTATTTAATCTCTCTGAGCTTCAGTTCCTTCATCTGTGCAACAGATATTTCAATAGCTACTTTTCCTGGTTTGGGGAGAAATTAATACACACAAAGTTCTTGATAGTGCTGAATAACTGGTAAATGTTATTGTTGTTGCTTGAAATATCATTACTTCTATCTACTGGCAATTCCAACCCCTGGACTTCCCCTTGCCATCACCCTTCCCTTTCTCTGTCACCAGCAGAAGGGCACTGATCCATAACCAAATTGCTATTTCTCTTGGTAAGGATGTGGGGTGACTGCCCAGGGAAAAAGAGACGCTCCCTTCCCATCCTCTTGACCCAGTGGGTCACATTCTTTACCAAAAGGAAATCATAATTAAATGACACTGGGAGAATTTCACATAATCAAACTTCCTCCTCCCTTGACCAAAGCAAAAATATAGAGACGTTTATCAAACTGGTAGTGAAAGCTTTAGATGCAGTACCAGTTAGTTCAAGGGCTAGGCCTCATTCCAGATCTCTCCACAACCACAGACTTCTTCTCTCTCGTTTCAGCTGTAGTCACTGACTTAACCATCCCTCATCCCTTCTTGGGGAGAATGTGAAGAGTTCCTTGTTTGGCTAAGCTGGGGGAACCAGGTCCTTACCGACCTACCACCATCGTCCAGTTCTCCAGAGAATTTAATGCCCACGGGAGGATGAAGCACACAAGCAACTTGTCAGACAAATGGCCACTTCCCTTCCCAGAAAACAGATGAAAAATGAGACCCCTGGGCTCTGGGCCAAAGACATTTGGAAAGCCTTCTCTCTGTTGGGTTAGCCATTTCCCTGAACCCAAAGAACCCCTGCCCTGCCTACTTTCCTCTAACCCCGCTAAAGAGTGACATTTCCTCAACATCCTGGGCCACATTGAATTAGCATCCTTGCTTACCTGAGGTGCCTCCTACCCCTAGACCCCCCCCTACTCACCCCAACAACACTATCTGTACTTGCTCTTTCCCATCCTAACCTACTGCTTTGAAAAGCAAATGCCTTACAGCTGCATGTGGTAGAAGAGTGGAGGGACCTCCAGTTTTCAGGCCTTTCCTACTTGTCTGCACCTGGGTCCTTGTCATCAGGACAAAAGTTGCTATGGGTAAAATTGTCAGCTCTCTTAGAAACATTGCGCTAGGTAGTCTTATTCTTTTCTAGAAAGCCTGCTCTTCCCACCCACATGACCCTGAACTTTATGAGCCAAGATTGATTGGATCATCTAAAAAGGAGTCAACCTGTTGGCTAGATGGGGTTGCCTTATGACTCTCACGGCCTGGTTCAAGTTTGAAGAGTTTGGCCAATCAGACTTTCTCTCTTTGTGTATAGAGAGACACACACACAAGCCAGTTGCCATTGTGGTGTCATGTAAGATGAGTAAGCAGAGGAATTTGGTTGGTCAGCACACAGGAGGAAAGAGCAGAGTAGGGACAGAAGGAGGAATGGGAAGGACATGTGGACCGTAAGGCTCTATGTGGATATGGAATTGCCCCAGCTCTGGCTTTTACTCCAACTCCTTCCTGGATCCTGATTCCATCTTTTCCCTTTACCCGGTGAGATTTGGCTATAAACTTCCACTCAGTCCACTTCTGTCTGGAGTTAGTTCAAATAAGGTCTTGTTTCCTTGCAACCAAAAGAATCTTGAGTAAAACAGAGTTCCCCCAAAGTAGATTCCTCTTGTTGACATTCTACATTGTAGTTTGAGTTCCCTGTTAGTATTTCCATAATAATCAACATAGCTACCACTTTCTGAACACTTTCTTTGTGCCAGGCAGTATCTTAAGAGCTTCACGCACATTGTCTCATTTCTTCTCATAGCATCCATGAGATGTACCAATATCATCCCTGTTGTACATGTAAGAAAATCAAGACTTATAGAAGCTAAGTAAAATTGCCTAAGGTCACACACTTTCAAAGTGACAGACCCTGCATCTAAGTCCAGTCTGTACAATTCCAAGTCTGTGCTCCTAACCGTCCCCAGTATAATCTGACTGGCAGAATGAAGCTGCGCCATTAGTACCTGGAGGGATGGTGTTAATAGACCCAGACACTCTACTGGGAATGACTAATCTCTCGGTGCTATAAAACTACAGGGATGCCAAGATGGGACCGAGAATTGTGGAAGTGTTCACAGAGACTGGACACACCCAATGTCCCACATGTGGGTTCCAAAGAGATGGGACATGTGCAACCCATCTCTGCAGTATTTTGAAAGAAACGTGGAAATGAAAGTATATTAGGAAAAGCAGCTATGATTGTAAACATACCTGCAGCACCAATGACATTAGAAAAACAATTCCAAACATATTAAGCAATAGAGAAATCAACTTAATTTAAAAAAAAAAAGAAGAAAAAAATCATCCTGGTTTACCTCTGGGTAACCTTAACATCTTGTCAAGTGAACATTTTCTAAAATAATTTCCTAGTAGTAATTTTCATTGTTAGACTTCTGTTTCATTGATACAAAACTAGTTCATTTGTGCAGGAAAAGATAAAAATAAACGCAGGTTGAGTTTTCATGAAGTATAGACAGAACATAATACTTAGTAAATGTCCAAGTTCTAATTCTGTTCAACCACTATCAATTATTATTCCTCCAAAGTATCATAGAGTATTATGGAAATGGCATTTTTAAAAGGTGCTTTACCCTTTTGGGACAGTTAAATAATTGATATGGGGGGGCTCTCAAGTGGGAAGGAAGGTAATGATAAGGGCAGATAGGAGTCACATGTGCTCTAAAAGATGGGTGTGTGTGTGTGTGTGTGTGTGTGTGTGTGTGTGTTCAACTACAGCAGTAATTACAGGGGTGCTAAAGATGTGAAGTATATAGTTAAGGTTTCATCAGCACTTTTATTGTAATATCTAATGAGATTAGTCATTTTAGTTGCTCCCTTTCCATACCCGAAGTGGAAGCCAGCTATTTGAGCTCTAACCCTACCCTTTAAAGGATAGTCTGGTTTATCAAGCATATCGGGGTAACATATTTTAAAGCTTTTAAACCATAGAAATAAAGTGGTTGGCTGTTGCTTCTAAATGATGAGGTGGACTTAGGTGCACAGTGGTGATCTAGAATATCTGCCTGGGTTCATGACTGTTCCGGTTCCCAGCCTCCTCCTGCACAGAAGTATTCCTGAGGGCGCTCATCAATCCCTAAATGTATTCCCTGGGCTTGAGAGTACTTAGGGCAGTACAGTGGCAGCCCCAATGGGAACAAAGAGGCATCTGAAGGCTGGTAACCTATGTCATGGCCAGCCATCACCCAAGGACAGAGAGGCAACTTCTTTTGAAAGGTTTGTCTCTTGGTCAATGGAATCTAAATCCAAGAGTTGTGATTGGCCTAGACTTATTCATCTTCCTCAGTATAAACATCAAGAACTTGTTTCCACTAATACGTTCACTATTTGCGTTAAAAGATCAAAAAATTTGATGCTTAATCAAATTTTAAATAAAGCCCAGGTTTATCATTTATTCTTAGTTCCAACTTGTCAAAATTCATCCAAGAGGAATAATATTTATCTCTCTTCTGTGGATGTTTTAAGGATATCGTTCTTTTTATTCCAGAGGCACCAAGTTATTTTGTTCCCCAATTCAAGCAATGATCTAATAGGAAATCTACTATAGTGCCTTATAAAAAGGGTTTTTAATAAACCTATAAAACAAACCTAATTCTAATGAGGTTATACTTTTTGTAATTTTTTTATATACCATATAATTTTTATTCTCTTTTTTTATTTTAATTTATTTTTATTGTAAACAAATGGGATACATGTTGTTTCTGATTGTACATGGAGTAACAGCATACCATTTGTGTAATCATACATTTACATAGGGTAATGATGTTTGATTCATTCTGTTATTTTTTCCTTCCCCCAACCCCTCCCACCCCTCTTTTCCCTCTATACAGTCCCTCCTTCCTCCATTCTTATCCCCCTCCTACCCTCCATTATGTGTCATCATCTGCTTATCAGTGAGATCATTTTTTGAAATTGTAGATGGACACAATACCATTATTTTACTTATTTGCTTGTTTTTATGTGGTGCTGAGGATCAAACCCAGCGCCTCACAAGTGCTAGGCAAGCACTTTACCACTGGGCTCAACCTCAGCCCCAAGGTTATACTCCTACTGAGATGACACCTAAAGACATACTGCAACTGAGTACCCAACAAAAATTGCCATTCTTTGTGGCACAATGTGAAGTGCAATTCAGACCCACCCTGTGGAAGAGTTGCTGCCCAGCTGTGAGGACCTTGCACACCAGCAGCCTCCAGCTGTCAGCCTTTTCAACTTCCGGGCTAAGGTCACACTTTCTCAAGAGGCCTCCAGACTATAACTGAGCAAGGCCTTCTGGAGCACAAGGTCTTTGCTCCAGAACTCTCTATTGAGTTGGCAAAGGCTTCATCAGGTCTGTGTGCAGCTAGATGGCTCCCAGCACCCAATCCTGCTTCAGCTTCTCTTCCTTCCCCACCATCACTCTTTGGAAAGCCTTCTGCCTTACTACCTAAAGCTCAGGTTCAGTTTTCTGAAGATTCTAACCTGCAACAAAGTCAAAATGTTAGCTAAAGTTCAGATGGCATTGGGACCAGGACTGTGAGTGTTAAGGAAGGTGAGGGTGTGTTGGGAGGAGTATTGAAGTGCCCCAAGGAAACTGTGATGGTTAACCAACTGGTGGGTTCCACTGCCTTAAATGATACCTGCATTGGGAAAGCCAGGGATGCTCTGGGGCTAGTATAGTCAAGGTCAGAGAAGATAAATCCCAGGGACGAAGGGCACTCCATGAAGGAGAGACTTGGTCTTCTATCATTCATCTCCTGAGAAAGAGAGTTTGATAGTAATAAATTAAGGGAAGTTCCTGCGTTGTACTCAGAAAAACTAGTGCTCACTTTGATGATCTGTGTGATACTGAACCTCCCTGGACTTCCTTTGCTCACTGGGGATAATGCTGATTCTCCTGCCCACCTCACCCAGCAGTCATTCAGAATCATGGGTGATAGTGCACGTGACAGCATGTTATGGGTCAATGGCCCTATGCAAACTAAGGTGTTCTGATGTGTCTGACACATAGAAAGGCTAAGAGGAAGCACATCATGTGGCGGAAGGGACCGACCCCTCTCCTAGACACTGAGGGAGTGTGGGGCTCACTCACCAGTAGGGTCAACTCCCACTGCTCCCCAGCATAACCACTGCAAGTCTGAGTACTTATACTGTAGACCTCTTTAATAGCTCTGTACCTTTTCAAATGTATGTCAGCTATTCACTTTGTTATTTTCCTCCTGATAAAATTTAATTTTGTGTTCAAAGTATAAAATAAACATTTGATAAATATTTGTTGAACTGAATTGAATTGATCCCTTAATTATTTATACTATTCATTCTAAATGCTTTGTAGAGCTTTCACAAACTGCTTTTTTATGACAGGCTGTTCTCTGATCAGAGGGAATGTCCTAGTTGTTAAAGAACATGTTAGTTATCATGTTCAATAGGAGACAATGACTTAGAAGAGCATGAAAATAAATATGCATGGATATCAGCTTGTCTTCAGTGATTCTTTTCAGAAAAAATAAATTCTTTAAAACTCTAAGGTAGTTCTTATGATGTATGGTCTTGAAAATACTTGTCTTCTAGATATGGGGCAGGGAGAGTGAGATTGCCTTTTTTGTTTTTGTTTTGTTTTGTTTTGTCTTCTTCAGTATTCCTTCTCCCAATTTCTTCTGATAATAACACTCCCACTTTGTAGGGGAGACCACCCTCCCGATCTCCAGTTAGCAGTGATGAAACTGCTATTTAGGTAGCTAGGGCCCACAGCACAAGTGGGCTTCGTCATGGTGAGCATTCCCCTGGCCAAGTAATTGAACATCACTGCAACTGGATAACTGAAGTGATTTATAGATGTGTACTCAAAAAGTAGAGTCCTTTTGGTCCTTTGTAGGGTCAAGAGAGTGCTAGTGTAGAGGTCAAACTCCTCCTTTTTTCTACAAGGAGTAGGAGCAAATGAGATCAAACTCCAAAAGGAGAATACAGATAACAAGGAAGGAGAGAAGAGAGGGGAGAGGAAGGAGGAGAAGGAAAAGGAAAAGAAAGCAGAAATAAAGATCAGGGAGAATGAAGAAAAAAAGAGACAAGATTATAGAGAAAGAGGCAGAGAGATGGTTGTAGAGAAGAAAGAAGAAAAAGGGAGGAATAGAAAAGAGGAGAGTAGTTTGAAAGATAGGAAAGAAATGTAGAAAATTACTGAGAAAAATTTACATACACTACAGAATTGGCAAAGTGAAATGTTTCAGTATTACCCTGTTAACATGCTTGCTAAAATCTGAGAGAACATTAAGGAAGTACATTTTGTGGTTGAGAAAATAATATTATTTTCTATATAGAAGGGTAGAAATAATTTTAGGGTCACTTTAGGATCATTAACTTGAAAACTTTTGAAATATGCAAAATAGAGTGACATTACTATTTTTCTATTGCATATGATTAGATAACTAAGATTCCTCAGTCAGAATCAGCATCTTTGTATTCACCTTAGTGCCTTGGATAGTAGGTGCTCAAAATAAATATCTGTTCAATTAATGAGGGATGGATGGACAAAATAATCACTTTGCAATTTGGAGGTTCTCAAATTGCACGCCCAAGGATGCAGCTAAGTGAGGAGAAACATTTGTCTTTGGTCATTTCTTTCTGGTCACTTCTATTCCTTTGTGGCACCCCACCCCACAACATTTTTCCCACTTTCCATATAATAAAAGCTGCTTTCAAAGGATAATTTAACACTCCTGCTAGAGTTGTAAAGGGCCAGCGGAATTTAATGGTCTGTTCCTCACAGAGCCCTTCAAAGGGGGTTTTAAGAGAAGACCGAGAAATTTAAGCTTTAAAGTCACAAAAAGGGATGTTTAATCTTAGAGTTTCTGGTCTAAGTGAGCCCATGATGGAAGTGTTGGGACACTGAGTCTCCTTGGACACCTGTGGTTGCAGGAACGACTCCCCTCCTGCTAGTGCTGGATGCCATAGCACAGAACAGGATGCCACTCAGAATTCCTGAAATCCTGACCACTGGGTCCCTGGAAGAGCAATCTGTTTAAGTATGACTTCATTTGTTTTTGTTTTGCATTTTTCTTGTAGGAAAATAAGGAGGTATTTTGGCCACATTGTGCCACTGAAATTACAGAATGTTTCCCAACACTTAATGGTCTCTCTGAAAAGAACAAGTTTTATTACTGTTCCACAACCCCAGGGAGTTCCTCAGAACCTATAAAAAAATATTTCTTATTAATAAACTGACACACACAGAGGCAGGTAACTAAAAATGCTCATCAATGACCAACTTTGACCTTACCATAGAATTCCTTTCATCTGCTTCTGCCTTGATTTACTGGTGAAGGAAAGCAACCTGTCTTTAAGGATTTCCTGGTATTTTCTGCTTCTAGACAAGCAATGGTATAAAGCATTCATCTTGCCTGCCAATGCCAATGAATTGTTAGTGGCCAACTACAGAGGTCATTGACTAAGACACTGGAGCCATGTCCAAGTATAGCAAAGAAAAGCACCACAACTAAGGATCAGTGTCTACTCTGGGTACAAAAGGGGAAAGAAACACATGCCATCAATTGATTTTGCCACACGGTGTTCATTCCTCTTTCTCCTGGTCACTGAACCTAGATTTCCCTCAAGGGAAAGCAACCTCCTCCTCCAAGCCAGTCCATGTACTTTGACCTCAGAGGAAAGCATAAGATCAGGTCTAATCTAATCAGTATTTTCATTTCCCTTGATCATAATTATGGTTTTGTGGATGACGAAATGACTATAGTAGGGAATGCCACAACACTTTTTTTCCTTAGCTTCAGTTTGGAGGTTTTCATAGTTTCTAGTAACTATCTTATAAGATAAAAGAAGGACCTACCTCAAAAAGAAATCAACCCAAAGGAATTAGAAACAACACTAATAAGAGGAACTTTCTAGGATCACTTCATTGAGCCTATTTAAAATCAGGCATAAGACTATATTTTTGCTTTGCTTATGCTAGTTTCAGTTTAAAAATTCTATGTTTTCTGACCTGAACAACCCTAACTAACATAGACATTTATGTCCACTGGCTGTAACCTTTAACTAATAACTTCTCAAATTTAGTTCACCCTAAGTAACAAAACAAAACCCATCAAACAAAAATTGAACATCAATATTTTTGTCAATATAGTTTCGGGGTTGTTTCCACTGTTCTGGAGTCCAGAGTGCCAGAGAAATCACAAGCATTCCATTCTCAGCAAAGCTGAAGATCTGTACCTTGTTTCCAATGCACCCTACCTGTCATCCCCACTCCATCCTAAGAAAAAAACAACTGAAGTTCTTTTTCATTCTGCCAAAATATCCACACACAATCAATGAACTGCCTGAAAACAATTCCATTTGCCAGACCCTGGTCAAGGAACTAAGTCTATATAAATGAATATGATCATCAGTGACTCCAGGAGGCAGCACAGGACATAGCTAACTAATTGATCAGCATTCTAGCTACACCAGCTCTAACCCTCAAGAGCAGAAGGAATATGTCCAGATGATAAGCCAAACGCCTGCTTGCATGGTTGGAAAGGGTACACTAGGGATATCTTTCTCCTTTTAATACCTCACTTGAGCACACACAATACTTGATATGGAAAAAGAAATTTCCTCTCTGCCTTTGCATCACCCAAAATTTGCCTTGCAAAAGGGAAGTTTTTTTCTGGATGGTTTATGTTAGCTTCAGTCTCACTGGTGATTGTTCTTAAAGGTACCAATAGTAGATCTTCCTAATAACCTTTCCCTAAAGAAACTATGAAGATCCTGTGTCTTAATGGCATGACCATTTGCAAGCCCCATCAAAACTGAGAAACTCTCAGAAATAAGCTTTTTGTAACACTTCTCTTAGCTGCTCTCATTGACTACCAAATATATATCTTGATCCCAGATCTTTTTCTGATCGCCAATCCTACAATGACTGTTAGACACCTCTACTTCCCTGTCCCATGGGCGTTTAAAGTGCACCATGCCACAGACCGAATTCAATATTTCTGTCCCATTTTAGTCTTATTCTCAGTGATCAGACATATTATCCTCTGGGTTGTCCAAGTCAGAATCTTGGTTCCATCTTTTACTCTATTCCTTATTCACCCCTCTCAATTTACCATCAAACAACAGACCCTATTGATCTCTTATATTCTTCCACTTCTTTCTGTCACTGCTAGCACTGCTTTGGTTCAGTCCACTGTTCACTCTTTGGAATTGCAGCTGTTCTCCTAACTGGTGTCCCTGCCTCCATTCTTACTGACTTTGGTCCAGTCTCCAGAGTAATTTTTCTAACTCAAAAATCTGATCCTATATCCTCCATTGGAAATAATTTAATAGAACTTGCATTGTCTTCAAAATAAAGTCCTTCATCTAACTCACCATAATTTTATTATTCAATCTTAGCTGATCTCTCTAGCTTCACATGATGTTGTTCCATACCTTATTTTCCATTATCCATACTTGGAGAAATGCACATCTCCAACTGAAAAAAAATCAGCCATTGCCTTTGGAATTTTGCACATTCTGACTGAAATGTTTGCTCATGGTCATCTGTGTGTACTCTTTCTCAACTTAACTTTCCTTCAGTTTCCTGCTTTTTTCTTGTGTACTCTACCAGGAAGTCTTCCCTAGCATCTAGACCCCTACTCTGAAATTTACTCCCATTGGAATCTTGACTTATACTGTAGCTCAAACCCTTTGAACTGAATTGCCTTCTACACTTTCAGTTCTATGGAAGGTAGAGCCAGAATAAGATGTCAAGAAAGATGAATCTGAATAGTATGACATCAGAAAGATGACAGAGTAGGAAGACCTGGATCCTCCTTCACCCCATAAACACACCGATTCAGCAACAATTCACAGAAAAAAAAAAATCTCTCTGTGAGGAGACAGAAACTAATTGAAAGACTCCTACGTTCTTGAGAGAACACAAAATCAAACTAACCAAAGCCTGTGGAGATACTTGGGAAACCTCTTGCCATGGACCTTGCCCCAAGTGCAGCACCATACAATCAGGAAGAGTCTACACAGCTTCATCCAGGAACATGAGAGGCTGGTTTGCATGTCTAGCACCCAAGCTTTTCTGAAGGACTGCCTTGTGTCTTGTCAGACTTGGAGCTCTGATGTGTCTGACACAGTCTAGCCACCCACGGGAGAATAGAGGTGGCAGCATGGCTGGCAGACAATAATGACCCTTCCCCTGCTCTGCACATAATAAATGAACTAAAAAGACCAGCTCCCAGTTGCTCTCTGGGGAGTAAATGTTTATTTATGAGTCCAGAGTGCCAGCTCCCCAAATCTGCCTAAAGTACTGGCATAAGATTCATCAATCTCAAAGCTTTGATGGGTCCAGGACAGTCTAGCCATCCAGGAGAAAATGAAGATGGTAGCTTGAGCTGGAAGGTGCCATAACCCTTCCCAGTTAATCACAGAGTGAGTAGACAAACACCACAGCTGCTTGCTTCACTCTGACTCTCTAGAGAAGGAAAGGCTTGGTAGAGGTGTGAAAAATCTCTGGTCAGGCTAATAAATGGGGGAACTTTTCTGTATGCAACCATTCCAAGCAGTCTGAGAGAGCTGCCTATTTGGTTTAAGGCACAAATAGCAAAACAGGGAGTAAGGAAGTTGAAGAACTTGGAAAAGATATTCCAAAGACAGGAATAAGATAAATCATCTGAGACTGACCCTTAATAATATATGGAAATATATGATTTCCCTAATGAAGAACTAAAAATAATCTCATCAAGATGCTCACCAAAGTCAGGAAAACATGTGTGACCAAAGTGAGAATTTCAACATAGAGAAACATTAAAAAGTGAGGGACAGAAATAGAACTCAATAGCTAAACTGACAAATTCACTAGAGAGATTCAATAACAGATTAGATTACGCAGAAGAAAAGTCAGTGAACTCAAACACAGGTCACTAGAAACAATTAAGTCAGAAGAAAGAATGAAAAGTGAGGAACTTAAAAGGATTCATGGAACACTATTAGATGGACTAAAACATATATTATTGATGTTTTAGAATGAGATGGGGGGACCATAAAGATTATTTAAAGAAATAATGGTTTAAAACTGCCCAAATGTATACCCATGTAAATTTATGATTACACAAATGGTATGCCTTTACGCCATGTACAAACAGAGAAACAACATGTATCCCATTTGTTTACAATAAAAATAAATAAATAAATAAATAAATAAAACTGCCCAAGTGTAGAGAAAAAAATAGACATTCAAATCCAAGAAGGACTGTATAGAAGGAAAAGAGGGGTGGGAGGGGTGGGGGGGAAGGGAAAAAAATAACTAAATGAATCAAACAGCATTACTCTGTGTAAATTTATGATTACACAAATGGTATGCCTTTGCGCCATGTACAAACAGAGAAACAACATGTATCCCATTTGTTTACAATAAAATAATAAAAAAAAAGAAAAAAAAAAAAACAAAGAAATCCCATAAGACTATCACAGATGTTTTTAGTAGAAATCTTGCAGTTCAGAAGGGAATAGGAGATATATTCAAAGAACAAAAAGAAAAAAGAGAGCAAGGGAGGGAGGGGGAAAGGGAGGGAGGGAGGGAGGGAGGAAGGAAGGAAAAGAAGATCTTCCAAGTAGAATACTATACCAAAAATGAAAGAAACAGACTGGGGTATAGCTCATTGATGGAACACTTATCATGTCCAATGCCCTGAGTTCAATTCCAGCAACACACACACACGCACATACACACACGAAAGAGAGTAGATTCTGGGAAGGTGATGGAGTGAAAAATACCAGGAATCTGTCTTTCCAACCAACCCAACAATTACACTGGCACAATCTGTCAGATGTAACTATTTTAGAACTTTGAAGTCTACAGAAGACTTGCAATTTTCAGGTGAAGGCGTGGATGGTAAACGTGAATAGTTCTGGTCAATTCAGCTCTCCACAGATTAACAGTTGTCCATCCCCCATATTCCTGCCCCATTGCAGGTAGCCATTCATGTATTCCTGGAACAATTTGCACAATTTGTAGGTGCCAAGTTGATAAAAGGGACCCTGTCCTCCAAATATTTAATAGCTGTGCTCTGATTTCTGCTTCTGATTATATAGGTGTAGACAGAGCTGGTGGCCATTGTTGCATCTCATTCCCCATATTGCTGCAAGTCTCTCTCCTGTGAATAACTTCCAGGGCATTTAAAGGGCCAACGCCTTTGTCCCCCTTCATTTTTCTCCTTTTTCCTTTTGGGAACCAGGTCTTTCCAAAGCAACAATATATAGAAAGGAAACTAAAAAATCATCATACAAATGCAAGGAAAGACAGAGTCTCAGAAAAGACCTGAGAACCTGAAGTTTATACCTCAGGTTGATTTTTAACACAAAGACAACCTACAACAATTATTTCAAATAAACAATAAACCCCAGAGAAGGAATCTGATTTCCAGAGATACCACATTATCAGATTCAAATGTGAAGTTGTCAACAAAGTATCACAAGGAATAAAAGAAATGAAAGAAATAGAAGAGTATGTCCTATTAAGAGGAACAAAATGAACCTAAAAACTATCCCTGAAAAAAAGGACTGATGGTGGATCTACTAGACAGACCTTAAAACAATGGTTATGTGATGCTCAAAGAACTAAAAGAAGACATGGAGAAAGTATAGAAAACGTATGAACAAAATGAAAATATCAATAGATAGAAAACCTCAAAAATATTCAAATAGATATTCTTGAATTAAAATTAAATAATTGAAATGAAAATTTTACTATAGGACTTCAGTAATATGTTTGAACACTCAAAGAAAAAATCAGAGAACTCAAAATGAGGACAAAGGAAAGCGTCAAGTCTGAGAAATAGAAAGAACACATATTACGGAAATGTGAGCAAAGCATAGGGGTATTATTGACACTACTATATAAAACAATTTACATTTTCTGGGACTCCCAGAAGGAGAAGGAACAGAGAAAAGGACAAAAGAATAAAGGAATAATATTTTTTTTAAATATCAATTTGATGAAAGTCATGAATATAAACCTTCGAGAAGCTCAATTAGGATGAATTCAAACAGACTCACACTGGTAAACATAAACTATCAAAAATTAAAGAAAAAGTTTTAAAAGCAGGAAGAAAGAACATCACATACAAGGGATTCTCAATAAGATTATCAATAAATTCCTCATCCAAAACTTTAGAAACTAGTAGGTCTCATATAATCAAAGAAAAAAAAAATACCTGGTCAACCAAGAATCCTAGATAAAACTGTCCTTCAAAAGTGAGAGAAATTAAGGCATTCTCAGATAAACAAAAGCTGAGGATATCCATTACCATTAAACCTGCCATGCAAGAAGTGCTAAAAGAAATCCTTCATAGTTGAAAGAAGTTGAAATAAAAGAACACCAGAGAGTAACTGAGTAACTTGGAGTTGTATGAAAAAAATAAACATCTCTGTAAATGCAAATACAGGGCATAAAAACTAAAATTACTCTAACAGTGGTTTGTAATTCTACTTGTCTTCTGTGATTTAACAAATATTTTTCAAAAGGTAGTAGTCTGAAAGCTATTATTATTGTAACTTCAGTTTGTAACTCCACATTTAGTTTTCATTGTAATTGAAGAAGCTAATACATTTTTTAGTTATTAGCTTATATTTTGGACTCACATGTATAAAAGTGCAATTGCAAACATCAGCAATTGAAAAGTGTGGGGAAACAGATGTAAAGAAGCAGCATTTCCATATGTTATTAATGTTGTTAGTATGAATCCAATTTATACTACATATCAAAAGTAACCCTAAAGTAACTACAAAGAAGATAGATATAGAATTAAACAAGAGGAAATGAGATACAAATTTAAATGTTTCACTACCTAAAAAATCAAGTAAATAAGAAAGAAGACAGTGATGCAGGAAATTAGGAATGAAAAAAGCTATAAAACATACAGAAATCAAAGAACAAAATGAGAGAAGTAAGACTATTTAAATGGAAAGAAAATTTACAATAAGATAGCTAACATAACTTTCAATGGTGAAAAGCTAAATTTAACTCCTCTAAGACTAGAAACAAATATTGTCATTCATACTACTTGTATTCAACATAGTACTAGAAGTCTTAGCCAAAGCAATTACACAAGAAAAATAAATAAAAGACATTCAAATAAGAAATTAAATTGTCTGTTTGCAGATGTCATATTCTTATATAGAGAAAATCCTAAAGACTCTATTGAAAAACTGTTGGAACCAATAAATAAATTCAGTAAAGTTGTAGGATACACAACCAACATATGAAAATCAGTAGTGTTTCTGTACACTAATAACAAACTATCTGGAAAAAAAAAGTAAACAATCCATTTATAATGGCATAAAAAGAATAAAATACCTAAAAAACAAACTTAAGTACAGATGTGGAATAACTGTATACTAAAAACCATAAAACACTGATGAAAGAAATTAAATAAGATACAAACAGTTGAATAATATCCTGTATTCATGCACTGGAAGAGTTAATGTTGTTAAAATATCCATGTTGCTCAAAGCAATCTACAGATTCAGTGCAATCCCTATCAAAACTGTAAGGGTATATTTACAGAAATAGAAAAAGCAATTCTAAAATTTATAGGCATAACAGAAAAAAACACAAACAGCCCAACTAATCTTGAGAAAAAATAAAGCTACAAAGCAGTGTGGTGCTAACATAAAGACCAATGACACAGAATAGAAAATCCTCTGTTCCCTACCCAGGATATAGAAAATTCTCATACATACACAGTAAAGTGATTTTAAACAAGGATGAAAAATACAAAAGAGGGAAAAGATAGTCTTTTCAACAAACATTAATGGGAAACTGGAAATCCACTTAAGAAGGAATGAAGTTAGACCCCTATCTTATACAGTACACAGAAATCTACTAAAAATTTATTTCATACTTAAACACAAGACTGAAAACTATAAAAAGTCTAGAAGAAAGAATAGAATTAAACTTTCTTAACATTGGTCTTGACAATGATTTTATGGATATGACACCAAACCACAAGTAACAAAAATAAGTGAGATGACATCAAATGAAAAATCTTCTATGTATCAAAGAAAACAAGAGAGGAAAACCAACCAACTGAATGGAATAAAATATATAAGAGACTCCTACAACTCCATAACTAATTAAAAAAAAAACTACCTTAAATAGATAGTTCTCCAAATAAGACATATACATGACAAAGAGATATACAGAAGAATTCTCAATGTCACTATCAGGGAAATACAAATCCAAACACAAGGAGGTATCACCTCAACTGTCAGGATGGCTATTACCAAAAGAAAGGATGTGTGTGTGGAGATATAGATAGATAGATAGATAGATAGATAGATAGATAGATAGATAGAGATAGATAGATAGATAGAGGGAAAGAAAGAAAGAAAGAAAGAAAGAAAGAAAGAAAGAAAGAGAGAGAGAGAGAGAGAGAGAGAGAGAGAGAAAGAAGAAGAAAGAAAGAAAGAAAGAAAGAAAGAAAGAAAGAAAGAAAGAAAGAAAAGGAAGGAAGGAAGGAAGAAAAGGGGGCAAGAGTTGGTGAGGATGTAGAGAAATTGGAACTCTTGAACTCTTGTACACTTTTGGTGGGAATGTAAAGTAGTGTACCTACCATGGAGAATTTTAAATTAGAACTACCATATGATCCTACATTCCCACTTTTTGGTATTTTTTCAAAAGAACTGAAATTGGAATCTCAAAAACATATTAGAACTCCTATGTTCACTGCAGCACTATTCACAATAGCCAAGAGGTGAAAAACACCTACATGGTTATTGATAGAAGAATGGATAAAGAACTTGCTATACATATATACAATATAAATACTATTCAGTGACCTGTATAGGGAGTTTCACAATATGCTACAACACGAATGAATCTGAGGATATTGTGCTAAGTGAAATAAGCAAGTCACAGAAAGACAAATGCTGTAAGATTCACTTACATAAATTATCTAAAATAGCCAAATTCATAGAATCAGAGTGGAATGATGGTGCCAGGGTCCAGGAGAAGGGGAAATAGAGAGTTACTAATTGGTGGGCATGAAGTTTCAATTTAATAAGATGAATAAGCTCTAGAGATCTGCTGTACAGCCTTGTGCCTATAGTCACACTTTAAATTTTAAGAGGACTAGGGGTAGAGTTCCAGTTTAGCATACACAAGGTCCTATGTTTGATCCCCAGTACCGAGAAAGAAAACTTGAGGGTAGCTCTCTTGTTAAATGTTCTTACTACAATTAAAAAAAAAGTAAAATGACAGATTAACCAAATCAGGGGGTAAATTAAGAAGGACCCTTTAGTCCCTAGAGGTAAAGCAAAGGATACTTGCAGATTGGGGTCTTAGTAGCACAAAGCCTTTCAGTTGTACATGTTTACTCACTACATAGGACTTCTACACTTCTTCCCACTCACTACAGTTCTATTCCATTGACCTTGTGATAAACAGCATAACAAGAGGGCTTGGCTGTACTAAGATGAGATTTGTTTAAACTACTTGCCTGGTATTGTAATCATTTTTCTCTACAACTGTAACTGGTAAATAAAGCTACTGAGTGTGTGTGTGCGTGTGTGTGTGTGTGTGTGTGTGTGTGTGTTTCACAGAGAACTTGAAAGCTATGATATCTAAATATAATACCTCTCACCGCAGCCTAGTAAGTCACATGGTATCTGCCATGTGGTCTGCCCCTCTCACCAAGCCTTTGACTCACACTGGCCCAATCATGCTCTTTCTACTAAATGAACTGGTAATCTGGCACTAAAAGATCCAGTGCCCCTAAAGACCATTTGACATGATATCTAAATCTCTATAGTCCCTCACTTTCCAAGGCTTACCTGTTTTACTCTTCCTTGAATCATATGAAAGTATTCAGGATTTATTTAATAAGTTTTCTATTTTTTTCCAGTCACTTTCTGCAATTTCTTACCAAAAGAATCTCCCTAACCAACACAGCAGAAACATTACTGGAAGTTTTTAATATTATATCTCCCTTATTGGTTCAGAATTCCCCAGAGGTTACAATTCTTATTATTAAGAACATTTCATAGATCACTTAAGGTAAAAGGGAAATAATCTGATTGTGTTTTTGTTAGAATTCTAAATTTTAAGAGGAGTCAACTTCGTAAGAAAGTCCTCCACCATTTTGAAAGGAAAAGTCCCAAGAAAGTCCCACTTTAATGCTCTAGTCAGGGCCCATGCTATGGAATCTAACATGACCCAAAATAAGAGACTGGTCTAAAAGAGCTACAGGATCTATTATGCCAGTACAGCAACTATAGATATAGCATCCCTACCATATAATCTAGTCCTAAGTAAAAAGGCTCTGGTGCAGTTCATCAGATGCTTCAGCAATGGCCAGGCATGTTTTGAATACCAACCCTTTCCTCAAAATCTTGTCCGTAGGAGGGGTGAGGGGGTAGTAAGGAATAAACACACATAAAAGCTTTGAAAATGACAGTGAGAGAGCAGTAAGAAATGTATCTAAACTCTGAAGACATTGGTAAGTCTCTATTAACTGATATTTTTATCACATATACTAATATTTGCACACTTCTATTATTTATGCTAATGAGTCTTTTAAAAAACTGACCTTTTTTGCATTATACATAAAATCCCTAGTTACTTCAAATAAGGTGACTGACAGCCAATGTTTAGGTATCATTTTAAATATCTGTTATTTATTGACTCAAACACAAGAAGAGAAATTTGAATTCCAGATGTCTGCGTGAATATTTTATTTTAAAAATAATCTCCCTCCTTCATGGGGGGGTATGTGACTCAGTGGTAAAGTGTTTGCCTAGCCTGCATGAGGCCTCGGGCCCCAGTGTCACAAAATGATAACAATAATAATACCCTCAAAAAATCTTTCCCTCTATTTTTTTTTTTTAGTAAATATGCAAACAAGTCAAGAGATTACATCTTATTAGATGTTTCCTTTGGTAATTTAAATTTTGTTCAAAACTACAGATGCCTAGAAAATTATCAAATTGTGCTGACAGGCAGAAAATTGTAAAAGTAACTTTTAGCTCGGAGACTCTGTGTTTTCAATGGCACCCTACTCAAGTACGAAGCTGTTCTACACCTAGTGAAGAACCAAGGATCCTATCTTTATCATCAGCACCCAACACTTGTCCAGTCTCCACCATGCCCACCTTTGCCAGACCTCCTGTCCACATAGCTAATGAATATTCAGCAATACTCCACAGGATGCAGAGTAGAACACAGATGTAGCCGAAGGTCTCAACGAAGTCTTGGTAGTGACAGTGGGTCGGTCCCTTTCCAGGTTCATGGTGAAGAGTCCCACAGAAAGGAAATTTGCCATAGGCATCCCCAAACACAAAGCTGCTCTTTCCCCTAAGGGAAAACAATGCCCAAGACATTTGAAACATTAACTGTTCACTTAAACTTAGGGAAATTGAGCTTTCCCAAAAAGTCCTAGGAAATACAATTGAGTTTCCTCCAGAGAACAGTGATCCTGGCTGAAAACCATGGTTTACATTCCATCTTCAAAGTGAGATAATGAAAGAATGCCAAAAATTCGACAGAGACTTCTCAAGTAACAATCTTGTCCTTGAGGGAACACTGGGATTTTGAGTTGTGGAATTTTCCACCCATTTATCCTTTCCTTTTCTGTCTTCTTTGCCTTCAAGTGTCAATTGACTCCTCTCAGTCACAGCTGTACAAATCACAGCACATTTTTTTAATTAGCCTAAAACATATACATTATTCATCTACTCAGCTTCATCTGAAGGGAATCCAATAAAGAAGCACCTTTATTTTCCAATGAAAATTTAAAGCTGCTTTTTCTCCACAAGAGACTGAACAGAAAACTCCATCAATGATCTATGTAAGTACAAAACGTCTTGCCTTTTAGAGCATGTGTGAATTGGATTTTATTAAAATGTAGACCTGTTTTTTATACCTTTATGCTTCATAGTGCTTGTGTATAAATATGTAACAAATTCAGTGTTTTTAGTTGGTGAATTATTATGTGCCATAATAATACCAAGAACAGCCTGTGCTTTTCCTGGCAAATATTGACTTAAAAGGACACTTTGTTGACATTCGTGCTACATCCTTGATGGAAAGCATGTACATATTGCAGGATTTGCTTTCCTCTAACTATAAATACAGTGGAGCAGAAAACTCAAGTGGTTACTCTAAGTAATTACCTTTGCCTCTGGTTATTGATTGAGGGAGAAAACACAGGTGAAGGTCATCATGTCCCCCACCTCGCAGGTTCTTCAGTCATGGGAAAAGGTATGCCAAGTTCAACACATGTGCACGTGTGCACACACACATGCACACAAACACACTCCTACTTGACAGAATCCAGAATCCAGTTCTGATTCACAAAAATCCTATATAAAAAGAGGGGAGAAACTGTTAGCATTGATCAGAGGTGTCTGTCAGTTTTGTGCACTTACACAAAGAGGTTCAATGAACAATATAAGGATAAACCTTTTCCTCTTCCACCAGTTCACTGCCCCTCATCCCCCTGCATAAAAGAATTGTAGAAGACACAGAGTATCAGGGAGAAATCACCTGTCCTATCCTCCAGCCCTCATGCCCAGGTTCCCCCAGCTCTTCATAACTGAAGATTAAGTCCTTAAATAGTAACCATCAACTACAAATCAAAATAGAGAGAGGGGAAAAAAAAGGAAGATGTAAGATCAATGTTTGCAAACCGAAGATAAAGTCGCATTATGCAAGAGACAGGCATGGCTTTGTAAGCAAAACAAAACTTTCTCAACATCTCCTAACCATCTCATGAGCCAATACTCTCTCATCATGAGTGATCATGGTTATTCAGAGTCAGAAGCAAAATATGGAGAACTCTGTCTACAGGCAAGTAGAGACAGAGCATAATAAAGACAGCAAGGTGTGTGAGGAAAATGATGAAATGGACATACTTTAGTGCTTAATTCATAAGGAGGAAAACGCACCAACTCAAGTGGGGATTTAACCCTTCCGGTCAAAATGTCAAATACACTTGGAAACAAGTTGCCCATTTCTTTCAGCATCAATCCACTCCATATGGTTTGAACTTTTCTTTTTATTCTGATACTTGGGCTTGTTTCAAGGTTTGGTAAATGCCTCTCACAAAAGACTTTTGCATACCAAAAGGTGCAAATTTCAACATCTTTAATTGTTTTTTAAAAACTCATTGATTCTGAGTCAAGGAAGTTATAATTTGTGATGATTCAGTTGCAAAATGCACCAGAGTATACCGTTGAACTCACAGCTGGGCATCTTGAATGACAGGTGGGGCAATTTCTGGAACTTCTGACTGTAGGGGTGGTGAAGAGGGTGACCTTTCACCAGCTGATGTTCCAAAGGGCTCTGAATTCAGATACTTAGAGTGCACCCAGAACGCACTGAGACAGTACTTTCTGAGTGGCACGGCTAGTCTCTTTGGCAGATGCCTGTACACAGCCTTGATGTGTATTTGGTGTCGCCTTCCCTTTCCCCAACTTTGGGTGGTCCTCATGTTCATTTTAACCAGGTTTTGTGCATATAAACATGTTGGAGTAAAGGACAGAACTGTGGGATTTTGAACCTCGTGTTCCTTCATGGAGGACCTTGCATTCCCTTTGATGAAAGGGTTTGCTAAAACAAATATTTTAAGGAGTAAAGAGGGAGGGAGGGAGGAGAGCAGGAGTGGTTATTCAGTTTCCCTGTTTTCCCCAAAGTTAAAATGTTTTAAAGGGTTAGCCCATCTCATGTTTATATATTACTAAAAATAAGAAGAAGAAGAAGGGGCAGAATAGTTTTCATAGAACTAACCTAGGTCCATAGGCCATAAGATGAAACATGACAGATTACTACCATGTAGAACAAGAGCAAACCCTCAAGATCAACTGGTTCAGCCTGACTGTTTTAGATTTGAGAAAGAGGGGAGGATCTTTGCCCAAAGACAAAGCACTGAAGAGCATCAAAAATTAAAATGTAAACATTACTAGACTCTTGCTAGCTTTGTTACTCCAGCAAGTTACTTAACTGTTCTTGGCCTCAGTTTCATCATATGTAAAATTGAGATAAGAGGGCCTTCTTCACAGGCTTGCTAGGAAAATTAAATAAGTTCATACTTGTAAAGTACCTAGAATAGAACTTAAAACAACGTATTTGATAAACAGCAATTGTTTTATGATGATGGTAAGGATGATGACTGCCACCACTACTATTACAAATTCAGAACGACCTTTCTCAAACGGGTGACAAACTGGAAGTCAATCCACTGTGGCCTGCATGTCACAGTAACATGGATGTCAGCATATGAGGACACACTGGAGCAGAGCCTAGCTTCAGCCCACAGCCAGACAAAGGAGGAAGGCAGGGAGAGTCGTCTTCATACCTAACAGTCACTCATTTTTAAAAACACTTACGCATCAATTTTCAGGTTGCACCAAAATACTCCAAGAATTAAATTGAAAGTGTGACCTTTCTTGAGTCCCCTTTTGATTTTTAGAAACCTTGACAATCCACTTTTTCTCACTTCTAGTTTCTATATCTGGTGTAAATAACTATCTTCACCTGAACTGTTATAAAAATTAAGTGAACTTGAAAGCACTTTCTGAGTTATAAATTTTACAAAAGCAAAAGACATTATTACACATCCTTCAAAAGCAAAAGACATTATTACAATTATAAAATATTTTTCTTACCTTGAAATCACTTGGAGAAAAAAAACGTCATTCCAGATTTCTACCAAGAATTTAGCATTGACCATAGGAAAAGAATGTGTGAGCAGAGTATTCATGGAAAATGTGTTCAGAAGAAAGAGCAGTGAGCTGGGAATTGGATTTGGGTTCCAGCTCCAGCTTTCCCATGGGCACTTCACAGGGCTCTGGGGATATCATTTAGGCTTCCTGGTACCCAGTTTCCTTTCACGTAAAATGCAGGGTGCATAACGAATTTCTCTCCTATAATTCTGTAATTCTGAATGTCATGCATATGTTTGCATGAATCCATGAGTCATTAAAACTTGGTAGATTTCAGAAAATTATTAATAAATGAAATGTCTCATAAGCAATTTTAGAGATCTCAGAACTGGTTCCCAAAACATTGCATAACTGTGTTTAGGCAAAAACTTCAAATCCAAGAAGAACATCTTGGAATTGTTTCACCCTTCTGCATTGATGTAAGGCTACAAGTTCAAGTTCACACTCATTTGCATATCTCCCATAATCTTTGGGGGCACTTAGTAAATTGAAAAGAGTATTATCTCTTTCAAAATGAAAGGAAAACACAAGAGCATACTGTGTTTCTAAAATATTTTCAGCCTCTCAAAATGCTGTGATAACAGTTTTAGCTGTATCCACACACACACATACACACACACATCATTTCTGACTTGATTAATGTAACAACCTTGTGAAATAAGCTGGGTCTAGGAATTTCTATACCCATTTTGCCAATGAATATCCTGGGTGCAAAGAAAATGACTTGCTTCCAGTTAGAGTTGATGGTTCCCACACAAATGAAACCCAACCCAGTCTAGGAGTGACATTCATGCTGCAGTTCACATGCAGTTTCTCCCCCTGCCTACCATATCATGGACAGCCAGGTCAGCCCTCGCTTAACCCAGTTAAGGGCAAAAGGTTGTACTCCAGCTGACTACCCCAAGTCACTCTCTCCAGTACGGGAGAGAAATGAAATGGTCCAGCCCTTTTAAAGGCCTTCCATAGGGGAAAAAAAAAAAAAAAAAAAACGTTTCCATATAGAAACAATGAACTTATTGATAACCAAATTAGACCCTGCTTCCCACTGCCCTGCGGTTTTTCCCGAAATTCAGTGGCTGCTTTGGGAAAGCTGTCCAGAGTACATTCACCAAGGCTATTTTTTCATCCTAAGATTTTGGTCATCACTTGGTTTTTTTTAAAAAGGAGAGAGTGAGGAAATCATGTCCTAGAGAGAAAATCCTACAAAGTTCCAAACATTTTATATCCATGAGGATAATTAGGAGGATTTGAGAATTATAACCCTCTCCATTAAGTAACTAAGGAGTGACCAACTTCAAATCACAAGCACAGGTTTCTGAAAACAGAGTGTGATTTGATGTAGCTGCCTTCCCAACCTCTGTGGTGCGAACAAGGCCATGATACATTTGAGGTGCTGCCCAGGGCTGGGTTGGTAACTGAATCCAGCAGAGCCGGTGGGTTGGGAGGAAAGGCTCTCACAGAGATTAGTTCCACACAAACATGCCTGTGTTTGCATACTCTTCACGTTTCCACCCTCACAGTGGCTTCGTTTCATTTATTCTTCAAGCTGAACGTCACCCTTGCGGTACATATGGTTACATTGCTCCTTTTGCCAGTTCTCTGAGAGGAGCATTGTCAATTTTTCCCTGGCTATTGAGGCAAAATAAACACAGCTCTGAATCTTTGATTCATTTTTTATTTAGAATGGAACATATTGGCAGCCATATGTATCCTTTCACCTAATTCAGATCCACAAATATTGAGAACCTATTATGGGTAACCCATCATGTTAGGTGTACCAGAGACCTAAACCTGAGCAAGATGCAGCCCAGTTCCTAACAGGTTATATTGAGTGAGAGATGCTGGGAAGGGATTGTGGGGGACTAGGGATGGAAAGAAGATGTTAAGTCTTCAAACTACTATTTAGAATCAAAGTTTTTTTTAACTATATCTAGTGATCGAATACAACAAATATAAAATTAGGAACCATTTATCCCTTGAAATGTCCTCATTTTCCAAGGAATGATATTTTGAAAGTTCCAGAACAGGGATGTTTCTTCTATCAATGGGATATCAATTAGATTCAGGAAGAAAGTAGCACTGGAAATGATTCCTGAGGATTGAACTGATATATACACTTCACAATTTTAAAAGGAATTTTTACATGTTATCTTCCTTTTTCATTATCTTACTTTTTAAGAAAAAAAAAAAAGGAGGTCCTTCCAAGGAGGAAGCATATCATTAGCAAGGATAAGGACTAGAAATCACCAGATGTGTAAGGAATTAATAAGTAGTTCTCCATGCACACAACAAAGATCAGTGAGCATCTACTGTTTTAGGTGATATACATGGTAAGAGGATTCTAAGGCAGAGGTGTCTGGCTTCAAGTGCCATACTGGCTGAAGGAAAGGCTGGCAGTGTTGGCTCAGAAGTTATGCATAGTTGGTTTTAGGAGAAAAAAGTGAAGGCTTGCCAGCACCATGTTGAGAAGATCTTTAAAACCATGTTAAGCATCAGTACTTAATTTGGTGATAATAGAAGATTATTAAAGATTTGAGGTTAAGGAACAATATGATCAGGGTTAGGTATACAATTTGTTTAGAGCAAATGTTTAGGATCCAAGAAAATAGAAGAATGATTAAAAAAAAATGAGAAAGAAGGACTGATTAGGAGATGACCATGCAGGAAATAATAGGAACTATGAAAAGAGGTCTGAGAATAATAGTATGAAGTGGTAGGAAATATGGTAGTGCTAAAGAGAAAGAGAATGAAACAGAGACTCAGCTAAAATAGACAATGTGGGACACTGACTTGTTTGAGAGGAAAAGAAAATGTTTGAAATGGGCCATGCTGAATGTAAGATGCCAGTGGGATGCAGAAGGGACATTTTAGCTGGCAACTGGACATTTGGGTCTGAGGTCTCCAGATCCTGGTGAGAAAGAAATATTCTGGTGTTCTTTACACAGCAGTGGCTATTGATGCCATGGAACTGAACAAGATAGCTGAGGTAGCAGGTGATGTTCAGGTGTGGAAGGGGCAAGAGGAAGGCATTCCTGCAGACACTTAACATGAACAGGGTAGAAGCAAAAAGAGACCACAGGAAGAATAGAGGAGAGAGGAGAAAAGAATTTCAGGGAACCCAGAGGAGGAGAATGTTTTGAGGAGGAGAAAGCAACAATCAGATGCTAAGAGGAAGTCAGGGATTATAGACTAAACCAAAATGAGCCACTGGATCCAATGCTTAGGAGATCACTGACTGCCTTTGGGAAAGAAACTGTACTGTATTGGGGAGAAAAATAGAAAAGTCAGCAATCATGGAAAAAAAGGGTGAGCGTGTGGACAAGGAAGTAGACTTTAGAACTGTGATGGAGGGATGTAGAATATTGATGGGGAAGGGAAGAAAAGAATCAGGTTCACAGTTAGAGGGGTTAACACAGCAAGGAGCATTACACCTCGGAGGCAAATTCCAAAGAAGAAAGCATCAGAAGTGGTAGTGGAAATACAGACTCTCTCCCTAGAACTTCTCTCCCACGCCTATGGGCACAATTACCACCTCTTCTGGGATGACTCATAAATTTCTCTCTCCTGCCCTAGCCTCTTCCGGAGCTTCTGAGCTATATATAAAATGACCTACTAGACAACTCCACCTGGATGTCTGAAAAGCACCTCAAATTCCACCTGCCCAAATCAAATCCATGACCTTCTCCTGCAAACAATGTCATCCCACAGTGTTCCCATTGCAATGAATGGTGTCATTATCCATTATGTTGACAAAGTCAGAAAGTTGGGGCTTACCTTTCTATACTTTTATTGCTTTCTCCCGACTCCACCAAAAGGTTTTAATGTCCCAAAATAAGCTTTTGTCTCCATCTAAGCTCTACACTACAACTAGAGTGACCTTTTCAAAATTCAAATCTGATCATCTTGGTCCCTGCTTAGAACCCTCCAGAACCTTACTCTTGGGCAGGGCCGCAGTCTGACATGACTGCTGAGGCCCAGTGGGGCCTGATCCCGCCCACCCCCAGCCTCACCTCACAGTCTCTCCACTCACAGTATCCCAACCACTCTACCTTCCCTTCTTCTACCTTCACTTCCTCACAAACTTGCAATCCTCTTTCACCTCCAAGCTCAGGATAGGACTTCCTGATACACCCTTCCCACCATCCTCTTCATTTGGTTAACTTCTTCTTTAGATAGGGTAGCAGACAGTATAGATGAGTGGTTAGGACCCCAAGCTTTGAATCAAACAGAGTTCCAATCCTCGCCCCTCTGCTCAGCACCAGCTGAGTGATCCTTAACAAGTTACATACAGTTTCTAAGACTATTTCTGACCTATATGTTAACCTAAGGCCATACCTCAAAGACACTAACGTATAGTAACCACTTGGTAAATGTGAGTGATTTTTGGCTATTCTTCTTTCCAACCATGAGTCAAACATCACTTTCTAGAGAAACCTTCCCTGACCAGATCAACAGACCTCTGTCTGTACCCACAGTCCCCTGGCACTCTGGCTCATTGCATCTGTCATAGTTTTAATTTTGCGCTTATTCACGAGATGCCATTTAATACCTATCTTCTCCATTTGGTTAAAGGTTTCTTCAACGCACAAGTTTTCCTGTTTTATTCATGCAGAAAGCCCATCCCCTAGCACGATGCCTATGTCGAACAGAGCAGACACTCAACAAGTATTTGTTCAATGAATGAATGAACAAGTGAGCAAACAAGGGCTGTCTGGCTGTGGTGAGAATATGTGAGGGTAGGCGACAAGCCAGTACTTTGTCATTTGGTCACTGTGTCCTTGCTTTACTGGAGGCCAGATTAGCAGTGTATCATCTCATATGTGAATACCAGTAAACTGTCACTAGCAAGATTTATTTTTCAGAACCCAGATGCTTCCGTAGAGGGACAATCGCACAGGCCTCATTGACCAAGGATGCATGGTGATCCATGGTCGGGGCTGATGAACATGATGACGATGATGATCTTGTCATTCACAAGGTTTGTGAATGTGAGCACATTAAACCAAGAACATGCTGGCCTAGGAAGTGGAGAGTACAGGACAGAAGCTCTGGAAGGTCATCCCTTTCTCCTTTGACCATCCTAATTTCCTATGATACAGATACACACTCGACTGTCCAATAGGACTTTCACCTCACTGTCTCATGACCATGGCATGTGGAGCTCACGAGGTAGGCCTCATGATCTGCATCCTCCTTTCCCATCTCATGACCCTCCCTCAGGGTCTCTTCTGAGGAGGGCCACTGAGTCAGCTAATGTTTTATTCTAGGGAAGTTTTCTGACTAATTCTCTTGGCGTCTGCTAATGGGCAAAGAGTAAGTCCAAGGGAAATTCCTACACAATCCTTGGGAAATATGCGGAAGAGCAGAAAAAAAAAAAGAAGACTAAAACCCTCTATAGATTCTCTTTACTGTGGCAGGCAAACCCTTTGATTGATATCTCCTGTTGCTTCTAACAAAACTTCTTTTTCTCAGTGGGACAGCTGGGGACCTTTGACAGAGTGAACAACAGGTTCTGCGCTGTGGTTAGAATTTATACTAACGTCATCAACCTCCTTCTCTTATTGAGCATCTAGTAAAGGTGATGAACCCTGAGGCCCACAGTGCAGTCCCTTTTCTGGTCATGGCATTGAGCAGTAGCTCAATTCCCAGAGGGTAACATGGAATACACTCTGTGCTCTTTTTTAGTGGGTGATGAGAGCTGAAGTCTTCTTAGCACTCACAGACCATGATATGTTCCTCTGTGTCCTAGGACTGTTTATCTCAGAAGCTCCGTTTGGCCTCTGGCAGACTGTTGTCTTAGTTGAAACAGTAAAAATACAATTAACTGCCATAATATGGTAACATTGAGAAGAGCAATGAAAGCTTTCGCTTGCAGAACTTAGTGAGGCTTTTTGAAGAAATCCATTATTGTCTAGCAACTCCACTATAAAAGCACATTAGAGTTCAAAAATGTGAAGTGGCTGGGGGAAAAGGCTTATGTAACAGGCAAAAAAAAGCCCCCCATGGATTGTAAATTCATGTCTGTGCTAAGATTGGAGCTATATGAAAAATAGATAAAATATTGACAACAACTGGAAGGAAACATTAAAACAGCTGATTTTTAGAATGGCAAGATTAGGGACAATTTCTTCTTTCATTTTTCTTTCTTGCTTGATTTCTCCTTTTGTTGTTATAGTATTATTTGTACAATATGATGTTGTCAGCTGAACATTATATATGATGTTTAAGATGCTATGGAAAATCATAATCACTTATAGTACAGACATTAAAACTTATATTCCACCTTAAAGTTGAATGTAGAAAATATGGAGTTTTTCTACCTTGTTTTTAAAAAAACTATTGCTTTTTTGCAGAATAAAGCAGGAAACAATTTCTGCCATAATTCTTAACATTGGCAGATAAATTTCATTTATCTCCTTTGGCATCACTATAACAGCCTCAAAAATTTATTTTCTTTAATGAAAAATGATAGAACAAAATAACTTTTATTAAATTTTTTAATCATGTATTAGACCAGCGAACCTTCCTGAGAAAAGCATCATACATTTGAGGAATGTTTAGTGGGGCTAGGTCAGAAAACACTTCACATGTATTTGCCTGAGACTACAAGTGCTAAAAGACAGACGGTTGGCTGGGTGTGAACAGTCAGATTTGAACCACTAAATTGCAGGTCTGTAAATTCAACTCAGAAAATAACCATACCATTCCCCTGTTTCTTGGCACTCTGTTTATTTAGTGCTTTACCCTTCAGGGATCTACTGCCAGTAAACAACACTGAATATAGGGTTAGGATAAATACTGTTCTGAAAGAGCATTTCCTTCTGTCCAGAAACTTCCATTTACATTTTACATTAAATGATTCCTATCCATACAAATTGACTGGCGTTTCCCTCTGGAATGCTATTAAAAGTTTAAGAGAATCTGTGGCTAACTCGAACTTTTTGTGTTTTAGAGTTCAGGCTTCCATGCTATCCAGTGCAACAAAAAATGTATCCAGTTGAGTGGCTTCCTAGAGCTGTATGGTCAACAAGCTCTACTAGGAGGCTCTGGAAACACCTTACTAGACCTTGAATGCTGTGTCCCATCCATCGGTTCTCACAGTTCATGCTGGACTTCTAAAGAGTTCAATCGGGAATCGCTGGACTGCGTGTTCCTAATCTTCTTCTTCAAATGACAGTTATATGTGGTGAGAATTATTAGCTGCAAAAATAAAAAATAAGTCCAGTGCTGCAATACTAAGCAATCTTAGTAACAAATGAAGTACTCAATACTGGTAAATTGATTGTGACATTGGACCATGACCTTCATTCTGGGAGCAATGGAAACAAATAGGAATGACTTTTGAAAAGGACAGGGATAATATAACCTGAGTTTAGCAAGACAACTAAACCTCGAGGCAGGTAAATATAGATTGCAGAGGGCAAAGACTGGCTGAAGTTGGGAAACTAACAGGAGGCTACTAGAATGATTGGATTGACATGAACCATGGTGATGATAGTAGGAAAAGAAATGGGATAGATAGTAGAGTTTAAATGGACAAAATAATGCCATGGATTTGATATGGATCAGTGAAGAAAGCACAGTATAAAGACAGAGATCAGATATTGAAGTTTACAGCCTATATTCTCAGTCTGGGTGATGTTATTAGTATAATTGAGGAGAAGTTGGTATGGAGGAGGAAACAATAAGTTTGGTTTTGGATATAATAGTTTGAAGTGTCTGAGGACATCCCTGGGGAGTCCCCCAGCAGACCATTTAGATATGCCAAGGCTAGAAAAGAGTATTTAATAGCATAGACTTTGAAATTAAATCCTGATCTTCCACTGAGATTGTGTGGCCTTGGTTGAGATCAGTATTTAAGCTTCTGAACCTTCTAGTGATATCTGGAAAATAAAGGTAGTAATTAATTACATTATGAACTTCTGTGAGTATTAAATAAGAAAGAAAATTAACTCCCCCTGAAACACTGTAGTAGTCTCTTCCTCGTCTCCCTGTTTCATTCTTTGCCTCTCTCAGTCCACTTCTGGAGCACAGTTAAAGAAATTTCATTATAAGGAAGATGAGATCCCCATGACTTCTCTACTTAAAGCTCCCTAAGGTGTCCCTCTGAGTCATGGTCCACACCATTTGGCATTTCTCTTTCTTAAACATGCAGTCTCATTTTAGCCAGAGGACCTCTGCAATTTTTGCTCCCTCTGCTTAGAGAGCTCTTCCCCAGACTTCTCAAGGTTAGCTTCTTTCATTCCTCTGCTCTTAGTTCACAGGACACCATCTCATGGAAGTCCAATGATCCTTTCTTCATCCATCCCAAGCACCCTCTATCCTATTACTATACTGTTACTTCCTCCACAGAACATTACCATTTGAAACACATGTAGTATCTCTAAGTTTACATGATTTTTGTCTGTTCCCCCTTTCAGTTAGAATGGCAGTTCCTTGACAGCACATTTACTGTATCCTCCACTATATCCCGAGTGTCTGACATATACTAGACTCCTTGAGAGTTTCAGTGAATGAACATACATAGAAGCACTGTGAATCCTTAAACATAAAGTTGGCATTTCATCCAAAGTAAGATAAAACAGTTTGACTCAAACATAATCCCATCATGTTGAGCTCCTATAACCTAAATATCATACTGAGGTAAGCCAATTAACCTCCCTGGCCTTCATTGTCCTTCTCACCATGAAAGAGCCAAAGATTTCCACTCTTTTGCAAAAGACAGATGCAGTAAGGAATAAATGAGATGAAATCTGATAAGAGCCTGGAGATTTAAAAGAGGAAGACACCCTATTTAACTGTTTAACCCATCATAAAGATGACAGGTACAGGGTAAAATGGCATAATGAAAATCCCCAAAGTCACATTAATTCACTGGACTAGGAATCCACAAAAGGTCCTGAAACAATAGACTATCAGAATTTCCACCAAGTACAATGATAATGTAAATCCCAGGATCACTGTTCAGTGTGGTAGTTCCTGAAATATTATGAAAAACAAGGCCACTCCCCAAATGGATTAGTAATCACAAAGAGAATACAAAATGCCCCCTGCCAGAGAATGCTCAGCACCTCAGTTCCCAAGCTCCTGGCTTCCCTCTCTCTGTGGACACCATCAATCAATGTCTCTCTGGGACATAAAATCCACTGCTGGAGCACTCAGTCAGCCCCTGCTAGGAGGCTTGCTCTCAGAAATGCTCTTTGAGGTATACTCAACCAAACTGAAGAGAATAGCTTAGTCTTAAGTTTCATTTCAGGCCCAGTAAATGGGAGCTAACCTTCTAAGTGTACAGATAATGGCTCCGCTCAGGACAATGCTGACTTAAGTAGCATGTTCTTTCCTTACACTCCTTCTGTGAGTCTCCATTAGAACAAAGTAGTCAAGAAAGCTCATCATATCTGGCACAAGGATTAAGAGAATGGGTTTTTCACTTAGGCCCCTAGGTTCTCTTGACTTTGTCACTTGAGAGTTGTATAACTTTGGGCAGATTATTCTAAACTCTCAGAGGCTTCTGTTTTTAATTTCCAAAATGAGAATAATAATGGCTACCTTTAAGGGGTTGTTGTGAGAACAAGGTAGATAGGGTAAAAAGCTAAGTGTGTTCAGTAAGGCTAGTATTAATGTGAGTCAACAGCTAATCAAGATTGTCAATAATAATAACTGAATCCAGGTTAATTCTTTTTAACTCATCTAGTAAATATCGATTGGCCATCTGTTTGATGGCAGGCATTGTGCTAGATGCTGGGGATGCAACAAGAAACGTGGAAGGCTGTTTCCTACCCTCCTGCAACTGGTAGAGTTGCAAATAGACGATCATAGTATGCCACAGTAAATGCTGCGATGCGGAGGATTCAGAGTGCACTGAGAGCTCCTGGAAGGGGCACTGAACATATATGCCAGGGTGTCAGGAGGCTCCTTGGAGGAAGTGATGCTTAAGCCGTACAACAAGGATGTCACCCAGGGGCCGGTGAGGATAAAGCAAAGAAAATCCTATGTGGGGAATAGTTCCTTAATTCATAAACTCAAAGTGGTTTCTCTGACTAATCTGCTTTTCATTCTGCAACCAGACTGATCCTTCTAAAACACAGATATAATCATGGCACTCTTTTGACTCAAAATCTTACCACTGTCCTAATGGTTGTCAGATTGAAGGATGAAATCTTTAACAAGGACTTAACAAGGACCCCTCTTACCAGCCTTTCGTGCCTTACTCAAACCTGAGAAAACCTTGCTCTCTACTCTTGGGCACCTGCAGGTAGAATTTTTCTGTCTAGGGTTTTATAAGGTCACCCCCCCAACCCCTTAGGTGCCAACATGGCGCGGCCGAGCTTCTCTTCCTGATTTTACTCCTCATAACTTCTTCCCGCCGGTGCGAACTCACACCCAATCAGCGCTCGACACCCTGCCTAGACCCCTAGCAACAAGGTTCACCCAATCAACCATCGCCCCGTCCCCCAGCAACAAGGCTCTCCCAGTCAACTCTCACCCCGTCTCATGTCCCAACCAATCAGCCTCTTCCCAGACCTATATAAGTTTGTGCGTTTTTAAAATAAAACGGAACTTCTCCGGTGATTAGCTTTGGACTATGGCTCTCTGCGCTTCTTTCAGGTTTTCCAGAGAGGATCCTCAGGAAGGAAGCAGAGCAGGTCAGGAAGGAGGGAGTAGTCCACACTGTGAAATGGTCCCACCTTTAAGGACAATAAAGACCAAAAATTCAGTACATTTGGTATTGAGGAGGTTGTTAAAGACTGACAAGAATAATTTCAGTGAAGTGATAGGTTCAGAACCCAACCACTGAAGGATGAGGGAAAATGGGAAGCGAACATGAAAAGCTCCAAGAAATTTGTCTATGACCAGGAGGAGTGAGGTGCTGCCAGAGTTTCTGTGTATTTATGTTTAAGATGGGACATTCTAAGCACATTGATATATTGATGTGAAGAGAGAGGGCAATATACAGAGAAAGGAAAAGATGGGAGGTGATAAAATCCAAGAGAGAGAGAGGCAGAGACTGTCCTTGGGAAAGTAAGGAATGTCCTTTCCAGTTTATCAGAAGGAAAGGGGAAAAGAGAGACCTGGAAGGCAGTAGAACAGGCTGTAGGGGCCCCTCTCCAATGGTCTCTTTTGTCCTCTTTTGTGCAAAAAAAAGAGATTTTTTGCACTCAATAAAGGGTGTGCAGTCAATAAAGGTGTGCAATAACCTTGCTTAAAAAAAATAAAACAGCAAGGTTTTACCACATAGACCCTCAGAACACCCAAATCTACCCCATCACAAGCACTGAAGGAGTAGAAATGCAAGATGCTGAAAGAAGCAAATTTCAGGGGAATGAGAATGGAAGCTGAGTGGAAAAACAGGATCATGGGGTAACATGGAGGGCCCAGGCCAAGCTGTGGCCCATGAACTTTTAGTGACACCAGTCAGCAAACTTCCTGGAAATGACTGGAAATTCTCTTACTCTGATTAAGCTGTTAAACAATCAGGCCTTTTGCAATAAGAACCCAGCCTCATCCCTCCTGTGAACACACTTAGGGATGAAAGAAACAAACATCCAAAAGAGAGCAAAAGATAAATATAATAAGCATAGCCTTTTGTGGGACTTACCAGTCCCTCAGGTGCATCACATCTAAAGCAAAGCTGTGCCCTCTTCTGCACCCTCCCTTAAGCCCTTTGCATTAAATGAAAGTTTCTAATCTTGCATTTAGGGGTACGTAAGATGATGTCAGTGCGACAAAGTCTCTCTGAAGTCGAATATAAGCCCTCAAAAACCTGTTCAGAGTTGTCCTAAATCAAAACTTTTTCAATGCCCCTCCATCAGTTTGCAGTGACATAGTAGGGAATAAAAAGGCTGAAATGAATTCCATTCCCAATAGTAAAATCAGTTCTTGCTGTTTATCTGAAATGCTTGGCTGCTTGCTCATCCACACAGCCACCTTCAGAGTCACTCACCCCCACTCCCTGTCCATGAGTCAATATTCTTTTCTTCCTGTAGGGCTTTTAACATTTCTCTGCAGAGCCCTCCAGGGCTTTCATTGCAAACACACTGGCAATTAAATGCATGCTACCTTGCACCCTCCAGAGTCCAGAGCAACTCTCCAAGGCAGGGTCACATCCTCTTGCACTCTTCAACCACATCCTGCCTATCTCAGGGCTGCCCAAAACAGAGCTCAACAAGTACGTGAGAGACCTACACAATCACATGGCGGAGACGGGGGAGCTGGATCTCTACCTCAGGCCACCCACCCTCAAAAATTCCAGTTAGAACAAGATGTAAAACAGAAAGATGAAATCATAAAAGTATCAGGAGAAGAAGAAAAATGTGAGAATTTTTTAATAATTCCAGGGAAGTAGCTAAGGCTTTTCTAAATTTTTCCCAAAAAATCCAGAAGCTACAAGTGCAAAAATAGGTGGGTTCAGCAACATAAATATGTAGCCTATGTCTGAAAACACCACAGGCAAGGTCAAAGGAAATCATACTTCACATCATAGACTAAGGATTAATTTCCTCCATTAATAAAGAGCTCTTATAAATCAATAAGAAAAATTGCAAAGGGAGGATAGAAACAGTTCACAGGAAAGGAGAAACAAATATTTAGGTATATGAAGAGGCACTATATCATTCATAACAAAAATGTGAATTTCAGTTACAATGAGAGAACATCACTCAGCAATCAGGTTGTTGAATGATCAAAATATTTAAGAACATTATGTTGACAAGCATTTATACAAACAGGCACATTCTTGCATTCCTTGTGGGAATATAAATTAGCATAACCTCTTAGAAGGCAATTTGACAATAGAACTAAAATTTGAAGTACACATATTATGGGAACTCACAATTGACTCCTGGATATTTATCCCATAAATATATTCCCACCATTTAAAATGCATCTTTCTTTGTAATAGCAGAAGCTCAGAAACAACCTAAATGCCTCATGGTGAAAGATTATGACAATGATATATATAGGGATGGGTAGATCTTCAAGATATGGTTAATAGAAAAAAGCTATGATTCAGAATAGTATGCAAAGTTTGCTACCATCTATATAAATATACATATATATAATGTATATGTAGACACACAGATATATACTCACACATATGTACATGTGCATATTCATAAATATATAACATACTTTTAGAAACATATATAAGAAATCCAAACCAATGATTGAGAAAGATAGTAGATGGCCGGAAAATAAGAGAAGGAAGAAAATTTACTATTCAATACACTCAAAATGAATTTTTTTTAAATTTTTTTTGGTCTTTTTTTTATTGTAAACAAATGGGATACACGTTGTTTCTCTGTTTGTACGTGGAGTAAAGGCATACCATTTGTGTAACCATAAATTTACATAGGGTAATGTAGTTTGATTCATTCTGTTATTTTTCCCTTCCCCCCCACCCCTCCCACCCCTCTTTTCCCTCTATACAGTCCTTCCTCCATTCTTGCCCCCCTCCCTAACCCTAACTCTAACACTAACACTAACCCCTCCCTCCCCCCATTATGTGTCATCATCCACTTATCAGCGAGATCATTTGTCCTTTGGTTTTTTGAGATTGGCTTATCTCACTTAGCATAATATTCTCCAATTTCATCCATTTGCCTGCAAATGCCATAATTTTATCATTCTTTATGACTGAGTAATATTCCACTGTATATATATACCACAGTTTTTTTATCCATTCATCAATTGAAGGGCATCTAGGTTGGTTCCACAATCTGGCTATTGTGAATTGAGCAGCTATGAACATTGATGTGACTGTATCTCTGTAGTATGCTGATTTTAAGTCCTTTGGGTATAGGCCAAGGAGTGGGATAGCTGGGTCAAATGGTGGTTCCATTCCAAGTTTTCTAAGGAATCTCCACACTGCTTTCCAGAGTGGCTGCACTAATTTGCAGCCCCACCAGCAATGTATGAGTGTACCTTTCTCCCCACATCCTCGCCAACACCTGTTGTTGCTTGTATTCTTGATAATTGCCATTCTAATTGGGGTGAGATGGAATCTTAGGGTGGTTTTGATTTGCATTTCTCTTATTACTAGAGATGTTGAACATTTTTCCATATGTTTGTTAATTGCTTATAGATCTTCTTCTGTGAAGTGTCTATTCATTTCCTTAGCCCATTTGTCGATTGGGTTATTTGCATTCTTGGTGTAGAGTTTTTTGAGTTCTTTATAGATTCTGGAGATTAGTGCTCTATCTGAAGTATGATTGGCAAAGATTTTCTCCCACTCTGTAGGCTCTTTCTTCGCATTGCTGATAGTTTCCTTTGCTGAGAGAAAGCTTTTTAGTTTGAATCTATCCCAGTTATTGATTCTTGCTTTTATTTCTTGTGCTATAGGAGTCCTGTTGAGGAAATCTGGTCCTAAGCCGACATGTTGAAGCTCTGGACCTACTTTTTCTTCTATAATCTGCAGGGTCTCTGGTCTGATTCCGAGGTCCTTAATCCATTTTGAGTTTAGTTTCGTGCACAGTGAGAGATAAGGGTTTAGTTTCATTCTGTTGCATATGGATTTCCAATTCTCCCAGCACCATTTGTTGAAGAGGCTATCTTTTCTCCATTGCATATTTTTGGCACCTTTGTCTAGTATGAGAAAATTGTATTTATTTGGGTTTGTGTCCGTGTAAAATGAAATTTTTAACAGATGCTAATCAGTTGAAAATATAAGAGTTGATAAACTAAACAAGGATACCACCAACTCTTATACACATGAAGTTCCCCTTAACACTATTTAAAACTATAGGAAGGCTAATCAATGATCAGTTGAAATTGACTCTGAAAGTTTTTCTCTAAATCCAAATTCTGACTGAATGTTAGAGTTTAACGTGTTCTTATAAGCACAGAAAACATATGTGAAGGGACCCTAGCACTTACTGTTCCTGATGAGCAGAAGAGAACAGAACAATTCCAGTAGCCATAGATGAGCCATAGAGCTCCCTTGCAAGACAGGATTATGTGACTTTAGCTTAGTTCCAATCTTAATTAAAAGGGTTTTTGTTTGTTTTAGTAATTTGTAATAATATCATCAGAAAATTTAAACAAACAAAGAATAAAAGTGCCCGAGTTATCCTGTGTTGGCTAGAGGAGAATGGCCTGTGGGCCCCCTCAAGAAATAAGAAAATCAAAATGGTCTCAGAGTGGAATTGTAGTCATGTCAAAATCTTACTCGCAACACTGGCTTTAGGCCCTTGGTAGAATGTTTGTCATCAAAGAAATCTGGCATGGTATGCAGAAGAAAGGATTAATGTGATTCTCAAAGAAACCTAACAATGAAATCCAACCACAGCTACATTGATAAATGATTTAGAGCACTGGTACAATATTGTAAAACAAAGTTGACTGCTTATAAGACAGGGAAGCAATTTCTTTTCTTACAGTTTCTCCTCCAGCATTTCTGAGCAATTACATTAGGAAGTGGCTGTTTACATGGCCACTGGGCGCCATATCTCCAGCACCAGGGAAGCAATTCTGAGGGCTGTAAACACCCAGAGAACAGACTCATTACCAAAAGGAGGTTCTGTTTGATAAGAGAGCTTGAAGGACATACTTTAAAACGCACATTAAACGCTAGTGTTAATCATTGCCAGAAAGACAAGAGGAGAATAGAGGTAACTTGATGAACTTATATCCAAACTTATTTTGATAAAATTCAGTACTTTGGACCCTAGGTCTTGTGTGAACGATGAGGCTATGGGCCCCACACCCTGCACTGACTCAAGTGTCCAAAACTTTCCATTTCTATTATAATCATGATAAGTTATCTTACTGTGCTAGAAATGATACCTCTTATCTCTGTTTCCTCATCTAAAAAATTAAGTGTGGCCTACTTATATTAGGGTGGTGGTGATACTCATTTTTCTGTGCCTAATGCATTATAAGCCTGGTATGGAAAGCTCATAAAGTATTTTTTTTTAATTTGCAGACAATAATGAGAAATAAGAAAGTATATATTTCACCTATCACAAAATTTTTATCTATAAACATATCTATTCAACTATACTCACAAATATATATGTAGCAATAGTTTCCTAATTTGCTTGCATATTTTCTTTCTTTTCTATCATAAAACAGAAAAAAAAATATCTCTGGACACTTTCCAAAGTGGATGCATTTTTTTCCTGCCTGGGCATACAGCCAATAAAGATTAAACTGGGGAGGGAATTGATATGACCTTGGACGAGTATGTTAACCCCTTTGGATGCCAGTTTCCTCCTTTGTAATATGAGAAAACTGGACAAATAAGTAGTTCTCAGACCTTTGTGTATTTATAATCACCTGGAGTGGGGGACAGGTGTTTTGGTCACTATTCATTTATATATGTTTTACAAATTCCTAAGAGAGTCTGATGTACACCAAAGTTAGAAAGCCTCTAAATCTTACCATCCCTAAATCACTTCTGGCTCTAATAGTCACTGACATTTTTTTAAACATACTTCATCTGCATATGTAGATGATTTTTAAAAATACAACACGGTAATAGCATACATATTTGGGGGACAATTTTTTTCTCTCTTTTTTCTTGTGTGTGCTTTCCCCTCCTGCTGCTCCTCCTAGGGTCCCCACGTTAACATTCCATTAGTGACCTTCATAAAGCAGGCAGAAGTCCCCCTGGTCCCTTATTATAGATTTGAGATGCTGAATCCCAAATCTCAAATGTTTGTATTAAATCTAATTGAAAATATCAGTTATGTTCAACTCCTCTGACTCCTCTCATTCTGTCTCCCTCACCACCATCTACATAACCTCACGTAAACAGCAGTGGGTTTTACACAACCACACTCATCTGCGTATGTCTTCAAGGCAAACTCAATATTTGGTGGGCATGTGGCAATTGTCAACTGACTGACAGGCTCTGGGAAGGGAGAGATTTCAACCTTTTCCCCTGACTTTCTGGTGATTCTTAGTGAGTCTTTACTGGGAGTAAGAATGGCAGAGATGACTGAAAGTTGCAAAGGAGCCAGAAAGTCAGAACCCAGAGTCTCACGTGATTGCATCTGACTCTCACATCACCAGCAAAAGAGACTCTGAAACTGGGCACTGGATTTATAAAAAGAAGAAGAAAAACTAATGGCTTCCTCCAAAATAGGTAAATGGAGTCCTAGAAAAGATCTAACCTAAATCCAAACAAACACCATGTGGAACCTCAAAAGATATATGCTCAATCAAAATTTAATTGATCTTCCATCTCACCCTAATCAGAATGGCTATCACCAAAAATACTTAAACAATATATGCTCTTGGTGGGAATATAAATTAGTACAGCCACCAGTGTGAAAAGTTCCTCAAAAAACTAAAAATAGAACTACCATATGATCCAACTATACCACTCCTGGTTCTATACCCAAAGGAGTTAAAGTCTGCATACAATTGGCACCTGCATACCCATATTTGTCACTGCACAATTCAAAAAAACCAAGTCATGAAATCAGCCCAAGTATTGGTCAGATTTCTATTCTATTGAATAGAAAAAGAAAACATGGTATATATACACAATGGAGTATTATTCAACCACAAAGAAGAATGGAATCATGTCATTTTCAGGAAAATGGATGGAACTGGAGACCATAAGGTTAAGCAAAATAAGTCATACTCAGAAAAACAATGTTTCTCTCTCTTGTGGAGTCTCGGCAGGAAATGTGACATGAAAGTAACAGGGAGACTATTAGAGAAGAGGAAGGGAATGACGGGGAAGTGAAGGCAACGGGAGAGGGATGTGATCAAAATATGTTATTTGCATGTAAAAATATGTCAAAATGAAACCCATTATCCTATACAATTGAAACACACTGATGAAAAAATAAATAAAACTTTTGAAAATTTTTTGCTAATTTCCTTTGATTATATTTTGTTAAATTTTCATAGAAATGAGGCTAAAGGGGAAAACTAATGTATATGGTGTTCTAACTGAAGAGAAACAGTAATGTAATTTGGAAGATTTGGCAAGAAATTAATAGCTACTTTACTAATGAATGGAAATCCATTTTGTTTCTAAGTTTTGTTTTGGTACTGGGGATTGAATCAAGGTATGCTTTGCCACTGAGCTACATCCTTGGCCCTTTTTATTTTTATTTTGAGACAAAGCTCCACTAAATTGCTGAGGCTAGTCTTGAAATTGGGATCCTCCTGCCTTAGCCTCCAAAGTGCTGGGATTACAGATGTCATCCAGCATGCCCAGCAAATAATTATAAATTTTCATGAGTTTGAAAATTGATCAGTTTACTTATAGGACCAAAATACTTCCTTCAGTGAGTCACTGCAGATGGGAGTTGAGCTATGACTGACTACCCCAGCTTCCTCACAAGGCTCTCATGGTCCCCCTCTATGTTTTACTTTGTATCCATCCAAAGCACTCTGGCTATTGCCAGGCACAAGAGCATATATAAACCTGCATTGCCCATCTCTGAGGTGCCAGGAAAAATGGTGCCAAAACCACCAGGAGAGTGGATTGTGCCACCTTCCTTGGCAACACAAACCAGTATACAATAACCATCCCAGCCAGGAAGTCCATCCTCCCATTGTTACAATTAATTAATTAAGAATGAAGAATTCAGCAAAAGAGCCAAAGATCAGGGATAGGGATATAGCTCAGTAGGTTGAGTGCTTGCCTAGCATGCACAAGGCCCTGGGTTCAATCCCCAGCACCACCAAAAAAAAAAAAAAAAAAAAAAAAAAGCCAAAGATCAAAGAGCATGACTGATTAACACACTGTCAAATCCATAAAAAAGTCAACACTGAGCACATACATTGACCTGTTCCTAAAGACACTTCCGGTGCTGTCACATGTACTGGAAACATCTCCACAGAGAAGACTTCAGTCTTCAGGGATGTCAGGTAGACCCATGACTCACATACTGAAGTAAACATTAACCATCATGGCATCACTAAGGCCAATCTTTAAAGAAGCATGGAACCCAATCCTGAGTCCCTCAGAATAACACTGCCTAAAGTTGACCTTCTCACATCTATGAGCCATGGTGACCATGTAAGGACATGGTCAGAAGAGCCCAAGGAAATGCCACAGCAAGGGGACTCTTCCACAACCTCTTCTCAAGTCTCTTCAATGGCTTGTGTTCATTTCTGCTCCTTTTCTTGAGATCCTTCAAATAAAACAGCAAACATAGTTAATTCCTTTTCTCCAGTTGCACAATGAGCTATTCTTAGGATCTATAAACAGATATGTATTCACCTCCACTCCCTCTTAAGGATGAAGAACTTGGTAAGAAGTGCAAATCTTGGAATGTAAATATATCTGAAATGTTTGAAATGGTTAATCCACATTGTTTAGGTAAATTTTCCATAGAGTTGTTGGGTTAATGTAGAACTATGAACTCTATCTGTGACAAAACAAGGAAGCCAAGCAGTCACTGAATTCAAAATCTAAACATAAACATTTAGTTAGATTCTATTTTAAATGTCCTACAAATCAGGAGAAATAAATCTGATGTAAACTAATGTCCACCAGTTTTTTTTTTTTTAATTCTATAAGAGATTAACATCTGGAACTGCAAAGCAATATGCTAATTATTTTTAATATTATTTTCATAATACTACTCCATTAACGAATCTTTACGTGCATGATCTCTAATTCTTCTAACAAATCATTCTTCACTTTGTTGCTCAAACCTAAATCTTAATCTTCTCTTCAGTTCCCTCAATACCACATCCAATCAGCCAGCAAGTTCCATTAGCCCTAACGCAAAATAAGTCAGCCCTCCACATCCATGGGTTCTGCACCCACAGATTCAACCAAAAACAACAATTTAACTTGTACTGAACATGTGCAGACTTTCTTGTCTTCATTCCCTAAACAATACAGTATAACAACTACTTATATATCATTTATATTAGGTGTTACAAGTAGTCTAGAGGTTATGCATAGGTCTTAGACAAATTCTATGCCATTTTATATAAGGAACTTGAGCATTCACAGATTTTGATATCCTTGGGGGGGGTCCTGGAACCAATCTCCCAAAGGCTGATCACATGGACACCAAATCATATCCTACTTTCCCACTTATCTCCAGCCTCCTACTACCCTGGCCTGAGCCAAAGTCATTTCCCCCTTGACCACTGCAATAGCTGTCAAAATTCACTTTTCTGCTTCCCTTTCTGCCCTCCTTAAATTCATTCTCCAACAGCAGCCACAGTATCCATCACATAACTCAAACTTCCCATCATTTTCCTAGGCACCTTGGATAAAATCCAGATCCCTCAAACAGGCCTTTCACAATCAAGTCTGTGTCAATCTCTGGCTCTATCTGTCTCCTATCCTTCCGCATCCCTCAGTACCCTCTGGCCACTGTGGATTTCATTCTGACCCTTCAAGCAGAGCTCCCAATTCTCTGAGGATCCAGCAACCAAGGTGCAGCCATCTGCTGAGTGCACTGTGCTTGTGCCTTTCTTTCAGCAGCTGGGGATCATGGATAAGTTCTCTTGGATTCTGAATTTCCACAAATTTGTTTAGTGAGCTATATGTATTTGTTTGAGCATACTCTTTGGTTCATACTGGGTTTGGAAGTCATGACAGAAACAGGATTAGGTCCTGAAGGGCAATCTCAGGAGTCTGAGTGGGTCAGTCAAGAAAAAACTGAATGGGATTCAGAGGCAGGTAAGGTACTACAAAACAGGAAGCCAGGGGTTCATCTGGACCCTTCCAACAGTGGGTTTCTGGGGATGCCTCTTCCCGGCTCAAAGCAGTTGCCATTGTGCCATATGCTCATGTAAACTCTTTATGCAGGTACAGACAGTGAGCCAAGCTCTGATGTGTCTTATAAGGACATTAATCCTATGGTATCCAGGCTCCACCCTTATGATCTCATTTAACCTTGATTACCACCTTTCAGATCCTATTTCTAAATGCCACTTGGGGTTAGGGCTGCTACATATGAATTTTGGAAGGACACAGTTCAGTCCATAGCAAACTGTAAGGTTAATCCAGAAACAAAAGCATTCTGAGATTTTATTTAGCCAGTATGAATTTACTTTTGTCTTCCACTCATTCTTTCATCTGCAGGATCTTTTTCACTAAAGTGGGATGAGTATATAGTGTTTTCTTCTCAAACTGCAGTATAATGTTAGAAATATAATTACTAGGAAATTCATAGGAAAGTATCTGAAAAGATACCCAGTCAACAATGAGCAATGAATATATCCCAGGTGGAACTGGTAGAATGTGGTGTAGGAAGTATGGAGTATATATTATGAAGTATATGTATATATTATAAAGTATATGAAGTATATATATACTATGTATAAGTATATACATATTATACTGTATATATATATCTCTCATCTTATATATATGTGTGTATATATGTCCCTCATTTTAAATGTTTATTTGTGTGTGTGTGTATACAGAGAGAGACAGACAGAGACAGAGACAGAGACATAGATGGAGAATGATCATATCATTTTTTGCAGTTGAAAAGTAGAAATTATAAATCTGGCAAAAAATTAATTGAATAAGTAAGCTGATATTTATGTTAATTCACTGTGATTGTCAAGGCTTGGAATAAAAAAGTTCACTGCCTTTTAGCATACTGTTTAGGCAACTCTGAATCAGATTTCTAAATTTTCCTACTTTTCCTCTTTTATCTTTCTACAATTTTAAAGCCAGAAATAGATTTCATAAGAATGTTGGTAAATTAGTAACTATTAACAAGCAAAATGCTGAAAATTTTCAAAATAAGATTCCCTTATGGTTTTCACTGTATCTACAGTTTCTTTGTACATTTTGGTAAAGAATCTAAACTTATACCATTTTTAGAGACTCAGTAAAACATAAGAATGTTGTCATATTATTTAGGAATACTTATATCAAATTAAATGCTATTTGTTGTCAATTTTAAACTATTTCGAATCATGTAATTACACATGACATGGAAATGACTAATGAAGAGGTAGATTGGGAAACATTTCATTCAGCTTATCCACAGAACTCTGGTCAGGTGATTCCCTATCTCCACAGGGAAGCTCATTTTTCCTGGACAGACATCTGTCTGTTCTCCTAGCATGGGGACTATGAGGATCTAGGAAAATTTGTCCTCAGTAGAGTAAGTACTTAAAAACCTTTGACCACTCAAGGGAACCCTACCCACAGTAGACATTCAGAAGATGTATATTAAATAAATCAAATTGGTAAAATTATCAGCAAAAGTCACAGACATATGACACTGTTAGAAATTAAGTTTCTAGAAATTTTAACAGTTAAAAAAAAAAAAAAAGCCCTCTTTCAGAGGCCGTGTTTCTCAAGAAGGATTGGAAGGATAGAAACTAACTCTTAGATTATCAGAGTAGATGAAAAAGAACCAGAAACATCTTAACAGACATCAAATCCAATAACTGATTTTTAATTGAATTGAACAGTTTGGAGGTTGTTTAAATGATGTCATTTCTTTTACTCTTACACCATTAGACACTGAATGAACAAAGTTCGGCCTCTCCTCTTTGAGAGAAAATAGATTTCTCCCACCCTCTGAACTCAACCAACCTTCTCCAAGTTTATTTTTAGCCTGCACAGGAAATACTAAAGACTATGGAAGTTGGAATATGACCGACCTTTTACCTGTAATGATACCAGTAAAATTAACATTTGCCACCAGTGACTTGGGAAAGGAGCTGAGGGGAACTCTGCTAGAGAACTCAACAGCTTCTTTGCATTTGACCTGAACGCTTTCCCTGCAGTTTTTCTGTATCTTATAATTACTTCAGACATCACTAATTTTAAAACGGGCATATTGCACTTTATTATTTACCCTTTTTGAAAGAAACCTTAAGAATACTATCATAGTGTTGTTTTCCTTGACTGAAGATTCAAACAGCTTAATTAAACACAAATCTAGCAAGATTAACTTCAGCACAAGCAGCTGGACCAACCCCTGTGCTTTGTCATGAGGCCTTCCTGAACAACATCTCTTGTCAGATGGCCTAAGTAAAATGTCCAAAGTCGTAAAAAAGTCTGGTCATGTAACACAAAGCAATTTAACAACATTTTGGTCACTAATAAATAACAGTACTAACTATAGCCTAACTATGCTTTGAAAGCCTTTTACACTCAGACATTAAATAACTGTTGGATACCTTTGGACCCAGTTCATAGAAAATCTTATATAATATTTGCTTCCTTCAGAGTTGTAAAGCAATAAGAGATGACATCATCTTCCTTTCCTCTCACCTAATTGTATGAATCAGAATCAGACTTTTAACTCATACCAGGTAATAAATATCCAAAGGTACCTACAAACATTTTGTGCATATTAACTAAGAAATATAAATTTATCTTTTCCCTCCAAAACTGCCCTGATAACATCTGGGGTAGTCAATCTCCAGTCCTATAGAGGACACCTCCCAACTGCTTGCCCCTCCTCCTGGAGCTGCTACCCAGTGGTCTAAGATGCTACATCACTCACCTTAATTATTGCAACCATCCACTACCCATCTCTCTTCTAACCTCTGTCTAAATGCATTCTTCATTCCATTCAGAGAGAGCTTCCAAAACAGTAAGTCTGATAATGCTTCTCCCCAATTTAAAATCCAGTGGATTTTCCCTGCTGCAAAATAGAATGCTGGCTTTTGAAGATAGTAAAAATGTTCAGACTCCTACTGCCTTCTCCAGCCTTATTCCTCTCTATATTGTCAAACCATGGAGTGGTATCACCTTCTTGAGTATTAGTCAAAGAAAATTATATTTAGGTGGTAAGCTTTGTAAAATAGGTCAATATTTATATATTATTGTAGAGAAAAAAAAAACATCCTTTATGTACCTTATCAGTCTCTAAACAACCAAATATTTTGGAGAAAGAGACAAGAATGTGGCAAATGGGCATATTTTAAGTAACTAAAGGATATAATAACTTTAAGTTTTATATGTACCAAAAATATATATACATGTATGTGTGCTTCCCATTTATTAAATCTCATCTAATTCTCCCAAAAATCCCCTGAAGTAATTAATATATCCTATTTGAATAACAAGATGACCAAAAGTTTGAATTATGGATTTGTTCACTCAATTTCCATTCATTCTGATTGGAGAGGTTGCAAAAACAAAAACTACATTCCCCATATTCCCTAACAGCTGGGTTCTATAAGGAAATTGATTCACAAGAAATAAATAGCACAAATGTGGCATAAATATAGAAGGTGGGAATGAGGCAGATACCACTGTCATATTAGGTTTTATGTTGCTACTACAGAACACCTAAGAATGGGTAATTTATAAAGAAAAACCAGTTCAGGGTTCTAGAGGCTATAAGGTCCAAGACATAACAGCCAAATCTGGCAATGGGTAGGGGGCATGTTGCTTCAACCTGTGATGGAAAGCAGACAAGCAAACATCGCACAGACAAAAGGGGCAAAACATGAGGGGCAGCTTCACTTCATAACAACACTCCCTCACAGTAACTAATCCAGTTCAGTCCCTGAGAGCGGGTTCTCACTCACAGAGAAAGACATTAATCCATTCATGAAGGCTTCGTTCACATGACCCAACACTTCCCAATAGGCCCACCAACAAGTACTGCCACAATAGGACCAAGCCTCAACTTGAGTTTTGGTGAGGACAAACCATAACAAGCCATAGCTCCTGCCTTCCTATCCTGCCATGGCTATCTCGGCTGGCAAGTGGATTAAGGCTCCTGGCACCACATCCAGGGGCTGTTGCACAGATTCCCTGGTGATCAGAGGTGGTGGCAGCAATAGCAGCAGGTTCTTCATCTCAGAGGAAGGAGTGCCCTGGGTCAATCTGTTTTGTAAAGTTTTATAGTCACTCCCAGATGATTTGGGAACAAACTAGAATCTACTTCTTCAATTTTTCTAATGCTTTTGAAAGCGATTAATCCTTCATATCAAATCCCTTCCTCTGTAATATACTTACAGTTGTTTCTCTTCTTTTATATTCAACTTGATAGTGTGCAAAAGCCTGTGTGTTCATCAGACTATGAGTTAAACTGCTGAAACAAAATGCCCCCAAAATAGAGTTGTTTAAATAAGACTGAAGGTTATTTTTCTTTCCTGTATCAGCCCCACACAGGTGGGGTGACTGTTGTCACCGATGTGCAGTTTCTCTCTTTGGCCCCAGCTGACATCACTGGTTTACTATTTCTCAACCAATTGGAAGAAGCAGGGTAAAGCAAACACCCATTGATCTTCAAACACAAAACTCCCACTCAAGTACCACAGGCTAGAACCCAGTAACATAGCAACACCTAATCACAAAGATGACTGAGAAATACAGTCAGAAGGTAGGTGACTGGGTGCCCAACTCGTAGAGAGGAGGAGGGTATTTATTAGACAAAGAAACAAAGGAAGAATGGTTGCTGAGATAAATTACCAGTCTCTGCATGTCTGCTCCTCCTCTCAATGTCCATGTGTACCCTTCTTCTTTGCAAAGAGACCACACTTACCCCCATCTTTAAGTAGGGTTCAAACCTATTGGTTTCCCTGGAAAAGTAGCAATAGTCAAAGAGTTCCTCTGGTCACAGTTCATAAGCCAAGTCTCCTTTTAATTTACTGGTTTCTATGTTCAGCCTGTCCTTCTCTCTTTCAATTTAATGTTGGCTACCTTTAGTGGCAGCCACTTTAAATAGTTGAAAAGGCAACAACTCCAATGTTCTCCTTGCTCTGGGCCAGCTTCCAGTATCTTGACCAGGAGAACCCTTAACAGAAGGCACCTGGGAAAGTTATGCATCATCCAACTCAACTACTATTTGGAAATACAGATCTTCCAACCAAGATTGCATGGTGCCATCTTTTAAGATCCAAGTCATATTAGACTATAAAGCATAGGCAAAAAGAATCTCCCTAATCAGCTCTGTATTTCTCTCTATCTCTGCTTACTGGTTAATAGTTCTATGATTCCCATTTCCTCTTACAACACATTACTAAAAGAAGTGAGTACTAGCCAACATATATAGATATTCTGAGTTTTTCCCGCACATGGCCTGTTTCCAGATAATGGTAGGTCACTCTTAGTAAACAAAGTGACACAGAGTAACAAGTGTTACCAATGTTCCTGGCTAAATATTGTGTCCCTGTCATCCTCTATCTGTTTCTATCCAATGGTTATGTTTTTATTATGAGGACACCCTACTTCTGGTACAAGACATTAGCGTGCACCCTATATTAATAAGGAAATCCCCCCAAATCATGTCTTCATATCAAAGAAGTTTGTTTCTCTTTGACCTAATAGCACAAAGGTGAGCAGGGAGACCCTGCTACCAATATGTGACTCGTCTCTGGGCTGTCCTTAGCTGTTCTGCAATCATTTCCCAGCCAATGGCAATGGTTTTATAAAAGTAAAATCCAAAAGATGCCCACGTCATTTCTGGCCATTTCTCATCAGCAAGATCTTAGTCTTGTAACTACAAAGGATGTTGTGAAATATTGCATCTAGCCAAGTAGCTGGGTACCTTGCTAATATTCAGGAACTTCATTACTGAAAGAAGTAAAGAAAAGGGAACCCTAGGAGATAATTAGCCACCTCTGTCGCCACAGAAATTAGAGGGTTACAACTGCCTGACTCCAGATCTCAAAGGCAAAACTACTTCCAAAACTATCTTCCATTATCTACAAAAAAAACGTTAAGGCTCCTGGTATTGCTCTTTACTCTGATGGTACATATTCTACCAAATAGTTTGTGATGTCTTCCTTTGCCATCTTGTTTAAACTTATTTCATCATTCATTTATTCTAGCAGCCACCACTTATAGAAGACCTACTATGTGCCAGACATTTAGTTAGACAGTAGCAATACAAAGATACCTAAGAATCATCTGGAATTTTTATACAAGTGTTTCTATTTATTGGGACGACTTGCTTAGAAAATGTCATTCTTTTCTCAGTATACCATTAAAAATGTGTTTAAAAAATCAATTCCAGAAAAAGCATAGCAGGGAAAGGGATTTATTTTTCATTTTCCTCAGTTTTGTCTTACTTCTACCAATTGGCCTAGTATAAAATGCAGTGAATCACTTAAGGAACAAATATCTTGGCAATAAGGACAAGTTTCAACTCAATACACCTACACACTCTTACTAATCAACTGCTATATTGACACCAGCTTTCCATCATGAAACTGCAATATGCCAGAGACTTTTTTCCTCCTCTCGGAGCCTCCCCATTTGGAATCCTACTTCCTATATATTCAAACCAACATCAAAATATTCCCCCATAAGACACCGGACACAAATGAGTACATAAATGAGTGCATATAAAGCACAAGCACAGGAGAGACCTTGCCTATGCCATCAGAAGGGAGAAAAGGAGTAGCTTGCTGGAGGCATCCTGGAGGCTGTGGAAATGCTCTGTATGTGGCTCAGGATGGTGATCACATCCTGATTAGTATAGGGTATTGAGTAACACTAAAATTCTAAAGCACCAAAAATTCTGGTAATAGCTTTTTATTCTTCATGTAATTTGGAAGGCACTTCAAGAAACTTATAGGGTAGGAATCACTGTACCAGCCAAGGTGGGGATTTCAAAGAGCTTGCAAAACATACTCTCTTCCCTCACAGAGATACTTTTCTATTTTCCCATCAGATAAAGCAGACATGACATAAAGAACCAAAAGTTCTGGCTCTGTGTGTCCCTGTGTCGGTCCAGCCTGGCGTTCCCCTCTCTGAGTCTCAGTTTTCTGAGCTGTATCTGAACTCTGGTGCCTCCTCTGACCTGATAGTCATGACTGCTATTTTCATCTTTGGTTCTGAAGAAGCATTTTTGGCACTCAGATGATCAAATTTACTTTGACACCAGAAACAAAAATAATTATATCATAACAAATCTATATAGCTCTTTACCAAAAAGCAGGAGAGCATGGCTGGACGAGTTGAGACTAGTTCCCTCTGAATCCCAGTTCACGTTCACTACCCATCACCAACTTACACATGGCCTTATCTGAAATCCCCTCGTTCTTTAGAACTTCATTTTGTCATTAGATAATCCCCTCAAATTCTTTCAGGTCTAAATCTCTGAGTTAATTTGTTCAAAACTAAGAGGTAGCAGGTCCAAGGTTCTAGTTTTCAGGCATGAGCCTAATTTTCTTTCTACAGATATGTGTATTAAAAAGTAACCTAGATTCAGATTTTTAAATCCTTATTGTTCGGGATGGGCTAAACACAACCCATACCGAGTGGGTATGAGGCAGATACATTATCCCTGCTTTTCAGAAAGCTGAGAGGCACCCTAGTGCATGTGCCTGGCAGTGCACAACACAGGATCAAGAACTCCATCCTCCCACTCCAGCACTTCCCTCTCCTAGCAGGGGCTTGTCATCTGTCCAACAATCAAGGAATAGGCCTAAAATAAATCTAATCCCAAAGCAAAAATAGTCTTTCCAGTTTCTTCCCTTTGAGAAAAAAAAAAAAGTAACAAAAACTAGAATCAGTAGTTTCATTTGTCAGGATGAAATTCCATGTCATTTGTTAAAATTATAAACTACCAACAATTTGGAAATGGTCTCCCAAAGTCCCAGCCCATTTTAACATGTGACGTGTGTGTCTTCATTTGTACCACAGTTCCCATTTTTATCTGTAAGGTATCAATTCTTTTGGAGTGTAAAAGATTTTATGAGTGTAGAGTCAAACTTCAACAAGGACTTTCCTGTATTTTTAAATTGCACTGCTGAATTGGAATGGGCTGCTGATAGACCTCTCCACATGACATCCACTGTTGAGTGTCACACTATACGGGAACACGCCTCCACAAGAACAACTACGAGACACAAAGAAAAATAACTCTGGACTGAGGCACGGCGACCAATACTCTTGGCAAACTTAAAAATATTTTCAATGTTGTTTCAACCTGGCTGGTGATTGTTTTAGAGTAAGTCTCTTGCCATGGCCTGACACTCGATCTGCAGAATTCCTTAAGAGACACTGGGCCAGGCAGCAGTAATATATCATAAGCTGGACAAAGATACAAAATGTCCTGGACACTGCCATCGCTCTCAAGGAGTTGTTAGAGTGGTTAGAGGTCACTTAAGTACTTCTAAAAATACAATGGGATAGCTTTCCTGGGCTCCTTTCCTTTAGACACTAGACCATCAATTAATAGATGAGAAACAGCAATCATAAAAGCTTGCTCTGAGAAAAATTACAATACTTAATTAGTTTTTATTGTGTGATTCTAAGTCTTCCATTGATTTCTACACCCATGTTCTGTATTAAACCTAACACCACAGTTTAGGGTTAACGTGTATGTAATAGGGCCATTTTCTAAATCAAGTATTATGACCCCCGCACATTTGTTTTTTCCTGTAGTTGTAAATTTACGGTATGTTCCCACTAACGCTGTGTTCTCAAGTGTCCCTTCCCTCCCTGCTGGCCCAGTGTGTTGACCTTACTAAGTACAAGAATAGTATCTCTTGGAAACTGCTTACGTCCAATAGCACTTTCTAGTGTTCCATGCATCATTTGTAAAACATGCTTTCAGAATATATTATGTCAGAGGCCAAGAGTCACAGATAGAGCATTAAACAAGTTGGACATGACCCTGTCCCCACAGAAGTCATTGCCAAAATACATTCAGACAGGAACTCCAGGGGCTCCAAATGGCAGGAAAATTGAGGGTCCATACTAAAACAGAAATAAAGGCTCCTGCAGGAGAACATCACCCCAAAACAGGAAACTACATTCTACTCTAATCGCTTTATCCCTTATCAACATGTACTGTTCACACTGTGTCCCTATAGAGCACAAGGACAAAAAAGGGCTCTCTGCCCACTCATTTGCAGAGTGCTCCCCAGGCAGCAGGCAATCTGACCTATTCTGTGAATAGTAACATCTAACTGAACCAGGTGCTGTCCTCAGCTTTTTACATACCTCTTTGATTTTTTTTCATTACATTCTTAACAACCTCTCCACAAGGTAATATACAATATTAATATAATATAATAATAATGTGTGACTAAGGTCACACATTTCAGAGCAGCATTTGAACTCAGACAACCTAGCTCAGTCTAAGCTCATAATCTCACTCTCTATGCCTCTTTACCCCGGCACACTGATAAGCGCACCATACCCAACTTTCCTTCAGGAATCCCCAGTACACAGGCAAATGTGGATTAAAACACCCAACCAGAGTTAGGAGATATTCTGGACATACAAATCACATATCTACAATTTTAAAAAAACCTTCAGAAGACAGACCACAAATTGTATCCAAACAAAACTTATTCTCCATAAGAGAAATGGACACCACATGTTAAGTCTTCCTTCCCCACCAAGGTCCACCATGTACCTGGCATTTTATTTAAATTATCTCATTTGCCTCCTCAAAATAATTATGCAAGGGAGATGGTGTTGTTTCATCTCAGTAGGAGGAAACTGAGGCCAAGAGAAATAGTGTGACCAGGTCCAGTGGGTGAGGCCAAGGCGTTTCCCTATTGATTGTGTCCTCCTTAAAATATAGCCTCCTTACTCCTAGAAGCTGACACCAATTTCAGGATTTCAAGTAACGTCTCTCTGCCTCTCTCTGTTGTAGAGAGCACATGGGAGCATTTTAGTTCTTGTAGTCACCAGATTCACATCCCAAACTCTGCAAGAGGAAGAAGGTGAAAACACACCAAAACTTGGAGCAAACAGCAGCCCGATGGCTAAAAGAGAGTCCTCCAGCTCCAGAGGACACCCTCTGAGACTGACTGGAGCACAACCCAAGACTCCATGAGAGGAAGGGCACCATGTTGGAGTTCTCCATCCAGAGGCCAGGGGACCACTAGGCCTAGAAAGTGTTTGAGGAGCATTGTAATCATAGTGGGGAGGGCGGGCAAGGGGAGGAAGGGACCAGACATGGACCAGAGATTATAGTACAATTAAAGCTTAAATCCTTCTGACAAGATCTTCCTTCTACAACAAAGTTTGCCTAATCTATTCTGTCAATCACTCTTGACTGCAAAGTGTTGCCAAAGGACAAAATTATGACATTTTAGTTTAGCAATCTTTATTGGCTTTATTTTAGATGCTAAAAGCTAGATTCCTCTGGTGCTGCTGCAGGGACTAGGTAAATATAAACACTTCATCCCATAAAATAGAATAAGTATCCCAATAGACTGGGCAGAAGGAATGGTTCTAAATAGAGAAGGGCTGAAGGAAGTAGAAACAAAGAACGAAAAGCAAATTGGTCACTTCAGTTACTTTCCTGATAAGGTAGGGATGGAGAGTGATAAAGAGAAAAATAATTGCTTGGTTAATATCATGTTATTTCAAGTTACCCATTTTGTGTTGAGATGAAGGTCTGTTTGGGAAAGTTGGCAATTATCTTTCCTGATTTCTGGGGAAGGTCAGCTGGCATCTCATTTTCAGATGGTGACATGGAACTTTAGCAAGGGTGACTCCCTTTTGTCTTTTGGCTTGGTCTGCTCGAGCCAGTGCAGGAACTTAGTCTAGAACAATGGCCTCTACAATGTTCACTTAGCAGTGTCCTGGAAAAGAAAAGAAAACTACAGACCAAGGCTTTGTATCCTAGATTCTAGGAGAGGAAGGGAAGTATATTGCAGCCCTAAAGTACAAGAAATGTTGTTTCAAAGAATTGGAAAAAGATGGAAATTACAACCACATTTTTAAACATCTAGTACAGTTCTACAATAGCAGCTTTTCTCCCTCCTCCATCCCCAGCCCATGTGGAAAAAAAAAAAAAACTAATTATACTAATTAAATCCATAGTCACAGAACCTGAAGATTAATTTTACTTTAATGTTTACTCTTTGTGGGGGACAAGATACTAGACTTCCTAATAAGGAGGGAGGACAGAGAGGCAAATAAACTAACAGCATTGGGTTATCAGCAGCAACAATGATTCAAATAAAAGCACAACAAAGGAAGGGATGTATGACTGATTTTAAAAAAGTAGTGGCTTGTGTAAAATCCAGAGGGAAGGGAATCTTGTCCCTCCCAGTGTACTTGGAGGAACCTCCTGGCGTTGCTTTCCTCTGGGGCAGAAAGGGGATTAGGTAAATATAAACGTCTTCAAATAACCTAAGATGTGAGAAATTGAAAGCATAGCAAACTGGAGTAGTCATCAGATGATATATTTAGGAGAGCTTATTTCACAAGCTAGAATTACAGAACAGCAAGACGCCATCAATTAAAAGTATTTAAGGATAAACTTCTGTGATGGGGATGGTGGCAGGAGGGAGACGTCACCCATGACAAAGAACCAGGAGAGACCACCATTCCCCAAAGATCAGGCAATGACTTTAGTAAACTGACTCATTCACCATCACCCCAAACAGCCAGTTTCCATATCAAGGCTAGTTCAAGATTTCAACAAAAGGAAGTGACTTACAAAAGAATTGTAAGAACAAGAACAAGAACACAGAAGTGTTTAATGGCAAACAAATTACCACCCAGGGAAAAGATGGCTTTCTATTTTATTTACCTATACATATTTTTCATGTAAGAGTCCTAAAAGCAGTAAATACAAATACTGCTGTAAAATTCCTACACTAAGAGTTTTTTTGTTTTTTTTTTTATGTCAGTAAGGCATTGTCTGTCCCAATTTCACTGGAGCCTCATAGTTACTCAATTTACTTAGGTGGCTCAAAAAATATGTTCATTTTACAAATGAGAAAACTGAGACTTGGTAAGGTCAAATACATTGATACAGTTATGCAGCTAAATTCAGCACTGAGATGAGAATCCAATCTACAAAACCTATACTTTTTTCTAGGCCATGTACCTCAAAAAAATCAAATCTGAGTTCAAAGATGTTAAAGAATTGAAATGATTTTGAATTTCTTGACTTGCTCTGTCAAACCTGTCTGCTAATTTGCCTCAGCTCCGAGTGGCTAGGTTTATTTACCTCCTCTACCGTGTTTCTCAGCTCAAAGGGGACCTGTTGTCCGCATGGAACTTTCCTGAACACTCCAGGGACATCGCCTCACTCTTTTGGTTCTAAGGCAATGATTGCTTCACATTCTGCATCCTGTTTTGCTTTGCTGTATAATTTTTCTTCTGAATAGGATTTGCCTCATCCATTAGCTATATGCTCGTGCCTAAAAGAAAATGGGTTCCCTTCTGTGGATCACCTCCTTATCCCCTGAAATACTGGGCACTGTGCTTGATACACAAAGGATGCTCAATATATGCAAACTGACCTGCAAAGAGTCAGCCATTACTCAGCCTGTTCTATACTTCTATGCAAAAGTGCTTCTTGGCATTATATAATTTGGGCACTACAATAACTTGTATCATATATTGTGAGAAAATTATCAGTTTGGTAAATATGGCTATTTAGTTGCATGAGGTTCATGTTGCTGACTTCCTGATAAGCAAAGGTTTCATCTTAATTTGTCATTTTACCAGTCTTCTCTCTTATGCAGTGACAGAAATATAATAATAAGCTACTACTTATTGAATGGTTATCATATGCCAGGCACATTCTAATTATTTATATGTATAATTTTATTTAATATTCATAATTACTGTCTTCAGTTTATAGATAAGGAAACTAAGGCAGAATGAAGTGAAATAACTTTCCCAAATTTATACAGCTAGTAAGAGCACATTTTAAACAAGTCACTTGGTTCACTTGCAAAACCAGTTGTTCTATGGCTTACTTTCTCCTCATTGGTATTGAAATATAAACACTTTGCATGACTTTCCTATTTTAGTCTTTACAAGAAAACACTTTTGAGATTTGTGATACTGTTTTTCTATTCTATTAAGCCTATGTAGTTTTTACAATGTCATTTAAAATAGGGCATTCTGACTCAGTTTCTTCCTTTCTAAAATGAGAACATGAATAATTATTGTGAGAATTAAATGAGTTTGTGGATGGAAAGTACTCGGAATGGTGCCCAGCAAATGGCGGGGCCTATTGGTGCAAGTGATTATCATCGTTGCCCCAACCTGTTCTCCTACACAGTCACAGTCCCGAGTGTAGACAGTCACTAATACTGAGCCACATCGATCTCTTTCTAGTGTTTCAGGATGTGCTTTAAAACAAATTGTTTTGCCAAACACAAAAGAAATATACCTAAATGAATACTCATACCTTCATAAAAGAAGATTGCACCTCCAACAGTGACTGGCACATATTATTAGGCCTTCGAATATTTGATGATTAATGTGTAAATAAGTGAATGGGCAGCCAAATGAAAGAATAAATGATCAAAAGCTCAAACAAGAAGTGAATGACTAGTAAGCAAAGTTATGAAGCTTAAATTGACCTACAGTATCTGGAAATAAAGGAACCCAAAAGGAATAAATTCAAAAGCACATTTTTTTTCAATTTTCCAAGAATTGTATTTCACCATTTCATTTAATTTACTATCAACTGTCTTATTAAAATGAAATTAATATTTTCCAAAAATAAATATTATGAAGTCACCAAAAAAACTAATAAAGTTCACATTCAATACAAGAGAAACTCATTGAAATCTCATTCAAAATTGAGGAAGGAAGTTTATGGTCAGGTTTTTATTTCATCCTTAATTTCCCACGCTTTTCAAAGAGCTGTATTATAACTCGTTCTCAAACATTTGTGAGGAAGTATTGTGACTGTGAAAATAGATGCATCGAATACCTAAGCTAAATATTTACATTCTGCCTTTTTAGTTAAACAATTGACTTTGTTCTTTAGTATTTAGGTTAAAATACTTAAATATTTTAAAACATCAATAACAAGAGGATATGATTTTTCACTAGATAGTCTAAACTTACAGGTTTTAGCAAAACCTTCACAAGAAAGAATCAGGAAATTAAAAATGTCAATGCACACACACACACACACACACACACACACACTGAAAATAAGGGGGAAAGGAGGTTGCTGACTGCTGACTCTTTAACACAAAAGCACCTCTCTTTCACTTCTCCTTGCTGAGCATGTCCATGCACTTACATCATCATAAGTACATCAAATTTGCTGAATTTACTTCCAAGGAGTTCCTGGGGCTTTGCATGCATTAGTTTCATGGCAGCCCTGTACCTAGGCAGAGACTCGCATCTTATCTTTATAATACAAAGTTAAAACCAGATGTACTAGATGACAGTGTAACTTGAGCAAAAGACAAAAAGTCACATAACTGTTAATTTATGAAACTTGGCTTAAAACTCGTGTCTCCTAAATACAGTAGAGCACCTTCCTCTGAGATTATTCTTCCTTTACATACATTTAAAAAGTCACAACGGGCAGCAGAGTTGAGCAGGAAGGACTGGTTATCTGGGCAAACTTCAAGATATTTTGAGGTTGACCAAAGAGTCAACCTGACCCAAGCTACTCTGACCCAAGAGCAGCTCTGAATGTTGGGAAAAAGAGAAGCAAGGCTGAAGGAACTACACATGCAGATTTTTTGACATCTAATGAGTAGCATGAATGTTAATGCTAACATACCAACAATATGAAGTTGTATAAGAAAAGGAGAGACACATGAGTGTTTTATAAACTTCTTTATAAGCTTCTTTCCTCATTGGCTTCATTTGAAACTGCTGCTCAGACCCTGAGTTGCATGTCTGAGCCTTAGAGCAAACCCTCCATCTGAGCTCTCCCCTGCATTTCTGGAACTCCTCTCATGAAGGCTGGGAGACCAGGTTCTCCAGCAGCCAATGTGAAGCAAATGTCTTTGTGTGTGTGTCTGGTTGCACTGAGCCCAGTCACATTCATGTCACTGGAACCGTACCTTTTTCAGGAATGAAGGCTTTTGCTACAAAAAACCACCGGAGGTATTTGGATTCCCACGGTCGCCTCTCTCAAACCTGACTTGAGCTGCCAGGTCTGAGTCACTGTCTTTCCACTGTGGGTCATATTACCAGTGGCAGGTTCCACCTGTTCCAATATTTGGTTGATGACAGAAGTTACCCTTGAGAGTTGAATGACAAGGACAGCTGAGAAGTCTTCCAAACCAATCGTGGGTGAGACCAAGATAACCAATCCCCTGCAAAAGGAATCAGGGAGGCAACAAAGCCAAAAGAGGGTGTTCCAGCAGGTACCTTCAGCCAAAGACCTTTGTTGGGCTTAACTAGTGTTGGGTGAGGTATCAATTCAAACAGAAATGGGAGACAGAGTAAGCTTATGTTGAGCAGAAACAACACAGGCCTGATACACTGAGGAACTTCTGAGCACGACTGAGCTAACCGAGGAGAAAGAATAAACTGCAGAGATCTCTAATGTAGGCACTTGAAAGTAATACCCATCAGAAGCCTTTCAACACTAGAATTCTCTGGAAGGAAACAGGCTTCATCTGCCTTTAAGAGAAGGAAAGACCTTTCTGCTAAGTCCCCTGATCCCTACCTTCAATGACATTCCATCTCTTTCCTGCCCTCTCCCATTAGTAAATGAAGTAAGAGCTCCAATTAGTTAATAATTATGGGCAGAGTTCTATCATTTCTTCTCTAGCTTAACCTCACAAATCCAAGAAACAGGAAACAATGTCAGTACTTACAGGGAAGCCCAAGGGACCTGGGGCTTTATTTCTTCTTTGCCACTTGCTGTTTACGTGGCCTTGTGTTGGTAATTCAAGGGCTCTCTGCCTGTTTTCCCCCTTGTAAACCTGCTCTTGTCTCCCACTTGATGTGTTCTAAATAACAAGACACTTAGCATAGTCTGTCTTCCTCCTGCCCCTGGAAGAGTCAATGATCAATCGACATTTCCACTGCTCACTCATGTTAAAGGTTTCATGTCTCTCACACACACACACATACACACACACACACACACATACACACAAATTTTTAAAAAATTAAAGATTTCATGTTTCTTCTTAAGGACGTTTTTGTTTCTGTAATGTGTATACTCTGGTTCTACAATCCCAGGAAGAAAGCATGAGAAGGTCAAGGCCATCAAGTTCAACTCTTCGATGTGTTTAAAGTTAGCCCTTTATAGGTGACTATGTGATGTTAATGTTTCTCACTTTTGCTATCTTCTCTCTTTCTGAAATAGAGTCTCTTGCTAATTCACTTTATAGAACAAGCATAATTTCATGATTGGAGATTATTTCAATTTAGGAATTGTCAGTGCCTGTAATGTAAACTTGGACCACCATGCATTATATTGGCCTTTGTCCAAATAATCTGTGATTTTCTTGACACCTTTCTTCAACTGCTAAAAGCACTAATGTTGACATAATATTAAAGTATCCGTAGAGCTGGGTGTGGTGGCACACTCCTGTAATACCAGCAGCTCAGGAGGCTGAGGCAGGAGAATCACAGTTTCAAAGCCTGCCTCAGCAACTTAGTGAGGCCCCAGTCAACTTAAAGAGACCCTGTCTCAAAAATATATAAAAGGGCTGGGAATGTGTGGCTCAGTGGTTAAGCACCCTTGGGTTCAATCCCTGGTACAAAATTTTAAAAATCTGTAGATACCCATCACAGTTCAGCATTTCCTTGGGTGAAAAGATGTGATAGCAAGGTTTTCATTAGACAATGTTTATGGTGGGTTTTTATGGTCATTAAACCCTATCATATTGTTACTATATTTTTGTCTTCTAAGGAATTTTGAGGGGCTGGGGTTGTGACTCAGTGGTAGAGCACCTGCCTCCTTTACACGTGTGAGGCACTGGGTTTGATCCTCAGCACCACATAAAAATAAATAAATAAAGTAAGGGTATTGTGTCCATCTACAACTAAAAAAATATTTTACAAAAAGGAATTTTGAGACTATGGGAAATAGTAAACACAGGAAGGATGCAGGTGTGGATATATCTCCTTAGCAAATGGGAGAAATGGCACAGGAAAATGGAAGAGTTTACTGTAAATTACAAAGATAGGTTTCCAAGATAAAAAGAGAGGAGAATTCCTGAGTGCCAGATAAGGAAGCCCTCCTTTTTAACTGTGGCACACATGTCCAAGGGGATCTAGTGACTTTTCCCCCATGCTCACAAGAATCAGGCTGTGGAGAAATTACACTGTTCCTCAGCCCCTTCAGGTTTTATAAGCAGCACCCTGAGGCCCACAGAATTTAAGTGACATGGTTAGTAAGAGAGGAAGAACAAGAACCTGGGCCTCCTTCCTCCCGCTTCACTGTGGCCACTTTTCCAGACCCCAAGTTGCTCTCGGTTCCATGCTCCACCACTGAGCAGCCAGATGGACTGACTCATTCATTCAGCAAAAAATGTACAGAGAACCTACCCAACCTGCTAAGTCCTGGGGAAAAGGCAGGTTCTCTACTAAGAAATGTGAGGTCTTCCTCCTTCTGGGAGTGGTGGGGGTAGAGATCAAGATTGAAGGTCGAAACGAACAGGTAAGGTGAGGACAAGCCTCAGCATGGTTTTCAGAGGGGACACACGGGGTGCACACCCTGACTCTACCTTCGCTAACTGTGTGGCCTTGGGCTTATGTGCTGCTTTGTGTAAAATTGTGAAAACAGATCCTCAAAGGTGGTTTGTGAGGATTGAATGAGATGGTGATTTTTTGTTTGTTTGTTTTAATAGCAAAATGTTGGACATAGTAAGGAGCACTATAAGTGAGGCTCAGTAAGCAGGGGCCCAATCATGGCACTGATTACCACTGTGACGGGTCAAGGAGGCCTGAGAGGGGGAGACGACCTTGTGGTCCATTTCTCTTCTTTCTCTCTTGGGGGCCTCAGAGTCTCACCCTCTTGCCCTCTGTACACACAAATGCGAAGGGTTATTGGTGAGTCGCAAGGGGACTTGAAATGCCTCACTTAGTTGTTTCTGTCTGCCACAGGACTTCTTAACTCTCTCTCTCTCTCTCTCTCTCTCTCTCTCTCTCTCTCTCTCTCTCTCTCTCTCTCTCTCTCATTTTCTTAGTAAACCAGCACTTTTAAATTCCTTAGAGTCGATGACTCATCTACCTGTCCAAACTTGTGCTCGCCCTGCAAGGTACAATTCAGAACCTTTGCCTAATAAATTGCAGTTCATAGGAAGATATCAGACTAATATGAGAATTGCCAAACTAAAAAGCCAGAGGAAGCAGAAGTCTATAAAGAGCTTTCCCAGAGACACCCTCTCTCCATTATTTCATCCACAGTAACGAGAGGCACACTACAGGACAAACGCCACTGAACACCAAGAGAGGAGCTTGGAAACGCAAAGGCAGCCAGGGCTAAATAAAGGCGGCACATCAGTGTTCAAAAGCAGGGAGTCTCTAAGACACAGGGGTTAGCAGCACAACCATCAGGAGCAGAGCCAGATGGCACCTGTTTGGAAAGGCTTCAAGAAGAGTGTTGTGAAGGACAGCGGGGTGAGGGGCAGAGAGACTTCAGAGCAGACAGCAAAGCAGAGATGACAGGAGATTACAGAGAGAGTGACCCCTTGGGAACAAGGAGCAAAAATGAGGGAACTCGAAAATCCCTCTAGAACGCCAAGATGCCCACACAGGCAAAGGGGACTTGATTTCTGGATGGGCTTTCTACTTACATTTATCACACATGAGAATGTGAATGCCCCAAACCCAAAGCAAACACATCACTTCAAAAACCAGTGCTGAGTTATAGATGGTTAAAAGGCACAGACATCCAGGGATAATGGCATGACACTTTCTTTTTTTTGTCCTATTAAAAAGAATAAGAAGACCTCAATAACTACACAAAAGCCTGAATTTTTAAAAACTACATTTTTCTAAATGTTTTTATTACCATGTCTTGCCACATATGATTGCCAAGTTTTAATGACTACAGAGGGTTTTGTTTGTTTTGTTTTCTTTTGGGGTTTTTCTGTTTGTTTGTTTGTTGCTTTCTGTATGATGCTGATAGCAATGCACCATGTCATCAGTGGGTACTTTTATAAATACTTGTTGACTAAGCTGGTCATGTTTCTTACTCAAGTCATAAGACTTGCACGCACACACTCCTTTCGAGAAACCTTGATTCACTCTCCACAAAGTCCCTGCCTGCCACATAGGTGACAATTTATGTAGGGAAATAATAATTCTCATCTAGGGAGCTCGTTTGATGTGACAGGCGCTATTCTAGTACATTACTAGTCATTTGGAATTTTTGATGATGAAGGAATCCCACCTTGCGATGAAACAGATGTCATTACAGAGAAAACAGGGGCTTAGAGAAGAGAAGCAATTTTCTCAAGTTACACTGCATTGCTGAGAGAAGACTGCAGTCCAGCTCTAGCTAACTCCATGCTGCAGTTGTGGGGTCTTGTTCAAGAATCAGCCAGAATTACACAGAGAATCTCTCAAGCATACCTCAAATTTAAAAGAGAGGGAGGGGGAAGAGACAGAGACAGAGAAGCTGTATTCATAGACCTCTACAATAGTTTTTCAAATGAAAAATTAAATTATATACCAAATAAATAGGCCCTAACAGTCACTATACAACATTGGGACTAGATTCATAAGGCAGCTGAAAGACCTTTTCCTCCGTTTCCCAAGAAGCAGTGATTGAATGGCAGTCCCATAACTCCAGGTTTCCCAAACACCACCTACCATGTGCCAGGAGATTTAACCCAGCCAGGTTGGAAATAATTGCAGTTTGAGGCCTCGCTTCGTTGCCACTGATAGCCAAAAGAAATTGTAGAAGTCAAGATAATCTCCCAGGGAACAATCTATGGTGTCCTGTGGACACCTGCCACTCAGAAAGATGGATGTGATCCCGGCTGCCTCCCTGCCCACCCTCCAACTCTGGCTCATCTCCAGTGGGAACCACTGTGGCTGCAGAGCAAACAGCCAACTTCAACACCAGGTCCAACTCCCACAGCACACTGGCTCCGTGTTCCTCGGGATGGTGTCCTGGCTAGGCCACAGGAATAACACCAGCCTCCACAACAGCAGAAGAAGGCCAGTGTGCTCTGTGTTGTTTCTGGAAGGGTTAGCAAGTCTAGGCCTCGGGAAACAGGAGGCCAAGCAAGGTCTGAAAGAAGCCGTTGTTAAAATGGTATTACAGCTTTTCTTTCTCTGAGAGTGATACCCACTGCTCCTGCACCCCACTCATCTCCTTATTTGAACCCCAGGAAAACCACAGCCACAGCCTTGAGAATCCACCAGGACAACAATGCCACCAGGCTCCTTGCAGCTGAATCAGACACTCAGAGCAATGACCAAGGAAATATTTACCTAGGAAAGTGAATGTGAAGGGCTAGGTGAGGCCTGTCACTTTGATTTAGAGAGAGAGATAAGAGACTGATCAGGAGCTATTGTGCAACCTACACAAAACCAGAGCCATGCAGATCATAATAAAAAGAAATTAAAAACCTCAAAGAAAGCAGGGAGGAGATCTTAAAAACATCTCACTTTGCTTAAACAAGACACAGCTTGAAATTCAAATCAATTATATTTCCCAATCTAGAAAATGTCTATGACCACAAATTTATTTGGGGTTCAATATCATTCTACAGTCCCTCTTTCCAAACATCTTTCATCTATGTTGCTAGATTTTTTTTAAATATTGAAATATAATCTCTGGATTGTATCCTTCTCTTCCAGTTTTAATCTCCAGGAGAGAGGAAGAGAGAAAGGGGGAGGGAGAGAGAGAGAGAGAGAGAGAAGAGGAGAATGGACCTGAACTGTCTTTAGATCTGAATTCTAATTCCTTCTCAAGAACACATTTTCTTTCTAAACTGTCTTATGAACCCATACTCAGTGGCTTAATGACTCTGCATCCTTTTGCCGTGACACATGCAGATTTCTGTGCCTCTCCCAACTCTCACTGCCCTGGCCAAGCCCCCTACCCACATCACCCAGTCCCTCTGCCTTTCTGAGAGAGCTGGCCCTGTACCTCTCTCCCTATCTCCAGGATTACTATCTGCCAGTCACCCTCCATGCTGCTGCACAAGCAGCATCCTGAATTTTAAACCTCTTCATGTTCTCTGTGTTAACTCTCTGTCACTATGACAAAATGCCTGAGATTTAAAAAAAAAAAAAAAAAAAAAAACTTATAAGAAGAATTGATTTATTTTGGCTCACAGTTTCAGAGGTTTCAGTCCCAGGTCACTTGACTCCATTGCTTGTGGGACTGTGTCAAGGTAGCACATGTGGCAGGCAGAAGCATGTTACAGAGAAAACCTGCTCAGCTCATGGTGGCTAGAAAGCAATGAGAAAGATGGGAAGGGTCTCACATTCCAATACCCCCAGCAAAGTCACACACAGCCCCTCATGACCAAACTGCCTCCCAAAAGACTCCACTGCCCAAGATTCCACACCTCCCAGCAGTGTCACAGACTGGTGACCATATCTACAGCATATGGGCCTTTGGGGGACATTCAAGATCCTTAACATTCTCCTTAAAATTTTTCACTGTCCATCACCTAGAAAAGTACTTATTAATGGTTTGGGGACATCTGATTAGAGCTTCAGCCACTCTTTTCAACCCTTGAAAGCAAATCACCCATAAGTATTAAACCGTAAACTAACAACCTGGGCCTAGATCTGAGGTTCCCAAAGGGTGTGCCCTAAATGATCCGCAGTTTTTCAGAAAAACAGTATTAGCATTTCGATTCTCACATATCCTCAGTCTTTAACAAAACTAAAGAGAAAAAGAGGACTAATTAAGATGCAGTCATGTTGAATATATGGAATGATACCTGCACTCTGTCCTTCACTGACATGCCTATGTTTTCCTAAAGAAAGAAAAGGGGTTTCACCAGTAGGCATGGGGTGGCAGCCCTTCTCATTTTTCTTCCCTTTCAGTGTGTTGGAATGAATTGAATTCCACCTGCCAGAAGATGCCATCAATGGCTAATCTTATATAAGCCCTTTATAAAGTATAGTCTTGACAATTCTTCTAAGTTAGATGAAAACGTTTATACCCCATACTAGTGGACTAGTTATTATATGTCAAAAGACTTAAAATAGTTATTCATCTAGAAGATGACTTTCTAATTTTATAAAGACAAAGCTCCCAAGTTGTCTGACCTTTCCTGTGATGACTAGTGGTTTCCAAGATCATACAAACATTCTCAGAAAAAAACAAAAAGTATGCTTTATATATCTCTTCAAGGTAAAGATGGCATTTTAATAGTGAATGAGAAAGCAACTACTTTTCTAAATGAATTTGCTACTTTGAAAATGGGTGTGATAGACAGCCTCTGAGATGGACCCCACTGACTCCCTCTTCCTGGTCTCCAAGCCTCTGTATAATCCCCTCCCCTTGAGTATGGGTTGCACCTAGTGACTCTCTAACAAATAGAATATGAAAAAAGTTATTTCTAGGTTATGTTGCACAATAACTGTGACTTCCATCTTATTCACCCTCTCACTCTGTTTATGGAACAGCCCATTTATGGAAAAGCCCAGTGACAAGAACCTACTGTCTCTGGTCAACTGCCAGCAAGGACCTGAGGCCTGTCAACAGGCATGTGAATGAACTTGGAAGCAGATCCTTCCCTAGTCCAGGCTTGAGCTGACTGGAGGCCTGGTCAACACCTCAACTGCTGCTTTGTGAGAGACTCTGAACTAAAGGAAAACAGCTAAGCCACTCTTAGAATCCTGAACAACAAAAATATGAATAATCAATGTCTTCTATTTTGAGATACTAACTTTGGGGATTATTTGTTATGCAGCAAGAGATAACTCATACAATTGGGGAAATGTTTCCCCATCACTGAGCTAATGACTGCAAATAATATGACTGTCTCACTTTAGAAAAAAAAAAAAAAAAAGAGGTGCAGGGAACTCTTCTATCTGCCCATTAATGAAAACTAGAAACAGAATTTCCTAAATATCTATTTTTAAATATTCTAGATGAAGAATATGCAACATCATTTCAGAAGTAACTTTTTCCAGAGGTTTGAACTGATTGTTGAGACTATAAAAACATCTTCCAAGAAGTTTACAACAATGAATGGCATCAGAAAAGATGGAAAAGTTATAAATTTCAAGAAAAACCTGAGAATAGTGCTTGAAATTGAAAAAAAAATAGTATCATGATTTAGTCAGTCCTGCTAAAAAGCATTCCTTTAACTAGAGTTTTATCTATACCCTGCTTTAACATATATAATAAATTATTGTTACCCTATGGTGTCTCCTCTTTAACTGGATTTTTGTACCCATTAAACAACCTCCCTCTCTCTCTTCCTTCACTCTACCCTCCTTGCTGAGCAGATTTCTTATGATATTGTACAAACAGAATTATCCTATGACAAGGAATCAGACTGCTTCAGGTTAAATCCACCTCTACTACCTATTGGTTATATTAAAGATCCTCATTGCATCTCTGTTTCCTCATCTGGTAAAATGGGGAAAATAATACTTAATGTATATAGGTGTGGCATAATAAAAGTTCAATAAATGTCACCGGTTATTCTGTTGTTCTTTGTACCAAGGTATTAAATAAATAACAACTTCAAAATAAACTCTCAGACTAGACCACCTCTGTAATTCTAATAAATTCACATATGCACCCACAGATGTAAACATGTGAAGGAACTGAAGAACCATGTTAACGAAGCTTGTTGAACTTCTGTCTACTTTTACTATTGTTCTAGCCCCAGTGCCTGGCACATAGTAGCTGCTCAATCAATGTCCGTCAATTGATTCAGAATTTCACCAATATTCCTGTCTTGTACAGATTTGAATTCACATTGTGGTTCAGACTACACTTTACAAAGCATTCTCAGACTGACTATTGTCAGAAGCAGGATGTGAGGAAACAGTTAATGTGGCTGATGTTGCAGGAAAAGCAAGAAGGACAGGAGAGGAAATGGCAGTTCAATAGAGACCACAATTCTATCAGTGATTTAATGGGAAATGATTCACAAATTCAGTATTTACACACAATACAAAATGTTCTAGTACTTCAGAAAGAAAAGGTTTATTTGAAAACAAAAAACAAATAACAACCTTGGCAAGTTCTAACATCAAATAAAAACATTGTAAAATTAAATCAGTTCCACCATCAAAATACTTTTGACTGCAAGTGACCAGCACAAGGTTAACTAGTGTCAGAAAGGAATTTCATGGGATACATGCACATCAGATTTAGAGGTTTGTCTCAGGGACTTCAAAACTGAGTTCAGGTGGATCTGCCAGGCTATCTGTTCCTTTACCTGTATCTCCGGATATCCCTCTGATTCCCAGTCTATCACTCCAGTGTTTTATTTTCTCTTACTGCAAACACATTTTCTCCAGTTAGCAGAGGAAAGAAGGTCAAAGCCACCAATGACACCAAGCAAACAACACCCAGCTCACTGGCCATAAGTGAAAGGTTTCTTTTCCTCTCAGGTCCACAGAGGGTGGGGTGGGATTAGCTGTGAGGCAAGATCAGAGTCCATCCAGCATGTCCACAAGGGAAAACACTAAAAATTCTACTGCTCCAACCTGCAAACCTCTGTCCCTCTTCACACTGCCTTCCAGAATTAGTGAATGAATTTTCTATAGTATCCTGGCACGTATTTCTTCATTTGACTTTTTGTCATTTTAACTGTTTCTTCATAGGCTTTATAATGATTAGTTTTCAGTGTTGAATATTTAATGAAGTCATTATGTAATAATTTACCTATCATTTCCTTAATAATGAACAATTATGTAATTTCCAGATATTGCTACATTTTCAAAATGGTAGTAATTACTTTCCTCTTACCTATGTTACTTTTAATAAGTATTTCCTTAAGATAATTCCCAGAACTTGAATTAATGAGTGAAATGTTAAGAACACGTATCAACACGCCCCAGCTAGAATCCACTGACTCCTCCCTCCTCTCTCCATCTCCTAGTCCCCAATTCAGTCAGGACCCATGCTAACTCTTGGGTTCCTCAAAGCCCATCAAGAGTTGTCTATTTCTGCATCTTCCTTCCTAAACCACATGCTTGTTGAGGACAGGTTCAAACAACTCTCCCTGGTTTGCAAGGTACGCACGGAGCCGGGCACCTCACAGACATCAGATAGGTATGTGATGAGTGAAGCATAGGGGAAAACTGGATCCACTCCACGTGCTGCCTAACACCAGGCAAGGCCTTTGTCTACCTTGCTTCATATTACCTGCATAACACCCTGTGAGGTAGGATTTACTATTCCTGGTTTGCAAGCACAACTATAAATTACCTTCAAATGAAGTTCATTCCATCAGAGATTGTTTATAGTCAAGAGCATTAAACATGAGCACACATTCCTTTCTTTCTACCTGCCTCCTAGTTTTCTTGAGATAATTTACTCTTAGCACACAGGCATAAGTGCACAGACCCCTCACATGACAGGCGTAGTTACCTGGAGAGATGTGTTCTCTGTCAGAAATGATCAAACTGATGAGGTCTGACCCAGACGAGAGCCCTTTCTCTTTCAACATTGATTGTTATCATGAGATCTTGGTATTTCGAATAAGATTATGCCATTTGGGCTGGGCACTTAAGACTTCCCTAAAGGCCAAGGCTGAGTAATTTTCAGGTAATGAGCTTCAATGTCCAAGGAAAGAGACATTGTGAGTCACCTTCTGAGCCTGTGCCACAGGTCTGCTGTAAGAGTATCAGTAGTTCTAGAACCTCTCATAATTGATCTTGTGACTTGAAATTGAATCACTTCTTTCAAAAGTGTTTCAGCCCTCCTGAACTACACTCTGTTACAGCTACACTAACCCAGACAACTGAAGAGGAAAAAATAATATTTCCCTGATGTTTCTGCCCTCCTTGAGCAACTTTTAAAGTCACTCTAAGAGCCCTTTACCCTCAAGGGCAGAAACATACCACAGGCAACTTCTTCCCCAGTCTGAAAAAGTACTAACAGTGAAATGCTGAGGGAAGGGGGTGCTTCTCTCTCATGAGACTCGGGGATTTAGTCTTCTGTTTCCCTGGGCTCTGAGAGGAAGTGGCCCAAGTTACACAAACCCTTGTGCACATCAGAGAATCTATATCAGTGTGCAGTACCAGTGTGCAAAGTATAGCAAAATTCAGACCCCACTCATTCAAAAATTGAGATCATAAAATCTTAAAGCTCGGCTCTTCTTTTCATAGGTAAGGAAATGGCTCATGGAGGTGGAATGTCTTGTTAGAACTCATGCAGCTATCAAGCTATCAAGCAACAAACAGAGGTTTGAAGGTGTTCTCCAAAATATATCTGCAGTGCTCTGTTTATTAAAGAATACTGGCCTTAAGGGGAAGGGAAAGCTGAGATTTAACTTTATTCTAAGATAAAATAATTTATCCTCTAAAATTAACATAACTGAGGATACACAGAGGCGAGGGTAGACAGAAAGATACTTGTTCTTCCTGCTTAAAAGAGCTCATTAGGCTTGAGGAAGAAGTAGGAGGTAAGAATTAATAGTCTACTCTTCACTTCACCTACTGGGTAATTTTAAGAAAGTTAATTGACGGTTGTGAACTACAATTTTTTTTTACCCTTTTTACTGAAGTCCTTTGGGCAAACACTTTATTTGTAAACATTGCCCCATTAAAAGTAAAACACTATGATGGCCAGCTTTCATCAGGTTACCATCATTAATAACCCCAAAATCTCAGTGGCTTTTCCACAACTAAGGCTTATCTCTCGTTCACATTTTACATGTTGGGACTTCCCTCACTCAGAATCCAGACTGAAGGAACAGCTCTTCTGGGGGGACATACTGGACTCTTGGCAAGGGAAAAAGAGTATCAAATCACCATGACCTAAAAACATAGGGGTTGGGTTCTTTGCCTTGAGAATTCAAAAAATGAAATCCACGGACACAAGGGTGAGATCGAAGTAATAGGATTACTATTACAGAGTAATAGAAAGAAAGCAGAGTTCCCAAGGGGCAAAGGGGTGCCAAGAGAGGCATCCCAGAGAGTGGTCATTGTCTAGGAGTTTCTGTGGATCTACAGGGTTAAGGGAGCTAGCCCCCCTTTTTTGATGGGAGTTCAGGTAACAGACAGCAGATGTCTCACTATCAGTTTTTTCTGCTTACACAAGAGTCAGCCTGACCTTGATGAAGCCTTGTGTATTTTCTCAGCCCTGCTGAATAGAAACCTGACCTTGAAAGAGCTCGTTTCCTGCTTGTCCATTTTAACCCTTTCTTCTGCCTCAAACATGTCTGCCCAGAATGTTGTTCAGGCCTGGCTCACATGGCTTTCTCTCACACTATTGGCCAAAGCAAGTCACATGACCAAGCCTGATCTCAATGGGATAGGTAGGTGGGCTCCTAATAGAGTGTTTTCATGGCTCTTTTCACTGCTGCTACCAAAAACCCTGGAAGGAACAATTTTAGAGGAGGAAAAGTTTATTTGGCACTCATGGTTTCAGAGATATCAGTCTATATACAACTGGCTCCATTGTTGTGGGCCCAAGGTGAGGTAGAACATCATGGTGGAAGAGTGTAGTGGAAGAAAGTGGTTCAGGACATGGCCATCAGGAAGCAGAGAGAGAGCTCTGCTTATCAGGTACAAAATACATACCCAAAACCACCCATAGTAACCTTCCTCCTCCAGTTACACCTTACCTGCCTATAGTTATCACCCATCCAATCCATACAAGTGGATCAATACACTGATTAGGTTAAAACTCTCAGACTCAATCATTTCACCTCTGAATTTTCTTGCATTGTCTCATACATGAGCTTTTGGAAGACATCTCATATCTAAACCATAACACACCAAGAGGCACTATAAATTGCATGACTATAGGCAAGCATGGATAAAATTCTTACACCATGAAGTGAGTGTGGAATATTTCACAGATGCTATGTTCCCTGCTTTTTGTAATCAACAGGTGGGATTTTTTGTTGTTGTTGTTCTAGTTTCCAATGAATACTAACACTTTTATCAATTACATAAAGTACTTGTTTCAGAGGTACAGTCTGCTGGAGAAAGTATTATGTATTCCCTGAGGTTCCCAAAAACTCTCCTTCTCTGGGGGAAATGCAATAAATAATAAGCATTCCATGATTCACTCTAATATCCTGTGGTTCCTCCAAAATTGTTATGGCCACACCAAATTGATTTAATCTATTTTCTTAGACCTACTGATTTTAGTTAGATAATAACAATACTTCAAAAGATAGCATCAATGCCCAGGCTGACTTCATTTCGTTAAACAATGGTTTGGAATTTTCCCCTTGTGGGTGTTACAGTCTAAGTGGAAGGAAATTGAGTTAGAAGTGCCCATACTTGATCTAAGGTTCTGTTGTCACCATCTTGAAATCTTAGTAGTTTTTGAATAAGTGATCTGCATTTACCGTTTACACTGGACTCCACTAATTATGCAGCCAGACCAACTCAGAATAGATGTTTCTTCCTCTGGAACATTTCTTCTGATGCTTCTAGTGAAGACAGGCACCTCTCCTAGGTACTTTCCTGTGTCCCTGTGACTACAGGTCTTGACATTTTGTACTAGAATTTATTTATAGATTGTCTTCCCCTCTGGTCCATGAGTTCCTTGAAAGCAGAAAAAAAATGACTAAATCATCAAATCAGCATTGTATTTCCTGCATCTGCTACTCAACAAATATTCAATGAATAAACAATGATCAGACATGGGGTATGTTCATAAAATTTCCACTCTTGTGAAATTTTTTCTTTTGCAGAAGAAAAACGGCTCAATCTTGATATAGCATTCTTCCTGTGTTCTGAGCCAGATATTGACAAGCAAACTGATAGCAACAAGTGTCCTCTCTATACACCTTCAGACTGCTGTGACTTTCCCCAGAGGGATACAAGACTGCAACTGGAATCCCAGATCATTTGTTCCCAGGTTCTCTTTTCTCCCCCCATACAATATAGAAAATCATATGCAGTAGTTCATTGATTTTAATACTTGAAGTTACCAGCTACTGCCAAAAGCACAAGTCAAGAGACAAATGCAAATTACCACATTCCAAAAGAAAAACTAGAAATTTACACAGCATACATTATTCAAATCCTACACAGGAATTAATGCCTCTTTTTTCAATTAATAAGATAGTTTTGATGCAGAACAAGTAGTAAGTAGAGAATAAATTTCAACAAACATAAAAGGACCTACATCTTTCTTATCTCTGAATAAAAATGAACTAGAATATGTGGCACTTGTGTTTTAAAAGTTTTGGGCAGTTAACCAAAAACCAAGTTGGGAGAAAAGTCAGCATGACTTAGATGTCGCAGGCATCACAGTAAAGAACACAAGCTTCAGGTCCAAACATCCGAGTTCAAATTCGGACTCTACTATTTACTAGCTGTGTGATCTTGAGTTATTTACACAAACCTGTCTGAGCCAGTTGCCTCATATTTTTAAGTGTGGATTACAGTAGCTGCCAGCTTGGAGACTTGTAAGAAGAATAATGAGAGGAGATATGGGCAGAGCACTGAGCACTCAGCCCTGCAGACTCAGAAGCCTCAGCAGGGGCAGACTTCATATCCCTCCAGCCTCTCCAGTGCCCTAATTCCCAGAGAGCTCAATGTCAGATCCTCTACCTATGTTCTATTGCCCACTTCCCCTTCTCTAGATTAATCTCTAGTTATAGATCTGGTTCATCCCCAAACCACAAAGGTCAATAAAGTGTCATTTTAAAGGAATAGACTCAAGCCTTGGGTTTTGTGGAACAATTTTTTCTGTAATGGAGAATTTTGTGTACTTTGAACATATTTCAATAAGCACACTTCAAGGATGCCCTTGCTTGACATCACTAAGTAATTTACAGAGGTCAAATGTATGAAAGAGAAGTCTCGCTTTGCCTTACTGGAAGAAAAAAATGGTGTCACTAGTAACTTTCTGAAAAGAGGCATCTTATGTACAACAGAAACCTCTGAGATTCATCCCAAGGGAAGTGTCCTCTGTGACATTGTTCCCTTTCCTGTTACCCTCAGTGGTTTTCATATGTAAAACTAGACAAGGAAAAAAAACTCAGTAGTAACCCTATTTTTTTAAATAGTCTATCTTCAACCTGGAGTGGGTGGCACACACTATAATCCCAGCAACTGAGGAGGCTGAGGCAGGAGGACCACATGTTTAAGGCCAGCCTCAGCAGCTGAGAGAGACCCTGTCTCAAAATAAAAATTAAAAAGAGCTACGGGTGTAGCTCAGCGGTAGAGCACCCCTGGGTTCAACCCCCAGGACACTCCCCAAAAAATTATCTTCAAATATGTGCATCTAATGCTTAGTTTTTCAGATTTCACTTCACTATATGATCATGGGGGTGGGGGTATAAAATGCCTAAAAGCAGCAATTACCAGGTATCTGCCTCAATCAAAACAACCTAATTGTTACCAAAATACAACTCATATAGACTTGTGTAGATAAGAAATGTAATGATAATATTTAATGACAACAGAACTTGCTGCAAATCAAATTTAAATCTGCAAATGCTCTTTAAATAATTATTCCATATAGACTAGAATATTTGCTACAGCAAAACCAGAATTGAAGAGTGGAAAGGACCACCGAACACAATTTTACTCGACTGTGGACTGTAGAAAGTCTGAAGAGCAGAGGAGCAGAGTCCAAAACAGAGGAGACAAAGAAGTAGACTTAAAGTCAGAGGAGCAGTGTTTTAATTCTGGAACAAATCCTTTGGACAGAAAAGCCTTGAACAAATCATTTAATCTGTCTCTGAGCCCTTAATTTTCTGAGCTATTAAAATTAGAATAAACATATCCCTTTTTATTCCAGGAGATTGACATACAAATGATGAGTGTATCTGCACGTAAGCATTTTTCTGGGTGGCCTTAGTTTTCATGAGATTCTCCAAAGAATCTGGGTTCTTCTCTTCCGCTCTCCCACCTCTTTGTCTCTCGAGATTGATTTTCATCAAATAAGTCCATCAAATTGGTAAAATACTGCATCTCAATGCTGTTTTGGCTTACCTTTCCTGAATTACCCAAGAAATTAAACATCTTTTCATTGTCAATTGCTTTTGTTTTGTTTTGGTTTGGTTCTGGGAATTGAACCCAGGGGTACTAAACTTAGCTACATCCCCAATCCAGTTTGTTTTTTATTTTGAGACAGGGTCTCCCTAAGTTGCTTAAGGATCTTGCCACATTGTTGAAGCTGGCCTCAAACCTACAATTCTTATGTCTCAGCCTCCCAAGTTGCTGGGATTACAGGCATGCACCACTGGACCCAGCTGGCTGCCAATTTTCATTTCTTTCCTTACAAATTGTGTTCAGATTCTTTTTACTGTTGCAATTAGAATATGCAAAACAGATTTTTGCTATCTAAAGCTTCTTACATACTTTATTTCTACTTTACCACAGGCAGTTTATTAGAATATGTACTATCAATTTAACAGTTCCTAAGAGCAAGGAGAAAGAGACATGACCACATAAAATTACATATTAACTTAAGAGAGTGAAAAATTAGAATAAGGAAATATAGTGCTTCTGTGATATATGTGGAGTTTTCAAAACTTTTTTAACTTTTGTAGATGGTAATTTTGATGCATCATTTGAGTTTTGCTACCTTAAACTCTTTTTGCAGTTCTGGGAATTGAACCTAGGACCTCACACATGCTAGAGCAAGCCCTCTACCACTGTGCTATATCCCCAGTTCATCTAGTTTGAACTTTTATAGGGTCAAATCTGTAGACCTTTTTGTTCACTTTCTGGCTTTATTATTCTGCTTTAAAAAGCCTTCTCTAATTAAAGAATAGAATTTTTTAAAGAATTACATATTCTTTCAGTAGTTTAATGTGTGTTTCTTAACATGAGACTCTTTTATCTATTTGTAATTTTTGTTTTCAAAGGTAAGATCTTAACTTATCTTTTTTCCCCAAATGGCTAGTAAGTTCTCCCAGCGCTGTTTATAAATAGTCCATTTTCTTGGCCACTTTACCACATACTATATCTTCATATTATTTGGACCAATTTCTAAACTCAACATGTTGTTCCATTTTTCTGTCTGTTTGGAGCTAAGACCAGACTGTTTAACTACTGGAGTTTTTAATCTCCCAGATAGCCTCATGGCTCACCTTTTTTAGGTCTTTATCACCTTCTCTATAAGATCCTCCCAGAGCACCTTATTGGCGGTTTCAACTTCTGCCCACACCTACCCCCTACCCTACCTCTGGCACTCTGTAGCCCCTTCTTCATTTCATTCTCCTTAACACATCACCACCCGACAGCCTATACATTTTACTTGTTTATTTGCATACTGTCTGTATCTTCAAACTAGAGAGTAAGTTCCATGAGAAAACCCATTTGGTCTCTTGGATTCACTTTTGTATCCCCAGTTCTAGAATACTGCCAGAGCACTGAGTATCCTCAAACATATTTGTCAAATTAATGACTGTCTAGAAGAGAAAAACCTCCTACATACAACCCCTACCCTTCCTTTTGAAGATTTGCCAGCTCTTATTAAACAACCATTATTCCATGATATAAAGAATTAGTTTGACAAGTTCAAAAAAATAATCCAAGGGATTTTGATCGGGCTGTGAGATAAGTAGATTATTTTAGGGAGAATTGAAGATGTCACAATATTGAATATTCCCAAGTAAGAACAAGCCATTTTTTTCATTCATGTCCCTTAGTACAATTCAATAATTTTCTTCATTAAGGTCTTGTGTATTTTACATTAAGATGATTTCTAATCATGTTGCTGTGATTTTGTTATTGTTCATTAATTTAGTCAAGGACTGTTTACTGTTGCCGAGTATATACTATTCTAGTTACTCACAGGCACTATTCTAGGAGCTATGGAAGCTGCAGTGAGTCAAAGATAATTTCTACCATCATGCTATTTACATTATAGTGAGAGTGGAACTGTTTTCCCTATACTTTCTAGATGGTAATTTTGAGTAAGAAAGCTGCTGAGTTTTGTTTATTTTAACTTTTAACTTGCCTTCTTATTAAATTCTGTTCATTGTTTCTAAAACAATTATTGAATTTCTAGTTTGACCACAGAGGCAATCATATCACCTACAGAGAGTGATAATTTTGTCCTCTCCTTTCCAAAGGTACACATGTCCAGTAGTGCAATGAAGTATTTCAATGGTGTCTCTGGAAAAAGTGTATATATACATACCAGCATTTCTGAAAATTAACTCCATTTTTATAGTCAGGGAGAAAAGTTATAAAATATGTCTTTTAATCTCTAAACCTGTATGATATGTCAGAAATTTTAATTTAGGTAAGTCAAAACATCTAACAGGATACAAGTGGCCTTTGTACCCAATTGATGAAACAGACATTTTGAGGAAATACTATTTTTTCTTCTTCTTTCCTAGTAAATTGTTATAAAATTGAGGAAAGGAAGGTTTAAGGTGGTTCATGGATAGGAAGCAAAGTAATTCATCAAATCAGTTACTGTTGAGCTCATTTTAAAAAACTGGAGTCGTGTTTCTCCATTGAAAGTTAGAAAACATTTAATCTACTTATCTCTTCTACATTACTTTCTATTTACCAGTTATCTGTACAAACACTGAAATAGCTGAAGATTTAATTTACATATTCAAGCACACTGAAATGAGGCAGCATAAATAAAGTTTTACAAAACATCTGCAAAGAAGGGTTGTCTAGGCTGTTACATGTGTTCTAATAAAGAAAAACAGAAATTAAGAACAATGATAGAGTGCCCACTTCTAAAGCCAAAGAAAATGAAGCTGAATTCCTAAGCCTCTTGACCCAGTCCACTTCGTGGGCAGCAGAGTATGGACTCGAACTCGAGTTTCCTGCTGCACACCCCCCACCTGCCCTCTCCTCTGTGCTTTCTGCATGTCACTTTAGCTACGGAATTAGAAAAACTCAAATTCGTTTTCTCTGTAACGAAGAATTTCTCTTCAATTGTTACCTTTGCATATTATTTTAGCAGGAAATTATTTTTTAATAAAATACACATCACTTTTAATTTTTATGGCACCTTTTCTTAGAGGTTGAATTAATACATGTTTGAAAACAGTACATTCTTACAACAGTCCTATGTGTGGGGCAGCAGAAATGATGAGTCTCCTAGGATATAAATCAACATTCTAATCATTAAAAAATAGACGCACCCATCCTTAAGTGTCACAAAGCACTCCAAACTGAGTAGGAAGGAATATCTGAGTGGAACTGATAACAGCCTGGCCTGAAGAGGAAGCACAACAGCCCATTACAAGCAATTGAAAAGTTCCACAGAAAAAAATGACATGTAGCAGGAAATTCCTGACCAGTAGGGTAATCTCTCACGTAAACGTGTTGGCAGATAAGTGGATTTTGTATGATTTTACTTATGCCTCCTGCTTATTGCCCCTTTAGATATGTCACTTTGCAAATGTATTATAACTTTTCTCTAGCTCTATTTAATGGTATGATTCAATAAGTTGTAGGTTCATCTTAATCCCCTCAAAATACTCTTGGCCTTTTATCCAAAAATGAGCAAAGAGGTTAGTTAGTCACTAAAATACCAAAGAAACTTGCTGTAAGTTAGTCCCCAGGAAAAGCATTATATCTAGGATTCAATATACAAATACCCTAATATACTGTGCATACTGAGAAATAGGCAGTGGAAAATTTTAAATACAGATTAAGGCTACAACTATAGGACTCTCACCAAGGCTCTGACAATAAAGAACTAAATGTAAATAAAATAAACATATATTGAATTCCATGTACACAAAAATTCTGACCTAGATGCTTTATTTGTATGATCTCATTCATTTTTATAACAATACTGTAAAATGAATCTCACAGTCATTCTACAGATTAGAAAATTGAGTTTCAAAGAGATTAAATCATACAGTCCAGGCCCTCTACTTCCCAGATAGAACTAGATTTGGTAATTTCTGACTCTACCACTTCCCGCCTACCAACCCTGGGCAAACCGCTGAGCCTCTGTGAGCCTTCCCTCCCTCACCTGTATACTGATCAGTGATGCTGACCTCATCACCAACCAAGGTTCACAAAACACACTCAGCAATGGTGAAACAGAACATAAGCAGCAGTTGCCATTGTTAACACAAAAAATAGTTAAACTAATAAGAGAAAGTGATGGGGATTGATTTCCAACCCATTTCCTCATTTCCCCGGACACTTTGTTTTCAAATGCTGATGATGCAGTACTGAGTTGTGTTTTCTGAGCAAGGTCTTATGGGTTGTCAATGAATCATTTCCTTCATATTCACAGGAACCATACGCCTGGGTAGGTCAGATTCCCACCCTGCTTTATCTTAACAATCCATATGTTACAGGTAGACAAACAGTATTGTTGGGAATTTCATGTTTAGTAGTCTAAAATTCCCTCTCTGCAGATATTTCCAGCACAAAGGACAGGGACTCTTGGGTCAGTGACCTACTGACTCTGGGTGTACTGTGACAAGTTCTAGGTCAATAAACCGAGAGTCAAGAGAACTGCCCTGGATCTTTTCCATTTTTCTTGTCAACTAAACGTTTCAAATGAAATCTTTTGTGGATCTACAACATGAACAGCAGGTAGTATAAGCAACATTTTGTTAGAATATTTTATCAGTTCAAATTTGTAACATGTACTTATTATGAGATTAATAAAAACAGTGAGTTTTAAAGAACACAGAAACTTTGAAATTGAAGGCTACTCATAACGGTGATGCAAACCTCAACCTTAGTATGCAATTCATTTCATCCTGTTTTGTTTTTACCAAATTGAGACATGCCTGATACACAGCAATTGCATATGAGAACTGCTTGCAAGCTTGTTTTGTTTTGTTGTATCCATAGTTTGGGTATTTTGTGTGTGTTCATCTTTAATAGCTTACATTTCTTTACAATCATGCAGTTAGTTGGAGAGGCTGTTTAAAAATGTGCTCAAAAACAAGTTAACCTAGTCATGCAACTTATCTTTATTATTTAATATTATTATGGAGATATGTGCAGATAAAATGATTGCTTAGCTAGAGAACTCAAGAGATCAACTGAAAAAGTATTCAAACTATGAAAAACAACCCAGTGTGGAGCCTAGGTAAGAACATAATACAGAGAAACAATAATATTCCCACGTTTGAACAACAGCCTAAAGATGTAATAGAAGGAATCACTGTATTCATAAACACAACAAAAAAACAAAATTTCTTGAGACGAACTTAACAGTCATAAAAAAGAAGATTGAAACAAGTAGAAAATAAATGGTTTTTCTGTGTTTTAAAGGACTCAGCATATTAAGACATCAATTCTTTCAAAGTTAATTTATAAATATTGTGTATCCACCCCCAAAATTATTAGTAGAATATTTTTTCAATTTAGACTAATTGATTTTAAATTTCCTATATAAAACTAAAAAAGTAATAAGAATCAGGAAAAGGCATGTAAAGAAAAATAAGAAGAGGAATGAGGAAGAACTGCTCATGCCAGTTTTTAAAATTGGAGAGAGAAAAGGAGGGAAGGAAGGAAATGCACACCTAATAACTACTGCATCTTCACTAAACATCTCAGAAGAAACTGGCTATATTGGTTGCCTCTGCAGAACAGAACCAGATGCCTTTTGTATCTTTTTTAAAGTTTATATCATATACATGTATAATCCATTCAAAAAATAGTTTTACTATAGAAGTGTTAATTGGATTAATAAAGTTTATAACTGATTTTCTGCCCTATAAAATTAAGGGAAGCATACTAATGTATTTAAATATCTGGAATCCATCTGTGCAGATATGTTGGGTTTACAGTCTTAAATCAAGACTATTTTGAAAACCTCATATTAGAAATCTAGGAGTCATGGCTTCCAAAACCATTTAATATTAAGTCAAACAGAGTATAATCATTGTTTTAGATGGAAGGAAGGAAGGAAGGAAGGAAGGAAGGAATTTACAGTTCTTATAAGTAATATCTAGACAATACAACAAAATAAAATTGCAATATTTTCTTTCCCTACTCTCTAACCCACTGGTACAATGTATTATCAATAAGTAAAAGGATAGTTTTAGCTCTAAATTTCACCAGAATTTCAATAATACTAGGAAATATGAAATGTACTAAAACCCTTAATGTAATGCCTGATATATAAAGGTACAGAAGAAATATTTGTTGAATAAACAATAACTTTTATATAATTGGTAAGTTACATTTTGGGGGTCTAATGCCATTAAATGGATTTTTAAACTATGCTATTATGGTTTCTTAAAGGGTAATTAATACTATTTTAAGCTCAAATTTTAAAACACTGAAATCATAGAAATTAGGATCAAAATAATTTCAATACAAAAGTAACAAGAAAAGAAAATCAATTTCATATTTTGAAATAAACACAGAAAAATATTCTAATTGTTCTTCTATGGTCACTTGGTCATGCAGAATCCCCAAAATGTATTATTAAAAGAAGATACCTCATTCATTGCAGCCTTGTAATTGTTGAGGCACAACTCTGTAAACTACCTAAATATCCAGCAATAGAGGACAACTTTGAATAAATCCTGGTACATGTAGGCAATGAAAAATCATGTCATTCTTTAAAAGAATAAAGCAATCCCCCCCCCCTCAATCTCTTAATGTGGAAGGACCAAGACAGCCTGCAGATTTTGAAAAGCATAACACAGCTGAACCAGGAGTAAAGGAGGGCCCTCCACGAGGTCAATGAGTCTGTGTGTAAGGCTGGAACTGCACACAATCCAGGTGACCCTTGAAAATCCCTCGGGGCAGTACCAGCCTGGAGGTTCAGGAACCCTCTGTCAGCACAAGCTGCACAGAGTCGATGTTTCCCTTGGCACTGAAAGGCTTTGCTGATTCTTCAGTTGCACAACAGATGAAGCTGCTTCCATTTAGGACCCACATTTGTGACAAGTACAGACTTTAAGAGCTGGCCTATCTAGCCTGACAAAAAGAAGGAACCCCTGCCATTGGCTACAGGAATGAACCAGGAGGACATTATGCTACATGAAAGAAGCCAGACACAGGAGGCCCAAAACTGTAGGATTCCATTTATATTAAGTATGTAGTCAGAGAGAAGGGTGGGTGCCTGGGGCTGGTAGGTGGTAGAAATGGGGAGCAGTTAATCAACATGTGTAAACTTTAAATTACACAAGACTAAGAAGTTCTAGAGATGTTATACGATGTTGCACCTGTAGTTAACAATTTATCTTATTATATATTTAAAAGTTTGTTAAGAGGGTAGATCTCATGTTAAATGTTCTTACCACAATAAAGTAAAACTTAGAAATATTTTTTTTTAAAGATGAAGGAATGAAATACTCCTGTATCAGTCTTCTGCTCAGTCATTGCTGAATGGCACATGGGTCCCTAATGCTGAGTTTCTCTGGCTTGTTTTGTTTAATTTTTTAAATCTTTGCTTTGTCAAGTACATTGGGTGGATTTCATGCAAGTCAGCTTCAACTAAGGCACATCTCCACCTTAAAATTCTCCCATTTATGCCAAATAGTAGCACACATGTCCACCTCTATACCTATCTACCCATAGACTATCTGGAGGGATACCCAGGAATCTGGGAATACAGATTTCTTCTGCCAATAAGGACAGGAGACCTGGAGAACTGGAGTCAAAGGGACACTATCCACTGTAATGTTTGAATATTAGTTAAATTTTTATCACGTGTACTTGCATTACTTTAAAAGTACTGTTTTAGAATGCACATGACATCTAATGATTTAAAAAATTTAAGATTTCACACTTTATATTTTAAATTTTTTAAATTTTCAATTTGTAGTCTGAATACCTATTTGCATCCTACTAATAATAACTTACTTTATCTCTTCTCCATTCTCACTTTTTAATCCCAAGAGACTAACATTCACACCAACTAAAGGCAAAGTAACTCTTGGCCAACTTATCAGTAATTAGGAAAATCTGAATGTAAATTCTATAAGAGAGAGTATTATCATGGAGGTGTTGCTTATTCCAGGAGTGTGAGCATGCCTGTTGAACAACTGAGGGGAGAAGCAGACAGATGACTATCCTATCTCTCACTTGTACAGCTCAAAAAAAATTACACACAGAGATAATAAAAATGAATCATTAGGACATTAAGAACTGGTGGAGCTGTGGAAAGGATCTGTGGAAACCTGTTGTACTATTTTTCTATTTTTTCTGTAAGTTTGAAATTTTTCCATTTAAAAAATAGAAGAAAAACTTCCCTTCATTGTCTTAAAATTCTTACACAGCATCCCACCAGTAAATTTCCCCTCCCCTCTCTTGTTCTTGGGGCTTTCCATCTCCCTTTTTCACTAAAATGGATTGATAGTACTGTTGAAGAACTCGAGCACTTGGTTCATTTCTTTTCAAAATACTGTGAAGTGTAGACCATGTCTCAATCTGGGCTGATGTTTCTTTAGTCTTGGTTTCTCTTCACTGCACTATGAACCTGGAAAGACCAGGAACCATGGATGCTCTTCCCATCTTTGAAACCCTGATGTTGAACATAGAAAGGAGACACAATAAACATGGGTTGCACCCAAACTTTGGACCAGTTCACTAATTTTTAGGACCTTCCATGTTTCTCTTTAGCAAGTTTGGTAACAGATTATATGGTAGAATGAAAAACAATACTGAAACCAAACCACTAAACATGAAATTCTAGGTTTGTTCATCATACAAGTGTGGACTAAAGAGAGCTTTGCTTAGGGTTGCTTTGCACCGCCTTCCCAAGAGCCTGGAAATACAAAGAACACCCAAAGCGAATCAAGTTAAGATGTTTGCACTGCCATCTGTGCATGCTGCTGGCTTTATTCGACTTCCACCTGTTAGCATTTTATTCTCTAATACTATGCCGACAGTACTCTGGAGCTGCAGAGCCTGTCAACGGCAACATAGCAATATCCTACTTTAGAGTAAATAATACTATTTCAAGCAAATTGGAAACTAAATGACAGAAAGCACTACAGATGGAATACACGTGGGACATGAGTGGAATGCTGCATTCCCCATCGCCCCACGGTCCAGAAACAGTCAACACTGAAATGCTGGCAGGGGACCAGCAGAGACTATCACTCGTGTGTGCTGAACAAGCCAACTGAACTGCTTTTATCTTTAGGAATAAGAAGCTGGTGTACTTCCCATTAAAACAAAAATCAGATGTATCAATCAATGACAGTGTTTCACCTTTTAAAAAATGTTTCCTTCTTACTCTGCCTGGGTTTTTTTGTTTGTTTTTGTTTTGTTTCATTGTTTTGTTTTGTTTTGTTTTCCTTCTCTTTCCCATACCTTCTTTTCTCTTTGGAGTTGTATCTTCACAAGAAACACATGGCCCTCACCCAACTGATACTTAATTTCTACAGAACTCTATGAAATAAGGCTATTCTCTTTACAATAAAGTTTAGGAGACCCAAAGCAACCTGTTTATTGAAGTCATAATAATCAGTAGAAATAATTAAATTTAAATAAAGATATTCTAAAACCACTACAAATGGCAGAAGTAAACCTGAAGATGTTTGCCTTTCTAGAGTGAACCTAGGGCTAACGCATTCTATTGCCTACATTTAGGAAATGGCTTATGCTCTCTTTTCAAAACCAGGCATCCCTTCTTCCTGTTCTCATTGTTTCTGTTAGTTCAGGAAGACATCAGAGGAAAATTAAAGAAGAAAGAAGGATTTTTTTAAAGAAAAAAAAAAAAAGGGAAGACCATTAATTTGGAAACATTGCTCTCAGGCAAGAGTTTGACCCCCTGAAAACAACTGAAATTTATATTTACCTATAGAGGAATGGGTCTACCCCAGACTTTCCCTGGATATACTATGTATAATTCCTCCAAACTAGCATATGCCTTATTACATAATTACTTCAAATTACTCAGTGGAACCTACTTCCTCCTCCTCTCTCAATCACCACTATCAATTATTCTGGTCCTGAAAGATCGGATATTCAGATATACATCTTGAGCTCCATGCTAATACTAGAATTCCTGACCCATCTAGAGGAAGGATAGTGACATTCTCTTCATTGCTTAAATTGTTTTAATCCCCATTTCTTTCTGGCTTAAGATCCCAGTGAATTCCAAGCTTCAAAAGAACAATAAATGAGGACATTTGTAGCTGGGGAAATGGCAAAGATTATGGACCCAACATGGGTTAGGAACCAGAAGAAGTAATTGGTGATGTCAAATGTATTTCCTACCTTAGTCCTTCTTTTTTATCCTCAAGTTCTTTCTGCATCTTTCTTCTTCTTTACCTTCTTCTCTCCCTTTCCATCATTTCCACACCTTTGCTGGTATCAGTGACTGCCAAAGATACCCAGATTGGAAAAATCATTTATATCTCCTAAAGTCAAGACTATGTGCTCCCTTCTTTTCATTCATTTGTCAGGTAGCCGCCAACAAGGTTCGATCCAAATTAGTATACAGTGATTCACTTAACCACGTGCTCTGATATTGACTGAGAAGTGAGCTGTACTAAACACAGAGCAAGTGAAAAGGAGGCCGTTGCTATTTTTGTCTGAAAGAAGTCTATACCCCAGTAAAGGAAAACAAACATGCAAAAACAAACAAACAAACAAACAAACAAATCTAATGAAAGGATGAATTCAAGGGGATGGAAACACTGAGGGAAAAGCAGTCAAATACCAATGAGGAGATGATTTCATGAATGTCTACCAAGAGATTCTACAACAGAGAAAACATCATTCTTAGAAACACTTTAAAAGAACAGAGACAAAATCAAGAATGACTAGATGTCATGCAAAGAAATCTTCAACCTTAAAAAGCATCTTCCCTTCCAATTTATTGCAAGGGATAGGGAATTACACGGCACAAATGATTACTCTTTGACACAAAAGGAACTAGATATAAGACCACAGTAACTGTTGTGTTTCTGCCTGTGATGACTCTCATTTGAGAATAGTGTTTATTTTGTCTTTTCTACAAGATGCTACAAATGAAGTCATGCAAATTGACTAGAGTTATACAGCCTCGCTAAGCATCCGGGCTCTACCACATAACAGGGGGTGGCAGTGGGTATCTGGGAGATCAGCCCTCTTCGCTTCTTTTTGCTCTCCGTGGAATTAAGCTTGTTCAAGAAAACTGGTCTCCTCCATTGAACACTTTCCTAGGGTTGGGGAATCAAGACACATAGAAAGGACAACACCATAGGGAGATGCAGACGGAGAAAAGCGCCAGAGGCAACATCTGACACCTTGAGGCCCATGTCCTTGTCACCTTTTCCCAAAGTTAGGTTGCTGGCCCAAAGGCTGCACCCCACTCCCACATGCTCCCTTCCCACATAGCAACACTCCCTAATGCAGTAAGGTAGTGCAGAGTTGATGACCAGGGGAGACTCGGGAGTCAGACGCCTCCCAGCTCCATTCCTGCTTTCCATTTTTCAGTTTCCTGAATCTCTGAGCTTGAGCTTCTCCATCTAAAAACTGATGCAAGGATAGAGATGATAATAACCAGCAATCATAAAACAGGCTTTGTACAAAGTGTTTTATATGCATTATTCATTTAATCTTCAGGAAAAAAGCTTTAAGACAATTAATAATAATTACTATTATTATTATTATTAAAGTATATTCTTCCTTTACAGATGAGGAAATTGCCACTCAGAGACAAATTAATTAACTTACCCAAGGTCTAACCTGAATGCCTGAACTCTTGACCCTTTATATGACTATAATAACACCTGCCTACACAAGTATTGAAAGAGTTAACATTAATGTGTAAGGACACACAATTAATGCTGTTGTCATTACTTTTGATGTTGCTGATCAAAAGCACCAAAAGCAATACTGTTTTTTGTTATCTTTCTCTCTTCCCTGGTGCTGAGGGTTTGAAGTATAATAAGCACAAATCATCAACTCATATACTGGCAAATCTAAACCCATGCCTGGGGACATTTTTAGCCACCAAATAACAAAATCTATATACCTTCCAAATGTTTCCTTTGTTGATGGTGAACGAGAGCTCAAGAGATCAGGAAATTCGGTACTCCTTGAAATGGTGCCCTCCCATGTATTTGTTCTTAAAAGTTCAGGGCAAAATTTAGGGGACACTGTTCTTATATGGTTTTTTACAGTTCTGAAGTTAAAATTACATATAATATACTAACTTGTGACTATGCAAACTGTACTTTGGTTCCATTCTTATCTTTTAATTCACTTTTCATTATAATAAAATAATGACACATGGTTAAACCTCTGACATGCTAAGATGCCAATCAGATTAAATACAATAGCAAACATTTGGCACACACCTGGAAACTTTCCTTTAAAAAAACAAAATTATTATTGTATTTCATCACTTCCTTCCTTATTGCCAACTAATGCCCCCTTGTCTGAAAGGGTCATTCTCGAGCGGCACATCTATTTATAATAGTGTGTTCACTGTCTTCCTTCCTCTGGCACATTGTCTGTGACCTTGACCATTTCAGGATGGATAAAAGAGTACCATCAACATATGTTTATGGAGCTCTACACATCTCGTAAGAGATTTCATATTATTAAAAGCAATAAAGAGTGACAAGGACAATTCTATACTATAATACTGTCTGTCAAGAGAAAAATGTCACCCTTACCATAAAGTACCCAGAGGCATAATTAGGAAGTGACAAAGGAATAATTTCCTGGTCACAGTAATGAGAGAGCTAGGGTAAAACGCTGGTAGCAATGGGAGATTCCTTCTCTCCAACACGCCTGAGTGGAGGCCCAGTCCACACCCAGCTGTCCAGAGTCAGAATCTCTTGTCCTAAATGTGGAGCATCAAGGGATGCCCAGGTAGAAAGCACTCAGCAAGAATTTCTGTGCACCAATGAGATATTGGAAAGTTTCTGACTTTTCCTGGCAGCATAAGTATGAAACTAAAATAATGAATCCTCCTGGGCACCAACTAAGAACATTAAAGGAATTCAAACATCACAGTTCCTGAATACTCCCTACTCATAAACACAGGTCCATACAGTCTCCACAGAGCTATAAATAAATCCCGCCTGAAGGTCTCCTTCCTGTTCACATGTTTCTCCATAAAATTCGTTATTATCTCTTCTCTTTTATCCTAACTTTTATCTTTGTGATTCCTGTCTGTCAAGGACAGAATATTAAATAAGTGGGATTCCAGATCCTGCTCAGTTAACTGCCACCTGAAAAAGTCTTCTTTCCCAGGACCCAAAAAAGAAAGTGTCCCTATCACTGACACAGTAAGGTCATGTGCTGCCTTGAGGTTCTGTCTGTAAACTGAGTTCAGTGGTTCCTAACCATCCTTCCAGCTCAAGCACCTCATAATTCTAACATGCATGTCTGTTGGTGAGAAGAGTCTCAGGAGCAGCCCCCAAAGCCTCTGTCCCATCAGGGTCCCCTTCTCACAGAGGTGGGACCCAGTCTGAGAAGCTGCAAGACTTGGGACTGGGAGATTGACATTGGTCCTTTTAGTGGGTGCAGTGACTTCAAAGCTCATCTCATGTGATCTTCCTCATCTTGCAGAAAAATCATGTCTTCTTCAGTTTTACTATCAGTATCATTCACACATCAGCACCAGACTCCTATCCCAGCCCTTCACTTAGTAGCTGTGTGACCTCTCTGGGCCTCAGTTTCCTCACCTATTAAGAAGAGGTTAGTGATAATATCCATTGCCATTGTAGGGATTAAATTGGCTAATGTATGGAAGGAGTTTAGAATAATTCCTAGAAAACAGTAAACAAGAGGCATTGCTAACTACCATCTGTATTATTATCATTCTTAGCAGTAGCAGTACTACCACTCTCTGCCACCAACCTTATACCAAGTTCAGATCCCACCGTAAGTCTGTGCTGGGGGACAGACAGCCTGGTCTGTCAGCACTTTGGGCCTTCTGGAAGGTTTTCATTTTCTCTTGACAAGAGGCACTTTATGTTGAAAATGTCCTTGCCACCTCTATAGTTTTAATAACCACAAAACCTGACCAAGAATCATAAACATGCTGGTGATTTGATTTCATGGATTTATGTCATGATTGAAATAGTCAAGGTCAAGAATAGTGGGATAAGGGAAACAGCAGCACCATACCACTAATCCCAAATTTCTTCCAATTTTTCTTTAAAGTGTACTTTTTAGCATTTTAGAGTCTGATACAGTGCCTGTGTTTGGTGAATTAATTCATCTCTGATAACATTTGTATCTTGAATAACCCCAGTTTATAGGTTAAAGTCATTCAGTAACAGTAAGTGACAAAAAAATAATGGTCTAAAAATAATTTCCAAATCCAAACCTCTTCTCTCATCGAGGCCTCAAGCTGTGTGGCAGGTAAGCTTCTGCCCTCAACATCTAGTAACATTCAAAGACTATGGCTTTGAAATGATATTTTACCTAAAGTTGAAAAATAGTAATAGTTCCAATCATTTAAAGTCTTTTTTGCCCACCTAATAGTTGACACATTTACAAGCTCTAAAATGATGATATTTTCCAATCACAAAAGGTATTATTTATGGGATCCTATAATTTCAACAAATATATTAGACTAATTGATCCTTATTCCCCTTAAATTTGGAGGGATATCCTGGCAAAGTAAATAGAATCAGAATCACTGAAGTAGACTGATTACTTAACACTGTACACATTTTTCAAGAAGGATGAAATGTGTTCAGAGATAAGTAACTGAAAAATCAAAATAACAATATAACATTTAATAAACAATTTAGTAATTTGATATACGATTTCCTTAAAATGGAATATATCCTTGCTTTATCAAGTCTAGAGTAGAATAATCTGAAGATGACATCTGTCTGGCAGGGTTTGGCCCAGGGGCCCTCTATTCTCACCCCATTTTGCCCACAGGAAGGATCCAGACATGTGCAGGTAGGCAGGAATAAAAGATTGCATCCTACCCAATACCTCAGATAGGCTCACCTCAAACCCAGAGTATTAGACAATCACTTCTTCACTCAAGTTCAAGATGTAATCCATCTCATACAATGATGCAATCCATCCGGGACAACATCCAGAGTGTGCAAGAAATTAAGAAGGGTATCACTAGACAAGTACCTATTCCAAGGTAATAACTTTGGGAATGGGATTCAATCCCAGATTGTGCATCCCTCAGTAGTCAGAAAGTGACTTCCCCTTCACTCTCTTCCACCCATTCTCCTTCCCTCCTGTCTCGTGGTTCCTCCCTCCCCACGTGGCATTCTGGTCCCAGCCAGCAGAATGGATTTTCATTTATACTCATTATCTTCTCTGTATTTTTCTGATATTAGAGAGGGAAGATTCAGATGTCTGTGGATAGAGATGGTGAGCAAAGAGTCACTCACAGTGATCTGGTCTCTGGGAGAGACCACCTTAGAGGGCAAAGGTTAATCTCTTGCTAGTATAATTTTTCTACTTAATTAAGCTAAAAGAGGGCAGCATCCTTCCCAGTTCTAAGTTGTATTTCAGAAAGCTGCCTTCAATTTCCATACAATCCTAGATAAAGCAGCTGCCCAACCCTCTCTGTCCCACTAATTAGGTTTATTTTATTCTTCACACTTAACATTAGATAAAATTCATTTTAACTTCTTTAAATACTAACTGTCACCTTCCCTGGCACCTTCCCCTCTCACCCCTGCCAACTGAAATGGAGCGTTATAAACTCTCTTAGGATATTCACTGCTTTTCATCTAGTTCCTATAAAGATGCCCAGCACAGGTAGGCAAGTTCCAGACCTGCATTTCCAACTGTTCGTTGGTTTATCTCGTGGACACCTCAATTACAAGATTAAATTCTGAAAATAAGGTTGCAGAGAACCCACTCTTACTATCCACTATTCTCCCCCAGCTAGAAAAATTCAGTCATCCTTGAATTAACTTCTCCCCCCTTTCTCCACTTCACAGACTCCCATCTCCCATCACCTTCCCCTTGGCTCTCCCATGCCATCTCCCCTCCCCACGTCTGACTGGCTTCCCACTCTAGCCAATGCTTGCCCCTCTATCATCCCTCTTGCCATCTGGGAATTTTCCTACTGCTATGAAGCCTTTTCCTCACCACTTCAGTTAATAGCTTTGATCTCTCTGTTTCACACCATTGTGTGTCTCTTCAGTGTTTTTAGTTCCTTTTAGGGTTTCACACTTTTTTGAGATCTGTTAAAAAGTATGGGCCCAAGAAAATCCATAGGCACTCAAACGTTCACATAAACATCGGTACTATTATTTCAAACACTTCGTTGTAACTTGCATCATGTTTGTTGTGTTATACCTATTTATTTACATACCTGCCTCCCTTAAGCTAGATTTGTTTCATGTTATAACCTGTTTTTAAACCTCTTAACGTCTAGCACTGTGATTAGTATTTACAAGATATTAAAAACTGTCCACTGCTTGAGTATCCAGTGTGATGTTCAGGTGCCAAGCTCAGACAGCACCTTCCAAACATCAGTCATTTGAATAACACTCTTGAAAGTTTTACCACATCTCCTACCTCTCATCCTATTGTTTAATTACCATTTGGGCAGACTGTTTATAAAACCTCCCCAAAATATGGGAGGTTAATGAATCCAGACCTATCCTGTCACTTGCCTTGAAAATTAAATGTAGCCGGAGTGATGCTTTGTGACTTCCAGGTTTAGGTCTTAAGAGACTTGGCAGTTTTTGGATCCAGCCATGATGCAAAAGACTCTGAGGAAAGAAGGGGGCTCAGCCAGTCACCGTCACTCAGATCACCCCTGCTGGGTTGACAGACATACAAGTATCTTCATCTGTTCCTGCTGTTATAACAACAACAACAAAAAAAAAAAAAAAAAAAAAAAAAAAAAAAAAAAAAAAAAAAAAAAAAAAACCTGAGACTGTGAAATGTATAGATAACGGAATATTGCTCATAGTCTGGAGATGGGGAAGTCCAGGATCGAGGTGCTATTGGATTCTGTGTCAGGGAAGGTTTGACCTGCTTCATAGATGGCATCTTCTTGCTGCATCCTCACATGGCAGAAGGGTGAGCCCTCTTTTATAAGGACACTAATCCCATTCCCAAGGGCAGAGCTCTCATGACCTCATCACCTCCTAGAACTATCACCTCCTAACACTATCACAACCAGTATTAGGTTCCAACATATGAATTTGGAGGGGAAAACAACCTTTGAAACAAAACAAGTAGAGTTATCAGGGAACTGCCAGCCCAGTCAAGCTCCCAAGCCACAGGAATGGCCCCCACAGACATCGCATGAAAAAGAAAATTTACTTGCTGAGCCCAGCCACCCCACAGAATCCTAATAAGTCATTGATTTTTAAACCACATGTTTCGGGAACTGATAACACAAAAATAGATGAATGATGTGTTGCTTTCTTTTAAATCAACTCTTTTTAAATTTAAGTATATGTTAAAAGAAAATTTTTATCACATCCATAAGTGGAAAATTAGTATCACTTGCCATAAAACTAAAACAATGAAAGAAGAAACAAAGCAATGTTATACACTGCTAGCCAGATACTGCTGCCTACGTATGCAAGGAAGGTCTCCAACTGTGAGAGAGAAATTAAAGATACATACACCAGAACTAAACTGCAACTCCCTCCTTGGCACAAAGTTGAACTGAAAGAAAACGGAAGGAAAATAACACATGCACTCTGAAATTTGATATTAATTAAAATTATTTATTGCGAAAAATCATTACATTGTATTAAAATACAGATGGTAAACATCTATGGTAAAAATCATGAGGGTATCATTCAAACAACTAACATTTGGAAGATGCTGTGTTTACCTAACACCTAAACACTGATGTTGGCAGGTGACAGGTGTAGGGCCTTCAGTGTCACAAGCATAAAGCTAAACAGAAAGTGATTTGAATAAAAGATAAAACAAAATGCAATCCTGTACAAGTGCTCGCAAGTGCTTATTTTCTAGCTGAGGAGACAGAAATGTAAACAAATTATTATTACACATTAACCATGGTAAATGTAACTGTACCAATTTTTAAATATAAAGTCTTAGACTTAAATGCACCAAATCACTGATGTGTTGTGCAAAAGTTGGAGGATGCATAGATACAATGCCTAGATTACCTGGACATTCTTTTCACTTGGTAATTCTGGTAAGTAGTAATTTTGTCCTCCCCATTCCTCTATGGCTTTTTCACATATGTATATGAAAGTTCTCTTAAATTCTCTGATGACCAAACTCCCCTAAAGATTCCTATCACATTTTAGGCTCTTTGAAGCTAGAGACATGTGGTGTAACTTCCTGTCTTCTATTATCAATAAACATCTGTTAAGTTAAAAAAAAAATCAACCTTCCAGAGTTTCTGCAAGAAGTTTTCCTGCCATCTAGGACTGATTAAAAATGTGTTTTTCATTGCTCAGACTATGAACACTGTATGTGTATTTAACCTGAAATATGCACGTAATAAAATATTTGCACCAAGTTCTTCCTGCAGCGTGTTCCATGTGTATATTCATGAATGTCTGTCTGGAATGGCATTTTACGTTTATGCCTGTTTGATCCATGTTGAATATTATAAATGTGTGGAGACTGTTTATTGACATACAGCATAAAGCAGCCATTGCAACATGATTCACTCATGGGGCCTCTGAGCTTCTCCTGGGCTTAAAAGTGCTGCTGTTGACATTTATGCTTTTCTCAGTGTTTCTTCTTTTATCCTCTTCCTTCAACATAGCAATTTTGTTTCTCTCTAGAACCTAAATTCAGTGAAAAATATAGACCTCTTAAAATGTTAATACTTTCATCAGAAGATTTAAAAAGAAAATTTTTTTAGCTAGGCTGTGAACTCAATGAGCTGAAACCTCCTCTGTTCAAAGTTCTTGAAGGTTTGACATTTAAATTTATTCTAAAATAGTTTTTGCATGAAAAGCCAAGAAAGAGAGGATTGTGGTCTGTACCTTGGCGTGGACTTTTATAAGAGTGGGGCAGAAACAGAGTGGTGGTGTCGAAGCTGTCTGCAGGATTTACAGGCACTGATGAGGGCAGGAGTGGCCCAGATTCCAAACAAGCCCATAATTCATATGACTAATTCTAGCTTTTGCTAACTCTCCACCCTGCTCCCCTCCCCCGCACAAAATCAGCATATATGGAAATGTTAATAAAGCCATCATCTCACCCTTGGAAATGACTGATTTTTCTCATTCCCAGGTCAAGGCATTTCCATAAAGGAGGGAGAGCTTATGAGCAAGAGATTGCAAAGTTCAGCAAATGCAACTAAGAACCCCTGCAGAACTTTCTGTGAGGGGATGGAATTGAGCATCTTTCATTCCAAGATGTTTTCTAGCAGGCATGCTTCTGAGCCCCCGGAGCATCAGTGTATTGCTCGGAAAATAGTTTGTATATACATATTCAAATACTCTAAAACTTAATTTTTCTAAATATTTTAACCTAAACTTTAATTTTTAAGGTATGTTTAAGAGTCATCTACATATACTCCCCCCAAATCCTATATCAGTACTTGAAACATCCCTTTCCTTCATCTATACATCTGAACCTTTATAACACCTCCCATTATAATTAGGAGCTGGAACTGAGTAGTGGTGAAATGACAAATAGTCTATGGAAACTTCATACAAACTCTGTACATTTAGATGAAAGCACCTGCCACTTGGAACATAAAGCTCACCTTGTACAAAGCAGCAGATTTTGAGAAGACTGCATCATGAAAAGCGTAACTTCCAGATGTGTGCCAAAGCCCGGCCTCCAGTGGTCCCACATGATGAGCGCAATGACAGCCCTTGGAATAGCAGGGAAAGCTGTTTCCAGGCTAAGCCCTCACATTGTTCATCTTAATTTTCTTCTGAAAAATACCAAGGCAGTTGTGTGTGTGTGTGTGTGTGTGTGTGTGTGTCTATGTTCCAGGTAGAAAATTCTAAAAGTACATCTTATGTGGTAACTGAGATGTCAACACAAGCAATTGAAGAAGGCAGATTGGATATGAAGAGTGCTAGACCAGAAGTTCTAGAATGATGTCTTTTGTTTTAAAAACTCTCTAGCTAGGGGCAATAGAATGAGCACAAAACTCTGCTTCTCCCCAAATCTGAAGAGCAAAACGGAAGAGTGGTGTGTTACCTTAAAGGCGAAGGAAGGAAGCACAGATGGAACACAGTCCCTCAAAGGCTTTAGTGCTTACTCAGCAAATGGGCTAATGAGACCATCTGTACACTGCACACACCTGGAGCTCCCCTCCATCTGGTAAAGGCACCCCAAGCACCTGAAGGAGCTGAGCATTTGTATAATTATCCCCTAGGCTAAAAGAGTTTCAATGCAGGCAAGAGCAAGAGAGAGACAATGAATCTTAGAGTCTTTGGAAGTAAAATACCTTTCCCTGTTTCCTTGCTGTAACCTGGTTACAGTGCAGAAGGACCCAGAAATAGTCTGTGTTCAATTCTCTGCTCATCACTTATCAGTGTGCAACCCCCTCTGTTTGAGACCAGACCAGTCTGAGCTGAAGTTTCTGTAAACTGCAGGATGGACATAAACACAATGCTTACTTTACCGAAATCAAGGTGTAAGGTCAAGAACAAGCCTGGGAAGAGCATATGTCTGTGTGTGGGTGGGAGAGGGGCAGAGGGCTGGCCTTTCATGCGGTGCACTGCTGCATGCAACTCAGAGAATGTCAGACTCTACCTTCATCTGCCAAATGTTCCAACTGCCAGTGGGAGTCTGGCTGAGCCACACTGAGTGAATCCCTATGTTCCCACCATGAACACGCCTCTGTGCCCATGTACCCAGTGTCCTTCCTGTAGACACAAATGGAGAGTACATACTCCTACATAAGACCAGTCCTGCCTCTGTGCATTGGAGCCCATCCCTCCTCATGTACCTGAAAGCTTTGCCCTAGCCATTGTCCTCCTGCTCCTCTATCACCGTGTCATTATCCTCAACTGGATCAGTCCCAGCATATGAATGTGCCATCATCATTTCTCCCATTTAAAAAAAATAAAACTCTCATGGTTCCATATCCTACTCTAGTTACCACCCAGGTTCTCTTCCCTTTTGAAGTAAACTTCTCTCATGTGTGGTGTCTACTCTGCCTCTAGTCCCGCTCCTCTCATTCCTGCTGGAATCCAGCCCAAACAACTATCACCCTCATTACTTCATTGCAATTGTTCTTGTTGAAGTCACCAATGATCTGAATGCTGCTATATCCCATAGTTATTTTATCAGGCTTTCCCTCTCTCACCCTGTCAGCAACCCCTGGCTGATTCCATCACTCCCTTTTTCTTAAAACACTTGATTCTCTTGGTGTCTAGAACATCACTCTGCAAACAACCCTAGAATGGTGTGCCATCTTGCTCTGAATCAAAGTGAAAGTCTTAGAATGGCTTTGATTCTTCTTCTGAGAATGTTCCTCCTCTAGATAACCAAAGAACTCATCCCCTCAATTCTATCAGCTCGAACATTACTTTTTGTTTGTTTGTTAACCAGGAGATTGAACCCAGGGGCACTCAATCACTGAACCACATCCCCAGTCCTGTTTATTTTTATTTTGAGACAGGGTCTTATTTAAGTTGCTTAGGACCTCACTAAGTTGCTGAGGCTGGCTTTAAATTTGTGATCCTCCTGCGTCAGCTTCACAAGCCGCTGGGATTACAGGCATGTGCTACCACACCTGGCCTGTGGGTCTTTTTATAAAAACCCACTGTGGGCAGTTTTAGAAAGTAACTGCCTCTTTAACTTCCTATCTCCCTCACCAGAAACTCTGTATTATAATCTATATTATGCAATTATAGGTTCACTTAATTTTACATAAGCTGATTTGTTCACTGCCATATCCTTAATAGCATCTGCTACGTAGCAAAGTGATGCAGGTATTTCTGGAGTAAGAAGAAATCTCAAGCCCTGAAAATTGAACAGAGGTTGTACACATAAACAGCCTTCAATATTTAGTTCAGAGAGGGAGAAGTTGTCAGAATGCGAGGGGACAGTCCTAGGGGCATTCTGTACATCTTATTTACACTGGACTGGAAAGACCTCTCCTTGTCCAAGGATAAGACAGGATGAAATCAACATGATACCTCTGAAAAGATTCTACCAAAGAAACTTCTGAATAACTTCTGTTAGGTGTCCTAAACAGAGGTGTATGAAAATACAGTCACTATGAAATAAGATTAAAGAAATTTAAGAATGAATAGATTAAGAGGAAAGGAGGAAAAAAAAAAAAACACGAAGTCACTGGAATAAGAAAAATGCAAGGAAACACAAAATGTCACACCAGAATTAAAGTACTCCATTGAAGCAGTAAAGACCATAATTAGTTCTGCAGAAAATCAATTGTGATGTGAATGAAACTTGAGTAGCTCTTCTAAAATGCATCATAAAGGTGACAAAAATGCATAAACAATACTAAAAGAAATTTTCCAATAGATTTAACAATATTAGCATCTTCAGTGATTTTTTTTCTCTCATTCTCATATAATTTATTTTCTCTATATACTTGTAAAATCATAATAACTGGGGACAAGGAAAGTTAAAACTTTAAATGTACACCTTAAGCTGGTTGTTCATATTCTCCATGTCCCCCAGCCTGTTGTCCCCCTGTGGCCCAGCAATCCTATTACTACCCTAAGTACTTATCTACCTAATCCCAAAATTCCCAAGGACTCACTTTTTAAAAAATTTTATTAGAGTTTTATAGTTTTACATAGAGGTTGGGTTCATTCTGACAAACTCACACATGAATGGAAATCGATCTCAGTTCCACAGGACTCATTTGACTAGAAATTATTGAAAAATTTGGTTTTTTTAATATGACTAGATTTAAGGAAGCTCTCACAACTTTGGGTAAAATTAGAAGTTCTGAGAAACAAGCATAAAATCAAGGACGGTATTTTATTCATCTTTCCCTACTTCACACAGTAATGGGACACAATGGTTTTTTGTCTAAATGCCTGTTAGGATGGAGAGTGCCAATTTCCACTTAGAAGTATAAATTTTGAGTAAGAGATAAGAAAATGTTCTTAGGTTGCTGAGCCTCTATGAACACTGAAAGTTCTGGTGGGAAATCTGCCTCACTATCCTAAGCCCTAATTTGGTGGTCTTGGCTCCTTTGGGCATACTTCCAAGATTACTTATTTCTTTTAAACCTCAGTGAGCTCTGCTGGCATATAATGCTTTTTCTTTTCTTCCTTCCACAAATTTGCAAGCTTGTTTCTTCTTAAAACCTCCATGAGATGATGCATGAATGCATTTTATTTCCTCAATGGAAATATAGATGCTGCACAGCTGTAGGACTTGAAATCACCAGGTGGTACTTGGAAGCAGAAACTAAGATGCTGTTGCCAGGGTAACCACACATTCTTCCAGTAATGGGAAGAGCTGCCATGTTTTCTATGCTCTAGGGAATATATGTTATAAAAGGATTGGCTTAGTGCATATGAATATTTACTATTTCAAAAGAATATCCATTTCTTTATAAACCTGTGAAATATATTTTGATTACTCAGAGCCCATCAAAGACATTTCATCTTCTCAGGGCATCAGGTCTCATCTTTCTTTGCCAATAGAATTGTAAATATCCAGTCATAACTATATTTTATGCTACACATAATATGCTGGTACATCTCATTTTACACAGTAGATTCATTTTAAATAAGCAATTAGAGCTTACTATTTAAAGGACTGTTGTGAATTCTGTAAGGAAATACATTTATAGAATGTATTCAATTCATCAGCTATGAAAATCCTTACTTCCATTTACAGTAGAATCTTAGATGTAGAGGCTAATCTTCTGAGAGCCCCAAAGTTGCACTGGAGTCAAGACACCTTTGGGGTGATTTGGGACTACACTGGCTAGGAAGAAGCAATCTCACAACACCCAAAACAAGGCAAAAGGCCAATGATCACAAATAGCCCTTCCTCGCTCCTTCCTTTTCCTCCTTCCTTCCTTTGTTATCTATTTGTTGAGCTCTTTCTCTGCCCTACAAGCTGTGGCAGGTGCTGGGAGAATTTCTGTAGGAATTAGACCCAGCAGTAGAGGTACAGGTACTATAGTAGGTTCATCTTCAATTGAACTAGGTTTCCTTAAACTGTTTTCCAAAATGGTCCTGCCAGTGGAATTCTCCTATAAACTGTGCATTAAGATTACTTCCTGCTAGGTGTGGTGGCGCACACCTATAATCCCAGTGGCTAGGCTAAGGCAGGAGGATTGCAAGTTCAAAGCCAGCCTCAGCAAAAAGCAAGGCAATAAGCAACTCAGTGAGACCCTATCTCTAGTAATACAAAATAGGGTTGGGGATGTGGCTCAGTGGTTAAGTGCCCATGAGTTCAATCCCTGTACCACCCCCCACAGAAAAGATACTTCCTGCTCTACATCCCCACCAGCACTTGGTTTCTGGTGGACATAAAATCCTACTCTCTGACAGTTTTAATTTTCCTGATCATAATGTTTACATTGTTATTGACTATTCACATTTTCTTTTCTATCCACTACCTATTCAAAATCTTAACCTATTTTTCAGTTGGGTTCTCTTTTTTCCTTATTGATTTATACAGATTCTGTATATACTCTGTTGAAATTTTTATGTTTATGCTTCTTACTCATGCAACTTTTCAGTTGTTTAGGTGCCTTTTAATTACAGATATCTCTAATTTTAATGTAATCAAGTTTTTTAATCCACCTTTCATAGTTTGTTTTTTGAGTATTATCTAAGAAATTCCTACCTATCCCAAGGTCATAAAATATTTTCTTTTAGATGTTTAAAAGCTCTGTTTTCATATTTAGATTTTCACTCTACTTACAACTGATTTTTGTGTGTGGTATAATATTAAAGATATGCTTTTGTGCCATATAAAATATCTCATTGTACCAGAATCCACTATTGAATCACCAAACTTTTCCCCTATATTACCTATCATGTATATCAAGTTTTCATATATTATGGATCTGTTTTATAACTTCCTTTTCTTCCCCATTAGCATATGTTTCTGCCTTTGCCATTGCTCCCTGCCTCAGTTACTACAATTTCATAATAAGTCCTATCTTTTACCCTGCACGAAAGTCAAAGACCTAGGAATTAGACCAGAAACTCCGCAGAAGAAAACATAGGGTCAACATTCCACCATAAAGGAACAGACAACAACATTCTCAATGAGACATCTAAAGCTCAGGAAATAATGCTAATTTAATAAATGGAGTGACATCAAATTAAAAAAGGTTCTGCACAGCAAAGTAAACAATTAAGATTGTGAAGAGAGAACTTCCAGGATGGAAGAAAACCTTTGTTAGCTATTCTTTTGACAGAGGATTAATATCCAGAATATATAAAGGACTCAAAAAACACCAAAAAGGTGAATAACCCAATTAATAAATGGGCAAATGAACTAAACAGACACCTCTCAGAAGAAGAAATACAAATGGTCAACAAAGGTATGAAAAATGCTCAACATCATTATCAATTAAGGAAATGCAAATCAAAACTACACGAGATTTCATCTCACTCCAGTCAGAATGACAGGCATCAAGAATATAAACAAGATCTTTGCCTTTTCTTTTGCCTGGGGGAGGCATCGTGGTACGTGCACTTTATTCAGTTCCTTACCATGTCTCTGCACAAGACTTTAATGATCAGGCAATTCCTGACCAAGAAACAAAAACATTCCCATTCCCCAATGTATTTGAATGAAAACTGGTAATAAAATTAGGTACAACTCCAAGAGGAGATATTAGAGGAGACTCAAGCTGGGTCTATAAGGAATTATAAATGAAATGGCACACATATTTATGCTGTTCAAAGTTATGATCATCTTGTCACACCAAGCTGAAAATGTCACCACTATCTGAACAGTTGAGAATATTTAACTAAGAAAATATTTCCTTAGTCATGAAGGTGCTATAGTACTGGTTTGGGTTGGTTCAGTAATAAATATGTGAAACTTTTGAACTGCTAAAAAAAACAACAAAAAGAATACAAACAATAATAAATGCTAGAGAGGATGTGCAGAAAAAGGAACTTTACGCTGTTGATACAATTGCAAATTAATACAACCACTATGGGAATTAGTGTGGAGGTTCCTCAAAAGACTAGGAATAGAATCACTATGACCCAGGTATACCATTTCTCAGTATTTATCCTGAAAAATTAAAGTCATTATACTATAGTGATATGTACATACCCATGTTTATAGCAGCAAAATTCACAATAGTCAAACTATGGAACCAGACATAGGTGTCCATCAACAGATGAATGGATAAAGAAAATGCACTATATCTACACAATAGAGTTTTATTCAGTCATAAAAAAAATAAAAATAAAATGATGTCACTTGCAGGAAAATGGTTGAAATTTATGTTTATAAAATGGAGAACTTTATGTTAGGCCAAATAAGTCAAACTTAAGTCAAGGGTCATACATGGAAGCTGCAGAAGAAAAAGGGAAAGAAAGTGGGGGTGGCTGATAAGTCTAAATATCTATTAAAAAAGCAAAAATTTACACTTGTGCCCCTTCAAGTTATATTTATTTTCGGTCCTTTGTTTTTCTAAGTAAAATTTATAAATAGGCTTGCTGAACTGCTACTATCATTATGAGTATTTTATGCTTCAGATTATGCACCTGGATTTTTATATACAAATGTTAATCAGAAAACATACAGTTTTCCAATTGGGAGCTTGTCTACTAAGTTGTATACACAAATGAATTCTATAAATGCCATATCTTCAAATCATATCAATAATAATTGCTGTATGGCTTTGGTTCATTATGAACATGGGCAGACTGAATCCTCCCTTGAAAAGAGTTGACCATCTCCCTGTGCTTTGTATAATCCTACCATCAGCAATCGGTGGCTAATAATTCTTTCTCCTCCTGATCAGTGTCAAAAGTTGGCAATGGCTTCTGAAGTTCCTGAAGACTCATGAAGAAGCCCCCCTACTGGATAACTAGCTGGTAAGATGCAAAACTGTTCAGCCTCATCTACACTGCTCTCCTAACACCTCCAAGATACCAGCCCCTCAAAGTCAACATTAGCCACACTCCTGGGATGGGATTTAAATTAGTCTTTGTTTATCTTCAGGAACTTTAAGCCTGTCACTGCCTCAATAGCAAATATAGCACTCTTACAGAGCTATGACATTATATGCATCTTCGCATTTCTCTCACATGCTTACTGTATAACAGCAATCAGAAATATCATTTTTAAAATTACAATAATTTCAAGCCAAAATAGTTATTTCTGTCTTCTTCAAATCTGAACATGAACTTTGAGCACATTTTATGCATCAAGCATTGTACAAGTTACTTTGCATACATTATTTGAGATGATTCTTATGGCAATATTGCAAAGTAGACAACATAATACCAAACTTGGAAGTGAAGAGAACAAAGATCAGGAAAGTTTTGTGGATTTCCTAAGGAAGGTGTTTAACCAGCAGGAAGTGGTAGAGCAAAGATTCAAGCCGAGATCTTTTCAGATTCCAAAGTCCTTGCTCCATCTACAATACCATATACCATATACAATTCCATATGTACAAATTGCCTTTGTCTATAGGGTGAAAAATTCAGTCATTTATTTGAAATGTATTAAATGCCTGTGATATTTCAGGCACTGGATATTCTTAAAAGCAGCTCAAAATTAAACTGGTGTCAACACTGAAAAAAAAAATGGTTTTAGAAAAAGTTAAAACATCAGATTAGCTGGAGCTTAAGAGAAGCAAAACCAGAAATTCAAGGTTCTTGTAAAGGCTGCATATATGCTAACTACTGCAAGTTTTACCCAAGGATTGTTAATTCTGTATCTGTGTGTATGTGTGTGTGTGTGTGTGTGTGTGTGTGTGTGTATGTGTATATGTGCGTGTCTAGTCTAAGCTGAAAATGTTAAGATTTTAAATCATTCCAAAAGGAGCCCTATGTAAATTGAGACAAATTCACAGGTAGTTCTTAAAATAGATAATTTCCCAAGTTAGGCCATACCACTGTGCTACAAATAATTGAGCAAAGGATGTTTTAAGATTTTAGCAATTGTTAGTCCCATGGAAAATGTTAAGGACATATCTCTTTATTTTAATCAACGAAAGGTAAAGATCCAGTTCTCTTCCTATATCCTTTGGGTAGAACAATATATGGATTTCTGAGCTTTAATTTTTCAATTTGTAAAAACAAAAAATTTTAACACTCATCTTAAAAGATTATGATGATTAATCGTGCTGATACATTTGAAAAGTGCTTTAGAAACTGCAAGATGTTGAGTGTGTGTTACTTATTAAAGTCAGATAATTGAAACAACTGTTTCTGGAGATATGCTTACACCATAAGTAAGCTGAGAAACAGGGTTCCTATCCATTTCAGAATGGAGACAACTCAAGGAAGGAGATGGGAATCATAATGAAAATTTTCCAAATGAAAAAAAATAAAAATAGAGCAGTAGAATAGTTCATTTAGTGACAATAGTGTCCCTAGGAATGAAAGTATGTGTATTTAAAAGAAGTCCTTCTCAGTGTCTTCCTACAGGTGGCATTCTCTCTGGGTGGGATATTAAATTATTACCTGACCTGCATCTTCCCAAGTTCAGGAGCACTGACACTCTAATAGAAGAACATGCTGAGGGAGGTAAAGTCAAAGAATCAAGACTTTCTGCTATGTTTGGTTGAAGCCCAAACTTAAATGTGATTTTAAACTTTTGCATGTCCAAAGAAGAATTTAACTGTGAAAATACTGAAAAGAAATATTAGATAAGAAACAAGAGAAGCCAAAACCCACAAATCTCATGAGGACACTCCTAACAAGATTCTATGTCAATAGACTGACTGGTGTTTAGCCAGGGCCTTTTCCAGAGCCCTCAGTCTTTCAGTTACAGCTTGCAAACCACTGGAAATGAAATGCACCATTTTTAATTATTAAGAGAATGTAGGGAAAAAATAGTAATGGTCTTGCAGAAATACGACCTACAGATAAAAGGATCTAATATTCTGTTGTCTTTCTCCTTAATTTTAGACTTAAATAAAGTTCAGCAGGAACTTAACCCAAAATTAAGTGGCTTTATAAAACCTCTTACAGAAAACAGTCTTGGGCTGTCAACAAAAAGGTTGGGGATTATTTTAAATAATAATGAGTAACTCAACCACAGGGTTCAATGATAAAAGATACTCAATAATCTCTTCCCCCTATCCAGCTATTTAAGCAGACTAAGATTGAACAGAAGGATCATCATAACTTCGTAGCTGAACTATATGAAGCAAAATTCACAACTACCACATTCAAAGGTGTGGTTTGTTTACTGAACCAAGTCCTCCAAGGAGGAGTAGTGAGGTTGAAATCCAGCCTGTACCACATTGGTCAAGCCTGGTGTTGGGATGGGGCAGCAGGAGCCAGGAGGGAGACAGGCTTTTTAAGCATAGGGATTTTCACCAAACTTGCATATGTGACGGGTTGACATATTTGACTCCATGGAAATGTTATAAGCCAGGCTAAATGAGCAATGACTAAACAGACTCCATTTTACCCTGAGACTCCATGTTATGTAGGAAATGCTTCTCCCATGGGAACACCCCGCCACTGTACCTGTCAACAGTGCTTAGCATGGCTCATTTGGCAATACAAACTGACGAAATGGCAATTCTTGTATAATGAAAAATTGTTCTCTTTTTGATTCCTAGTTTCCTAAACAATGTACCATGTTAACGGTGATGTCAACAGTGATTGTTTAGATGTTAGTAACCATTCTTCAGTTTGTACCTAAGTAAGGTCATTTTGACCCACTTCCCCTTCTGCTAATGACTTCAGATCCCATGATGTTAGTTTATAATTTTGAATCATAGCAACAGACACTTATGATTGATGTACTGATTTCTGGTATAAAAAACCCCTGCAACTCTATGGTTGGGGCTGTTCTCCCAATAGCCATTTTTGGGGCATTGTGTGAGACAGTCAGCCACCAGCTTGATAAAGACTCTCAAATTTGGATTTCTCAGTGTTGATGGTCTGTTCTTAAGTTGCACCCTATAACAGTATACACTAGCGGGCTCAACCTGGCTGGTTCGGGGTGACTTTCAAAATAATGCCAGGAAAATCACAATGTTTTCAGTCCCATTAAAGAAAGTCCTTCACACTGTTAAACTACAAATGCTTAACAATCTACACACATACTATAGCCCATCTCCTGCTGATCAGTAACATCAAGGATCTCCATCTCCCATCGTGAATAATAAAGAAATTCTTATTAAGCAAGGTCCAGCCTCAGTCTTGATGAGTGACATTCACCTCCCCATACTTTCCTCACTCCCTTCTCTTTCAGCTGTAGCCCCAGTTGGATGGAAGCACCTACAAGATGTTCCCCAAGAGTGGATTAATCCCAAAGACCATTTTTTCTTTTAACTTTCACTAGGTACATGTTGCTTAAGCTGTCACTTGTTATTCGCAAGTTTCTCTGATGTGGAAAAGACAAAATTGGAGATTTTTTTGCTTATTTAAGCTAAGACTTGTTTCACGCTAAATACATGCTAGGCATGGATCTAAGTGCTTTCTTTTCAAGCATGGGTTCATTAAACCCTCAGGAGTTATTATCCATCCTTTACAGTGGTGACAGTAAAGCACACAGCTAGTCGAACACAGAGGCAGGCATCAAGCTGGGCACTCACAGCTAGCATCCTGCACACCTAGACTACTTTACTATAGGGGTTCCTTCAGTTGCAGCATAACAGGTACCTCTGAAGAATGTTTCCTAATATTACCATCCAGCATCCCTGAAGTCAAATAAAAAACCTAAATCTTTCATCTATTTTAATATCATATCAAAAAGCACACTAGGATACAATATCTCAACTAAGTAAAGATTAGCTAAGAAGTTTTTCATTGTGTTCATCAGAAAATGTAATTTCAGCAGACAGACCTAAAATATATGAAAGCAAATGAAATGTTCACCCTCAGCTGCTCACCTTTTGGGGCCAAGTGATGCAAACAGCCCATATTCTTAATAAGCCAAATGATCAGAAAAGGCATTCATCACCTTTTCTCATCAACTCTTCTTTGTATATTTGGGTTACAAAGCTTATGATGTAGAGCAAAAGTTGAATCTTGGTTTATAGAAAAGGGAGGGAGGTCCTTAACCAGGACTTATCCATGAAGTTTACTCTTAGGAATCACAATGACTACGGTGGCAGCTTGATCACCCAGAGGAAGGAAATTAGACTATTACCTGTTAGATACATGTTCTCCTGATTTTTCTAAATGAAATTGCCAGGAAAAAGAATCAGGGGATCAAAGGAACTTTGTCCTAGAAATTAATTCCTAATTATCACCAGAGATATATTTGTAGAATATTTATATTCATGTTTGTATACATTTATATGTCATACATTAATGTCTTATATGGTTATAATCAGTACCCTCTAATTTGAAATACACTGTAAATTATAGTCAACTTAGAATCAATTATGAAGTAACTAGGGATGACTAGCTAATTAACTAACTTCTGGCTTCCCCCAAATTCTGAAAGTGGATTTTAGCCTAATGGGTTAAAAACGTTAAGTACTAGTTACTTGCTGATAACACATCTGGAATCACTTTATCCTGGAACTGTTGTATAATGAGGTGCTAACATAGCCAACTACAGCTCGCCCCCCACTGAATGTGTGTGTGTGTGTCCTGGACTTAACCCCCTTTCAGTAGCAAGTTTAAATACCAGAACAGCTTGTCCAGGGAGCATGTTGGTAGGAATGTGTTTGTCTTGGAAAGTTAGGGACCAAAATATGCTCATCCTTAAGAAAAGCAGATCCTGTAGATAACAGGGACTGGCCAATCAGTATTCTCAGATATCACAGGACTGCTTGTTCTCATATTCTTAACCTCTTTCCAATATCAAGTTCATCTTCTCTTCTGCGCTGCCTTGTGAAGCAAAAGGCAACAAGCAAGAAGTTGTAACAAATCCTAACAAAACAGCAAACGGACCAAGAATTTTTGGGGAAGGGCAATCTAGGAAGGAGCGAGGTAATTTTTCACAATGGCATTGAGGAAGTATGTGAATTTTTCACTAACTTTATGGATTTTGATTCACAAGCTTTGGAGTGGAAATAGATATCTCTAATGGTTGAATAATTTGATTTACTAATTTCCATGACATGACAGGAGTGGGAATGAGGAGATGGGAGACCTGGGTTCTACCTCCACTCCTGTCACTAAAGCAATTCAACCAACAGGAAGTCATCTGCCTGCCAGGCCTCGGATATGGACATCCCTAATGAAGTACAGTCAGATAGTCTCCAAAATCACTTCCAATCTTGAATTCTTAATGCAAAATTTTCACAGTTTCACAAATTTCCATACTGACTCTACCTCTTTCAGTGTGACAGTGGTTAAGACGAGGAGATGAAATGTGAGATTAATGGGTATATGTGACGGGAACTCAGGCCTGTCTGCAGTGAGTATCCCATGTGGTCTGGCTGAGTCAATTTTTTTAACTGAACTCAAATGTGTATGTGTGGGGTGGGTTGGGGGGAGCCAGGTGGATAGGTAATGAGAAAGAGAGAACCCAAACAACCTACTACAATTTAAAGAGGTATGAAAATCCAGATGTCATCCTTACCTTCTTCAGTTTCCATGTTTTCCTCAGATAGGCCACATGGGGCACTCACTGAGGCTCATCCGTGTTTTGAAACATCACTTAACCTTGTAGTATTCTCCTCTTCTCAACCACTGTCATGCCCAAAGAGGTACAGGGCAGTGCAGATACTTGCAAAACTTTAAAATGATGCCACTCTTGACATTTCATTCTTTGATGGCATTCTCAAAGTGTTTTGAAAAATATAATCACCCGTGTGTGTGTGTGTGTGTGTGTGTGTGTGTGTGTGCATGTGTGTGTGCATGTGTGTGTGTGTCTTTCAGGGGATCAAATTAAGGACCATGTGCTTGCTAGGCAAAGAGTCTACCACATAGCTATATCCCCAGCACTAGTTTCATTTTAAAGTATTATTCATGGGAGCATATTATCAGTTAATTACTATTTTAAATGAATTAATGATTTTTTTAATTTCTCAGTCTTAATTTCTCACATAGTAAATATCAATAGATAAAACTTCTTTGTGCTCCTCAATAATTTTTAAGAGTACAAGAGAATCAGTCATGGTGGCAAATGCCTATAATCCCAGTGACTCTGGAGACTAAGGCAGAAGGATCAGAAGTTTGAGACCAGCCTCATCAACTTACTGAGAGCTTGTCTCAAAATAAAAACTTTTTAAAGTGGGAAGGGACTGGTGATGCAGCTCCATGGTAAAGTGCCCCCAGGTTCAATCCCCAGTGCAAATAAACAAAAAGTGTACAAGGGGTTTTGAGACCAAAGAGCTAGAGAGCTGCTAGAGCAGTGGTTAGAGGACAAACATTAGGGTAAATGCCTAAGTTTAATTCTCATTTGTACCATTTAAGAGTTGTGTGACATTGGGCAAAGTCACTCTATGCCTCAGTTGGATATAAGAACAATAATGTACTTGTTTCATAAGGTTTCCAGGAGGCTTAGATGACTGACACATGTATCGTGCTTAGAGCTATTGGTGTTAGCCACCATCCTTTTTGGTGTCCTTCCCCCATATCACTGCCTCCTCTACTTTCAGGTCCTCCCCCTCCTGTGTGTGTGTGTGTGTGTCCTTGTATTTCTTTTGCTTACTTGGTTTCATTTGATTTGGTATAGTCTAATTACTGCTGCCTCTGTCTTAGACCAGCATTTATTGTGACTGACACTGTTTCTTGGGGATCTACCCAGTCTCCCCCGTAAGCCTGACCACCACTTCCCTACCACTGCCCTGCAGCAGCTAGCTGTACTTTGAATTTGCCCTTCACAAAGTGCCATCAGCAAAAGACAACTGGAAAACCAAAGTAAGCAACACTGTTTAAAAAAAAAAAAAAAAAAACAGGCTATGTCAGATGAATTGGAATGTAAAGTAGAAACTTTAGCCTTAGGAATAATCAATGAAACAGAAGAAGGAAGTACAGAGAAAATACAAGCAATTACACTCATTCCTTAAAGGAAAAGGTGGTATTTACCTAGGTGCCTTCCAATTTGAACTGTTTTCTTTCAGCCTTCCATCTCTTTTTTTTTTTTAAATATCACTCTCCCACCTCCCAGGGCACCCTAGTACCCTCAAACCATCAACCTTCATTTTATATATATATATATAAATATATAAAAATTTAAATATAAATAAATAAATATAAATATTATATATATATATATATATATATATATATATATATATATAAAATTTTCAGTGCTGGAGATTGAACCCAGGGCCTCATGCATGCTAGGCAAGTGCTCTATCACTGAACTACATCCCCAGCCCCTGCTTAAAAATTTTGATGGACCAGATTCTCATCATATACATATACTGATGGACACTTTGACCTTGGTGGGGGAGAGTCTTGGAGTTTTATAATTACTTATAATTGTAATCCTATGACTTCTCTATAACTTTGCATAAATTTTTGTTTAATTCTCAGTACTTTACAGGTTATTTCTAATTTACAGTTTAGGAAACTGGAGCTCAGAGAAGCTACTAAACCTGCCCAAAGTCACACTTTAAACTGACAGAACTGAAACTGGAGAATTTGAAGAGCCTGGAGGAGTGGGGAAATGCACTGCCCAGAGGGGCGTGGCATGGGGGACTGGAGATGCAACAAGACTATTTTTGTCAGGGGGTTACCACTTAGGCAAATCTGCTCTACTGTTGAAATAACCTCAACAAACTCCCCCAGAGTTTCTTGCAGGCTCTTCATTGCTGCCACAACTCAAGCTATACATTCTCTAAGAATCTCAACATGTGTTTTTAATTTCCCTTTTTATTTACTAATTTGTTTGTTTATACAATGGCTACCTTGGTGATACTGTGCTATTGAGGATTTTAAAGAAGGTATACCCAGTATGTTTTATATTTGGCCTGCTTCTGAATAGAATGTTTGTAAATTGAGAACTGTCTGTATTGTATGTGTGATGTCATTAAATATATATTTGGTCTGCCCAAAACTATCTGGCATTTGTCCTTTACCAACATTACCGAGTATTTTAGTTTCTCAATCATGCAAGCTTAAAAAGTACAGCCAAATCTTGTAAATGCTAAACTTGGGCAGTGACTTAAGTTGATTACAACACTTTTTTGTGGGGGGCAGGGGGTACCGTGGATTGAACCCAAGGGTGCTTAACCACTGAGCCACCTCCTAGTCCTTTATATTTTTTATTTTGAGACAGGGTCTGGCTTTGAACTCGCATTCTTCCTGCCTCAACCAGCGGAGCTTCTGAGATCACAGGCATGTGTCACTGCGCCTAGCTGATTACAGTACTTTTAAAGAAAAAAATTAAGATCCACAAAGGATCAACTGGGATGAATAGTTACTTTAAAGGAATGCAAATAGGAATCCTTTTGAACCACTGGTTCTCCTAAGTATGTTTAGACATGACTCAATTTAAACACTACTGTTAAGGAAGAAAATGTTGTCCTATATGAAATAACAGCCATCTGAAATAAGAATGTGATGTTTTAAAAATGCTACTACTAAGCATTTTCAAGTATTTTTAGTAATAATAACATACTTAAGCTAGTAAAACCATACTTTTACCTATTTTTGTAACATCAATTCTGCCCAATAACTTTTTGCCTAATAAATGTATCAGTACCAGTGCTATCCAATATAATAGCCACTAGTGACACAATATTGAGTTCTTAAAATGTAGCTAATGCTAGTGAAAAACTTAATTTTTAATTTTATTTCATTTTCATCCACCTATAATCATGTGTGGCTATTAATTATGTATTGGGCACAGCAGTTATAAGTCTGTCAGCAATGAAAAAAATAAGAATAAAAATTTCTGTGATTCTATCATTCTGAAGACCCTGATTTGTAAAACCAGCATTAAGGCTATAGCCTTAATTACTTGGGTACTGAAATAAAGTTTGCTAACCAGACATAAAATTGTTCAAAGGTTGTTTTTGTTACATAATAAACATCAAAATCTACCACATGAAAAATATATGGGCAGTGGGATAGATATAGAAGAGTCAAATAAAATACGTGTCCCTGGTCACAGGCAGTTTACATCTAGTGGTAAAGATGGATGGAAGGAAGGAAGGAGGGAAGGAAGGAAGGAAGGGAGAGAGAGGGAGGGAACAAAGAAATGTGAGAAAGAAGTAGGGTGGGGGAGTTGTTCAGTACGGACCCTAAGATTGGACAGGGACAATGTTCATATTAGTCTTGCAGTTTTACACCTAACAAGACAAGGCTGACCAATCATGTAAATTCAATCTATGAACAAGCATTGCTGTGCTCCAAAATTCCCATCACTCTAGGACACACAACCATGGTGAGCTCTAAGGACACACCCTGGAGCAGGACAAGATGCCTGCCCTTCAGGCAAATACTGCCAGGTGAACAGGCAATAAGGAGAATGTGGGAGACAGCACCACACTAGTAGATCCTGGGTACCAGCACACAAGAGAGTTTTCTAATCCAGTCTTGGCCAGTTAGGGAAGATTTCAAGAGCAGAAAAAGAAGTTTCCAGAAAGAAAGAAAAAAAAAAAAAAAACAAAACAGTAGTATCTTCCCAGTGAATCTCTCCAATATTTATGTATCTTATGGAAATTTCCTTTCATTTGCCATTACATCATCTACCCTTTCAAGAGTGTTCACTTCCCAAGTACATTTCAATCAATAGTATTTATTGAACACTGAAGATCAAAGAATCTCATTGTCATTCTCCTGGAGAGTTTACCATGTGCTATGGGCTAACTTTATATGAAGCTGAACACTTTTCCTGAAGAAAATAAGTTCCTAGGTCAATATTTCAGTGATCTTCCAAATAAGAAAAATGTAATACTGCCTCAGAATTATGATTTCTTCATAAGAGTTCATTTTTTAAATTGTGTGATTTCCTATACAAACTGAACAGTTCTCCAAAATAAACTTCATGAAGGCTAAATAAATAGAAGGAAAAAATGCTCCCAAAATGTAACTTTAATACTTCAATACAATTAAATTAATAGGCAATTCCTATAGCATAGTGACCATTGCATGGGATTCACCTGTCTGGGTTCAAATTCTAGTTCCTCCACTTACAGACTGGATGGTCTTGGGCAAATACCTAACTTTCCCATGCCTCAATTTCCTCTTTTGTAAAAGGCAGATAACCGGATATGAATAGACCCTTTCTCACAGAGTTGATGAAATAATATGCACGTTTATAGGGATTGTAAAATAGTGTCAACCAGAAGAGATATCTAATAGTTACTCTTATAGTAATTCTAATTACAAAAAAACTGAGAAAACATAGTTTCGGAGAATTTAAAACAAATGTAGAAAATAGGGGCCATCCAGCAGGTTCAGCGGCTTTCTCCTCTCAGTTCTTTGCCTCAAGGTGAGGGGCTGGGGGAGATGAGAGTCAGGACCCCTAAGCCCCCAGGCAAGGCTGAGGGGAAACTTGAACAGAAAAGACCCACAACAATGTCTTCTTCCCATGAAAGTCTGTTGGTAAACAAAGATTTTAACTTCCTAATTCAGGTCAGTGGCCAGTGTGGCTTTTTTTTTTGGGGGGGGGGGCGTAATTTGCTTCCAAGACTTTGATCTTGGACGACTTAAAAGGAAAAAGGTCATTAATTACTAGAAAGAATCAAAAAGGATATGAGATGAAACGGTTGCAGTATTTTTGCAATAAATGTTTCCTTACAAGAGCTGAGATATGGGCGGGGTGTCTGTGTAATATTCACTGAACACAGCGGAGAGATAAGAGGAAATCTTTGGTATGCCGATTTCGAAAAGTCTTCATGGGGAATCTTCTGGAAGCAGCTGCACTCCCAATTCCATGCTTACCAAAGCCTTAGGAATTTCCTCGTGGGTCTGGGGCTTTAAACTGACAACTACGACAGCCGTGGGGATTCCTGGTCACAGACAATGGGCCAAGGCTGCATCCCTTCGTCCTTCCTTCGGGTGCACGCTCCCCACTGCCACATTTCACCACGTCACCACAATTACCGACAGAGGCCAGCAGGGCCTAACCATTTCCCGGACTGCAGTCTCCCAGGAAGGGCATCCCTATAGGGCCCGGCAGGTTCATTTTCGCCGGGGCTGGAGGCCCCCTGCGGCTTTCCTCAAAGCACCCCGAATTAGCCCTGGCGTTTTAGGGCTCTCTAGGTTTTTCGGGTTGTAGGCGAGCGCGTAAAGCGCCACTGCTATGCATGCCTAGCCCAGCACTAGGCAGCCTCCCAGCTCGCAGAGGCGGGACGGGTAGGGCGTGGCCGCCTCCACCTCCACCCGCGCCCGCCCGGTCACCGCACCTGGCGTCTCCCCAATCTCCAACACCTCTTTCCCCTCCTTTGCAGCCTCCCCTCTCCTCAACACCCTCCCTCTCGTCCCCCCTCCCTCCTCCTCCTCCTCCTCTGCAAGCCGGCTCCCGGCTCGGGAGGCGGCGCCTGGTGAATCACCATCACGTGGGTCCTGGGTGCTCAAGGGCGGGCTGCGCCTCGGCGGTGCTGGCGCTCGGAGCCGGAGTGGAAAATTTCCGGAGCCCTACTGGGGCTGCGCGCAGGAGGCCCCGCCCGCCTCCCTCCTTACCGCCCCCCACCCCGCCTTCCGGCTGCTGCCCTGGCCGCCCCCCCACTGCGGAGGCTCCTTTCTCCCCTGAGGATGTGCTGCGCGCACCCCGCCCGCTGCCGCCCCCAGCCTGGCGCCGCCCGCGCCGTTCGCCCTCGGGCCGCCAGCCCCCGCTTCCTTCTCCCCCCTCCTGGTGGCTCCGTCGCGCGAGGCGGCCTTGCCCCCGACCTTGCGTGTAGCCGCCTGGTATCCTGAGAGGCTCGGAGCGGCGTCCTGGCGCCTCCGCCTTGGCCTCTGGGGCGTCGCGGCCCCTCTAGCCCCGCCACCCCAGATCCGCATTGCGCGGGTCCCCCACACCTCCAGGGTGGACGATAGGACGAGGGAGGAGGCTGTTCCGTTGGGCATCTCCTTGGCTCATTAATGCACAGCGTCGTGGTTTAAACAAAGCACACCCACTTAACCACCAGGAAAATAAATAAGTTATTTTCCCTATCCCATAACGTTCCCCACTTGGTTTTCCCAACCACAAACAAAATTTATTCCTGAGACAGCAATTTTGAGGAGTTTGTTGACCTCATCCATCCCGGGATTACAAATGGCTTCATAATGACATTATTTCACTCAAAAAGGGGTGTGTTGTGCGCGTGGTTCACCTCAAGAAAACAAACACCCTTAACAGTTTCAGCAACTGGATGGTTCTTGTCTCAGGTGGGTGTTGGCGAATGTGGAAAGGGTTTGAGAATTGGCAGTAGCACCAGGTGTCCCAAAAAGAGGTTACCTGGAACCGGATACAGGCGTCGTCTTCATGGGACACAAATTGCCAAAGATCTCAGCCAAAACAGTATGAGTAAAGAGCTCAGAACCAAGCCCATATATTAAATTCTTTCCCTCTCAGAACCAGAATTGCAGGTATGCTGATTTTAATAAATCCTTACTTCAGTATCTTGGCCCTCAGCAAAGAAAGATCCGGAAATTGAGTGAAGGCCAGGAATGTGGGTCCTTTGTGGCCAGAGAGTTTTTGGGTAGAATACATTGACTGTTGCTGTCATGTGTCTTTGGACTAGATTGCTACCCAGTAAATTGTAAAAATAAAGGTATTTTTAAATTGTCCTATTTTGAACATTGTAAGGATCAGAAATTTTTAATTTTCAAAACTATGGACCGTAGTATACTATTCGATAAAACATATACATCTTTCTTTGCCAAGTATATACACACTTCATTATCTTGCCTAATCCTTGATTCTCAGCGCAACTTTAGCACATTCTAAGTAATCTGTAACCATGTATGTCAGAACTCACACCTGTGATTTTGCTTTCAAATTTCACTTTCCAACCAATTTACTGCTAATTAGCAGGTGTGCTCATTCAGTGAAAGAGTCTGGTCAATAAATCCTTCATCTCTCTGTCACTGTTTTTTGTTACATTCATTAACATGTGCTACACCTAGTGGAATGGGCCATTTCAGGGTCTCATAAAAAGGCCAATGGCATCACAGAAAAGCCATTTCTGTGGCTTTCAAGCTGTTTCTTCCCCACTTTGATTTGGGGAAGACACAAGGGAAACAGTTCTTATACCAGGTCCCTGGAGTTTTTCAGTCCAGACAATATTAGCTGTGTTCATAGCTATCCAAATATTTCTAGAAAAATTTTAAGACTGAGTTTCTATGGGCACTATAATTTTCTTAATTTTGCTGAAAATGAGCATGCATTCACAAATCATTGATGCTTACAAATATATGGATTTCAATATAATGTATTTTTTACACATGATTATATTACCTGATACTGGCTAGTGGGATACAAGACCTCAATAATAGTACTTCCAATAAATGTTATATTTCATAATAAAATTGACTCTCAGAATTTACATCCCCCCAACCCACAAATGTGGTCCTGTCTGCCAGTCTACTGTAACCAACATGTGACCATGATGGGAGACATCCCAGCATGTTAAAGTTGTCAGAGCTCCTAGTCTTGAAGGAGACAATCAAAGCCAAGAACTATTCTGTCTGTAATAGTAAGTGTACTTATTTAAGCCACTTTTCATTGTATATCATGCTTATTAAATAAAAAGTTCCTGCTGCTGACAACCTTTCTGTGGGAGCCAGCCTCCAAGGTGCCCCCCACCCCTGTGTTTCTAGCTTTCAGGTATTCATGCCTTTGTAGAATCCCCTTCTATGCTGAATTAGAGCTTGCCTTTATGACTAATAGAATATAGCAGAAGTGATAAAAAGTGACTTTGAAGCCTAGTTCATAAAGGCATTGCAGCTTGTCTTGGTCCCTTTGAATCACTTGCTCTAGGATAAGCCAGCTGCCATGTCACGAGGATGCTCAATCAGATTTGTGGATGAGCCTTCCTGCAGAAGAACAGCAGGTCAGCACCAACTTGACAGCATGTGAGTGAGTGACGCTGGGAAGTGTCAGGTGACTACAGCCCAACTTACGGCTGGCTGAAACCTCATAAAAGACTCCCAGTCTGAACTCCAACTAAGGAGCTCTTGAATTTCTGATTCATAGAAACTTTGAGAGAAAAAATCAGTTATTGTTTTCACCTAATAAATTTTGGAATAATTTGCTACACAGATTCAATTGGTATTTAGTAGAGTATCCTTTAATATTAGAAGAGCATACCAAAGTCAGCCAAGTATTCACAGAGTGGATTGGTACTATTACTTAGGCTTGGAAGCTGTCTTACAAAGATTAGATACAACTCTGCATTTATTGAACATCTTTTAAACATGATGTGGGGGGAGGGGTATACAAAACAATAAGAAGTAAAAAGAATTGAGAGAAGAACTTACTGACTCCTGGGAAAGATTAACATTAAAAAAATACAAGCGGGGCTGGGGAGATAACTCAGTTGGTAGAGTGCTCGCCTCACAAGCACAAGGCCCTGGGTTCCATCCCCAGCACTGCAAAAAATAAATAAATAAATAAATAAATAAATAAATGGGCTGGGGACTCGGTGGTACAGCACTTGCCTATTGTGTGAGGTTCCAGTTCAATCCCCAGTACCACCAAAAAAAAAAAGCAAAAAACAAAAAAAGAAAGAAGAAAATATGAAATATGATAACATGGATAAACCTGGAGGATATTATGTTAAGTAAATTAAGTTAGGCACAGAAAGACAAATACCTCATGATCCAACTGACATAATCCAACAAGAATCAACTGGCCAACACCAACTTGCCAGCACATAAGTAAATGACCCTGGAAGCAGATCTTCCAGCCCCAGTCCCAGTCAAACCACTTCTCTATGGAATCTAAAATGGTTTGAACTCATAGAAGTAGAGAAGGGATTGGTGGGTACCAGAGCCTGGAAAAGAAAAGGACTGGGAAAATGATGGATATAAAATTTCAGTCAGATGGAAGGAATAAGTTCAAGATATAGCATATGTACATTGTGGGGACTATAATTTATAGCAATATATTGTGTTTTGAAAATTCTAAGATTGTAGATTTTAAGTATTCTTGTCACAAAAATAAGTATGTGAAGTAATCCATATATATGTTAGTGAGGTCAACTAAGCCATTTCACAATGTGTACATATTTCAGAATACACATTGTACATGATAAAAACATAATATTTTAATTTGTTAATTTTAAAATTAAATAAACACTAAAGAAGGTATAGAACTCACGAGAATAAGAAGTGTATAGTATGGAGGAAATAGGAGGAAAAGTAATTTTATTGTCTCTCTATAATGCCAGTGTTCAAGCTTGAATTTTGAATGACACCATCTTGGAACAAGAGAATCAAGCTGTTTACATAGCAAAGGGTCATTTGATTAGGTGGAACAAAGTCATTAGAAAGCAAATCTTGGGATTCTTTCTTGTGCTGTGGCTTACAGAGGGTTGACTCTGAGGAAAAAAAAAAAAAAAAAAAACCTGTTTTTTTCCATCATCGACCCTTTGCAATGATGTACATTTTTTCAGTTTACTTACTTGCTAGGCACTAAGAAGGAAAGTTAAATATATTAATTCAACAAATATGTGGTCCTTGTCCTATGTATCAGGCATGTTCCAGGCACTGAAGATTCAATGATAAGCAGAACAAGAGTCTTTTCCTCCTAGAGTTAATTGTAGAAAGGGATTTGGAGGAAGATGAAGAAAGAAAAGATCATAAACAGTTAAACAATACAGTTTGATTTCATGTACACATGCAATAAAAATCAGGCAATGGGGAACTGCAGTTTGAGTACAAGTGTCAACTTTTGCCAGAATAGTCAAGGAAGATTTTTTTTTGATGCAATGACATCGAAGCCGAGATCTAAAAGATGAGAAAGTAGGTAGAAGGAACAACGAATGCAAAGCTCCAAAAAGGGAATAACTTAGTGTATTTTAGGGAGAGAGAGAAAAATCAGTATAGCTTATATATAGTGAAAAGAGGAAAGGAATGCTGAGATGAGTTTGAGGATGCATGCTAGGGCACAACCAGGTAAGGCACCGTTAAGTGAGGAACAAAGATCTTATTCTGTTTGTGATCAGAAGTTACTGGAGGGTTTTAAGTAAGGAGAATGATCTGTCCTTGTAAGCAAGAAATTTGATTTATGTTCTGGGAAGGTCTTTCTGACTCCATTGCAGGGTGGAGAATGGACTATAGGCACCAAGAATGGAAATCCACACGAGTTGGGCTGTGATGCAAAAGAGAAGGGATGGTCACTTAGACTAGGACCAAAGCAGTACAACTGGTAAGAAGAGGAAGAATTCTGAATATATTTGGAGACTGAGCCCTGAGTCTTACTGATGGATCTGATATTTGAGGGAAAGGAGGACTCAGGATGAGAATTTAAGATGACTCCATGGTTTGGAGCTGAGCTCCCTTATGAATCGTGGTGTTATTCTTCCATATTGGAAAGATGAGAAAAGAAACAGTTTTGATAGGTAAATCAAGGTTCTTTTTTGGCCGGTAGAGGATAAGATAGGTGCCCTTCAGATGTATTTGATAATAGGTTTCTCTTGATTCTAGAGAAACCCCAAACTATTTACTCTTTCATTTATTCATTCAGCAAAAACCTATTATCTGCAGTACCTGACAGTGATCAAAGCAGATTGAATCCTTGCTCTCCTGGCCTTACATTCTAGTGAAGAGATAAACAATAGAAAAGTAAATAAATAAATAAATTTAATATGACTTCAGTTAGTGATGGGTACTAAAAAGAAAAAAAGCATATTTAATTCATCCATATACTCAAAAAGAACCTTCTTTTTACAAGTGACTTGGCTGGGTGTGGTTTGCTGGAGTCTACTAACAAAGGCATTAATAAAAATCCAGTGCATAGACAACACAAAAAGGTGTGTCATAAAAAAAATATTTATAAAGCACCAAGTTGAAAGAAGAATGTAATCAGTTTCTAATGGGCTCATCAACTTAAGAGTTAATAAAAGAGGTGGAATTTAAACTGGATCTAAAAGGAAAGAGAATTTAGGTATAAAGGAATGGTGGGGAAATGGATGGAGCCATAAAGCATATTTTAAGCAGTTGGAATGATTAAAATGGAAAATGTTTTGTATTGAGAACATTAAACAATATATTTGACCAAAATATTTGAGTATACAAAGGGAAATGAGTTAATTATCTATTGAAAAATAATTAACTGTGACAAAACTTAGTTTCTTAAAACAATAAACAGTTGAGCATGGTGGTGTACTCCTGTAATCCCAGCAACTCTGGAGGCTGAGGTACAAGGTTTGTGAATTTGAGGCCAGCCTCAACTACTTAGCAAGACCCTGTCTCAAAATAAAAAATTAAAAAGGCTAGGGTTGTGGCTCAGTGGTTAAGATACCCTGGGTTCAACCCCCAATACCAAAAGAACAAAACAAAATAAACATTTATCATCATTTATTTCTGTGGGTTAGGAATCCAGACTGAGCTTACCCCAGTCCCTGGCAAAGGTACTGCTTGGTACTGCAGTCATCTCAAGGTTCAACTGGACAGGATCTGCTTCCAAGCTTCCTCATGTGATTATTGGCAGGTCTCCCTGGTTGTTGCCAGAGACTTCAGCTCCTTGCCACGTAAGCCTCTCCATAGGACAATTCACAAGAGGATAGCCAGTTGCCCTCAAAGTAGATGCAGGAGGGAAGAAAGAGAAAGATGGAAGCCATGGTCTTTTTGTGACCTAGTCTTAGAAGTGACATGCCATCACTTCTGCCAGATAGAAGGTCAACCCATACTCAAAGAGAGAGGATTACAAAACAGTATGAGTAGGTGGGATTCACAGGAGTTGTCTAAGAAGCTGCCTACCACAAGAATAATTGAAGATAAGGCTGGAATTATAGGTGGAGCTAGATCAAAGAAAGTCATGGAAATGAACCTGAGAAGGAAACCATTCAGTTGGAGAGCAAATTTAACATTTAGCCCATTTTAGTCAAACTGAAGTGTTGGATAAATAGAATTCTGAGTGTCATCCTAAAAGCCAGCTGTTTAACAAGTTGAAAAGATTAACTAATTATAGTCCTCAGAAAACAAAAGCACTCTATTTTATCAGGTAGTAATGATCAAATAATTATATAGAAGATAGCTATCTGCCCTCAATAAAAACTTCTAACAACCTATCTTCACAATGCATTCATGAAAATTCAGAATGAACAATTAATATTTGAGACTGTCTGTCTTAGTATAGGCTATACGGTTCACTTTCAGTAGCTTTCAAAACTCTTTGGTCCCCAACCCACAGCAAAAAATACATTTTACATCACAAATCAGAAGAATACACCTACACATTTATACATAATCAAAATAGAAGTTTTATAGAATAATACTACTATTATATATGACAGACTGATATTTTTCCCTATCCTATTGCATTAAAGAAGAAAATAAACTGCCAATAATTCGCTGAATTCTTTGGTTGCACTATACAGCTTGAAAAATGCTGCTCTTCTAGAACATTAGCTTAGAAATTAAACAATATGGTAGTATATGGTCATTAGGTATTTAGGAATGTAGTTTCATAGTAATTCAACTAGGGCACTGTCCCATGCATTGTCAAAGCAAAACAGCAAAAACTCAAAGCACATCAGGCCTTGTGTTAGCAGATGTTCCTCAGGTTGACTCTTAAGAAAATGAATCAAATTAGTCATAGAAAAAGCATGTTCATTTTTTGCATTTGCTATTCAGGTTCTGACCATAAAACAATCAGATCAAAATTATACACCTCCAACATACCACACACACACACACAATTTGCCCCACATTCTACACATGTATTGCACTTCTCTTAAATATGTATTGTAATAGGAAACACCAAACATCAGAAAGTTCAAAGGACAAAAGTTCTGGTTATACCACAAATTGCCAACCGTAACCATTAACGCTGAGGATTTCCTTAACACCTCAGATTGTGCAGAGGAATGACCTGAACTTTACCTGGAATGAAAAAGTGTTTTGAGACCTTTTGATTTTTATCAGCTGAAATTAGGTATAAAGGAATTTCCCAGGACTCTCTTTAATCCACCATCAGATTGTTATGACAAAAAAAGTTAATTGGTGTTACGAGGGAATGTATATAGGAGGAAAATAATCAAGATTTTTCAGCCCTGATCTTATGCCAAACTCCAAACCTGCAGTGGAGTTCCCAATCTCCTTGGGGAAACCACTGTTAACAAATATGGGCAATTTTGAGTACTGTGCAAGACAGCACACGTTTAAAAAAAAAATCCTGCACCACATGGTTTAGAAAACAGTACCTGCAAAAAGAGGTCTGTGAAGGGAGGGTTTAAGGCAGGCAGATTGAGGCTTTGCTGGGGCTCAATGACTAAGCCTTGATTGATGGTGGCATTTGAGAGGGGCGAGGGGAGGTTGGGCACTAATGCAAAAAAAGACTATTGTTTGTCCGACTGGTCTGACCAGAGTAGAAGGTTTGGGGTAGGGAACAGAGGAGTTTAAAGGGGAAATCGGGTCCTCCCCTATCAATCACCGACACTGGTGCAAGCTGAAGGCACCCGAAGTCTCACGTGCAGCGGAAATAGGCAGCTGTACAAATTTCCTCAGGAAAACATTGAAAGCAAAAATTGTGATCACACCCAACCTTTTCCTCTATGCCCTGCCCAGTCTCTCCCACGTCTCCAAAAGGAAGAGAGCAGTAGGTCAAACTCGTTTGTTTATTCCTTTATTCAACTAACATTTCTCTCTCCCGAAGGGTCTTTGTTTCCAGCAAGGGAAGGGCTCTGGCCTTTCCGGCAGCACCAAGTATTCCACAGCGAAGGGGCCCCTTAGTTGGCCGGCTCAAAACCACATCACCACTGAAGGAAAGGACCAGGCTAGGGAGAAAGCATCTAGGACCACGAAGGCAGCACCTTTGTAAATAGGAGGGGAAAGGGGGGAGGAAGGAGAGAAGAGCTCTCAAATTGGGAGATGGGTGGTGAAATAGTGAAATGTGTCAGCCAAGGGAAAACTGAGGACTCCTAAATGGCCTCGGGGAGCCGAGGGCCCCCCCCCCACAAGCGAGGGCTCTCCTTTCCAGGATTGCTGGTCAAAATGTAACTTTTCCCCTAGCAGGATTTTCCATGTCCGTACAAATAGTATATCCCAAAACGAAGCTGCCAACCGACCTGATCAGGCTAGTTTGTAAGAGTGAAACCTGATCTAAGTGGAAAAGAAAGAACAAGAACCAGAAAACGACCATAAAGACAATGTTGCTGTGTTGAATCAAGTTTGTGAGCGAAAACCCGAATGTAAGTCTCCAAAATCACTGGCAAGAAAGGGTTTGGTGGGCCGGATGTATGCCCCCGAAGCAAGGATTGTTGGTGACTGGGATGGAAGGGAATTTGAAAGAGGCGGCTCCTCAAAGACCCGCAAGTGTTGAGCATCAGTAAGGGATTCGGACTGAAAAGAACAGGGGCAGGGAAGCAAGCGAGGGACCTTTTCTAACTGTCCAGGAAGCTAGAGAAGCTTTTTGCACTAGGGTCTGGGGCGCCGCGGGCTCCTGGCGGCCACTGGGGGAAGCGCGCTGGGGCGGGGAGGGGGAGGGGGGGAGGCGGAGCCTCGGGGCTGGGCGGGCCGGGGGCGGAGCCCAGGTAGTGTTGATATACAAAGGCAGGCACCCCAGCGGCCGCGCCCCGCCCACTGACGCGTCGGCCGGTGCCGCTATAACCCGCCGCTCGCAGGGTTGCTTTAGAGCCCTGCCACGCCGCCGCCCCGGAGCGCCTATCCCCGCACCGACGTCCGCAGGCGACCACGCGTTACCGCACACTTGCGCCTCTCCCTTGACACGGCGGACGCCGGAGGATTGGGGCGGCAATTTGCCATTTCCTTTTTAAATTAAAATTATTTTTTCCTGCCTGTTGTCGGATTTGGGGGGTATTTTTTAATTTCCTGGTTTTGTTTTGTTTTACGATTTTTGTTTGCGTCAAACCCACCGAAGACGTTTGCGTGAGGTTTCCGGATACAGGAGCGGAGACCACCAAGGTAACGCGCGCGGGGAGCGCCCGAGCTAAAGGGCGCGGGGCCGAGCAAAGTGGGGGAGGGGCACCCGGGAGGGGCCGCGGCGCAAAGGCAGCGCGGGGGCCGTTCCCTCCTGGCCGGAGCAGGCGTCTTCACTAAGCGGGGTCTGCAGAGCAGGGGTCGCTGCCTGCTGGGCAGGCAGGTAAGGGGCGCGGGGCCAGGGCCGCGTGCCCGCCCGGCGCGGAGCCGCATCTTCCCGTTAGGGGGAGGGGAGCCCGCCCGGCCCGCGACTCCGCTGCGGCAAGTCTTGTGACTGATTTGCATTCATAAAAATATAAGTCCAGGGGTCCGAGAATCCGGGGCTGGCGGAAGTGGGCTTGGGCTTTTATTATATCGGGAGCCAAGACTGGGGAAGACGGACCGGGAACGTTTGACAATCGACGATCGATATTGCATCAGTTCCTTTCCGGGCAAAGGAGGGGCCGGCCGGGCGAAGCGCCGGCGGGCCAAATGCCTGTGGACGGCTGTGCTCGAGGGCACGGTGTGCGCGTGTAAACAAACGCTCCGCGTGCCCGGGGCTGGGCCTTCGCCTCTTTTTGTGAGAGGAGGATCAGTGTCAGCCCTGAACGCTGCCTTCGGGAAGCAAGCTATCTACCGCAGAAGCATTGCCCTATCTGGGGGTCTCAGGGCTGTAAGGGACGGGTTACGTGGTATTGTTGTTCCACATGCTGAAAAAGGAGCCGTGCGCCAGGGTTGCCTGCACGTTAGGCTGTGTCTGGATGGAATGTGTGCCTTTGCCTGTGTAAAACTGGGCAGGTGGAAGGAAACAAATAGACCCCCTTGCCCGGCTCTCCCGGGCTTAAAGACTCGTGACAGTGGAGAGGGTAAAATGTTAAAATCTGCTAGCTAAGGGGCCTCTGCGGGCGCTGCGCTGTAGTGGGATCATCTTTGTTCTCCGCGGCTCCGCTGTCTGTACTTTTCCGCCCCTCGGCGCGCCCCCGCCCCTCGCGCTCGGCTGGTACTTTTCCACTCGCCTGGACTGGGATGAATCAGCCGCGCTGCGCCGCCCGGCGGCGTCACGTGATCGGGTGGCGGGCGGGCGCTGCAGTGTTGACGCGCCGCCTTTTTACCTTCTCAGGCAGCCTTGCGGGCCGGTGCACCGCCAAGGACAAAAGGAACCCAGAGCTGCTTGGCGCACCCGATTCTTTCTGCCGCTCAGCATGAAGAAGACCGAAATGGGAAGGTTCAATATTTCCCCGGATGAGGACAGCAGCAGCTACAGTTCCAACAGCGATTTCAACTACTCCTACCCCACCAAGCAAGCTGCTCTGAAGAGGTGGGAGAAGTTGTGCACTTTTTTTTTAAAAAAACCACTTGCACAGGTCAGGAAGTTACCTAGGACTCTGCTTCTGTTGCTTTACTTTACTCTGTAGCGTTTGGAGAGTGCAGAATTCTTGAGTTACCCAGTTACCTTATTGCAGTGACAGTATCCTGTGAGAGTCCTATCTTGCCTACATCTCCTTGTTAACGTTTATACATTAAGTAAAGGTGTTGTGGCAAAAGGAAGGGAACTACTTTATATTAAAGCTACTTGGTGCATAATTTATATCTCTTAACTTACATTTATGTATACATATTTTTTGCAGTCATTACGCAGATGTAGATCCTGAAAACCAGAACTTCTTACTTGAATCGAATCTGGGGAAGAAGAAGTATGAAACAGACTTTGTAAGTTTAAAATAATTTATCTGTGGCTTTATGGAGTAAAAGAATAGTTTTAGAGTTCAAATCTAACTTGCCCAAAGCTGGTTTTCTCCATTTAATATTGTTATATGTTTGGTTATCCTTTTCCCTTTATGTAGCATCCAGGTACTACTTCCTTTGGAATGTCAATATTTAATCTGAGCAATGCGATTGTGGGCAGTGGAATCCTTGGGCTTTCTTATGCCATGGCTAATACTGGAATTGCTCTTTTTATGTAAGTATGTGTAAGTAGTGAATCTGCCATACAGGGCAGTTAATACAATAATAAGACATATTTTGGCTCCAGAAATTGAATTTACAGTTGTAATAGTTGACTTAAAACTTAACTCTTTAAAGTTAAAAGTATGAGAAATCATAATATCTCTATTCTACTACATATTGCACAATATCAAGAAAACCAGTTAGGTAAGAGACTAGGGCACCCTTTCAAACTGACAAATTTAGCCCAAAGTTTAGCATATACTAGAAAGTTAAAAAGAATTACTGATAAATCCAGAGTAGCTGCAATTTGTTCTGATAAAAGGAGAATCAAAAATATCAGTAATTATCTATATATCAGCTTGATAAATTGACAAGCTCTCCCCAAGGACTCCAGGCCCCTTAAATGCATAAGGAAAAGAAAATTGTAAATGTGCAAGGTGTGGTAATATTTACCTGGCCTGTAGCATGTTTGTTTTAGGACAAGTGAGTCATATGAAAAGCAATTCATATGTGTTTGAGGTTTTTTTTTTTTTTCTTTTTTCAATTTTTCAGAGTTTTACCACCACCACATGCTGTGGCAAAAATGAATATAAGTACCTATTTTTTAAATGTTTTGCCTCCCTAATTACCCATCTAGTTGGTTAGTCTTAACGCTTTTCACCATAAATTCCTGGATAGAATTTTCGAAGTACAGGAAACTTTAGAGAAGACCATTTGGGGGATCTTTACTGTGGAAATACGGTCGAAAAATATCAACTGTATTTCCAGGAAAATACCTTACTAAAGTACATGCAAGTTTGAACATGTATTTTTTTCAATGATAATTGGTTCGTAGTCATTAAGTATCTATGGATTCCTGGCTAAGGCAGTTGCTGTGGAGGAGCCCACTACTTAATATTTTGTTGTATAGTTGAGGTAACCATACATGCAACTGTCCCTTTGTGACAGATGTTTTAGTTAACTGACTGCTGCCTTATACTCAAGTTATTTTTCCCAGCACAATGGAATGTTCATGAAAAGAAAAGCAGACTTTTGCAAAGCTCTGCTTTGTGAAACTCCATAGTGTGGTTAAGCCTGGATTTGGGTATTGAGGGTAGAATTCAGAGGAACTGCCTCATTAGAACGAGGCTTTTTCAAGTCTCTTGGTAAGGTGAAGAATTTACATAGATAGGATCCTATAATTTAAAAATTTTTAGTGGGAGACTTAAATAGTTAAATATTTGAAACCCTTCCTAGCTCTTGGTATAAAACTGGAAGCAGTTTTAAAATGCTGCCGATGTTGGTTATAGTGCAAAAATTTAAATGAGATAAAATGACAATTCATTCTGAAGTGAAAGCAAAACTCTGATGTTACCCTTGCACTTTTGGATTGCTCCTACTTCAATAGAAGCTTATATGTGTTTGATTAACCTTTTTAATAAGTGACTAAATGATATCAAGATTGCTTGTTTTTATTCACCAATATTTCTGTCATATCAGAGATATAAAGGTAAATGGGCCAAAAGCCACAAGACTATGATGGTTCACTTAACTCCTCTGTAGCTGACCTTTTTAACTGAAATCAGTCTTGAAGTTGAAAGTGACCTCTAAGGTCTTTTTATCCTTTATTGTTACTTTTTTTTGTTTTTAATAAAACCAGCATCTTTTCTCCAGTTAGAGGTGAAGCTTGTAGTATCACCTTAGAATTCTGGCATTAGAATGGTAGTTTAATTGCCACTTCCTACATTTAATTCCTAGACGTCAATTTCTTGGCCAGCACCTTACATGATACTGTGCGCAGTTTGCCCATACAGAATCAAAATTCATATGACCATTGTCTTTGCAGGGTTTTCTATGAGTTTCCCTAATTTTGTTGTTGTTGTTGTTGTTGTTGATTTGTTTCTTAAAAATAAAAATCCTATTCTGCTTGCTTGGGTGAGTGTGAAGTATAGCTGGGATGAGAGACAACCTGTATTCTATGTTTTTTCCCCTCACGGAAGTGAAAAGATTAAAGAAAAGGATAGTTTAGACTGTCAACTTGATGACTTGCTTGTTCTAGCACAGGCATTTAAATTTGTGACAGCCTGTATTCTTCATCATGAGGTGCAATTTAGTGTATCATCGCAGTTGTTAGTTCTCTGATTTGTGCCCAGTTGTTTGTAAAGTCTGTAGTGCCTGATACTTAAGACATTAGTATCATTTCCCCTTTCCCGTTCCTCTCTCTCTACACAGACCATGTAGTCTTAAGACTTTTCCTGAACCTCTCTCAGTTGAATTTCACAAAAAAAAAAAAAAAGCCATGGGTGGGACTTAATGGCAAATTTTACTGACATTTTATAGATAAAGGGAACCATTAAAACCCAGAAATGGCAGGCCAACAACTAATTGTTAAGGTGCCAGAATCAGAATGCTCCACTGGGAATTTGGGCTTTCCAGCATCTCCTGCTGCACTTGGCACAGTGTGTAAACTCTTGCTCTTAACCATAGTTACTATGGAACTAGCACCTGAAACATCTCATTATGAGTTTTGGGGGTCTGTCAAGAGGTTAAATTGACACTCTGGTTAGCAGTAGAGGGGACACCAATTCTTGGGAACATTTTGGCACAAAGAAGATACGCTCCATATTTAATGTTACCTTAAAGAACCAAGAAGCATTATCTTTAAGACTATAGCCCTGCTTGTTTATAACCCCATGCCTTCTCCTTTTTTCATCAGAATTCTTTTGACATTTGTGTCAATATTTTCCCTGTATTCTGTTCATCTCCTTTTGAAGACTGCCAATGAAGGAGGTATGGAAGCATTCTTGATTCTTCTAAAATAATTTTATGTGTATCATGATTTTCTTCTTTAAAAAGTACTCACTTCATGCTCTTGTGTTATTCAAATTGTAGGGTCTTTGTTATATGAACAGTTGGGACATAAGGCATTTGGACTGGTTGGAAAGCTTGCAGCCTCTGGGTCAATTACAATGCAGAACATTGGAGGTGAGTTTTAAAAGGTGATTGGGATAGATATTTTGCTCATTGTGTAGCACAGTGGTGACACATAACTTTTCGTGTCACATGCCACATTTTTGCACTTGTAATGGTATAATTTTGTTTTCCTCCAGCTATGTCAAGCTACCTCTTCATAGTGAAATATGAGTTACCTTTGGTGATCCAGGCATTAATGAACATTGAAGATACAACTGGGTAGGTGCTAAGTAAGGTTACTCCTAAGAAACAATTATAGACTAAAATGGTTAAACAATTACATTCTAAAATGATTAGATACATTTTTATCAAAGTTGGATATAAAATGATTATCCATAAATTAACCATAAATGCTCCTGATGAAACTGACCAAGAAGTCCCCTATAAACTGATTTGAACTTTTAAAAATGAAAGGTCAAAGATAGTAACTAGTCCTGTAACTAGATATCTGATATCTAACCTGTGTAAAACAGGTTATGTAGAACTTTCTCTTCATAGTCACATATAAGAAGTTATCATTTTAGAATACAGACCCCAACTTAGAATTACATTGAAAGTTAGCCTTAAAACTTAATGTTTAATGCAGAATATAAAAAAATTGTATAACCATGTGGTAGAAACCTTTTTCTTTCTGCAAGGTTATTCATCCCAGTGAACTAGCAGGTTTTTATCTAAAGTAAACACAGAAAGACTCATTTACTTCCCAACTTACATGCAGCATATTACCTCAAAATAGAGTGTTGTGGTGTGGCTTTAGAAGTATAATGAGATAAGCTTATCTTTAAATATTAGTTTTCCTGTGCTGTCCTTGTTGAAGTGAGTACAATGGAATTCACAAGCAGTAAGAATTTTTAAAAAGTGATTTAAAGGAGGATATAGTTCTTAATTACATGAAAAGAAAAAAAAAATAGTGGTAGAATTCTTAGGGGACATAATATTTTTTGAGTCCCATAAGTTCAGAAAGGATCTTTTGACTACTTTGGGAGTCAAGGTGGGTCAAGGTGTTAACAACTCACTGATAATCTGGAATAAGTTCTGGTTTGGGGAATTGGGTTTGGGCTTTTTTAATTTTCCTGTTTCAGGGTTTTGGTTTTGGCTTGGCTTTTTGGTTTTGCCTATGCATTTCAATCTAAATATTAAAAAAATTTCCTTGTTGAAATGTCAGATAAGTGTATTTGCTAACAAAGGTCAAAAAAAAAAAAAAAATCACAGCTTGTTGTAAAATGTACTTGTTTCCAGCATTAGAAATTGCAGGCTAAAGCTATAACAAAGTTGGTGTACAATTTTTCTAAAAGTGCTTAAAGATTAGCTTACCGGCTTCACAAAGCAGCTTTGTTCCCTATGTTAGTATCAATCCTTCAAGAAGCGTTTTATGTTATGAATCAACTGGCAGCCTTCCTAGAGCAAATAGTGGGACAAAAGTTAGACTGTTTTATACCCCATTTCTAACCTCAGTGAACATTCATCTAGCATACAAAGTTAAAAAGTTATTCCTCTCTTACATAGGGATACTTTTTCCAAAACTTTTTTTTTTTTTTAATCTGTTTATTTTTATGGTATCTCTTTAGAGTCCCGTGACAAGATGTATGCATTCTGTAGCTGGTTTTGACCTTGTTTCTCTTTTCTTTAATTTAGATTGTGGTATCTGAATGGTGACTATTTGGTTCTGCTGGTGTCTTTGGTGCTCATTCTTCCTTTGTCGCTGCTGAGAAATTTAGGTGAGCAAACCCATTTCTAAAGAAAATCGAAATGGTTTTCTTTTGCTAGAATTTAATGAGAGCTGAAAGACCCTGGACCCCTACCTTAGTTGTAGCATGCATGACCTGTAGTTATTTAAAATCCTAGTAGGTTGGCTCCCGGGGGTCAGAATATTTCGTTGACATAACTAATATCTTGAGCTTTGTAAACAATAATGCACAATAATAGTTTCATTATTTTCATTATAACAAGTATGTCTTGTTATATTCTAATTAAAAATTTATTACTGTTATCTACTACACTTTTTAGTATCAAGTCTTCCCAGCAGAATTGACATACTGGGTAGGCAAAATACATTGGCCCTGCATAACCCTGTTTTATTAAACTAGTATTGTGTTTTTCCACCTCTAACAGGATACTTGGGTTATACCAGTGGCCTTTCCTTATTGTGTATGATGTTCTTTCTGATTGTGGTAGGTATAGTTTTTCTTCGTAGAATATTGGTTATAGTCTCTGTCATGTTATTCAGTTTAATAAAGGCAAAATAATATATTTTCAGGTGATCTGCAAGAAATTTCAGATTCCTTGTCCTATGGAAGCTGTTTTGATAATTAATGAAACAATGAATAGCACCCTAACACAGCCAGCAACTTTCGGACCTAATTTGGCCTTTAACGTGACTGAAGTTGACTCTTGCAGACCACGTTATTTTATCTTCAACTCACAGGTAACTCCTAAAGGATTTCTAAAAATTTTTCTTAGAAAGCATGCAGTTGGCTATTGAGAGCTGTGAAGAAAATGTGGGTTTATATTTTAATAGATTGAGAAATGAAATTAATCATGTGTTAACTAATGGGCAGATTTAAAAGTTAGGATATTGATCACTCTTGATACACTGTTTCACATCAGTATATTAAATAAGCTTTTATATCTTTTTCAGACTGTCTATGCTGTACCAATTCTGACATTTTCATTTGTTTGTCATCCTGCTGTTCTTCCCATCTATGAAGAACTGAAGGGGTGAGTCCTTTGCTTTTATATCAATTTATTGGGAAAATAGTAGAACAGTTGTTTGTAACTGTTGCTAAAATACATGTTTTCATTTTCTTTTAAATTTTCATAGCCGCAGCCGAAGAAGAATGATGAATGTGTCCAAGATTTCATTTTTTGCTATGTTTCTTATGTATCTGCTTGCTGCCCTCTTTGGATACCTGACATTTTATGGTAAATAATGCCTAACTTGGGGGGGAATATCAATTTTTTTGGTATTTTTCTGTGTATAGTTTCATCACTTAAAAAGTTCAGCTGGGTTTGATATCTTCCATATTTGTAATGAAAGTTGAATTTTGGAGTTTAGAATTTCCTATAGTGTATTCTAATACATTTTAGAATCTAGGTTTGGAACAACATTGGTCATTTTATGGCAAGTTTTTATGATATCCTCACCTCTAAATAAGCTCATCTTGTTGCCTGCCTCTTCTCCCATCACCTTTAAACTGTATAACGAACAAACTAAGCCAAATCATGGGATTTTAGCTGTTTAGCTCCTGTTGTTTTTAATGCAGGTCATGTGGCTAAATCTCTACTTGGTATTTAGAAAAATTCTCCTTCAATGTTATTTTAATTGCATTAGCCGTATTTCCAAATTAATCTTATTAGCCTCTTAGGTTATATTCATTTTGTGAGTAGCTAATAATTTTCGTACAGATTTCATTGTAAGTTAGATTTTCTACTTGATCTCCAGAGAAAACGGCACACTGAAAGCTTTTTTGGTCTTTCCCTATAGAACATGTGGAGTCAGAATTGCTTCATACCTACTCTACAGTTATGGGAACTGATATTCTTCTTCTCATTGTTCGTTTGGCTGTGCTGGTGGCTGTCACCCTGACTGTACCAGTAGTTATTTTCCCAGTAAGTAATCAATTGCCCTTTGTGTAGGGATGCATTTTTAGATAGAAACATTTGTAAGATTTTCAGATATATTCCCTATTACTTGAGGTTTTTTTTTTTTTTTTTCTTCATTAGTTAAAGTTGGATTTTAAAATGCATGTGTATTATTTTTTTTGCAGATCCGGAGTTCTGTAACACATTTGTTATGTGCAGCAAAAGAGTTCAGTTGGTGGCGTCACAGCCTTATTACAGTGTCAATCTTGGCATTTACCAATTTGCTTGTTATCTTTGTCCCAACTATTAGGGATATCTTTGGTTTCATTGGTAAGTATTTTAAAGTGTCAAAAGTTGATTTAAATTCCAGGGATGTTAAGGCTTAAAAAATAGTGACTCATTGAATTCTCAAGAAGTGGTAAATATTCTTTTACAGGTGCATCTGCAGCTGCTATGTTGATATTTATTCTTCCATCTGCCTTTTATATCAAGTTGGTGAAGAAAGAACCTATGAAATCTGTACAAAAGATTGGGGTGAGTGAAAGATTAGAGCTATAAAAACTCCCAACTTTTTAACATCAGAGATTCCCCACATGGATTGTAATTTTAGTTTCTCAACCACCATTATAGTTAAGTTTCTAGTAAGCATTTCAGTAAACAATACAACTTGACAAGTCTGGAGAGGGGAGTGAAAAGGTAATTTGCCATCTCATAGGTCCTCAATTTGATTAGAAGAGAATTGTTAGACATTTTAGAGAAAGGAATAAAGATCAGTGTAAAGACACCCAACTTTCAGCACCCATTTGGCCAGGGTTTGTTGACCTGCCAACTGTGTGGTAGGTGCTGAAATGGGCATTGAGTATATAAAAGAGAAAAGGCTGAGGTGTTTAGTTGAATGAAACTACCATCCTTAAAGCAAAGATCAGTAGGGAGGAGCTTCTGCCCCACAATGTTGTATACTTCAGTTGGAGTGACAACTGACTACGAAGGGCATGACAAGTGGTGTGGAGCTAGAATCCTGGTAGGGATATTTAGGAAAAAGATTGCATCTCAGTATTTTCCACTACCATTCTGGTCTGATTAAAGTAGGATTGTTAGGGCTGGGGAGATAGCTCAGGTGATAGAGTGCTTGCCTCGCAAGCATAAGGTCCTGAGTTCGATCCCCAGTACCACCAAAAAAAAAAAAAAAACAAAAAATAAATAAAATAAAGTAGGATTGTCTATAAACCAGCAACTCTAAATCTTGTTTTATTCAAAATTACATAGTGGCAGTAATTAGTGAAGTTGAGTAGATTTAAACTCATCTCTTGAAGGACCTTTTGCCTTTGACTTAGGCTGCATCTTAGGGTGGTGTGGGTTTGATTTTGTGACTTAGATTTTGCTTTAAAATATAGCCAAAAAAAAGTTTTCTATTCTATATAAAGTAATTTATTCAGCAGGAAAATACCCTTTATATTTGAGATGAAGAAATGAAGAAGTATAATTCAGAAAGCTTCATAGGTATAGTGATATTTTATAAAGGTGACCCCTTGATCTCAGGAAATAGTTTATATTTAACAAAGCAAAATTATGTAGAATATTATACAGATGTAACTTTAGTAAGCATGAACCTGAATTAAAGGTAAGGAAGGTTTAGCATATATGTTTTGCTTGCTGATTAGTTTTCTCTGCTTATTTCAGGCTCTGTTTTTCCTGTTAAGTGGCATAGTGGTGATGATCGGAAGCATGGCCTTGATTGTTTTGGATTGGGTACACAATGCCTCTGGAGGTGGCCATTAATTGACACCACTCAAAACTCAAGTAGTCCATCTGATGCCAGTGTTGAGTCAACTCAACTACTATGAAATTTCACCTGTTTTCAGTTTCACTTCCTTTTGAAGTGCAGATTCCTCGCTGGTTCTTCTGAATGCAGAATAAGTGAACTTTTTTTCTTTACTTTTTCTTTTTCTTTTTTAAAGAAACTTATCTGTATGTTAGGAATGGATATTAACAACAAAACCACGAGTCTCGGGTTAAGGGAAGTGACAATTTTATTCCATTCCAGAGAATGGACGAACTCTTTAACTTTTATCAAGCCACATGTTTGGCTGTGTCATTGTTTAACTTGGATATTTTATGATTTTACTTGAATGTGCCTAATGGAACCATTCGATGTGAGAAACAATTATTTACAGCAAAGTATTGAAATAACCATTGAGAAAATGCTATTATTTTTTGTACCAAAAATACTTAAAGACCTCAGAAGCACTATTTTACTTTTAAGAAATTGCTTTTTTTTTTAACTTTATCCAGAAACACTTGTCAATGAATTCCGTAAAATAATTTCATTGGTATTTAAAAATGAATATTAGTATTATGAAATGATTTGCCTTTTTTGTAGGCATTATAAGCCAAATACTTTTTTACCCAAAATAATTTTTAAGAGTAAATGATGTAATGAAAAATTGCACCATGAATTAGGAAGCATTGTTTTTTCCATTCAAACTTCACCTTACTTACAGGATGATTGATTAATTGTTGCTACACCAAATCAGATGAACCCTGTTCATTATTTTTCTTCTCTTTTCCCCAAATAATGTGGTTCATTCAGACTTAAATGTTTAGGTCTTCAGCCTATTAGAATGGAAGATAATGCAGATATTTCTGTGGGAAATAAAATAGCTAATTTTGAGGTACCAAATAGTGCAATTGGGTAAAACAGGGTTTATTCAGTTGCATCTGTCTCCAGAGGTGTATTGACAGCTCTGGCTCTCTTTTGGGCCAGCCCTTTTTTGACATTGCTTCCAGCAGTGAAAAATGGGCACTAGATGGCAATAGGCCAGAACTATTCTATCCAGAGTACAACTTTTCAAAATGCTCATCTACTGGAAGTGTGATTTACTTGACATTGTATGGCTTAGTTGTATTCATGTTTTGTCTTGTAGTAGAGGTCTAATCCATAGGTTACACCGATATTTGGTATGATATAAGTTCTCTTCATAGAGGCCACTGGGTTTCTCATGCAGTAAGCTTTTTAAAAATTTGTTTGCACTGGATTGTCATCTCATTCTTATATAATGTAAAATTACTTGTTTACATCCAAAAAATGATTAGCTAGGAAAAACAGTGCATCCTAATTGTATGTAGTTTTGGTCCAACTGCATGTTCACCCTTCCATTTCAACTCCAGTTAAAGGTGAAAACATTATTTTGCAACTTGGCTTTAAGAGCACATTTATTGTACGATACGGTGTATGGTGAATATATTATTAAATAATGTGGTACTTTGCTCATCAGGCATAATGTCTAAAATCTAATACACATAATTCCATTAAGTGGTTGAGGGAAGCAAATAATGGAATCATCAATTAGTTGTCTGGCTCTAAAGTTTTCCCTTGAACTGAACATTTTTCAGTTTTACACAAGAGCCAGAAATGTGGCAGACATGGTTTTTGTTACATGTTCTTGTATTATATGTGACTAAATTTACAGACAAAATGTGTCTGTGATTAAAGACCCTCACAGAACTGGAAGACGTCTTGTAGTGCTATGTTGGGTGAAGTCCTTTTTTGTTTTCTGCAAAGATAAAATAATTAGGGACCATCTAGGAGTAGAAAGGCAGTGAGAAGATGAATTCTACAGCACTGCTTTCGTTTAATTGGCTTTGGGCACTCCATTCGAATCCAGAACCTCACCTGTAATTCAGTTCAGACCAAGAATTGCGCTTCTGCATAAGTTCCAAGTACAGTTGTTTTCTACAGTTCACCATCTTCTGTGTAGAAGAAAGTACCATGACAACCAGGAAGGAATGGAAGAAAAGAATCTCTTCTCACAGCAGATCAATGTTGAAGAGGCCTTGCCCCCAATCCTCATTGGTTGTTTGAGGTTCAAAATCAGTTCCTAGGGTAAATTCCATTGCATGGTTTTCTTGGAGCTCTCGTCTGCATTGAGGTTCCTAAACAGTGAATTCCCATTAATGAGCAGTCTTCAGTATTAAAACCACTGTCTTGACACCTCATTTTGCATTACTGTCTTCCGTGGATGTTTCAGTTATAACTGCAATGTTATTTATAGAACAGCATTAATCCATTAAAGCTAACCTATTTTTCAATATTTATGATAATCTATGTACATACATTGTCTGTCCATATGTATTTGTAAATAGGCTGTATATAATGTCAGTATTGGGTCTTGGGTTCACATGTATATATTCCTGTAAGTTTCTTAACTGCATTTTGATGAATTCACATTATGTAAAAGTCCCCAGAGTACCTGTACAGAGAATTCAGTATAAAAAAAGACAAGTTGTGTACAAATACTAAACATTTAAAATACTTGTTTAAACCGTATTTGCAATAAACTGGTTGGACATCAAACTTTTTTCATGAAAACTTGGTGCAAGTTCAGATCTCTCTTATTTAAGTTTTAAATAAAGGCTAAATTTTCAAAATGCAGTAGTTATCAAAATGTGATAGAGTGTAATGAAATCAAATGTGATCTAGTGTAATGAAAGACCTTTGAGAACCTGGGTGCGTTGATGTATATACTGTAAATATCCCCACTGTACTGTTAGAGGCCAACAATTCCTGTGGTTTGTTGGCAAGGAGTGCTACACCGTTTCAATGAAACAATGTATGTTTTAACTGAACTAAAATAAATACATACTTAATCCTGAGTAGCAGTGTTTTCCTTTGAAGTAATGGAACTAGCAGTGTTTGGTGTGTTTGTTAAATACAACACTCAGCATTTCATGAGTGTCCTCATGGTGTTGGTGATTATAATGAAAAGAAAAATGAATGTAAGTTCCAAAGTTGCCAAACTTAAAAAGGGAAGATGCTAACATGCTAAAAGGCATCTAAAGTTCCCAGACTCCACCCTGCTGATGGGAATAAGTAGGCCAAAAGTGCATCAATCTACAGGAGAGCATTTGTCAGTTTCCCCATATGTGCCTGGATGTTCTGAATGTTATGTTCTGGAGGACAGCCCAGGACCCAGTTCAATTTCAAAAAGCCCCCAATACAATTAAAGAGCACTGAGGCCTGGAAAGGATTAGTTTGACTTTGGTGAATTGGTCAGGAAAGGCAGCATTAATGGACAAGCTGATAGAATATAATAGGACAGCTTACCTGAGTGATGAGAAGTGGAAGGGTGACCAAGATACACAAGATCAGGTGTGGCCTACCGATGACCTTAAAAGGTTAAGGCTTACAAAGTGAAACAATGCTAAAATAAAGAACAGGTGTGCTTGGGAATGACTCTGAAGACAAATCTCCAAGAAACTAATACACAGTAATGGCAAAGGAGAAGGGGTAGTGATTAGAAAGGGCAGCAGAATTTGAACAAATCTGAATAGAAAAGCAAACCTGTGGGATATTCAGGTATTCCACAAGCACTTACCACGTGCACCTAGTGTGCCCATGGGAAGTAGGGTGGGGTTATGAGTTAGACTGGCTCTAATAATCTACACACTTCAAATTATGCTAATACATTTTTAAATAATATCCAAATAAACCAGAATGCCAATTTGTTAATCCAAAAATAGAAATATATCTGGTGGGTAAATTACTCAATATGAAAATATTGTACCCTAACCAGGAAGCCAGCTATTCCCATGAGGTTTCCATGAAGCCTGAGAAATATTTGAGAAACGTCTAAATAGAAAACCAAAGCTGTTTGTCTTGACTTGGAAATACTCTTACCTGGAGAGTTGGCTTAGTCAAACTTCTGATAACAAAATAAAATCAGTGAAAATTAGCTGAAATAAATCTGGCAGATGGAGAGAACTTTAGAGATTGGAATACCTCTGAAAATTAAAATTTAGATGAATGGGCTCCCCCAAAGTCAAAAACTATATTCCTTCTAGAGACCTCAAATGTCAGAGCTGTGTGCAGCTTTACTGCAGAGCTATGTGATTCGATTCTGAGCCTCCAATTTCTTCAGTTCAGTTTCTCCAGATAAACTAATCGGTCAGTAATGAGTCAAGTATTTACCCTGATCTCTTCCCTATAATTGCTAAATGAATACAGTATAGGTGAAAAGAGGCTCACACTTTTTAAATAAGAATTTGCCAAGTGCGTGAGATAAAAACAGCATGTGATTTAACTGTTTACTCATATTCTGCAAGAGACCTAAACAGGAAGGCTTTCTTGCCTCACTCATATCTGCCTCCGTAGGAGCCATCTTTAGCCTCTACCACCCAGATGATTTTGTGGCAGTGAAACCTTTCTTTTCAAATCTTAGTCAGATTTGATTGTCCCCCACATTTTGTGAGGAAAGAGTTAACACAAGTCTGGTCACTGATCCTTGGCCAATTCCTAGGAACATTGCCATGAGAATGTTCTTTATGTTAGTGACTGATGATTGTTATATTCACCAGGAGCAATGGACCATGCCATACTGGTTTGTCAGGTTGCTTTACACAAACACCAAGATTAATGATGTGCACCTGGTTTTATTGTTGGGTCCTGACTTTTGGTGGTCTAGACTATTTGCATAGCAAGATAAGCCTATGTGACCAGTCTCCCACCCCCACTCTATAAATAAAGTCTTGGCCTCTAGACTCATTTGGTCTTCTCCAGACAGAGGTTTCACACATGTCTCTGTAGTTCACTACTAGAAAAAGCATTCCTGTGTGGTCTCAGACAAAGGTCTTGGAGGCCTGTGCTGGACACCTTTGGATTCCACTATCAAATATCTTTTTCCTGTTGCTTTTGTTCTGTGTCCTTACCTGTAATAAGGCTTAGTGGTTGGATTCACTGCTATTGAGTCAGCAAATGAAATATGTATGTTCTCTGAATTTTTTCTCTACACCATCAGTTTACAATCCTCATTCTCTTTTCTTCTCCAGGAAGGATTTTTTTTTTTTTCTCAGTGAAAGCCTCACAGCCCTAGAAAGCAAATTTTACTCAACAATGTCTAGGGGTCAGGAGGGTTAGACAGCAAAGGAGGGTTTTACATGGCACACTCTACTCATAAAGTCCCATTCAACATGTCTTCTCCCAAGTCCCCCCAGCTGTGTAGTGACCTGGAGGTTCTACCTGCCCTTTCTCCCACACCACACACAGCCTATTCTCATGAGTAACCCGACTTTGACTTCAAATTTTCTTATTCTCAGGAAAACAAAAGCTTTGAAGTTGTCATCAGGATTTACCATCCTGAGATGACAACTTACTGGCCACGTGTTTTTATTTCCAATCTGCCCCTGAAGATCTGAATCCTACACCACCCCCCACCCGACCCCTTTTAAGTGACTTCTCTTAAGTATCTTTTCTAACCACTCACAGTACTTACACTGAAAGCAATTCTGGTAAATTCAATTTTGTCATCTGATTATAATGAAAATATCTAAAGTAGATAGAGCCCACTCTATAATTTAGATAAAAGCAGAGTTGTGCTGGTTGAAATAGGGTCATGGGTAAGGTCTAAAGACTGAGAGCTCAGTCTCCCAACCTCCTTCCTTAACAGCCCATGAGAAGCTGTCTTAACCTAGGGCACTACAGAATGTGACTTGAAAAATGTGTCTCTAAATTCTTTCAAGAGAATGAACTCCTACCATGACAATTCTACTAGCTGGATGCTACTGGGTTCCCATTTTCTGAGAATGGTCTTAACCTCCTGTCTGAACCCAATCATCTTCTCAACCCAACCCAATAACCCCAAGATTGACATGAGGTTCACGTACAGGTCAGGTTTCCCTGACTGAGAATGTGCTGCGTAGGTACTGTGGCAGAGCAGGTGAAGAAATCAGAGTGAAAAACAGACCCAGATGTCACAAAATGGGACAAGTTCCCTCGTCAGCATGATGACACTAGTGAGCATTGCCTTTGACTGAAGGAAATCATGGTCTTTTTAAATATGTACAAGAGACACCCATAAAAAATATGTGTTGTCGGGTGTGGAGATGTGTGTGTGTAGTCCCCCTACTCTGGGAGGCTGAGGCAGGAGAATTGCTTAGGAGTTTGAGATCTGCCTGGGCAGCATAGGGAGACCTCACCTCCAAAAAGAAGGAAGGGAGGGAGGGAGAGAGTGAAGAAGGAAGGGAAGGAAAGGAAGAGAGGAAGGGAAAGAAAGGAAGAAAGGAAGAAAGCAAAGGGAAGGAGAAAAAGAAAGGAAAAAAGGGTATCGACTTTTGGGTAGATCCAGTTCTGAAGATGTGATTATGAAACATAAACCAATCTTTTGACTCATTCATTTCTCTCAGGGGTTTAGGATCTATTTCAGGTCTTAAATATATAAATTAAACTTCCAAAGTTATCATACATTCTTACCAAAAATGTAGCAGAATCACACACCAATGTGATTTTTTAAAGTGAGATATCTGATCAATAGGCAATAAAAGGAACAAAACATACTAAGGATGTCTATTTTAAGGATACAATTTCAACAAGCAGCTATTTTTCTCAAAGAGAAATATGCCCTTAAGTTTAGTAAGTAATAAATTTTATTCCCATGTCCCCAATTTATTATAACTTAGCATGAAATTATATTATAGTCCAAGACAAAAATAAACTGTAGTTCTTATTTTTAATTTCCTTTCATTTTCTTTGTATTTCCTTTAAAGTGACTGAATTCTCAAGAGATGTGGAATTCGCGGTTCACAACCCTTCTGCTCCAGATAGAGGAATTGTATTTTTAAACTGATCCCTAAATAGAAAGATCCAAAGAAGGAAATATGTGGAATATGAAAATCTCTTCTCAAAATGCATGAGAGTCTCATAAATTTGGAAACATTCTTCTCTCACAAACTGCTCCAAAAAGAAATGTTTAGTACGTACGACCCATATTGAAGGCAATGAAGCAAGCGGGAGAACATTCCTTCTTGCTTGTGGGGGAGAGATCAGTGAATTATATTTTATAAAAAGCACTCTTTGTTCTAAAATTAAAAAAACATGCAAACAATTCATTTAAAAGATCATGATTGCCAACAAATTATCACAGATTTTACTACAATGTTTATGAAAGAAGAGTTAATAACCAACAGGGTCAGTAATTACTCTACACTGGTTTTCACTATGCCACACTGTTTCTGGAAAGCTCTCCTGGTGTGTGGGGGTGTGACCTTGTAGCCCTGCAAAGATGGGTTCAAGTTCTGGTTTGCCATGATTAACTGTGTGATATCCAGCAAGATTCTGAACCTGCCCAGTTTGCTCTCTAGGTAATAAAATCTAGCATAACTCATATGGTCCAGTGTTAACTATGTGCCAGGTATTGCACGAAGAACAGTCACTACAATCCTGGATTGTGTATGCTTTTTTTTTTGTGTGTGTGTGTGTGTGTGTATATATATATACTTTTTTAATCCATTTTTACTGAAGAAGACACTGAAGCTTACTAGTTGAGCCTCAAATTTAGGAGTTTAAGTGACTTTCCCTAGTAAGGAGCACAGCTGAGACTCAAGACTGCTTCCAATTCTGTGCTATTAGTCCATTCCCTTTAAAAGTAAGAATAAGTATAAAAACCCCATATTTAGGATTGTTCTGGATAATAAATGAAGTAACTCAAGTGCCTGTCACCGTGTGTATCACAGAACTAAAAACTATGCAGCATGGAAAACAAACTGCAGTTCATTTTTGTAAATAAAACTTGAATAAACAAGCCCCACAATATCACGTGTATTTAGCATTATATCCTTTTTAAAGTTTAAAACAATAACTTTTTTAGTATACTAATATATTTCCCACAATTAAAGAAGCAAGGGAATGTCATGCAACATTCAAGATCATTGTTAGTTTGGGAGAAAGGAGAAAGATGCAGAAGCAGATGGAAGTGGCTGTCAATGTCCTAGTTTTCTGGTGTTCAAGGGCAAAGATGGAAGATTTGGTAGATGAACAGAAGAGGAACCACATGGACCAAAGATGAGTGTACTGTGAACCAGACTCATTACAACAATGATGTACTTCTGAAGTCCATTTTAAAAGGTGACTTTTACATAGGCAGAACCATAGGAAATTGCCAACTTTCCTATCATTTTTTTCACCTAAAAAAGTGAAATTTCCTATGATTTGCTCTAATATATGTCAATAAATATTGGTTTCTTCTAGTTCTGCCTTCTATAATTTGCTGGGTGTGATGAGTTGCCCACAGAATTCCACAGCACCCTGAGATCATCAGCTTCCCCTGTCCCAATTCTGAGGAAGACAGGTGCTTTCCAATCCAACCTGGATGACTTGTCTCTGAGTCCTAAGGACCCTTTCAAACTGACAGGATCATATGAGATGCTGAATAATTGTCGAATTTAACGATTTCTCAAAACCTAAATGCAATTCAATTAGAAAAGAAGACCCAAGTGGGTACAGAATAGATAAAGGAGACTTATGTGCATAGAGATACATTAGAAACAATCTCAGGGCCCCAAAGGTCAGCTCCTCCCCCTTGTAATAAGGAGATACGTCTCATTGCTTTGAGGTTTCTTCTATGATACTAAAGGTGCTGTAGACCTCCAAAGACCCAGTCCTGAAATCCACGCCCCATGCTCGCATCCACCTCCAGCCTTCCTACTCAACCTGGCCCCTGGACTCTATCTTTGACCTTTGCTTGAGGTTTCAGTCTATTTTCTGGCATCCATGCGATGCCCAAGTGACAGGGACCTCTCTGTAGCCTTTGCCTGCAGTCCTCAGATGGTTTCAGGTCACGGGCATTTCTGAACTCTACCCTTGAACTCTAGCCCTGCCCCCTACAACTCATTCCTTATACTATAATCAGACCGATTTTTCCGCAGAACAGAAGTGATCATGTCAATCCTCAAAACTGAAAGGACAAGTTATCAGCTCTTACCACGCTATACAAGGCTGGATCAGTACAAATGCCTTAAATACTTCCCTTTGGAAGTCAGCCTCTCTAATAATTCTACTGAGCCATCAGGAATCCTTTCTACCCTGAGAAGGGGTGAGTATCTAAATTAAACTCCAGTTCTGCTCCTCTCTCTAGTGGGGCCTCCTCAATCCACTTACCTCCTTAGCTTTAGAGCAAGGCTTCTGTAAGATTCTTCTTTTTCTGATATCCTTTTTAGCTTCATCATAAGTGGGAATTCTGAAGTTCTTGAATATGTCTTCCTTGGGGGTTTTGGAAGATTTCTTAGCCCACTTCCTGTTCATGGAAGGTTGGGGTCAAGAGTTGCTTTAAATTCTGAGCAGTTTCTCTTTTTCTAGACTAGTGGACCCTTTAGCAATTTAACTCTCTCAGAAATTCAGCCATCTTTTCATCTGAGTCAGTTTCAATAGCCACAACCACAATTCTTTTCCACAAGTATTTCTTCGTTTATTCAAGCTAATTTTTGAGATACAGTTCATATACTATATAATTCACACAAAGAGTACAATTCAGTGAACTTTAGTGTAATCACAGAGTTGTGCAACCATCACCACTAGATACAGAACATTTTAGTCGCCCCAGAAAGAGACCCACCTTATACTCATTAGCAGTCACTCTCAATTTCTCCCCACCTTCCTCCACCCCACCACATCAACCCCCAGGCCTAGGTAACCACCAGTCTTCTTTCTGTCTCTACAGATTTCCCTAATTTGGACATTTCACATGAATGAGTCATACAATATATGACATGACTGACTTCTTTCACCTAATGTTTTCAAGGTTGCATATGTCTGTACTTAATTTTTTTTATTGTTAATATTCCATTGTATAGGTATATTACATCCAATCTTTCAGTTGATGAACACTAGAGATATTTCTACATTTTGGTTATTTTGAATAACACTTATAAACATTTATGTACAGGATTCTTTATGGACATATGTTTTCATTTCTTTTTAGTCATACTTCATGAATTTGCCATATTTCTTTATTGCTTTTCTCTTTTTCTCCTCCCACCTATTTTTCAGTTGTGGTTGCTTTGGGCCTAACATGAGTGGGAGAGTCACATCTTCAATTTTTTCCTCTGAGTTATTTCAACCTATTAAAAGATAGAGTAGGCCCCATCTTAATTCATATACAGGTTTTAGCCATGTGTTCAATGGCTGCACCTGGACTTGATCTTTGCTCTAGGGCAGTGTCTTAATCAGACTTTGTTATCAGAACATTTTCCTGTGCTACCTTTTATTGTTTGAGGCTCAGAAATGATTGTCTTTTGCAACATCAATAAATTCCCAATTTTGTTGATACTCTCTATTCCTTTTGGCTTGCAAATTGGCCAACTCTTTTCAGAGTTCCTCTTTTTTCTTTTTCTTTTTCTATTCTTTTCTTTTCTTTCTTTCTTTCTTTTTTTTTTTTTTTTTTTTTTTTTTCTTTTTTTAATACGGGACTAGGAATTGAACCCAGGGCTCTGTACCACTGAGCTATATTCCCAGTCCTTTTTGTTTTATTTTGGGACAGGATCTTACTAAGTTGCCCAGGTTGGCCTCCAACATACCATCCTCCTTCTTGAGCCTTCTGAGTTGCTGGGATTTCAGATGTGCACCACCATATCTGATCTAAGTTCATCTATTTCTTATAATGCCTTGCCAAACACAGTCATCAGCAAGCCATACAAGCTATTATTCTTTTTTCTGAATCTTCTTCTAAGGTTGTGAATTATTAGGAACACGATAAGCCTTTTAAATTACTTCAGATGACAGTTTTACCAAAGGCTCGCCACTGCATAACATGGGTATGCATCTTTTATCCTCCAATAATCATTTTCTCCACAAACTGCCAGCCCCCACCAGTACCCCTATGTGGTAACTTTCTGCCATATTCTCATGTTATGGGAATTTAATTAAAACTGAAATTTATGGCATCCAGGATAGGCTGATTAAACAAAAAGCAGCAAACAAATGAACCAGAAACCCTTAGAATCTCAGCAGATAAACCTCACAAAAGGTTCTCTCTTGCCTATGCTATGTGTCTAAAGCACCTCAAGGGAGTGAGAAAGAAAAAATTAGCTTGGACTATAAAAGTCTGCCCTACCATTCATCAGATTGGAATAAAAGATACAGATAAAGCCAGCTGCAAAGTTAACAGGAAACAATATGTCCCCCCAGGACACCCTGCAGCTGCAGTGTCATAACAACCCGCTTCTTTAAGTGGCTACTGCGTTCTTGCTCACTGAGAAGCTTTGTTCTCTAAAACCAGAGAGTATCAGAAATTTAAATGATTGGATTAAAATTGTTTGAAATTACATCTGTAAGAAGGGAACATCCCACTTTGCCTGGAGGAAATCTAAGTTCCTTTGACACAGAGGAGCAGTCTCTGTTTACAACCCAGGTGCAGGGTTTCAGATAAGGGTTTCTGTACACAGCATTCCACAGCCATCTTAACTTTCTTTTTTCCAGGGAAGCTCAACCCTGGGTCTTGTGTGCGGTCTGGATGTTCTATTTTACTACTGTGCACAGTCCCCCTTTGCTTTGAGCCTATCAAAACACAACTTTGTTGAAATCTCATCTAATGTCTACCCGTCCCCAGAATTTTATCTGTCCTAACTTGGCTTTTCCCTTTGTTGGGTGAGATGCCTCCTGGTTCCTGTAGTGTGTCTCCCTCATTGTAATTAGGTCAATGAACCTAATTTTGCCTGACAGATCATTCACTTTTAGTGGTCTTGGGCTGATCGGGTGAAGACAGGGTGTTCAACTCATTGTGAACTTTTGACTTTTAAAAGTCTGTATTTTATATAGTAAAATAATTATAGGTTCTTGTCAGGTCCTGCCTTAACCCTGAAACTACCCTAGCTTTCTGAAGATTACTCCTTTCCTAGAAAACTTAAGCCAGTTGATCTAAATAATACAAATTTTCATTCACAAAAAGCTACCGGGTTTAGAAACAACAATGGCTGAAAAGTGGAGTCCTAAATTCTTCAGGGCAACTTAGGTACCAAGCCACCTCTGAAGTTTCTGTTGCTGTACAACAAGGCCGCCTACTAAGCCCCTTTCTATCTCTGTTCCTCTAAGACTAATTAATACTCTAAGATAGAACTGTGTCCCAAATAGCTTCCATCTCTCAATCATATTTGAAAAATAAGATAGAAGGAAAAAATTGTAAGCATGCCATCTTTTCCTCTCTCCCCCTTCCAATGATGTTGTTATCCCAAGAGAATAAGGAAGGGTATCAGAAGTGAGTATAGGGAGATGCACCCAAAAGTCTTAGGGTTAGAGTTAGGGAGATAAAAAGATAGAGGGGTAGTATATCAGTCATTGTCCCATGGAGAAACAAAGATGGGTAGGATGAAAGGAACTGACAAAGGGTGGTGAAGCATCTGGAACAACAGTAGCAGTAAGCCATTATCATCCCTTGGTCTGAAAGGGCACAGGCAGGGAAAGGTAGAGGGCTGGGAATGCTAGTGATGTAGAAGGGGATTGCCTGACAGGAGCTGTGGCACTAGGGGAATATTGTTATTGCATTATGGGATCATAAGAAGATAAGGGCTGGGAATTAGTGGACAGGAAAGAAGACCCGAAAACTAAAGACCCCGACCTCTTTGCTTTCACACACCAGTCTGACATCTGGTGCCCCCATTGCCAAACCCAAGTAGACTCCAAAATGTAAGAGAACCAGATGTATTAGTGAAGGTCAACCTTTGGAGTCACAGTCCAGGTGGGGAAAAGGAGAGATAATGGGTTAAGGTTGGGAGTGAGGCACAGGGCACTAATTAGCACAGGTGAGTTGAGGAAAAAGGAATGTGGAGCTGGGCAAATACATGAGCTAGGAGCTAGCTATTGCCCGTCGCTGACTTCTGCATGGAGGCAACCTCTGTGAGGTCTGGCCTGGTACTTTTCTGGTTCATCACTTTGTGGGTGGATGGTCTTAGTACATCCTAACACTTTTGCATTCTAAGAATTTCCCTGGGTAGGAGGTGAATCCCATTTCTTTGTCTGGCCCATATTCTTCTCAGTGAACAAGGTGTCAGAGCTGAGTATGTCACCAGAAGGCCAGCATCCTTTTAAAAAATTGATACATAATTCATATATCATAGATTCATCCTTTTACAGTGTACAGTTATATGATTATAAGTATATTTTAATGTCGTGCAACTATCACCACTATCTAATTTTAGAACATTTTCATCACACTGAAAAGACACCCCCATACCCATTAGCAGTCACTTCCCATCCTTCCTTCCCCTATCCCTAAGCAACCACTAATCTAGTTTCTGTCTCTATAAATTTGCCTATTCTGGACATTTCATATAAAAGAAATCAAACTATGTGTGACCTTTTGTGGCTGACTTCTTCTAGTTACCACAATGTTTTCAAAGTCCATCCATGTTGTAACATATTGCAGTACTTCATTTTTTTTAAAAATTTAAATCGACACATAATAATTGTACCTAAATAATGGGGTACAGTGTGACAATGTGATACATGGATACAATATGTAATCAAATCAGGGTAATTATTATTTCCATCTCTTTATACACTTATCAGTTCTTTGTGTTAGGAATACATGATTTATTTCTAAAGTTGAATATTCCTTGTATGGATATATTATGTTTTGTTCATCCACTCATCAGCTGATGGACATGTGGTTGTTTCCATTTGTTGGCTCTGATGAGTAGTGTTGCTGAGAACATTCACATACAAGTTTTTGTGTGCCCCATGCTTTCAATTCTTCAGGGTATATGCCTAGGAGTAGATTGCTGGGTCATATGGCAACACTTATTTTTTTAACTTTTTGAGGACCAGCCACACTGTTTTCCAAAGTTTGGCATCATGTTATATTTCCACCAGGAATATATAAGAGTTTCAATGTCTCCATCTCCTCATCAATAGTAGTATTATCCATGGTTTCTGAATTGCTATTCTTTTGGTGTCTTTTTTTGATAACATGCAAAGGTTTCTACTATCAGTTGGGCCCTGAGGTAAGAGAGAAATAGAGATATTTGTGGAAAAAGGCAACAGGCAGGGGTTTGATTCAGGGTAGTTTCACATAGACTGAGCTAGCTGGTTTGGGAAAGCGAAGAAGTTGATGACTTCTATACTTTGTTCTTCCAGTTTGGGATTACACAGGGATGTATGTGTTGGGACAGAGTCAAATGGAGTCTCCCATTTATCTCAGACATTTGTTTTATGCCTCATGTTCTTTGGACCACTGGAAGATCTTCAGGAAATTCTCAAGTGTTGCCTATGTTTCTTCCAGATACTGTCTAGGTGCTGGGAAAATTGTGGTACTGGGGAGTTCAGGAAAGCCGTGGGGGGAGAACAGATAGCAGATACAGAAGTATATGCATTGGCAAATCCCAGGGTGACTTGGTACTCAGGCCTCCCCAGTTCTCTATGGAGTGTCTAGCAACAAATAGCACTGCTCTGCTAGGCCCAGGCTAACAAGCTCCATTGTTCTGTGGGTAGTGGATAGTTATTGGAAAGACTTGGAAAAAAATTTTCAAAACTGGAATGAAACAGGGTGATTTCAGAGGGATGGAAACCGTGAATGAAAAAAGTATGCCTTGAAAGCAAAGTAGAGATAGTGAGAAGAGGAGTACACAGAGTTGCTCTCTGGAGGAGAACTATGTGTGTTACTTTGGTGAATTATGAATGGTATGGGAGCGGCACTGATTTAAAAAAAAAGGAAGTCCACCATTGTGAGTCCCAGGATATCAGACATGGGCATGGCAGTTCCTTAGGTTCTGACCAGATGTCATGAATACTTAGTGAGCCACTGGACAGGTTGTCTTTGAAAGTGTGCCACCAGAGAAAGTTCAGACCAAGGCAGAAGTTTTATAACATGCCATGAAGACTTGCAGGCAGGGTGGCCGTGGGTTCAGATGTCTCTGATCAGGAGGGGCAAGCAGCTGTCACTGGAAAGTAGAGCTCCTTGCCCTTCCCTTCCACAATAGCCCTCAGGCATTGCTGGGCATGGAATTGTTCAGCAATTGTTTTGTCAGTTGAAAAGAGGGCCGTTTGCACCCTGGAAGGAATCGTTCACTTTGACTTTCAAGAGCTTGTCACAAATTGACTCTGTCTCTTTCTTTTAATTAATTTTTGTTTTATTCTAGAGATTGTGTTCCTAGAGGAGCTAGCAATGGATTAGCTCGAGTATTATAGTTAATTTCTGACAATAACTGATAATAATACTGCTTGGCAGGCTAAGAAGATTTATGCTCTTATTTCTAATCTGTTTTATAGATTAGAATTTATTCTTCTTAATAAGTATAATTAAATATTTGATCCAAATAAGCTCTGAATCTAATTACAGGATGTATTTTTCTCTATATGTAGTTTACTATGGATAATTAAGAAATGATGCCCAGCCCCAAAATATCAGTTGCCATACCTGTAAGATTAAAAACATTCATAACTTAAACCCTGTAATATTATTTCCATCTACTTCCTTACTTTAGCACATTGATGACACTGTTCATCTTAATCCTTGAAGAGGAGCAACAGGAAAAAGAGTCAAAAACTCAAATTTGTTTTCAGAGTGGACTTTCATCACTGCCAATTTCTCAATTTCTGGAAGAATTTATTATTTTAATAAATTGGCCATAGGAAAACAAGACTCACACATACTGGTAGAGAACTGAGGTAGAATTCAAAAGTAACTTTACTAGGACTTCATTAGTCATTCTCTTTAATTCTTCAGGTCAAATGTGTAATGCTGTTTTGGCATCACTCTTAATAATAAGAATTCTTTACCCTCTCCAGGAAGTGCTAAATGTTCAGGAAGCAAACATTGCCTCAGAAGCTTCCACCAGTGAGTATGAATAGACAGTGCAAATGCTTCCATAATCCTCCAAGCAGGTTTGAGCAAATTTGTTGTCAATGTTCTCTGCTTTTCCAGGAAAACTCTAATTCCTAAGGTGAGGATGTCTTCAAAAAAAGTTAGTTCTATGTAAATAACCTTCAGATTATTTGTTAAAATGCTATAGCTCCTCTATGGTGAAAAGATATGATAAGAAGAAAATTAGAATATTTATATCAAGGTCCTTACATGACCATCCATGTTTTTCTTTTTCTTTCTTCTTTTTTTAACATCTTCACTAGAATTTAATCAACATACCTTAAAAACATCTCCCTTCTCAAAGTATGATTCAGTGGGTTTTACTCTATTTGCAGAGGTTGTGTGTGTGGGTGGGTGGGTAGAAGATAGGCTTCACCTAAAGGGCAAATAAAAAGACTTTTAGATGTAAATACTAATGTTGTTTTAAAAGTTTCTCATTTTGATTATCTCACTTCTGGGTCCTTTGGGGAAAACTAGTTTTGTACGAGTCATTCTTGAAAGGCTTCTTTTCACTCTTGTTCTAAAAAGCCATATACCCACCCTGGCCTGGTTTGTAACTATAGGATTAAACTCAAGTGAAATAAGGATATTTTTTGCTTGTCTATTTCCTAAATTTAATCGAAAAATCATTCTTTCATTTATAAAATGCATTGCAAATTCCCATTTTGTTGATTTTGTCTATCAATAAAGCAATGCTCTGGGCCTAATTCCCACTCCACATTGAAAGCGCCCTGGCTGTGTTACACTGAAGAGTCAATTCATCACCAGACAAAATTGGGAAGTGTAAATTCCCTCCTTGTCCCACTGGACTTCCTAATATAAGGACAGCAACAGACACTGGTTCTCATGGGGGTCAGGCACTGTATTATATCTTTATCTGTAGGATGGATCATATAGTAATTATCATTCTATCATCATGAGAGAACCCAAAGTTAACTTACTATCTCCATTTCACAGATAAAAAACTGAGACTTAGGATGCATAACTTCCCAAAATCACTTGTGGAGTTCCAATTCAAACCCAGATATTTCTGACTTTTAGGTCTGACTCCACTCCTAGTACCTTTACATGTTATGATCATAGATGAGGGCAAAGAAACTTATAAAACAACTTGCTGAAGGACCCCACCTATTTAGAACTTAGTTATTTGACAAACTGTTTTTCATAAAACAAAGTTGAGAGTTGGGATGGTGGTAAGGAATTCGTAAGTAGTTGAAATAGATTTTAAATTCCATGCACTATAATTAACACACATGGCTCATAGTATAATTTCTCAGGTTCTAGTTCAGATTTTTTTAAATGTGTGAAATATACAAAGTATGAAATTTATCCTCATCATATTGTTAAGTGTTCAGTTCAGTGGTAGTGAGTACATTTATAGTGTGCAACCATGACCACCTTCTCCAAAGCTCTTCACTTTACAAAACTAAAACTCTGTACCAATGAATGATAACTCTACATTCTCCCTATCCCTGCCCCAGAAACCACCATTCTATTTTTTTGTCCCTAAGCTTTTGACTAAGTACCTCATTTAGGATGGAATTATATAGTAATTATCATTTTGTGACTAACATAATTTCACTTAGCCCAATATCTTCAAGGTTCATCCATATTTAGAATATATCAGTACTTCATTCCCTTTTAAGACTGAAGAGTATTCCATTCTAAGTATCTAACATTTTGCTCATCTATTCTTCCATCCATGAAGACTTGGGTGGTGTCCTTGTTTCAGTTATTGTGAAGAATGCAGCCATGTATATTGGTGCACAAATCTCTTTTTAAGACTTTGTTTTCAGTTCTTTGGGATACTCCTCAGAGAGGGATTGTGGGATCATATGGTAATTTGACTTTTTAATTTATCCATTTCATCCACATTAGCCACTAAGTTGCTATATAATTATCATAGTACGCTCTTAAAATTCTTTTTATCAGCCCACTGACTTCTGGCCTCCAGCTTTGGATGAGAAATTTCCTAATAATCTTAGTGAGAATCTCTGGTATGTGACAGACCAATTCTCTCTTGTTGCTTTCAAAGTTCTCTTTTCTTTGTCTTTCAACAGTTTGATTATAATGTATCTTGGAGTATGTGTCTTTGAGTTTATCTTATTTGATGTTTCTACCTTTTTGGATGTTTATATTTATGTCCAAACTTCACCAAATTTGGAATGTTTTTGGTCGTTATTTCATCAAGTGTTTTCTCTGTCCCTTTTTCTCTTGATCTTCCAGGACTTCCACAAACCATATATTGGTCTGCTTGAGTCTGTCCCAGAAATCCCCTATTCATTTTTCTTTGGCATGTTTTTTTTTCTGTTCCCAAGACTTAATAATTTCCTTTGTCCTACCTTCAAGTCATTGGTTCTTTTTTCTGCCTGCTCAAATCTGCTTTTGAGTCCCTCTGGTGAACGTTTCATTTTAGTTAGTTTCTTTTTCTTCTCAAGAGCTTCTTTTTCTTTTTCTTTTTTTTAGGGGGTGAGGTGAAGTGAGGAGGAGGGGGTACAGGGATTGACCTCAGGGACACTCGGCCACTGAGCCACATCCCCAGTCCTATTTTGTATTTTATTTAGAGACAGTGTCTCACTGAATTGCTTAATGCCTCTCTAGGTTGTTGAGGCTGGCTTTGAACTCTCCATCCTCCTGCCTCAGCCTCCCAAGCCACTGGGATTACAGGTGTGTGCCACCGTGCCTGGCAAGAGCTTATTTTTCTTTTTTCTCTTCCTTTTATTTACTTTTCTTTTTTTTTTTTTTTTTTCTTTTACTCCCCACCTCCCAGTACTGGGATTGAACCCAGGGGTACTGTACCACTGAGCTACAAACTCAACCTTTTTTATTTTTTATTTTGAGGCAATGTCTCACTAAATTTCCCATACTGGCTTCAAACTTTTGATTCTCCTGTCTCAGACTCCCAAATAGCTAGGATTATAGGCATGCACCACCACAGTACCCTGCTCTTTTGGGTTTCTTTTAAATTTTTTTGTCTCTCTGTTAATATTTTATTTTGTTCATATATTATTTTCTTGACTTTCCATGTGTATTTCTTTAATTCTCTGAACACTTATAAGACAATTGTTTTAAACTCTTTGGTAGATCCACTGTTAAGTGTTTTCCGGGGAGTTTTTTGTTGATTCATTTTGTCTTTCCTTTGAATGAGCCTTATTTTCCTGTGTACTTTGTGATTTTTGTTGTTGTTGTTTGAAAACTAGCATTTGAATCTAATAATGTGGTAACTCTGGGAATCAGATCTCCTTTCTCTAGGGTTTGCAATTTTTAAATTTTGTTTGCTTGGTTTCTTGGTTGAAATATCTCTGTGTTGAGCATCAACCTGAGGTGTAAATACAAAGTTTTCCCAGGTTTTTTGTATGAGCCTACACCCTCCCCTGGCATGCACTGGAACTTTCTAATTTCCCCTTAATATGTGGTTACTTTGGAAAGTTCTAGTCTTTAGTATCTGATCCAAAAGACAAAGAAGAGAAAACTGAAGGGAGAAAAAAGTGCTGACCGCTTAAGTACCTGAGAAGCCCCTTCAGCCAGGAGGTGGGAGGGAGGAGGGGGCATTTTCGATAATGACAGAGGTGCAACAACAGAGGCTCTCTGCTTCTTTGCAGCCATGTGAACAGCAGCATCACTCAGCAAGCAGATCCCCCAAACTTGGACAACAGGGCTTCTTCTTTGTTGTTGTTGTTTTTGTTTTTGCCTCCATGACCCCCTCAAGCTGTATTCAAGCTGTTTTAGGATCAAAGGCGCAGCTGCCTGCTATGTGGCTGAGAGTGGGGGCGGGGGACAGGAACTTCTTTGTGTTAAGGGCTGAAATGATTGAAATGGACTGAATTTTTCTTTCCAAACCTTCTTCTGGAAGTTGTAAGCCTTCAGGGTTCCAAAACAGTTACCAGACAGGTTCCACCAGTGCAATTGTTGTGTCGGTGGGGAAACAGATTCCTAGCACTTCCTTTGCTGACATCTTCCCAGAATCCTCTCAGAGACGTTTTATTGTTATTTTACAAACAGTTCCAACAGGAATGAGAATCTACTTCCTAAGCCCACAGTAGATCCGAAGCAGAAATTCAGAAAGAGGAAAGCAGGTAGCACCGGGCCAGCCACTGCCTCAGTATTAAGTGGTGCCTGAGACAGCGCCCTCCCTGACTCAATGTTTCAGTCATTCTTGGTCCACTGGTGGCTGTCGCCATGCTGTCCACAAACCACGGCCTGTCCTACTCACTATAGGTTTGTTCTCACTTTTCAGCTGGTTGGAGACATCCACTTTTCCAGCAAAAGCTGCCACAGCAGAGATGAGCCCCGCGTGATAAAGGTCTTCTCCTCCCACTCCCTTAGCACCAACTTCTAAGAGGCTAGAAAAACACCAACTCCTTCCTGGGACCCAGTGACTGAACCTGAACCACGGTCAGAATATATTTTTACCCAAAGAGAATTTTTCCTCAAAGGCTCCATTGCTTTTTCCTGAAGCTTAATGGTTTGTTTTTGTGGAAGGTTCTTTTACCAATAAAATGTTCTACACATTGGAAGCCCCATTTGTGACCTGAATTCTAGTTCATTCTGACTGAGTTTCTGGATCAATGCAAATCAGGAGACATATTTGGGTATCTGTCCTGAATGTATCATGGGAGTTTAATTTCTGGAACTTTTTAAGGCAGTTAACAAATTAGTTTGTCCAGATTATGCAGATGACCTCTGGGGGGCAGTGCTTTCTAATTCCACATGCCAACCTATCATGCTTTGCTGATTTAGCAAAAATATTCTTACATGGTTAGCTTCCCACCAAATTAGTGAGCACATGCACACACACATTAACTTTAATATTCAACTTGGCAATGCTGCAATAAAGTTATTCTTTCAAATGTTGATAATGATACTATAATTTGGAAGACATTAGAAAAGTGATGTAGCAAATGTACCAAGTATCTTAAAAAAGTTCGCTAACATAGCAATTCCATTAAATTACATGTAGTCTCAAGATATAATCTAAAATGTGACAAAAACTATGTCCTATATTATTTATAATGCTAAAATTATTTTAAAATTAAAGGTCAACAGTAGATTTAAAATAGTAAATCTCTCTGATGGAATTTTATATCAATATTAAAATAACTACTTATAAAGTCTACCTAAAAATGTATATATGGCACAATAACTAACACTTAATGAGTGCTTACTGTGTCCCAAGCCATATACTAAATATATTATGGGTATTACTTCATTTCTGTCTCACAGTAACTTTGGCAAAGAGATACTATCCCTATTTAAGTTTCTTAAAATGTCCTACCTTCTTTGCTACTTGGTTCCCATCACTGTGACAAAATACTTGAGATAAATAACATATAAGAAAGATTTATTTTGGCTTACTGTTTCATTGGTTTCGGTCCATGGCTGCCTAGCACCATTACTTTGGGCCATTGATGAGGCAGAACATCATCTCAAGGAGTGTGTGGAGGAGCTAAATTGCTGACCTCAGTGGTGACCGGAAGAAAGGAGAGAGGGAAAGGCAAGAGCCCCAATATTCCCTTCATGGGCACACCTCTAAAGGCTTAATTTCCGCTAGATCCTGCCTTCTAAAAGACTCCACCACTTACCAACAGCACTACAGACTGGCAGCCAAGCCTCTAACACATATGACTATGGAGGATGTTAATCCAAACCACAGTAATGTTCCTGCCCTCTTTCTCTCCAGGCTGGCTTCACTTTCCTAGTTAATAGCTTCCTTAAAGAAACTCTTAGATGACTCCACATCCTGACTTAACAAGTTCCTTCAACTGTCTCTCATACAATATGAGGCTCAACAGAAAGTCAAAAAGGAATCAGATTACAAAATTCCTAGATCTACCACAAATTAAACTTAAAGACATTTCTTCTAAAAAAAAAAAAAAAAAAAACTTGGAAATGAAATCACAGAATTGACAACAGTTGTCTTAGAAGAGTAAAATTTTAAAGGGATATTTTCCTCCAAATTTCTGTAATATAGTTTAATTATCCTGCAATATAAGCTTAAGCACTTTAAAACCTTAAAGTGAGAATAATTGGATTCTCCAATAATGGAGCATTCTTTTCTCGCTCTAAAACATTATTTATGGTTACCATAATGTTTCTTTCTCAATTTTAAAATGCGCTAGGCTATGAAAATATTATCTATGACATTTATGAAATAATAGTGATTGAGCTTTAAAGCTGTAGCACTCACAGAGAAATAATAGTAATCTCATGCGAACTCATCAATACTGTGTCTTGGAGGTCGCAGCGATATGTACATGGGCTCTCTTGCTCCTTCCAGGGCCTGAAAGGTAGAACTTCAACAATCTAACAGTTGCCCAACAAGCCAATTCCCTACAGACTCAGTGTGGCCCTGGTCAACATATTTACTGATGAGTCTACCTGCTCCAGAAAAGGGTGACATCCATCGCCTCTCTGCACAGCTGGAAACACAGCTGCACACTGCAGCTGGCTGAGTCCCGGGAATCATCATCATTGAAAAATGCTGGAGAGGAAGGCTCCTCTGAAGATTTCTCCTTCACCACCACCCCTTTTTGTCTCTGTAAGCTGACTTCCCTTTTCTACTTAATAGAAAGAACAATTCTATTTACTGTTGCTAAACAATTACCAGCCAGTGACAGATAAGGCACCTCACTTCTTCCCTGCACTGAAGGCTCCCCCAAACCAGCCAGTAATATGACAACTGCAGAAGTCTTGAGTACTAATACTGATCCCCTGGGCAAAACACTTAACAGAAACTTCGGCTTTAATTCAGACCAGAACACATAAGGAAAATGGAAACTTTGAATGTTGCTTGTCGTTTGCTTCTTGGCTGTTGTTTCATTTTGTTTTGGATACTGGGGATTGCAGCCAGGACACTTTACCAATGACCTACATCCCCAGTCTTTCTTATCTTTTATTTCAAGACAGGGTCTTGCTAAATTGCCCAGACTGGCCTGGAAGTTGCAATCCTCCTGTCTCAGCCTCCTCAGTATGTGGGATTATAGGTGGACAACACCATGCCTACAACTCTGTCTCTTTTAAAAGTATGAGCTTTTTTTCTGATTATAAAATCAATACTGCATGTAAGAAAAATGAAAAGTGTAAATGAGTTTAAAGAAAATAACAAAATTCTCCCAAAATCTTTTACCTAGCAATAAGCATAAAGTTTTTAAAAAATTTCTGACCTTAGTTGGGTACAGTGGCACACACCTGTAATCCCAGTTATTTGGAAATCCAAGGCAGGGAATTGCAAGTTCAAGGTCATCTGGGCAATTTAGCAAAATCTATCTCAAAATGAAAAAAACGGAAGGGAATGAAGCTCAGATGTAAGAGACCTCTGGGTTCAATCTTCAGTACTGAAAAAAAAAGAAAAAATTCTGACCTTTAAAGGATGAGATATATATATTTTTCAAAACATGTGCTTATATGCACTTTTAAATCCTACCATTTGAGAAACAGATTGATATATTAGTTTCCTATTTTATTTTCATTGAACATTACTTACATCTTCCCCTTTTATTAACTATGCTGCAAAAAATATTTTAAATGTTTTATGCATGATATCATAACTTCAGGAACCATTCCCCAGCAGTTTTGTGGTAATATTAGCACCATCTGACTCCTCTTCCTGTATTCCTTAACTCCACTGAATCCTCATGGGCATTTAACACTCTGTGGCTTCAATGAGAATTAAGCACAGGAAGAGGAAAAGCAGGCCATCTGTGCAGGAAGGTAAAACCAGTGTAAATTAAATGGGGTGTGAAAAAAAGGCACTTATGCTCTTTAAATACATGCTACTTGAGAGAAAAGCTTACCTATGTACAGAACTAATCACTGGACCCACAGGATGCAGGTGAAGAGCCAGTTCTGAGTGTTCCTTGTTCAAAGAGCAAAGCTTATCCTATATTTCCAAACAATTTTGTATATAGCTCCAAATGGACCCAAGAGATTTTGATAGAAGCTTAAACATGTGAAGGATGTTAAGACAAATGCAAAACACACCTTCTCCTTGGTGTCACTGCCACTGTCCTCTGGGCTCTGATCATTGGCTCAGAGGACTTTTGGACTTTTTTCTATCCAGCCCAGCCTGTCTGCTCACATATTGCCATCCTTCCCAAGCAACATTTGGAGTTTCTTACTAATAGATTTTGTCCTACTTAGTTTTTTTTTCTTTCATACATATTGATTTTACAGACTAGTGAGTTTCTTTGTGGCATATTCATGCATGCATATAAGGTATTTTGATCATGTCCATCCCCATTACCCACCCTTTCTCTCTCTCTTCCACCCCAATATCCTTCCTCTTCATTAATAGTTTCCCTTCAACATTCATGTCATAGCCCCCCCTAGATTTCACTTATGAGAGAAAAAATGACATTTTTATTCTGAGTCTGACTTAATATGATTATCCCTGGTTTCATCCATTTTCCTGCAAATGACATGATTTCATTATTTATGACTGAGCAATACGTTCTTTGTGTCCACATACCACATTTTCTTTATTCATCAGTTGATGTGGCACGTAGGCTGGTTCCATAACTTAGCTACTGTGAATTGTGCTGAGAATGCATGCAGGTATATCTGCTAGGGTTTTACTCTGCCTTTCTTTCCTGTTTATCCTCCAAACACATCTCCTTGTCTTCACTGGAGCCCCTGTAGTGGAATAGCATGGAGATGAAGAGTGTGGCATTTGAAGTCACACTGAGCCTTTGGATTCTATCTATGATAACTTCTGCAGGTAGTTGATTCACTCTGTCCCTCAGTACTCATCTGACAAATGGGAATGACAGTTTCTACCTCATGAGGAGTACAGGCATAAAGCACTTTAGAATCTTACCTAGCACACAGTGAGCATTTCATCATTTCATCAATGTTGCCATTCTTATTACTCTCTGATTTTCGTCTCTCAACTCCTACAAGAGTAATTCCAGCTACCTGTGTTTGTTGAGTGCTTCCTATGGAACAACCCTGGTATAAATTCATTGCACGTGTCTTTTATATTCTTTATAACAACCTGCACACTAGATATCATATTCCATTTTATAGGTGGGAAAACTTGGACTCAAAAAACTTAGACTCCACCTTTTGTAATAATAATTAAAAAAAAAAAACCTGTGCACCATCCTTTTTAGTCATACTATTTCCTTGCTCAAATGTCCACAAGATATTCTATTAAATGTACTCACCTTTCTTCAGCTTTCCAACCATGATTATTAGGGTGGTTCCTATTAATTCATTATCACTGGAACCCAATATGGCCAATGGTCATTCCTGGTCTATCTCCTGCCTTCCCAGCTTCAGAGTTCCTCTTTTCTTTGGGGAGGAAGGAGGGGGCAGTACTGGGATTAAACACAGAGTCTTGTGCATGCTAAGAAAGAACTATAGCACTAACTTACATTACCAGGTCTTTTTATTTTATTTTGAGACAGGATCTCCCTAAGTTGCCCAGGCTGGTCTTGAACTTGTGATCCTCCTGCCTCAACCTCCCAAGTCTGAGATGACAGGAGTAAGCTACCATGCTCAGCTTTGAGGTTCCTTTTGATTCTGTTCATGCAGCTTCCTTTTCTCCTGACTGTTTTTGTCATAAGATAAATATTTAAATCTTTATCTTCTTCAGAAGGACAGTGAAGTACTCTGTCCTTGTACTTTGTGGTGTACACCGCCCACACTGAACATCCCTGAATATAACTATAGACACCTTATAAATAAAAAAAACTAATGCATGTAGTCAAGGATAAAATAATTAGTATATGTTGATGGAATGTTGGAATGAAACATCATTTTAAAAATTTTCACTTATAAAGAAGCACAGTACAGATGGCTGAGTTGCCTGTGATGGTTCAGGTCAGCACTTCTCAGATGGTGGTGTGTAGAGCAGTCACTTGGGGGCCTGCTACTATGCAGATTCAGTGGGTCTAAGGGTGGAGCCTAAGATTTTGCATTTCTAACCAGGTTACAGGTGATGCCGATGCTCTTGGGTTTTGAGTAGTAAGGGTTGAGTAGACATTCTCAACGAAGAGATTGAAGAATTAATTGAAGACCGTAGAAAGATGTTAACTAATAAAGAGAGGAAAAACAAAAATAATGTACAGAGACAAATGTGTATCAGGGAACAGGAAGATCCAAAGTTGTAAGAGACTTCAGGTATCAACTTGATGGATGCACTTCTTCTCTTTCCTATTCACTTTAGACCCTAACTCTACTTTAGACCCTAACTCTGCTCTCTTGTACCTCTCCACCTCTTATGACTTGTTATTTGTACCCCCTCCTAGCCCTTTCTGTTCATTCATGTGTTCCATGTTCACCAATATTTTACAATAATGTTTAGTGTTATTCAGAGGTCAGCAACTTTAACAGGTACACATGCAAAGTAGTTAGGAAGCTGTGGTGGTTTAGACAAGGAGGAAGACATAGGATTAGGAGTCTGAACTGGACACTTTGAAGGGGAGTTGGGTAGTGGTCCAGAGCAACAGCTCTAAACAAAAAATGAATGTTGGGACACATAGTCTGGTAATGGTATAGCCAAAGTGAGCAGACCACATATGAAATCTTAAAGCACAGGACACATTATCAACACACAGGGAATGGTTGGGGCACCAGAAGTACTCACACTGAGCAAGAGAAGACATGACAGATTGGAGGGAGATAGGCCTAGGTGTGATGGAGGGGCCTGTAGAAAGAATGCATGAGAAGCTGCTCCCAAAATGGAATTCCTGTCATGCGGCAGAAGGTTGAACTGTGTAGAAGGGGAAGGAAGTGCGGAAGAACAGAGAGAGGGTAAACTGAAAGAAGCTGAAATGAAATAACTAGCCTCAAGAAATGAGCCTACTTATTAGGAAGTTATGCTAGGAAACTATCGTGAGGAGGAATATGTTCTGGGAGAAATTCCAGCACCCCTACTTGCAATGCTGTCCTCTGTTTTAGCTGATATCTGAATTGTCACTGGCAAATCCAATCCATTCAGGAACCCTGTCAAGCAGTGAGGGTTCGATTCCCCACTCACATAAACCCCTTTTCCCTTTCTCTTTTAAATGTGTCTGGGGCCCCCTGTCTTCTCCAGCTAAAAGTGTGAAAATTTATTGTAGGACAGGAGTAAAAAAGACAGACTAGATGCCTGATGATAACATCTTCTAAACCAAGGGAAAAAAAAAAAAAAAAAAAAACCCGCTTTGCTTCCAAATCTGGTAAGGAAGCGGGTAGCTGGCATTTGTCTGTCCCATGAACCCACAACCTCAGCATCTCCAGAGAGCAGCCGGCAGGCTGCCCCTGTCACCACCATGGGACAGAAGCTCAGGAGGAGGGGAGGGATGGGAGGATGAAAGCAATAAAGCAGACATTGCTCCTTTCTCCTTTAGAAAAAGGAAGACCCCCATGAGGTTTCATTCCCAAAGTAACCAGTAAATGCCCCAAAGTTCACACTTGAGCAAGGACTCATTGCTGAAATTCACTGAAACCAGAGTGGACGCAGAAGAGGTACTGGGGGTGGCAGTGCAGGGTGGGAGAGACAGAAGGAAAAGAGGGAGCTGGCAAGGAAAGTGAGGAGGCCTTTGAGACACCCTTTGTGCAGAGCTGGCTGTGACCCAGCCTGTTCGTTCCTCCTCTTATCTCATTCTTAGATTCTGTTACAGAAGTTGGCTCCCTTTCCCAGGGAAAAAGCTGAAGTGGAAAAAATTTCACCGGTGTATTGCTGGTCTCCCCAAAGAAGGGGAACTTCTCAGTGTGCACTATTTGTAGCATGTGTGTGTGTGTTTGTGTGTGTGTGTGCACACACCATCATGTTCATGTGCATCTGAGGGTTTCTATTGTTCATAACTTCAATGGGTCTGGAGGAGTCCATGTCTCAGAAAAGATGATGGTGGTGGCAATGGTGGTTAATAGTCACATGGTTCTTCCCTGCTTAGAGTCTTTAAATATATTACACACTAATTTTTCACAACAACACTGAGTGGGACCTGTTATAACCCCATTCTGCAGACCAGGAAATTGAGAGACAACTTGGTTAAGCAACTTGCCCAGGGTCATACAGTCAGCATTGGGCAGAAGCTGGGTTTGGCCCCAGGGTCCCTGGTTCCAGGGTCCAGTTTCTTAACCACCATGTTAGACTGTCTCTCATATTGAGTATAAAAGACATAAGTAAGAGTTCCAGTAAAGAATATTAATTCTTAATAATAACTAATAAGTATGAAGCTCTACTAAATGTCAAGCTCTTAAACCTTATGTATTAGATATAAGATATATAAACCTTCATCTCATGTAATCCACGAAATGATCTTAGAGGTAGGTACCATTATTATCCCTACTTCACAAAAAAAAAAAAAAAAAGGATTAAGGAGGTTAATTAACTTACCCACATTTGCATTTGGCACATGGACAAACTAGAATTTAGGTATATTTAGTAGCAAAGATCATGCTGTATCCAATACTCTACGCCAAAAGAAAGAATGAATAACTTACTATTTTATTTTAGGTTTTTCATCAAAGTCAACAAAAAATTCAAGAAAGTGTCTCTTATCTAGAATTTTTACTTCCTTTTCATTCCCCCTCTTTTTTTTTTTTTTTTTTTTTTTTTTTGCCTTGCTTAGAAAAATGGGTCTCCTGTCCATGCCAATATATCCTGCTTTCATTTCCCAAACCCACCTCAGGGCATACTCTTTGCCTTTCACATCTTCCAAATGCCAACTTGACACACACATCTGTAACTGGACAAGTAGTGAAAGGCATTAACTGGATAACTACTTCAGTTACTTTGCCACTTGGATAGAAGTGAAATAGTGAAAGTAACACCCTAATAATTAATGGGACAGATAAGTTGATTGCTATATATCAATTGCTGTATACAAGTAAAACTATTCTACTCACCTTTTATTAATAACAGTAATGTACCTGATAATCACCCCATGAATGTTTATTAAATCAAGGAATGATAAAAGTCAAATTATTCTGATTGCTTTGTCCCATTCAATTGCTCATATTTACAATATATGATAGAAAGATGCAGAATGCAGACAATCTGGGTTTAGATTCTAGCTCAGTGACTCTCTAAGAAATCTAAGTTACAGCCTCTCTCTGCCCTTCAAATCCTCCTTCTGTGGACTGAGAACAACAGATCTATCTTAAAGTTTGCTGTGACAGTGAAACAGGAAACACGCAAACACATGCCCCAGAGGGGGGTGCATGCAGGTGTTCAGTACTTTTTCTGCTCTGCCTTCCCCTGAGACTTTCCTCAGCCAGCACATGTTCACCTGCACCTCCTGGTCATTCATCATCACTACCTGCTCTGGCCCTTCACCCAGAATCCTTCTTCATTGAGGGACAAAGGAGGGTTTTTCTCTTTGGCACTGGGGATTGAACCCAGGGGCACTTTACCTCTGAGCTACAGCCTCAGTCCTTTTAATTTTTATTTTGAGACAGGGTCATGTTAAACTGCTGAGGATTTCCCTAAGTTAATGAGGTTGACCTTAAACTTGCAGTCATTCTGCCTCAGCCTCCAGAGTCACAGTCTGACTGCTGTTTTTCTTAATATGGATATATTACTATCAAAACAATTGTTAGAGAACAGTTGAATAGAGATTCAATGCATGGTATATCTCCCTCTCCCTCTCCCTCTCTAACACAGGGATTTGTGCATGCTAGGCAAGCCCTCTACCACTGAGTTACACCTTTGTCCAGACCTTTGTCTTCCTTTTTTATGCTGCTTCACTAAAGAAGGGAATGGAAAGCAAAAAAATGAGATTCAAATTCTTCTACCCTAGTTTTTCAATCCCAAAAATTGGACAAATTGAAAAAAAAATGAGAACCCTAGAATCCCCCTTTTTCAATATATATTTATTATCTGTTCACAATACAAAATGTGTGCTTTTAGAAATAACTCAATAATTATTGTCTACTTTAACAAATACTGAATACAAAATGCTGATGCTGAAATCGTAAGGCCTATTTTAGGTTTATACTGTAGTGACCACTGTTCCCCTTCAGAACAGCTGCTGGAATTGCAGAAAGGCCACACTTATCTGTCCTCTTAGGGAAGTATATCAGCCGAAGGTAACTGCTTTGCCCAAGGTCATATTCCTTTGGCAAACCACACAGGCATCTTGTCAAGATGGGAATAAAGTATCTGGCCCTCACTCTAACTCAGGACAATTGAGCACTCCCTTTGGGGTTGGATAAGGCCTTCAATGAGACTACATCCTAACTTCCTCCTCCCCATCCTGCTTTCTTTCCTTCTCTTTCTCAAATGCAGACCCCAAAGCATTCTCTAATAAATTTTCTGCACATTAATCTTGACCTCAGAATCTATTTCATAGGGAACTCAACCTGTGGCAGATGCCTAATGGGTTGATTTTCAAACATTTGGGCGGAAACCAAGATTCTCTTTTACTCCATATAGCAAATAAGAGTTATCATTTGGGGCTGGGGAGATAGCTCAGTTGGTAGAGTGCCTGCCTAGCAAGCACAAGGCCCTGGGTTCAAACCCCAGCACCGCAAAAAAAAAAAAAAAAAAAAAAACCAAAAAAAAAACCGAAAGAGTTGTCATTTATGTCTGCCTATAAAATAAGAATGTCAACAATTGTAGATGGCTAAAAATTAAGCACACAAGGAGTTTGTATTTATGTTTGTCTAATATAGAAATGTAATTTACCTAAAAATGGCTGTCTTATCTGTGCATCATGAACACAATTCATTTTTTATTTAAAACAAATAGGATTACTTTTCTTTTTTTTTTTTTTTTTTTTTTTTTTTTTGCGGTACTGGGGATCGAACTCAGGGCCTTGTGCTTGCAAGGCAAGCACTCTACCAGCTGAGCTATCTCCCCAGCCCAGGATTACTATTCTATAAATTAATTCAGGAAAAATTGACATCTTCAAACTGTTCAGGAGCGTGGTATATTTTTCAATGTATTCAGATTTTCATTTATGTATTAGCAAAGTTTTATACTTAAAAAACAAATAACCAGGTGCAATGGTGCACATCTGTAATCCCAGTGATTCTAGAGGCTGAGGCAGGAGGATCATAAGTTCAAAGCCAGGCTCAGCAACTTAGTGAGACCCTGTTTCATCATAAAAAAAAAAAAAAAAAAAGAAGGCTGGGGATGTGGCTCAGTAGTTAAGTGCCCCTGTGTGTAATCCCTAGTACCAAAAAAAGAAAGAATTTTTTTTTTTCTGTAAACACTTTATTGTGGGTATTTAAACTGATTTATAAGCATAACAAAAGCCCAATTACAATGGTTTTGCTTTATTGGATTAGTAATTATCCTAAGAAAAATATGAAAAGGCTTTTACACTCATTGTTAGAGCACATAACAAAGGTCTAATAAATGAATTCATATATAAAGAATAGATCCATGAACAGACTAGTTAGATCAGGAGTGGAACTTTTTCTCTTACTTTTTTTTTCTTAAATAATAACATCTGCTAAAGGAGGCACCACCTCCGAGTGAGGAGAGAGATGAAAGGTTTCTTACAACTGGCACTAGAATAATTGGTTAGTGATTTGGAGAAAATCAATCTAGATTTTTATCTTTCACTTGTAGATTCAAGAATTAAATGGAGAGAAAAAAAAGTCTAAGTCATAAGAACTAAAGTCAAATTCTGGTGAATATTATCTGTGTATAAGAAATCAATTTATAGATTAAAAAGAGCATTTCATTGACATAAAAATTTTAAACTGCTGAACATAAAAAAATTACAAGCATATTTTAAAAGTTCAACATAATCAATGAGAAAAGAAATGCAAATTAAAAACAGAAACTTTTGACTTACTAAATTAATAAAAATGAGCAAAATTATAATACTCAATATAATACAATTCCACAGACACCTTTATATACTGTGAACATTTTAATGCATACTCTTTCTAGAAAGTAGTTTTATAATTTGTATCAAATATTTTAAATGTTGCTACATTTTAACACTGAAATTTTACTTCTACAAATGTATCTAATGGAAATAATCAGATAGGGACAAAGTATCATGCACATATATTAAAAAATTAAGATCTGAAATAACAAGAATTATTGTAAAACCGTGTGATTGATTATCTTGTAGTTACTTTAAAAATTTGTTTTTGGAAGAATTTCTCATGATATAGTAAAATGATCGTAATTTTATGTCACATGCAAATATATAACTGGACATGATTCTGAATGTCAAAAAGGTGTGAAAGTATTCAAAATGAGTGTCAACAGTGTTTATGGATAGTTTTGGTTGTACTGCATTTTCACGTTTTCTACAGTGAGAAAAAAAATCAGTTTTGCAAGTATATTTGCATGTTTAAAGAGAGAATCCAAGGTAAAGAATTAGAAACATTTTTAAGCATTCTTTGGAGAAGTTTGGTTCTTAAATAGAAGATGAGAGCTATCCTAGAGGGAGATGTAAGATCCATACCCTCACTTCTTTCCTCCTCCCTTCTTTTTTTTTTTATACAAGGAAGAGGTTTGAATGCTTTACTGTCCACAAAGGATAAAAATGCAGAAATAAAAAAAAAATAAATGAATGTAGGAGCAAGTTTCCCAAAGAGTTGAGAACCAAATAAAGAATGCTGCAAAAGGAATTCACTGGGAACACATCCACTGAGTGAATGAATGAATGAATGAGTGAATGAATGAATGATGTCAGGTGGTAAGACAGCTTTCTGCCACTCTGTTCCTTTTTAACATTAAGGAGGAATGATTAGTGCATTTCCTTTTTCATTAAAGTAACAATATTCGATATAGGGACAGAATTATGGAACTCATTATTAAATTAATATTGCTAAGTGGTTCATATCTGAACCACAGGATTATGCCTAAATACTATTTGTTACAAGAGCAAGTAGAAACAGCAGAACAAATTAACTTGTAACTCATCTTTTACAGCACAACATTTAATTAAACTCCATTTAAAAATGTTTGTTTCATACTGAGAATGTGACTTGGAGAATGCTGGAACTTATCCAGATACTTTTGGAAACAAAACCACACTTGCTTTTGAGGAAGGGTACTTTTTAGGAAGTTGGAGCTCTGAATTTTTAGGTACTTTTTTGTAAGCTAGAAAACTGTTAAATCAAACATATTTATTTTTAAATCCAGGCTGAGCTTCCTTTTTTTCTTTTCAAAAATAGCATTTAATAGACATTTACTATTGATGTTTTAAAATTGTAATTTATTTATACAAAATCCCCAAATAGTCACAGTCTAAAAATAGCTATTCATTTGATTTGTATATATAGGCTACTAAACTTTAAGAATCTGACTAAATGTAACTTTGATAATTCACATTTTTTTTCATATATTTTTCATTTGAAGGACCCGAAATGTAAATTAAATATAAAAGAATTAGAGCTACTTTACTCATTCATCCTACAAATATTTATTGAGCTTCTATTATGTGTGAGATGTGAGAAACTTGGCATCTGTCTTTATAAAGCTTACAAGCTGATAGGGAAGACAATCTCTGTATAAATAATTTCATTGTAGAGAAACCATAACTAATTTGGGTTTTGAAAATGGCTGCCAATGGATTCCACCATATATGTAATTATAATACACCAATAAAAATATGGGAAGGAAAAAAATGACCACCAAAAGAAGTGATTTTTAATTTGTACTGGTGTTATGGGGACAATGTCTCAGCTCTTCTACCTCCTGGTAAGAGATTATCGATTTCTCTCATCTTTATGATATTCATTGCCATGTACCAAATGCTATTTAATTTGTACTCATGTTTTTTGTTTCTTTCATAGAACCAGACTTTTACCCCTAGATAGATCAAAATTCTATAAAGGGATTCCAAACTGCTTGCCCCCATCCACGTCACCCCTCCCCAGCTCAAAGCAGCAAGAGCGGTCATCATCCTTTTTCCTTACAGCAGTAAAAGTCCCTAAAATTAGAGGGGAAATAAGATTACTGTCAGTGTAGATAGGTAATCAGGTCAGAGCACAAAATGGAGGCTGATTTGGTTCAGATTAAAATGTTAATACTTCCAGATTCCTTTCCTCCATTCTTACCGAGATAACCTGCTCCTATTCCAACCTGTCGTTAAGTCTCTCCAACAGGTTCAACTTATGAGCGAACCAGCCCCAAGAGACCACTGATTTCCAACACCCATTCCAGCCAGAAGACTACATCTATGTCAAATGGTTCCAGAGAAAGGACTAACGCCCAGTTGAAATGGAGGGGACCTTACTCACCACATGAATTCATCACATCTGAGTCCAGACAACAGAAAAATGGATAGCCCTCAGAGACCTCAAACACTCTCTAAAGATAACACTAAAAAATGTTAATCATGTTTTTTTCTCTTGCTTAGACTATGTTATAAGGCCTGAGCTACTAAAACAACAAATTTCGTCTATCAAATTAATGTATATGCAAGGCCACTACAATCCCTTAGCTAATTTAGGAGATAAATCAAGGATTCTTATACCTCTACTGTAGTACTTGGGACTTCCTCGGGCCCATATGACAACCATCTTGTGGCCCCTGAGGGAAAATGGTTTGTTTGTACATCAGGAGTAACTCCAGGCCTGGCCCTTCAACTTTTCAAGATTACCAAATGGGATGAATTCTATATTACTGTTCATATCATTCCCCAGGTGTACTATTATGACCAGGAGGAAGAAAGGGATTGTCTGGGGCTAATACATTGATTTAAATGAGCAGCCTGTGTCCTAGTTCCCCTCCTAGTGGGATTAGGTATAATAGGCTCCACTGCTGTAGGGACCACCGCACTCATTACAGTAGACTAAAATTTCAAAACCTTAAGTCCACAAATAAATCAGAACTTAAGTGAATTAAAAAACTCTGTAAGCCACTTAAAAAATTCCCTTGATTCACTTGCTGAGGTAGTTTTACAAAACAGAAGAAGGTTAAATTTGCTGTTTTTAAAATAAGGACAATTATGTGTGGCTTTAGGGGAGACCTGTTGTTTCTATACTAACCACTCAGGTGCTATTCGTGATAGTTTATCTTTGATTAGAAAAAGACTGAAGAAAAGGGAGGAAAAGCCGAAAACCTGAGGGAAATCTATACCAAAATCTATTCTCTTGGTCCCCCTGGTTAACTACTCTAAAACTGCAATGGCAGGACCTCATTCTAGTAATGCTTTTAATCAGGCCATGCATGATAAACTGTTAAACTAAATATGTTAGAGATAGAATCTGATCTGTTAAACTAATGGTGTTATGTACTCACTACAATCACCTCTACGCTAATGATGAATCAATGATTTGATTACGTACATAAAACCAGTGGGGAATGTGATGGGCTGACATATTTGACTCCATGGAAATGTTATAGGCCAGGCTATATGGGTAACGACTAAACAGACCCTATTTTACCTTAAGACCCCATGTTATATACGAAATTATTCTCCCATGGGAACACCCCACCTCTGTACCCATCAACAGTTGCTTAGCATGACATGTCTGGCAACACAAAATCGCAATTCTTATATAATGAAAAATTGTTCTTTTTGATTCTTATTTTTCCTAAACAATGTACCATGTCAACAGTGATTATCTAGATGTTAGTAACCATTCTTTAATTTGTACCTAAGTAAGGTCATGTTGACCCACTTCCCCCTCTGCTAATGATTTTAGATCTCATAATGTTAGTTTATAATTTTATAAATCATAGCAACAGACACTTATGATTGATGTACTGACTTATGGTATAAAAGCCCCTACATCCTTATGGTCAGGGCTGTTCTCTCAAGAGCCGTTTTTGAGGCATTGTGTCAGACAGTCAGTTGGTTGGCGAGTAAAGGCTCTCAATTTGTACTTCTCAGTGGTGATCGGTCTGTTCTTAAGTTGCGCCCCATAACACTGGCAGGATTAGGTGGTCTACAGCAGGTAGAGAGAGTCTAGTTAAAAGACTCATGGAAGCTGGGCTGGGTGACAGCCTGCCTGTAATCCCAGCAGTTCCAAAGACTGAGGCAGGAGAATTGCAAGTTCAAGGCCAACCTCAGCAACATAGCAAGATCCTGTCTCAAAATAAAAAATATAAAAAGGACTGGGAGTGTGTGTCTCAGTGATTAAGCACCTTGGGTTTGATCCCTGGTACAAAAAAAAAAAAAAAAAAAAAAAAAAGAAAGGAAGGAATGAAAAAGAAAAGAAAACAAATGACTCATGAAAGATTAAAGAAGGGTTGCAAAGTGGACTTCAGGAAGAAAATATTATAACTCCTATTCAGATTAATAGATTAATAGTGGCCCTGCCTCAGCCCACATTTCAGATGAGCTCAACAGCACTAAAATTCTCTCAAGGAAGGAGCACAGGGATGGCAGCGAGACCCTTGTTGATTTGTGACCATTTGTATGCAGTTTCAGTGTATTTAGTTGAGTGAATTTATAAATCATATTACCTGATTTATCTAGTTGAACTTGTCTTCCCAAGATGGCCAATTAGATATAAAGAACTGTTCTGAATAAGTAGCACATACAAAATAATAGGACTGGGGGTGTGACTCAGTGGTAGAGCACTTGCCTAAGGTGGGAGAAGCCTTGAGTTCAATCTGCAGCACTGCAAAAATAAATAAATAAATAGATCTTGGACGCGAGGAAACAAAGAAAAACAATGTTGGTACTTGTGCCCTAGTAAGAGCTCTTAGGCCACAATGGAAGATAAAGCAATAACCATCTATTTAAATGTGATAAAAAGTCTATCAGAGCAAATTCAGGATTATGAAGAAAGATTCGTGGGTTCATCTCCAAAATCATTAATGATGACTCAGTTAAGTGCACATTTGTAGACAAATAGCAAAAATCACCTTTGTAAATTAGTGGATAGGATGAAGAAATGGATAGCTTGATTTGGAATTACAGTCTATGGGGCCCTGTCTTTACTGGGGCTGTGTGTCTCTGTGAGGTCTCTTTCCAGCTATAATAGCTGTTAAACCCAAGAATCTAAATAAGCTGAATTTAGAATCAGACTTGTGAATTGTTGTATCACTGTGTTAAAGATTAAAAAAAAAATAAAGTAAATCAAATTTCTCTCACCAAAACATTAAAATTTTAAGAATTAAGAATATATGGTGACAGAATAAACTACTGCTAACAAATTCAAAATGTAAAATCCTATTTAAACTTTCACATTTTTGTGAATGCGTCTAATGTATGTAGTAAGTAGTACTACATACATATTATTGCCAGTACATATGTAGACATATTTTGTTGGGCAGGAATAATGAGGATGTTTTTAACTTGAAGTATGTTCTTAATACTCTCTGGGGAGTGCTTGCCTGGGAATAAGTTAATGGAGGTTTACACTAGCAATGGTCATTGGGGTGGAAGAAAGGGAATAGATGCCATCAATATTTAGGAGGAGGGGTGATAGGATTGGTGATATTCCTTTGAAAATGCACATCGGATCACGTATGTCACCTGCTCTCCCCTAACCCCTTTCTCTCTTTCTCTTTTCCTAGGTCAGGACATAGTCCTCTATTATTCCCTGAGTCAGATTCCCTTTCCTCAGAACTCTAATCTCCATCTGTAATTAGTACATTCACTGGCAATATCATTTGAGTAATGTCAATCTCATACTTTAACTCCAAGCTCCATGAAAGACTAGCAGAATGCCTGGCACTTAGTAAATGTTAGTTGAAAGAGTGAATTAATTAGATGCCAAGAGTAAAGGAGTGGAGCCAAGATCCCCCCATATTTCTGGCTTGAGCATCTGTGCCCATGCGGTGCTGCTTCCCAAGATGAGGTTTATCGGAGAAGAAGGTTTGGGTTGGGGAAAAGAACAATGAGTTCAATTTTGGACATATTACATTGGAACAAGAAACTTTGAACATTTTATTGTAGAAGCACATAAGTGATATGTGTATAAATAACTATAAATATAGATCAACAGAAGACATTCAATTTTAAATCTGTCATTAAATTACCCCTTTGTGATTTTGTAATAGCTTCATATGCCGTAAAAATCAAGTGCACTAAAACTTATTCGGTGTTCATTATTTTAAGAGTAATCATTTAGACGGAAAGTTTATTTTTGTAAAGCATGTTACTCTACTCTTTATAAATGGGATTCTTCCCCTTAAATACTATCAGCAGTAAAAAGATAAAATGAAAACACAACCCCTTTTCCCCCACCCAAAAGCTACCTTTTTAGCAGAAAATATGAAAACTTATTTCTGCCCAGCAAGATTGTAGCATCAAATAGCACCCCATGAGATCACACCTCCCAATCCTGAGATGCCTAGCCCCCCCAGTACTGCCCTGGGATCTCATGTGACTTGTTTCAGGTTTCCCTGGGTTTTGATCTTGTCATTTATTTTCCTGATTTCTTATCTCTACGCTGACTTTCCTTATACTGTTCATCACTTTCCTACTGTCACTTTCAGTTCTTGGTCTTGGATGAAGATCCCTCTCAGGCTATATGACATCTGGGTGCCCAACCTGGGAAGACAGTAGGCGTGATCACACTGGATCAGAACTAAGGAATGGTCAGCCCTGCATGCAATTTCTCAAAGCTCCTGTCTGGGCTATGGCAGGTTCAGAGGTGTCCCAAGCCTAGACATCTGAATATTTAATTCGATGAATTTTTTTATCCTTGTTTTGAATAAAATATTTAAACATGGTTCTTACCTTTACTTGCCTCATCCCAAAGCCTGTGCCCTTAGCTTCTGTGCTATGAGGAACACCTTTGTACATTATTTCTAGGGTTCAGATTTCCAGAAGTGACACATATGCTGGCCTCCTTCTACTAGTTGCCAAACTCTTCTCCAATAATAGTAATTGTTACTTATTAAATACTTAAGATATGTGGTGAACTATTTGAAGTGTGTTATATGTATTAACATATATATTTCACAAAACCTTGTGAGGTAGGTATTAGTATTCCCTTTTTAAGTGCGGAAAGTGAGGCATAGAGAAGTTAAGTAACCTGCCTAAGATCACAGAACTAGTACGCTGTGGAGCCAAAAGTAGCACTCAGGGTTCTGACCCCAGAGCCCACAGTTCCTAAATTTGCTACCTCACAAAATGTTGTGTCAGTTTACATTGGTACCATTAAATGCCAAACACTTCTACTTTTTAATTAATACATTCTCCTGTGTACTCAAGGCTTACTTTGTTGCTTTAAAGTTAAGGTCGGTAGCTGAATGGAGGCCCAACTAGTCTCTAATACTTTTTTTTTTTTTTTGGTGGTGATGGTGCTAGGGATTGAACCCGGCGCCTTTTTCATGCTAGGCAAGCTATATCCCAAGCCCCTTCTAATACTTTCTTTTTCCCATTGCCTCAGTGAGAGGAGTTTGAGCTGAGATGTGGTCTTAATAGTGTTTTCAGTATGAAGTAAACAGGATAGAATACTTTGTGTCTGTAAACTTGGGCTTTGACATTTCATTGCCCATGCTTATTTCTGGAAAGTGTGCAAGTAATAAGAGATACTATTTATTGAGTGCTTATTTTGTATCAAATATCTGCTTAAGTACTTTGCAGACATTGAATCATTTGATTTTGAGATGGGTCTCACTACCCCGTTTTGAAATAAGCTAGGGGAGCTGCACTCAGTTGCCATGCATAATGGTATGTAAATATGAAGCAAATTGGACATCAAACTTCCAGGACTGATCATTTGGCCTTGGTTCTTCAGTTAACTTGAATGAACAAGATTTTATCACCATACAGTTAAAATAAGTAACGAACGTCACCTTCAGTTTCCCCTAACAGATAAAAATAAGCAACCTAAAAAAGTTAACCTAGGCCCAAACCAGAGATAACGGGCTTTTTTTGCTCTAGGATTTTAGTTTAAATTAAGTTTGGAGTCAGTAGGAGTTGTTGACCTCCTGTCAGAGCCAATCACAAAATCTGGTGAAGTGGAATGTTCATCGCCATGCTGGAAAAAGTGACAGTAGCCTGTCACAGTCACAGTGCTACCTACCAAGGGGGATTAGATGGCACAGTATCATGTGTCTATAGAAGGATGGCCAAGATAGTTGCAGGTTCCTTTCATTGTGAATTAATTTTTTGCTGTGGCTGTTCCACCAATTTCTAGTGTCAAAATATTGTCATGTAGGGATGGTAACCAGGGTTAATCAGGCAAAGAAATGTGATTTCATCAGTCAAGAAAAACCAGGAATTTTTAAAGACCATCTGTTGTTTTAGGGTAGGTCACATAAATAGGAACAAAAGATTGATCTCAGAATAAACAACTTGTTTCTCTTGAGGTAGGATTTGGGCATCTGGTGGCAGTACTGCTCCTGTCAAACACAGGAAATTTGCAGGACACTCATTCCAAAATAACCTTTCCAATTGATTACCCTATTTTTCTTTCTTTCTTTTTTTGGTACTAGGGATTGAACCCAGGGTGGCTTTACCACTGAGCTACAGCCCCAGCCCTTTTTATTTTGAGACACAGTTTTGCTAAATTGCTTAGGACCTCACTAAGTTCCTGAGACCAGCCTTGAACTTGAGATTCTCCTGCCTCAGCCTTCTGAATTGCTGGGACTAAAGGCATGCACCACTCTACCCAGTCCTAATTCTTTTTTCGTTATTAAAATTCAGATTGCCCTATGTTAGTCCTTTACAGATTTAAAAGAAAAACTATACTCAGAAAATTTTTGATCCTATTACTCAAAATTCATACACAAGAAATCTACTTAATATTGGATCAGATATATTTGAAAGACTTTGAAAACCCATGGAAGAAAGCAGGTATTCTCTGTGAACAGCTGGTGTGGCCCCTTCTGCAGTTGTCCTATTGAATAATTCAGACAGGAAACAAGTGCAAACCCAGGGAGTGCCGGGTGAAGCTTAGACAAGAGCAGATGTTACTTAAGAGCACGTCCAATCTCTTTGGGGTACAATTAATTTTCCTTCACAAATCAATTTTGGGAAGCCAATCCTTTGTAGTGCTATTAAAAATAGCTAATAGTGCTACTGGAGAACCCTTAGGTGAAGTTATCCAATTCTCCTTTTATGACAAAACCTGCTAATGTCTCCTATGGATGTAGGGATATCTGTCAATTGGGCAAAGTCTACAAATAACATTCAATACTAATAACAATGCCCTTGGAGCTCAAACACCTAATACTGGGTAAACTGATTCTACGGACTTTCTGGAGAAAGTAGAACTTCCATCTGAAGTCAAAGTGGTTTGGGACCCTTCCCACCTATGTGCCCTCCCGAACCGAAGGACAGTTTAGAGTCAGACATGGACAACTGGCTTTGGAATTGACACTGAATTCAAGACTTCCGTGTGCCAATTAGAACTGTGTGGACTTGGGATAAATCCTTTAACCTCTGAATCAGGGATTAGGATGGTGTGTCCTGATAGGAAGGTCATGAGGATTAAACTAGAGATCATGTGTAAAAATGCTTAATCAGGTGCTATCTCTCATCATAGTAAGGAGGGGAACCATACTCATATCCCTTGAAGACCCCACTTGAGATCACAGTGATTGTGTTTAGTCGTTCAACTATTGAAAGGACCTCAAAAAGGAAGTTTCAGCTACAAGCAGTTCTGGGAAAAGGCTCATACTGATGTTACCAGGCACTCTTCCTGAACACTCCCACCACAACCTCCACACAGCAACAGACCTTCATCACAGTCTCTGTTTCCTCCAGTTCCAGGTTGTCAACTAAAATCCAGAGGTCAGGTGAAGATTCTTGCCTGATTGCCAATGGTTGAAGCACTATGGTTAAGATTGGACGTGGACTTTGATATCAGACCCAAATGGAAATTGCTTCCCCCTTCACTATTTACTGTCTTTTGTAGAAAAGAAAAACTATATTCAGAAAATAATTTTGATCCTATTACTCAAAATTCATACACAAGAAATCTACTTAATATTAGATCAGGTATATTTGAAAGACTTTGAAAACCCATGGAAGAAAGCAGGTATTCTCAGTAAGCAGCCAGCTTGGCCCCAATTTAACCAATGACCAATTTAACCTCATGGAACCTACTTTCTTATTTATCTAAAGAGGATAACACCTAAATGAGGGATGAAAAGGATTAAACGTGTAAATCTTTACATGTAAAATGCTTACTTAGCACAGTAGCTGGAAAACAGTAGGACCTCAGGACAAAACCACTGAATCCTATTCAAAAGTGCTGGGTAACTGCAGTCTTTTGGTGTATAGGAACTAACAACTACGTTGCAATAAATCAAAAGATAGGCTGGAAATCATATTCTCTTAAAAACAGATCTGTAATAAAGTTAACATTTCAACAGGCTTGTTGAACTAGGGTTCACAGTTTATCTACTTTACCTACTTAGGTTTCTTATTTATAACAATTATTTGTGCCAGACATGGTATACACTACCTAAAATCATTAATTTCATTCTAAAGTAACTTCCTCTCGGAACAAGAGTAAACAGAATCAAGTTTCTGAAGACCTACAGATTATTTGTGATGTGTGTACTATTATCTCCTTTTCTTACAAATTAGAAAAACAGTACTAGGACAAAAGTTAATCAACTGAAGGAAGTGATATAAGTATCTGAAGAGTTGAGAACCGGTGGGCTGAGGGAGGCCCAACCTCTGTTCCACTTGATTGCCCTTTCACTTTCTCAGGTATAATCCAGAACATGCCTGCTAAACAGTGTTCTCAGGAAGCCCGTTGAAATAACCAAGACCAACGACTACCATTCGAAGGGAATGAAAATTTTAGTCAATAATAAGAAACTTAAAATCTGGGTGTCATCTCACTTTTCCAGGGAGAGTAAAAAGCGACAGCCCCTGCCACAGTGACTACTCAGTCTTCCCGCTTGAACGATTCCAGGTAGATTAATTTCTGAATTATGATTCACCTTCCCTTTCCTGTTTTGATGAAACACGAAGACTGAACCATCCCTGTCATTAAAAAGCTCGAGTTTCCTCCCTGCAAATTCGCGCTAGAACGACAGTCTAATTGGCTGACGCGCAGGTGGGATTTCCTGTCGCCATTTTAAGGAGACACGTCCCCTCCGCAAGAAGTGCCCAGTCAGTTAAAAGGGGCTGTGCCTGAAACAAAGAGAAAGCAGAAGAAAGGGGAACGATCTCGGTCGCCCCTGCCCCGCTCCCACTGCCCCCAACCCACCCCCGAATTTGGCGCTCAGAGGCGCCGGGCGGGTCTTCGGAATTGCTTGGGGTCCAGGGGCTCCGCCAGACCCTACTCTGGCCTCTGCGCCTAGGCAGGTGCGCGCTCCCAGCCAAGCAAATCCTTTGGTGCGCTTCACACCCAGTCCCCAAAACACAGCTGCACAGCGTAGACTTCATGGAGGGCAGTCGAGGTCTACGGGTGCAGGATCCGGAAGGGGGAAGGAGCCTCTCGCTGCGGACTAGGGACAAAGGATTTCCAAAGATTCTGCGCGCCCAGCTCCCCCAACCACTTCGGTCTCCTTCCCGCCAACCCGGGCCGTCTATCGGTCATCCTTGGAACCAACACACGGCTCCATCCCTGCCCGGAGCTCCGGGCGCTGCCAACGGCTTTCCGGGCAGCCTTCCCGCCAGTCACTCCCGCGGCCATCCTCAGGCTGCGTCCTTCCCACAATGCAACTCCCCTCGCTCCTTAGGCCCTGGCTGGATTCTGTCGTACCCCAAAATGTAGCCCTCCGCCCCAAGCGCCCAGCCCTCCTTTTCTCCGCCGATGCCCAGTTGGCCACTTCACTTCCAGCCCCAAGGGTTCCCATTCTCCAACCACTACTGCAACCGAGTTTTGAGCACGCTGCCGGGCCCCAGGAGGGCGCGGGCAGGGGCGCGGGCAGGTGCCCTGGCAGCGCGGAGCCGCCACTCTTCTAGCCTTCGTCAGTGAGCCCCTCACTCGCACCCTCCCTCACCCCTTCCCCCGATGCTCAGTCGCAGCCAGCCTCGGTCGCTGCATCGTCAGAGCTGCGAGAGGAAGGCAGAAAGGCGCGGCCGCCAGCAATGACACCATGTGACAAGCACCGCTTAGTGACACGCAGCTTTGGTTAAACAGCGGGCGCGCAGAAGGGGAGGAGACGGTGGAGGAATGGCCTGACTTTCCCAGTTAAAACATCATAAGCCCTGAATGCAGAAGGACGACGCGCCTCCCAGTAGGAAATGACTAAGGCTCCGGACCCTGAACGCCAGAGCGTGTCGATGTGAGTGAGAGGCTGGCGATAAGGCTGTGGGTGACGGTTGGTGGTAGGGGGAGATTCTGATGCAATCAGCCAAAAGGAAGAGAGCCAAAAGAACGCGGCCTGGGGCAGCCACGCCATTGCGCCTGAAGGTCGCCGGGAACCTCCGCCCTTCACCTTCCTCGGAAATCTGCCACGCCAAGCTTCCCAGCCCAACCCTCGCTGATTTAGTACCACCTTTTTTCCTGGCCCAGGGAGCCAGACCTTGACACAAAGGACATCAAACAGCTGTTGGGAATATCCGGAAGGGCGGACACTTTGACGTCGCCTTTTGCCACCTTTCCCTTTATTTCCCGAGGTAAGGTGATTATTTTCACTCCCGGGAGGGCTGGGGAGCGGCGGTGGGGAGCGAAGGGATGTTTTAGCCGCGAGAGGAGGCAGTAACGCAGAATTCCCCCAAGCTGGGAAGAGGGAGAGCGCGGCTGCGCCTGATGCCTTCGGATTTTGCTTTTCGGAAAGGAAAAGTCCCGGTTCCCTGTTCTCCCCCGAAGTGCGGCAATGCGAGGAAGCGCAAGGGTCCCGGGTTTCACCTTTGAATGGGCCGTGGCTTACTTTTTTGATCGGTTTCTATGGTGGCAGAGTGTGGCACTAGGTCTGGTTACATTTCATTAGGGTCAGTGACCACGCAGGTCTGGAAGGAGAGAGCAGGCGATGTGAGGGCGCGACGGAGTACCCGAGAAGTGTATGCATCCCCTTTTGGGGGTTATTTCCCGAGTCCGTAGGGCCCAGAGAAGAGCTAGTGCTGTCCCCAAGGGTGCAGCGTGCGGCTGACTGGGTCTGGGTACTGGCCGCTGGTTTGGGAGCCCAGCCGCGGAGCAGAGTAAACAGGAGCACGTTGGTCGCCCCTCCTTCGCGCTTTGCGGGTCTCTAATGAGGACGAGTAGGAAGATGCGGGGGAAACTATCAAAAGGATGCTGGCAGTGACTCACTGTCTTTTCCCGCCTTGAAGAGGTTCTTTCCAAAATGGAGAGGGGGCAAAAGAGGTAGTTCTTTTCCGAGACCCGGATCCGCTGGAGCCAGCGAACAAAAGGCCACCGCTTGAGCCGGGCCCGCGCGGAATGCATGCCCCTCCAGGCTCACCTCCTCCCCCACCCGGGTCACCTTTCTCGGGTCCCTAAACGTTGCCACAAAAGGCCGTTAAACTCTCAGGCTTCGCGTCAGATGGAAAAGGCGCCTTCGATCTTGTGTGCGCCCCGCCCTTGTCTCCCCCAAATAATCCGTTTCCCTGGGCGCCGGGGCCATTAGCACCTACTGGGACCCCGCAGGCTACCGCGCTGCCTGGGCACCGCTTCGCTGCCGAATCTCCCGGCCCTGGGTTTCTTCTGAACTGTAGCCACAGAAAGCACAAGTGCATATGGCGGCAAAAGAAATTTCGCGGTAACCGCGTCACGCCGTTCCCAGTGCCTTTCACAGGCTGCCTTCGGCTGGGGAAGGTGGTGCTAACAATTCGAGTCCTTTGTGTCTCGCTCTGCGGCGCGGATCTGGAGTTTTTACAAGCCTGTTTCTTCGGTGGAAACCTAACTGCCCCCGGATAGCGTACTTTCTCAGACGAATCTACGGTGATGTGCGTAGTAAGAGTGGAAAAGACCGGCCGCTGGGAAACTGTATTCATTTGCATTTGCAGGGGGTTTTGACATCTCTGTAATGGGTTTTTACATTTTTTAATGTAAGGGGAGGGGGGCATTAAGTGTAGGGTTTGCAGAATGCGGGGCCTAGCGAGGCTGTAATTTGTCACCTTGATAGAAGAAACTGTGCAGCAACTCGTGCTTTTTCTGACGTCAGAAGGACAACGGAAATAAAACCTGAGCCCGGCAGCTGGCTGGCCTCATTGTCAAATATCTCACACCGGGTGGGTACTCCCATAATCTATGCAAGACAATCAAGTGCAGACACTGATCTGGTGTGGGCCCCCTGGATTTTGTTTCAACCCCTGCCTCAAAATGACTTTGCTCTTAAGAGTCACTTAAGTTCTCAGTATGTTGTTGTAAGCTACTGGAAACCCGCCTAGTTTGGTTTGAGGTCTTAATCTTGATGAGGTTTTCTCATCTCCCCTCACCCTCAGGTACTGTATGCAATATATTATGCATATATGTTTTCTCCCGAGGGCTCACTATGTGGCTGGTAGCATCTAACAAGAAATTTCTGCTTCTGTGAAGCTTCCATACTCATGGAGGAAATGGACTATATGTATAGATACATGTTGGATATTTAAGGCAATGAAGAAACAGGTCTTGAGATAGAGTGACTCTCTAGGAGGGCCCAGGTATATGGGGAGGTGACATTTGTCCTGAGACCAGAATGAGAAAGGATCAGCTGATTGAATTATTAGGGAAAGGAACAGCCAAAGGAACAGCAAGTACTTCCTTATTACACTCTGCTTTGACTGTATTGTAATTCTGCAGATGAGATCAATAAATGTTTTTTATTCTTTAAACATATTGTGTTGCATGTATACATGCACACCTGTCCTATTCTCTTCCTCCCTCTGGGTGATGCTGGAGGGCAAAAACCTATCTTGCTCTTTGTTCACCTAATGTCTAGCACACAGTAGTTGCTTAATAAATACTGGTTGGATTAAGACCTTGGTCAGGCCATCTTATCCACCTCTTTATGATATTGTTAATCATCCCTTCCTTTCCATATCCCATTATCTGTTCCCTACTCCTAAGTTTCAAACATTGGGGGGTTTTTGTTTGTTTTCTGTACTGTTTTTCTTTCTTTTTCTTTTTCTTCTCTGTCTCTTAACACAGTCCTGGGAATTGAACCCAGGGACACTCTACCACTGCATCCCCAGCCTTTTTTTTTTTTTTTTTTTTTAAGACAAGGTCACGCCAAATTTCTGGGACTGCTCCAACTTGCAATCTTCCTGCTTCAACCTCCTGAGTGGCTGGGATTACAGGTGTATGCCACTGCATGTTGTTTTACTTTGCTTTTTTCCCTTCACCAACCCTCCCTACTGTTGAGCTGTGGCTAAGCCCTAGCAAATGCCTCTCAAACCTGTCCTCTTGTCTCCATTCTCACTGCCCAAGTGTAGGTCCCTGTCATCTGACCCAGACACAGCAATTCAAGTAGATTTTGGACTGTAAGAATCACAAAACAGAACGGAGGTGCCTTGAAGAATCCAGTGGTGGAGGGAGTAAGATGCAAGCTTTAGGCATGGTTTGGAGAAGCAGCCAACAAGGGAGGTGGAAGAACTTTCCAGTGGAACTCCTCCATGCTAAACTGCTCCTATAATTCAATCTGGATGCTCCTATGAGATTTGTATTTCTAAAACTCAGTTTATGTTCTTTTAAAGAACTTGCTTCTAAAAACCTCCAGTGGCCTACAAATAAAATCTAAATTCCTTCTGGAGGTAGGCAAGACCCTTATGATCTGACTTCTCCCCTTTCCCTTTCTTCCCCTGGGGTTCCCTTTCCCCAGGTTCAGTTTCACACTACACTCTTCCTGTCACTTTTCTGCCTCAGTAGCTATGTGGATTCCAGACTGGAATGCCCACTGAAGTCATCATTTGGGCAGTCTAGCCAGATGCCATTCTTCCACCTTTTGGAAGAAGTGTTTGTTGATAACCTCATTGACCTTTTCCTTAAGGATGTGTTGGTCCTTTACTATTTGCATTACTGTCACCCCAGGTGGTGCATTACGGTCACACTAGGTCTCAACTTACTAGCCCCAGGACCTTAGCATCTCAAAGTTTCAGTGTTTTTCAGTTGTCAAATTGGAATGATGATGATGGTGGTAGTGGTCATACCCATCTTACTGAGTTATCCTGAGGATTTAATTAAGATAATAGATGTGATATGTTTGGCATGGTGTTGCCACTTTATTTATATTAAATTAAAAAGGACTTCAATTTCGTAATCTTTCAGGGGGAAAGTTGATCAGTGAAGTTCCCCTTATCTTTACTATTCTGACTGTTTAATCTTTTAAAAATACTTATCTGAAAATAATATCCTAATGGAAACTATCTGAAGATTTTCAGTCTCTGGGAGAGTGTGTACCTGTGACAGGTGGGGTGGGAATGGAGGAAGTATGTGCATAGAAGTAAGCACATTCCAAACTGCGTGGTGGACTTCAGAAAAAGACGTCTTGGTACAACGACCCTAACTTGAGTCTTTAAAACCATTATTACACTTATTTCTGAAATTTGATCTCATACTCATTGGCTTTCTAGGGTTAATTTGTGTTTCAGGATTAGTTACCAATGGTAGGGGAGCTCAAAGACTCGGAAGGCAGAGTGGCAACGTGGTTTAGGGGAACTAGCACTGGGCTTGCAGTCAAGAGACTGTGTCCAGTGAGGTTACAGTGTGTCTTTGCCTATAACTAGCTGTGCAGCCTTGGGCAATTCATTCAACATTTTTATACCTTACCTTCTCATCTGCCCAGAGGTAAGAACAGTATCTGAGCTGCCTACCTCACAGAACTGTGAAGATGTAATGAGATCTGAGCTGAGAAAAATTCTTGAAAAAGTTAAAAGAACTATTCAAGGTGATAGTCATCTGGAGGTCAAGGACACTGCTAATCTGCAGGTTTGGGGAAGAGTTTTAGATATTAGTGATCCTCAGGCCTGGCTCCACTTCAGACTCACCTGGGGTCTTGTAAAAACCTAACCAATGCCCAGACTCCATCTCCAGAAATTCAAATTTCACATGGAGTAAAGCCCAAACACAAGTTAAAACAGAAGAAAAGGAAGGAAGGAAGGAAGGAAGGAAGGAATGAAGGAAGGAAGGAAGGAAGGAACCACTGATATGCAGTGGTTTGTATTTAAAACAAACAAAACAAAATCAGAAATTCAATGAGGACCTCCGATGGGTTGCTTGATGAAGTCTTAGTAATGTGAAATTATGAGCTTGACTAACTTTTCCCCTTGATTTCACCAAGCCACCCAGTTGTTGACCTCATGGAGCCACAGCCTCAGGTTACAATTTATAACCTGAATTTTCCCAGGCGTAGCCTGTCCAGTAATACAGCCAGGGCACATGAAGATTTAATGTGTGGATCTCAGTTTCCATCTCTTAGGCATGATGAAGAGGATTGGAAAAGAAGGAGACAATGGAAAGGAGAAGGAAAGGAATAGGCTGTGGCCAGGCTACAGAAGGAAGAGGCTCTGGGTGGAAGAGAAAGGGCAGAGGGGAGAAAAGGTGGAGTTCAATTTACTGAACTGATGTTTGTTTAGGTTGCAAACTGGTGGTTTAGGACCAAATTAAGCCTGTGGACATATTTTGTGTGACCTACACTTTTTTTTTTTTTTAATTGGAGTTAGTTGCCAACATTGAAAAAATCAGAATTTTACTTAATACCTGAATTTCTGGCACTTTTTGAAAAAAGAAAATTAAAAGATCTGGCTCTTTGTTACTGCTAGTTGTGGGGAAAGAGATGGGACATGTGTTCTTCAGTTCTTATGTTCAGTTAGCTTTACTCATTTATCTTGCCTGCCCAGGCACTGGCTAAATTTGTTTTTAACTTTTAATATAAATCTGTAGGCTGTTCTTTTGTTTGTTTTGTTTTGTTTGTTTGTTTGGTTTTGGTACTGGGGATTGAACCCAGAGACACTTAGCCACTGAGCCACTTTCCCAGCCCTTTTTATTTATTTATTTTTTTAATTTTGAGGCAGGGTCTTGATAAATTGTTTAGGGCCTAAGTTTCTGTGACTGACTTTGAACTCAGTATCCTCCTGCCTTAGTCTCCTGAGTCGCTTAGATTACAAGCATGTGCTGCCATATCTGGTTTACATCTGTAGATCTTAAGACTGGCTGCACATTTGGATCCCCTAGAAGGCATTTAAAATACCCATGTTTGGATCTCATCCTAAACTCATTAAGTCAGAAACCGTGGGTATTTGGTGCCCCCTAATCACTATAATATATATATTTTTTCTAACTCCCAGGTGATTCCTACATTGCTTCAGAACTGAGGACTACTTATCTCCTAAGTCAGCCATTCAAAAGATGTATCCACAGGTTCATCCTCTTATTTTTAAAAGTGAACCATTCAGGAAGAGTCTATATAATCAGAGAACTTTAGAACTGGGGGAGATTTTTGAGACAGCATCATCAGTTAATCCAACTTTCCAGAGACCTAGAGAGAAGAAAGAATTATTCAAACACTTCCATCACTTGGTTTTGAATTATAAAGTGTCTTTTGTTACTTTTTTCTCTTTTCAAATACAGGTATATTTTTAAAGGTTTCTTTTTAGAAATGATTCTCCTTATATATATCACTTCATAGTACTTTGAATTTCTCAATCTTTCTATTTTTCCTAGACTATTGTGTTAGGAGTTAAGTGTCATAGCTTAGCGAGGGCTTAAAAACTAACCATCAAAACTCCTATTCATTGTTTTTAGTTCAAGAGCAGTCTTGATCAGAAGTATCATCAGGATCAAAACACATAGATACAAAAAAATTTTTTCTCAAAGGCTAAAATATTCCAAGTTATTTTCTACTCCATAAGTTTTTAGTAATTATTTAAATCCATTTTCAGTTAATGAGAAAGGCTTTTAATTTTGTTAGTACACAGACTAATATGCTCACTGTTTAAATGAAGCTTCAAATGTTATTGATTTTTTAATGTAATATATGGTCTGTTTTCCTACATTCAAAGTCACGGGTTGACTTAGTTTCTGGAGTTTATCATTATTTTCTCTCTTGAAATCAGAGTAGTTCCAAAACATCTCAATATGGATAGGTTAATTCCTGACATCATAGGATGGTCATATTCATAACAGATATTTAAGAGATCCTTTGGGAACCTGAACAGAAAAGGAATTATGGAGCAGTAAGAGCAGGTGTTGGGACACCGGACAAGATGGACACCATTGGCAGTCTGTTCCAGGAAGTTAGTGGCCCCTCTCCAGGCCCCTTGCAGAAATGGTCAGTGCTCACTCCCAGTGAACTTCCTTTAACATCTGGTTACTCACCTCAGCACTGCCACTGACATTTTGGGCCAGATGACTCTTCGTTATGGATATTTAGCAGCATTCCTGAATTCCTTCTATTGGATGCCTACAGCAGCCCCTCACTTGTGACACCTAAACAGGCCTCTAGACATTGCCAAATATCTGCCAGTGGGCAAAGTTGTCCTCGGTTGAGAACCCCAGCTTTAGCACAACTCTCTCTGGACTCAGAAATCATGCCAACAATTCCTAAACATTCCAGGTACAGTGGCCTGGATGTTATTGAAGTAGACTTTACATTTATAAAGTACTTTACAGTTTTAAGTCTATTTTCACCTTAAACCCACATACATGCCCAGACCAAATATAAAGGAAATTAAGGACAGACTTATCGAAAATGATGAGGTGGGGCTATCCATGTTGTTCTCATTTTTGTTTTGTTTTCCTGCAGAAATTGTGTTTGTGAGAATTGCTGAATATATTGTCTGCAGGCAGATGATCATAACTTTCTTTTAAAATTTAATCCTTCATGTCTATTATTGCCTTGTGCTGGGGATCCATGAGAACTGTGGTCCTTGTTCCCAAGGAGTTGAAATGGTAAATAAAACAATTATTAAAATATATGGCAACCCTTGCTGTAAGCCAGTGTGTAATGTACACAGCAGTGTTGTAAGGTTTCCTAAGTAAATAATGAACCATGGATTGGTTTTTGGTGAAAAAAATGATGGAGCAGTAAGAGTAAACAGAAGGACTTGACTGGACATTGTTAGACAAAGCAAACAAGCTAGGCTTTGAAAGAAATGTCATTGTTTAGTCAGCACAGGCTTGATGGGAAGGTGGGGAGATGTGTTCAGGACCAGGAGGATGGTGCGAGGAAAGCAGAAAGGTGCATGGGAGCAGATTCATTGCAGGAATGCAAGGTTCTAACAGGATGTAGTGGGAAGGAAAGTGGAAGAAAGAGTTATGAGCAGTTTGGGCTTTGAATTCTAGGTTCCTGCAATGAGACTTCATGCTGCAAATGTGTGGAACAGTGAAGTATGGCAAGTTGGGAAGGAAAATGTGCAAGACACTCATTTTCAGGAAGACTCATCTTCTATAGATGGGAAAGGGCACAGGATCGGGAGGTGGAATGGAGGAGAGAGACAGGGCCAAGGAAAGGGAGGAAGAGATGGGGGAAGGATGAAGGAAAGTTGGCAGGACTTGGTGACTGATAAGATAGGAGGTTGTATTAAAGTGTTAGCCAGGTTTCAAGTCTGGGTGACAAGATGTACATTATCTTAAACAGAAATAGAAAAGCATGTGAGGCATGTGAGGTCAGGAGGTGTGTTCACTTTTTTGCATGTAGGCTTCAGCAAGCAGCTGGAGAAGGTAAAGAATTTATGGAAATTTTTTCTGAGCAGGAAGAAATCTGAGAGATCATCTCTCTCTCCTGCCCTCTCATGTTACAGATGAAAACAAGCACATGACATGTTAAGTGGCATGATCCTTCTCAAGGAGTATTTAAGAGGGAGATCCTATATCATAAGGCAAAGGAATCCTAGTTGTATAAAATGGAAAAAAATATCTGAAGATGCCCTTGTGGGATCCTGAAGTTCTAAAAAGGAAAGAGTTTGGAATGTGAAGCAGGAAGAGAGGAGGGTCAAAGAACTACCCCTACTCTAAGAGTGGGAGGAGGAAGGGAGTTGACAGAGGAGGCTAAGATGTAGCCAGGAAGGATGCAGTGAGGAGCAGGTTGGGAGAGGTCAGGATTCAAAGAGAGTGAGGACTGAGAGAAGCCACTTGCCTAGATCAGATCACAAGACTAGGGAACATAGTCACAAAAGCAAGTACTGCCCAGGTTCTAAATCATGGAATCTCTGTGTTTGTACGAGAGGGGTCATACTTTGTCTCCATTTTACAGTTGAGGAATCTGAGGCAAAGAGAAGTTAACCTACTTGCTCAAACTCACACAGATCCTCAATGGTGGCGCCAGAGTATACCAGTCAAGCATGAGTTCAGGGGACCAATGAAAAGCAGAGCAAGGAGTTCAGAGGCTGTTGGCAGTAAAGAGGGGGGTGTAGTTCAAGGTTCTGGACAAGGTTACTTTGCAGATAAGAGCTCTGAGAATGAAGGACAGAGACCAGGGAAGCCAGAGAGAGCCAGCACTGCTCAAGCCTAGAGCCTTAGGCAAGAAGAGATAAAACACTTCTGAGATCACTGGCACCCCTAAAGGCCATTTTTATTATTCCTTACCTCCCAAGTTTTCAAAGATTTTGACTAACAACTTTAAACTTTTAATTGAGGTACAGATTATACACAGTGCAATGTCCAGATCTCAAGTATAACATTTAGTAAGTTTTGATCATAAACTTTAATATGTTATTTTACTTCCCATTTATATTACCTAAAATATGTGAAATTGCCAATGAGAACCTAGGATTATCACATCAGGCCAATATAATCTAGCTAAAAGTAAGAAAACCTGGCATGGCAGTTGGCCTGTTTATCCTGTCTGAGGCTTTTTGAAATATAGATCCATATTAGCACATAAGTCTATCTCCATGTCATTATCATCTAAGTGCAGACATCTAAGGAACATGTATGAACAAGCTCAGTCAGTTATGGGAAGAGATGGCCAGGAAGAAGAGGGCCATTTTGGACTTTATGCTTAAGACTCTTTCTCCTTTTTGTTTTTTAATTGTATATATTTCAGATAAACCACATAATATTTCCTTCCTTCCTTCCTTCCTTCCTTCCTTCCTTCCTTCCTTCCTTCCTTTCTTTCTTTCTTTCTTTTTTTTTTTGTGACAAAAAGACCTAAAATCTACTTTTAACAAAAATCCCCAATATAATACAATATAACTTTCATTCTCGTGTTGTACATTAGGTCTCTAGACTTATTCTTCTTACCTATCTGCAACTTTATATCCTTAGGCCTACATCATTTTCTCATTCCCCATCCCCTCCTGTATCCATTGTTTAATTCTCTGGTATGTGTACTCAGCCTTTTTTTTTTTTTTTTTTTTTTTTAACCTTCCACATGTAAGATCATGCAGTATTTTTCTTTCTGTCCTTGGCTTATTTCACTTAGCATAATGTACTCCAGGTTAATCCATTTGTGGCAAATTGTAGGGTCTCTTTCTTAAGACTGGAACATTCTTGTGTGTGTGTGTGTGTGTGTGTGTGTGTGTGTGTCACAGTTTCTTTATCCATTCATCCATCAGTGAACACTGGGTTTTTTCCATATCTTCCCTCTTGTGAGTAATGCTGTAATGAACATGTGAGTGCAGATATCTTTAAGTGGTGGTGATTTCATTTCCTTTGGGTACATGCCCAGTAAAAGGATTGCTGGTTCATACGGTAGTTTTATTTTTAATTTCTTTAGGAACCTCAATTTATGTTTCCACCAACAATATGCACAGATTTCCTTTTTTCCACACCTTGCCCATACTGATTATCTCTCAAGTTTTTGATGATAGCCTCCTAACAGGTAGGAAGTAATAGCTCCTTGTGGTTTTGATTTGCATTTCCCTGATTAGTGACTGCTGAGTACTTTTCATACACCCTGGGTCATTCATATGTCTTCTCTGGAGAAGTGTCTATTAACACTTTCTCAAAACCATTGGCCAAGCTATCAAAGTTGATTCTTGGGAGTTGAGCCAGGAGAGGTATGCTGGTATTTGTTCTTCATAAAAAACAATAATGACTCATAAAATAGATTAAAATTTAGTCTATATAGTTAGATATGTAGTGATATTAAGGAATTATTATTATTTTTTAGGGTTTTTTTTTTTTTTTTTTTTGATACCAGGGATTGAACCCAGGGGCATTTTACCACTGAGTCACATCTCAACCCTTTTTAAATATTTTATTTAGAAACTGAGTTGCTTGGGGCCTCGCTAGGTTGATGAGGCTGACTGAACTCTCAATCCTCCTGCCTCAGCCTCCCAAGCCACTGGGCTTACAGGCATGTGCCACTGCACCCAGCTTGTTATTTTTAGGTTTGATAGTAATATGGTGGTATTGTTGAAAAAGACAAACTTACCTTTTAAAGATAAATGCTGAAAAATTCCAGGTGATGGTGGATGGGGATAAAAATGCAGCAAGACTGCAATTGGTAAATGGTAGTTCATTATACTGTTCTACTTTTATATATATTTAAAATTTTCCATATACATCTTAAAAGAGGGTTTGGGAGTGTAGTTCAGGGGTAAAGTATGTGCTTAGTATAAGACCCTGGGTTCCGATCCCCAGCACCAAAAAAATAAGTAAGTAAATAAATAAATAAATAGAAGGATAAAATTAAGAATATCTGTCAGGGTTTAGTTGCATTTAGCTGAGATTTTTCTATGATGAACCAAAGGGATTTAGTACAGGGAATTAAGAACCTATAAAATTGCAGGTAGAGGAGGCTCTAGGCTGGGTCTAGGAATAATTACCATAACTGCACCATTCAGCTGGCTGGCTAAGGTGAACTGCTAATTGTGCCTGCATCAGGAAGTCAGAAAACCAGGAAGCCACTCTTGCCACCGCAGGCTCCAAGAACACATTCACTGCAGCCAGATCTGACAATCAGGAATCGCAGCCCAAGCTGTTGGCTCCAGTGCCACCTGCAATACCTGCTAGAGTTGTGCCAGAGAAATGGATGCCTTCACCCACCACCACCACCACCACTCTGATGGCGAGATCTAATCATGGCTAGAACCCTGGCTGTAAGGGAGTGAAGGAAATGGAGTTTACAACTTCCTATATGTTGCAGAACTGAACTAGAAAGAGGTGGAAACAACTGAGTTGTCCATCCCACCACACAGTATTAGCATTTAGTATATTAGTCCTGTTTCCAGTGTAAGTAATGTCTTCACCCCCAGTCTAATCTTAACTGTCTTTACACACAGTTCAAGTCCCATCTTTTTAGAAAGACTTTTCCAGACCCTATTTGTTTTTCCTCCTTTTCTACCTTCCTGGCTGTTTTCCTTCCTTCATGCACCCGTGCATATGTGTAAGTGTGTGTGTGTGTGTGTGTGTGTGTGTGTGTGTGTGTGTGTATGTCTCTGAAACCTTTCTGCACATAGTCTTTGTTCTGCCGTGTAGTTTGATCTCTGTCATGCAAAATGTTTTGTGGCAGACTGTCCTTTTATATGGGATGGCCTGCTTGCTTAAACAGGCTTTAAGTGACTTAAAGCAAGACAAGTTTGTTTTTGTTCTCTCCTTTGATACATAATATCTTGCAGAGTAAAGAGTAAATTTATGTGTTTTACATTAGTGCCGTTGCAAAGTGTACCAGTAACTGTACCCAGGATAATAATGCTTACCTTAAGTACCTTACAAGATTGTGGTAAGGATCAGAAGTGTTCTGTGCTGAGTGAATTGTACTTTGTAACCTATTATAAATGTTGAGACATAGTAATTATGGTTAGGTTGACCTCAAGATCTTTAGATGATGACCCCAGCATGTCTTTTAATTAATTGTATAGTTTGATGATTGTTTCTTATCTTTCAGTGAAAATGTAATTCTTTGTTTCTTAAATTGACCAGCGCTTCCTGCCTCTGTGGGTTGAAAACGTCTCGTCTCAGTTCAGGCCCCATCTCCACCTGTCAATCTTCTCTCGCTGGTCTGTCCAGCGATGGTGGATCAGATGTCCATTTCTAGCACAGTCAAGCAGTTAACCAGGCATATGCAGTAATAGGGTAGACTTGGTTTACTGACAGAACTCAGGATAGAAAATGATACCTTGTTAAGTGAAAAAAATACATACATATTTTAAAAGCTTAATGATTGGCATGATTTCCATCTTTGTTAATATGTTCATATTTTTTATTTATACTCATTCTTTCATTTAACAGATACTTACTGAGTGTCTCCAGTGTGCCAGGCAGCATATCTATGTGCATAGAGGAACCCTGGAAGTCCATACAGCAGTACAAATATAGTGGTCATCTCTGCTTGCTGAGATAACAGGTGACTTTTTTTCTTTTTACTTGTGTTATTCCATTTGCAAAACCATTATTTACAAAGACCCATTTATTTATTAATAAAGAACTAATATTTTTAAAAAATAACAATCCAAAATCCCTATGTTAAATTTAAAAGGTGGAGGGAGGGAGGTGCAGGGGCATATGCCTGTAATTCCAACTCCTTGGGAGGCTGAGGCAGGAGGATCACGAGTTCAAAGCCAGCCTCAACAACTAAGTCAGGCCTTAAGCAACTTAGCAAGATCCCATCCCAAAATAAAAAATAAAAAAGTGTTGGGGATGTGACTCAGTGGTTAAATACCCCAGGGTTCAATCCCTGATGCCAAAAAACATTAACAAATAAAAATAAATAAATAAAAGGTGGGGTGTTGTAGAGATGGAGAAAGAGAAGGAGAAAAAAGGGGGGAAGTAGAGGAGGGAAGGAAATGTATCAAAATCTAACTGACCCATTTTTAGTGGGGAGGATTTTTTTTTTTTAATGATATTTTTCTAAAGAGTCTTCAGTGAGCCTGTATTACTCTGAGTTAGAAAACATTTTTTTCAATGCTCGGTCCAAAGTAACTTTTCCACAAAGCTTCTCCAGTGCCCTGAATATGACACTTTCCAAATTTTTTGAACCATTGCATCACTTAGCATGCAATAAATACATGATACATTGAATGGATGGTGTTTCCCAAGTGCAGCCTCAGACTTGGTGATAGGTGTCACTAACTTTGTTTTTCTCTTCATTTTCTAGTTTTCATTTTCCAGAACAAGTTAGATCATACAGGTTATTTTATAGCAATAAAAATATATTCCATATGATTAGCCTGTACTGACATTTTTCTAATATTGACCTGATTTTATTGGCTATGTTTTTTGTCTTTTGACCATTTCTTTAAATAATTAATTAGATGTGTGTTGTTTATATACTACACACACACACACACACATATTTGATATGAAAGTTTAAATTCAAAGCTGGGCACAGTGGCACATACTTGTAATCTCAGTTATTCAGGAGCCTAACGCAGGAGTATCACAAGTTCACGGCCAACTCTGGTAATTCAGTGAGACCCTGTCTCAAAATAAAACACAAAGGGACCAGAATGTATCTCAGTGGTGTAGTGCCCCTGGGTTCAACCCCCAGTACTGGGAAGGAAGAAAAAGAAAGCTTAAATTCAAACAGTAGGCTGCAAATCTATTATTAATCAACCTCTCTTCACCTCAGAAAATCCTTGTCTTGTGCCCTACTTCCTTCCAGATTGTAGAGGGAGGAAAGACTCCTTAACCCAGATCTTCTCCAACCTGCATTAGCTTTCTGTCAGACCTGTAGCATCACTTCAGTGACCTTTGAGGTAGTCATGCAAGCAGAGTCTGTGTAGAAATGACCTGGGCTAGCCTTTCAGGACAGCTTTCATCAAGGGGGCCAAGAGGTGAGAGTGGGGTTTAAAGAATTTCAGCTTTTGCTGACTGAAGTCTGTGAGAACCACTGCTGCTTGTGAAGGCACTAGAGCTGGGCTAGTATGGTCGCCATATCAGTCATCCTCAGGCCAGGGGCAGCAGGGCTCAGATTTCTCTGTCCTGACTTCCTGACTCCCAGGAGAGGCCCGCCCTGCAGAAGGTAGAGTTTCCTGCAACCTGAGGTATTAGAAAGTATGTTGTGGATGTTTAAAGGACCCTGAAACCAGGGAAGTCATTCTAGATATGAGACTGTGTAAAGGAAAAGGAATATATGGCACCTGGATATAGAAAGAGAAGAAGGAAATGTCTGAAAAGTATCATCCTAGGTTACTTTCTATGGGTCCTTAAAATATTATCAATGAGTAAAATGCTTGCTGGGATATACTAGGATGCCTGCATGGGCATGATAAAGTTCTGACTCTTAACTAAGTTAGAGTCATCTTATGGAATTCAGGATCAGACAAAATACTTTGTTGTTTGAGGGTGTTTGCCATTGGAAGTATATATGTAAAAAAATTCATGCTGACATTCTGCCTCATTCCATGGTCCCCATCATCTCATGAGGATCCCAGTGAGGCTCCCTTGCATATATTGGCATTCACCTCTCTGGCCACCTTCTTTTTGAGTTGTGGTACAGTGCTCCCCAAACTCTTTCTTCCTCTCCTTGATATTCCATTGGTGACCTCTCAGAGATTTAAGACACAATCATCCATGTAGGAGAAAATGTGAGTTCTGATAGTCTTTCATTTCTGATGAGGAAATAGAGTAGCAGGTGGACTAACCAAAATCCCCTGAGTATGAGTTTTTAATTCCTTAATTCCCTGACATTGGAGAGATTTCGTTGAAGAGATTGATTTAATCTCTTGCAGTTGAGGGATAAACTATTTGCTAAATTTCAAAACAATATCTGTCTTTTGCTTGGTTGGCCACCAGGTTGGGTTGTCGATCTCTGGTGATGCCACTTACTGAGGATTTGCATTTTTATTAAACTGGAACCGCTACATCAAGAGTGCTCTGTGCCTGTGCAGCCTGTACCCCAGCTATATTGTGTGCCCTGTGATCTGTCACATTAAAATAACTGAATCGGTTTCATTTTAAACACATGGTTTCATAAGAGTATCTATATTGCCTGGAGCTGACATGGCATTCCTGTAAAGGTGAACATAAAGATTATGGAATATGACTTACTTTACAGTCAAAAATGAAGGGAAATTTATGAAAGGCATAAACCTTAGAGGTAGGCTTCTATGATTTGATGTACAAAGATTTACCTTAATGCATTCTACTAGCAAAATATAAAAGTTGCATTATTAGTAAATTAACTGTTTACTTGTAACAGTTCAATTTTAATCAGTGGTGTTTTTCACATGATTAAATATGTTTAATTTTGCTGTATTTTAGGGGTACCACACCTATATTTGCTGCTATCTGCTTCTAAATACACTCAAAACGAGACATTTGGACCAATTATTTTGACTACAAATAACTTCTAAACATGATGCATTTCAAAAGTGGACTCGAATTAACTGAGTTGCAAAACATGACAGTGCCCGAGGATGATAACATTAGCAATGATTCCAATGATTTCACCGAAGTAGAAAATGGTCAAATAAATAGGTGAGTATTTTTCCACTAATATTTTCGATCCAATGAAAGAAATGGCTCTAAAAATTATTCTGGTTTTGTTATTGTTTGAATTATTCATTACTAAAGTTATGCTCCATTTGAAGATGAAATTTGAATTTCTGATGTGACATCTGTTGGGCATAGTCTGCAATAGCAGATGAAGCAAATAGGAAAGTAATTTATTCATCTTTTCAAATCTTTCAATTGAGTCTAATAAAAATGTATAAATACATTGGACCCCAACCAACCCAAACTTTCAAAAGCTCTGTGCTTATGAATTAGACAGACTATTGGAATTTCACTTCATCCCATATCTGAGTGTGTACTACATTCATTGGTACACATTTTAAACAAGAAATGGTCAATACAGGGCTGTCTAGATCTATGTCTCTCTGCTCTACCCTCTGCCTCTGATTGCACTTGGGTGTTGGTTGAAAAGCTAGGCTTTAACGGTTCCATGCCATTTTTGTGCCCTGTACTCCTGGAGTCTTCTGTATGCACTGCTGACCTCCACTTAACAGTGACAAGTGGGACATTTTGGTTTTATAACAAAGCTTCATTCTCATAGCAGGGTAGCCTTGAGGGCCTTAAAGCGAGAGTCATTTATAACATTCTGTTTAGAATCTGAACTTGATTTTTTTAAGTTTTACTTACTCAAACGGTTATATTTTTTAGGTGATTTCCACTTGCAGTAGGTGGAAAAAACACCCATCCTCATCCCAGACTTGGGCCCCTTGCCCAGATGAGCTCACTTCCCCATAGACTATGACTAGGCCTGTGAGCTGGTTCAGAGGGAGTTGTGGAGTGTTGACCACTTGTTTTATGGAATTTGGTTCCACTGTTTCCAGAGCATTCTGATGCATTCCCTTTCTTTCCCCTCCTTCACTGACATGTTCACAAATCTTATTTAATTTCTGGCTCTAAGATAACTAAATTGAAAACAATATGCTAATATGAAGCTAATAAATGTAAACAAACATAAACGAACAAACAAAAAAAATCCCTGCCAATTTTAAGGCCCCCATTGGGTGACCTGGCCTATTGCTGTCATATTCTAGTAATACATGGTTTCTGCAAAAGCTGCACCTGAATACCTTTCACTCCTCTTGTAGCTTTCTCGAATTTGTGGGAAGAAGGTAGGCCCGATTATATGAACCTAAGAAAACCACCCCTCCCCAAATAGTGAACTTCCAGGGAATAGTGCCTCTTTTTAAGAAGCTAGAGAAAATGTTGAAAACAATGCTGAACTCAGATTACCTGACATCTAGCTAATGACTGTGACTGCAAACTCCCTACCAAGATACAATAAGAATTATTTTTAAAGTTTAGTTAAAAATTGAGTAGAGCTGTGTGTGGTGGCACACACCTGTAATCCCAGTGGTTTGGGAGACTGAGGCAAGAGGGTGGCAAGTTCAAGACCAGCCTTAGCAACTTAGAGAGGCCCTGAGCAAGTTAGTGAGACCTGTCTCAAAATAAAAAAATAAAACAGGGTTGGACATGTGACTCAGTGGTCAAGCACCCTGGGGTTCAATCCCTGGTACCAAAATAATAATAATAATAATAATAATAATAATAATAATAATAATATTAATAATAATAATGTAGAAGCCCAGTGGGGTGGCACACACCTGTAATCCCCACGACTCAGGAGGCTGAGGCAGGAGGATCACAAATTCAAAGCCAGTCTGGGCAACTTAGATCCTGTCTGAGGATAAAGGCCAGGATGTAGAGCAAAGTTAGAGTGTTTGTCTGGCATACACAAGGCCCTGGGTTTGATTCCCCAGTACTGAAAAAAAAAAAATGAAAAACAGAGGAAAGCCATTTGAACATTAAAATACCTAAACTTATGCCAGTTCAATGTTTTTTTTTTTTTTTTTTTATTTCATGCTCTAATTTTGGGGTTATAATCCTTGAAATCTCTACCTGTAATAACACATCTTTCAAAATGTCTACTAGACCAGTGCCGTAGACAGTTCGATGTGCACCTAAAACATTTAGAAACCTCGTTAAAGTGCAGACTCTGATTCAGTAGGACTTGTTTGCGACCTGAGATCACGATTTGTGGTGAGCTCCCAGGTGATTCTCATATTGCTGGCCTAAGGACTCTACTTTTGAGTGGCAATCTTTAGGTTCCCTCGAGATGTGATCCTTTTGAGAGGGAACTGTCCTAGTCATCTTTCCTTCCTTGTACTGATCATTATACTAGGCACAGGGTGGACATTCCAAATAATTACTTGTTAAATTGGGCAGTAGGGAGGGGGACGTTGAAGTAGATGATTGTGGATTTAGACCTGTATGGAATCCTGGCTCTATCATAGATCTATGTGATTTTATGCTCTGAGCTCAGACCTATCCCTGTAAGACAGGAATAATGGGATTGTTGGGGAATGTATAATGCAGTTCTATTTTAGGTGAAGAACTTAGGCTCTGTAATCAACCTGCTTAGGTTCGAATTCTGGCACAACAGTTTTAGTAATTAGCAATGTAACTTCGGTCAAGTTATTTAATTTCTCTAAAATAGCATGAAAACAGTACCAACCACATGTAATTAATGAAAATAGATGAGAAAATCCACCTAAAGTACTTGGCACTGTGTCTGGCAATAGTAAGCCTCTTAGTTATGAGAAAAGTCTGTATCAATAAAACTGCAACCCTCTTTCTTTGGCAAGGACTCCTTTCTTCTCCACCCCAAAGAGCAACAATATTGCTTTAGGTTATGGATGACTGCTGGTTGTTGCTCTTAAATTTGTTGAAATATTTGTAGATTATCCTAAGTGTATCCAGAAAAATCTTCACATATTTCCATACTTATCTGCTAGTGTTCTCATTTCTGTGTATCGTCATTGTTGTTTTGAATCAGGTGTTATTTAACAAAGTCTTTCATTTAGATTTGTTCTTAAAAGAACTTGAGGTAACTCTTGTTATCACACCCTGAATCAATCTTTTTTTGGTTCTTATATATATTTTGGAGTTCATGTAATAATTCCCCCCCCAATTACTGGAGAGGACCCTTGCAAGTTATCTCTTCTTTTCTTCTAAGATATTTTGTATACTTAAAGAAATAAGATTCCATAACATCTTTCCATATTCAGTTTTCATGTCAGAAAATTCTTCCCTTGCTTCTATCCTTCCTGTTACAATCAAGGTCACTTTTCGCCCATGTTTAGTGGGGTTTATTCACCAACCAAGGCTTAACTGCCTCTCAGTCTTCTCTTTGAATGCCTTTGCTGTTTGGTTAATTCTTTCTTTTCATTTTTCTGATCCCATTTTCCTTGCTTGAGGAAAGGTCATTTAAGCTCAGCCACTCAACTCTGTTTTGTGTTATGAATCTTCAAATGAAGCACTATAATCTAGTAAGAACCTGAGTGATGGAGATTAAAACAGGAAGATTATCTTTTCATTGTACAACCCATCCTTAACTGGATTGTTGTGGTTGATTTATTTTTAGTTTTAAGTAAGTGCTTTTATGTTGCTTGCTTCTCTTCTCACTACCTGCATCCTTCTAAAGTTTTTTTTTTTCTTTTAGGAGTCACCAAGTTACCCATTGTAGGGTTTTGTTTTGTTTTTTCACAGAGCAATTGACTACCTAATGGTCGATCAAATTCTTTATGAGAACAGAGTGACCCAGTGCAAACTCTTTTTTAACAATACTTTCATCATCCTAAGATCACATGTCAAAGACACCTTCTCCTGTGGCCCATTTTATGATAATAAAAAGAAATTTTAAGTAAATTTCATTGTGAGGTCAGTGCTTTTTAACAAGCAATTGTGTTTTTAAAATGGTAAGATAACAGAAACTTGTGATAAGCTGCTTGACCTAGTTATTTTGAATGGAATTTTCCATTACAAAAAAGCTTGGTTTTATCCATTTTTTTTTTTTTAAGTTTATAGGAACACAAAGCAAAGGTTTAAAAGCTTTAAATCTTTCTAAAATTCCAGCTACTTGGGGGCCTGAGGCAGGAGAATCACAAGTTCAAGACCAGCCTGGGCAACTTAGCAAGACTATATTCCAAAGTAAAATTGAAAAAAGGCAGGGATATAACATGCACAGAGGCCCTGGGTTCGATCCCCGGTACAATTATAAAAAACTAAAAAGTTGAAACACCACAAAAAGAATAAGGCATTCTTATTTAGCTATATTTTCCTACAGCCTAAGCTATCCCCTAATTCCTAAGTAGAAGGTGCACACTCAGTTTTGGAGCATTCCTGGGAATTGCTAATGTGTGGGTAGATTACATACCAGAAGGAGCTGTAAGGCACAGGGTGCACTATGCAACCACTGTGGATTCAGGATGAATAAAGCAGTAGGTAGATTGGAGTCAGAAAACTCAGTTCAAACCAGAGTGTAGAGAGAATTGTGATAGCTAAAGGTTTTGACTTATAGGAAGGGATTGACTGGAAGGACTGAGGGCCTCTCTGGGGAGAGAGATTCCTACTGCTGCCTTTTTTCTCAATCCTCTGTCCTGGGAATGCCCTGTCTTGTCCCAGCTCTCCACCCACTCTTGCACAGATACTCTCAGATTGCAGGGAAAGCTAAGATCTGAACACTGAGGCAAAATCAAATTAAGCAGCACTTGAAATAGCATGGTGAGGAATTTGACACTTATTCAGTGGGGAAGCCAGTGGAGATTTTTGGGAAAAACTTTTAAGTCTTACTGCAGAAGGTGAACCAAAGGAAGCAGAGTTGAGGAGGCACTCAGCAAACAACAGGCTTTAACGTACTTCTGAATGGTTGCACCTTAGAACAGCTCTGTAAATCAGTATCATGAAGCTCCTTCTGCAGTTCTACAGGAAGTAGCTGGCTGCCAGGCAGGGACCTCAGACTTCATCTCCTCTAGTTGTACAATGTTTGACCCTGTTGAATTCCCTCTCCCCCATGTCAGGGAGCCCACATTCCTTTCTTCTCTGCCCACCAGTCCTCTGCCACCAACTCCGAGAAGTGTTTGCCAGGCCTGGTACTGAGATCTGCCACAGTGGTCCATTGATTGGCTTATTTGGAAAAAAAAAAAAAAAAAAAAATGCTCTGGCTTTTACCTTCATTTGAAATTCTCAATGGAAATTCAATGGAAATTCTCTTTGGAAAATAAGTTCCCTCCACAAGAAAGGCAAATGGGGAACTTTGTGAGTAAAGATTTGGTAGACTTGAGTTCTGGTCATTCAGATTAGCCTGATTACATACAGTCTTTATTGAACAACATGACTTAAATATGAGTCAGTTTCGTTTTGGAAAGTCCAGAACCCACACTTCTTTGGGCTGCTTGTGTGGAAGGGAAGGCTGCTTGTCCCTGCCCCGCTGCAGCCAGATCTGTAAATCTCAATTCTTGTGAAAAGATTTAGAATGTTAAGGGCAAAGGAAGGGACAAACCAGTCCTTAGCAGCAATGCTACACAGCTAACGGAGTTGATCTTCAATGATTCTGCATTCATAATGTCATTGTCTTGCTGAAAACAAGCAATCCTATTTCTCAGGTTTATGCCTTTAAGTTTCCTTTGGCTAACCCCACTCAATAGTGGCTTTTCCTTATCTGGATTCCTTATCTTCATTTTGCCCAATCCAACGTTCCTATAAAGGTGTTAGCTGCTATGGTCTTATTTCAACCAGAGCTTGAACTCCTGTGTCTGGAGACCAGATTTTCACTGTGGTCTTCACAGTGACTGGCTGGGTTTGCAGATTGTACAGTTCATACCACACAATGGCTTCAAGTGAGTTTGTAGTATATATTTTTCTAGTCTTTGGTTTATTCTGGCAAAATAATACAAATTTGGAGAAGTAATGCCAGGGAGAACCAGATCCCTTGGATTAAAGATGAGGAGGTAGATAAATAGAATCAACATCAATGTAGCATATGGTTCATTTTTTTAAAATGCTTTATAGTGAAATATAACATGACTCAAAAAGTGTATGGAAATATAATACACGGTTTAAAAATACATGCTTCTTTCAGTTTAGGTGGTTTAAAACCTATTAATGAACAATTCACTGTGATCAGTTCTAGACATGACCAGATAATGGAATTTCCACACCTAGAAGAGCCAAAAAGCAGCCTTAACATGTCTTGAGAAGACATGAAATAGTTTGCCTCCTTTGACAAAATCATTTTTTTTACTAGAGAATTTTTAAAAATTAGCAATTTAGGCCATCAAGTTTTGATGTTAACCCTGAATGTATAGACTGTACTGGATGGTTCTTTGAGCATTTTAAATTCTTACTACTATATATGTGTATGTATTTTACTCACAGCCACCTTGGGCCCCTGCCCCGCTGTGGAGGGGGGTGACTACCACCTGTTGCCCTCACTCTGGGCCAGGTGCTGGACCCATGTTTATACATGCACTCTCATTTAATTCTCCCAATAGCACTGTGAGGCAGGGTCATCATGTTATTCTCGTTTCACAGATGAGCAAATTAGGGTAGCATGCCCAGACCCCCAAACCTGGTAAGGATTTGAACTCAAGTTCTGAATTCCACATGCTTTCTCAAAGCCCTAGTTTTACTTCTAAGAGGGGACCATGCAGCCTCCCTTCCCTGCCTTAATTTTTTGAATGCTATAGGCATTAGATTATACAGTGTCTGCATCACTTATTACATAGCTCCAGATCACCCCCATCGCGTCCTCCCGTGACTTGCATATGGCAGGTTCTAAAGGAAAGTTTGATGGTGAAACAGTATTCTTTTTAAAATTTTTTTATTTGTTCCTTTTAGTTATACATGACAGTAGAATGCATTTTGACCTATTATACCTACATGGAGTATAACTTCCCGTTCTTGTGATTGTATGTGATCTGGAGTTTCACTGGTCATGTATTCATATATGAACATAGGAAAGTTATGTCCAATGCCTTGTGCTGTCTTTCCTATTCCCATCCCCGGCTTCCCTTCATTCCCCTTTGTCTAATCCAGAGTACTTCTGTTCTTCACCCCCTGCCTTATTGTGTGTTAGCATCCACATATCAGAGAGAACATCTGGCCTTTGTTTTTTGGGATTGACTTATTTCACTTAGCATGATAGTCTCCAGTTCCATTTGTTTACCAGTAAATGCCATAATTTCATTCTTCTTCATGTCTAGTAATATTCCATTGTGTATATGTACCACATTTTCTTTATCCATTCATCTATTGAAGGGCATGTAGGTTGGTTCCATAGCTTACCTCTTGTGAATTGAGCTGCTATAAACATTGATGTGGACTGTAAGTATAGTATGCTGATTTTAAGTCCTTTGGGTATAGACAAAGGAGTGGGATAACTGGGTCAAATGTTGGTAAAGTTTCCTGAGGAATCTCCATTCATGAAATAGTTTTTCTTTTCTGCAAGGTAGAGGGAATGAATTCCTATTTGGTAACTCTTGTACTCCTAAAGTATGAACTCAGAAGGAAACTTGTCTCTAGTATTCTTTAAAATTCCAGGTTTATAGTAGCCTTGACATTTTCTAATTTTCCACTTACAGGAAAATCTATGTAAATAATTAACTTACATTGTATATAGTGTTGTAATTTATTATGAAAATGACTCAAAATGTATAGCTGTTTTAACTTAGAGTTGTGTTTCATTTCATCTCAAGAGAGCACCTGTTACAGGTATTTTTTGGTAACAGGCAGAGTGAAAATAAATGAGGCAAGGTACCAACCTTGGAGCTCAATGAACTCAGTGTTCATTGGTAAAACACAAATGTAGACAATTTCTGGTTTAAAAAAAAATTAGGGGATGTTGAATAGGGCTATACATTTTTAGGCAACCAGTTGATGAATTATCATATGTAATATGTTTTGGTAAGCAATAAATTTTTAGTCTTGATGTTAAGCTTTAAATCATTATCACAAGGTTAAATGTATTATGCATGTCTTTACAGCAAGTTTATTTCTGATCGGGAAAGTAGAAGAAGTCTCACAAACAGCCATTTGGAAAAAAAGAAATGTGATGAATATGTAAGTGTCATTATAATAAAGTGTACTTATTTTTTAATCACATAAATTGGGGCATTTGTTTTTAATTTATACAGCATGGTCCCAAGAACAGAGCTGTCTATACACCAGGATATTCCTCACATATCCTATGTACTTTCTCCTGAAACCCCTTTAAAAAAATAACTAACTCACTCAGAAAGGATTTCCATGCTGGTTCCTAGTAGTGCTTTAAAGGCTTTGGTCTGATGGGCTTTCCTGGAGACTGACTGGCTTAGTGTGAATGTCTGTTTCTTTGTTCAGATCCCAGGAACGACCTCCTTAGGAATGTCCGTTTTTAACCTGAGCAACGCCATCATGGGCAGTGGGATTTTGGGACTCGCCTTTGCCTTGGCAAACACTGGAATCCTTCTTTTTCTGTGAGTATTGGCATGACAGACCTTTCCATTTTTAAAACTTTTCTGTAGAAGAAATTGGAGATATATCTAAAGAGTTTGTATTTATTTATGGTTAAGTAAACAATAATACTTTTATCTATTGTCAGAACTTTTCAAAATACACTTAATGCTTACAAGAAAAAGGAAAGGAAATCTTTTTATTAATAAAAAAATTGAAATAGCATTTTTTAAAAACAGATTAAAACATTTGAAAGTAGAATTTTTTCCTTTTACTCTTCTTGTCACTTTGAATCTCAGCTAAATAGTCAAAATATCAAGATATTCAATCCAGTCAGTCACCACTTTGGTATTTGGATCTCTGTGGAATATGTACTATCACCAAAGGCAATTACAGACGTGTTTGTAATAAATATTCAAGAAGCAAAGAAATTTCAGTTTTGGAGATGAGAAATTAGTTGTACCTCTCCTCTGAGATTCAGTGAAAAGAAAATGACAATTTTCTTTTTAAATAACTTCATCTCAAACTGTTGAATGGGATTTTTTGCAAATGTTTTCAGTTGGAACATGATTAAGACAGATCTTAGAATTTATACTAGGAAAACTCTCGTCCAGCCAGCAGCGCAGTCACACCTCTGGGAGAGGCAGGGATCCTTTCCTGGGGGAGGCGCCCTCCTGGCCTTGCCTGTTCCCCAGCTCTGCACTAAGGCTTCACCAACCTCACTGTGTTTGGTTCTCATTGTCATGTCTTTCTGAAGGGAACATCATTTTCTTGGAAGCCGAGACTAAAATGGCTACTAACCCTACAGATTGTGTGTGTGTGTGGTGCCAAGTGCCAGGTGTAAGGGTACTATGACAGATTATTATTTTCTTTTTATTTATTTATTTATTTATTTTTGGTATTTGTGAAACTCTGTCCCTCTGAGGATGCTGCAGGCCTACTTGGGTAGTTAACACTTCCGATTTCCAGTGCATTGACCTGAGACACCTGGTCCCAACTCCTGTTCTAAATGACCGTGTACTCTTAAGCAAGTTATTTAGCCTCTCTGAGCTTCCCTTTCCTCTTTTTTAAGACAAGGAAATTTTACAAGGATAATCTCAGAACCCTGCCAACCTCCAAAGCCCTGTGGTTCTGTGACTTCTTTCAGTCATTCCAAAGCTAGAAATTCATTTAGTTCATAAATGTGTATTACATTGATTTATTTCTTTCTTTTTAAAAAGTTATTGTAATATATCAAGTTATTTGTTAAAGTATAACAAGTCAATTATTTGATGGCAATTATATGATTGGCAGTTCCCCATTTCACAAATAGGGAATCTCCTCATCACCTTTCTGGGTATTCCCTTTACTTCTTTACTGTGGTAGAACCCTTGTTTCCTGTATCTCATTTCTTTCTCTTTCTGGATTTACTTCCTTGCTGTTATTGCTGAGAAAACATGAATGGAAATAAAGTGTTTGATACTTTCATGTCTGAAAAATGTTCTTATTCTACTTTCATCTTTTTGTTTGTTTTTGGAGGCATCTCTTTTATTTATTTTAAAATATTAAACTACAGGAATTGAAACAATATGGTACTGACATAAAAAAAAAAAAAGGCATACAAATAGGTGGAACAGAATACGAGCCCAGAAATAAATTCATACATATGTATAGTCAACTACTCTTCACCTAGGATGCAATATTTGACCATGTGAACAACTCCCAATAGAGTTGGGACTGCAGAATATTCACATGCATAGTAACGAAATTGGACCTGGATTTCATGTCATACAGAAAAATAAAGCTTGAAATGAACTAAAGACTTAAAAAGTAAGAACTAAGACTGTAAAAGTCCTGGAAGATGACAAGAGGGTAAACTCTATGACTGTGGTCTTGGTGATGATTTCAAAGGAATGATTTAAAAAACACAGATAACAAATCCAAACCAGAGGGGTGGAGTTGCATCAAATGAAGAAGCTTCTTTTTTTTAAAAAATTTGCTCTAATAAGTTATAATGGTAGTAGAATACATTTTGACACATTATACATAAATGGAATATAATTTCTCATTTTTCTGATTGTACGTGATGTAAAAATCACTGGTTATGTAGTCGTATATGTACATAGGATATAATGTCAGAGTCATTCTACTATCCTTCCTACCCTATACCCCTCCCAGCTTTCACTCCCTTCTACCTAATCTGAAGTAGCTCTATTCCTTGAAATGAAGGAATCAATTAACCAAATTAAAAATTCAATGGAAAGCATCACCAACAGACTAGACCACTTGGAAAATAGAACCTCAGGCAATGAAGACAAAATATGTAATCTTGAAAATAAAGTTGACCATGCAGAGAAGATGATAAGAAACCATGAACAGAAATTCCAAGAATTATGGGATAACATGAAAAGACCAAATTTAAGATTTATCTACCTTCATCTTTGGCAGTGTGGCTAGATTGAGAACTCTACATTGGTGATGATTTTCCTTCGGAAGTTTGAAGATATTGCCCCATTTCCTTTGAGCTTTTGCTGTTGTGAGATTCCATATACTTCTGATTCCCAATCTTTTATATATAGTCCAGTTTAGTGTTTTATTTATTTATTTATTTATTTTGTGGAAACTTGCTGAATTTCCTTGTTCTAGCATTGTGCAATTTCACAGTGACAGTGCTGAGCCTTGTGTGGGCCTATTTTCATTGACTGTCAGGCAGCTGATGCATCCTTTTAGAAATTCATGGCCTCCAGTTTGGGAAATTTTTCTTAAATTATTGTGTTAACAAATTCCTTCCTCTTGTTTCTTTTTTCTCTCCTTCTGAAACCATTACCCAGATTTTAGGTCCTCCAACTTCTAAAATACTTCAAACCATTACCCAGATTCTGGACTGGTGTTCCAACTTCTAAAATATTTTCTTTATTTTCATTGCTGCTAACATTTAGCTGTACTTCTTGGGATATGTCAATTTTTTTCCCCTAGCTCTTAAGTAAATATTTTATTTCTGTTATTAATTTTTTACTTATAGGAACTTTTTAAAATACTCTGAATGTTCCTTTCTTAATGTTATTTTGGTTCTGTCCTGTAATTTCAATGTCTTCTCTGAGAATTCTTACAGTAGTTTTCCTCCATTATGGAAAATTTCAAACATAGAATAATAAAAAAAGAATGTCATGTTCCCTTCATTTCATGGCCATGATTATTTAATCAGTCCACACCTAGATTGTCTTGAAGAAATCAAGACAACCATCACATCATTTCATCCAGAAATATTTCAGTATATATCTCTAACATATAAGAACTCTTGAAATATGACCATAACATGTTATACCTAAAACCAACAGTTAACAACCGTTCTTTAATATTAAATATCCAACTAATACTTACATTACTGACTATCTCATACTTAAACAAAAACAGTTGATTGTTCAAATCAGTACTCAGATAAGGTTCAAATAGGGCAACTGTTGGTCAATACATGTTTTAAGTCTCTTAATCTATGCAGGGTCTGCCATCTTTCTCCTTGTTTTCCATGTAATTTGTTGTTGTTGTTGTTGAAGAAACTGGGCCATTTGTCTTAGAGATTTTCCTATAATCTGGATTTTGCCAGTTGTATCCTTTGGTGCAAGTTGATGTTTGTTCTTTTGTTTTGGACTGTCTGTCATTTTAGACTCTTTCCTTAGATGTCAGGTGGTGCTTCCTTATCTGTTATACTCAAGAATGGGGAAAAGCAAGGCTAATGTGAACCCTGTGGGCGCAAATGGGGCCAGTTTGTAACAGCTTCACTCCAGGTGCTCTTCATAACCCTTTATAAGAGGAGCCACCAGTGTCAGTTTCTCTATCAAATCTCTCTCTCTTTTTTTTTTTTTGGCAGCGCTGGTTCATGAGATCATGAACCCAGGTCCTCCTGCATGCTAGGCAAGCCCTGTACCACCATGCTGTGTGCCTACCCTGTGTCAGTTTCTTAGGATGCTTCCTCTTCAGGTGTTTGGATCACTCAGAGATCTTTCATCTCCTGCAGGGTCTGGGCCTGGTTGTCATATTTTTGGGGGCCAAGTCAGAGGAAGGGACTGGTGGGAACATCACAGTGTGCTTGTGTTCCCTGAGTCTCCAGTTTCATCACAGTGCCCTGTCCCACAAATTGTGCCTAGTTCCTCACCCAGAGATCTATATTTTAAACTGTCTACTATCTTCAGACTCTGTCAGCATGGGAAAAGAGCAACACTCAGCTTTATGGAGAAGAAGTCTGCTCTGGTGATTCTAGCTGTCCCTTCTAGAACACTCAACACATTCAGCATCCCGTCCATTGTTCCTTATTTCCAGTAATGCCACCAGGGTGTTTTGAGGATTCTGTGATAGAAATTGGGTTGACTTGGCTCTCTCTACTGTCATTTCAGGATTCAGTCCTGTCTACCTTCCAGCTTCTGAAACCAGGCTATTGTTGACTCTCCTCACATTCTCACTGTCCCAGCAGCTTTACATCTTGAAAAGAGTAAAATCAAATCCCTTTACTGGTATATCAGAAGGAAGGAGGAATAAATCCTTGTATCCAATCTACCATTCCTGGAAATCCATTGATTTTTTTTTTCCCCACATTTTTTATTGATGCATTATAGTTGTACATAATGATGGGATTTGTTGTTACATATTTGTACATGCACACCATGTAACAATACAATTTGGCCAGTGTCACTTCTTAGCACTTCCTCTCTCCCTCAAATCAATTGATTTTTTAAATTTTACTGGCTCAGGGATAATTGATTTCCTATCTCATGACTCTTTTGCTTCTGAATGAGCAAAGAATTGGATAAACTTGACTTTTATAGTTCAAGGAAGATTTCCCCTGGATGAAACTATTATAGGTCATTTAGTTCTTTGTAAGACACAGGAATAGTGAGCACAACACACCAAATCTTTGGGTGAAAGCTCCTGAAGGTAGTAGTATAAAGAGTCAAACTTAAAAGCGTCTCACAACACACAGGACTCTCCCACCTCCGAACAAGGACTTGCTCTGTGACCGTTGTAAAACCAGCTGCTCCTACAGCTGCTCCAAGCCAAGAAGCATTTGGCAGGATTAGGACATTTCATCTGGTACAGGGCCTTGTTCCAGGTTCATTGGCCAACAGGGAAATGGAGCCCAAGACTGTGCAGGCTTCTTTAGAGACACAGCCAGCAAGGCTCCTCCATGTCGCGCTGGGACTGGGGTGGAGCTCTTTGCTGGGGTCATCTGGAAACTTGTTGGTGTGGTTTCTTCTTCTTGGCTGAGTGCAGGACGGCTTTTTTTGTTTTATTTTGTTTTGTTTTGTTTTGTTTGACATAGAATAATGGCTGTCATTCCTGTTCAATACACACAATAATTCAATTCCATCCAGTGAGTTTTGCATATTTTAAGAATGATCTTAAGTTTTTGCAGTTTCCTAAATTCTGAGGGTTTTTTTTTGCGGGGGGGAGGGAGACCAGGGATTGAACACAGGGGTGCTTAATCACTGAGCCACATCCCCAGCCTGTTTTTATTTTAAATTTTGAGACGGGGTCTCGCTAAGTTGCTCAGGGCTTCTCTCAGTTGCCAGGGCTGGTCTTGAACTTGTGATCCTCCTGCCTCAGGCTCCCAAGCTGCTGGGATTACAAGTGTGCACCACCGAACCTGGCTTCTGAAGTCTCAGAATGCCAACTGATAAAAAGGAAGTGTGCCAGTGGGCAATCTTAATTTATAATTGTTTTGAAGGTATAATCTTCTGTGGGAAACTAGGGGTTGTACCTGGAGGCAGTAGTGAGGGATGTCCTGAGGCACAAGTGCTATGAATTTAGATTCCAGCTCCTCTGGGAATCCAAAGAAAAGGCCATGGTGCCAAAGAAATCTCCTTCCATGTAACTTCTTTAGTTTTGTGAGTATTCCCATAACGCCATCGTCACAAAAGTAGGGGTTAAAAGTCAGTATTGACATGAAAGGAACGGTGGATTTTGGTTTGTCACATTTTCTGAACATTTCCATTAAAGGTATACATTTTATAGAAAATTTATCTCTTTAGAACATATCATCTCCTTTTAGTGCTAGGTACATGAGATGTTTATTAAGCTATACAGAATTTGATAAAGCCATATATGATTTATATTTTTCCATAACTCCTCAGCACATATTATCATTTATTATTTTAATAATGTGTTCCTTAAGTTTATAACTGTGAATAAGGAAAGTGAAGTTCATGACACTTCTGAGATGTTACTGTAAACGGTGAGCGTGCACCTGGACACGGGGGCACATGCCAGTGGCTAGGAAGCTGATGCAGGAAGATCAAAAAGTATGAGGCCAGCTTGGGAAACTTGGTGAGACCCTGTCTCAAAATAAAAACAAAAAGGGCTGGGGATATAGCTCAGTGGTAAAGCAAACCTGGGTTCAATATCCACTAACACACACACACACACACACACACACACACACATACACAACAGTGATAATATTGTCAAATAGCATTACAATCTGTACAAAATAATAGTTTAAATTTTATTTCAGTTGATTAGAATTCCAGACCTTTTTGCATCTCTTGTTTCCATTTTCTACCTCATTTGGATGGTGGTTGTAGAAATGAAAATATATTTAAAAACACACTTTGAAAAGTGACGTGCAAGAAGAATTTTATTAATTATTGTCAATCCCTGCTGTGAAGGGTAAATGAGTGTGTGGTATGTGTGTGTGCATGCACATGTGTGCATTTATTAGTGTATGAGAGAAAAGAGACCAAGAGGGTACTAGTGGTGCCTGGTATATAGTAAATATTTGCTCAAGTACTACGATTATTAGTCACTAAATAATAGTTAACATGTATTGAATTCTTATTATGTAGATAACTACATATGCCATGTTATCATATTTAATCCTCAGCAACAGCACCAGGAGGTATGTATTAGCCCCACTTTACAGATGAACTAAGTGAAGCTTAACAACTTACCTATGATCATGAGTTAAAATGTAGAGGAACCAGTCAGTCTTGCTCAACTCTAGAACCAGCGTGACCAAAAGCCCTGGACTGCCTTTTAGTGTTGCCTTCTCCTTCAGAAACCAGCCCTGCATGGTTAATGTACAACATGAGAGAAGTTGTATTCTTATCAATGAATGTTTGTTTGTTAATACTTTTAACTTTCCAATATAACATAGCTTTAAAATCACCTTGCAAAATCATCAGTATTCTGGATTTATTGTGCTAATAGTCCATCAAGAGCCATTCTCTTTATTGTAATGAATATAGCTTTGCAGTATCAGGTGTACCAAACTGTAGATCAGAGGTGGTCAAGTCCTTGGTCACAGCCAGTAGAATGGCTATGCCTAGTGTATACTGCAAAACCAGTAGAGCACCTGAGCTGCTCTACAGCAACTTTGTATTCTTCATGTTTTTCCTCATGTGCAATTTAAGATTCCCTGCTGCCTTAGAAGCCCTTGAACTTAATTCCTTGCAAAGAGGTAACTAAACTTTTTTGTTATTAACAATTAAACACCAGGTAGTAGCAAAGACAAATAAAACCAAGTCCATCATTAGGGAATTGGTTAAATAATCATGGTAGTTCCATAAAAAGAAATATTGGATTGCTACTAAAAAGTAAAACAGACATGTTTCCCAAGAGCAGTTTTACTATAGAATATAATATTATGTGAGAGCAAACTGAATATTGGATGGCAGTAAATGTGGAAGGAGACTGTATTTGTGTACCTGTTGCCCAGAATATTTGAGTAGATTGGACAAGAAAACTGTACATGGTGGTAACTTCTGAGTCTGGGAGTGGAGTGGACTTGGAAAATTTATACTTTTTGTTTTTTTTTTTTGCCTTGTGCTAGTTGAAAAAAAAAATGTTTCTAGAGAACTTAAAACCAGTATAATAAAACTCCTTTTCTTCTTACCTAAAGAAAACTTGAGAAAACATTTTTGGTGTTTATAGACTACAAGAACTTGAATGAGAAATCAGTGTGGTGCCGCTTATTTTCAACCTAGTCCCCTCTGCCTTGGCCACCCTGGCCACCCCCCAGTCTGTGCCTCTTCTCCCTCAGCCCCACCTCATCTCCATGCTTCTGAATGCTGCCAGTCCTGTAAGGCCCAGGGCAGATGCCATCTCCTACACAGGCGCTTCTCTGATCCTCTTTAGTGGAATGGAGATTTTCTTTTCTTTTCAATGTAGTCTTTACATTTCTAGTAAGTCTTGCTTTCACTACATAGGCATATATTTTACTTTCCCTATTGAGTTCTGAACCCTACAATAACAGGATTCATGTCAAATTCTTCCTCGTTCAAATTGTGATCCTTGCCCCCAAGAGGATCTAGAATGGTGTTTGCATATAGGTATTTCTCAATAGAGTCTATGCAAAGGAATGAATGGTTATGTAAGAATTAGATCTTGCAAAGCAAAAAGCAAAACTTTAGAGCAAAACAGTGGCTCTTATCATTGTTGTACTTACAGAGGGAGAAAAAGTCATCCAGAAGTTTTAGTTTACCCTCAGATTTTTTAGTAGGCCATGGAGATGTAATGATAATAATCAGAAGGTTCAGGGACTCACCACTTATTATTTATTTTCCTTAAGAATGCCTCCTTCATTTGAAAATTCAAAGTAGTTCAGAGACTGTTAAGAAATATAGTATGAGGTTAGTATTGCAAAAGGGCATTTGTTGTTAAATTGCTATTTGCATAAAGGACAGCAGTTGTCATTGTCAGTTTACAGCAATTACCTTCATTTTGTGGTGGGTTGTTTGCTTCCATTGTAGCTGAATTCTTTCTCTTAATGTTTGCCTTGGTGGGCCGTTTGTAATTATTTTACCAAGAAAACGATGCAACATTTTGTTGTCTGTAACTAGTGTTTACAAACAAACCAGTAAATAGCCACACTTATAAGGATTAAAAAAAAAAAAAAAAAAAAAGAGCGTTTGTAAACTGAAATCAGACTACCCAGTCTCTCTTCTCTTTAAATACAGCATTTTATAATTGAAACCACATAAAGGGTTGACAAATAAAACTGGAACTACCAGATTCATCAACACATTACCCACAGTCCCTGTTCCCACGCTGTGGGCACTTGATTGTTATCCTATCATACAAATGTTCTCACTTTTATTAGGAGGTTTATATTCACTTTAAACAACTGCCTCAGCGGAGCTCTTGGTCTCTGAGTTTATATCAGCAAACTCTAAGTTGGGTTAAGATGGCTGTGTACCTTTGCAGATATTTTCCCTGTTCTTGAACTGCCATTGCTTGGTTACTTCATATATATTCCAAAAAGTTGGAGTGACGCCTATCAAGATGATAATTTTGCTCTTAATGGTAACAAAGATGGTCTTTGTGATATTTACTGAGTTATTCCTTGTAAATGTTAAGTCATTGTCTCTGCACAGTTCCAAGGAAAGACCAAATAGGATCTCGTGATATAAAAATGAGGTGGTTAAAGGAAAGTCAGTAAGGAAACCCTGCTCTTCCGGATGATCCTAGGAGGTCCTCGAGTAATGGGTACATTCATCTTCTGTCTTGTCAATCAGTTACTTGTTTTTAAAATTCTTTGAGTTATCGTCATGGTTCCTTAGAAATGATCTGAAAAGTGTTGTCCTCAGCTGGCAGCAGAGATCACTGGCATCAGAGTCTCTTATTTGGAAATAATAATCTTGGAAGGGGAGAAGTGGCACATTTAGGCTTGCCAGCACTTGAAATACATGTAAAAAAGGACAGCGGCAGTGCCACTGAATTCTATTGAAATTCATTGGATTTAGAAGCTTTTCAGAAATAGGGAAGTGGGAAAGTGAGTGTCATGCTAACAATGAGTGTCTATTTTGTAAACAGAAAGAGTTGGCATGAGTAGATGAGTCCCACCCATTGTTTTAAAAGTTGAGCACTTATTGCTTGTGAGTCATCATGCATCTGATAAGGTGTTCCAATAATTCAATTCTCTTGGCCCCAGAAAGATAGGAATGTGTGTACGCACATGTGTGCGTCTATGCACGCATGTGTGCGTGCATGTTCCTGCACAAGAGTTAACTCCTATTTATGCTCAATTACATCGGATACCTTGGTGCTATCCAGGGACAACAGGATGGCCTCTGTTTTGGTCCACTGCATTTTTCTTAACTTGCAAAAGACAACTCTACTGTCCGTAATTTTAACAGCATAATTTTCATCTCCAAGCTGTGTAGAATGCCTTCTCCATTCACGTTCTGCCTTGCAGGAGACTAGGAGGTGTGTATCAGCAGGGTAGTTTAAATGTAGTCCAGAGTTGGATTTGCAAGGTTAGCTTGAACTTTTATTACTCACGGAGTGGTGGTTGGTTTAACAGATTAGAAAACAGCTCCTATGTGGGCTGGTTAGTCTAGCTTTGTTCTATGGGCACAGCCGTCTCCTTATATCATGCACATGGTATCAGAGATCTCCATCTATATCAAGGGTTGGTCGTCACACAACAGCCCATAGACCAAAGGTACCCACAGTTACTTTTCTTATGGCCTGCTAACTCAGAAGAGCTTTTATTTTTTTAAAAGGGTGTAAAAAAGAATAAGATAGTTTTAATATATACATTGTTTCATGGACTCTGTATAACAACCCTATTAATCATTCCCATTTTATAAAGAAACTAAAATTCACAGAGGCTAAGTAGCTTGCCCAGAATTATGCTGATTCCTGGCATGGAGTGCGGCAACATCTCCTTTGGGCATTCCTATTGTACCTGCCCCAGCTCCTTAAATGTGCAACATTACTATGGAAATGGAGTGGCAAAGTATGAATGAAACCCCACATCTACTACTCTACTGGGGAAAAGTTCAAAATAATGGTATATGGAATTTTTCTTTCACTCAAGAGTTTCACCTTTAGAGGATGAAGAAGTGGGCATCATTTTAAAGGGTAAGGACATAGGTTTGAGGACAAGAGCAACCAGCTGTCCTCATGGAATGTAAGAACAGGAACCAGGAGATGTCAGCAGTTATAAATGGAGCACCCACAAAACCCACAGTGCTTTACCAACTATAGGCAAAAACAGGAAGTGGTAGTAGCACACAGCTTTCTTTCTTATTAGCACAACTTACTCATTTAAGCTAAGACTTCCTGCTAATTTTTTAACCTCACAAAGCATTAACTATTCTGGCAAGTTCTATTTCTGCCTTCATACCTCTTTTAAATATCTTTCTTTTTAGGATCATATTAACATTTGATATTATTTGATTTGGACATCAGTGATATATATTTCTTTTTCTAGACAAAGGAAAATACCTAACTAACAGGCTAGTTTAAGAGAAGTTTTGCACCAAAGAGTTTAGACTGACATACAAGAAAAGAAATGTAAAGAATTTTACAAATAATTGATACCTGCCTGCTCCTGATCCAGCCTTTTAAAATCATCCCTTTCATTTCCTAGTCCAATTTGGAAATACTACAAATAATCATGTGCTACTTGACCCTGATGTACTAGTCCTCTGATGCTAGCTGTGTGACCTTAAGCAAAAATACTTAATCTCTCCAGGCTTCAGTTATCTGCAAATAGGAATGTAATAGTGAAGAAAAAAAAAATGTTCCCGATTATGCATGTCTGTAATCCCAAAAACTTGGAGGCTGAGGCAGGAGGATCACAAGTTTGAGGCCAGCCTCAGCAACTTAGCAACACTCTGTCTCAAAATGAAAAATAAAAAGGAACTGGCGATTAGCTTACGCTACCAAAGTGTACCAGTACCCCCACAAAAAAAATGCTTAGGATGGGCCTGACATATAGTGAATATTCTTAACATTTATTATTGCTAATAACCAATAAAGTATTTATTAATTATACTGAATTCCCATTAAAATAAATTAAAGCTCAAGAAACTTACGTCATGTAAAAGATGATTTTGAACTTTTCAAACTCTCTAAAATATTCATATGAATTGCGGACTCAGAACCCTCATCCCTCTCTTTACTTTCAGACAATTTGAGCTCTCATTAAATAAAGGATTCTTCCTCTGTGTCCCTTGCCTCTTCATGTGAGCCTCCCACCTGGCATGGTTTCCCCAGGACAGGACCTGTTCCTGGCCTTGAACTTTACTGGGAACCTCTGGTTAGTGCCTCCTTCCCTATGCACCTCAAATATCAAGATCCCTTGCTTGCCGGTAACCTGCTTCCTTTTCACTGACGCTCTGGCATACTATCCTGATTCTGAGTTTTCCAACCACACAGACAGGCAGCACTTTCATTTCTTAGTCTCCATCCTCAGTTGAGTCCCCCATGCTGCCCAGCCCTTCCATGACTTGCAGGAAGTGCTCTACTCTGTCAACAGAGTTTTCAAATCTTCATTCTGTCCATACACATAATTCCCTTGGAGGAATGTGGGGTGGGATGGACATCAGGGAGAATTAGTAGGGATGAGAGATGAATGAAGAGGTACAGGTGGCAAGAGGTAGTCGCAGGAGAGAGAGAGGCCAGCAGCAGAGGGGCAGGGCTGCAGGAAAATGATCAACCAAAAAGCAATATGTTGCCTTTGGTTTATCTAGTTCTTTGGTACTGTATTTCCATTTTTTCTTATAAACTGCCTCAACCAGCAATATATCTGAGTTTTGAAGTGAGGGCTGTGGGTTGGTGGGAGACAGGAATGAATAAAAACAGGACAAGTATCAAGGTCATTTTAAAAATTCCAACTCAGGGAGTTTTCAGACTGTTCTGCTCACTTAATTGAGACTGGTAGAAGTTTTGTGCTTCCAACTGGATTTAGAAGAGGAAAAATTAGACTTTGGTTTTTGGCTTTGGAGAAGGCCAAGGTACAACTTTCTTTAGTTGTTATGAATCAAGGTTCATCCGGCACCAGCTGCTCGCACTGTGCTGCTCAAGTTTGACCCCAGTGAGATCAACGCTCTGTGCCTGAGTTTCATTATTGGCAAAGTGGATGCCATGTCTACCCGGGATCCTCAGATCACACCCCTGAATCAGCCTCCAAAACAGGTTGGTGATGCATTGCCAAGGCAACCAGTGACTAGAAAGGGCTGAGAATTACAGTGAAGCTGACCATTAGGACAGACAGACCCAGACTAAGGCTTCCACCTCTACCCTGATCATCAAAGCCCTCAAGGAACCACTAAGAGACAGAAAGAAATAGAAAAACTTCAAACATAGAGGAAATACAACTTTGATGGGACCGCCAATATTGCCCAACAGATGTAGCACAAAGAACTTTATGGAACCCTTGAGGAGATCCCAGGAATTGCCCAGTCTGTGGGCTGTGATGCTGATGGCCACCGCCCTCGTGACATCCTAGATGACAGCAGCAGCGGTGCAGTGGGATGCCCAGCTAGTTAAGAAGGACAAAGGAAAATATCTCAATACAGAATCAGCTGACCCAAAAGAGAAATGAAAGAAGAGGAAGCATTATATAGTGTGGTGAGCCTCAGACCACTTTTAGAAGGAGCAACATGGAGAAGAGTCTTTTGAAAATAACGTTTAAATATATATCCTGGTAAAGTAAGGAAAGCTTGAAGATGTCAACCAAAAAATGTACAGTGATTCAACTGTAAGTGCTTCCTGTCGTTGCAGTCTTACCTGGGCAGCTATGGTTCACGTTCCAGACAATGGAGCTGTAATGTTGGCATAGCTCCCCACTGCAGACAGTGTGGCAGTCTACCTAGCTACAGCGTGGCAGTTATGAGAAGCAGAAACAACTGAGATGTGTATGTCATAGGGCAGAGCTTGAGCCTTTTAAAATTTTTTTCTCTTGGTACTGGGGAGTGAACCCACAGGCCCTCTACCATTGAGCTAAAAGGCCTGGGAAACCTTCTTAATTTAATTTTGAGATAGGGGCTTGCCAAGTTGCCCAGGCTGGCCTCAAACTTGGCAATCCCCCTGCCTTAGCCTGTATAAAGCTGGAATTACCAGTGTGCAGCACTACACCTAACTGGGAGTCTTTGAACCTCACCACTCCAGAGTGGTCCGTGGACCAGCAAGCATCAGCATCTTTGGAATGCTTGTTAGAATGCAGAATATCAGGTCCCCGCCGATACCTGCCTACCTGCCGAATTAACCGCTTTCAGCTTTGGCAAGGGAGAATCATGCTAGGGAGGAGTGTGGTACGGGTTCTCTGTTCTTTTGAAAACAGCGGGTCCTGGAGGAGTTGAAAGCACTCAGCTGGGAACCAGCCCCCAACACCCCCATCTGTGCTATTTCTGGATCCAAAGCAGTGACAGCTGCTTCACCTCCACCCCTTGCAAGGGCTCTGATGCTAGGTTGGGAGTGTCACATGAATCTTGCTGTATAACAAGGCTCTTAAAAATACGTCTCATCTCCCTTAAAATGTTCTGAGGTTGTTTGTTTTTGTAGTTAGGTATACTTTATACACAATAAAATCCCCCGATTCAAAGGGTAGGATTTGATAAGTTTACCCAGCTACACTTGTGAAATCACCTGCACAATCATGGTGTAGAGCCTTAAATATTTTGGTTCTGTTTGTTGTCAAAGCTTTCCATTTTATTCCCATATATTATTTTAAAAATGAAATTTATTGAACTTCATCTGTAGAATCATTGGGTAAGTTATGGAAGAATAAAGAATTACATTTCTGTCAATAGGATTCAAAACATAGGTGTCTAGAATTTCATTGTTTAAGATATGAGTCAAATTTTCTAGTAGCAAATAGAGTAAATATATCTTAAACCACTGCCACAAATATTTAAGAACTCATGAACAGCAGGACTATCCCTGAGGACTGAAGGGGGCAGATTCAAAAGTGGCAAAAAGTAGACTCTAAGCAAAGTTATAGAGCAAATTACTAAATAGCTTGTTTATGTGCAGTTACTGCAGAAAATATTGCCTCAAAGAGGCTATAGAACTTTCCTAAATGACAAAAATTAACATCTTTTTGTTTAGTGGGGTGTACTGAGGATTGAACCCAGGGATGCTGTACCACTGAGCTACACCTCCAGCCCATAAATATATATACATAAATATATATGCATATATATTTAATTTTGAGACAGGGTCTCACTAAGTTTCCAAGGCTGACTTTGAACTTGTGATCCTCCTACCTCAGCCCCACCACCGCTCACCTGCCATTAGATGGGATTACAATTGTGCACTTTCCAACTCAGCTTAACATTATCTTTCAACATCTGGATAAACTAGTAGGTTTAGGTAGTCTGGATTTTACCAAGATATTGACATAGACTCAGGTAACTTGCAAGTGAGATCCTAATAAGTTCACTGATTCTTAGTTAAGAGCCTGTTGTTTGTGTGTTTGATGTTAAATGTAAACAGGTCAGTAGGTAAATTCAGTTATCATGGCCTGTCCTATAACCTGGTGATGGAGACATAATAAAGCAATAAAATAAAAAATGATTCTAGCTGCTCAGTGAAGGATGGACCTGAGGGGCCACAAAAAGGAAGACAGGTAAAAGTTACCAGATTTGCCCAGAAATTAAAGATGATAGCTCCTTGGACTGATGTCAGTGGAGATAGGAAAAGCAGCTTATGTATTTGGGATGTATTTTGGAAGTAGACATGATAGATCATTGCAGATGAATCAGGTATGAGGGATGAGAGAATAGGTGAGAGATCAAGGATGACTTTCAGGCTTCTGGCTTGAGTAGTCAGCTAGATATTGAGTCATTTGCAGATTGTCTTGTTCTATTCAGTTAGGATCAGTGGCTTCGTGAAGGTACACTGAAGATACGAAGCTGCTGAGATGTGTAAAACCAAAATAAATAAATAAATAAATAAATAAAAAGATTAAGAAATTTAAAAGATAGCACAAGTCTTGAGAGATAAAATGTAATAAAAATAAATGTAGATTTTTACACTTAAAAAAAAAAAAAGTAGACAGGATAGAGAATCGGGCAGACTTGGTCTAGTAGCACTTTATACCAGAAGCTCAAAAAGAATAACAAGTGTGATATGGCTGCCATAAAAATGAATCCCCAAATAGATTGCCTTAAAAGAAATATGATGTCCAACTCAGAGAATTAAAAATCCTGTCATGCTTTGTACTGTCTGGACAGAAACTGAAGTTGTAGTGTTGATTTAGCACATAGCCTTGAAAAGGGTGGTTGAGAAACTGGACCATGACTGAGATGTAGATCATCTGAATCCTGTCTCACAAGATGAACAGTTGGAAAGTTTGGAGGTGTTTAAGTCAAAGTGTACAGTCACCTTCAGAAGGACTATTAGGTAGAAGAGGGGTTAGATTTCAGGTAGAATCAAATAGATCTGGAGAGTAAAGTAAGGACCAAGGGTAGAAGTAGCAGTAGTGATTTTAGCTCAGCCTCAGGTTCAAAACACAGAACTATACAGAAACAGAACGAGTTGCATAATGCATTCCCTCCCAGAAGGCATTTTGTAGGTCTGGGTGCCTGTGTGTTGGTGTGGAGAGCGGAGGTTTCTTGTACTGGGTGAAGAACCAGACAGGGTAGTCTCGGAAGGTCTTCCCTGATTTGGGTCAAGAAATCTGAGTTCCCTAGAAATCCTCTCAGGAGACACAAAATGTCCTAAGATTGCCTGCACTGTCTTTCAAGGTGTTGCTGACACAGGACTTTTGAGAGTTCCTAATCACATTCTTCACAGTTCTGACTCTCCCACCAGCCCTTTCCCCTCAGTCCCTGTAGGTACATGCTGTAGATCCCCTTCTTGTCAAGACCAGACACACTGTGAAATATCAACACCTTGAACCCAAGTTCCACCTAAGAGTGCCTTTTTCAGCAACCAGTACTTTGTGCCAGCCACATTAAAACTTTTGGCCAATGGTTAACAGTGTGGAGGCTTAAATGATAATCCAGATGAAATGAAAAAAGGAATTACTCGTGTTAACACAAAAATACCAGCTTGTGTTTCTCTTCCAGTAAGCCATAATTATATGTTCAAATACCTATTTGGACAAATAGGGGCACAGTGATCCTCAACACCAGTGTTTAAATAAGCCCTCACATTCTCCCCCTTCGCTCCTCTCAACGCTTTCCTTTACATGTCATGGTTTCTGTGTCTCAAAGCATTTCTGACTTGATTTTCTTAACCATTCTACCATTCATTAGAGTCAATTAGACAACATACTGCTTCTTTCTAAGAATCTAAACAAAGAGGTGTCCTTTTCTAAATGTTAATCTTACTAACCCCAGCTTCTGGTATAGCCTAAAGAATTCTTAGAATTTTACATACACACATACACAGTTTGCTTTTCAGTGGCCTGACAGAAAAAAAGAAAGTTTTTGTTTTATGTTAGTTTTCAGTCTTGGAAGGAGAGATCTATATTCTAGGAGGGATGAAGGAAAGTCGTCAGAGATTGGAGGGTTAAATGCAAAACCTCTGGGACACTCACTATGTGTCCTTTCCTGTAGGGTGCCACACGTTTTGTCCTTTAAACATGGGAGCAGGAGGACTGTTTCCGTCACTGTGGAAGCACCTCATCCTGCTGTGTTTTAATGTGGGGGAAGAAAATAGGGAATCACCCTACTAGAATCTTCCCTGATTGATACTTCTCCCATCTGATAAAGGAAAAGGTGTAACAGGAGTTTCTGAAGAAATTTTTCACTTCTTTGACAAGGGCCAGAGGCCCACTGAGATGGGCTTCAGCTACTAAGAGATTCAACCGATAGAATGCATGCATGTGGTTCCAGGGACGACTAGCAGAGACTACTGCAAAGGTTTAAAGGTTTTCATAGAATATTTCTTTTGCTATTAAATACTCAGTTTCTTCCAAATTTAGGGACTTTGGTAAATTGTTATGTAGATGCTAAGTAATTAATACCTCCTGCTAGGCACATCTTTCTGCAAGATCATACCACAACCATGGGTCTGTGGTAACACCTTCTCTACTGTCCTCATCATGCCCAGTGGAGTCTGATTAGGGCACATGGTCACCGCAGAATAGCACATGACTGATCCTAACATGGCACCCAGCCTGTCCCTACTGGGAAGCCCATGCGATTCTGTTCTGTTCTGTGCCTCCAGGGTCTGTCACATGCACATATAGACGTTGCCATTTATGTTCAGGGTCCCTGAACATGAGAAAACTCTGAATAAGACTCAATGCTTACTTCTTCAACATAAATCTTATTTATCTTATAGGGGATAAAAATCAAACTGCAATTTGACCCTGTATCTTTTTCTCACACTGAGCATATCAAATCATGTTTCATGATTTGTCAAAACTACTGGGTTGGTTAATAAATGCTTGCTCTCAGTTTCTTGTGTCCTTTAACCAGAAAAGATTGTAAGGGACTTACCATCTTAACCACCCTCCTCGCTCAAGCTAAATAAATATGTATCTGAAGGTACTTCCTTAATCAGCATAATTAATCTAAATTCCCCTTTATTGGCAGGACAGTTTGGCCTTTACCCAAAGTGTTGGGTTTTCTATTTTTCCTCCCCAGAGTTGTCTCTCTTTTGTTTTCTGAGCAATTTCTGGCAGTCCATCTGTTCTGTTGATGACTGTTCTGTACTTCCTGTTTTCCTCCACTGGATTGCATGCAGGAGAAGCAAAAGGCTGTAGGACCGGAGACTAAGGAGCAGTCATTCTGTCCGGGGCCAGGGAATGGCCCTAGGAGCTGGCCTCTGAGCTGGGCCAAGAGCCACTGGGGTTCAACAGGTGTGCTGTGGGGGAAGGTCAGGAGCAGGAGCCCTGCCAGGAACAGCGTGGTGTGCCAAGTGCCTCTCAACAGCACTTGCTAGGAAAATAATTGCCTTTATTTATGCAAACATGGAATCAATTGCAGTAATTTATTGTTCTAGGTCTATATTTCTCTATATTCAGGGAGTAGTTTCACTTGGAGAAGAAATTTTTTCCCCTTTTTAATAAATGGGCTTTGTTTTCAGTTATCATGTCAGTTTTAACCAAAGGATTCAGAAATAATCTGTGTAATCTCCCATTTTATTTTAACTGTAATTTTTCTTGAGAAGGGTTTGATGATGAGCCAGATGTACTAAAACAAAAACATGAGTTCATTATTTGAAAAAAAAAAGTCTTTTCATTACACTTGATTGTCAGAATCGCCCCAAAGGAAGAGGTGGGTATGCATCTCAGAGGAGCCATGTGCAAAAAGAGCAAATTAGATAAGTGGCACAACGTATAGATTCAAAAATAGTCATAGAGGGAGAGGTTACATCATTCTGCTTGTGCCTTTATGTTTTAGGTGAGGTATCCAGAGATGGAAGCAGTTAAACAAGTTGCCCAAAGTCACGTGGTCACCCTTTTAAGGTCACTCACAGCAAACCCCAAACCACTTTCTCACCCAGATGTAAAGAGAGAATATCCGTGCCATAGACTAAAAATGTGTTCTTCCACAATGTGGTCTTATAGTCATCTCAACTGAAATGTTCCCAGAGAGCTGTTTGGGCTTCAAATTACATGAAGAACTTGAACTAGTAGAGTTACTCAGATTCTAATGAGCACTTCTTTATTTGGTAGGACATTTTTATTGAGGTTTTTAAAGCAGGGTGACTAATAGTTTCCACATTCTGGATACTATTAACAAATAGTGTTAACCATATAAATAAACCTTTGCCCTTCTAGAACGCAAGGTCAGAATATGTTGTTTTCTAATTATTACAACAGAATTTATTTTCTTTGCTTCAGGATACTTTTGACTTCAGTGACATTGCTGTCCATATATTCAATAAACCTTCTATTGATCTGTTCCAAGGAAACAGGTAAGCTGAGAAGACATCTAATTTTGTTAAAGCCAGGGTGAGTGGTTTTCATGGTGAATTGTGAACAAATGATGCTCTCTCTGTTCAGCAACCTGATTATTAAAAAGAAAGACTGCTTTGACCCACCAGCAACTGGAAGACTTATTGTGGTATTTGCCTAGAAAAACAGGCACTAAAGTTTAAATTGTCATGAGCAATGAGCAAATAGCATTGTCATTTAAAGTGAACCCTCGGTTGTGTCTGTTTTTCTACTTTAAGATGACTTCATTTTAAAGGCTTCTGTTTTCCCTTAGGCCTTCATAAATCCTGAACAAAGATTGCATGTTTTATATCATAACCTCCAAGGTTTTAAAAGTAAATAGACCTTTTATCCTCTTTGGTGCATATTCCAAGGAGAAAATGTTACTCCTGAGGCAGCGTGGGAGGGAGCAAGCTACCAAGGACTTCAAGTTCTCTGGGCAGTGTAATACCTGAAGTGTTTATTTTCTATTCCTGGGACACTGGATTATGTTTGTAATACTTTGACTTTTACATTAGCTAAAACCACATTGGCCAGCTATTATTGTATACAGATGACTGGAACATTTTGTAATAAATTTAGGATCTAGCCATTGTCTAGTTTAAACACCAGTCTTATGAAAGATTAAATAAAGGTTTAATTATAGCCTGATCCATGCTTCCATGCTGCTTTCTGAACTGTCATAAAAAAGTGTAACAGGTCATTGTGTTTTGTTTTGTGTTGTTGTTCTGTTTTTTTTTTTTTTTTTTTTTTTCTTTTGGGGTACTGGGGGTTGAACCCAGGGCCACCCACAGGGAGGCAAGTACTCTACCTAGTGAGCCATACACATAGCCCTTCTTATTTTTTGTTTTGAGACAGGGACTTGTAAGTTGCCCAGGCTGCCCTTGATCTTGGAATCTTCCTGCCTCACTTTTTGAGTCTCTGAGATTACATATGTGTGCCACCATCCCCGGCTAAACAGTTTGTTGCTGTTGTTTTTAATGAATGGTTGAGAATCCTAGTGTTTACTGATATGAGCTAGTTCATCACTTTAGAATTTTGCTACAGCCAAATTACTCTTGGGACAGATTTGTCTGCTGTTTTCTTTGAACTAAATTTTATGAATGATCAGAATTCTTATGCGGTGACTATTAGAAGATTGTTATTATATTTAGGACAAGAGGGATTGATGGAATGTTATGAAGATAACTCTTTGTTAGCCTAATCTGTTCAGGTAGTTAATTGTAAAAGAACCTTTTTGTCTCAAACATCATGATCTTTTTTAAATCAAATCTTCAAAGGTGCATACCAAACCTGAGAAAAAGATGACAGTGGGAATTGCCCTCCAGTAAGGTAGAGATATTTTAAAACAAGCCAGATGATCTAGAGTTTAATTATAATGCTACTGTAGCCAACTTGAAAAAGGAGAAATGGTGATCATGTCTGACATTTTAAAATGTCAGATGTTATTTTATCAGTGTAATGCCTTAATCCTTGCACAATCAAGATGGCTGCTGTTTGTATGAGTTTGAGAAAGACACAAAATAACTTGGGGAATAGTCAACAGGATTGTTTCCTCAATTTTGACTCTTAATAGGCTGCATGGTTTATGAAAAACTGGGAGAGCAAGTCTTTGGTACCACAGGGAAGCTGGTCATCTTTGGAGCCACCTCTCTACAGAACACTGGAGGTAAAGAGAACATGCTTTTCCATACCTAAAGTGTGTGACTGTTTTTGCCTTTTCTATTTCTCGTAGTTGGGTATCCACATAAAGTTTGACATGATTCAAGCAGTTATCACATATGGAATATAAGGCAGTTACTTACTTAAATGCAAATATCCCCCAGGGCTGCTAACACTACCTTTGTGTCTTATTGAAGGTTAGTCTAAGAACAGGCTAGTCACCTTCCAGATAGCTTGCAACATGATCCTTTGTATCATCTTTCTAAAAATGTTCTCATTTTCCTCCAGCAATGCTGAGCTACCTCTTCATAGTAAAAAATGAACTACCCTCTGCCATAAAATTTCTAATGGGAAAGGAAGAGGCATTTTCGTAAGTTATAGACCTTGTGTGTGTGGTGTATGTGTGTGTGTGTGTGATAAAACTAAAATGTTTTTAATTTAAATGCAGGCTAACAAAAGTTATATTTCATGAAAATTGCAGAAAGAGAGTTTTTCCTGTTTTGTTTTGTTTTGTTTTTTCCTTTGTTCAACAATAAATTTCTTTGGAGCTATATAAATGAAAGAAGCAGGGAGAACCATTTGAATATGAACATTTCAAAGATAGATTCATCTGTCATGCTGCAATTGATACTGCTTTTTCCCAAGAGCCTGAAATTTATATTAAGTGTCTGTGAAATGGACAGATAGAGAGTATTTTAACATAGAAGTAGAACACGTAAAAAATTTTTTTTTAAATTTTAAAAAAAGACCCTAGCCTCTTTCTTGAAGAAGGTTCATAGCATTTGGGGAATAAAATTTATATGAACGAACCTCATTAAAGATTTTGCTAACCCTGGAAAATGTTGCCAGCTACTTTTGGCATAGCAATTATGTTTTGACTCCTTGTTTTAACAGTTCTCCTTTGAGGGAGAATTGTAGGAGCCAGAGTTCCTAGTGCTCTATCCTCAGGATTCAAGGTCAAATCCACGGGATTAGCAAAAGAGAACTGCCTACCTATGGTGACTGGATTCTCACTGATACCAGCCAAGCAAAACAAAAAGGAACTTTCTCTTTAAATAATTGATAGGACAAGTTGTAATCTGACAGAACGCAATGTATGCATTCAGCTTCGAAACTGCATAAATAATTCAAAGGAATGCCACGTTTAGCCAATGAAAGGCAAAACTTATTCCCCTTCTTTCATTACCTGGTAGTGAGGCAGTAGAAAAGGATTAGTGGTTGGGTTAAAGTGTTTGGATAAGATCTGAATAATGATTAAAAAATAAATGGTAAAATTAGTAATAAAAATTCAAACATACCATGAAATCATGGGGGATTAGGGGAAATGTCACTTTCTAAACAAAAAATAGAACCTAGCTGATTACCTGCCTTTCAGAGCCTGGTATGTGGATGGCCGAGTTCTGGTGGTGATGGTTACCTTTGGCATAATTCTCCCTCTGTGTCTCTTGAAGAACTTAGGTAAGGAAAAGTCTTGCCTTTATCATATCTCTACAGTGCCCATGTGATTCAGAAAAATGAACAACTTTGCCTTGTGCTTCCACATGCAGGGTCACAATTAAATGAATCATAAATTGCAAGCATTAATCAAGCCCAATGTTCATGTGTGAGGAAAACACATCAGTATGTGATTGCTTGAGCAGTCCCTCTATTAAGCTGGGGTGAGCAGAGGGAAGGTTTTGGGGCCGACAGTACAGACTGCTCAAAGAAAAGTCCTGAAAATGGAATTCTCCTCCTATGAGGTCATAAATACTCTGATTATTTAGACAGATTTTCATATTTAATATCAAGACAGAAAATTACTTGTATTTATACCCCAAAGTATTATGAATCAGTCTTAAATTTCGAGTCTAGCCAATATCAGTGATTTCCCTTGCTGAAAGGAGAGTGAAAAAGTTTAAAGTCAAAAATGACAGATGATCTCCTAGTCATATCCATTTGGTTTTGACATTTGTTTCTATGCTTGTAAGTTGGAGACAAGTATGCCTGGTGTTAAGGGAATTTCATACATTGAATAATGAGGCCAGGTTGCTGTGTAGCCAAAAACCTCTAAGATGCATTTCCTTTAAATCTGGGCTAATTCAAGGCAAAAGTTTGGATTAATGTTCTTCCAAAAATAATTAGGAACCAGTGTTTTTCCCCCTTGTTAAAAAAAATGTCACACTTCTATAGCTTCTATGAAGTTCATTAAGTAGATTTTTTTTGAGTACTTAATTTTCTACTTTCTGGGTTGGCGTAGGCTTTTCTATGCTGCCAGAGGTAGCTTTTCTCAGTGTACCCAGAGAAGGGCCCTTCCCCAGGGATGAGAAGAATGCAGTTCCCAGGAGCCCACTTACTCACCTTCCTGGAGGCTATGCAGCAGCAAATGGAATTCTTAGAATCCCAGTTGGAGTCTAAGGGGAACAAGTAAAGCTCCTTAGATAGGCCATTTATCCCTAGAAATTCACATCTGTGTGCCTCTCATCTGAGGGAAGAATTGTTATAATTGACACTCAGTGTGCACACAGTAAGTGCACAATGAAGAGCTACCAGAGGATCAAGGAGTAAATGAATTTGCCTGTAGGACTGACTTAGAGTACATCAGCACACAGGCCTAGGGCCAAAATTGGGAGGCTCCTTTTCCCTGAATTCTGGGAATCTGTGTTCTCTGGTGTGCCAGGGAGCAGTGAAATCAAAACACCTAATATAATGCTTTTATTCAAAGCCCTATTTTTTTGCCAAATAAAGTAGCATTCTCAAATAATAAATCTTGTATTCACATGGGCATATGTGCATATTATTGGAGTCCCAAGCTAGGCTTCAAATAATGCATTGAAAGAAATGAAATAATAATAGCTTTTTTTTTTCTTTTTTCTTTTCTTTTTACTTTTTAAAGGATATCTTGGGTATACTAGTGGATTTTCCTTGAGCTGTATGGTTTTTTTCCTAATAGTGGTAAGTACTGAATGAAATGGTTTGATTTTGACATACTACAAAGCCATGAAATGATTATTCATTATTTGGCTTTAATAGAATCTACATAATTTCTCCTGTGCTTTTTAATACCAGGTTATCTATAAGAAATTTCAAATTCCCTGCAGTATTCGAGAGCTAAATTCAACAGCAAATGCTAATTCAACAAATGCTGACATGTGTACACCAAAATATGTTACTTTCAACTCAAAGGTAAGTTTCCTTATCTTTTAAAGATAAACATGAATATTTTGATTAAGGGCAATATATTTCTCATACTTCTTGTTGTTTTGCATGTATTAGTTCTTCAAAGAATACATGGAGCCATTGCTTTTGTATTCCAGTCCATTCAGAGACCTTTTAGATGTATGCAAATATATTTCCCCTCATCTCTTACCTGCTTAGGACAACCTTGAGTGTTCTCTGTGAAAAATCTCTTTCTGGATAATTGTCTCAGCTTTTCTTAGGTAGAGTACAGGGTGATGCTTTAAAAGCAAAGGATAGCATACTTAGCCCACTGCATTTATATGATGGTGACAAAAAGGAATACCTCAAACCTGCTTAGTTCGCACAGTGGAAATATAGACCTCCCACCACAAATTGACCCATAAAAAAAAGATGTTCATACTGTAAAATAGGGTTGATTGTATGAGGAACCGTGGACTATGCAGTCTGTCAGGCTTGGATTTTAGTCCTCAGGAAAATCATACCCTTTGTGTCAAAATGAGAATCCTTGTCTATATCTCCCAGGGTTTTGTGGGAACATGTCTCATGCAGAAACTCAGCAGTTAGAACATAAGATATGTTAACTTGTCGTCCCTCCTCTACCAATTTCATTTTGTATGTTATGTTGAATTTGAGAGTTTGAAAAAATCTTATCTAAGAAAATTAAATAGGTCTTTCTCTCCCTCTCTCTTTCTCTCACTTTAAGGATACAGACAAAGTAGTGAACTGTGGAACTAACTTTCTTTTTAGATGCCATGTTTTAAGTACCCTTTGAGGCACCTGACCTAGCCAAAGAGCAGTCGAACAGAGGTGGAAGTCCTAAGCACATCCCCTACCTGCCCAAGGGAGTCCAAGAACAGCAAAGGCCTGTCTGCTGCTCAGAGCTGCTATGGGGACCCAGTGAGGGAGTGTGATGTAGGAAAATTGGCATGTAACTGACTAGTACCACGTAAACATGGGTTTATTGCACCTGGGGTGCATAAACAGACTGTAGGCGGGCCAGATCTAAAGCCTTTATGTGACAAGTGCCTAATGGCTAGAGCTAGATAAGCCCTCTGAGAAAAGCTGCTCCTGTTTTAGAGATCAAAACTTTCCTAATTACCAAATAATCCAGAGATTCTGAAGAGCTGTCAGATTAAAAAAAAAAGAAAAAACAGCTCAGAAATACTGGAGTGAGCTGTGTAATTTTTATGGTAAAGCTGTCTTTTCTTAATGTTTATTTTTTTTTCTTTCAAATAGACCGTGTATGCTTTACCAACCATTGCATTTGCGTTTGTCTGCCACCCATCAGTTCTGCCGATCTACAGTGAGCTTAAAGAGTAAGAGATTCAGTTTTTGATCTTAGTCATTTTATACCCCCTCATTAGTAGGCAAGTTCTGTATTAAAATAAAACCTTGTATAATGAACCACCACAGATTCATCACCCAATTTCAACATTTACTAACATTTGCCTTTCTTAAGTACTGTATTGTAAAAAAAATCAGAAATCTGCAGTGTTCTTGGACTCTAAATACAGAAAATGCCCAATCCTGTGGGATTTTTAGTTAATTTGATTTTTCAAATATTGTATTATCTTAGCAGAGTTCAAGTACTTGTGTTGCTTTTTGTCCCTTGTGCTTAGTTTGCAAGTAGATGATAATCTTTAAACTGATCTGCAAACTACCAAATGCACTGTCTTTGGTTCCCCTGATGATTGGGGATAGAAAAGGCTGGTAAATCAGACAATAGGAAATTAATCTTAAGGCAACAAACTAGAAATAAGATGATTCTATGGATTTATTTTTGATTGTCTTTTTAGAGAAGACTGAAGGCCAACTTTTAAATTTCCTCCGGTGTTCCCTTTTTAGCCTACTATTATCAGACTTATTCTATAAAAAAATAGTCATCAAGTCATAGTCTTACATTCAGAAAAGATATATAATATATCTATTTATCTCCATTTTTAAACAAAAAAAATGATGTCATTTAGCATTGAATTCTCTCTTAATTCTTCCCCTTTCATATTTAATTGATAAATGGCCAGATTTTGAAATATCTACATTTAATAAGCTGCATATAAATGTATGATCCTATAGTTAGAGAATTTAAATAATGTCTTTGGCATCTTTTAAATTTAATGGTCGGCTTTTAGTTTGTCCCTTTCTCAAGTGTGTACTGCTCGTTTCCTTGTTTTCCACACTCTCATGGTGTCCCCGATTCTCTATGAGGACACTTAATGTTATGACTATCTGTGGTCTGTTATGGAATACAGTCTTGTAGATTAATTATTTGAGCAGTTAAAAAAAACTTAAAAGGGTCATCCCAACCCCAGAGTAGACTGGACCTGAGAGAGAGCCCACCACCCTCATTGCCAGTGGAATCTCTTGTGTACTTTCTGCTCTGGAGATACACAGACTTCCAGGTGCACCCCTGGGGAGACTTGATGGGCAAACCAGAGCCCACATAGCAGCAGGCTTCAAGACAGAACTCCTGAGGTCAAGTTCGTCCTCTGCCACTGATCTCTGCGGCTGGGAGGAGAGCTCTTGAATTTTTTCTGCCTTTTTTTCCTGTGCCCAGTCAGTGTGGAGATAATAAACACAAATATTAAAAAGTACTGTCTGGCCTTCAGATGAGAACTTGATATCCTTTTAAAAGCATGGAGAAGAAAACTCAAGGGAGTATGGTTCATGCCTCACTCCCTCACAACATCCATTTGGTATTAAAGAAGTTATTTTGAACTGGCTTAATTGCTGGGGGTTTCTAGCTGACCAGATCTGCCCCAGCCTGATGGAAGGAAAGTTAAGTTAGTATGTTCCTCAGTGTTAACCCCCGAACTTCAATACAGTCATATTTTTTTTAATTTTCAAACTCATTTATGTTTGTTTTTAGTCGATCACAGAAAAAAATGCAGATGGTTTCAAATATCTCCTTTTTCGCCATGTTTGTTATGTACTTCTTGACTGCCATTTTTGGCTACTTGACGTTCTATGGTAAGTAACCTCTGTCCACGCATACTTACAGGTATGTGTAAATAAATTAGCAAAAATCAATATCAAAATGATATGTAGGCCTTTAAAGCGAGCAACCAAGTTAGTTTTTCACTAGTTTTGCTGGCTTTTTGTTTTGTCTTGTTTTCACAGTAAATGGTGATGTGTCCTTGTACACGTTCATGTAGATTGCAGAATAGAATCATCACTAAAACAATATTCTGTAATTGTTTTCTCCTCATTGTGTTCTTAAAAGATATTGTATTTTAGAAGCATGCCATCTTAGGAAAGTTTGAAACTGCATCACAGAAGACTTTTCCTAATTGACACTGCAAATTGGGTCAGATTCCATTAATAGAAAGAGAGAGACAGATGCTGGAAGTGAGGAAAAGGAGAGTGCCACACTCATGACACTCTACATTAATTAAAAAATAAAACGCTAAGTGTTTACCGGAAGTTGATGCCTTGCAAAGATGGGAAGGAATGACATAGAAAGTTAAAGGAAATCTGAAAAAGAAAGAAAGATTTCATTTGTAACTCTTACTGAACAGTTTACCTGCTTTTACTACTTAATCTCTCCTACTCAAATTACCCTGCAGCTTTGTTTAAAATGTTTCAGTGGCATTTGGGGACCTATTTTGAATACATATTTTCACAATTGTCTCTCTATTAAGTAACATTTCTTTATATATATATATATATATATATATATATATATATTACAATACCTTTATTTTATTTTTTATGTGCTGCTGAGGATCAAACCCAGGGCCTCACACATGTGAAGCGGGTGCTCTACCACTGAAGCACAACCCCAGCCCTTAAGAATATTTCTTTGGGGTGTTTTTTTTTTTACCATAAACAAAAAATGCCTCAAAATTGAAACACATTTAAAGATTAATTTAGTTTAGAGAGAAAGGCTACTCTGAGTATACAGTTGTATTATAACCATTTCACAAGCAATAGAGAATACCATTATCTTATGACTCCATAACTAGCATGTTTAAGTTTTGCATGAAAGTGGTATTTCTGAGGTTCCCACAGAGTCACAGGAGTAGGGTGGGTGGAGGGAGGGAGAGAGTGAGAGCTAATTTTAATTGAACAGTCTCACCTTTACCTTCTTCAAGCTATGATTTTTCTTTGTAAATTCATTTTTTTTTTTTTTACAAATAATAGAATATCAAACCCTTTTTTCTTAGATGAAAGAAAAAGGATTTTTAAGTGGTTTTGAATTCTGAATCAAGAAATTTAAAACTAATGAGAGTTTTAAAATTATTATTATTATAACCTTTGGTCCTTTTTCAGTAACTGAGACAAGCACTATGGTACAGATTAGAATTTGAACTCCAGGCCCAGAACCTTGAGACTGGTGCAGTGAGAAACTTTTGAAAGGAGACATGAGGGGAAATGATCTCTTGTCAAAAGAATGAGCATTTCCATGCCATTCTTTGACTGCTGTCCCAGCATTGGTAGCCTTTCAAATAACACTTTCTGAGGTTAGGAGCTGAGAGAAACTCAAAGTAGTACATAAACTGCATACTTTTTTTTTTTTTTTTCTCATAACAAGAAAAGCATTCATGGATGAGAAGCGTTCTTTCCCGTTTGTGGTGAGGGTGGTGAGGTTAGGTGGGTGCCTCTCCGGCTTGGCCCCTGGAGGTTGAGTGTGAAGGAAGAATGCTCATGTGTCTGCAGCCCCCCAGGAAGACTGCAACTAGTCAGGGTAGCTTGAAGAGCAACTCCCAGTGGGGGGAGTCTGTAGGTTTGGGGGGAGTCTATAGATTTGGAAGGGCTTGTGCCTCAGCCATGCAGGTTCATTAGTTTCAGTGAAGCAGCCCCACTGGGCACCTTCTTCTAGTGATTGCTTCTCATTCCTTTCAGCTAAAGTTGCACATGAGCACTGGAGCATATCTCACACAGGGGATTTTTTTTTCAACTTTATAAATGATTTTAATAGATATTTCTTTACCCTTTGGTTTATACATTCTTGGTAGTTCAGAAAAACTCATTCAGTACAGCTCTGTGTCTCCTTTTCAAAGCCTCTTGCTTTTCCCTCCCTGTAGACAATGTGCATTCAGACCTCCTTCACAAGTACCAGAGCAAAGATGACATTCTCATCCTGACAGTGCGGCTGGCTGTCATTGTTGCTGTCATCCTCACAGTGCCGGTGTTGTTTTTCACAGTGAGTAACAGGCCTCAGTGCCATCTGAGAAAACCTGGGGTCTCACCTTTCTTTTTTACCTTCGGGACCCTGCTCCAGAAAAAACCTGCCACAGGTGACTTCCCTAGTCATTCAAAGAGCCTGAGATGCCCCGTGCTCTTGGGACAGCAAGTGGGATCTGTGAGTTAGTGTAGCCTCTGTAGAGGAAGTTGTTTTTTTTTTTTTTTTTTTTTTTTTTTTAAGTTGTAGATGAACACATTACCTTCATTTTATTTATTATTTATTTGTAAGTGGTGCTGAGGATGAAACCCAGTGCCTCACACATGCTAGGCAGGCGCTCTACCACTGAGCCACAACTGCAGCCCATCGTATATGGAATGGTTGAATCTCAGGCATACATGAGAGAATGATGTAGAAAGACCAGAAGAGAACACTCAAATCTTAGTTAAAGCAATTATCCACCCCAGAGGAAAACACTTACTGTTCATATATGGGAATACTTGGCAGTTAAAGTCAAGCCCCATATGTCCAGAACTGTTAAGCTATTTCAAAATTCACAAGGCATTATAGAACATTCCACAGATTCCTGTGCACCAATAAATCAGTTATTCTGCTGAGAAATGTGAAGTTTAGTGTGCTGCTGAGGCCCTTACAGAATCCTTGCTTTCTTTTTCTACAGGTTCGTTCATCTTTATTTGAACTGGCTAAGAAAACAAAGTTTAATTTATGTCGTCATGTCTTGGTTACCTTCATACTCTTGGTTATTATCAACTTGCTGGTGATCTTCATACCCTCCATGAAGGATATTTTTGGAGTCGTAGGTATGGCTTTATGACTTTCCACCTATCATTCCACAACATACTGCAGCTGTTCAAAGTTAAAATTGCACAACAACAACCCTAAGCCGCCTTCTTTTTTTCTTACTTTGCAGGAGTTACATCTGCTAATATGCTTATTTTCATTCTTCCTTCATCTCTTTATTTAAAAATCACAAACCAGGACGGAGATAAAGGCACTCAAAGAATTTGGGTATGTCTCTTGCCAACCACTCTAATTTTCTGATTAGCTTTCCATTTGAATTTAGCAAATAGTCTATCTCTCTACCATCTTAGACTACTTTTGGTTGCCTTGAAGGGAGACATTAGCCCTGTAGTTTTCCCCTTGGGGAGATATAAAATTTTCAACTCAGAATCTCTATTCCCTCAAAATATTCTTTTCCATTTTTACTCTGATTGTGAGTTAGCTTTTACTCTGATCAACTAGCCAGGAGATGGATGTTTACAATCCTGTGTCTTTAGCATGATATGAAATGGAGAGACTCAAAGATTGGATGCAGTCTGCTGTTTCTGCACTATTTCTAGTCACGTAACTACCTCCTTCCTACAACCCAGGGCATAGGTGGTGCCTTAAATGAAATGTCTGAGTTAGGTTGAAGAGCCTTTTTATGACTTGAAAGAAATGCTTTGGAGCAAGCAGACCTGGATTCAAAAAACTACCTTTCTATATTGGGATTCTTGTTTCCAGGTCTGGTGAAGTTCAAGGGCATCTTGAAGGTGGTGCACTTGGAGACAGTGAGGGAAGCAGGGGTGAAGTGGCTGCTACATGAGTCCCTTCTGGAGCACCATTTTGCTTGGCCTCGGAGAAGGCTTCTCAGCTGCCCTCCCAGATAGTGTAAGCACTGCAATTGCACATGTTACCTGAGTCAACAGACCCAGAAGCAGGAGGGACCATCCTGTGTATTTAGAAACATCGTTGATGCTGGTAGAGCATCTAGTTTATCCTGGAAGCCATAAACTCCAAATCCTTCTAGGCCTTATCTGTAGGGTCTTCACAAGAACAAAGAGGAAGGAGAATTCACTGTGGCACAATGGTGAAATATCCTAAGATGAAATCTACAAATGGTGAAGGCCTGCTGTCCATGAATGCTCTGAACCTCTCCATCCACACTCCCAGATAAAACTGGATCTATCAGATAGCATTAGGCAAGGGCTCTGTCTGTGCAGAGACTACTGGGAGTTAGACTGGTCAGCCGCACCATCTGCTTCATCTGCTTCCCTTAGCTCTTCTACACTTCAGTTCCCAGGCTAGCCCTTGGTTCTCATAAGGCTTCATCTTCCCCTGCAAAACTCTCAATGGACTTTCTCAAGGCCAAACAACTTATAATAATCAGTTCTCCAGATGCTGGGCTTAGTTACCTGTCCACCTATGGCCTTCATCAATCCTCCAAGTAACTTAGTTTTTGACACCTGTTTTTTTTTGTTTTGTTTTGTTTTTTGCAGTGCTGGGGATCAAACCCAGGGCCTTGTGCATACAAGGCAAGCACTCTACTGACTGAGCTATCTCCCCTTGACACCTGTTTCTGATTTCACTTGATCAAACCTACTTTCCCTTTGCTTGTATTTGTTCCACTCTTCCAAACAGAAAGGTCTGCCTGCCAGTGATCACTTAGGTTGGTAGGTAACAAGTAACACAATGACCTGGAGATATAGATATATATATTTTTTTTTTCTTTTTTCTTTTTTTAATGTTACTTTGAGAAAAAGCTCTAAGGATACCTAGTCATTTGTAGACTGGACACATTTGAGGTGAACTTGAAGTTAAAGAACAGAATGTAGAGGACAGCTGTGCTTAGCTTATTTTTGTTATTTTCCCATTCTTGCAGAATCAGATTCACACAACTGATTCAGTCTCACAGTTCAGCAATGGTTGTAACAAGCTCCAAATACAAGGGGACACAAAGGGAGAGGGGGAAATATTTCTATTTTTTTCCCAGGTGCATGTAAAAAATGTCAGCTGGATTGAAAATAATTCATGTCTTTTTGTTGCTCCAGGCTGCCCTCTTTTTGGGCCTGGGGGTGCTGTTCTCCTTGGTCAGCATCCCTCTGGTCATCTATGACTGGGCCTGCTCATCAGGTAGTGACGAAGGCCACTGAGACCAGCCGGGAAGGAAAGCATTCTGGTCTGCTGCTCATCAAGTCTCCACACATCAGCAACCCCTCTTCACTTCTTTTGCAAGTTTACAGAAACAAATAGAAAAGTACAAGATACTTAAAATGGAACAGCACTTTGGTTGCAAAATGGAGACCTGTTTCTGTAACAGTTCATGCCCCTCTAAGATTTGGGATCTCTTTAGGAATGGTGGACTTTTTCCCCCCAAATTTCATGCATTTACATTTTTCAAGTACTTTTCAAATCAGTTGTATTTCACTCTCCTAACTCTCTATTGTGGCTTTGTAGTCTCAGAACTTTGAACACATGATCATCAATCATGTTGACTTATCCAATCATGTTGACACATCCAAGTTCTGAAATAATTCTCCTACTGATGTTCAGCTCATACTATCTGGACCTTTTTAGAAAAGAATCTTGAATTGTATATATTTATTTTGCTTTACAGAAAAAAAAAAGTTTTTCATAAATAATTTGCTTATTTTGGTTGACATAGCACACCAGGTTAATCATATGAGAGTCATCGGGCTCGTGCCCTATGCTGAATCTGAGCATGCCCATTTTATAAGGCAGCTCAGATCAGGGTTGTCCAGTTGCCTAGCAGGTACAACATACTGCTCCCATGAAAAATATTCCCTTGTGAGTGTCCTCAGTTAGGAAGGGGTAGGTACAATACCTTGGTAAATGATTTAAACTTCACATTTAGGTAATCTCATAAATGAAGTTTTGTTTTTGTTTTAGGATCTTGTGTCATAGTTCCTCTAAGCTGAGTGAGCTTCTACTCGGGGAGACCCCTGGCACCTACTGTAAAAAGATTGTCCAAGATGCCTAAGAAAATACTCCTCTGATGTAGATAACCTTTAACTCTATACCTGTATTGTTGAAGTGGGGGAAATGTTTTACTGAATTACAAGCCCAACAGCATTTAGTCATGTCCACCAGCTTTTTGCCACAGAGAATAGCGTGTCCCTAAGTAAGGACGATCTAGGGTAAGAAATTCCTGTTTTATATTGGGTACTTTAGGAGAGTCTTTAATAGACTTGTTTTATATATATAAATCTAGGTTATTACAAATACAAGATTTTTGTACCTCAAATAAGCCTCATTTCTTTTTTCTCCATTAACTCTCCATCCAGTCTTGAAAATAAACTTTCAGAAAGTCTTTGTGAAGAAGCTCTGGTGAAATCACTGTGTACTTTCCTTCTCCCCACAGGAAAGATGAGGGCCTCAGTGTCTACACTGTCACTCTTCTTCCAAATCCTGGCATGGTTTGTGCAGGATAGAGTTGCCCCAAACTCTTACTCAGTCCCTCTCCTAAAGGGAGCAGAAGTAAACTATGAAGAGATGAAAATAAAGAGCTTGTGACAAGGTAGTGGAACAGGAATGGGGGACACTAAGGACATCCAGAATAGCATCCCCCGAAAGCTGGGCCATTTCATCACTTGTGATTGGCATGTCCCTATCTTAGGTATGGTAAGAAATGTGCATGCTCTGTGAGCTGGTCTCTTGAAACAGGGCTTATGCTTTACCTATATGTATTCTGGCTGCATTTTCTGAACACATAAGTTCACTGAGCACAGATTTCTTATCTGAAGATAAGTAGAATCTAACCACAGATGGTTGGCAGAGTTTCCAGGCACTTAGCTCTGGGTGTTCCTTCCCACCCTGAATCCCCAAAGGCCTTCACTTTTACTGGGAGTCAGTCACAGGGAATTGTTCCCTTCCTTTAGAGACTAATGTCTGTAGATAAGGCAGGCATCAAAGCCTGTCATGTTCCTCTTGGGGGAGAATGGAAGGTTATTTCCTGCTTTGCACTGTCATAGCTTTTGATATAATGCTGCAGAATTACATCCATGTTGAGTCGGAGTTCAGGCAACTAGATTTGATCACCTGACCTAGATCCCAGGCCCTTAACCTACTAAGCCCACAGCCATCTTGTCCCTTTCAGCAGTAGTTTCCATGTTACATGGGCAATGTTAGAAACTGAGCAAAGCCAGATTTAGTTGGCTTTTGGGAGTGGTCTGGAACACCAAGTAATGAAATAGTCAGGGAATGGGATGACCCTATATTAAAAAATACATAATTTAGTTTGTAAGCACCCGTTTAGTTTGCGCCCGTTTTCTTCATTACTCCATTCATTTTACATTCACAAAGTGAATTCATAAAATTGTTCATTCTAGGATGTGTAATAATTTTTTTGGATCTCTGGATTTGTGTGTCAACAAGAAATTTATTATTTAAAATATATTTATTTAGAGGAAGCACATGGCTGTTGATGTCTGTTACCACCTTTTTCAACCCTTCTTTGTAAGTTTAGTTTGTTGTCAACTGAATATAATAGACCCTACTGTAACTTGTCAAATATTACTGATTATATGACCTGTGTGGGATTCACTATGAAGTGTACTGCTCTTCTTGTTCAAAATAGTGCACTGGTATCCAAAAATAACATGTATTGCAAATGTTGGGTAGAACTTAAACAGCACAACTCAAGTGCTATAGATGTTTTTCTGCTAAATTAGTAGACTAAAGATACTGTATCTTAGATAGGATCTCCACACTAGTGAACAGTGCCAGTTTCATACTGTGGCTTTAGAACTGTTCTCTGGTAAGGGTAACAGAATACTATAAATCCCCAATTTACTATGTGTCGCTTATTGGAGGTAGGGGTAGCAAAATATGCACAGGGAGAAAATCTACTCTTTTTAGGCTTAGATAACCACCAGTTTATAAGGAATTTGTATTGTGAAACTTTGTGGGTTGTTTGCAACCTGGAATGTATTTTCCTTTAGAAATCAGGTTAGGCCCTCAGACCAGCTAGAAAAGATTATCAAACCCATAGTTTAGCTGAAATAGAATAATGTAATATGACTGCTAAAGATCGAAGCCACCAAATATGATATGGTTCCCAGGGGTGTTTGTTCAGAGTTGTCAAGAATGTCTCTGCCTCTTGCTGGTAAAATCTGGACTCTTCATCCCAGCCACACATCACCTGCCAGACAGTGAGGTAGGGCTGCCACCAGTGACAGGTGACCATGGTGGCCTGAATCATGGTCTCCAGCAAAGATGAGGGAGAAAAAGTCTAGAAAGTCTGGTGGTAGGAGAGGAAGCAGGATGAGGGGCCTCCAGGGGGTTGTAAACGACCAGGGACATTCCTCAGCTGGCGCCTTTTCTTTCCTCCGAGGTCTCAGGCTGGCCTGCTTTTGTTTGTATGACTCTTTGTTCCCATAGTTCACCTCCTTTCCAGCCCACTACAGAAAAAGACATTGCTGCATAGCTTTTCCTATGTGCCAGGGTATGGTGGAGGCTAGCACACGACACTTGGAATGGCTTTAGTGTTCTTGACCACAGTTTAACTGTCCGGTAACCAGAGGAAGGGTAGAAAGGCTCCACTTTCCTTTTGACGTGCACCCTGTTGAAAAAAAGAAAGGCACGTGAGTTGGGGGTGGGGGGATGGTATAGACGAAGGACTGTGGTAGAATTCCTCAGCATTTCAGAAGACACCTCAGTTACTGCCAAGGGTGACTTCTTCCTGGAGCTGGACTCAAGCCTCCAAGCCAGTGGTTCTCAAAGCACATCCCCCAGACCAGCAGCATCAGCATCAGGCACGAACCTGTTAGAATGCACATTCCCAGGCCCGGCCTCAGACAGCAAAATTGGCCGCTCTCAGAAAGGGGCCGCAATCTGAACAAGGCCTCCAGGTGATTCTAATGCACATCAAGTTTGAGAACCACTCTGAGTTAATTAGTTCTCTCCATGAGTCCTGCTTCAGAAGATAGTTTCTAGGCAAAAAAATTGGAGCGCAGACTTAGGGATGGGAGGAAAGCACCTCCGTAACAAGGTCTCTGCAATGGCAGGAAAGCAAAGGAATCTCATGCTGCCACCCGCTGCGCTCCCTCCCTCTGGAAATACCAGTGCAGGTGCAACACTCAAAAACTGCACTTGGGGTCACTTTGGGTAAGGCACAATGATAACTACATTTTTATAGCTGTGAAGAAATCAAAGTACGGCTTTATTCCCCCCTTTTTCTTTCTTTTTTCTTCTTTTTTGAGGAAAATTAAAAGAAAATCCCTTTTGTAAATGCAACCTTAGAGGAAATACTGAATTCCTGTCAGAAGTCAGTTCTCCATAGAGTGTGTTCCTGGGGTGATCAATCCTGTCCTCCTTCTAAAGTGAATTCTCAGTCAGTGGTAGAGCACTGGCCTAGTGTGCACAGGCCCTGAGTTCTATCTGCAGTGTGGCAAAAATAAATAAGAAAGTGAATTCTCTACTGAAAGGTCTGCACTGCTGAAGGAACTACAAACTGCTCTGAAAAGTAGCAATTCGGCTCCATTGCAATGTAGTCCGCTAGTGGAAGGCGCTTGTAGTTGGGGTGGGTAGAAGGTGGTTATAATACTGGCTGTTTGATTTTGTGCCTTGGAGCAAAACCATCCCTCAGTTTTTCAGTTTAAATGACTTGAGACTTAGAAAGGGCATAGACTTTAAGAATATAATTCCCTCATTCAAGCAAATGTCCAGCAACTTTCAAAACAACAATACAAACAATATCATTTAGCAGTACTCAAGATCCTTTAGCAACAGAACATACTCCCTCTAAAATACAGTGAATTGTTTATAATGATATAAGGTTTTCAGGTACAAATTGGGGGTGGGGTGGCTAACAACTGAAAAATATCACTGAAACTAAAAGGGAGAGTTCTTGGAAAACAGTGTAAAATTTGCAAGGATGCAGACATCCTCCTTTGGGGTTTTCTCTGAGGAAGGCTCTGTAACTGGGCCTATCTATACACAGGCTCAAATTTGTGTTTTTAAGAAAGAATCTATGCAGCTGAGGCTTATTGTAGGAATGCTTCACTTGTATATAAATATATTGTAAATAAATAGGAGGCTGTATATTTTTGCAGTTGTTGATCCACACTGAAATAGAAGTCACTAGTATCTGCATATAAAGATTAAATGTTTTCATAGATATTAGTGGTTTTGTTTGAGAATTAGAACAATTTTACATTCTATCCCAGGTAACATAATTCTCTCAGTGTAAACTTGGAACTTAAAACCTTACTTAATTGTTTAGAAAAAGAAGTGTCTGAGAAGTAGCTGTGTTGATTCTTATTCTGGTATTAAAATCACTTGTTTAAATGATAGTTCTCTGAGCTACAAGTAAGGAATATTTAAACCTAAATCATTGTCATATAGAAATAGATACACCCAAAATGACAGATTGTTTCTTGATAAAATTCTTTCATGGTTAAAGATGCCACTATGCAGTATTTATAAAAACAGAAGTTAGGAGAATATTTTTAGTTTTTATTTTCCCAAAATTGAATTGCTACATTTCCTAAACTTTGGGATATTTCAGGGGGCTGGGGGACTGAATATTAACTATGAGCACAAATTTGAAGGGGAAAAAAGTTATTTTACCAAGTATTGAAAGTTGCATGTTTGTCTTTTATTTTAGTGTTGAGGCCAACATAATCTCTTATGTAAGGGTTTTTCCCCCAAACACTTGAATCCTAATTGTTGGTACATAATCCATTCTCTAGAGTCCAGTGTATCTTAGATTCCATCTGAGTCCCGTATATGTAGCACACCACTGTTCTATTAATGTAAAAACCCTGTAAATGAGTTTCAGATGGGCAATTTGAGTTGCAAGTCACAAAAATTTGCTATTCATAGTTAATCAAATAAGAGTTTTGTTTTCTTTTTCAGGGTGTGGTGTAAATAAAGAAATGTAAGAAGATCTGTTCTATAACTGCTCTGTTAACATAGTTTTTAAACAGTAAAAATGTGAACTAAAAGTACTTAACAGTCTTGTGTTGGTTCTTTTGGGATGCAATACTACAATTGGAGGCAGTTGAGTATTATACACACTATTCAGAATCACTGGAGAAAGTTTTTTTGTGCACATTCTTCATTGTTTTTGATCATGGAAGATTATATTTTAAGATTCTAATGTTTAAAAAAGAAAAAGAAATTTCTGATAGAAACCCATTTGGTCTGACACATATTACATATTTCTCCATTTTTCCTACTCAGAGCCATCTGGAGACAATGTTTCCTTTTTTAACTCAGGTTCATCTTCAGGATTGTCCATTTCTGTCCTGTGTTGTAGAAGGAACACTACCCCCATGGCAGCTGCCATAAAATGGGAAATTCTGCCAACACCTGTCTTTCCCTGGGAACCAGGAGGACAGAAACCACTGAGTTTTGCCTTTTTCTTCCCACCACCTGTTCTGCTCCATGATCTCAGAAAAGTGTTATCGAGGACCAAGACAGTCAAGGTCCGATGAACAGATTCTTCTTGTGAGTCGGTGTAGGAATAGGCTGGGCCTTTCCTGGTGTGACTGGGCGTGAGGCTCTCCCTGATTCTCCCTGGGCTGCCGGGTGGTAAGAGCCCATTCTGCAGGGCCACATCAGCACACAGGTGCATCTCAAGGTGTAAACAGGGAACAGAGTCCAAGTTACTCCAATCTAGCTTTACTAGGAATAAAGCTGATGTTTTTATCCTTATATACCTCTTGTGTCTACTTCTTAATTGATCAAAATCCCAAAGGCAAAGGGTGTAATTAGCACTTTCAAACCTAAGCAGTGGTAAAAGGTTATACATTGAAAAGGTTATTGAGAAACTAAGCATTTTGCTCCAATTCTGCATATCGTTTGATCATTCTGGTTTCTTCCACTGTCTCTTCATGAGTGTCTGCCGTCTGCCCTATGTAACACATACTCATTAGGTAAGGATTATCCTGCCCCTCCTTATGGAACAAACTATGGGCTTAGTGAAAACTTTGCAACTCAGAAGTCCTATTTGCCTATTTTTAAGGTTCATAATTGTGTTCTGCTTGAGTTAAGATGGTCTGGAAAGGGTAGATGAGGCCCAAATGAACTGGTCAATGTATGCATACTAATTTTTAAACTTTTGTTAGTGTAAATTTTAGACTAAAATCATAGAACAATCTATTCTTTCTTGGGAGGTTCAGTAGAACACCAAAATAACCTGCCAAGCCATCAAAATGTATTGTAAAGCTATAGCACTTAAAACAGATTCGTACTAGTATAAACAAAAATAGATCAAAATAGAGTACACATAAATGACCCAAATAATACCAAAAGGTGACTTTTTTAAAACAATGGGGGAAATAAAGTTTACACAATAATTGGGAACAAAATGACTATTTTTTGAAGAAAATAAAACTAAATCTCTATATTTGCCCTTATATCTAAAGAGAACTCAAAATATATTTAAGATTTAAAAACACATAGGTAGTAGATCTTCTCTTTACAAGTATCAAAAATTATAATTGTGTTGGAAATTTTTTATTTAGCTTGTTATTAATGAAGGAACAAGGTGTTTAAAAAATGGTTCAAAGGAGAATTCAAAGAACAGAGATATTATAGAAGCAATCAGGAATGCTGAAACGAATTTACTAAGATGCAAAACTAGCCTTGTCCACAGGGGAATATCAACTGCATCTCAGAATTCATGTATCTCTGCACAATAATCTCCATTGCTATCAGTTTGCTATAATGTATAGGATTATAAAGTAGTTCAAAGTCCTGAAAAGAAAGATGGAAGGAAGGAAGAAGGAAGGAAAGAAGAAAAGAAGAAAGAAAGAAAGAAAGATCTGTGTAGAATCAGATGATCCACAAGACACCTTTCATTGAAAGTACATCAAGTAACCTTTTCTTGTTCCTCTTTAAAAGGCTTTGCTACCTTTTTTTTTTTTTTTAACAATTTTCCCCTTTGTTACCATAAAAGTCTCAAAGATTATTCTTAGTCATAGGAAGGCTGGTCTCATTAAGTTTGACCTACTTATTTACATAGAAGCAGTGCGAGTGTCAATTAACCATATAGGCTTCCTTGAGTTTGCTTCGCAATCTAGAACTATGCAATATTGAATCATTGCTGGAACCACAGACTTATACATTTAAGTCTATTGTTTCTATTGTTTGCTAGTTCAAAAGGAAAGCAAGTCCAAGAAACTACCACATTTCAATAGTACTATCTGTAAATTTGAATAAATTCTTCTCTACTCGAGGTCCCCCAAATTTGCTAAAATTCCTGGCTTACCAGGAAGTGCCCGTTCTTACTGCTTATATGGTTGGTACCTACCTTTGGAACTAGGCTATTGCTTACAACCTCATGAGGTTGGTCCTAGGCCAGTTTTTGTTGGAGTGTTTTGTAAGCATTGGCTTTATAATTAAAAACCAACCTTTCCTACTTAGAGTTGTTTGACACCTGTTAAATGACCATCATTCTCAAATGTGACATTCCAACTAAGGCCAGGGTTAACACAACCAATTTTGTCAATTATATGCTGAAAAAAGGAGAGATTCTGTTGAATTTAAGAAAATAATCACATTGCCCTATAAAAGTAAGGGAACTCAGTCACAGTTTTTCAATTCAGGGCTGGAGGAGAGTGTGGGGGTTTCGCCATATCCTGCATGGATGAGGGAAGGGTTAACAGCCAGAGGACAGCAATAAATCTATTAATTCAATAAACTTATCTAATCAATAAACACATAAGAGTTAATACTCTTTTCAAATGAGAGTGGGTGTGACAGATTGGGCCAGACCAGATCTGGCTTCTAACAAGGTGGAGTAGCCCACCACTCCTTTATTTTACAGTCACGCAGGTAAAGGGGGCCAAGACTGGGAGGAACTTCTTCTGTGATGAACAGGATGGGGTATTGTGGGCGCAATTTTAATAGAGCGATCACCACTGAGAAGTCCAAATCTGAGACTCTTAGCTGGCCAGCTGACTGTCTCACGCAATGCCCCAAATGGCTATTGGGAGAACAGTCCCTACCATAGGGTTGCAGGGGTTTTTATACCATAAGTCAGTACATCAATCATAAGTGTCTGTTATGATCATGAGATCTAAAATCATAAGCAGAAGGGGAAGTGGGTCAAAATGACCTTAGTTGGGTAAAAGTTAAACAACGGTTACTAACATCTAGACAGTCACTGTTGACATGGTACATTGTCTAAGAAAAATAGGAATCAAAAAGAGAACAATTTTACGTTATATAAGAATTGCCATTTTGTGTTGCTAAACATGCTATGCTAAGCAACTATTGATGGGTACAGAGGTGGGGTTTTCCCAGGGGAGAAGCATTTCCTACATAACATGAGTCTCAAGGTAAAATGGAGTCTAGTTAGTCATTGTCCTTATAGCCTGTCCTATAACATTTCCATGGGGTCAAATATGTCAACCCATCACAGGGGTGGACCTAGGGAAGCCATTTGCTCAGGGAACTAGCATATCAGTCAGACAGTAAGTCACTCCCACACAGGGCCACTTACTTCCCAGGCTATCTGGAATAGTCTATCATGGCTGCCAGTTCCTGGGAGTCAGGCCTCTGTATCCCATGGCTCAACCAAATCTGATTCTGCTAGATATGGACAGGCCTCCTCAGGAGAGTTCCATGAGAAGCAGAAAAAATTGTTTAATTTTTCTTTATAAAAGCAAAGTCAACTGAATAGTCATAGACTCAAGATAGTTTAAGAAGAAAGATAGATGACTTCCTTATATATCCAGAAAATAGAGCATAAAAACACAGCCACAATAAAATATTCCTGCTCAGGTCATCTTGTCCTTGTAACTTTGTTCTGCTAGATCTTGGATTAGCATTCTACTTTCATAAAGCTGTCTGCTTCTAGATTAAAAACAGTCCTGTAAAAGCACACTCGCTCCACAGGTACAGACTGAATGTCATCTAAGTATCAGCTCAGAGCTTGTACCCAAGGGTCTTTCTCTGCAGTCAATTGTTTTCAGGTACTTGTCACACGGTCCTTTTCTGAGAGATTCTGGGACTCTCTTTCTTTGCTGAACAACCAGATTTTGACCTGTAGTGTATAAAAGAACCTCAGGCAAGTTTCAGGAAGCAGAAACCTATTTGATAATGAGACTGAAAGGCTGTAGTTAATTTACCACAGTAGCTCATGGTTATTCACTCCATCATAAGCATCCATCATACTGTAGGTATTCTTTGGGTAACCTTGAAGGCTGTGGAGTATTCCCTGAAAGTTTACCCAGTAATTCTCCACCCCCTTCAGAGTCCTTCACAATTTTTCTGTCACAATCTGTATATCTATATCTTTATCTATACCTCACATATATAATATCTTGCAGAAGAGAGAAGGACTTTCTTATTTCTTAGTACAAAACAGAGAACTAATAATGGAAGTAATTGATTGGTAATACTTTTAAATTCTATATGACATACAAAAGTGCTAAGGTGCAAAAAATCCAGAATGGAAGACAAAGTTAACCTTTGCCACACACATTTTGCAATTGGCATAATGTGTCTCTCAAGTTTGAGGTTCCAATTATATAATAAACCCCTCAGACCAAATTACCAGGATGCCCAATATCACTTACTTTCCCACCTCCAGATTGTCCAAGAACTCTAAAGATAGCTGACTGCAGAAGCATCTGCTTCCAAATTCCAGGCAAAGAGAGAAATGGGGAGTTTACTCAGTTCCCAACATCCTGCCCACCTCAGTCACTTCGTTGCTGGGACATGGTGTCACTGTTGAACACCAGCCTTGCACAGTTTGTTAACCTGTGCCTACTGTGACCCTGGGTCCCTCACATGTCCTCAACTCTGAGGACTGAAGTGATGGTAGAAGGATGACCCAATGCACATGGTGATATGGAGGCTGTCACTTTCAGATCCCAAGTCAGGAATAGTTCTTTAGTTTTCCTCCAGTTTGCTCCCAGTTCATACCCTGCAGCCTGCTGCACACAGGAGGGGCTTCCACTTTTTGCTGAGTGTTAGGTAGGTGACAATACAAACTCCCAGGAGGTTTTCTGGTGTCGCTGCAAATTTATCTGGCTCTTTCTTTAATTCGGCATGCCAACGGATATTTAGCTTGGGGCAGTCACATTAAACAACAAAAATATTCTTCTTATCTCCTTGCCTCAGGGGGATGAATGCCTGCTTGGCTCTGACTTAGATCTTAAGGAGGTCCATTGGACTCACTTTAAAAGTGACTGACTTCACAAAGAAGCACCTAGATGCTTATTAAAGTTCTGCCTAAGCAGCCCTTGGTGATATAACATAATCTCCTTAATAAATCAAGAGTTTCTAAAAATCACTACGAAAAAAGTCCAATAGAAAAAAATAGACTGCAAAAACTACAGAACACTAAAGAAAGAAATTGAAGAAAACCTTTGAAAAGGGGAAGATCTCCCATGCTCTTGAATAGACAGAGTTAATTGCAGGAAGCCATCTATGTGACCTGTGTGAAATGAGTACCCTTCAAACCAATAGACAGGGAAGCCCTGTTATGGGAACTCCCAGGTGGAAACTCCCTGGTTTGAGAATGCCCATCGCAAGCTGGCAACCTGTTCCAATTCGTAACTCAAGTAGCATGGCCATGGGGATCAGAGTAACCCATCAAGAACCAAACACCAAATAACCTGATTACTGCAAGACCCCTGCCACACCAAGAAGCAATCACCAAAACAAGACTCCTCCCACACTGAAACCTTATTCTTTCTTTCTTTCTTTTTTTTTTTTTTATTGTATACAAATGGGATACATGTTGTTTCTCTATTTGTACATAGAGTCAAGGCATACCATTTGTGTAATCATACGTTTACATAGGGCAATGATATTTTTTTTTCCTTCCCCCCCACCCCTCCCACCCCTCTTTTCCCTCTATACAGTCCTTCTTTCCTTCATTCTTATTGCTCTCCTTATCCCTAACCCTAAACCTAACCCTAAACCTAATGCTAACCCCTCCCACCCCCCATTATATGTCCTCATCCGCTTATCAGCGAGATCATTCGTCCTTTAGTTTTTTGAGATTGGCTTATCTCACTTAGCATGATATTCTCCAATTTCATCCATTTGCCTACAAATGCCATAATTTTATCATTCTTCATTGCGGAGTAATATTCCATCGTATATATATGCCACAGTTTCTTTATCCATTCATCAACTGAAGGGCATCTAGGTTGGTTCCACAATCTGGCTATGGTGAATTGAGCAGCAATGAACATTGATGTGGCTGTATCTCTGTAGTATGCTGATTTTAAGTCCTTTGGGTATAGGCCAAGGAATGGGATAGCTGGGTCAAATGGTGTTTCCATTCCAAGCTTTCTGAGGAATCTCCACACTGCTTTCCAGAGTGGCTGCACTAATTTGCAACCCCACCAGCAATCTATGAGTGTTCCTTTTTCACCACATCCTTGCCAACACCTGTTGTTGCTTGTATTCTTGATAATCGCCATTCTAATTGCGATGAGATGAAATCTTAGGGTAGTTTTGATTTGCATTTCCCTTATTACTAGGGATGTTGAACATTTTTTCATATATCTGTTGATTACTTGTACATCTTCTTCTGTGAAGTGTCTGTTCATTTCCTTAGCCCATTTGTTGATTGGATTATTTGTATTCTTCGTGTAGAGTTTTTTGAGTTCTTTATAGAGTCTGGAAATTAGCGCTCTATCTGAGGTATAGTTGGCAAAGATATTCTTCCACTCTGTAGGCTCTCTCTTCACATTTCTGATAGTTTCCTTTGCTGAGAGAAAGCTTTTTAGTTTGAATCTATCCCAGTTGTTGATTCTTGCTTTTATTTCTTGTGCTATGGGAGTCCTGTTGAGGAAGTCTGATCCTAAGCCAACAAGTTGAAGATTTGGACCTACTTTTTCTTCTATAAGATGCAGGGTCTCTGGTCTGATTCTGAGGTCCTTGATCCATTTTGAGTTGAGTTTTGTGTAGGGTGAGAGATAGGGGTTTAATTTCATTCTATTGCATATGGTTTTCCAGTTTTCCCAGCACCATTTGTTGAAGAGGCTATCTTTTCTCCATTGCATATTTTTGGAACCTTTGTCTAGTATGAGAAAATTGTATTTATTTGGGTTTGTGTCCATGTCCTCTATTCTGTACCATTGATCTACCTGTCTATTTTGGTACCAATACCATGCCGTTTTTGTTACTATTGCTTTGTAGTAGAGTTGAAGATCTGGTATTGCAATACCCCCTGCTTCGCTCTTGCTACTGAGGATTGCTTTAGCTATTCTAGGTTTTTTATTCCTCCAGATGAATTTCATAATTGCTTGCTCTATTTCTGCAAGGAACATCATTGGGATTTTAATTGGAATTGCATTGAATCTGTATAGCACTTTAGGTAGTATAGCCATTTTGACAATATTAATTTTGCCTATCCAGGAACATGGGAGATCTTTCCATCTTCTGAGGTTTTCTTTAATTTCTTTCTTTAGTGTTCTATAGTTCTCATTGTAGAGGTCTTTCACCTCTTTTGTGAGATTGATACCCAAGTATTTTAATTTTTTCGATGCTATTGTGTATGGGGTAGTTTTCCTAATTTCTCTTTCTGAAGATTCATCACTTATGTATAAAAATGCATTGGATTTATGAGCATTGATCTTGTAACCTGCTACTTTACTGAATTCATTTATGAGTTCTAAGAGTTTTCTGGTGGAATTTCCAGGTTCCTCTAAATATATAATCATGTCATCAGCAAACAGGGATAGTTTGAGTTCTTCTTTTCCTATTCGTATCCCTTTAATTTCTTTGGTTTGTCTGATTGCTCTGGCTAGAGTCTCAAGGACGATGTTGAATAGAAGTGGTGAAAGAGGGCATCCCTGCCTTGTTCCAGTTTTTAGGGGGAACGCTTTCAGTTTTTCACAATTTAGAATGATATTAGCCATGGGCTTAGCGTAGATGGCCTTTATAATGTTAAGGAATGTTCCCACTATCCCAATTTTTTCTAGTGTTTTGAGCATGAAGGGATGCTGTATTTTATCAAATGCTTTTTCTGCATCTATTGAAATAATCATGTGATTCTTAACTTTAAGTCTGTTGATATGGTGAATGACATTTATTGATTTCTGAATGTTGAACCAACCTTGCATGCCTGGGATAAAACCCACTTGATCGTGGTGCACTATCTTTTTAATATATATTTGTATGCGATTTGCTAAAATTTTGTTGAGAATTTTTGCGTCGATGTTCATTAAGGATATTGGTCTGAAATTTTCTTTCCTCAATGTGTCTATGTCTGGTTTAGATATCAGGGTGATATTGGCTTCATAGAACGAGGTGGGAGGGTTCCCTCCTCTTCTATTTCATGGAATACTTTGAGGAGTATTGGAATGAGCTCTTCTTTAAAGGTTTTGTAGAACTCGACTGAGAACCCATCTGGTCCCGGACTTTTCTTTGTTGGTAGGCTTTTGATGACCTCTTCTATTTCATTGCTTGAAATTGGTTTATTTAAGTTGTGTATGTCCTCCTCGTTCAGTTTAGGTAATTCATATGTCTCTAGAAATTTGTTGATGTCTTTGAGGTTTTCTGTTTTGTTGGAGTATAGATTTTCGAAATAACTTCTAATTATGTTTTGTATTTCACTCGTGTCTGTTGTGATGTTTCCTTGTTCATTCCGAATTTTAGTAATTTGAGTTTTCTCCCTCTTTCTCTTTGTTAGTGTGGCTAAGGGTTTATCAATTTTGTTTATTTTTTCAAAGAACCAACTATTTATTTTGTTAATTTTTCCAATTGTTTCTTTTGTTTCGATTTCGTTGATCTCGGCTCTGATTTTAACTATTTCCTGACTTCTACTACTTTTGGTATTGGTCTGCTCTTCTTTTTCTAGCGCTTTGAGCTGTAGTGTTAAGTCATTTATTTGTTGATTTCTACTTCTTTTTTTGAATGCGCCCCATGAAATAAATCTTCCTCTAAGTACTGCTTTCATAGTGTCCCAGAGATTTTGATATGATGTGTCTTTGTTCTTGTTTACTTCTAAGAATTTTTTATTTCCCTCCTTCTGTCTTCTGTTATCCATTCATCATATAATAGTGTATTATTTAATCTCCAGGTATTGGAGAAGTTTCTGTTTTTTATTCTGTCATTTATTTCTAATTTCAATCCATTATGATCTGATAGAGTACAAGGTAGTATCTCTATCTTCTTGTATTTGCTAACAGTAGCTTTGTGGCATAAAATATGGTCTATTTTAGAGAAGGATCCATGTGCTGCTGAGAAGAAAGTGTATTCGTTCTTTGTTGGATGGTATATTCTATATATGTTCGTTAAGTCTAAATTGTTGATTGTGTTGTTGAGATCTATAGTTTCTTTATTCAATTTTTGTTTGGACGATATATCCAGTAGTGAGAGAGGTGTGTTAAAATCGCCTAGTATTATTGTGTTGTGGTCTATTTGATTTCTGGAATTGAGAAGGATTTGTTTGACGTACGTGGATGAGCCAATTGTTCGGGGCATAGATATTCATGATTGTTATGTCTTGCTGATTTATGCTTCCCTTAAGCAGCATGTAATGTCCTTCTTTATCTCTTCTGACTAGTTTTGGTTTGAAGTCCACATTATCTGAAATGAGGATGGATACTCCAGCTTTTTTGCTGTGTCCATGTGCATGGTATGTTTTTCCCCATCCTTTCACCTTTAGTCTATGGGTGTCTCTTTCTATGAGATGAGTCTCTTGCAGGCAGCATATTGTTGGATTTTTCTTTTAATCCAATCTGCCAGTCTGTGTCTTTTGATTGATGAATTCAGGCCATTAACATTCAGGGTTATTATTGTGATATGATTTGTATTCCCAGTCAATTGACTCATATTTGTTTTTGACATGATTTGGTTTCTCCTTTATTTGGCTATTCCTTTAGGCTAGTGCCTCCTGTTGCTGATTTGCATCGTTGTTTTTCATCTCTTCCTCATGGAATATTTTGCCGAGAATATTCTGTAATACTGGCTTTCTTTTTGTAAATTCCTTTAGCTTTTGTTTATCATGGAAGGATCTTATTTCATCGTCAAATTTGAAGGTAAGTTTTGCTGGGTATAAGATTCTTGGTTGGCATCCGTTTTCTTTCAGGGCTTCGTATATGTTGTTCCAGGCCCTTCTAGCTTTTAGGGTCTGGATTGAAAAATCTGCTGATATTCTTATTGGTTTCCCTCTGAATATAATTTGATTCTTTTCTCTCGCGGCCTTTAAAATTCTGTCTTTATTTTGTATGTTAGGTATTTTCATAATAATGTGCCTTGGTGTGGGTCTGTTGTAATTTTGTATGTTTGGAGTTGTACAAGCCTCTTTTACTTGGTTTTCCATTTCATTCTTCAGATTTGGGAAATTTTCTGATATTATTTCATTGAATAGATTGTTCATTCCTTTGGTTTGTTTCTCTAAGCCTTCCTCAATCCCAATAATTCTTAAATTTGGCCTTTTCATGATATCCCATAATTCTTGTAGATTCTCTTCATGATTTCTTACCATCTTTTCTCTTTGGCCAACTTTGTTTTCAAGATTAAATAATCTGTCTTCAATGTCTGAGGTTCTGTCTTCCAGGTGTTCTATCCTATTGGTTATGCTTTCTATGGAGTTTTTAACTTGGTTTATTGTTTCCTTCATTTCAAAGATTTCTGTTTGTTTTTTTTTCAGTATCTCTAACTCTTTATTGAAATGATCTCTTGCTTCCCGTATTTGGTCTTTTAACTGTTGATTGGTGCAATCATTTAATGCCTGCATTTGCTCTTTCATCTCCTCCTTCAATGCCTGCATTTGCTCTTTCATCTCCTCATTAGCTTCCCTGATCGTTTTAATTACGTACATTCTGAACTCCCTTTCTCACATTTCTTCTGCTGTGCTGTCATTGGGTTTTATTGATGTAGTATCTAGGTTTGTTTGGGACATTTTCTTCCCTTGTTTTCTCATATTGGTCAGCTGTCAGTGGGACCCTGAGATATTGCAGTTTTCCGCTATTGGCTTATAGTGTCCTGGTAGATTTCCAGTGTATCATCTCCCAGCCTTCAGTAGCCTGATGTCTTGGAGGAATCTGATAATGCAGTGCATCTGAAGAAAACTGCCCCTAGCCCCCTACTGGTTCCACAGTTTGGAGCTGGCTCTGTGCGGAAAGGCTCTCACTGTGGGCCTGCACCGTGCAGCTGGCCGTGTGGGAGGAGCCCACTGCCGGAGTGTGGAAGGCTACCTTTGGAAGACTCTAGCTGCCCTGCCCGGCTCTGATAAGCCACCTCTATCTGGGCCTGCCACCCGGGCCAAGCTTTACCCAGTGGGCAGACTCACCTGTGGCTCTATTTCAGTCCGAGTCTCTCAATGCCTCCCCTTCTTAACTCCTGGGTTCTGGAGCAACTGGGGGTGCAGTCACCCTCTAGGCTGCCATCTTGGATCACCCCGTGAAGAGAGCCTGCGGCCGGAGTGGGCAGAGCCGCCTGAAGAGGTCTCTGGTTGCCCTGCCCTGATCCCAGAGGCTGCTTGCGGATCGAAACTCTCCGTTGGTTTGGGGGCTTGTGGCTGGTTCTATGTAGAAAGCCTCTCACTGGGCGGTCTGGTCCGAGAAGCTAGCCTTGAAAGGCACCTCCCACCGCAGGGGTCCAGGCTGCTTGGGGAGGTCTCTGGCTGCCCTATCCTGGTCCCTGAAGCTGCTTGTGTGCCAGAGTACGCTGTGCTGCGCTGGCTCCAGGACTTGGAGCTTGTTCTGGTCAGAAAGGCTCTCACTAGGGGGCCTGCTCCAAGAACCTGGAGAAGCTGGCTGTGTGGGCGGGGCCCACCACCGGAGTGCCCAGGGCTGCCTGTGGAAGACTCTAGCTGCCCTGCCCTGCTCCGATAAGCCACCTCTATCTGGGCCTGCCACCCGGGCCGAGCTTTACCCAGTGGGCAGACTCACCCGTGGCTCTATTTCAGTCTGAGTCTCTCAATGCCTCCCCTTCTTAACTCCTGGGTTCTGGAGCAACTGGGGGTGCAGTCACCCTCTAGGCTGCCATCTTGGATCGCCACCTTATTCTTTCTGATTCCCTTTGATCTGTTTCTATAAATGGATGGCTCAACGGACCATACTCCTGCTTTTAAAATATTCTTGCCTTTTTGTATTATTTTCTGAAATATAAATTTCATAGCTTTTATTTCACAGACAGCCCATCCCGCCAACAGGTACCCATTCCCTCGCCCACGCAGGATGTGAGTGAGAGTTAATATTGTCAAAATGGCCGGACTACCAAAAGTGTTATACAGATTTAATGTAATTTCTATTAAAATCCCAATGACATTCTTCATAGAAATAGAAAAAACAAAGAAGTAAAATCAAGAATCAGTAAATGGGATGATTCAAACTAAAAATCTTCTTCATAGCAAAGTAAACAATAATGGGAAGACAGAGCCTATAGAATGGTAGAAAAATCTTTACCACCTACACCTCAGGTAAAGTATGGATCTCTAGGATATATAAGAACTGAACACACAAAAAACAAATAACCCAGTAAATCAATGGGCTAAGTAACTGAACAGACAAACTTCACAGAAGAAGAAATACAGTCAATCAACAAACATATGAAAAAATGTTCAACATCTCTTGCAATTAGAGAAATGCAAATTAAATCTAAGATTTTATCTCACTCCAATCAGAATGGCAATTATCAAGAATACAAGCAACAATAAGTGTTGGTGAGGATGTGGGGCAAAGGCACACTCAACCATTGCTGGTGGGACTTTAAATTGGTCCAACCACTATGGAAATCAGTATGGAGATTCCTCAGAAAACTTGGAATGGAACCACCATTTGACCCAGTTATCCCACTCCTCAGTTTATACCCAAAGGACTTAAAATCAGCATACTACATTGATGCAGCCACATCAATGTTTATAGCAGCTCAGTTCACAATAGCCAAACTATGAACCAACCTAGATGCCCTTCAATAGATGTTGTTATAAGAAATAGTTGTATTTTGACGTGTAAAAGAAAAATAGACTGCAAAAATACAAAAGGAGCTGTCAGTAAAAGACATACAATAAATACCTAAAGAGATGGTCAATTTAACACTAACTCATAAGTAAATTGAAGTTTTAGAATATCTACATGATACTTTTTTATTTTTTACTTAACAGCAAAAACTGAAATGGTTACTGTTATAGTTCTGGTAAGATATAAGAAACAGGCATTTTTAGAGGCTGGGGTTGTAGCTCAGTGATAGAGCACTTGCCTAACACATGTGAGGCACTGGGTTCAATCCTCCGTACTGCATAAAAATAAATAAAATAAAAGCTGTGTGTCCATCTACAACTAAAAATAAGAAAATAAAAACTTAAAAAAGAAACAGGCATTTTCATAGTAGTTGATGAGAGTATACACAGTCACTGTGATTTTGTAAATTTAGCAGTATCTAGTAATACAGTAAGTACTCTTAACTTTTTCCCCCTCCATTCCATGTCTGAATTTTTCCAACTCACAAGAAGTTATGAGACTACATGAACAATATAGTATCAGATTCTCTTCTCTCCTTTCATCTTTATTCATATTCTCGTCTCCTTTCTGTTTCTGCTGTCCTTCCAACTATTTTTAAAACTCATCTTATTTTTTATTTTTTGGGGGGGGGGTACTTGAGATTGAACTCAGGGGCACTTAACCACAGAACCACAACCCCCGCCCTTTTAATTTTTATTTAGAGACAGGGTCTCACTGAGTTGTTTAGGGCCTTACTAAGTTGCTGAGGTTGGCTTGAACTTTTCATCCTCCTGCCTCAGACTCCCAAGACACTGGGATTATAGGCATGAACCCCCATGCTGGGCCTCTTGTTAATTTTTTTTTAATAAGTTCTAGAACAGTCCTTTGTTAACCCTTCCCCCAAACAACCCCAGCTCCTTACCCCTGTTTTCCATATTTCCTAATGAGCCTAGCTGTATACCTCAGACAGAAAGAATATATGATCATATATGATCAGAAAATATTAATTGGCACTGGGAAATGAGATTGATCAAATTATGTGCATGTACCAATATAGCACTAATTCTAATTCATCAATAAAAAAAGAAAAAATGCACAAAATTCTGGGAAAAGAGAAAAGAAGAAAAAGGAAGTATCAGTTGGTAGATCCTTGTTTAACCACAGCTCGGTCCTTCACAGTTAGTTCTAAAACAGAAATGAGTTGGTTTTATGAATTTAGGACAGCTTTAAAAATAATTTACCTAGGGTCAATAAAATTACAATCTCTCCTGGCATAACCATAGATGTCTTAAAAATTATCCAAAATTAAGAAGAAGAAGGATGTAATATTAGACTGGGTATTATTTACTACACCCACCCAAGGATCATTGGAGAAACCTACAACACTTGTGCCTGATGTGCTATATTTGCTATTGACTAAAAGCCCATATTTTATGAGGTTACATATTGTTTGTTAATTTTTTTTTCTGGTAGATATACAAATGATTTTGTCCACTAGACAAATTATAATCTCAAAAGTTTGATGTGTATTTTAGACATCTTATTCTGTCATTCCTTTTAAAATACTTATAAATACCAAGTTCTTCAAAATACTTTTTGAAAGAGTTTTACTGTGTTGGTTCATATTGGCTTTGTGAAGTCTTTGGATTATTATTTTTATTAAGATAATTATTCAAAAAATGTGAAATTCCTGTCTCTATCTCTGTTGATAGTTTATGTTGCCAGACTCACTGTCCCCTGGTATATTATTATTTTTTTAACTTTGGTTCTTAGTCTTTTATTCATATTCTGGACACCCTGGACACAAGACTAATCTTTTGATACATAATTAGTGGTCAAAATATATCTCAAATGAAGATAAACATTGAAATCAAATTTTTAAACACATCATGCTGATCAAACAGAACAAATCTGAGCAGGTTGGACCTCTGAGCACTAGTTGGTGACTTCTGAAGCAAACTAGATCTGCATGGACAGCTTAGCTTTGGAAACTGGGCATCAGAGAGAGTATTATGTACTGTTCCCATCCTTTAAAAGGGTATCTCTTCTAAGTAGTAAGGACAATTTTCTCTGCCTAGGGAAGCAGCTTGCTTTTACTTTTCAAACATCAAAGTTTGTATTTGAGGTAAAGGTTTATTTTCCTGTGGAATTCAGATGGATTGGAACAACATGAAGGAAAGAGTTAGATCTACTTTCCTCTCATAGTTTTCAAAGACCCTTTGACAGTCAGATGATGTCGTTATTCCTGGATCTTTTCCCTTAGAGATTTTCAGTGATGTCTATTCTCTGATCTACATGCTTGGGCATTTAGCATTTCTCTCCTTATTTCACCAGCTACTGACTGGTTTGTGGTATAAATGGCACAGCAACCTTACTTCTGTGGGGATGGTATGGATGTGTGCTTGTGTGTCTGCAGAGCGTCTCTGGGGGATGGAGCCAGTTTCCCCTTGGACTTTGGTTGACATCGCACCTTTTCTAAAGGGCTCCTTCCCTTTCCAGCCCTACTCCCTAGCCACCTGTGAATTCTTAAGAATACTTCTAATAAATCACTTTCACATAAATTTTGTCTTCAGATTTGCTTCTGGAAAACCTGACCTAACACACACGGTCTATAGGTTATATTTGAAATGATCATCTTCTCCATATTGTTTTGAGACTTCTCAGCAAATCAGAATTCTGATTTGGTTTTTGGTCTTGGGCAGACCTATGCAAGTCTGATGGATATGTTCCCCTTTATTCTAAATCAAACAAATAAAAAATGCTCCTTGTGGATTAAGATTGTCCCTATCAATCTTTCAAGATTCTAAATGATGTAACTGCATACCAAACCATGTAGAACAACACATTCTATCTGCAGGGTCTATTCAGTTAGGACCTGGTTGGAACTTCCAAACTGTTCTCAGAAACCCCACACTACTCTCCTCTCAGATTTCTCTGCATATTCTCCCAGGTTACTTCCTTTTCCTCTCTTTAAATAATATTATCAGGGGATACTCACTGCAGTGTTGTGGGTACCATGTGGAATGAATGTCAAATGCCATACTGCAGTAACAGGGATTCATTTGTTGATTTAAATATAAATTGTGTGCGTGTGTGTGTGTGCATGCATTTCATTCTCTCCTTTTTCTTCCTTGTCTCTGTCTCCCCTCCTTACCAGCAAGGGAAACAAGATGAATGCTTTCAAATTGTAGGCCAAGTTATCACTGTCCTTCACTCCCTCACTGACCACAATAAAGAAAATCCTAACCTACAAATTGGTGCCAGCAAGTTGAGCAAGGCTCTCACAGGGCCACCAGCTGGATATTAATTATGTTTACTGATAATTATACTTGGAGTCTGCCTCTTGTATTTCCCTTAAAAAGTTCTTTATTTCCCCTTGTGAGGGACATGCCATTCTTTGGGATCTTTCTTTGGGACCACTGCCTTTCTCCTTTGCTAGCAAATCAATAAAACTTCCTCTTCCGGGCTGGGGTTGTAACTCAGTGGTAGAGCACTTGCCTGGCATGTGTGAGGCACTGGGTTCGATTCTCAGCACCACATATAAATAAATAAAGAAAAATGAAGGTCCATTGACAACTAAAGAAAAAAATAAAAAACAAAACAAAAACCAAAACTTCCTTTTCTTTTTTCTCAAAAAATTTATCTTCTTTACTTCAATTGGAACTGGGGACAAGGACGAAACTTTATCACTGCCTTCGAATCTGATATGACCAAGAAAAGCATTTATACTTCAAGTACCAGGTTACTAAGTCATATCATGTCATTGTCTATCCAAGATTCTCCAATGGCTTCACATATCACTCAGAGAAAAAGCTGGTCTTTCTTAACTTAGTCTTCCCATGATCTCGTCCACCTCTACACCCCCACCCCAAAGTGGCCTTCTTGTTCCTTGAATATACCAAGCATGCACTGACCTCAGGGCCTTTGCTCTCTTGGCTGTCCTACTCTTCCCATAGTTGTCAACACGCTTTATCCACAGGGCTGTTAACCTCATTGCCTTCAGGCATCATCTCAAATGTTACCTTATCACTAAGATCTTCTCTGACACTCCTACAACAAATAACCCAGCTATCCCCTGAACTCATACCACTCTGCCTATATTCTTTATCTTGCTTTATTTTTCTAGTCAACTCTTGTCTCCTTCCGAATTGCTCAGTTTGCTTATTTATTTCTTTATGGTCTACCTCTATCTTGAATGTAAGCTCCTTGATGGTGGTGTCTGTGTCTACTTGATCCACTGCTGTATCCCCAGTACCTGGAACAGGGCTGGTTTTCAACATATTTTTGTTGAATAAATGAACAGATGAGAACATAACAAATCACACTGTCATTTTTCCTCATTAAAGTGAAATAATTAGATGTAGCATTCAACATTGCATTCCCAGATTTATTTTTCTCCTTTATAACAATTTTATTATTTAATGTTTAAATATTTTTCTTTAAGCCAGGGATGGTGGCACACACCTGTAATCCCTGACACTCAGGAGACTGAGGCAGGAGAATTGCAATTTTAAGGCCATCTTCAGCAACTTAGCAAGACCCTGTCTTAAAATAAAAAAGATTGGGAATGTAGTTCAGTGGTAAAGTGCTCTGGTACCACAAAATATATATAAATATAAACATTTGTAGGTATTTTCTTTAAAAAATAGGCTTCTTGCAACAAGTCAGACATTACAGATAATTTTTAAGAAATGGTTAATAATCTTCTCTCTTATAGTCCCATTCCCTAAAATAACCAAAATTTTTGTCTTCTCCCCTGTACTCATATAGATATACATAGATGTAGGGTTGTATGTTTTGGGTCTATTTTTTTTTAGGATGCTGGTCTGATTGCAAATATCAGAAATATGACTTTCAGCATGGTGGTTACAACACACATTCTACTTTTTTGTTGTTGTAGTGATGGGAATTGAACCTAGGACCTCATGCATGCTAAACAAGCATTCTACCACAGAACTACATGATTAGCCCCACACACAGACTCTAAAGTCACACACTGGCTTCACATTTATTGGACTAGCAACCTCAGACATGTTTCTTGGTATCTCAATGCCTGCTTTTTTTTTTTTTTTTTTTTTTTTGGGTGCTGGGGTTCGAACCCAGAACCTTGTGCTTACAAGGCAAGCACTCTACCGACTGAGCTATCTCCCCAGCCCCTCAATGCCTGCTTTTGCCTTTGTAAAATGGTAGTAGTTACAGAGTTTCCTACAGAATTGCTGTGAGGATTAAATTGCTCAATTTTTAAAACAGCAGCAACTTAGAATAAAAATGTCATGTTATGGACTGGGTCTGTGGCTCGGTTCAGTGGTAGAGCGCTTGCCTCTCATGTGTGAGGCACTGGGTTCAATTCTCAGCACCACATATAAATATATAAATTAAATAAAAGTCCAGGAGGTTTTCAAGATGGCGGACTAGGGGGCGGCTGCATTTCAGGTTGCTCCAGGACACAAGATTCAAAAGAGGAGATAGTGAGAGACTTGGGACCAACTCAAAGCCGCTGGGTGAGTCTCTCCCATTGGGGAGGCGTCCTGGATGGGGCGGTAGCCCTGGAACGCAGGGAATTTGTGAAGTAGAGTTGCTCGGCGAGACGCCCCTCCCCCCACTGGAGCGGTGAACACGGACAACTGGGATCATCGTAGAGGAGGCGGCTCAGCACAGCGCTTGGACTCGGAGCAACCACTGGGGCTTCGGGCCGCTGCCTGAGGAGGAGCCGCGTGGTGAGCTGTTTAGACCCAGAACGACCGCTTCTGAACACCGGGGGGTTGCCTGGAGGAAGAGGAGGAGCGCGGCGGGTTGCTTGACCTAGGAGTGACTGCATCAGAACCACAGGCAGTTGCCAGAGGAGGAGCTGCGTGGCGAGCTGTTTGAACTCAGAACGACCCCTTCTGAACACCGGGGGGTTGCCTGGAGGAAGAGGAGAAGTGCAGCGGGTCGCTTGGTCTAGAAGTGACGGCATCAGAGCCACAGGCGGTTGCCAGAGGAGGAGGCGAGTGGTGAGTTGATTGGACTAAAAGCGACCGCTCCTGAACACCGGTGGCCTGCCTGGAGGAGGAGCGTGGTGGGTCACTTGGTCTTGGAGCCACCACTCCTGAACACCCGGGGGGCTACCCCAAGGAGGAGGAGGAGGAACAGGATGGGTCACTTGGACTTGGAGTGACTGCCTAGGGCTACGGGCGGTTGGCGGGAGGAGGAGACGCGAAGTGAATTGCTTGGGCTCCTAGTGACTGCGTCGGAAACCTGGCCGCTGTCTGGTGGAGGAGGTGTGTGGCCGGTCTCTGGGTATCAGAGCTATTGTACGGGGCTCCAGGTGGCGGCTCAGAGGAGGGGCCGCATAGCCAGGCAATTAGGTGCAGAGCAGGGTACCAGGAGATAGGTGGCTTCTTGCTGGAAGAGCCGCACAGAGACACGCCTAGGGGCGGAGAGAAGTTTCCAGGACTGCGGGCAGATTCTCTGGGAGAGGCAGCCTAAGGAGACTCGCCTGCAAAGGGTGAGGCTCCCAGGCCCAGGAGGTATGTCCGGGCCACTGGGAACATTGCAGAGGAAGACAGCCCAGCCCAGGTGGTAGTTGTAGATTGAGGGGAACCTCTAGGAGGGGAACTGATCAGCAAGACGTCCCCACCGAGTGAGTCTTCCCTGCCGGGTGAGGTTTTCCCACAGGGACGGTAAAACCAGAGACACAGGCACAAACAGGACTTGCCTCAGCCCGCAGCCTAGTTCCCCGTTGGATGACCATTGGTCAACAAGTGGAGGCACCTCTGCCCACTAGCAGGGAATATACGCCACCTGAGGGTCACCACCCCTAGAGAGGCAGCTTCTTCGTGGAGCTCCGCATTATCAACTTCCTCCAAGACTTCAGGCTACTGAAGGATAAGAGGGGATATACTAGCAATCTTCAGGGACATTGTAAGTCGATAGAGGAAATCTCCAATATCTTAATGACCCACTGATTCCTGAACAATATGAGAAAACAAGGGAAGAAAATGCCCCAAACAAATCTAGATGTTACATCAATAAAATCCAACGACAGCATGTCAGAAGAAATGACAGAAAGGGAGTTCAGAATGTACATAATTAAAATGATTAGGGAAGCAAACGATGAGATGAAAGAGCAAATGCAAGCATTGAATGATGAGATGAAAGAGCAAATGCAGGCATTGAATGATAGCACCAATCGACAGTTAAAAGAGCAAATACAGGAAGCAAAAGATCATTTCAATAAAGAATTAGAGATATTGAAAAAAAACCAAACAGAAATCCTTGAAATGAAGGAAACAATAAACCAAATTAAGAACTCCATAGAAAGCATAACCAATAGGATAGAACACTTGGAAGACAGAACTTCAGATATTGAAGACAAAATATTTAACCTCGAAAGCAAAGTTGAACAAACAGAGAAGATGGTAAGAAATCATGAACAGAATCTGCAAGAACTATGGGATATCATGAAAAGGCCAAATCTGAGAATTATTGGGATTGAGGAAGGCTTAGAGAAACAAACCAAAGGAATGAACAATCTATTCAATGAAATAATATCAGAAAATTTCCGAAATCTGAAGAATGAAATGGAAAATCAAGTCCAAGAGGCTTATAGGACTCTAAATACACAAAATTACAACAGACCCACATGAAGGCACATTATAATGAAAATACCTAACATACAAAATAAAGACAGAATTTTAAAGGCTGTGAGAGAAAAGAACCAAATTACATTCAGGGGGAAACCAATATGGATATCAGCAGATTTTTCAATCCAGACCCTAAAAGCTAGAAGGGCCTGGAACAACATTTTTCAAGCTCTGAAAGAAAATGGATGCCAACCAAGAATCTTATACCCAGCAAAGCTTACCTTCAAATTTGACGATGAAATAAAATCTTTCCATGATAAACAAAAGCTAAAAGAATTTACAAAAAGAAAGCCAGCATTACAGAACATTCTCAGCAAAATATTTCATGAGGAAGAGATAAAATACAAAGAAGCATATCAGCAAAGGGAGGAATTACCCTAAAGGAACTGTCAAATAAAGGAGGAACCAAGATGTGTCAAAAAAGAAATAAATAAATAAATAAAATTTAAAAAATGAACCAAATGACCGGGAATACAAATCATATCTCAATAATAACCCTGAATGTTAATGGCCTGAATTCATCAATCAAAAGACATAGACTGGCAGATTGGATTAAAAAGAAAGATCCAACAATATGTTGCCTGCAAGAGACTCACCTCATAGAAAGAGATACCCATAGACTAAAGGTAAAAGGACGGGAAAAACATACCATGCACATGGACTCAGCAAAAAAGTTGGAGTATCCATCCTCATTTCAGATAATGTGGACTTCAAGCCAATGTTAGTCAGAAGGGATAAAGAAGGACATTTCATACTGCTTAAGCCAAGCATAAATCAGCAAGATATAACAATCATAAACATCTATGCCCCAAACAGTGGCTCATCCATGTATGTTAAACAAATCCTTCTCAATTTTAGAAACCAAATAGACCATAACACAATAATACTAAGTGATTTTAACACGCCTCTCTCACCACTGGACAGATCTTCCAAACAAAAATTGAACGAAGAAACCATAGATCTCAATAACACAATCAATAATTTAGACTTAACAGACATTTATAGAATATACCATCCAACCAAGAGCGAATACACTTTCTTCTCAGCAGCACATGGATCCTTCTCTAAAATAGACCATATATTATGCCACAAAGCTAATGTTAGCAAATACAAGAAGATAGAGACACTACCTTCTATTCTATCAGATCATAATGGATTGAAGTTAGAAATAAATGAAAGAGTAAAAAACAGAAACTACTCCAACACCTGGAGATTAAACAATATCCTATTATATGATGAATGGATAACAGAAGATATTAGGAAGGAAATTTAAAAATTCTTAGAGGTAAACGAGAACAAAGAAACATCATATCAAAATCTCTGGGACACTATGAAAGCAGTACTTAGAGGAAGATTTATTTCATGGAGCGCATTTAATAAAAGAAATAAAACTCAAAAAATAAAGGACCTAACACTACAGCTCAAAGTCCTAGAAAAAGAAGAACAGACCAACACCAAAAGTAGTAGGAGACAGGAAATAGTTAAACTCAGAGCTGAAATCAACGAAATTGAAACAAAAGAAACAATACAAAAAATTGACTAAATAAATAGTTGGTTCTTCGAAAAAATAAACAAAATTGATAAACCTTTAGCCACACTAACAAAGAGAAGACAAGAGAAAACCCAAATCACTAAAATTCGGAATGAACAAGGAAATATCACAACAGACACGACTGAAATACAAAACATAATTAGAAGCTATTTTGAAAACCTATACTCCAACAAAATAGAAAATTTTGAAGACATCAACAGGTTTCTAGAGACATATGAATTGCCTAAACTGAACGAGGAGGACATACACAATTTAAATAGACCAATTTCAAGTAATGAAATAGAAGAAGTCATCAAAAGCCTTCCAACAAAGAAAAGTCCAGGACCAGATGGGTTCTCAGCCGAGTTCTACAAAACCTTTAAAGAAGAGCTCATTCCAATACTTCTCAAAGTATTCCATAAAATAGAAGAGGAGGGAACCCTCCCAAACTCATTCTATGAAGCCAATATTACCCTGATACCTAAACCAGACAGAGACACATTGAGGAAAGAAAATTTCAGACCAATATCCTTAATGAACATCGACGCAAAAATTCTCAACAAAATTTTAGCAAATCGCATACAAAAACATATTAAAAAGATAGTGCACCATGATCAAGTGGGTTTTATCCCAGGGATGCAAGGTTGGTTCAACATCAGGAAATCAATAAATGTCATTCACCATATCAATAGACTTAAAGTCAAGAATCACATGATTATTTCAATAGATGCAGAAAAAGCATTTGATAAAATACAGCACCCCTTCATGCTCAAAACACTAGAAAAAATAGGGATAGTGGGAACATTCCTTAACATTGTAAAGGCCATCTACGCTAAACCCATGGCTAATATCATTCTAAATGGTGAAAAACTGAAAGCATTCCCTCTAAAAACTGGAACAAGGCAGGGATGCCCTCTTTCACCACTTCTATTCAATATCGTCCTTGAAACTCTAGCCAGAGCAATTAGACAGACCAAAGAAATTAAAGGGATACGAATAGGAAAAGAAGAACTCAAACTATCCCTATTTGCTGATGATATGATTGTATACTTAGAGGAACCAGGAAATTCCACCAGAAAACTTTTAGATCTCATAAGTGAATTCAGTAAAGTAGCGGGATATAAGATCAATGCATATAAATCTAAGGCATTTTTATACATAAGCGATGAATCTTCAGAAAGAGAAATCAGGAAAACTACCCCATTCACAATAGCTTCGAAAAAAATAAAATATTTGGGAATCAATCTCACAAAGGAGGTGAAAGACCTCTACAATGAAAACTACAGAACACTAAAGAAAGAAATTAAAGAAAACCTTAGAAGATGGAAAGATCTCCCATGTTCTTGGATAGGAAGAATAATATTGTCAAAATGGCCATACTACCAAAAGTGCTATACAGATTCAATGCAATTCCAATTAAAATCCCAATGATGTACCTTACAGAAATAGAGCAAGAAATTATGAAATTTATCTGGAAGAATAAAAAACCCAGAATAGCTAAAGCAATCCTTGGCAGAAAGAGTGAAGCTGGGGGGATCGCAATACCAGATCTTCAACTCTACTACAAAGCAATAGTAACAAAAACGGCATGGTATTGGTACCAAAATAGACAGGTGGATCAATGGTACAGAATAGAGGACACGGACACAAACCCAAATAAATACAATTTTCTCATACTAGACAAAGGGGCCAAAAATATGCAATGGAGAAAAGATAGCCTCTTCAACAAATGGTGCTGGGAGAATTGGAAATCCATATGCAACAGAATGAAACTAAACCCATATCTCTCACCATGCACGAAACTAAACTCAAAATGGATTAAGGATCTCGGAATCAGACCAGAGACCTTGCATCTTATAGAAGAAAAAGTAGGTCCAGAGCTTCAACATGTCGGCTTAGGACCAGACTTCCTCAACAGGACTCCCATAGCACAAGAAATAAAAGCAAGAATTAATAACTGGGATAGATTCAAACTAAAAAGCTTTCTCTCAACAAAGGAAACTATCAGCAATGCGAAGAAAGAGCCTACAGAGTGGGAGAAAATCTTTGCCAATCATACTTCAGATAGAGCACTAATCTCCAGAATCTATAAAGCACTCAAAAAACTCTACACCAAGAATGCAAATAATCCAATCGACAAATGGGCCAAGGAAATGAATAGACACTTCACAGAAGAAGATCTACAAGCAATCAACAAATATATGGAAAAATGTTCAACATCTCTAGTAATAAGAGAAATGCAAATCAAAACCACCCTAAGATTCCATCTCACCCCAATTAGAATGGCGATTATCAAGAATACAAGCAACAACAGGTGTTGGGGAGGATGTGGGGAGAAAGGTACACTCTTACATTGCTGGTGGGGCTGCAAATTAGTGCAGCCACTCTGGAAAGCAGTGTGGAGACTCCTTAGAAAACTTGGAATGGAACCACCATTTGACCCAGCTATCCCACTCCTTGGCCTATACCCAAAGGACCTAAAATCAGCATACTACAGAGATACAGCCACATCAATGTTCTTAGCTGCTCAGTTCACAATAGCCAGATTGTGGAACCAACCTAGATGTCCTTCAACTGACGAATGAATAAAGAAAATGTAGTATATATATACAATGGAATATTACTCAGCCATAAAGAATGATAAAATTATGGCATTTGCAAGCAAATGGATGAAATTGGAGAATATCATGCTAAGTGAGATAAGCCAATCTCAAAAAACCAAAGGAAGAATGATCTCGCTGATAAGTGGATGATGATACATAATGGGGCGTGGGTGGGGTTAGTTTTAGGGTTAGAGTGAGGGTTAGGGAGGGGGGCAAGAATGGGGGAAGGAAGGACTGTATAGAAGGAAAAGAGGGATGGGAGGGGTGGGGGGAAGGGGAAAAAAATAACAGAATGAATCAACCAACATCACCCTATGTAAACATATGATTACACAAATGGTATGCCTTTACTCTATGTACAAACAGAGAAAGAACATGTATCCCATTTGTTCACAATAAATAAAAAAAAAAAAAAAAAAAAAGAATGCAAATAATCCAATCGTCAAATGGGCTAAGGAAATGAATAGACACTTCACAGAAGAAGATCTACAAGCAATCAACAAACATATGGAAAAATGTTCAACATCTCTAGTAATAAGAGAAATGCAAATCAAAACCACCCTAAGATTCCATCTCACCCCAATTAGAATGGCGATTATCAAGAATACAAGCAACAACAGGTGTTGGTGAGGATGTGGGGAGAAAGGTACACTCTTACATTGCTGGTGGGGCTGCAAATTAGTGCAGCCACTCTGGAAAGTAGTGTGGAGACTCCTTAGAAAACTTGGAATGGAACCACCATTTGACCCAGCTATCCCACTCCTTGGCCTATACCCAAAGGACTTAAAATCAGCATATTACAGAGATACAGCCACATCAATGTTCATAGCTGCTCAGTTCACAATAGCCAGATTGTGGAACCAACCTAGATGTCCTTCAATTGATGAATGGATAAAGAAACTGTGGTATATATATACAATGAAATATTACTCAGCCATAAAGAATGATAAAATTATGGCATTTGCAGGCAAATGGATGAAACTGGAGAATATCATGCTAAGTGAGATAAGCCAATCTCAAAAAACCAATGGACGAATGATATCGCTAATAAGTGGATGATGACACATAATGGGGGGTGGAAGGGGTTAGTGTTACAGTTAGAGTTAGGGTTAGGGAGGGGGGCAAGAATGGAGGAAGGAAGGACTGTATAGAGGGAAAAGAGGGGTGGGAGGGGTGGGGGGGAGGGGAAAAATAACAGAATGAATCAAACAACATTACCCTATGTAAATTTATGATTACACAAATGGTATGCCTTACGCCATGTACAAACAGAGAAACAACATGTATCCCATTTGTTTACAATAATAAAAAAAAGTAAAAAAAAATAAAAGTCCATCCACAACTAAAAAATATTTTTAAAATGTCATATTATAAGCATTAAGAAAATTATCTCCCCGCCACCCTCACCTAACAACACATCCTGGATATATCTCTCCCAGACAGTATCTATAGATTTAACTGTAGAAATTCTATCAATTCTTGCATAGAATTTCCTGGCATGGACAAGCCAAGGATATATATTTTTATTTAATCTTTCTCTTATCAATAGACATACAGATTTTTGTAGTTTTTCCAGTACATAAAGTGTTACAATAAATATCCTTGACCATAGGTTCCTGTAAATTGGTAAATTATAGGTAGGGATGGAAGTACATTCATTTTATTTTGGGGGGAAGAATAGAATTTTTTTCTTTTTTTATTGGTATGATTATATATAATAGTGTGATTCATTATACCATATTCCTACAAGCTCTTGATTATATCAATCTCATTTTCATAGCTTCCTTTTCCCTCCTTTTCTTCTTCCCCTGATCAGCTTATTCTCTTTTATAGATGTCTCCCATGAATCATTGTTATTGTTATTTAAATTAGCACTATATATATATATATATATATATATATCAATGATATGTATATATCAATCAATCGGATTCATGTGGTGTCCTTGTTCACAGACATGGCATAATCTGGTAGATTTCATTCCCCAGTACTACTCCATGCCCTCCCCTCCCTCCTTCCTCTACTTTGTTGGTTTCCCTTCTGTTCTCCTGAGATTTTTTTTTTTTTAATCTCTCTCTCTCTCTCTCTGCTTCTTTCACATATGAGAGAAAACATTCAACCTTTAACTTCTGAGTCTGGCTTATTTCACTTAGCATGATGTTCTCTAGTTCCGTCCTTTTATAAGCAAATGACATAATTTCATTCTTCTTTATGGCTGAGTAAAACTCCATTGTATATATATATACATCACATTTTCTTTATCCATTTTATCTAGCCTGTTGATGGGCACCTAGACTTGTTCCACCACTTGGTTATTATGAATTGTGCTGCTATAAATATTAGTGTGCATGTATCACTGTAGTATGTTGATTTGTAAGGAATAATCTTATTTATTTGGGAAGAAGAAACATTTTCCTTCTACTGAATCTTCCTCTTATACAAACCAGGGCATCTCTTTCAACTGTTTTTTTTTCTTTTGCAGTAAACTGGGGATTAAACTCAGGGGTGCTCTACCACTGAGCTACATCACCAGCCCTTTTTATTTTTTACTTTGAGACAGGGTCTAGCTAAGTTGCTTAGGGCCTCTCTAAGTTGCTGAGGCTGGCCTCAAACTTGCAATCCTCCTGCCTCAGTCTCCTGAATTGCTGGGATTTATAGGCATCCACCACCACACCTGGCTTAATTTTTGCAGATACTATTTTAGATAGTTCAGATAAACTTTATAGCTTATTTAGTATAGGTCCTATACCTTCCTTTTAAAATTTATTCCTAAAAACTTTATAGTTTTTGTCACAACTATAAACTGAATATTTTTTTCATCTCCACTTCTGAACTAGCCAACTCCATATTTATTTTATTTTACTAGGTGGAAGTGCCTTATGTGATTCCCCCATCAAATTATCACCAACATTTCTTTTTCCTTTAAATTTTACCATTATTTTCACTCTAAAAACTTACACCTAAACTTGGAAAGCTATTTCTGCTTTATATTGTGTGTTTTACATATAACACATAAGATTCTCCCTTCCCAGAATGTTCAACATAGTGCTTAGGATTTACCTATGAGTCAAAAAACGCATTTTACAAACATTTGTAGGAAGAAACGCCAGGTGTGCAGGATTTGGACTTGGATGTAGGATTACTTTATATTCACATGATGTAGTTTAAAGGACTGTCCTATGATGAATGCCTGCCACTTTACTGTGTCCCTTTATAGATACTCCCTTCAGTAGTATTTTCATAACTCAGACTCAAGGCACAATGTCCTCAGCAGCATGAGGACAGGTAGGGAGGTAGAGAGGTTCTGCATGAGGACGGATTCTCAGCAGGATCACCCAGCTGCAGAGGCTGACTTTGGAGGGTGGGCAGCTGTGGGAGGCCCAGAGAGCGTGAGAGTCACACCAGCTTCAGGGGTGATCACCCATCTGTCAAAGCTACAGAAGCCAAGAGGAAAGTGTCCAGGCTCCTCCTAGTGGTGAAACTCTGAAACGGAAAACGGAGATTCCTAAGTCAGGATGACCATAACCATCAGCCAGGAAGCTTCTCCAAAGACAGAGGGACCACAGACAGACAAGACTTAACTTAGGAACCAGGACTAAGGCAACAGTTAGTGCCACCATCTGAGGCAGCAGCACCAAGATGAGCAACACCAGGATTCATCGGATGACACCAAGTGGTGTCTGGGAATAACTTGAGACCCAGGGCCACCAGTATATCTGGATCTGACCTCTTAGTTACCAGTCGGCCCCTGCCTCAATGGCTGTCCATCACCCCACCCACTCGCTCATATTATAATACCTAGATCTCGTCATCACCAATAACTGCAACTCCTCCATAATCCCAATTCTATACCCCCCACTATCTGACCACCACTTCCTGTCTATAGAGCTCCCTCCCTCTGCTATTGGAATGCTAACTCTCTTTTGCTCTCACCACATGAGTTTTCCCTTGCAGTGTCATTGTCCCTCATGCCCTGGATGCCCTCTTGACCCATCTTAAATTCCACAATCTCTCTAGTCACCCCCTTGGGTACTCATCTGACTCCCTTGCTCCCCTCTCATTTCATTGTATTCATTTGGCAATATCAAAACCAGTCATCCCAGATATCCTTCCCTGTTTACCCCTCCAGATTCACTGTGTGTCCTTCTCCGCTCTGCTCTATGCCCCTAGAGGCTACCTTTTGTAGATGCTTCATCAAAACTCCTTTACCTGTTTGGCTGAGGCAATGACAGGCAGCAGCAGAACAAAAGGCAGAGAAAGAAGATGGGGTATTGGTCTCCTGCTCCCTGCAAGCAGGCAGCAGTTAGGCAGTGGCTGAGCTTTAAGGCCATAGCTACGGACGAGAGACCCCTCCCCTACAGCTGCACCTATCTGTAGGAGGTTCTGCTGACTCCTCTAACCTCTTGCCCTTTCAGTCTGGGGGTGGTAATGGCTCCCTGCTCTAACCAATCCTAGCTACTTCGCCTTTCTTCTTAGTTTCCTCAACATTGCCCATACTTTTGAAAATTGACGCTTCATTAGTGCCTTTTCTTTCCTCTTTGGTTTAAATCCACTTCTCAGCTACTCTGTGCCTAAGTATCTACATATGACTTCAGAAACACCCCAATCTCTGTAAATTGCACTGTAAATAGTTGACCAAGGACCACAACTGTGTCCCTGTTTCCTGCAGGCAATGATACCATGTATTTCAAGTTCATTTTTTCTTCTATACTTTTAAACAACTATTTCACACCTTTCTTCTTAACCCCCTAGACTTCACACCCATCTTCACTTGCAATATATGATTTTATTTCTCACTTCACTGAGAAAATTGAAGCACTCAGAAGAGAACTCCCCAGACTCACACCATCTCATGTAGCTACCAGCCAGCATCATCTCCTGCCCACTAGCTGTCATCCCTGCTATCATGAGGAACCTTCTATCCTCTATAGAAAGTCAGTCTCTGTATTTGTGGGATGGATTCCAGCAATGTTTGAGTGCCTCCTCAATAAGTCAGTGCCTACTATATGTCAGGTACTGCTGTGGGTACTTGGAATATGTCAGTGAACAAAACAGAAAGATCCCTTCCCTTGCAGACTTACATTCCAGCAGCAGGGAGAGACAACAAATGATATTCACAAGGAAGATAGAAAGTTCTATGAGAAAATGATTAATTTTCCATGGTCTCATTCCAGCATCAAGTCTTCCTACTCCTTCTATTGGATAATTCTCATCAGTCAATAGTCATGATTATACTTCTCCTATTTTAACAGTAACAATGATAGCAACATCTTTCATCCTTTTATTAAAGCTGCCCATTTCTTTTCCTTTCCATTTGAAGTAAGATTCTTGGAAAGAGTTGTCTGTATTTACTCTCTTCCGCTGTTTCCCTTCTCTTCCTCTTGAACCCTCTCCAATCAGGTTTTACTTTCCATCACTCCTTTGAAATTGCTTTTTTCGGGGTCACCAATGATGACCATGTTGTTAGTTAATAATGACCAATCCTTGGAACTTGATCTACCAGCAGCTTGTGATGCACCTCTTCTTCCTTAATACACCCCAACATACCACATTCTCTTGGTTTCTGTTCCACCTCTCAGGGTGCTTCTTCTCACTTTCTTTTGCTGTTTGCTTCTCTTAACTCATTCTCTTAGTGTTAGAATGTGCCAGGGCTTAGAAACTCTTCATCATCTACGTTTTGACAACCTCAAGTAGTCCCATGTCTTGAAATAAAATATACTGGATGATAATTCATATTTACATCTTTTTTGAGGAGATACTGGGGATTGAACTCAGGGGCACTCGACCATTAAGCCACATCCCCAGCCTTATTTTGTATTTTATTTAGAGACAGGGTCTCACTGAGTTGCTTAATACTTCACTTTTGCTGAGGTTGGCTTTGAACTCTGCCATCCTCCTGCCTCAGCCTCCCGAGCCACTGGGATTACAGGTGTATGCCACCATGTCTGGCTCATATTTACATCTTTCTTGAACTTCAAGCTCATATGCCTGAGAGCCTCTTCAACAACTCTACTTGGATGTCTGACATTTCTAAAACAAACCTCTTTGTTTCCTAAATTTCCCCACCCACATCACTCTCTATCTTAGCTGATATCAATTCCAATCGTATAGTAGCTGAGACAAAAATCTTGGAGATATTCTTGACTTTCCTTTTACCTCTTATCACCTTCTCTTGTCCTTCTTGCTCAAATAGTTCCAGTTACATTGGCTTCGTGTGTGTGTGTGTGTGTGTGTGTGTGTGTGTATGTGTGTGTGTGTTTTAATGGTAGACTTACCCCTGCCTCTTTGCTCTAGTTTATCCCCCCAATAAATGTCCTCTGGCTAACTCCCTCCCATCCTTTAAATCCTTCACAATTCTTACTTTCTCAGGAAGGTTTGTGCTGGCCATTCTATGAAACGATGTGGCGCGCGCACACGCACACACACACACACACACACACTCACTTTGTCGTTTTCTCATAAAACTTACTGTTACTTATGAATATTGTTTGTTGTTCCCCCAAACCCTGCCCCACTGAAATGTAAGCTGTACAAGAGGAAGGATCTTTCTGTTTTGTTCATTATAGATCCTAAGTACCTAGAGCAGAGCAGTGCCTGACACATAATAGGCACTCAGAAACTGAGTAGGCACTCAAATGTTGTCGAATGGATGGAAGGTGATTTAAATATTAGATCCTCCTGGTTTGTCCGGGAGGAATATTTATCTGTTCATATCCTGCTCACATAAGACAAAACAGTATTCAGGGTCAGGTCAGAACGTATAGGTTGAATGTACCCGGATGGGCCTGGATAGGGGAGTTCAGTCAAGGAAAGAGATAGGTGCAGGGAAAGGAGGAAAAGGCCAGCAGCTCCCCACAAAAAGACAGCATTGTAAGCTTAGCCAAGAGGACCCTTGTCACTGTCAGTTAGTTTTTTCATGAGTCAAACATGAAGACAATAACAAAGGCCAAGAGTTCATTCACTGAAATGACTAGAGAAAGGCTTTCCTGACGATGAAATAAGCATCTCCACACATATCTACAGAAGATACCCAGGAGTCCAGAAATCGCAGATCCAGGCATGTGTGTAGAGTGCTGATGTGCCCACCTTCTCCTGATTGTAGCTTATGTAATCTAGAGGAGATGAGACAGTATGCAAACTTAGATCAAAGACGAGTTCCAGAGATCCTCTGTTCAAACTTGTCTTCCCAACCCTTCATCAGGTTTCACTCCCCGGGGGAATTCAGTCTGCTTTGCTTGCATCTACAGACATGAATCCCTTCTAGAACAGCTCAGTGACTTTCAAAGTACGACCTGAGGATCACCTGAATCAGAAGAGCTGGGTGTCTCTTAAAAGCGTAAATTCCTGGATCCTCCTCAGGACTATTAAATCATTCAGTGGGGAAATCTGCATACTCAGAAAGATCCCTAGAAAATTCTGGAGTATGGTAAAGTTCAGAATCACAGTTGTAGATGAAGAGATTGGCTTTGCCTTGCTTCAATTTGTCTATCCTATTTTTTTCTTTTATATTGTGTCTCATAGTATTTATTTTACTTTTTAAAAGCACAAAAACAAAGATGATTTTGCAAACAGTTCATGTTTGGGATTGATTGGGAAATTACAACTGAAATGTACTTGATTCAAAACTTCCTGTGACTCGTTTTGTTCTACTTCCCTTACTTTTAGGCGGAGGATAAAAAGCACAAGTCCATATCCTAAAGAGGCACACAAATTGCCCTTTCCTCCCTGGTAGATTTTTGTTGAATTTTCAAAACCCCTTGCCCCCCAGTCCCCAAAATAATCCCTTCTAATTTAAGAACTGCCTTCTGGAGAAAGTAGACAGTTTCACACCAGATTTAGGAACTCACCAGAATTTCAGAATAAAATATTCCCTCCAAATATCAGTTAGCCCAACACCAAATTGTACTAGGCAGATTATCATCTGTAACATCATCTATTATTAGAACATTCTTTGACCATGCCGCCCTGGCAGGCAAACTCACTGACGGAGCAGCAAACAGATATAAAAGACATATCTAAAGAGTTTCCAAAAAGTTATCACTCAACTTGATTGTGGCAAATAATTGGATGCTTTTAAGATCTTCCAGAATATTTCTTAAAGGGAAGTTCAATAGAGGAAATTTAGCAAATAAAATTTCTATCATTCTAGCTTCTCTCTACCTTAAAATGATTCTGCTTTTATCAAAAGGACTTTCAAGGCAAATTCTTTTTGCCCAGTTCACCTGTTATCATAAAAGCTAAAGAGAATTCAACAGACATTGAGATAATTCCAAAACATGGTTTTGTTGCTGTTAGGTTATCTTGTTTTCCAAGTGAGAACCCACCTCCCCTAGGAAATCAGGTACAGTTCCAAACCCCTTTAAGACAACAGGAAACTTTCAGCATACTCTGCCTCTTCAGAATTCAGTTGCTTTTCGAAAGAAGAGTTTCTTTACTATCATTTCAGAAGGGCATGCTGACATGTTTGCCATTTTGGAATTCCTATTTATTCTGTATTAGTTTTCAGTTCTCAAAATAATCCTTTGAAAATGACTGCTTTTCCTATTTTCTCAATGTGGGTAGGGGAGAAGAATACTTTGCGAATTTATTAAATCTATGCTAGAATCTCATGACACTATTTTCTGCAGAAAAGAATTTGGTAAGGAATGTCCAACTTAGGTGGCAAGTGAGTGAGTAGAAGCATTAACTGACAAAGGACACTGTCCTCAGAAGATAGTTTCGTCCTTACACCAGTGCTGCAATTGCCTCTAAGCAAAGTCTTTCAACAAACTTCCACATAAAATGGGAATAAGATGGGAAACAGGTCTTACATCTTGCCCAAGGAGATGTCCAGCTGGCCCTACCTTTTAGTGAGCTGACTTAGGCCTCCCTCTTGGAAAGTGGCCCTTGGGTGACTGTGGTAGAGACAAAACTCCATTCCCAGAGGAAACAAGTAGCCTGAACAAAACAACATATCAGGACCAGCCACCACCATGTGAATCTTCAGGAAGGGGCTGTCCCTGGATAGATTTGGTGTTGTAGGCAGGTAGAGACCTCTCCAGTCATCTCTACAAGCATGGATCCCAAGTATGATTGGGAACAAAGCTAGACTTAGAGGTGGGGTTGTATGCGAGTGTGTGTGTGTGTGTGTGTGTGTGTGTGCACATGCATATGCGTGATGCCTGTCCTTCTCTTCCAGGATTCCCCACAAGACCAAAGGACAAATGGCTTGTCTAAGAGAAGGTGTAAGGAGTTAGAATTGTAGATTTGGAACCAAAGTGACATTGCTTAGAAATCCTGCCTCTGCCACTTAGAAAAGCTAAGTAACATTGAGCAGGTTTCATTAATCTTTCTCAATTTCAGTTTTCTCAGCCATAAAAAGAGAATAGCAAAAATGGCCTCCCCAGAGTGTGTTTGTAAGGAATAAATTAAATAGGAAAGAATATTATAAATTGTTTAGCATAGTATGTGTCACATAAGAAACCCACAACAAAGGCCACCTATTACCATTATGGTGATCTTATCTGTGCACCCATATCACATGTTTCCTTTGAGCCGATAGAAGAAAGTAGTGAGAAATCTCTACACAGCAAATAGAAAATCGTTGTTTAGATCAGAGTTTTTTCTGAGGTCAGGATAAAAGCAAAATAATGTTGTAGTTAGAGAGTCCAAGTGCAACCCTAGCTTTTCTCAATTCCCAAAGGGGCTACTCAAGGTAGAGCTGTCACAGAGTTTGTAACTAAACCATTGTATTAAAGCCAAGCACAGTGCATGCTTTAAAAAGCAATTGTTTTCACATGGGTAACTGCTTGAGACCAATGCCGTCAAGAGTCAAAGCAGGGTAGATTCTCATCAGGAAAGTGTGCTCACAGCAAAGACTCTTGGCAGAGAACAGAGAGCATTACGCTGTGACATCAGATCTGTGGGCTGCTGAGCCTCATAAGCAAGGCCAACAGGGCAAAACTCTCCAGTAAAAATTAACACTAGTGGAAGTTGAAGAACACCAGGCCCCAAGAAGCATGAAAAGTCACATGTGCTGTGGGGCAGCTGGTTCCATCTGTGCCTGAGATCATGACCAGATTGAATCCTTCTCCACAATAATGAATTACCTGTATTAATTAACAGATTCTGGAGTAAGAAAACAGGAAAAGTACTAGGTGCTGCATAAATGGGCCCTTATCTATCATGAGAAATTATGTATATCATAAGTAATTTGCTATAACTAAAACTGCAAGCTCCGACATGTCAATCTTGTTCTTCATGGCGTTAGACGCCTGAGCAGTTTTATTTTGTTTTTTAACTGTCCCTGGCAGCTGTCCAATAATACTTGGAGAGAAGCGGTCTCTTGCCCCCCAGCCACCCGCATCCTGCTCCCATTTAGCCTGCTAAACAAGCTGGTTGAGCAATTATGGCAGGTACATTGAAACCTTACTCACCTTCCCTCAACCTTTCCTTAATTGGGCAATCAATTTGCGTACTTCCAGTCCTGACAAAGGATATGCAGTCTTGGCTTTCCTGGAGTATACTATTCAGATTGCAATGCATTTATCTATATTTGGGCTTCTTAGTTACACATGCATAACACCAAAGGAAGATCCACATACTCTTTCTCATACTTCACCCTTCTTGATTTTTCAGCAAGTGGAAGTTTGAAATCATCAGCTCAAATACAAAAACATTCTTGATATTTACATGCCATCCTTTTATTCATCGCAGGGTTAGATATTGAGAGAAAATAAAAACTAAAAAAAAATAGCTATTTGAATGATTAGAATTGCATAAATTATTTGACAGAACAGTAAACTGAAGTGAGACATTACTGGTGAATTGTTGTAACTAATTGGTCATACCAGTATATTTAAAATAGAGAACTTTTGTTCACTTCTGTGTTCCTACATGGTAAATATCCAATGGGGTTCAGTACTGTGGCACATGCCTGTCCTCTCAGGGGCTGGGAAGGCTAAGGCAGGAGGATTGCAAGTTCAATGCCAGCCTGGTCACCAGTATGACAATGTCCCAAAATAAAAAACAAAAAGGGCTGGAGATGTAGCTCAGGGGTAAAGCACCTCTAGGTTTGATCTCCTGTAGACACCCCTACACAACACCACCCACAAGAAAAATAAATAAATAGATAGATAGATAAATGTCCAACAGGGATTTGAGATTGAATAGTTACAGACTACCCACAGAATGGGAACAGTGGTTCTCAAACATGTGTGCCTAGTGCACTTTTCATTGATCCAGGGGATATGAGAAAATTCAGACATGGAAGTGAGTTGATTTTCCCCATGTATTTGAAGTTATTCCTTTTAAAGGGTTGACCTTTATTCTAAGATTTCTTTAAGTTTTTATCTATCTCCATACTTTCTCCTCCTATGATGCTGAGGATGGAGCCAGGACCTTATACAGACTAAGCAGGCACTCCACCACTGAGCACAACCCCAGGCCTTCCTTTATTTTTAATTGTACTTCTTCATGAAATCTAAATCTGGGAACCACTTCTGGTGTATGTCTAGAGTATGAGAGCCTGTCAGATGAGAATTGGCTGAGCTCACTATATTCACATTGCACATCCACAAGAAAAGCTGGTGACTTTAGGTCAATAACAATCTGGCTCAGCCAGCTGAAAATAGACCCAGATGGTTTCCGATCTCTTACCCTTATCCTGGTCTAATTAAGTCCACTCCCTTCTCCAATCCTGACCAGTACAAGATGCCTTCATTTAAATATAGGAAAGGCTGAACCAAACTCTTATTTGAATCCAAGAACAGTGAATGACTGCTGGGTAAATCACGTCGAATTCTGTGCAATAGGACAATCCCTGAAGAATGAAAATGGAGGAAAATACTCTCACCTCTCTAAAACACAATGATTGCCCAGATTAAAAAAAGAAGAAGAAGAAAAGAAAATCCACAGGCAGGCAGCACTGTTTTGATTCAGCTTCACTAGTGTGAAGTCATCATTGTGGGAAAGAATTATTGTAACCAAGAAATAAAATACTGAATTCCAATCTTAGCCGAGACCACCTGTTACAAGCTAAGTAAAAGCGCATGAGAAGGAAATGTCTCTACATTGCTGCTTTGTGGTATTACAATTTGACTTCTTAGCATGATGCCCCAAAGTAAGCACTTGTAACCACAGTACTCTTGGGCTGAAGTGGCTGAGAAATTTTATTCCCTAGAGGAAAGAAGAGTGTGAGAATCCTTTAAGGAGAGTGACCCTGGTAGGGATTCTGGTTGGAACTCCAGCCCATGTGGCTCTTAGATTCTTTGAAGTATTTATGATTCTATCCAGTTTTTCATCACTGCTGGAGGGTCAGAGACTACATAATCCTCTCCCAAAGATGATATTTTCAGTTTTGGATGCAGTTAACTCCAAGTTCTTGTACACAGAGGGGAAGATACACACTGACACTTTGATAAACTCTAGGGAAAATTAATACAGTTTTTTAGAATCCTGACTATTGAGAATCAGTGGCCACCCCTCAGCCCCCAAAACCAATTATAAAATGGGAAACGTCATGGTGATTCTTACGGCTAGCTTGTACACTGACAGGAAAGCAGAGTTTCTGGATTTGATGTGGAGAAAATCTTGGTTTTAGGAATTCTAAGGAATTGAGGGCAGTGATTTTCAAACAGAAGTCCAGAACAGGAGCTTGTGTCAACTTCCTCTTTCCCCATCTTGGTCACCTCAGTTGTGTGAGCGGTACTGGGGATTAAACCCAGGGGGATTCACCACTGAACTATATCTCCCTAGTCCTTTTTATTTTGAGGTAGGGTCCCACTAGGTTGCTGAGACTGACCCTGAACTTGCAAAGATTATTGGGCATGTGACACCATATCCAGCCTACCTGTCTTTCCTGATGTTCTCCGGCTAGCTATTTTATCCTCCCTACCTAAGGTCTGATGAAGGCATTATTTAGTAAGATAAATAGCAAATTTTTAGTACTTCTCTGACTCACCAAGTACTTTCACTTTACTGTTATGCTTCATTACCATAGAACACATACTTACTATCTTCAATTTTTTGATGAAGAAATTGAGGTTCTTAGATGAAAAAGAATGTTTAGAAAACGTGGCAGAACTGGAACTCGAACACAGTATTAGTTTTCCTAGTTTCACATCCTGGTTTTCTCCCTGTCCCCTACTGGGGGTTGGATGTGGGGGGGCTTGAGCATGCTAACTAAGCACTCTACCACTGAGTGACATCCCCAGCCCCATATCCTGTGTTTTAAGTAGCATTTGAAACTAAAGTTAGTAGTATAAAGACTAAACCAAGGATCTAAATATTTTAGTTAAACATACTTCACTTTTCTCCCTCTCAAGATCATAATTTCCTAGGTTCCCTAAAACAAACAAACAAATGCCAGGCATTGTGAGGCAGACCTGAAATTCAATCATCTTGGGAGAATGAGGCAAAAGGGATCACAAGTTCAAGGTCAGCCTGAGCAACTTAGTGAAAATTAAAATTAATGAAAAAGCCTGTAGATGTAGTTCAGGGGTAGAGCACTTGCCCCAGCACTGCAAAACAAAGCAAAGCAAAACAAAACAAAACAAAAAACCCCAAACAACCTGAGAGTGGCAGAGGCCACATCATTCATTTCCCCTTTCTCTTAAGGAAATTAAAACCAACAGCATGAAGGGCAGCCAATCAGGCTCTGAAAGAATAAGGGCGGTGGCTGAAAAGTAGGACAGAAGAGGAAATAGTGTTTACTGTAGCTAAATTAGTGAAGTTGTTGGGCACCATCACCATAATCTAATTTAAAAATATTTTATCATCCCAAAAAGAAACCTTGAACCCATCAGTAGTCAATTTCCACCCCATCCTCTAGACTTTAGCAACCACGATTTATATTCTGTCTTTTGAAATTTGCCTATTCTGGACATCTCATATGAATGCTATCATACAGTGTGTCGTCTTTTTTGACGGGCTTCTTGCTCTTGGCATGAATGAAAGTCAATGCTGTCTAGCTTCACCCATCTTACAGCGAGCACCAGCACTTCATTCCTCTCAGAGTCAAGTAATTTTACATTGCATGGACATCTGGATTGTTTCCACTTTGGGACAATTAGGGATAATGCTGCCATGAACATTCTTTTAGGGGACATGTGGTTTTGTTTCTCTTAGAATGATACCTAGAAGTGGAACCGCTGAGTCATATGGGAGCTCTGATTAATCATTTGAAGAACTGGCAAACTGTTTTCCAAAGCTGAAGTGCCATTTTACACTCCCAACAACAATGTATGAGGGTTCCAATTTCTCCATGTCCTAGCCAACGGCTGTTATTTTTAAGTTTTCTGCATATTAGTGGATTTGAAGTGGTAACTCAAGATAGTTTTGATTTGCATTTCCCTCATGACTGATGTTGAGATTGTTCGATGTCCTTATTAGCCATTTGTATATCTTCTTTGCAGAAATATTTATTCAATCATTTGCCCCTTTTTAAAATGACTTTTTAAATTATTGAGTTATAAGGGTTCTTTATGACACCAGTATCTTACCAGATATGTAATATGCAAATATTTTCCCCCATTCTGTGGATTGTCTTTTCACCATACTGATGGTGTCCTTTGAAACACAGATATACTTACTTTTTATTTAGTTCAATTTATCAATCTTCTCTATCACTTTTGCTGGTGGTGCCAAATGTGAGAGATCATTGCCTAACCCAAAATTACAAAGATGGATTGCTGTTTTCCTCTGTGGGTTCTTTCTTACATTTAGGTCTATGATCTACTACAGATTATATTTTAAGTGTTGTCACATAAACATCTCAGGAACTGGGGAAGAGGTCAGCTGAATTTTGGTAACGTGATGCCAGTTAGCCTGGCCTGTTTGTTTTCGTCCCACTCTAATTGGGAAGATGAGGAAGCTGTGAAGACAGTTATGTAATGACGACGGAATAACCCTTGTTTTCACGGTTATTAATACAGTGCCTCACAACAGAAGTCAAAATGTTTTATGACTGGGAGTAGGGAACAAACTCAGATTTAACTCTGAAGCTCAAGTTTTGCTAATTCTTTGCTGTAGACCAAGAGATCTTGTAATTGATCAATATGTCTTTCTCTGATGCAATGCTCTTCAGAGAAGCTTAGTTTTCCTTCTGTATACATATCTCATTCTGTGAATACTTAGACTAAGTGAAGTTTAACTTCACTTAGACTCTGAAAGGTAAGTGTGCTATTCGTTATCTCCTTTCCCATGAGTCTCTCTTGCTGGACAGGAGCCTGTCCCTGTGGATGTTTTTTGCTGGACTTGATTCCATTTAACCCACCCCAGTCATTTGGCCTTGTTATTCCTATAAAGCACCAGTTTGACACCCTTCTGTAAAACTCAAGTTTGAACACTCCTGGAGATCATTTCACATTATTGGATATATATTTTTTTAAGTTGTAGATGAACACAATAACTCTATTTTATTTATTTATTTATTTATGTGGTGCTGAAGATTGAACCCGGTGCCTTACACATGTCAGGCAAGTGCTTTACCACTGAGCCACAACCCTAGACCCTTATCAGACATTTTTGATACATGCTAGATGATTAATTTGACTGAACTTTTGAAATCTTCTTTCCTCAGTTCTAAGCATTCTAATCATGCTTAGCAATTTCTTATTTGATAATAAACACTCTGAGACTATGTAACTTCTTTCGCACAAAGCTCCTGCTCTACCACCTTAACAAAATAGATTATTTTTTGTTATTCAGAATTCAGCCCAGGGTGACCTTCAGAACCTCCCAAGAGACAAAACTGATTAACAAGGGAAGTAAAAAAAGTACCCAACTCTCTTCAGCCTTTCTGTAACATCATCCCTTAGTTTTGGTTTTGTAACTCTGCTTTAGAAAAACATCTTCTATTCCATCTGGGTGGTCATTCCTTGACATTCTGCTTTAACAATTTTTCTATTTCTTTTGCTTTGATGTTTACCAAGTGTTTCTCATCATGTTGTACCCTAAGTTCAATGTTACTCAACAAATATTTACTGAGTCAGCTTTATGCAAAGTACTATTCTGAAAGAAAAAAAAAACATTAATCTACATATAAATATGTTACTTCTCAACATACTTCTACCCTTTACCACCTCAGGTCCTTCTCCCATGTGATGATGAATAGCTGACTCACAACAGAGTCATATCATTATTGATTAATGAAATCTATTACGAGTTCAGGGTGTTAGCATTCATGCAATGTATTTTGGATCCTAATCTATGGGCATGGTGATATCAAATAATTACTCTTTAGCAGTGTGCAGACTCTTGGTTACCTACTCAATGGTCACCTCTCCTCCCATTCTTTCTTGGTATAAGAACAGAAACTTTACTGAGATAGGGTATGTGGCTCTCCCCTACCTCCAGAGGATGAATTTTCATTAGTCTAAGACAATCATGGGCATATGATATTTTATTCTGGTTTATGATACATAATATATGAAAACGGGTCTGCTGGGGTAGAAGTGGGAGCACTTCAGAGAAAGATGTCCCTTGCTATTAACATGAGACTGCAGAGTGGAATGGCTCCTCTTCATTCTAGTTGATGTGCTTACACGTGACACCCAGAGTGGCAGCTGTCATCTTGTAATCACAAGGAGACAAGCCTAAGGACAAAATCCAAAATCGTGAAGATGACAAAGCAGAGAGATTGAAACATCAGCATCCTCAATGTTGTCATGTGCTGCTAATTAACCAACCCCAAACCACACTATCCCTTGACCGTTATATGAGATAATGCATTGTACTTATTGTTTAAATATTTGTATGTATTAGTGTATGTTTCTGTCTTTTTAAATCTCTGTGATTTAAAATTGTAGTTATATATTTGAACGTGACCTTAGAGGTCATCTACAGTCTAGTCCAACTCTTTCAGTTATTTACAAAGAACTGCTTAGGGAAGTAAAGCACCTTGCCCAAGGTCAAAAGTGAGTGGTTGATGGATTCTAGAATCCCAGCCTTTGGATTCCTTTCTGAGTCCACTGTGCTGTCTATTCCTCTGAGAAGAGAACATAATTCAAAACCTTTCCAGACATTTTGATTGAGGAGAGGTGACATGGGGTATCTAATCTTCAGACAAGAATGACTGATTTTCATACAGTGAGAGATTCATTCTATCATTTTAATATAGATTTCTGCCAGGGGGAAAATTTCCACATTAGAAACAATCCCTGCCCAGATCCACAGGACTGCAGCAGATCTTCACCAGAAATGTGGCTTTTATCTAATTTAAGTAAATACATGGTTGTATTATCTTCTTAAGCATCTACGGGTACTCAGAGAGCCACATACAGATATTTGGGCATTATTTCTATAAAGGAAATTTTATAGAAAGAAAGAAATTTTATCTCGTAGGAAGTGACTTCTGGGAATAAAAATATGTAAGCATTTACTTTTCTCTGTCTATGACTTTCACACCAAGGAGACCAAACCAGAAAAACAAAACCACAACAAAACATTATTTAAAATAAAAGCAGAGTTGCTGAAGGTTATATATGGCAAGGCTGAGTGGTTTGCTCCTTATTTGAATCTAAATAGTGTTTCCATTTTAACCACCTTAGTAATGGTTTGTTCTGAATTTTGCTCCTTTTCTACAGGTTTTTTTGTTTTGTTTTATCTTCATAAACAGTACTGTGTTTTGCAAAGATAAGGACATTTCTCTGGACATTCTGCTGTTCAAATACAAAGAATGGTGATTTGTACTTTTTTTCCCCCTACACTGGGGATTGAACCCCCAGGTGTTCTACCACTGAGCTACATCCCCATCCATTTAAAAAAAAATTATTTTATTTTATTTTGAAACAGGGTCTCCTTAAATTGCTCAGACTGGCCTCAAACCTGCCATCCTCCTGCCTCAGCCTCTGGTGTATCTGGGATTATGGGTGTGTGCCACCTCTCCCGGCAGTGCTCTACAGTTTTGCATTACTACCCATCATAAATAAATGTAACATTATCTTTTTTGCTAAGTACTATGTTGATGAATCACTGTAGATTAAAATAATCCCGGATTTTAAAATAGCAATATTTAAAAGTCTGATAGGAATTGTATTGTTTTGCTTTGCCATATCAACAGTTTAATTTTCAGATAAAAGAGTAATTATAATAACTTATCTCTTAGAAAGTGATTTATAGAATGTTTTCCTCCATGAAAATAGCACCACCACCTGGAATCCCATGGTTTGTGCAACGAATAAATTTATGAGGTTTTTGTTTTAGGTGGTAGAAAAGGAATTTGTGTCTTCCTGAGAAGTTTTACAGATAAAACTAATGCACAGACAGCATTTTGTTTTCAAGCTAAAAATAATCATATTCCTCCTCTTCTGCAATGGATTCAGATACTTTGTGTCCTACAGAAACAGACTGATCTTAATGGTATCAAATGCTCACATGATTTCTTTTATAGTTCATGTTATTGCAAAATTAATGTTTTAACAGGAATTAATTGTATATTCCTTTCCTATGCATTTTCTCCAAAATAAAACTACATATTTTCTTTAACCTGATGTTAAATAAGCTTGATGTTTCTTACAATTTTTTCCCTCAAGAGTAGTAATTAGTCAAGGCACATGATGCAAAACAAAACAGAACCACTTCTCTAAACCCAAAAGTTTGGTAAAAACAATTTTAAGCATTATACAAGCATACAGAATTATTGTTATCATTGTTGTATAAATTCCTTGGACCACTAATAGTATAGCATACAAAGATATGTACATGTGGATCAAATATGGTTCTGTTTAATAGTTTATTCAACAGTATATAAAATTATGCAAACCATAAACTCTTCAAAAATTGACACCACTATATAATGTTTGTTGAAATTCTTGCTATTTTCATGAATGGAACAAAAAAATCTGTTCAAGAGCCAAAAATCACACTCAACACTCTCAACAATCATTTTCTTGTATTGAATTAGAATATTTCAATCAGTGACCTTACTGCCATTGTTTTTCATAAATTGGACCAAAGACTGAAAACTCCAGTGCTTCATTCACTTGCCAAAATCAGTCTCATCATGCACTGAGCCATGTGCATCCTCTAAAGTGCAGCCAAGAACAACCGCTTCCTGGAAAACAAAGGCAGAGCTTTTCCACTATGCCAAATGAACACTGCAGATAAACATCCTTTGATATCGATTCCTATGGCCACTTTTGTGTTTCAGTTTTCTAATTCGTGAATATGTTACTAATCGGCTCATTTAATAAACTTTTCTCCTTTACCATGCTCATTCTAAAGGCTTAAGCTGGTGGCTAACACTGAGCGCTTAGTGTACCAGCACTGCTCTAAGGGGTTTGCATGTATTCATCCATTCTCACGACAATCCTATGGAGTAGGCACTGTGATTTCCCCCATTTTTATAGACCAGGAAACTGAGGATCAGAGAAGTTAGAGAAGTTTTCCTATTATCACACAGGTGTTAAGAGGCCTACCATGGATTCCAACATAGGTATTCAGGATCCCTTGCCTTAATTCCAACCACTCTAATGCTGGTCCTACAATAATTCCACAATTAGGAATTTTTCCTGGGTGAAAAAAAAAATTGGTCAAATGCAGAATCCAAGATAGTAATTCCAACATGTTTTTATACCAATGAAAAATTAGAAGTAATTTAAAAGTCTATCGTTAGGAAATTGGTTTAATAACTTATGATACATCCAGAGAGGCAATATCATTACAAATTCTGATGCAGATCTATATGTATTAATGTGGAAAACCACAGATTTATTTTAAATGAAAAGAAATCAGGTTATAAAATAGTATGATTAATATGAACCCCCATTGTAAAAATATTTGTGAGCGTGGGCACAGAAAATAAACTAGAAGAATATGCATTAGCAAATGTTAACTGCATTATCAGATAATAAGTTTTCAAGTGATTTTCACTTTCTTTTTAAATAAATGTATTATATGTATTTTTTACGATGACTAGGCATTACTTTTACAACAGTTTTATAAATGGTACTTCCATTAGCAAAATCAAAAAAACTAGACATTAAAAAGATGAGTGTGACATTATCTCCTGCCACACCCCATCCTTGTTCTTTAGATGTGTGAGCAATATTTATATGTATTTGGTGGTCCAAGGAGGGAATGCAGCACTGGGGAATGGGGTGTGTCTATTTTTATTACAAATGTAAATACTTGATATGAGTACTTAACCTTTCAAGGCTAATTTAAATATAACCATCCTAGGATATTTTTTTCCACTAAGATTCAGCAGAAAAGTGTTTATAATTTCCTTAATCATCAGATTTTTTTTAAAGGTGCTGACTAACAATGATATTTTTGAACACACCATAAATAGGCTCATGAACTACACCATACAAGGTAAGTCTCTCCTTCAAGACTTCGCTTCTCCTCTCACCAAACATTTATTATGCACTGACTCTGTGCCAGGCACAGAGATTACTAAATACGCGAAACAGTCTCTACCCTTAATAGGTTTATGTTTTTGCAAAGGGTGGGCAGACAAGTCAATATATGACACAGTTAATTCTGATTGTGCTACATTTACAGCAACATATCATCAGGGTACAAAGACTACTTGCTGAGTCAAGTCAGATAAAGCTTTCTAAGAGGTAACTCTGGAGCTCGGCATGGAGAGGTGGAAATATCTGTCTTCAGTGGAGACAGGAATAATGACAAAATTTATTCTAAAATAAATCACAAAATGTAAGTTGTGTTCCAAGGCATAACTAAAGACTTTGATTTATTCTAAAATAATCACAAAATATAAGTTGTGTTCCAAGGCATAACTAAAGACTGTCTGATAAAGAATACACGATGGCGTATCCAAAGTGCTCGAGGCTTTTTTTAAAAAATTAACTTACAAAAGAAGTATGTCCTCATTGTGATGTATTACACAACCAAAGTATTTAATGAAACAGTCTGAGGTATCCATTCTTCTCCCCTCCCCATTCTTCTATGCCCCTTCCAGATCTGATACATTTTTAAAATAACTGCATAATACTGCATACTGTCCAATTCATCCAATCATTTCTCTGTGGTAGAACATTCAGCTTGTTTTCATTCCTTTCCTTTCCCTCCCCCCATGCAAACAATCATTAATTCATATGTACCCTAACTTTTAAGTGTGTGTGTATGTGTGTGTCTATTTTTCTAAGATGGATTTCTAAGTATGCATTTGCTGAGTTAAACACTAGTGGACTTTAAGTCTTAATAGATGATATCAATTTTCTTTCAAAAAGTTTTTAGTCATTCATACACCATTGCTTCATGAGGGCCCATGTCTTAGTCAGATTTATTTATTAAATATATTAGTCTCTCTAGCCAGTGAAAAACCCAATGGCTAAAAAATGATACAATTTAATTAAAAATTTTATGGCTACTTGGGAGGTTTAATAACTTTGCTTATATTTATTGGGCATTTAGAATCCCTATTCTGTGAATTTTCTCTTCATATACTTTGTTCATTTTTCTATTACACTTTTTTTCTTACCATTTTGTATAAGTCTCTTTTTTCTCATATGTATAATATTTTTCCCAGTCTATAATTTTTCTTTTGATTTTTATGTTTCATTTTCACATTGTCATATAAGCTTGTCATTTCCTTTATGACATTTGAGTTCCTCTTGATTTTTTCTAATTTTTATTTTTGTTTTTAGATTCTAGATCTTTCACCCATCTAGATTTTAAAATATGATCTCAATAAAGAATCTAAAACTTTGATTTATTCTAAAGGCTTATCACAGTATGCTGGCATTGTTTATTAAGTATCCCACACTTTCTCACTAATTGCAATGTCACCTTCTACCATGAACCTACTCCTGGACTCTGTTCTGTTCCAGTGACCTTCTTATCCACTCCTGCGTTGATATACTTTTTGTTGCTCTAGCTGTTATGACTGTCTTAAGAATTTTAAACCAGACAGCAGTGGGGTTAAGTATGTGAGCTCTTGAAACCAAAGGTCAAGATTTAGATCAGATCTCACCAACTTTGTAATCCTGGTCAAGTTACTTCAATGTCTTCATCTATAAAAAGGGGATAATAATAGTACCTAATTCATGGGGTTGTTGGGAAGATTAAATGACTAATTCTCTTAAAGTGTTCAGAACAGTGCCTGGCACAAAGCGAGCAGCCGGTGTTGGTTAGAGAGGTGTATCACCTTTCATTATTCTTATGCATGATTTTCTTGTTTCTTCTAGCTCTTTGGATTTTACTTTTTCTGTCTGATTTTCCCACAAAATTTATAGGATTCTTATCCATGGAAGCACAGAATGTATATTCAAAGAGATCACAACAGACTTGCCATGATTTTCTGTGTGGAGGGAAACAGGATGGAATTTCACACAACTGAATTTTCTAACATGTGTATTTATCACTTTAAAAAAAATCTCTTTTGAGTTTACTTTTTAGAACCCTTTCATGTTGTGAATTGTCTTCATGTATATCCATATGTATTCTGGACTACTCCATTCTAGCACTCCAAAGGTGGCTAGTGTGACTGAGGAATGGAAAGCTTCGTGAGGAAGGAGTGTCTGGGTGAGGCCTGGAAGGATTCGTGGATGTTTTTCCAACAAAGAAGAGCGGTGAGAAGATTCCAGAGTTTGGGAATGGCCTTGCATGAAGCAACAGGTATACAATCAAGCCCTGTGTGTGAGTGGCAGAGCCCCGAGTGCTAGGAAAGGGAGGAGAAAGGAAAACTGATTGTAAGTAGAAACAAAGGCTGAGTCCTGGGACTTAAGGCAAAATATGATGAAATGAAAAAAATGTTCCAAATGCCAGGGAATTTCAGGTTGAGTAAAAGATGGGGCAGAGGAAAGACGGAACCAAGATAGCCAACAGAAGGGTAAACTATGAAGCCAAGAACCATACCTATCCCGTTCAGCACCTACTTCCAGCTCCTAGGACAGTACACACATGTACCCCAACGAGTGTTTGGTGAATGAATGAATGAATGAATGACATATTCAAAACAACAGTAAATGTTTTGAGTAAGGAATGAAAGCAAATGATAATGTCAAGAATATTACAAAGAAATTAATGATAGCACAACAAAAAAATCATGAAGCAACCTGAGATTCTAACATTAAAACTGAATCACTGAATGTGTATAACATGGAACTGAAAAACATTAGAAAAACTAGTTTTTAAAGATTTTTTTTTTAATTTGGAAAAACTAGTTTTTTGAAGGAAGCATTCTTCAAGTCTTTATTTGGAAATGAATTGTTAAAATCTTGTAACCACAAAAATTGAAAGTTATCCCAAGAATTGATGGAGGAAAAATTGAGGCATGGAGGCCATGGAGGTAACAGGCACATCAATGATGTTGAAGAGGCTACTGATTTTGGTGGAAGCAGCTCTGTCCTGGCGTCAGGAGACCTGGGCTCCTATCCCAGCTTTCACACTCATGAGGCAGACCCTGTTCTCAGTTCTTCCAAATGCACATGATCTCTAAGTTCCCAGCCAGCTCTGATATTCTGTGATTCTAAGTATTGAAGAAAAAGGAGAAAGGAAGTTCCACAGGTTGGCAATTGCAGGCCAAATCATAATCCACTGTCTACTGCAATTACGATAGGAAAGAAACATCCTTTAGTCAACCAATATCCTTCCGTCTTGTAAGGCAGCATGTCAAGTGACAGAAAATTAATGAAACAACCCCCACTTTCAAGGAACTTATAGTTTAGTAGAATCGAGAAAAAAATCGAGTAGAAATAAATACAATTCAAGGCAAAGTGGAACAATGGAAGAAACTGAGAATCTGAGGGTGGTACCATGAGGCGGCCACACTGACACAGAGTAAGGTGTGGGAGGTGAGAACCCTGCAGAAGAAGGGCTGATGGAATTCACCTTGCCAACCTCTCTGCAGCCATGCCCACTTCAGGTAATACAGCACTGACCTGTGGAACTGAGTTTATTTCAACACAGACAGTTCCCAATTAACAAATGTCGAAACCCAGAAATTAATTCATGTGTTAGTCTTTGGGTTTTCAAAAGTCACATGTGATTCCTTATTGGTGAGGATGTTTCCAGAACAGCTCATAAAGTCAATTTAAGCCATAAAGTAACAGATGTATAGTATTAGTAAGACAATTTTGTTTTTTGTTTTTTTTTTTGCTGTACTGGGGATTGAACTCAGAACCTTGTGCTTGTGAGGCAAGCACTCTACCAGTTGAGCTATCTCCCCAGCCCAGAAAGACAATTTTGACAACATTTAACCCTATACATTTATGTCTTGATAGCTGGGCTCAGCTGAGATTGCCCATGAGAACACCTACATGGCACCTCTCCCACACGGTGGTCACAGGGTAGTGGAACTTCTTTCCTGGCTGCTCAGGTCTCAAAAAGACAAGGTAGAAGCTGCATAGCAATTGTGACAGCACAGACCTCACACAGTACTATCTATATGCTGCTCTACTGGTGGAGGAGTAACAAATCTTCCCAGATGCAGGAGGGAACATAGATGCCCTCTAAATGAAAGGAAAGTCAAAGAATTTAAAGCCTACTTTAAAACTGCAAAAAGGATTAAAGAATAGAGGCACATATACCAAAGAGCAAGGGCTTGCTCATTCTGAGCATTTTAGCTTCTAAATAAAGAGGCCTCTGTAGATGTTTAATTGTAGGTAAAGGAGCAGTAACCCTAACTAGGCAGAAGATTTCTGAACTCTCCATGTTTACTCACATGTGATGATTGTCGGTAAAATTAATTAGGAAATTTGGCTTTAGATCTCTTTTTTTATTTTAAATCACACTCCTATATCTAGTTAGGCACAGTGGTGCATGACTGTTATCCAAGAATTTTGGGAAGCCCAAGCAGGAGGATCACAAGTTCAAGGCCAGTCTCAGAAACTTAGTGAGGACTTAAACAACTTAGCAAGATCCTGTCTTAAAATCAAAAATTAAAAAAGAGCTAGGGATGTAGCTCAATGGTGAAAGTCCCTGGATTTGATTCCCAGTATCAAAAAAATAAAATTAAAACACACACTCTAAATATGCAATAACATTCCTTTAAGTATCATGACAACTTGAAAATATTACCCAATTTTCAAATAGAGTAATTAGGCAATAACATGACCAAAGTAGCATTATTAAGTTCATATTTTCTTCATATATGGCAAAACAAAAGGTGATTGGTGTTGTGTGCATATTTTCTGTCTCTTTGGTACTCTTTTATTATCCTTAAAACAAAAATACATACCTTGTAATTGTGGAGGAAAAAATTAGGGGGTTGTTACTGGGGATCAAACTCAAGGGAGTTCTACCACTGAGCTACATCTCAGGACCTTTATTTAAATTTTGAGACAGGGTTTCACTAAGTTGCTGAGGCTGACCTTATCTTACGATCCTCTTGCCTCAGCTTTCCAAGTTGCTGATATTAAAGGTGTGCACCACTGCACCTAGCCAGAAAACATTTAAATTTAAAATCAGTCTTTTCCTTTTTATTTCACCCCCATTATTCTAGGTGGTTTAATTCATTCATTTAACAGTGGACTGACTTCCAAAGTACTGTTCCTAGACAGGGAAATTGTTTTCATAATTGAATGCACCAGATATTATGTGAATTAAGCAACCTACAAAAGGAAAGTGCTTACTTCACACACTGAAGAGGACTTCTTACCTCATATCAGGGATATATGCTGTCAATGGTCCCCTTTAAAAATGTCACTGTCATTATTTCCCCTTGCTTTGATAGATGAACTGCAGGAAAATGCATCCGTGGCTTTATTTATCCAGGATCCTCGTGGGAAACAGAATAGAGACAATTAGCAACTAATGGATCCAGTATGAAGGACACATGGATGCATCTGGAAAGATCTGAGAAAGAAAGGTAACAAAAACAAGGATTTGGTTTGGGCTTAAGAGTTCTTTCTAGATTGGGAATGGCATTCATTAATATTCATACCAAATTTTGATAGTGCTAAACCCAACCAAACTTATAAAAAAACTCAGAGTTCCATGGGAGGGGTGCTGGAGGTGTAGCTCAATGGTAGAGAAAATGCTTAGCACGCATAGGCCCTGAGTTTCATCCAAACTCAGTAACAACAACAAAAGTGCCACAGGAGTTCCCAAGGAGGGGCTTACAAACACTTGGTTCTCCTTTGTTTTTTTTTTGTCTGTGGTGATTGAACCCAGGGTCTTAACCACTGAGCCACATCCCTAATTTTTTTTTTTTTTTTTTACATTCTATTTTTTTTTTTTATTATAAAATTGTAAACAAATGGGATACATGTTGTTTCTCTGTCTGTACATGGCGTAAAGGCACACCATTTGTGTAATCATAAATCTACATAGGGTAATGGTGTTTGATTCATTCTGCCATTTTTTCCCTTCCCCCCCTCCCCTCCCACCCTTCCCCTCCATCTATACAGTCCTTCCTTCCTCCATTCCTGCCCCCCTCCCTAAACCCAACTCCAACCCCAACACTAACCCTTCCCACCCCCCATTATGTGTCATCATCCACTTATTAGCGATATCATTCTTCCTTTGGTTTTTTGAGATTGGCTTATCTCACTTAGCATGATATTCTCCAGTTTCATCCATTTGCCTGCAAATGCCATAATTTTATCGTTCTTTATGGCTGAGTAATATTCCATTGTATATATATACCACATTTTCTTTATCCATTCATCAATTGAAGGACATCTAGGTTGGTTCCACAATCTGGCTATTGTGAACTGAGCAGCTATGAACATTGATGTGGCTGTATCTCTGTAATATGCTGATTTTAAGTCCTTTGGGTATAGGCCAAGGAGTGGGATAGCTGGGTCAAATGGTGTTTCCATTCCAAGTTTTCTAAGGAATCTCCACACTGCTTTCCAGAGTGGCTGCACTAATTTGCAGCCCCACCAGCAATGTAAGAGTGTACCTTTCTCCCCACATCCTCGCCAACACCTGTTGTTGGTTGTATTCTTGATAATTGCCATTCTAATTGGGGTGAGATGGAATCTTAGGGTGGTTTTGATTTGCATTTCTCTTATTACTAGAGATGTTGAACATTTTTCCATATGTTTGTTGATTGCTTGTATATCTTCTTCTGTGAAGTGTCTATTCATTTCGTTAGCCCATTTGTCGATTGGATTATTTACATTCTTGGTGTAGAGTTTTTTGAGTTCTTTATAGATTCTGGAGATTAGCGCTCTATCTGAAGTATGATTGGCAAAGATTTTCTCCCACTCTGTAGGCTCTTTCTTTGCATTGCTGATAGTTTCCTTTGCTGAGAGAAAGCTTTTTAGTTTGAATCTATCCCAGTTATTAATTCTTGCTTTTATTTCTTGTGCTATGGGAGTCCTGTTGAGGAAGTCTGCTCCTAAGCCAACATGTTGAAGCTCTGGACCTACTTTTTCTTCTATAAGATGCAAGGTCTCTGGTCTGATTCCGAGATCCTTAATCCATTTTGAGTTTAGTTTCGTGCATGGTGAGAGATATGGGTTTAGTTTCATTCTGTTGCATATGGATTTCCAATTCTCCCAGCACCATTTGTTGAAGAGGCTATCTTTTCTCCATTGCATATTGTTGGAACCTTTGTCTAGTATGAGAAAATTGTATTTATTTGGGTTTGTGTCCGTGTCCTCTATTCTGTACCATTGATCCAGCTTTCTATTTTGGTACCAATACCATGCCATTTTTGTTACTATTGCTTTGTAGTAGAGTTGAAGATCTGGTATTGCGATACCCCCTGCTTCACTCTTTCTGCCAAGGATTGCTTTAGCTATTCTGGGTTTTTTATTCTTCCAGATGAATTTCATAATTGCTTGCTCTATTTCTGTAAGGTACATCATTGGGATTTTAATTGGAATTGCATTGAATCTGTATAGCACTTTTGGTAATATGGCCATTTTGACAATATTAATTCTTCCTATCCAAGAACATGGGAGATCTTTCCATCTTCTAAGGTTTTCTTGAATTTCTTTCTTTAGTGTTCTGTAGTTCTCATTGTAGAGGTCTTTCACCTCTTTTGTGAGATTGATTCCCAAATACTTTATTTTTTCGAAGCTATTGTGAATGGGGTAGTTTTCCTAATTTCTCTTTCTGAAGATTCATCGCTTATATATAAAAATGCCTTCGATTTATGTGCATTGATCTTATATCCCGCTACTTTACTGAAATCACTTATGAGATCTAAAAGTTTTCTGGTGGAATTTCCTGGTTCCTCTAAGTATACCATCATATCATCAGCAAATAGGGATAGTTTGAGTTCTTCTTTTCCTATTCGTATCCCTTTAATTTCTTTGGTCTGTCTAATTGCTCTGGCTAGAGTTTCAAGGACGATATTGAATAGAAGTGGTGAAAGAGGGCATCCCTGCCTTGTTCCAGTTTTTAGAGGGAATGCTTTCAGTTTTTCACCATTTAGAATGATATTAGCAATGGGTTTAGCGTAGATGGCCTTTACAATGTTAAGGAATGTTCCCACTATCCCTATTTTTTCTAGTGTTTTGAGCATGAAGGGGTGCTGTATTTTATCAAATGCTTTTTCTGCATCTATCGAAATAATCATGTGATTCTTGACTTTAAGTCTATTGATATGGTGAATGACATTTATTGATTTTCTGATGTTGAACCAACCTTGCATCCCTGGGATAAAACCCACTTGATCATGGTGCACTATCTTTTTAATATGATTTTGTATGCGATGTGCTAAAATTTTGTTTAGAATTTTTGCGTCGATGTTCATTAAGGATATTGGTCTGAAATTTTCTTTCCTCGATGTGTCTCTGTCTGGTTTAGGAATCAGGGTAATATTGGCTTCATAGAATGAGTTTGGGAGAGTTCCCTCCTCTTCTATTTTCTGGAATACTTTGAGAAGTATTGGAATGAGTTCTTCTTTAAAAGTTTTGTAGAACTCGGCTGAGAACCCATCTGGCCACTGAGCCACATCCCTAATTTTTTTTTTTTTTTTTTAAGACAGGGTCTCACTACATTGCTTAGAGCCTGGTTAAGTGTCTGAGGCTGGCTTTGAACTTGTGATCCTCCTGCCTCTGAGTGTCTGGGATTATAGGCATGCAAGACTGTACCTGGTTTCCACACACTTAGATCAGTTTGGGCTACCATTTGCACTGGCCTCTGTGACGCCATTTTTTGAAGTGCGTTTAAGGGATCTTAAACAATGTTCAAAGATGCAAAACTAGAGAGATACCATGAAGAAGGTACTTCATGGACTTCACAGCATTACCTCAACTGGCTACTAGTAACTGAAGCCAGGCACAACACAACCCTCTGTCATTCTAAGCAATGCAGGGTCCCTATTAAGGTACAAACTACAGCTCATTGCCCCAGCTATTGATGCTAGACATCTTCACCATGTTCTGACATTTCTGCTCTCTCCTACAAAGTGAAGAAGATGCACTTCATTCTGCCATAGAATATTTAGAGGTTCCCACTGGGAAGAGGAATTTTCATTCACAAACAGAAACCAAGGATGCTAGAAAAGACTGAATAGATTCAGAGCCTACTGCCCCAATAGATATAAAAAAAAAATTTCCTTCATCCCTCAATACTTTTGCCAATAGATATAAAAAAAAATTTCCTTCATCCCTCAATAAATTTGCTAAATTTGGCAGATCCTACCAAATTCTACCTTCCTGAAACATGGTTTCTATAATGTCTCCTAACACATTGCAAATGTAGCACGTGAACACACACATTTAAAAAATCTACCACTTAATGTTATATATTTACAAATATGTCTATATCAAATTTTAAACATACTTCTGAGTTCCTCTCCACTCTTTTATATTAGATAGAATGGATTCTTGAGAAGAAAATAGTTTTATTTCATACTTTAAATGCAACCAACCCTCAATTTCAGGCCACCTGGAATGGCTATTCCACCACTGCTATTCAGTATTACAGCTTCTATTTTACTTGTTTCTCTCCACATCAAAACTGTGAGCTGCTCCAAGGGAAGAGACTAAACCAAGTCCCTTGGTCACCCAGTACTGTACCATCTTGTAGTTTCATTACCCAGCATGGTCCCAAAGCACATGACAGGTGTGCATAAAATACTTGTTGAATGTCTGACAAATGAGAATTAAAAATGATGCCAGAGGTCTACAAAATAACAAAAGAGTTTCAATCATTTAGATAACAGTAAAGAGTCCATTTCCATTAATAATAACCATTTAAGAATTTCTTCATAAGCTGGGCATGGTGGTGCATACTTGTAACCCAACTACTCAGAAGGTTGAGGTAAGAGGATGGTAAGTTCCAGGCCAGCCTGGGCAACTTAGCAAAACCCTGTCTCAAAAGAAAATGGGGGTTGGAGTGGGATATAGCTTAGTGGCAGAACACTTGCCTAGCATGTGTGAGACCCTGGATTCAATCTGCAATAGCACAAATAATAACTAATTTACCAAATTAATAAACAAATCTTATTGAATAAACATGCAACAAATGATAACAATACTAGCTGAAACTCCTCTCCAAAATGTGGGATTTCAGTAGTGCTATGGTTTTAATATGGTTTGACCCCTCTAAAACTACTGCCGAGATGTAAGCCCCACTATGAGATATTAAAAGGTGGGATCTGGTAGGATCTTTAAGAAGTTGGGAATCTGCCCTCATGATTGGGTTAATCCATTTATGTGATTATTGGATTGGTGGGCTAATGGATTACCTTGTGAGTGGTCTTCCATAAGAGCCAGTTTTGCTAGGGCTCTCACATACTCCCTGTCTCTCATCATATAATGCCCTGTACTGCCTCAGAATCCCGCTGGCAAGAAGGCTATCATCAGATGTGGCTTCTCAAACTTGAACCAGAACCATGAGTCAAAGTAAACCTCTGTTCTTTATAACTCATCCAATCAGTGGCATTGTGATATTAGCAACAGAAAATGGACTAAGACAAATAGTCTATTCATCTTTGTATCATCTGTGAAATGTCAGTGTTTTAAACATACAATCAGAACCCATTTTACAAATGACTTTTTTTTTTTAAGTGCAGAAGACAGAGTCAAAGGAAGAGTAACAAGAAGTACTCAAGATCTTTGGAGGGCGCTGGAGTTGTAGCTCTGTGGTAGAGCACTTGGCTGGCATGTGTGAGGCCCTGGGTTTGATTCTCAGCACCATGTATAAATAAATACAATAAAAGATCCATTGACAACTTAAAAAATATTTTTAAAAAAATCTCTGAAGGGAAGAAGCATCATGGTGGGAAGAAGCACTGATGATCATTGACCATAAGTGGATGATATGCAAATCTGGTGCAAGTCATATGCAAACCACAGTCTCTTATTCCCAGTAAACAACTTATTCAGTTGCTTTCTATAATAGGATTATTGTAGTAAAATAACAATAGCAATCATAATCTCTGCCCAAATTATAATCAATATGATACTTTTTCAATGGGATTGGGGAGTGAGACATTCCCTAAAATGGAGTCCCTCAAACAAAGGACAAAATGCATTGATCTTCCTAAGTGATGTATGGATTAGAGACTGTGAACAGGACAGGCAGTTCACAACAGAGCTGAGCTGCCCTGGTACTGTTTGCTTGGGTGGCACATGTGCAGGACAACAAGCCTTCTCACAATGGTGTGCCAGTGTTTCCTCACCCGGGCACAGAGATGGAAGCATAGTGATGACTACCCTTTCTCTGACCTTCTGGCTGGGTCTGCCAACAATGGTGCCACTTAGTACCAGCTGTGAAGCCCTGCAACACTGAGAAAGACCACCTCATTTCCTGTGGATGAGAAAATAGTGTAGATGTCACTTTTCAAGTCACCACCAACCTAGATTGGATTTCGATATAATTTGGATACTCCCCCAATCAGCCCTTTCAAAGAATGATACATCCATTCTTTTTCTTTAAACAAATGAAATATAAAGATCTTCCATTGAAACTTTGACCTGATTAGTACTTACAAAAAAACCAGCCGATACATGAAAGCCTGAAATCATCATAGCCCCCCATAGGCTCAGTAGGAGGATAATGCATCATAGTTAATTTTTATAAATGTATTATGCATACTTCTAAACATTTCTACATGAAATTGGAGATGGGGCCAAAAATGTATTATGCTGTGGCTGAACAAAGAAAGAGAGACTGTCTACTCTGTAGGGCTGTTGGATTAACAAACCCAAAAGAACTGATGTCAATTCTTTTAAGCAGCAACCCAATTCAGCTAAACAATAAGTCATTTAAATTAATGGTTGGTCTGATTATCTCTTTTTCAATGAATTAACTCATTGATGAAAATGTTCAGAGGGAGTTGATATTTTAACATTGATACATATAAGCAGAGTCTTTGTGAATAAATTTTTAAAAAGAAGAAAAAGAAACCAAATAGCCTCGTGTATATTGTAGACTCCTCTTTAGGTAAAATAAACCACCATGACCACCACCATTTTCCACATAATTACCTTTCTACCATTGCACTTGAGATTTTAATTCAGCAGCATTACGGAGCAAAAGACCTATCACTATATAATCAAAGTCTTCTTTCAATAATAAGAAAGGGAATTAAAACACAATATATTGTAGGGCAAACTGTTCACTTCCACATCTTAAAATCCTACTTCAGCCCATAAAATAGGAATTTTGCCTATTCTGAGCGTTTGGAAGATGAACTTTCTTTCTTCCTCTCTTCCAACCTGGTATCATCCCTGCTCCAGGGAAAATAAATGACCTATGCAAGTAGTATGATTGAGACAGTGAAGCAAGAACTGAGGGTGCAGGATGCAGCCTCTGTCTCTTGGTCTCTTTCTCTCAGTTTCTCTGTCACTCAAAATGGCTCAACCTCAGGACAAACACATTCTCTGCTCCAACATGCAGGAAGAAGCATGCATGAAGGAAATTTATAGCCTGTGAGGGACCAGTACTGTTAATGTTCGCAATATTATCTGCATTCAGGGTCAAGGAACTAGAAGTTCATTTGGCCACAGATCAATGTTGTGACCTCTAATTAGGTTTACTAGTAATTAAGTGTAAATATTGATCTTCTGTCATTCAAGTAGTTCTACACTCAGAAGGGGAAGAAAGGAGCATTGTTTTTTTTTAATTGCTCCTCCCAGAAAATCCAGTACTTTTAAACTCTAATGGTTTGTGGTAGTTACTATGTTGGTGCTTTATTTTGACTTTTTAATTCTGGCACTAAATTAATCCTGAATACAGGAATTGAAAAGGCTTTCTACAAATATTGATGAATTGGTAAACATTAAAGAACCAGCTTTCGGGGAAGAAAAGGCCCTGGTCTGAATATTTGATTACTTTTGTGCTGTGACCTCTTACTCATGGTCAACTGCAAGCTGCCAGTGTGAAGTCATTGGAAGGGAGGCACATGACTTGCTCTCACAAGCTAGTGCTAATCTGTAGCTCACTGCTGTCCATAAAGTATGTTGAATTTCTGTTGCTTACTGAAACTCAAGTTCAAGGATGATTGTGTGTCTTAGTAGATTTTTGTGCTGCTATAACAGAATAACACAGAGTGGGTAATTTATTTTTAAAAATTTATTTTCTTGCAGTTTTGGAGGTAGAGAAGATCAAAATTAAGCCACTGGTATCTGCTGAGGATATTCTTGCTGCAACCTCACATGGAAGAAGACAGAAGGACAAGAAAGGAAATAAAAAAAAATAAAAAGGGTCCTCAGATATCAGAAAAGCAAAAGAGAAAGAATCCACTCCCACAGACCCTTTCATTATTATTATTATTATTAATCCATTTATTAGGTGAAGCTTCATGACCTAAGCACCTCTCATTAAGCCCCACCTCTCGCCACTGAGCTGGGGAGTAAGTTTTCAACACACAAATTTTGGGAAACACATTCAGACCATAGTACTGTGACACACTCATATACAAACTATCATTTTTTCATCTATTGAAACTAATATGTGATTATAATACTTATTATCCAGCTCTCTATTAAAGAAGAAACACCCATTTCAATATTCAGTTGAAATAATGTCTTTCTTTTGGCTTTAATCACTTTCTTCTACAAATAAGACTGGTGGGCTATAGTAGCAAGAGAAACTACCCTGTGAAAAATGGTTCATAGTAGTTTGAGAGACTATGATATCACCAAAAATAAAAGCATAAATACATTGAGGGCATTAATACTTGTGAAATCTCAAATCAATAAACTCCTAAGGTTTGAAGAGACTGTGGTATAATGGAAAGAATAGACTTATAAGTGAGACAGACCTGGACTTGAATCTTAACCCGGACGTTTACTCACTGTGCCACCTCAGAAAGGAAGTGGTTAGCAGCAAGACTGTAATACGTTCTCTTGCTTTACTAAGGAAAAATCCCTGGGAAAGAAAGAAGGAAGATAATCTGGTCAAATACCCCATAAGCACATAACGACAGACCTCTAGGCAAACACACTTACACTATTTGTTTTGGCAGAGTCCTTATCTTTGAAATGCTTTTCGCAGGATGAACCTGATTGATTACTGTGGTACTCAGATCTGAAATGTATGGATTTATGGAATTTGTTTCCCTGAACAATGTCATTTAATCTATGCAGAGTATAGAATGGGATGTTTCATGAAAGAAACAGCTATCGTCTATGTAAATCAAGGTACTAAAACACATCACTCAGAGACTCTATTTGTTAGTCACAGCCAGAACTGGTCCTAACCCTGCAAGAAGAGAGTTGGGCAGCTGTGTTGGTCCCAGACATCTCCCTGCTCCCTCTGTGCCTCCTGGGTAAATATCTTTGAAACTCTTAGTGAAGTTTGCTACTGCATAATATCTCTGTACATGAGAGTCTGATTTGATAACCTGACCCTTGCATTTTCTCATGTCCTTAGAAAATTAGTTCATACTTTGATCATAAGTTTTCTCATTCATAAAATGGGAATAGTAATGCTGATCTTTCATAACCAGAAGAATAAGCCAGGTAAGACATGAAAGGCACCTAGTGTATAGCGAAAAACAATAAATGCCAAAAAAATGCTAAAACTTATCAACAAGCTTAAAAGAATTAAACAATTATTAAATTAAATGATGTCTGGATTATAATATTTTAGCATAACTAAAATTTTCTAATTACATGAATTAGTAAAGGTTAAGTTAAATTTTTTCTAAGCATTGATTTAACAAGTATTTATAAAGTACCTACTATGCACAAGGTATGTGAAAGGCCATGAGAAAACAGAGGTGAACAAAATAATATGGTCCCTGCTCTCATATGGAGCTTATAGCCTAACAGAGAAACTGTCTTTAAATAAGTATCATTCATATACATATGTTGCTATAAATCCAATTTGTTACTGAGATGAGAAAGTATAGACAGATGAGAGAATAAACAGGACTATGGTTATATTGAAGGTTCAGGGAAGGCAGCCTTTAATCCAGGACACTAAGGATTAATAGTGTTGGCCAGGATGGAGACAAGGAAGGGGCCAGTTAATTCTTATGTTCAGCCAGGTTGAGACCGGCTATTCAGATCATCTGCTTCTCCAGTTCTCCTCTTGGTCTCTGTGCTGCCATGTACCCGATTCCCTCCACATCATTGGTTACCTCTTTTCATGGCTTCTTTGAATGCCTTTTGTCTTCTCTACTCATCTCCACATGATGGAGTCCTTTAGGCTCTGCTCCTGTTTCCTCCTCTCTTTATTTTCTTTATCGACAATTTCATCCACCTATGGCCTTATATATAATCTGTGTGCTGACCACTCTGACTACCTTCTGAGCTCCAGATCAAAATATTCAACTCTGTGCTTCAACCTCTACTTGAGTATAGGCACAAACACACCAGGTAACATGGCAGAACAGGGCTCCTGGTCCCCGTCTGCCTCTTCTCCTATCTGCTCCCTCCCCAGAGCTCTGCATCAGTAAATGACCCACCCACCACCAGTCACACATGCCAGAGACATGTGAATCATCCTCACCACATCAATCACTGAATCTTGTTGAGTCAACTCTCTACTCTGGAGATAAGAGGGTGGCAAGTTCAAGATCAGCCTAGGTAACTTAGCAAGGCGCTGTCTCAAAATGATATAAAAAGAGTGGGAGATGTAACTTGGTGGTGGAGAGCTTGTCTAGCATGTGTGAAGCCCTGGGTTCCATCCCTAGCATCACTACCACAATAACAAAACAAAACAAACAAACAAACCCCTACAATATTCTCAAATGCTTTACTTCTGTCTCCAATGCTACAATCCTAATTCAAGTCACTAGAATCCAATGATGTCACTTTGCTCCTTAAAGTTCCAATATACTGCTTATTGTGCTTATGATGAAGTCCTACTCCTGACCAATTTAAGTTGCAATTTCATGGGATTTGGCCCAGATGTCAATATTTTAAAAATGCCCCTGAGTGATTCTAATGTGCAGGAATATGTTGAAAAGTATTGGTTTACCTTGAAAGTGGGTGGGAGTGGGCTGAAGAGTGAGCGGAAAGTGGGGAAGTGGCGGCCAGATATGAAGGTGATGCCAAAAACCCTGCAGAGAAGGAGCTGAGATAACAAATGATCATAAGAGGAGAATCAGCTTTTATCTTTTGCTATTTATAAAATGTGCAGGATTTGTACCCATTTGTCCACAGGACTAATTTTCACTAACTAAGATTTTTGGCAAAGCCAAACTACTTTTGTAGTTTTGTAGTGACTACTACAAAAAGTCACCAGTATGGTGTGGTGGGGAAGCCCGGGATTGGAGTTCAGAAGTTCTGCAGTCATATCCTAGTCATATCCAGCCCTACCACCTCCTAATTATGTGCTGCTGGACAAATTACTGAAGTTAACTGAGCCTTAGTTTTTATGACTATAAATGATGATGACAACATTTAGCTCACAGACTTGATTAAATAATATATGCAAAGAATATGGCACACACCTCTAATCCCAGTGACTTGGGAGACTAAGTCATGAAAAGTGCAAGTTCCAAGCTAACCTCACCAACTTAGTGAGACCTTAAGCAACTTAGCAAGACCCTGTCTCTTAATAAAAAATAAAAAGGGTTGGGTATGTGTCTCAGTGATTAAAGTCCTCTGAGTATGCAAAAAAAAAAAAAAAAAGTAAGACAATGTACAGCCCTTCCCAAGTTCTCCCCTAGTCCTCTAGTGCCCTCAAGTGGCTTCCTCGATGGTCTAGAACCCATCACGCCTGTCCTCCTGGGCAGCTCAACATATTTTGGTCATTTCCTGAGTCACTTCTCAACAATTGGATTCAGTTTCTTATCCATTCTTTTATTCTCCAACCTTAATCTATATGAATAAACATGAGCTAAATGAACTGATATCCAAAAAGAGATGTGTTGGAATCCTGGATAACATTAAGTGCTTTGTAAATGCAGCACTCCAGAGTTTAATATAAGGATTGACTGATGTGCAAACTTCAAACTCTGAGGCCAAAGCAGAGTATTAAGCCAAGGGGACTATTTATTACTCCCCAAAGCATACCATGAAGTGGTAATCAAAGTCTATCTCAATTTTGATGTCAATCTCAAATTTCTTGATTCAGTTTCTTCTACTCTATTCAGCACAAGTTCACCAGGGTCATTCTTTCTATGACTCATCACAAACACATCACATCACTCCTTAGCTCAAAAAAAATATTCAGAGACTCTTTTCTTGCTCTCTCCTCCTGTAGTTGGTGGAACATCCTTTGCCAGAGCCCCTATCCACCTCACTGGGGTGGGAGGTTGTTAGAATGTAATATAAAGTTAGCCCTCACATTTGTGGGTTCTACATCCATGGATTCGACCACCCAGGGATCAAAAAATACTTGGGGAAAAATGAGTCTGTACTGAACATGGACAGCATTTTTCCCTTTATCTTTATTTCCTAAGCAATACGCTATAACAACTATTTACATAGCACTTCCATTGTATCATATATTATATGTAATCTAGAAATGATTTAGTCTAATAGGACATGCATAGATAATACAGAGGAATTACATCATTTTATATGAGACCTGAGCATATGTGGGTTTTGGTACCTGAGAGCATTCCTGGAAACAATCCTCCACAGATATCAAGCAAGGAGGAGAATTGTATTCTCACACTTTTCCCCTTCCTCTAAGAGATTATAGAATTCTCCGCTCAAGAATCTGTTGAGACCACAAAAGTAGAGAAAGACGCTTAGTTTGGGGAGGCAGGGAAAGAATTGGGATGAACTTTTCTGTCTTTTCTTTTTTTTAAAAAAAATGGAGTCTCATTATGTTATGATGCTGACATTAAACTTGATGATCCTCCTGCCTCTGCTTCTGAAGTAGCTGGGATTACATGCGGGCACCATCAAGTCCAGTTAAGTTCTATACAATCTTCTCACCTGTGTAGGTTGTGTGTCCACCACAGCAAAGATAATGAATAGTTCCAACACTGTAAGGATCCCTCATATTATCCCTTTATAACCATGCTCATATCCCTTATCTCCTCCCCCATTTCTAACACTTAGCAATCACTTGTTCTCCATTTGTAAAATCTTGCCTTCTCAATAATGTTGTGTAAATAGGTCATACAGCATCTAGGATTTGAGAATGGACTTTTCCAACTCAGCATAATTCCGTAGAGATTCACCCAAGTTGTTGCATATATGAACAGCTTGATCCTTTTTATGGCTGAAGAGATTCCATGATATGTCTATGCAGCAATTGGTTTAACCAGTCATCTGTTGAAGGACATCTGAACTGACTCCTTTTTTTTTCTATTATAAATGAGGTTACCGTGGACCATTGTGTACAGGTTTTTTGTTTTCATTTCTCTGCAGTAAATGCTCAAGAGTGCAACTGTATGATTCATTTTTTTAAAAGTACTTACCTTTTTCCAGAGTGTACCATTTCCATTCCCACCAGCATGTATGAGTGATCCACACATTTACTCTAGATCTCCTTTTAGTTCTTGTTTAGCCAAGATGTGCTATCAGAAGGTGGATGACTCTTCAATGTTCATCATTCTTGAAGGTTCCTGCCCAAAGACTGAAAGCAGGGGGTGACAAAAAGGAGAATGCTACTTTTGGGGACAACAATAAGTAGTATGACCAAGTACTTACTTTATGCCCTGCACTTACTAAAGACTTCCTATGTTCACATCCATTTCTTACTTAAAACAGCCCTACTATAGTTTAGATCTGGAATGTGGAATGTTTTCCAAAGGCTCATGTGTTGAGTGCCTGGTTCCTCCTACTGCTAGCGCTATTGGGAGATGATGGTTTATGAGGTGAGGTCTAGTTGAAAGACATGTACCACAAGGGGTGTGCCTTTGAAGGGCATATCATGTCCCTGGACCCTTCTCCCATCCCCTCTGTTTCCTGACCACAGTGAGGTAAGCAGCTTTGTTCCACCATATGCTTTGCACCATGGTGTTCTGCCTCACCATGGTCCAGAGACAATGGAGCCAAGTGACTATGAACTGAAACCTCTGCAACTATTAGCCAAAATGAATCTTTCCTCTTTTAAGTTGACTTTCTTGAATATTTTGTCACAGCAACAGAAAGCTGACAAATAAAAGACCTAAGGGAAGGCCTATTATAATCCAAATTATAGATTAGGAAGCTGAAGCTTCAACATAGAAGTACCTTGCTCATAGTTATAGCTAGTAAGTAGCAGAGACAGGATTTAAGCCTAGGAGGACTATACTCTCAATACCTGACCATTCTGCCTCCTGTAATAATGAAAGAAATAGTTCTGTATTTGCAGAATATATAAATATGGATTTTACCATTTCTGGGAATTAATGTATATCCTTTCAGCAGTGTGTGTGTCTGTAATTTGGGGAGGATAATAACATATCCTAAATAGCATGAGAAAAGAATCAAGAAGAATTTATCAAAAGAGGAAGAATTTTTCCATAATATCTCAAAGTAAGTAAAACATCTTGGCAAACACCCTGCTAAGCAAGCACAAGAAGAAAATAAATGATGTGATGATTATGTAAATGTCCTACAGTAAAAAATACATATATAGTAAGTAAAAGGGAAGACAGAGAATAACAAGCATAGAAAAGACAAGTGAAGAGCCCAGCCTAGAAGAAAATATAACTCAAAGATCAGAAAAACTTCCCTGTAGTGTTTTGTGGTATTAAAAAACCTTAAGATCTCAAAGGCAAAATGAAGAAACAAGGTAAAATAGGAAACAGCTGAACTAAGACTACAAATTGAGGACCAAAACAACCCCATGAGGAAACTAATAAATTAGAACAAGGATCAAATGACTGAAATGGAATTATTTAATGATAAATAAGATATTGATTTTGTCATCACACATTCAGAAAAGAAAGAAGATTTTGACAAGTAAAGAGGAATAGATGAGAGAGATGATCCTATGCAAGGATAATTGGTGTGTCTGAGTAAAGAACCAGAAAAACAAAACAGGAAAAAAATTTATAAAAGAAATTCCCCTAAAATTTATGAAAAACTAACTTTGCTATGAAAGAGGCAGTTTGAGTTCCAGAAAAACTGATACAGAACAATGAAAACAGATACGTAGCCTAGTTAGGTTAATGACCTTTGGGGATTTTAACAGAGGACTCAAGATAGAAAAACAGGCCAACTGCATGAAAAACAAAGTTAGACTGACTTGGACTTCCCCCACAACAATCAATGCCAGAAAATAGTGAAGCTGGCTCTACACAACTCTGAGGAAAGGAAAGTGTGATTTAAGAATACCCAGCCAAGGTCGGGCACTATAATCCCAGCGACTCAGGAGGCTGAGACAGGAGGATTGCGAGTTCAAAACAATTTAGCCAGGTCCTAAGTAACTTTGTGAGACCATTTCAAAATAAAATATAAAAGGGGGAGGGGATGTGACTCAGTGTTTAAGCGTCCCTGGGTTCAATTCCTGGTACCAAGGGAAAAAAAAAAAAAAGAATACCCAGTCATGGGTTCAATTCCCAATACTACAAAAGATAAAGAATACTTAGCCAGTCTTCTTATTTGACAATAAGGAGAGTAAACAGTACACATTTTTCAAACGGAAAGGTCTTACCAAATAAAGCCTTTCTTGGGAAAAATCCCCAAATATGAATGGACATGCTAGGATAAAAGCAGAGGCATTACATTCAGAATTAAAAGGACATAGTGTATGTAGCGGGCAGTTCAAGAATGAGCCACCTGAGTTTCAATCTTGGCTCTGCCAATTCTCACATTTGACTTCAGACAAATTATTTAATTGCTTTATTCTCTTACTGGTAAGATGAAGAGGATAATGTTTGGGAATCAAGTGAAATAAGTCATGTAAAGTTCTTAGCATCATACCCAGCATTAGAGACTACTATTATAAATGGTAAAACATATAATGATAAAAATATAATAGTTCCAAATTTTAAGGCTTTTTGTATCATTTTTCTCCTAATTGTAGAAACTCACATCTTGGTGATAAGAAAATTTTAAATCACTCAAAATTCTGGAGAGGTAGATAAGAAAGCAATACCACTGATACCTCTGGAAAGGAAACAGGGTAGAGAGGAGACAAAGTGGGAAGGAAATTTTCACTGGTTTTTTGAAACTTGTAGCATGTGAATATATTACCTATTTTTCTTAAAAGCAACTAAAATTAATGTTTACTTGCTTTCCATAATATCTTAATTTTTATCAACTTCTTTTTCTTTTAACATCAAGTATAATTAAGTTTATACTTATATAAAATTAGCACATAGTATGGTCCCATTTTTTTTCAAAATTATCCCTAATTAGTCAGCCCTCAACATTAAATATGTAACAAAAGATGTCTAAAGTGACACCTAATGTTAACGATGGTTATTTCCTAGGTGGTGAAATTTGGGGTATTTTTTAATTCATATTTTTCAGAATTGCTTCCTTTAAATAAGTATGCATCATTTTTAAAAAAGGTCATTGTCCTAAATAAATAAAAACTGTTATCTATCAGTTGACAAGAAATAACAAAGTGCTTGCATGTCCTTCACATGGCACTGGGCTCTGAATGCCTGTCCACCCTGGAGGGTCCAACCAAAGCTCTGGTTGTATGATTGTATGCCTCCGTTCCTGCTTTGATCAATGTACAACTAGGAAGCATTGTGTCCCTCAGTGTGCCTTGCTGATACTTCGAGTGGGAAGCTGATGCCTGAGCCACACTCCTGCCAAACAGAACTCTTGTCCTCCCCCTGTATGTTTTTGTTCCTGATGCTCCAATCAGTTAGAATTCCCTCCTGCTCCCTGAGCTTCAATCATTTCTCTCCTCCAAAGTCATGTCAGACCCCAAGTGTTCCATGTACCTTCTCCAAACCTGTCTACCTGATTTCCCTCTTTGAAACCCCAGAGCACATTTTTACAAGTGTCTTATGGCCATTCATTTATTCAACAAATGTTTCCTGAACCTCATATTTGACTATACTCTGTCTTATCCTCCCTGCCTTAGACCAGTTACCTGAGGGCAGGAAGTATGTCAGTCAGGTGTTCTACAACACTCAGCATAATTCCTTTTACAGAACAACATTCAAAAAGTGTTTGTTGGATAATTAAATAAATGAACACTCAAAAAGCATTTGTTGAATTGAATTGATTACTTTGTTCTTATCAATTTTTAAAAACTTGTAAGTTTTTTAGTTTTAAAAACCAAGTGGTTTTAAAAGAGTGAATGTGCCCTCTTTCTCTAAAAACACTAGCATGCATCAAAATCCCTGGAATGATATAAGGTTCAAATAGCTAAATGATTTAACTGTGATTTGCACTTCTACTTCCTCCTGAGATACAAAACAGTCTTGAAAACTGACATAGGAAAGGCAATTTCTCCTTAACCCTCCAAATCTCCAATGACCAATATTGGCTCAGAGACAGCTTTCCAAAATAAGTTCACATTACTCAGGTTTTTCAAAATCTTTTGACCTATATTGCTCAAAACCTAAATAAAGCTAATTTAGTATATATAATGGTATATTGGTGATGAGATCATGTGAATGGGATTTAAAATAAAGGTATTATAAATATAAAATAAAGAACAGAGTTAAAAGAGTACCTTTATGAGATACTTAGGATTAGATATGGAAACTATCTGTCTATATTCTAATTAGGACTGTCTTTCCAAAATAGGGCTTATTAAATAAATTATTCCCCTCCCCCAACAGTGAGCAAGGAGTAATATGCTGCCACCTACTGACAACTGAAGGAAAGAACAGCTTAGGACATGGAAATTAATTAAAAAAAACAAACTTAAAAAGTTTCAGAATAAATGTTTAGACTATCTTATTTTAAACCTAGCCATTGGCGCCTGAAAGATTCTTAAAATCATGGGGGATAATCATCATGTAAATTAAGGTAATTGAAAAAGAAAATGAGCTAACATAAGCTGGTGGTCCAGTCAGTCCTATGTTCTAACTCCAAGGAATTCTGTGTGGGAGGGATATGGTCATATGCTATTCCTCAGAGTGATAGGGATCTGTTCTCAAAAGGCCCTATTTCTGCTCAGTGACCCTTTACATATTTATCTAAGCAATCTAAACCTTTCCTGAGGGCTCAGTTCCAGCTGGCTCACTCGTGGGGTGAACAAAGTTTCACAAGCAACACACAATAAGTAACATAATCTGAAGAGAGAGCACATGACCTGACATTTTATATTCAGCAATATATTTCTAGCACTGTGTGCAGTTATCACCACCACGTGGCAAGACTTTATGAATACTTCTTGAGTGGATAAATACACAGATAGACTTTCTGTTTCTCTTCACAATTTTTGTATTTGATCTCCAAGCATCACATCAGAATCCTAGCATCACAAGATTCAATACATATGACTCCGTGGTTCATATTTTGTTTTGATTTCTTTAAAAATATTTCTGGTTAAAGATTAGCTTAAGCCTGAATCACTAGGATACCTTCTCAGTTTTACAGTTCAGTTAACATTATTTATCAATTAAGGTTTTGCAAATTGAAGTGTAAAACTTGACTCAGTGCTGAAGATTAAACTTTCAATCTGTAGTCCAATGGCAAAATCAAGGAAGAAAATAGGAGAAGAGTCTGTACCTGATCAGGAGGATTAGAAATGGCTTTGAAAGCAGTTAGCTTAGACTTCCTGATTGAAAGAAAGTTGTTTAGTTTGGGGAGGCACTTTCCCTGTTTTTAGTCCATTAGTCTATATTCAGAACTGGGAATGGAGGCCAACTCCTGTAATCCCAGCTGCTGCGGGGGCTGAGGCAGGAGGATCACAAGTTTGAGGCCAACCTGGGCAACTTAATAAGACCCTGTCTCAAAATAAAATAAAAAAGGGCTGTGGGTGTAGCTCAGTGGTGGAGTACTTGCCTAGCATGCCTGAAGCTCTGGGTTCAATCTCCAGTACTGTGAAACGAATAATAAAAATACGCCTATATTTACATAGTCAAAGTCAGGGAAAGGTCAGTTTTTACATTACATTCATCCCCCCAGTAATTACCTGTTTACATTAGCAGAAGCCCAGACAGAATACTGTCTGAATAGTCTGTATCATGTCTACTTTGCTTAGGGATCCTCAGTTGTAGCTTGTGTCTTGATGGAGGAGATGTGCACAGATGTGGGACACAGAGCCAGGTGCAGTGCATGCCTGTGATTCCAACTCCAGAGGGATTCAAAGGCTTAGGCAGAAGGATCACAAGTTGAGGTCAGCTTCAGGAACTTAGAGAGACCCTGTGTCAAAATAAGAAATAAAAGAGATTGTGATGCATCTTGATGATAGAGCATCCTTGGGTTCAATCCCCAACATAGAAAAAAAAAAAAAAAAAAAGATATGAGACACACAGACTGACACCAAGAGTCACAGCAATTTTTCAGAAAACTTTGTATCCAACTATCTAATAATATAGTGCACTTCACAATGTATGAATCAGAAGTCCCTGCCTTAGAAGAAAAAAGGGATTTAACCAGTTTCAAAAGATAAAGTAATTATTACAGTATGTGAAGACTCATAAGATTCACAGGAGGGGGCCAATACATCTGATTTGGGATAGCATGAATGATGTTACAAAGGAGATAGAATTTGAACAGGTCTATAAAGATACAGAGAATTTTGTATTGGGGAGATTTGGGTGGGGAGAAAAAAGTTACAAACCACATTTAGAAGACACTGAATAGGTTTATAAACAGGATTAATTCAATTTGACTATTATGAACTTAATCTTCATCATCAAAAAGTGGCAACTGAATTGAGATGGCAACATAATGTACTGGCTCTGACCCTGGTTGCCTGGAATGAGTCTTAACCCCTTCCTTATTTGTTGTGTGATTTGGACACGTTTATTTAGTTTACTTGGCCCTTGAGTGCCTTCAAATGAGAATAATAGAAAAGTTTATTTCATAGGACTGATTTGTGGGTTAACTGGAACAATTCATGTACTTCAATCATGCTGAATATAGTAGACGCTCAATAAATACTACCTATTAAATTTGGCAGGTTTGAACTTGATTTACTAAACAACAGGGAATTTTTAAAGATTTCTGAGCAGAAGAGCTATCCGTTTGAAGCTGAAACTTAATTAGTTCGTCAATGAGACTTAAGATGAATTTAAAGGAAGCTGAAATTACAATTAAGAATCCAGATAGGGGAATTTTACAACTGTTCAGGGAAATGTAATGAGAATCAGGATTATAGATGAGGTGGTAAAAGAGAAAGGGAAGGAGCAGAAAGAAGGGACAATTTTGAAAAACATTCAGAGAAATAATTGATAGGACTGATTGTGAAGTACAAGGGATGGGGAACAGTTAAAGACAACTCTAAGTCTTTGAACCTAGGTCCTAGAAAACCACTAATTAAAAAAAAAAAAAAAGTAGTGAGGAAACCTGGTTGGGGAAAGTTATTCCTGTAGAAATCACAATAAACAGTTACAGATTTAATGCAGAGAAGTTAGACCTAGCTGAAGTGTCTTCAACCTAGGGGTGGAAGTGGAGGCTGGGGTGGATGAAATCTCAGAGGATGAGAAGACTGCCAGGTGAAGTCATCTGACTCAAAATTCCTTGTTCTTTCTACCTATGGAAATTACATGAGTTTGCATTCATCAGTGGAAAGAGAAAAGAACTTGTGTATTTTTCAAAATGAGGTTCAACTCCTGATTTTTCCAACTGGCCCCATGTCACCTAAGGGATCAACTTTCTCGTCCAGGCAATAGAAGCAATTCGTACTTCGTACTTTCCTTGCAGTTATTCTGAGTATCAAACAAGGTCTCACCTTTGGATTATTCAACAGTGATTAGAGGGGCAGGGTGAAATTTCTCTTCTTTGAAGGTACTCGAGGCTGTGGGCTTGTTCATACAGACTCCTATGCCCACATCTCTTTTTTCTTCACCACCAGCCATTTACACTCATCTCGTCCACATCTCCCAAGCCTTGGTCACATTCTACAGGCTGCTCTACCAACTTTTCCTCACTAAGCCCCCATCCCTGGACCTCCTCTGCCCCACCGCCTCTCCCACACAAATTCAGATGCTTTCAATGAGGTACTGGAAAGGCATTGATAAAGAAAAACAGATACAAGGAGAAAATGATTCAGGGAAAAGTTACTTCTGTGTGTGTGTGTGTGTGTGTGTGTGTGTGTGTGTGTGGTACTGGGGATTAAACCCAGGGTTTGGTGCGTGCTAGACAAGTGCTCTCCACTGAGATACATCCCCAGCTCCCAAAAGTTATTCTTTCAGCTCCCTCACTTATATACTCCTTTTTCATTTTGACTTTCATAAGAATTTATCCCAGAGTATCATCTAATCTCAGTTTATCAGTCCCATAACCCCCAAACAAAATAAACATTCTTCACACACTTATATGTGCACTCATACGCACACACAAACACACAGTTATTTTGTCTATAGAGAAAAGAACTATTGTTTTTCTAAGAACAGATTTTCTCTACTTTTTAGCCATAGGAGGAAGAGATCCCTATGACCTCCATTTGATTAACTTGATCCTTTGGTCATTATTCCGTTTCCCAGTCTTGTTCAACAAAGCTTAAGCAAGTGGGTTTTAATCTGCTTAATTTCACCTTGAGTGGGCCCAATACTGCCATAAATTATATTATTTCTACTTACAAGACTGCTCAAGAGGCGCCTTCAATTTTACTGTAAATTGCTATAGACTTGGGGTGTCTTTCAGTTTCCAGGAAAGCCAGAATGCTCTCTCTGTACTCTTTCAGCAAAGTGACCTATAATTTTAGAATTTTTTGCAGCCTGTATTTTGGTTTTCCTGCCCATTCATTAGTCTGACAAATGTCTGTTATCACCTGAAACATTTACATTCCAAACCTAAAATCAGTCTTCTCCGACTCAGCATCTTTTTGTCCTCTGGAAAGCAACAGGGTCCTATTGACAGATTTTCAGGAAAAGGAACATTACGGTATATCTGGAATAGTGGAACCCTGTATCCTTACTCCAGACTTCAATATTCGCAACAAGCGTAGCCTTGACACATATCTTGCATCATATCGTAATCAACATGTGTGCTTAGGAGCCCATTATGGGCTCTGCACTACATTACATGAGGTGAGAGAATCAGAAGTAGAAATCAAGACTATATCTGTTTTGAATATGACTTTATTCCCAGTACCTGGTATAGAGCCTGCCACATGAAAGACAATAAAAATACTAATGAATAAGTGAATAGGAGCTCTGAGGAACTTAACACAGAAGCAGCCGTAAAGAATGACACAGCAATTCACAGTTAAGGGCTCCCTTAGATGGTGGTGCAGCTACTGCAAGGGATACAGTAATTCAGAGAAGTGAGATCTTAATGCAGGCTGAAGTCATTGAGTGAACCATACATATAATCTATAAGAATAAGTGCTTTTGGAGGAAGCATTGAAGAGAGGACGAGAATTTTAGGCCATAGAAGAACATGAAGCCAATTCAGTCAGTGAAGAAATCAGCTAACTACAAGCAGGGGAGACATTATAGAGTAAAAAATGAGGCTGGATAAACGAGACCAATTAATAAAGGTCATTAAAAGACAAAAATTGTCAGTGGGTCATGTGCCAAAATTTGCTTTTTAGATAATTGTTTAGAGTTCAGATTTTCATATAAAACATTGTTATCTAAGCCATGAGTATCCTAACATAGATGTTCCTCTTCATGAGATGACTAGGTAGATAGATTTACAATTAATTATCAAGGATGTCTGCCCATTTTTGAAGAATTTTAATTTTCATCTTCTTAGAAGAATAGTAAATTCAGCTAAGCCCCAGGAACAACTCAGCAATCCTTTTAGACCATCTTTAGTCTGTCCCCTTCCTTTGACTCTCAACAACCATTTCAAACCTTCATCAGTCTCCTTAAGGTCCTTGCTACAGTGTCTTATAGCACAGGACTTGAATCACCACTTCCAATTAAATGAAAGCCATCAAATTGCACACATTACCCTTTTCTAAATTTCTTTCCCTTCCCTATCTTCTATTCTTAACTTTTCCAAGCCTCCCTGTCCTCTTTCCTTCCCCTCCTCTCCCTTCTCAGTTGAATCACCCATCTATCATGTGTTCCTCCATTTCCTACAGCTGCAACTGTAAACATATCAATACCTCCTAAATCTATACCACCAGATTTTTTAAAAATATTTTTTAATTGTAGGTGGGCACCATACCCTTATTTTATTTTTATGTGCCGAGAATTGAACCCAGTGCCTCACGCATGCAAGGCAAGTGCTCTACTATTGAGCCACGATCCCAGCCCACCAGTTGTTTTTTAAAACTAAGCTCCAGAGTCCTCTTTTCAGTTCATATAAGAAACTCCACTTGTCTCTACCACAGTGACTTTATCCTTGACATATCCAAAATATAATTTTCCATCTGTAATAGGCAGCACAATGGCCCCTCAAAGATGTCCATACCTAATCCTGAAACCTGTGAGTGCATCAAGTTACATGGAAAAGGGAAATTAAGATTGTATATGGAATTTGAGTTTTATCAGCTGAACTTAAACTAGAAAGACTAAATTGAATTATTAGGTCAGACCTAATAAAATCACAAGGATTAAAAAGGGGAAAAATCTTTTTCTATACACACAATATTTCTGACACCAAATGTGTGGGTCTCTTCCACATCAAGAAATTCTCCAATTCTCTGAACACCAATCATGCATCCTACAATTCAGTTCAATTCAATTCAATTCTATTCAATTCTGACACCACCTAAAGTTAGTGTCAGATCCTACAAGTGAAGGGCTTCTTCCCACAAAACTGCCCCATTTTCAGAATCCAAGGAGGAGTTTTCAAAGAGACCTCAACTCAAGATAAGTGGGGTTCATAAAAAATGTCACAGAAGTAAATTTAAGAATGTGTCAGTTAGAGGTACAGAGATTTATTTAAGGAAGAAAGGAATATACATTCAAGAGTGATGGTTATTTCAAGAGTGAGAGATGCTTTTGGGATTCTCAGACTATTTTTAAAGGAAATAAGGTGAGGGTTGGGCATGGGAAGATATGTGGGGATGACATCAGCTTGCTGATCAAAAGATGGTTTACAATGGCCTGGAGTTTCTCAGTATCCTTAATCTGATATGGTCCCCACTGTATGATCAATAGATGATATTGAAAAGTACCCTAGATGATAGGTTTTTAAAAATATCGTACCTCTCTTTGCTTAATCTATTTATTAGATGGGCTAATTAGTAGTTTTCATAAGTGGGTGAATTTATGATAACTCTAAGATTTATCAGTTTTCCAGAAGTTTGGGAGTGACAGACTCGGGAGAAGAACTGGCTTGGGGAGTGAAGATATGCAAAACTTTAACAGAAGGTTTTTTGATTATGGTCTTCCTTAGCCTTCCCTTTGTCTCCTTTCTACCTATTTCTTCTTTTCTACTTCCCATGGCCCCCTTTATATGTTGCTAGAATTGCTCGCAGAACTCAGGAAACCATTTACTTATGTTTACTTTGAGTATAAATTGTGCAAATGACAAAATTACGACAATTTAGTTTAAAGCTATTATTTATCTTTATTTTTGATTTCGGAATCAGGCAATACTTCATTTCGTAAAATAGAACAAATGTTCCAATGTACTGAGTAGAGAAAGTGGTTTTATAGAGAGAAAAAGGCTGAAGAAAGTAGAAACAAGAAGTAGATTGGTCATTTCAAAATTACTTTCCTTGTAAAGTAAGGACAAGGAGACAAAACAATAGAAAAATAACTGGTTAAGAACAGGTTACTTTAGGTTAACTTTTTGTGAAAGGACTCAGGCAGAGAAAACTTCATTTTAATGCCCATTGAAATTTGCCTGTTTGGGAAATTTGGCTTTTATCTTTCTAATTTTGATTTTTCAGAAGGTCAGATAGATTTCAGCCTGATGATATGGAACATTAGCATGAGCCACTCCATTTTGATTCTTAGCCTGGTCTATTAGGGCTTAGTGGAGGAGCTTAGTTCAAAACAATGGACTCCTGTAATTTTTATTAAACATTTAAGTATAAAGTAGTATCCTTTTTTATAAAGAATATAATTCAGAAACAGCCAAATGTAAGAGATGCATAGTGAAATGTATCAGAAAGAGGTGTAGAGCTTCCATGCAGTGTGCGGGCACACCCATGTGTTCACAAATCCAGAATTCTTGAAACACTTTCCTTTAGAGTTTCTATGGAAGTTGGCATGACTGATTAAATCACTGACCATTGGGATTGAACTTGGCCTTCAACACCTCTGGTTGTGGGTTGGGGTGGGGAATTAAGGAGTGGAAGAGCTGAAAATTCCAACCCTCTGAAAATATGACTGAGTCCCCTGGCAACTAGTGTTTGTCCTTAAGGATTTTCCAAAAATCACCTCATTCATATCGACTGTGTCGTAACTGAAAAGGGCTTGTCATGAATAATAAAAAAATGTTCCTTTCACTTTCATTGCTATAATCACTTAGGGTTTTGAGAGTTCTGTGTCAGGAACTGGGGACAAAGACCAAATATATATATTTTTATTATATCAGAGTTACACAAGGGAATTGTCCACATGTGTACTTTATGGTAGGAAAGGGAGGTAAAAGAGGAAAATCAGAGGGAAATGTGACTAGGAAAGAATGCTCAGAGAAATACGATATTAGTTTTTTGAAAATGGAGGAAAGGTGAGAAGAGGAGCCAAGAAATGTAGATGGCATCTAGAAGACTGAAGGTAAGGAAATAGATTCTCTCATAGAGCCTCCATGAGGTGATGTAACTCCACCAACTAACGCACTTATTTACTTGTTTATTCACTCAATCCATTTGGTAGTGCTGGGGATCAAACTCAGGGCCTTGCACATGGTAGGCAAGAACTCTACCACTGAGCTATATTCCCATCCCTTTTTAAATTTTGAGACAGGGTTTCACTAAGTTGCTGAGTCGGGCCTTGAACATACAATCTTCCTACCTCAACCTGCCAAGTCACTGGGTTTACAGGCCAGTGCCACCAAACCTAGCTCCCAACACCTTAATTTTAACCCAGTATGACTCCTGTAAGATGTCTAATCTATAGAACTATAAAATAACAAATTATCAAAATAATATTATTTAAATCACTAAGTCTGTGATTATAGGTTACAATGACATTAGAGAATTCACACTGCATGCGGTGGCACATGCCTCTAATCCCAACCTCTTGGGAAACTGAGGCAGGAGGATGGACAGTTCAAAACCAGCCTCAGCAATTTAGGGAGTTTCTAAGCAACTCAGTGAGACCTCGTCTCTAAGTAAAATACAAAAAAGGGCTGGGGATATGGTTTACCTAGATTCAATCCCCAGTACCAAAAAAAAATTTTTTTTTAATTTTTTAAAAAGAATTCATATATCAACTTTACCCCCAAATCTCTAACTCATGTGTTTGTTTTGGAGAGAGATAAAGTTTTTATTTTTCATATTTTTTTTCTTTTGGAATGTCTGTAAATTCATAGAGTATTCAAGTAAAATATCTTTATATTGCTAAAATGCTAAGGTATAAAGATGAAAGTATCATCCTTAAATTAAAGGAAGGGAGAGAGTACAGAAATGTGACCTTACTACATTCATGCTTACACTTTAACATATCTTCTTTCTTTAATAAAATAGTGTGTATCTCTTTGTTTTTGCTTAATTTAACACAGGAACTAAATGGTAGCATTCTTTTCATTAGCCAGAAGATCTGTAACAATATGAATATTTTCCCCCAGTGTTTTGAAGCAAATTATGTGAAATGGAAATATTTAGTAATATGTTACCTAAATTGATATCTATCAAAATCTATTCCTTCTGATTCCTTATAGCTTTTCAGGGCACTATTCTCTTTAAGTTTTATATTTCTTTGCAGAAAAAGCATTTTTTTGTAGTTATAATATTGAGTAGCTACTCATTCTCCATCTGCCTTTGCAACTTTTCTATCTCCATTTACTAATAGTATTTTGGAGGAAAACAAAGAAAAGATTGTGGAAAGATAGTAGGCCCCGAAACCTGAAAACTTCCCTCCATGGGCATTTAAAAAACAAGAACAAAGAAATATGTATTTGAGCTGGCTGAAAAAGGGAGGGAGGGCAAATTCCAGGTGCAGAAATGAAGCAGGAACTGAAATCTAGGGCAGTAATTATAGGAGCAAATGCTGTGATATTCTAAGGAGTGTTTATTAGTCTCCATAATTCTCTTGATCTTAACTTTTCGGGGAGAGATAACTGATGACTCCTTCACAATGATGTGAGATGGGTTGGAACTGGAAACCTCAGCATAAAAACAGGAATCTCAAAGGGCTATCCCTTAGGGAAACTGCATGCTAGAAAATAAGAAGCTAGCAAGAAATTCTCTCACTTAGTGAAAAAAGTATGTCACTGAGAAATCAAACCCCTGTTTCTAAGTCTTTCACATACTTAGTACTGGACTCACACAACCCTCCTGGTCTAGGAATTCCTATGCCAAAATTTTAATATTAAAAATTGGTCCATGAAAACACTTCTCATGTAAGCAGCACTCAAAGCTATTAGAGAAGGACACTTCCACAACACATTATCAAAGAACAAACAAGCTCATAATCACAAACAATCAAACACAAGAGGGAACAACCCAATCTTAGTAGGTGCCAAATAACCCAAAAAATAAGAAGCCACATTCCCATTAATTTGAGATAAAAGAGCAACCAGAAAAGGACTGTAAGATTAGTACTGGTAAGTAAAAATTACGGGAGGCCATTTTTTTGTGCTAAGTTTCTACAAGAGGTTCCAATGATCCAGGCTAAAAATCAAAATGGAAACTCAGTTGTTTTTCCAACCTTTTGAGGAATCATGATTAGAGAGATAAAAACAAAATGTCCCAAACAGGTCAGTTTCAACTGGCATGACAATGATGTTCTTTCAGTTTTAATACTTACTCAAAAAAGTAACTTAAAGTAACTTCAAGTTACCTAATAAGTTAGTTTCCTATTGTTCAGTTTCCCTTCCCCCTACCTTACAAGGCAAGTCACTTTGAAATTATTGATTCACTTTTCTTTTGTTTTGTTTATTCATTTCTGCTTTATCCCTTTTCTGTCTATAACCTCTTCTGCTTGACTCATCAGAATACATTTTCTATTTTATGGAATGAAGTATTCCTCAATTAAATAGAGTCAATTGAGATTTTTCAGCTAAATTGTGACTTTTTTTTCCTTTGAGAGATTGTTTAAAGTATGAGAATTTTTGCAAGTTGTCAAAATATTAGGAAAATAAGTTAACAGGAGTAAAAAAAATGGAGATTTTACAAGATCTACATAGAGACTTTAAGAAAAAAATACATATAATCCTTGAGGTTCTAGTAAAATATGGCTAATTAAACACAGGCATTTTTGTTTCCTCCTGAAACCCCACTAGTATGAAAGTATAGAAAAGCAAAAGGCTTAAATATGTAAGGACAAGACAATGGGAGAGAAAACTTGGGAGCTGGAACTCAGATGAAAAAGTGGCAATTGATTCATTGGGTTGGAGAACATGGAAATTCATACAGTAGTGTTGGTAGGGAGGAGAATGGTGGGGAATAAGAGAAGCCAAAACGATTAGAGGCAATTCAAACTACTAAATTAAAAACAACAACAACAAAAAGTCTAGGGCACCATACCTCTGCAGACAAAAATAGCAATCAGAATGAAAGAATAACCAGTTGGGTTACTATACAAGAGTCTGAGGAGGTCTCCAGGAGCAGAGAGACCTCTACCTGGACCTTCCAGGTTCCTGACCACATCACAGAAGAGAATTTAGGTTTAAGTCAGGTATGCGTAGCAAAGAAAGAGATTTATCAAAAAGGGTAAGTACACACTCAAGAAGGATCTTGGAGAGAGAGAGAGTGAGTTATCTAATTGTGGTCTGCGGGGATTGAACTAGAAGTGAAGTCAGGGTGGGGCTATGCAATTTCATGCCAGTTTTTCTCCTGCTTGTGTATTACCATCACATGTTCTAATCATGCTATTTCCTATATTGCATGTCTCATTAGCGTCTTAAATCTCCACCCAGGGGTGTACATCTATTATAATAAGGCTAGGGTAATTTCTGGTCTTTAATGTGCATGCTCCCTAAAGGAGTGCCTCTTCCAGATGGCTGATAGTTGCCATGCAGTTTTGTTGTTTCTTCATCAGCCAATCAGGCAAGGACATGGGCTGTGGGCACAAGAACACAGCTTAGGTTGCTCAGGAGTTGTTTGTTCTACATTCCAATGTTTTAAGGGACTTTCTCTTTTGAGATTCAGTGTTCTCTCTGTATCCCTAAATTCCTATCTCAGTCAGAAGTCTTTAAAAGTAAAACTAAATCCCCCACACAGTTTTTTTTTTTTTTTTTTTTTTAACTAGGAAATGAACCCAGGGTCTTATGTATGCTAGGCAAGCATTCTACCACGGAGCTACATCCCCAGCACCCCCAAATAGTCTTCTAACATCCAAATAGCAAAGTGACTACCTCTAACCCACCATGCAGAAAAGTGAAAGTTAAACCAGACAAGTTTGGGACTTGGTGACATGGGGTACTGTTGAGGTCACATACTAGTGAAAAGAAAATTAAAAGGAAGTTTACACACTGGACAATTAAACTCCCTCTGCTCAGTTAGAAGAATGGCAACCAAATATGTGGAAGGAGAAGGAGAAGGAGAGGGAGAGGGAGTCAGAGGGAGAGGAAGAAAAAGAGAAAGAAGAAAAGAGTTTAAGAGAAAATCTTAAAAATAAAAACAACCAATAATTGCAGATTATTTATGTCAACCAATCCAAATTCAGAAACTGTAAAGGTAAAAAGGACTTTATTTGGGGTCTTAGGCATTGCAATTCGGGTTGCAATTCAGATAATTCTGAATCAGTGTTCCAAAGAAATCAGGAAATATGGGAGCTTATATGGGGTATTGAAAGTCGAAAAGGAATAGTGGCTACACAACCCTTAGGAGATAAAGAAAATAATGTATAAACAGAATAAAAATGTCCCTAAAACAAGAGTCTGATAACCTTTTGATGTGCCTCTTGAGCATGCAACCGTCCAGTTGTTTGGGTCATTCCAGCTTCCTGAAGTTAAAATGGGTGACCAAAGTTCTCATTCCCAGGCAGCAGCTGGAATTCCATTTTGAAAAGTTCTTTCAATGTGCTTTCATCATAATTTTCCTTTTATTTCCATACTTAGAAGGAACAAAAATTGGACACATATTGGATTTCTCAACAGCAACATTCAAAGTGGGATGAACAATCATTCCAGTTTGCCTGGGACTAAAATGGTGCCAAGAATTCTAGACTTTTTAGTGCCAATTTTTACTGGTTTCAGCCCTAAACTAGCACTAACTTAAGACAAGTTGTTCACCCTGATTCAGGGTCAGAAGATCACAAAAGAGTATCTTAGACATATCAAAGGAAAATAACTGTATGTCTTGAATTCTATATATTCCAAAGCATCCTTTATGATTGGGAAACTAATATATTTTCAGGTAACTACTATACAACTAAAGGAATTTGCTCATAGATTCTTGCTAAAGGACATACTTTAGAAAGCAGGAAGTTGAATGTGTAAGGAAGGCAAAAAGGAATTATGAACAAATAAGTTATTAAACACCTAGCTAATCAAAATGATCATAGACTGTATAGAATAGTAATGATAGTACTGGCTAATTTAGGGAATACATAAATGATCAAAATAAATTTAAAAACAGTGGACTGAAGAGAGTCCTTGTATCTTTTCAGGAGTTAAGTGGAGAGGTAACATGTTAGACATTAAGATAACTGTTAGGTTGGAATTTGGGTGACTATATGACGGAGAGTGGAGAAACTAAGGCAAAGGGCAGCGGGCTACACAGCGACCAATCAAACGGGCAGGAAAACTCCACTGACCCTTACCTCCTCCTGTCACTCATCAGGAACCCCCGCCCATTCTGGCCTATAAAGACCCTGGGCAGCCAGGGCCATGTGCGATTTTCTCCTGCTCCCTACCCTGACCTGTACCCCAGGGGGCTGGGAATTTCACTGGAGAGCCAAATTCCAATAAAGCTTGCTTCTGCCACTTTCTGTTTGATTTTATTTGGCCACTAGCTGTACCCCTGAGCTTACAATAACTATGCATGCATACTAAAATTTTAAGAGTAATAAATAAAACACTAGACATATAATTTAAAGCTTCCAGATAGAGAAAAAAGTTGTAGCAGGGTAGATACACAAAAATGTTTCAATAGATTGAAGAAAGAATAGGGAAAAGCAAAGAAAAAAATCATCATAAATAGGAAGTGAAATTAAGATGGCAGAAAGTAAACCTATTTCAGAAATCATAATAAATACAAATGAAACTAAATTTTCCGGTTAAAATACCAATTATAAAATTGGATTATAAAAACATATAGTGGTACAGTTTTTAAAGTACACACTAAAAATATAAGCCATGGAAAGGCAGATAGTAAACCTGGCAAATGGTAAGCCAAAAAAGGTAGTACTGCTATGTGAAAACCAAATGAAAGGAACTTCCAGGCAAACCACCATTAGGAAAATGGTCAACATGAATGTGAGAAACTATTTTTCTTTTTCTGTGTGTGGTACGGGGGATTGAACCCAGAGCCTCAACACATGCTAGGCAAGTGGTCTGCCACTGAGTCACACACTCAGCTCCAGGAAGTTCTTAACCTCACCAGTAATAAGGCAAATGTGCTTAAAGCAACAATAATACCATTGCATTCCTTAGCAGACTGGCAGAGGTTGGTATCTGATAATAAAAGTTGGATAACATGTAGGAAATGGGAACTCTTGCAACCAATGGGGAAAAGCACACTAGAGCAACATCTGCCAAACTGGCAAAGTAATTTGTCAATATCTAGTGAAGATGAAAACTCTTTAATCACATATCCAGGATATATACAGATATATCATCCACCACTTCTTTTAACCAATAGAAATAGAATGTGAACCTCATATACAACATTAAATTTTCTAGTAACCACATTAAAAAGGTAAAGAAACAAGTGGAATTAATTTTAATATTTTTATTCAACTCAAAATATTCAAAATGTCATTTCAATATATAGCCAACATTATAAAAAAAGCAGGGAGTCATTTCATGTTTTTTTTGTACCAGGTATTCAAAATCTGGTATGTGTCTTATAATTAGAACACAGTCAATTTGACTAGACACATTTCAGGGACTCAATAGTCACATGTATCTAATGGCTTCCATTGTAGAAAGAGGAGTCCTACAGAAATTCTGACACTTGTAGCCAAGAGACTCGCACAAGGGTTTTGTTGCTACATCTTTAATATAGAGAAATGTGTGTGTGTGTGTGTGTGTGTGTGTCTGTGTTATGAGGAATGAATAAATAATAATTAATTCATACAAAATAATACTATCTAAAAATAAATGATCCAAACCGGGATATAGCTCAGTGATAGAGCATTTGACTAGCGTGTGCAAGGCCCTGGGTTTGATTCCCAGCATGGTAAAAAAAAAAAGATCCATAGCTACCTGTACAAATATGGATAAATCTCAAAAAATAAAAATAGAAAGTTGCAAATGGATTTGAGCTGTTAGTCATCATATATGAACAAATTTAAAACAAAATTCTAATACATGTCATTTGTGGATAAAGTCATGGGATTGATATGCAATAAATCCAGGAAAATGATTACCTTTGGAAAATAGTAATAGGTCAGGGAAATGGAACTTTAGCTCTATCTGTAATGTTTTATTTCTTTAGGAGAATGATCTGAAGAAAATAAAGGTAAAATGTTACCATCTAGCCAATCTCAGTAGTGGGGACATGCATATAGTGGATTAAAAATGGTCATTCCTCCCTTAAATTGGTGGGGGGATCTCTTGCCCCTTCCCTTGACTGTGAGTTGCTCCGTGGTTGCTTTGACCAATGGACATCACACTGTACTTGTTTCTAAGACAAGATGTTAGGAGGTAGGCAGCATCTCTGGAATGCAGTGTCCCTTTGAGTAGTTTGACTGCCCAGAGGTCACCATGCTGGGGGAAGTCCAAGTTAGCCATGTGGACAGATGTGCTGCTGTGGTTTAGGAACAATTTGAATATGTTCTCCAAAGAACATTTTGAGTATGTTCTCCAATTTGAGTATGTTCTCAAGTGCTAAAAACTTGGTCCCCAGTATGGTGTTGGTGATGTGGAACATGTAAGAGGTGGGGCCCAGTGCAAAGTAATAAGGTCTTGGGGGAGTTGCCCCTGGAAAGGTTAATGCTTTTCTCATGGAGTTGGTTCTCATGAGAGCCAGTCATTATAAAGTTGAGCTACTCCATACTATCGGCCCTTCTGCTCTCTTTCCATTTCTCTATCATGTTATGATGCAGCCAGGGGCCTTGCCAGGACACCAATAGTATGCTGTTTGAACCCTCCAACTACCAAAATCATGACCCAAATAAACCTTATTTTTTAAGTTTACCAGTTGCAGGTATTCTGTTATAGCAACACAAAATGGACGAATACGTAAGCATATAAAAATAAAGAAAAACTTAGCCTATCCCAGCTGTTCCCAACCATCATAGCCTGGACACTAACCAAGTTAGTAAAGAACCCCTCTTGGACATTCCAGTTCCACCAAATGCAACATGAGAATAAGCAAAGAATCCAAGTGAAAGATAAAGTTGAGGCCACAGCCATAAAGTCTTCTAAAACGGTTGGAGTACTGTCAAACAAGCCATGGTGCCTGTCATCTTCCAGAATCTCTGATCCACCATATCATAAGCATAGATGCTTAAAGTCTTTAACTTTGGAAGTGGTGCTTAGGCCTCAATAGGTAACAAAGGCAGTTCATGAATAGTTATATTATTTTCTGTAATTAATATTTTTAAAAAACAGAGAAATAAGCATACCAGATTTTTCTGAAGAATAAAAAAACAATAAGACCAGAAACATTTGAGCCAAAAAGACAGATATTAACTATCTTACTGAAATGAAATGAATTAATGAAGTCCTTAAATATTGGATTTTCTTTTTCTTTGTAGACATAGTTTCATTTTTTTGTTCTCCTGAAGCCTCGGTTGTTTTGATAAGATATAAAAGTATTGCTTCTTGCTGCAGTTTTAGTAACTTAAATAAGAAAGCAACCAGAACTCCAACCACCATTAATTTCTTTCACAAGTTCTTTTCAAAACTGTTTCTAGTCCTCCACCATTTTTCCAGCCCAGATAATTAGAAATTGTATAAAATTCTTCCCTTTCATTTATCCTTCAGAATACCATCAATTCTTTTTTTAATTATTTATTTACTTTTTTTATTTTTTACAGACTGCATTTTGATTCATTGTACACAAATGGGGTACATTATTTCACTTCTATGATTGTACATGATGTAGATTCATACCATTAGTGTAACCATAAGCCAATCCCATAAAACCAAAGACCAAATGTTTTCCCTGATAAGTGGAGGATGATATATAATGGGGGTGGAGGGATGGGGAGTGAGAGAAGAATGGAAGAACTTTAGATTATATAGAAGGAAATGAGAGGGAGTGGGGTATGAAAAATTGTGGAATGAGACAGATATCAATTCTAATTAATCACAGATTCTGTGATTTAGCAAAATTTGCCTATTTGCTAAAATTTATCTGTAATCCCAAATCAGTACTCGTGGTGCATTCGTGGTTCTATGTGGGTAAGTGCAGGGCTGCAAAAATTTGAGGCCCCCAAAACACATGTTCTCAGTTAAGGCTGAACAAGGTGATGCTCTGCCTTCTTGTTTCAAGTTCTCTGTCACGTCCCTTTTGCAATCTGTTTAGTGCCATGATTTTTATATTTTTGTGTTTCTTGTTGGTGATTTCAACTGTTTAAAGTAGCCCTCACTATAGTGTTGAAGTACTGTCTACTGCTCCTAGCACAAGAATGCTGTGATGTGCCTTAGTGAGAAAATAAACATGTGTTAAATGAGCTTTATTCAGGACAAGTTAGTGCTCTTAGCCATGAGTTCAGTGCTAATGAATGAACTATATGTCTATATTAATAAGGTATCTTTAAACAGAAACACACATAAAACACAGTCACGTGTTGATCAGTTGATGAAAATTTTGTGGCCAGAGGCTTGTAGGAACTTAGCCCTGTATTTTCCCTACAAGCAATAGTTCAGTATTCATCAGTCAGTGTTGTATTTACCATGAATAAACAAGAATTGACTGTGGGCTCAGAGGACTATTTGGCAGGTCAGTTGTGAAAGACTGGGATTTTAGAGACCTGGAGTCATTAAGATTTGAATATCAAAGTAATGAAAATACATGTTCCCAGCACTCACAAGTTAGGACAGCTGACATCATTGTTCTTGCCCACTAGACTGTAAACATCACAAAGGTGGGGAACAAGTCTGCATATTTTAATTATGTCTCTAGAATTTATCAAGGTCTTTGATATATAAAAAATGTTCAATAAATATCTGGTTCAATTGATTTGTTCACTCATTTATTTATTCAAGAAATATTTATTGAACCTCTACTCTGTAGAATTTATGTTAGCCGATGGATATATACAATGGTAAAAGAATAGGCAACCTTCTTGTCCTCAAGAAGCTTATATTCTGATGGAAGAAGACAGATCATAAAGAACAACAGAAACATAAGTCAGGTGCTAAATGAAAAATGCAAAAAATGATTAGCAGAATAGATAGTACTTGGGTCAATGAGGGTTGCTATTTTGGTCAAAGGACTATCTGATAAGAAAAACTTTGAAAAGCAACCTGAAGGAAGTAAGGTAGTGGCCCAGGTGCCTATCTGGGATAAATGTTCAGTGCTTTAGGCAGAAGAGAACTTGACATGTTTGTGGAACAGAAAAAATGCTGAAGACAGTGTCTCTCTTTTTAAAGAAAGAAAAAGTGCTTTTCAGAAGAGGAAGTGTTTGCCTGGATCTGTAGAGACAGCAGTCTCCCTTAGACTCTTTTGGTGAGAAGTCAAACAGTAATATTAAGTAAAAATAGTATTTATAGTCAAGCGGGATTATTCAGCATTTGAGAAGGGGCACCCCTTCCAAGAGTGTGTAAAGAGGACCATGTGCTTTGAATGATAATGATGAAAAGTAGAAATAGTCACTTTTTTCTCATATCAAAGCCTATAATACACAAAAAACAATCCCTCAAGGATATTAACTATTTATGAACACAATCTATGCTTTTAACCTGTGTTACAGTTTCTGAGCAGGAGGCTTTAACTGCTGTGTTCCTTGAATTCCTATTCAAACCTTGTTTCCCAGGAAAGGAAAAATCAAAATGAAAGGATACAGGGGAAAACAGGAAGCAGTTCCAACTAACCAGCAATGCTTCTGTTTTATCAAATAACACTTCTTTTTAAAAAATGTAAATATTATTCACTTACTATTGCTTATGTTATAATGACCAAATATGCAAATGAGCATTTATAAAGCTAGCCATTAGAGATTAAGAGGTTATATTCCACAGTTATTCCTCTTTGTAATGATATTTCATTTGTTTTTATTGCTAAAAATCTGAATAACATCACTGTGAAATTTTTAAAAGGTTAGATGCCAGATATAAAAGAGAAAAAAGATGCTTGTTGAAATACAGAACAGGTAGGCCATAGTAAAATTGTGTACCTGTAATCTAATGATTGATAAATACAGCTGACACTTCCTGATTTCTCTGGGCCTTTATACATGTCATAGAATAATCTACTCAAGGTCCTCACCTCCAGTAGATAAAGAAAGGAAAACACAAGGGAAAGGACAGCATCCAGCCGTCAGTGCATCTGGCAAGAGCATTCCATTAAAGCTCATTACTTTTGTGAATAGAAGGAGAGTTATACACGTACTAAAATACAGCTTCACAGAATTTGTGCTTTCATATCAGCAAATCAAAATTGAATTTTAAGCTCAGAGTCAAACAATTTCAAGTCCAGGTACTTTTAAACGTCTATCAAACAATTCCACCCAAACCTCTAATGTGGAACCACATGCACCAGTCCAATTGCTTACTGATCAAAGGCTAGAGGAAATCCATCACTACTCCAAAAGCCTAAAACCACTACTCATTAGCTGAAAAGACAGTTCAGACACTTAAGTAGCTGAGATAGGTGCCATTTTATGAAAATAATGATGACCTAAGACACCATTGCTGGCCCCAAATGCAAATTTTATGGGGGGGAAAAAAAAAAGAAGTAGGGCCATTTGTATTTTGTTTGGGCTTCTTCCTACCCTCTTGCTCTGCCAGAATTCTCTCATGCTATGTTTGCCTTTAGGGTTCAGGGGAGCATCATGGCTATGGTCTGGCCTCTGCGTGTGAGTAAAAGTCAGTTTTCTACTTGCTAAATTATTCATGAGCTCAGCTGCTGTTTGGATTTTTTATTGAATATATTTTTAAATAAATATTTTATAAGCAGCCAGAGGCTATTGGTATTTGATGCATTTCAGAAAATTAAAGAATGAAATTTAAATTGCAGCATACAAAGACAAAGGATCACATGTCCTTGTTGATGGAACATTTGTATCATACACACAGTGGATAATTTAGACATTGTTTAAATAGATTCCTCATCAAACCATGTTTTTTTTTAATTTAGATAAAATTTTTAAATAGAGAAATAAAATTATAGCACTTTATTTTCATCCATGATATTCAGTATGGAGTTGGAACTTGATGTTCTCAATGCTTTCAGCATTAAATATAGGATCTGAACTTTATTCTGCCTCTTATATTAGTTGGTTTGCATTGTTTTAAAGCCGTTACTCTACTAGTGATTTTAACAAAGTTTATTAACAATAACCTGCCTATTATTGTCCAAATCTCCTATACTTCACCTAAAACTGAAAGTTTGGATTCTTTTTTAAATATGAATTTAGTGTTTCCTAGTCATAATGAGAAATAAAATGGATGGAGACTCAGAAGTTAAGTGCCTTTAAAAACTGACTGAACGAGGAGTACAAGAGAGGGGTCAAATGACACACTGGAATCTCAAGCAGCGGCTCTGGGAGCGTGCTAACGCAATAGCAACAGAGCCTCCAGGGAGGTTTCACTGGGGAGAGATGATGAAAAAGTACAAAGCAGCTGGAACCTCTCTTCTGATGTCTGCCTTTCCTGCTTCTGGGTCTCCTTTGTTACCTATGAGACCCAGGATTCAGGGTCTCTGTGATGATGACTGAGCTTCTATGGTGACCACAGTCACAGCTTTCCCTACCCCAAGATCCCAACTTCACAGAACTGGGATTCTGCCAGCTATACTGTTCTATTTTTGCTCATTTATTTCCCCAGAAGTAAGAGTCATAACCTTTAGATTAACCTAGTACCTGGGTTCTGCCAACCCACCATTTGCTCTTTCCAATTTCCTTCCTATGGACCTGAGATATCTCTGAATTCCAAGGCATATACTAAGTGCTCAATTAATGTTGAATAAAATCTTTTCTATCAATAAAAAGAACTCCTAGTTGGAAACTACATATCCTCCCAATTCCTTTATATTGAACTTTGTTCAGTGTTCATAATCCTGATATCTCTCATTGAAAACCACCAGCTTGCTCTGGTGACTTGGACAATGTATCTTTTTTACCTGCTACTTCTATAATTGACCCAACCAATAGAGATCTGTCCACACCAACAATATGTGCATTACTTTAGACAAATCATTTAGACAAATAGTGTTTCTTTGCTGTAGGGCAAGAGTTGACTAGATTATATCTGTGGTTCTTCTCTTTCATAATTATAGTTCACAGTATCCATATGGGATAGTACTACAAAACTAGGCCCTGTCTCTTTCTTTTACCCTCTAATAGAGTGCGAGGTGCGAGGATAGAATTCAAACAATTTCATTTTTTAAAAAATATGGCATACTGAACTTCCTCCAACAAAGAAATGAACTCAAACAAAAAGAACCCTGTAACTATAGCTGGAAGACTCTCTCCTCAAGTCCTGTGTAGGTGAGGGAAAGGGTTCCTGTAGAAGGGATATGCTGGCTGCAAAATAATAGCTAAAAAATTTATTTACCAGAAAAAGAAAAAAAACCGACTGAAGACAGAATTATCTTTGAAACAAGGGCATGACTGATTGAGCTGTCCATAAGGGACTGGCTCTAACAAACAAAGGAGCCTGAATTTTCTTTATTTATAGCAGTACAGATCAAAAGGGGCGGGTAGGAGCTTCTTCCATGAAAAACAGGATGGGGTGGAGGTAAGCAAGCCATTTGGCTCTATCAGGTCATTCCCACATCCAGGGTCTGCATTCAAAACCTCAGCAGTGAGCCGATGCAGGGTAACCACATGTTTCAGGCAATCTCAAACAATTGTCCATAATTATGAGTTCCTGAAGCCAGATTTCCCTAATAGTTCAACCAAGCTTGGTTTTACTGCTGGCCACTGGTGGCACTCCGCAAAAGACCTTAGTATAATCCCTAAGTTCTCCACTTATTAGCTGTGGGTAATTGAGAAAATCATTTAAAATGTCTGAGTTCCTCATTGTGTTAGCTTTTCACATCATGGTAAATACATGAGAAAAACAACTTAGGAGGAAAGATTTGCTTCAGCTCATGGTTTCAGAGGTTCCTGAATGGCCCTTTTCTATTCCCAAAAGCCTAGCCAAGTTAAGGGGAAAATGAGAGCAAGCTTGGGTCAGAATATCCAAATATATGTCATATTGAAGGACACTGACTTTCTCTATGCACACTGGGAACCAGGGCAAGTTAGTGTTATCTGTAGACAGCTACTTTCTTGCATCTATGTCAGGACAGTTGCTCCTCAGGATGCTGGTCACACAAGCTAAGCAAGCAAGCTAATGCTGATGATGTCACTGCATCTACAGCCTAACACTGAAAACCCCTCTCTCAGTGGCAACTGGGGTAGAACAGAGGGCACTATGGAAAGGACATGTTCACTTGTCCATCCAGCCACTGCTGGACCAAAACACCATGAGGGAAAAGAAGTTCTGATTCCCCCACCACAGTGAGGGGCAGAGATGCTATTTATTATTCAGCCTATTATCACTATGGTACTTTCCACATAAGTAATTCTCAATAAAATCTATGCTTTATAGGCTGTCTCTAGTATTTTTTTTGATTTCTTGGCAACATAATCCACTGCTGTGGTACAACTTGGCTTTGGATATGCCAGTTGGCTGGTTCCATGTGTGAGGCAGAACATTATAGTGAAAGGGTGTGGCAGAAGAAAACTGCTCAGCTCATGGACACGGGGAAAAGAGAGAAGGAGGAGGAGGAGGAGGAAAAGGAAAAGAAGGAGAAGGGAGAAGAGGGAGGGGGAGAAGGGGGAAGGTGGAGGAGGGGGAGGGGGAAGAGAAAAAGAAAGAAAGAAGGAGGAAGGGTCAGGGACAATACATCGTCCTTGAGAACACTCCCCCAGTGTGACCTACTTCCTCCAGCCAAGCCCACCTGTCTACAGTTGCCACCACCTCTCAGTAGTCTATTCAGTTATCAATGGATTAGTCCACTGATGAAATCAGAGTCCTCGTAATTCAATCAATTCCCCAAAGCTTCACCTCTGAACTTTTCTGCATTGGGGATCAAACCTTTAACACATGGGTCTTTGGGGAACCCTTCATATCCAAACCGTAACACTCATATACAACAAAACAACATAAAGTCCCATCTACTTCATGTAGTTATTTTGAGGCTCAAGAAGATCATTTATAGGGCTGGAGGTATGTAGCTCAGTGGGAGAGTGCTTGCCTAGTATGCTCAAGGTTCTTGGTTTGATTCTCAGGTCTGCAAATTTTTTTTTAATTTAAAAAATTAAGAAACCAAATTATATAAATAGAAAGAAGATAATGTATGTGAAAATGCCCTGTAAGTATAAAAAGCACAAAAACAAATATAATATGTTTATGCCAATGTTTATGACTATTGTTTATAGTAATTCATATTTCTGAAATCACCAAAAAATAATGAAGTTATATAGGAATTGATTTCTAGAATAAAGTCTCTTTTTGAGTCCACGCATATAATCTCCATAAAAGGAGATTGTAAATCTCACCATCGAAGCCGGGTGAGGGAATTGCCACAAAAGAGCAAGTGGAGCTATGTGAGTCACATGATGATTACTATGCACCTGTAAGGAAATGAAAGCAGAATATCTCAATTAGTAACAGAATTTTCATTGGATTCTCTTAATTAGCTCACTCCAGGGGAATGAATATAATCCACTCTTTCCTTTTCCAGAGGCTTCCAATGTGTCAGGAGTCTATCTATTTTTATTACATGAATTGCTTTACAAATAAGCACAGTATGAAGCATCAATGCTTTATAAAAACTGCATTAATGTACCAATTTGTTTAGAAGCCAAGAAGAGAAAATGATCATAGCCTAGAGAGAATGTAATAGGCCCAGCTTGAACTTTTCCCAGCCAACACCATTGAACACCTGTTAACAATAGTGAAGAAGTTCCAGAGACTATAGAGCATCTAAGTACATTGCTCTAAATTCCACACTCCAACAGTGGTGATTTATTTTCCCCTTAGTTTCCCATAGCTAAACCTTCTCAAGGAGTTAGCTTGGGAAAAAGAAATTCTCTGTGCAAGACTCTCAGAGACATTCAGGATGGGCCAAAATTGAAAAGTAACTAGATTCAATAAATTAGTGTAGGGATTAAGGAAAAAACAATTACATAAAATAAAAAATATTTTTCTTGAAAAGAGATATGCTAAGCAAAGAAAAAATAAAATTAGTTGGAAGAAAATAACATGAAAAAGTTATGCACGAAGTTTATAAAAATAGGAAATAAAAGTTTCATTAACCATATAGAAAAATGCAATAGAGCCCAGAAAAAACGCAAATGGTTTCAACCAGAACAGAATGCAAATGGAAACATCACAAATACATCATTTCTCAACTTTACATAAAAATTTACATTTATATCAAACATTTGACAATATAATCTGTTGGAAAGGTCTACATAAATAGAAACACTATACATGGCACAGTCTAGAAAAATTATACATGAATTTTTCCTTTATCTGAGAATTCCACATCTAGGAATCAACTCCAAAGAAACACAGGTAAAAATACAAACAGATATAAGTACAGGGAATCCATTGTTTGTAATAGAAAAATACTGAATACAATCCTACTTTTGAAGTGATGAAATAAACTGTAGTTCAGTGATTCTCGAATACTTTTGGTATATTGGAATTACTCAGAGAACTTGTTAACACACAGCTTCCGATTCAGCATCTTGTGTGGGGCCTGAGAGTGTGCACGTCTAAAGTGATAGTGATGCTGCTGGTCCGGGCATCATACTTTGAGAACCACTGATAAAGTAAGACCACACGATGGGATACTTTAAAACTGTGAGAAGCAGGAAAGAGTACAACTATGTAGGATACTATGGAATCATCTTTCAGTTAAGGTTTTTAGTGAAGAAAAGCAAAGTAGGGGGGAAATTGTACAATTTATACTTGTTATTTAAGAAAAGAAACATACAAATATATATTTATATACATATGTGCAAATATATATGCCATATATTTGCTTATATTAAAATAATAAACCATAAATTTTTAAAGTGACTATCTATGAGGGAGAGAAGGACCAAGAAAAAAGTGCACAGTTAGACTTTTGGTATGCACCTTGTTTTACTGCTATGACTTTGGAAGAACATACATATTTTGCTTAATCATAAAATAAAATAAAAATAAAAATTACATGAAATAAACCTAAATGTGTATCTAGCTGTAGTATATTCTACACAGAATATACTAATTCCAAATAATTTTAAAATGTACTTGACTACAGATCCCCTGTGGAATATGTTTCATGATATTAAGTGTAAAAAATAAAATAAAACCCCAAACTCTGGTGATCATATTGTTGGCAGTAGTGTAGGAATTGTTTTTCAAAGATTATTATGTGTGATAAAGTAAGTGAGTTGGATACCTTTAATATTTTTATAATAGTTCTATGATTCTCAACCATCATTGATGAACAGAATTCTTGGCATGGGAGAAAGAAGATTCATATTAAAAAAATAGAAGTGCTTATGTACAAATACTGTAATCTTGAATTTGACATATTAGTATCAACTTGTAATTCATTTTATCTTTCAAAAAAAACACAAAATAAAATTTCTTAACTTTGTTCCTTATAAAGGTTCACTAGATTGTGTTCTCTAAATACCATTTCTCACTAAAAGGAAATAGGAATCCTTGAAAAAATGGTGGATCCCAGGTCTGAGGCAGGAAATATACAAGTCTGCAAGGAATCAGACAACTGGAATCCTTTTACAAAAAGGATTCAAGAGTCAACTTAGACTCCTACTAACCACAGGTGATCTACTTTGAGGTTCAGTGAGAATGATAACTGCAATGAATCAAGATTCATCAAATATGTTTAAAATAATGAGTTCATAATAATACTAAAAAAGAAAAGAAAGAAAAAGAGACTGAATTAGTTTAAAACAAGTCAATGAACCAACTTTTTCTGTTGTTGTCATAGACATTATTTTATTCAAAGTCTTTTAGGGGTTGTGTGTGTGTGTGTGTGTGTGTGTGTGTGTGTTGCTTTATTTTGTTTGTTTTTGGTTCTGGTGATTGAACCTGGGAACACTCTACCACTGAACTACCACCCCAAACCTTTTGTTTATTTTCTTCCTTCCTTCCTTCCTTCCTTCCTTTCTCTTTTTTTAAGACAGGTTCTCACTAAAATGCACAGGTTGAGCAGCTGGAACCTGTTATCCTCCTGCCTCAGCCTCCTGAGTAGCTGGGAATAGAGGTGTGCACCACCATACCCAGCAATCAGACTCTTGGTAAATGATAGTCAAAATTCAGGGTTTTATATTTGGATACCTATTCAATGAACCCATTCTCTCTTCCCAGTCATCTTTAAGGGACATATTTTCTTTTTTTTTGTTAACTGGCACATTAAAATTATACATAATAGTGGAATTTATTATTCAATATTCATACATGCACATAACATAATTTGATCAATATCATTCCCCTTTCCTTTCCCTTCATTCCTCCCTCCCTCCTTCTACTCTATGAATTTCCTTCTGTTATTATTATTATTTTTGAAACAGTGCATTGCAATTATATGTAAAAGCAAGATCCATTGTGATATATACATATACAGTATACATATGTGTATGTATATGTATGGACATAGCAGAATTTGGTGAATTTCATTCCCCAGTACTTCCCCATGGCCTCCACTCTCCCCTTTCTCCCAATCCCCCTTCTCTGCTCTACCGAGAACTAACCATTTTAAAAGCTAGTAAATAAGAGAAAATAAATTCCTATTATATTTGAGACATAAAATAATGGATGGCTAAATTGGGAAATAAATTCTTTCTTGTTTTACATATTCCAGAAAAGCATGTTTAAATGCTCTATGACAGAAAAAAAAATAAAAGAACAAAAGAAATTCTATGATGGGTCTGGAGACGTAGCTCAGTGATAGAGTGCTCGTCTAGCATGTGCAAGACCCTGGGTTCTGTCCCTAGCACTGAAGAAAAAAAAAAAAAACTCTACGATGTTTCACATTAAACTTAGTAGCATGAAATCTAGACTTATAATCACAAATACAATACCACTACTTATTGAATATTTACTATGTGCTATTAACTCTTCTAGGCATCTCATACATATTAACTAATTTAACCCTTTCAACAACATTATGAAGTAGGTGCTATTCTTATCTGCATTTTACAGATGAGGAAACAGAAAGAAAGAGCTGAAGGTTACCATAACAGAAGACCATAAAGCTAGGACTTAAATGCCAGTAGTTTTGCTGCAGTCCAAGCTCTTAACTAGCTTTTTACAAGGACAGAGATGTCATCACCCAGAGGACAATTGTGGCAGAGAGGAAAGAGCACTGCTTCAAAAAAATGTCTGTGTCATTCTGAGTAAATTTCTGAATCATTTTGAATTCCAGTTTGCTCATCTGTAACATGCAGACATATTGTTTTTGCACTTCAGAAATTCTACTCTGATAATTATGATAAGTGATATTGATCTACTTGAACACATTTTTTTTTCCATTTCCATGTTACACATATATTTTTTCAACTTTGTCTACAATGAAATAGGTCTAAAGTTTGTTAAACCAGATACCTCAGAGGGTTCCTTACCCATCTGGACCTTGCATTTCTTATACTTTATTTTCCTACTATTCCCCCACCCCCAAATGTTCCTTACTCAATTTCAATCCATCATCTCTGGCATTTATTTTTCAAATTGCTATCAAAATAAATAACAAATAAATAACACATGCAACTTGGGAGGCTGAGTCAAAGAGAATCACAAGTTTAAGGCCAGCTTGGGAAACTTAGCAAGACCCTGTCTCAAAATAAAAAATGCTAAAAAAAGGATAGGGACATAGTTCAGTGGTAGGGTGCCCGTGGGTTCAATCCCCAGTGCCACAGTAAATAAATAAATAGGAAGAAAGCAAAGCCTTTTGGAAAATTAAATCTGGTTTTCTTTATTAACTTAAACACAACCATTATTTACACATTATAATTCTATTATCATTCAGTTAATATTTTATCTTCCAGTTCCTGGTTTTTCCTATTTTACAGTCTTCACAGATATGAACTTGAACTCTTTTTAATGAAGGAGTTAGGATGCAAAGAAAAACTGTAATCAAGAATTTATTTCAAATACCTTGTCTGCCATTATCAAAATCCCTTATAGATATTACCATATATTCTTAATAAAGCCTATGAATTATAATACTTTACACCACATAATTTACATTGAATTTTACAACCTAAAAGGCAAATTTTTATTTCCTGCTGCAATTTTTTTTAACTTCTATTAGTTTCTTTCCTCATTGTCCTTTTTGTTTTGTATTCAGAGACCTTCCTGAAAAGGGCCTAATGCAACATATTTTTATACTGTTACTCCATCACCCACTATTTAACTAAGATTTTAAACATGGAAAGAGCAATCCCACTCAAGCTCCATTTGTAGCTTCACATATCGTTATTATCATGACCTTTTATCTATGAACCCTTAGCCAGTTTTCATTGAATCATTTCATTTTGTGATTGCTCATGTTTAAGTCTAATCTGAATTATTTAAAATTGCATGAGAAATTGCCAAGTGATTTGATAATGTTCAAATATAACTGCTATCCCATAAGGGAGTGATTTCATGAATCTATCAAAACTGCAGTTGGTTTTGTCAGAAGCAATTTGTTTTCTAGAACCCTTTGCTTATTTCAAATTACAATTCCCCTAGCCTTTAGATATTTGCATTTTCTTTTAATGTTTCTGACATTATGTGATGGTACTGAGGTTAGACTAAGGACATATTTATTGCTGTCTTTCATATTTAAATATGATAGCACACCGCACTATGATTAAGAACAACTTAAAAAACTAAAGATAATCAGCAGTGTCTATCTGAATGTTATGATAGAGGATATTTATTAAATATTCTATAATGGACACCACTGTTTGTGTTTTTGTTTTCTCTCTGGAAGCTGCATGGAATTTATACTGGACTTGAGCCACAAAGGACTTGAGCCAAGCCTCTGATTGCCATATCTCAACATAATATGCCTGTTACTATCAATTCCTAGTGATAAACTACTAGACCCCATTACCCACATTGGTATTGTTTTTGGATTATTTGCTTCCAATTGTTAAAATTCTGGGGAATCTTCTTGTTACAATCATTGCTGCTGTCATTACCATTTCATTGTTATTATAATCACCATCAACAGGTAAGAATCCTGAACTTTATATATGCTAGAATGTCATATATCACAGAGAAGGCCCATTTTCTGTTCTTGAAAGATGAACTATCTAGTACTATTTCTCTTATTACTAAACTTGTTTCACATTTACTTTGTGTGCCACATGCTATGCTAAGAAATTTACAAAAATTATCTATCTTAGTTAATCCTCAATGTAGAAATTTTTATTTGCAGTTAACAGATGATAAGTTGAAACTCAGTGAAGATAGGTAATTTCCTCAAGGTCACAGAGCAATGTATTGATAGAGCCAACCTTTAATTCTCGTGTGTAAAAAATATGTAGGGATGGAGGAACTTCTGACCACAAAGGGAAAGAAGAGGGGAGTTGGAATCCAGGTCAAGTTTATAGAATGTGGAGTGAAGGCATATTGGAAACTCAGGGAGGAGAGAGGAAAATCTCCTAAGTAGATTAATGGAAAAAGAGCAGGGAGAGATAAAGGAAAGAGTAACATTGTTATAGAGTTCTCTATTTCATTAACATAAAATATCACCCTTGGTTTTATACAATACTTTTCACCTTGCTTAAAATTCATCTGACTTTTTTTTTCTTTTTCTTTTTTGCAGACCTGGGGATCAAACCCAGCCTTGGACCTGCTAGGCAGGAGCTCAACCACTTTTTTGTCAGCTTTTCATTATTGTGACCAAAATTCCTGACAAGAACAACCTAGAGGAGGAAATGTTTATTTTGGCTCCTGGTTTCAGAAGTTCAGTCCATGATGGGCCAACTCCTTTCTCTGGACCCAAGATGACACAGGACATCATGGTAGAAAGGTGTGGCAGAGAAGTTCTGCTCAGCTTATGGTGACCAGGAAACAGAAAGAGGGCAGGGAAGGGGCCACAGGGAAGATGAGCCTTTCCAGGGCGTACCCCCAGTGACCGCGCTCCTGCAGCCCTCCCCACCTGCCTACAGTTATCACCCAGTTTATCCATTCAAACTGATTAGGTTAGAGCTCTCATAATTGAATCATTTCACCTCTGAATATTTCTGCATTACCACCGGATCTTTTGGGAGACACCTCATACCTAAACTATAACAAGCACTGACCGACTACATTCCATATCCTCCAACTGATTTTAATGCAACAGCTGTATTGAACGGACTGAGCTTAATAGGATAAAAAAAAAATGTGTTCTATTCCACCAGCTCTTAGTAAACTAACTCCATCAAACAGTACGTTCTGTCCTTGGATAAAATAAAATCCTGTACAGTTCCCAAAGTTCTTTGGATCACTCTTAGATAATATGTAAATTATGTAAATTATCTTTTTTTATGTTTAGAAGCCTAATCCGGTGTGATTATGAGATGAGAGCTCCAAACTTCATGTTTATGTGTGTGGCACCAAGGATTAAGCCCAGAGGCCCTCTACCACTGAGCCACACCCCCAGCTCTTTCTATTTTATATTTTGAGACACAGTCTTACTAAATTGCCAAGATTGACCTTGAACACTTGATCCTCCTGCTTCAGTCTCCCAAGTTCCCGGGATTTCAGGCATATGTCACCACCCCCAGCTCCAAACTTCATTTTACTTAGTTGCCCCGTGCTGCAGGATTGGGTCTGCTCCAACCATGGAAGTCTGCAACACAGAAGAAGAACGTGATCAACTCATATTTCCTTTACTCACCTCCTTCCTCCAGGGAAAGAGTCATGGTATTATCTACAAGTATTATCGTGATCTGGATGCTCCAAAGTGACTTTCTCTTGAGGAGCAATTTTGTGGATTTCTCAGAGACAGCCCCAATGGAGCATCCCATGGTTGATCCCTTGAGACCAGTTGATTGCTTTCGCTTCTCCTTCAGCCCTGGGCTTCAGTGTGTTACGGTTGAGTTGGGCACCATCATCCCTTCTGGAAGTCCTTTGGATACAGATTCCTTTTCTAGATTTTTTCACTCTACTTCCACCCAAGGTGGTTCATTTTCAGTGCACAGGAAACAGATTGCCTCACCTGTCATGTGCTATCAATAAATGTGGCTCACTCTCTAAGCAGCCTTGCTTCTCTAACCTCTGCTGCTTCAAACCAATATTGCCACAGGTTGTTGCTTTTGTTTTGTTTTGTTTGTATTGGGGATTGAACTCAGGACCTTGTTCATGCTAGACCAGCACTGTCTTCAGCCCTTTTTATTTTTTATTTTGAGACAGTGTTTTGCTAAATTGCCCACTCTGGCCTTGAACTTGCAATCATCCTGCCTCAGTCTCCCAAGTCACTGGGATTACAGGTGTGCTCCACTACACCCAGATCAGACCAATTTTATAATCTTATTTTTATAAATAGATCCCAAGCAAATGACCATTTTCCTTTGGACTCCAAATACTTTCTCTTTGCTTTGAAGAATTGCAAAAAGCAAACTGGGAGGTTATCATTGGGAGGGGCAGAGAGCATAGTGGGGAAGGCCTCTGTGGCTCAGCCTTAGCTGCTGTCCTTGCCCATTACTGAACACTTGAAAGGAACATTTTCACCTTCCCTAGCTTCCTGACTTGCTTTCGTCTGAACATGGCCCTGAACATGTTCACCAAGCCCCTACATCTCTATCCCGATCCCTATTCATTTTACTTCCTAGCACTGTGTTTCTTATTTAATGGCTTTAACAGAGAACTCATGAAGATAGAAAGTTTATTTACCTACTTCACTGGAACCGGAAAGCAATTCTCACCCCTAGCCCACTTTCATGAGTCCCAAGCCTCAGTCATTGTCCCCAAAGTAAGAAGTCACTTGGTCCACTGTATCCTGAAGCTGCTTCACATGATCAGGCAGAGGCGCATCCTTAAGGTCAGGTGCCATTCTCTCTGTGGCCTTTGCCTCTTGACTCGCTAAGAATTCTCCAGACCTTAGATGATGCCTTTTTGGGCTCAGGCTCTGGCGCCCTCTAGTGGTCATTTACAAGCAGGCGTATCAGCACTGACTTCTAGACCCCTGGTGGCTGGCTGCTCTACTTAAAGGCATCACCCTCTGGTAACAATCCAACGGCAACAGCAAAGATTGGAATTGAAAAGAACTGAGCATACAATCTTACTATCACCTCCAACATTGTCCCCTCTCTCACTAGCATTCCTTTTAAAGAAATTCTCAGACAGTTGGAAGACACTGTTAGTCAATTTTCTATTACTATAATAAATACCTGGGATAATCAACTTAAAGAAGAGATCTGTTTTGTCTCCCCGTTTTAGATGTTTCCATTCATTATTAATTAGCCCCATTACTTTTGAGACTGTGGTGAGGTGGCACATCATGGTGGAAGCACATGGCAGAGCAAAGCACTCGCCTAATGACCTGGAAGAGGAAAAATAGAAAAGAAACCAGAGTTGTGCATTCCCCTTCAGGGGCACACTCCCAGTGACCCAAAACCCACCGAGTAGACCCCATCTCTTAACATCTCTACCAACTCCCAGTAGCACCAAGCTGGGGGCCAAGTCTTTACCACATGGGCCTTTGGGGTACATTCCAGATCCAAACTATACAGTGCACTCTTAATGTTTTTTTTCTTTTAGAAATTCTTATATCTGGTTTTCCGGCAAGGCATAGAGGACTATCTTATGGTCTCAAAATTGAGAGGGAAACTTAAGATAAGCAGTGCCTCCCTTGGCAGTAGACAAGAAAAGCTCTCTTCCTTCTTAGCAGCATTAAGCTGCAGTTTCAGTGTCCCCAGCAAGTGACAGGACCATGACACTATCTGAAGACTTTGCCAGGAAATTTATTGGTGACCTCTACCTGCAGGACAGGCATCTCAAAATAAGGAAAGGGAACGATGTAGTCATGAGATTCTAGTTCCTAGAAAGACTCCAGTGGGACTGAGTGAGAAGTGGAAATCATATACATTGCCAGTAGCTGGGACTTGCCTTCCCTAGGAGACCCACTCTGATCTTGCCCAACGCTCGGAACACAAGGAGTGGTATCTCTTCTTGTTGTGGCAGTGTGGTTAGTGGGGCCACCTTCTTTCAGTAATTAGAGACTCAGAGACGTTGGGCAGGTCTGTGTCTCCTGTGACTTGAGTTTACACACACATGGATGAAAGTTAACAAAGGATAGCAAAGAATGACACCATGGGGATGGGCGCCGTTCTTGATGCTTGTGGTCCTCAGTCCTCCTTGGCCAAGATCCCTGACCAGTGATCTCTTATAAAACAAAGTGTGGCCTGTGGGTCAAACCTGACTTGCCACCTCTTTTGATGTGACCCAAGACCTAAGAATGCTTTTCCTAATTTTAAGTGGTTGAAAAAAATCAGAAGAAGAATTAAATTTCATGACACATGAAAATTATATAAAATTAAAACTTCCATGTCCGTAAGTAAGGTTTTTGTTTTGTTTTTTTGTTTGTTTGTTTCATTTTGGCACTGGAGATTGAACTCAGAGGCACTCAATCACTGAGTCACATCCCCAGCCCTATTTGTATTTTATTTAGAGACAGGGTCTCATTGAGTTGCTTAGGGCCTCACTTTTGCTGAGGCTGGCTTTGAACCCACCATCCTCCTGTGTCAGCCTCTTGAGCTGCTGGGATTACAGGCATGTGCCATCGCGCCTGGCTTTCATAAGTAAGGTTTTATTAGAATATATTCTCATTTGTTTATGTATCCTCTAGAACTGTTTTGGTATCACAGTGGCAGAGATGAATAGTTGCAACAGAGACCTTATGGCCCACAAATCCAAAAATATTTACTATCTGGGCCTTAAAAGAAAGAGTTTTCTGTCCTCTCTCCTAGAAGACCCATGCCTTCTAGTTCATCACAGATTTCAGGGACCCAATTGGTTGGAGCAAAGAATTTGTACTGGAGCCTTGCAGAGATAAGTTCACACTGCAAAGGCCCTAAATGAAGGTTTTTAATTTAATCTAGTAAATCCACAGGGAGCCTTTAAAGTTGATGCCAGGAGCAAAGCAGTACATTCTAGAGACCTAACATGCCATCAGCAGATAGGATAACTAGATGAGAGGAGAATTCTGCGGTATGGAGACTAGTGCTGAACCATAACAGTTCAGGGCTTGAAGGAAGAAAAGTCCAAGATGAAGAGAACTAGCTATTGGTGGTATTCTGGGGGACAATGATAGAGGGCAGCAGACAAGCTGTGATCAAAGAAGCAGAGACAAGGAGGCCAGGTGATAAGCAGGATGTAGTCAAGAGATGCTAAGAGCCTATGCTATGGGACATCTGGACACCTCAGAGTAGAATGTGATTTTGCAAGGTGGCATCATTCCTGATCAGATGATCCTGCAGGTAGAGTTAGTTTTGCTTTCTAGTAGCATCTCTAAAAATACAACTTAGCACCTGATAGATTATGGACTTGGGCAAAGGGATGAAACCATCAGGTAAGTTATGGATAATAATAGGGACAAAAAATATTATGTAAAATCATAAGTAGAAATGATTGGCGAACTCTCCAATTCAATAAGTTTCTTCCTGATAACCCCAAAAAAGATCCTGTCCAGACACTTCTGGGCTCCTTGCCATACTTTTCTACTGGGTTGAAATTAACTAGTATGATCACTTATTAAGGAGAGGAAATCACCAGAAGTTTCCAAACAAAATAAGGTTACATACTTGTCCCTAAAATTGATGTCAGAATATAAGATGCTATTTCAATTTTACAAAAGTCTATGAGCAAATATGTTTGCTCCTGGAAAGGAGGAAACCATAAAGTTAATATTCTTTCAAAAGGAAGAGTATTGCAAAAGGAAAATAACTACCTTATTAGTTGAATTTGAGATAGAGAACTATTTCTATATTCAGAACTCATCCTTAGTAAGTATATTAACAATTATAAGGCCCAAATTAAATGTTGAATTTAACTTCAGAGGAAAGAATAGTTGGGTTTTATTTTTACATTTCCATTTTAGGGTGGGTAAAGTTTTCTATAAAAGTGGTTAACAGCCAAATAAATCTTTGTAATAGATATAGGTGAGATTTTTAAAAACTGACAATTTATCATTGTAAAATAGTTTGCATAGCATGAAGTTGAAGATAAGTCCCTAAAATTTTGTGTATGTTTACTTTTCTCTTATCACCCTTAAATTTCTTATGCAACTCTTAGTTCATTAACTCTCTACTATAGAACTTTTTTTTTTTTTAGTTTTTTTAGTTTTTTTAGACATAGCAACCATCAATTCCTGTAGCATATTCAAGTTATACCAGGAGCAATGACCAGGATGAGATTAAGACTTTCAGAATACCTAAACTACATCAGACACGAAAGATTTCAAATGACTTTTTAAATCATTATTTTTGAAAGAATACTTAGGATAAATATATAAACATTTTAAATGTATACCCATAAATATCACACTAAATGAAGTAAAGAGGGAAAGAAATTTAAACTTAGAAAATGTATATTAATAAAATGTAAAAATAGAGAGAAACCTGACACAATCTTGTTCTTCCTGTTCTTGCCTCTCCCAGCATTAAATTATTTACATTGGTTCTCCCTCCTCACAAGAAGTTATCATTGAAATTCCTAGTTTATGGCTCCAGTTGTTGTCTATTACTTAAAGCATAATGATGTCTTTGAAAGGAAAGTAATCAATATAAACTGTAGGAACTTGAGAGAAGTTAGAAGATCATTTTATCCAAACTATATATAACATACCTACATAGAACAAATTAATAATAATGGAGGGGTTAATGTTAGGTGTTCAAATTTGTGGTCAGAGAGTTTTATTCTGAATTCTGCCATGTGCTCTTAGGAAAGGAAAGATCATATTTCAGAGAGAGTACTAGAAAAAACAGTCCCAGTACAATTGCCACGTAAACTATAGCTTGCATTATTTGGGATATACTTATACCAAGAAATTATTCATTGTTTATCTGAATGCAAATCCAACCAAGTAGTCCATATTTTTATTTAGTACAATTAGCAATCCTACGTCCGAGAGGCAATAGGTCTGCCCCAGCTCATCCCTCCCTATCTTTCCTACTCCACTCTCATCTCTCTTGTACTATTCAGCAAATATGAGACATAGGTAGAAAGGCAGGCAAGACATAAGAAGTGAAGGAGGGAAAGAGACGGAAGAGGAAGTGGGGAAAGAAAGGGAAGAGAGGAAGGAGAGCAGCAGAAAGAAGGAATACAAGATAGATGCAAAGACCCAGACTTGAAGAACCAAGAGAAATTCATTACAGCTAGTGTAGAGAGAGATCAGGGGAAGAGTACTCTGAGATGTGGCTGGAGAGCAAGCCAAGGAGAGCTGACCAGCTAACCTACAAGTCATGTGTGTGCTGTTGTGTGCATGTCTATGGTTACAACTGTTTCCTGTTTGTGTCTGTCAAGAGTTATTAATAACAAAGTCTACCCAACTGCTGAGGGCGGTTCTAAACCCAGAGCAGTGAACCACTGTGCCCCAGTGGGCACTATCTCACATGAGCTACTAAGGGATAGGTAATGACCACGGCCAGCTCTCACTTGGTCCCACTGTCTCTTTGACATATTTTTTTAGGCACTTCCTCATCTTCTGTAACTACAAGATGCCACAGGATCATCTTATATATCCCCTGCACCAGCTCTAGAATCACAAAGAGACAGCTGGAGGATTAGCCATGAATGTAGTCTTATACAACAAGCAAATTCTACATCTTTTTTTTTAAATTTATTTAGAAGAGTGTTAGACTTATACAGCTGCTGCAGAAACACTAGTTTCACACACTTCCCCACCAGATTCCCTTTTTGTTAACATCTTACATTTGTATAATACATTTGTTACAACTAACGAATCAATATCCGTACATTAACTAAAGTCCATGCTTAACCCCCAACTTCCTTAGTTTTTACCTAATGTCCTTTTTTGTTCCAAGATACTATACATTTAATCATCATGTTTCCTTAGGCTCCTCCAGACAGTGACAGTTTCTAAGACTTCCTTTTTTTTTTTTTTTTAATGAAGTTGACAGTTTTGAAGAGTACTGATCAGGTATGTTGTAGAATGTCCTCCAAATGGAGTGTGCCTGATGTTTTTCTGATGATTGCGCAAGGGGATCTGCATTTTGGAGGGAAAAACCACACAGGTAAACGGTCATTCTCCTCACATAGCAAGGGTACGTGCTTATCAACGTCAGTTATCACTGTTGATTTTCATCTTGATCACCTGGCTGAGATAGTATTTTTCAGGTTTTCACATTGCAAAGGTACTCTTTTTTCCCTCCTTTCCATACTGTATTCTTTGAAAGAAAGTCACCGAGCCCATTCCACACTTAAGGAGTATACTTCCTTGACAGTGGAATAACTACAAAAATTACTTTCAAACTTCTTACATAGGAATTTTATATTCTCCCAAATTTACTTATTATTTCTTTATATCAGTATGGTCTCACTGAAATTTCTTTCATACTTTGGGTTGTAATCCAATAAGAAGCTATTTAGTTATTCACATTGTTTCAGTTTTGGCTATTGGGAGCTCTTTCTCTACCACCACCACCCCTTTGACATACCTCATTGTTTTTCTTTCTTTAAGCACTTACCTTCTGGCCTATAAGATGCTTTAGGATCATCTTATATACCCCCTGCTCCAGCTATAGAATCGGTCATTTCTTCAAGGAAACCTTGTTTATAAGGAACCAAGATTTGAATACTCCCTTCAGTTGATGAATGGATAAAGAAACTGTGGCATATATATACAATGGAATATTACTCCGCAATGAAGAATGATAAAATTATGGCATTTGTAGGCAAATGGACGAAATTGGAGAATATCATGCTAAGTGAGATAAGCCAATCTCAAAAAACTAAAGGACGAATGAGCTCGCTGATAAGCGGATGAGGACATATAATGGGGGGTGGGAGGGGTTAGCATTAGGTTTAGGGTTAGGTTTAGGGTTAGGGATAAGGAGAGCGGTAAGAATGAAGGAAAGAAGGACTATATAGAGGGAAAAGAGGGGTGGGAGGGGTGGGGGGGAAGGGAAAAAAAATAAACATCATTGCCCTATGATTACACAAATGGTATGCCTTGACTCTATGTACAAATAGAGAAACAAGATGTATCCCATTTGTATACAATAAAAAAAAAAAAAAAGATTTGAATACTGGGTGTGCTGATTGCTACCAGGTTGTCAGTGTTTCTAGATCCTCTCAGCTGACCGTGAGGTAATGTGGGTGTGCATGTATGTGTGCACTAACTTGCTTACACACACATATTTATAAATATTCCCTTATCTATCCATCATCTCTCGTTCTAATCTTTGAATGGGTCATTCCAGCCTTTGCCTCCTTGCTGTCTGCCCCCCCACCCCCGCTGCAACTTGACTCCCGCATTCACTGTCCATTCACTTAATTCCAGTATACATTTGTAGTGATTTCAGAATTGTTCGCTTATACCACTACAAGAAACAACTTTGCCATCCAGAGTACAGTGCTTATGTACAGTTCTTTGGCCTTTTGTCTTCATCTCTATTCATTCCAAAGCTAGTTAGGTCAGTACCTCCTCTCTCCACAGTTCCCGAGATATACTTTATTGTTTTTTCCCATCCTGCCTTCCATCCTGGGACCCTCTTCTCCACAACCACCTAAATGATTTTTTTTTTTTTAAACTCACTGTACTAGTATTCACTGTTTATGCTATAAAGTTCTATTTTTAACAAATACATAATGACATGTCTTCACCATTCTAGTACTATACATTATCATTACCAACATAAATAAATCGTTTTTCACTGATTCAAACTTACCTTCTCTAAAAGTGTTAAGCAACCACTGACCTGGTTACCACATGTTTAGGTAGCCTTTTCCAGAATGTCATATAAGTAGAATTATACAGTTTGAAACTTTTTCAGACTAGTTTCTTTGTCTTGGTGTTCTGCATTTAAGATTCATCTTTGTTTTTCTTCTTGTTTTGAGTTTGGTTTTGGTGTTTGATAACTCATTCCTTTTTATGACTGAAGAGAATTGCACTCTACAGATGTGTCAGAATTTATTTATGCATTCATCTATAAAAGGGCATATTTATTACTTCCAGTTTTTGAAAATTATAAATAGACCTTCTATAACCTTCTTTCAGGTTTTTATGTGGACCTAAAATTTCAAATTAGTTTTGTAAATACCTAGAAACATAATTGCCGGACCATATGATAAGGTAATGTTTAGCTTTGTAAAAAAGTGGCAAGTTTTTCTTTAAAAATGTCTGCATATTTTTTTCTACATTACCACCAGCAAGGAATGAAAGTTCCTGTTACTCTTCATCCTTAACTTGAACAAAGTTTTTAACCTTTCTAATAATTAAACAATGGATCTTATTTTGTTTTAATTTGCAATGACAAATGATGTTGAACAACTTTTTTTTTTTTTTAGCAGTGCTGGGGATCAAACCCAGGGCCTTGTGCTTACAAGGCAAGCACACTACCAACTGAGCGATCTTCCTAGCCATGAACATCTTTTTTATGTATTGATTTGCCATCTACAAAATCTTCTTTAGTGAGATGTATGTTCAGACATTTACACTTTTATATTGAGGTTTACTTCACACAAAATTCACCATTTTTTAACATTTACTTATTTATTTATTTTCATTAACCTATTTAACAGTGATAAATTTTTAAAAAATTCTTTTTGTACATGTATATAGGGTAATAATGTCTGCCTTAATCTACTTTCCTTTCCATTCCCACCTGACCCACCCTTCCCTTCACTCTCCTCTGTACAATCCAAAGTTTCTTCATTCTTCCCAACCCACCACCCACTATGGATCAGCATCCACTTATCAGAGAAAACATTTGGTCTTTGGTTTTTGGGGATTGGTTTATTTCACTTAGCATGATATTCTCCAGTTCCACCCATTTACCTGCAAATGCCATGATCTGATAGGATGCAGGATATTATCTCTATTTTTTTTGTATATGCCAAGAGTTCCTTTGAGGCATAAGATATGGCCTATTTTAGAGAAATAGCTGTGTGCTGCTGAGAAGAAAGTGTATTCACTTATTGATGGATGAAATACTCTATATATGTCTATTAAGTATAAATTATTGATATTATTTAGTTCTATTGTTTCTTTGTTTAGTTTTTGTTTGGAGGATCTATCCAGTAGTGAGAGAGGTGTGTTAAAGTCACCCAGTAATATTGTGTTGTGATCTATTTGATTCTTGAAATTGAGAATGGTTCGTTTGATGTATATAGATGCTCCATTGTTTGGGGCATAAATATTTATGATTGTTATGTCTTGTTGATGTATAATTTCCTTAAGCAGTATGAAATGCCCTTCTTTGTCCCTTCTGATTAACACTTGAAGTCCACTTTATCTGACATGAGGATAGAAACCTTGCTTGTTTACAAGATCCATGTGAATAAGGTTTTTCCCATCCTTTCACCTTCAGTCTGTGCATGCCTTACCTATGAGGTAAGTCTCTTGGAGACAGCATATTGTTGGGTCTTGTTTTTTAATCCAATCTGCCAGTCTACCTTTTTGCTTGATGAGTTTAGGCTATTAATGTTTAAGGTTATTATTAAGATATTATTTGTATTTCCAGTCATTTTGGTTTATTTCTGGTTTTTAATTTCAGTTAGTTTCTCCTTTGATTGATTATTCCTTTAGTGTAGTTTCTCCCTTTGCTGGTTTTCACTTTTTTTTCATTTCATCCTTACAGAATATTTTGTTGAGAATGTATTGTAGTTGAGGCTTTCTAGTTACGAATTCTTTTAACTTTTGTTTCTCATGAAAGGTTTTTATTTCATTTTCAAGTCTGAAGCTTAATATTGCTGGGTGTAGTACTCTTGACTGGCATCCCTTTTCTTTCAAAGCTTGGTATATGTTATTCCAAGACCTCCTAGCTTTGAGGGTTCAGAGTGAAAGATCAGTTGAGATCTTGATTGGTTTCCCTCTAAATTTGACCTGTTATTTTTCTCTGGCAGCCTTTAAAATTCTATCCTTATTCTGTATGTTAGGCATTTTCATTATAATGTGCCTTGGTGTGGGTCTGCTGTAATTTTGTACATTTGGTATCTCATAAGCCTCTTGTATTTGATTTTCCTTTTTGTTCTTTAGGTTTGGGGAATTTTCTGATGTTATTTCTTTGCAAAGGTTGTGCATTCCTTCGGTTTGTATTTACATGCCTTCATCCATCTTAAATTTGGTCTTTACATGTTGTTACATACTTCTTGGAAGTTCTAGTAATAGTTTTTCTCTGCATGATCAACTTTATTTTCAAGATTATATATTTTGTCTTCATTGCCTGAAACTGTCTTCCAAGTGGTCTAGCCTGTTGGTAATGCTTTCCATTGAATTTTAAATTTGGTTTATTGATTCCTTCGTTTTGAGACTTTCTGCTTGATTTCTTTTCTATCTCTATATCTGTATTTTTAATTTTTTTTTTGTTTTTAGTTGTATATGGACATGATACCTTTATTTTATTTATTTATGTTGTGCTAAGGATTGAACCCAGTGTCTCACACATGCAAGGCAAGTGCTCCACCACTGGGTTACAACCCCAGCACTCTATATCTTTATTGAAGTGATTTTTACCTCCTGAATTTTCTCTCTGATTTCACTCCTTATATCATCCTTTACCTCCCAGATGAGTTTAACCATATACATTCTAAATGCCTTTTCTGACATTTCTTCCACTGTGTATTCTATTGTTGGTGCATCTTGGTTTGGGGCGATTTGTTCCCTTGTTTTTTCATGCTGTTTGTTTGTCTACCCATCTTGCAGTATGGATCTGAAGCAGTACAGTTTTTACCCTGTGGACTTATAGAGTCCATGAAGGTTTCCAGGTCTTTAAGGGGAAGACAAATAATAGCAGCAACAAATGCAAACAATATATAGCCTTAAACCAAGTAACTTCACTACTAAGTCTAGAGTTTTGTCACAATAAACAGAAATGAGGTGTTCAGTTATTGCCTTCAATAAAAACAATAAGTTTGCAAAAGGGTTTACAATTTCAGATCATGGACAAAGAGAGAACATTATTGGTGTAGGATGTAATGTTTATGAGAAAGGAGGAGAGAAAATAGAAGTAAAAAATTATGAGAAGGATGCAAGAGGGAATAATCAAGGTTAATTGTCAGCAGGATAAAAGAGAGAGAGAGGATCAAGGGAAAAAGATATGTGAGATATATATATATATATATATATATATATATATGTATATATATATATATTACACACCTATATATAATACACCTATATATAATAAAATTTTTAAAATTTAAAGTAGAAAAAGTTATAAATAAAAGAGTGTAAGACAAAACTGAGATATGCTATTCAGACATCGCAGTCCTCAGTAAACTGATGCATGAAAAATAGTTGCTTTCAAAAATGGTAGAAATGAGGAAAAAAGAAAAGAGAAAGACAAGAAAAAAAAACTCAATGAAAAATTGAACAACGGTTTCCCTTGGAGCTCAAAAGTTTCTAAGAAACTTTCTTCTCAGCAGTTAGGTGGGGTTGTCATCTGTTCTGTGCAGGGTGTATCAAGGCTGGACACTGGGACAGGTGGGCAGTCACAAAGCTGCACTCTGGACTGGGGGTCTAATGGGCTAGGTGGCATGTGAGGCAATTTGGGGCCTGGCTAAGTCAGGGGTCCAGCTGGTCTGTGCAGGGTGGATAATGTCCAGGTTCCAGGACCTGTGGGTCTGTGCTGGGACCTATAGATGGTGGTGAAGCTGCATACCGGAGGATTTGGGTTTCCGATTTCCTTAGGCTCTGCCATGCTGCAGTCCCAAGATGGCTCCTGTTTCATGAACCTGTACGTTATATATTTAGTAAGTAAAAGAAAATTACTTGTTAAAATTTCTTTTAATTTGAGCATACAAAATTCTTAACTTGAGATCCAGCCACATATTTTTCTAAGAAAATAAGAATTTTTAAGTACAGCTTGGTGGTACTATTTAATCTGTCCTCAATCTAGCCTGAAACATGTTTCTGGGTCTCAAGGAGAGAAAACTGCCTTTAACTAAAAACCAAAATAAATGTTTCTTTAAAATATTTAATACACTGATTCTCAAAATTCTTTGATATTACACTCATAGAGTAAGTTATAAAGCCAACAGAGACACCAGCCACTTCTGCTATGCAAAATGCAGTTTGTGCACCTTGAGGGCTGAGTGTGGCTTTCTCTAAAGAACTGTTACATGTGGCAAAGCCATAGGAGGGACTATGTTGAATATAGGAAACAGCATGTGATGGTGTTAAGTTCCCACCAGTGGTTGATAGAGTGGTGGTAGTCATCAGTAAAGAATTTCTTTGCTTTGTTTCATGGAGAGTAGAAGAGAGCTTTGTTTGTTTATTTGTTTTGGGTGCTTTGTTTGTTTTGTTTCATGTGTAGTTCAGTAAAATAAACATGGTGAGAGTTTAGGACCAGTGAGATATCCAAGGAATACCTATGGAATACTTTGCAAGGAATTAAAATCATGTATATATCATTAGCAGGGTGCAACCAGGGAATAAATTTGGGCCTTAATAAAAATGTGATAAAACTTATGATGGCAAGTGAAATTTAGACTATGCTATATTAATATATATTTAATATCTTTACATGAGCCCTTTCTACCATTGTTACTTCTAGTCAGAAGTAGAAGATATTTCACTTAGTCTAAAGTGCTAATCATTGAGTAAAAGAGGCAAACAAGAAACCTCTGCTAAAATCACATCTGACAGGATAAACTACAACTCATGTTGGCTTATATATTGTGTAAAAAAAAGGTAAAGCAAATCAATATTTATTATACAGTCATTTTTTATTATTATATTTAAAGAAAGGACTTATCCTAATTTAAGAAAATTGAGGAATGACATTCCACTCTCATATTTTAAAAGAAAGTGTAGTCCTATTAAGAGGTCAACAATCTTGACCATCTCTTCTAAAATTAAAATACACATAGGAAAATTTAAAAGCATCAAAGAGAAAAAGTTTCTTAACTATAGAACCCCAAAGAAAGAATTTCTGTGTTTTGAAGAAACAAGGAAATGAGATGTTAGATAATTGACCATATAATGCTTTCTTGCCATATTATCTCCTGAGGAACATATTTGACAGATGGTTTCCGTTAAATAGAGATCAAGTAATTTCAAGAGGAATCCCTACTGATTATCTTAACATCACATTGTTTTAGTTCTAACATTTAACATTTCCTAAAAATTCTGAAACAGCTAGTACTAAAGAGAAGACATTTAAAATTTCTATTACTCAAGGGAAGAAATGAGCATTAAGTTTCTTTTAAAAAGGTGATAGAGATAAAATTCCCTGAGCTTTCTTGCTTGTTTGAAAATCCATCATTCTGAGTACCTTGTCTAATTTGGAAACAGAAACATTAATTCTGTAGCAGCCTTGAATTCTCCCTGAAGCTGACGAGATTTTTACAGTGCTTCAGAAGAATGTACTCTCATGATGAATTGTTTCTCAGGTTAATTTGTGTTTACCAGAAACATCAGGAATCAATGTAAGGCACTTGTTCATCTTAGCAACAAATTTATTTTATTTATTTATTTGGCCATAAATTTTTAAAAAAATTTTTATCATTACAGACTGGATTTTGATTCATTGTACACAAATGGGGTATTCATTTTGTTTCTATGGTATTCATTTTGTTTCTATGGTGGCGCATGATGTAGATTCATACCATTCATGTAACCATACATGTATATAGGGTAATTATGTCTGTCTCATTCCACCATTTTTCATATCCCACCACCCTCTCATTTCCCTCTGTGTAACCTAAAGTTCCTCCACTCTTCTCTCACCCGCTCACCCCCATTATGTAGCATCATCTACTTATAAGGGAAAACATTCGGCCTTTGGTTTTGGGGAATTGGCTTATTTCACTGAGCATGATATTCTCCAATTTCATCCATTTATCTGCAAATGCCATAATATTTTTCTCCTTTATGGCTGAATAATATTCCATTGTGTATATATACCAGAGTTTCTTTATCCATTCATCTGTTGAAGGGCATCTAGGTTGGTTTCACAATCTAGCTATTGTGAACTGAGCTGCTATAAACATTGATGTGGCTGTGTTACTGTAGTTTGCTCATTTTAAGTTCTTTGGGTATAAACCGAGGAATGGGATAACTGGGTCAAAAGGTGGGTCCTTTCCAAGTTTCCTAAGGATTCTCCACACTGCTTTCCAGAGTGGCTGCACCAATTTGCAACTCCACCAGCAAGGTAAAAGTGTGCCTTTTCCCCCACATCCACGCCAACATCTATTATTGTTTGTGTTCTTGATAATAGCAATTCTAATTGGAGTAAGATGAAATCTTAGATTGTTTTAATTGGCATTTCTCTAATTACTAGAGATGTTGAACACTTTTTCTATATTTATTAATCTCCTGTGTCATCTTCTATAAAGTGACTGTCCAGTTCCTTGGCTCATTTATTGATTGGGTTCTTTGTATTTTTGGTGTAAAGTTTTGTTAAGTTTTTAATAAATTTTGGAGGTAAGTGCTCTACCTGTGGTGTGTGTGGAAAAGATTTTCTCCCACTCTGTAGGTTCTCTTTTCACATTCTTGATTGTATCCTTTGCTGAGAAAAAGCTTTTTAGTTTGATTCCATCCCATTTATTGATTCTTGTCTTAATATCTTGTGCTTTGGAAGTCTTGTTAAGTAAGTCTGATCCTAAGCCAACATGATGAAGATCCGGGCCTAATTTGTCTTGTATTTGGTGCAGGGTCTCTGGTCTAATTTCTAAGTCCTTGATCCATTTTGAGTTGAGTTTTGTGCAGGGTGAGAGAGACAGGTTTAATTTCATTTTACTGCATATGGATTTCCAGTTTTTGCAGCACATTTGTTGAACAGGCTATCTTTTCTCCATTGTATGTTTTTGGTTCCTTTGTCTAGTAGGAGGTGACTGTATTTATGTGGGTTCGTCTCTTTGTTTTCTATTCTGTACTATTGGTCTGCTGTCTATTTTGGTGCCAATATCATGCCATTTTTGTTACTATTGCTCTGTAATATAGTTTAATGTCTGGTATTGTGAAACCACCTGCTTCGCTCTTCCTGCTAAGGATTGCTTTGGTTATTCTGAGTCTCTTATTTATCCAAATGAATTTCCTGCTCAGGATTGATTTTGCTATTTGAGGTCAATTGTTCTTCCAGGTGAAGTTCATGATTGCTTTCTCTATTTCTATGAGGAATATGATTGGGATTTTAATTGGAATTGAATTGAATCTGTATAGCACTTTTGGTAGTATAGTCATTTTGACAATGTTAATTCTGCCTGTCCAAGAACATGGGAGATCTTTCCATGTTTTAAGGTTTTCTTCAATTTCTTTCTTTAATATTCTGTAGTTTTCATTGTAGAAGTCTTTCACCTCTTTTTTTAGATTAATTCTCAAGTATTTTTTTGTTTTTGAGGTTACTGTGGAGTGGTTTTCCTAATTCCTCTTTCAGAGGATTCATCACTTATGAATAGAAATGCATTAGATTTACTTGTATTGATTTTATATCCTTCTACTTTGCTGAATTCATTTATTATTCTAGAAGTTTTCTAGTGGAGTTTTTTTTATCTTCTAAATATAGGATCATGTCATCAGCAAATAGTGACAGTTTTAGTTCTTCTTTTCCTATTTGTATCCCTTTAATTCCTTTGGTCTGTCTAATTGCTCTGGCTAGTGTTTCAAGGACGATGTTGAATAGAAGTGTGAAAGAGGGTATCCCTGCCTTGTTCCAGTTTTTAGGGGGAATGCTTTCAGTTTTCTCCATTAAGAATGATGTTGGAGTCAAGAATCACATGATTATTTCAATAGATGCAGAAAAAGCATTTGATAAAATACAGCACCCCTTCATGCTCAAAACACTAGAAAAAATAGGGATAGTGGGAACATTCCTTAGCATTGTAAAGGCCATCTATGCTAAGCCCATGGCTAATATCATTTTAAATGGTGAAAAACTGAAAGCATTCCCCCTAAAAACTGGAACAAGGCAGGGATGCCCTCTTTCACCACTTCTTTTCAATATCGTCCTTGAAACTCTAGCCAGAGCAATTAGACAGACCAAAGAAATTAAAGGGATACGAATAGGAAAAGAAGAACTCAAACTATCCCTGTTTGCTGATGATACGATTATATACTTAGAGAAACCAGGAAATTCCACCAGAAAATTTTAGATCTCATAAGTGAATTCAGTAAAGTAGTGGGATATAAGATCAGTGCACATAAAGGCATTTTTATACATAAGTGATGAATCTTCAGAAAGAGAAATTAGGAAAACTACCCCATTCATAATAGCATCAAAAAAAATAAAATACTTGGGAATCAATCTCACAAAAGAAGTGAAAGACCTCTACAATGAGAACTACAGAACACTAAAGAAAGAAATTAAAGAAAACCTTAGAAGATGGAAAGATCTCCCATGTTCTTGGATAGGAAGAATTAATATTGTCAAAATGGCCATACTACCAAAAGTGCTATACAGATTCAATGCAATTCCAATTAAAATCCCAATGATGTCCCTTAGAGAAATAGAGCAAGAAATTATGAAATTCATCTGGAAGAATAAAAAACCCAGAATAGCTAAAGCAATCCTTGGCAGAAAGAGTGAAGCAGGGGGTATCGCAATACCAGATCTTCAACTCTACTACAAAACAATGGTAACAAAAACGGCATGGTATTGGTACCAAAATAGAAAGGTGGATCAATGGTACAGAATAGAGGACATGGACACAAACCCAAATAAATACAATTTTCTCATACTAGACAAAGGTTCCAAAAATATGCAATGGAGAAAAGATAGCCTCTTCAACAAATGGTGCTGGGAGAATTGGAAATCCATATGCAACAGAATGAAACTAAACCCATATCTCTCACCATGCATGAAACTAAACTCAAAATGGATTAAGGACCTCGGAATCAGACCAGAGACCTTGCATCTTATAGAAGAAAAAGTAGGTCCAGAGCTTCAACATGTCGGCTTAGGACCAGACTTCCTCAACAGGACTCCAATAGCACAAGAAATAAAAGCAAGAATCAACAACTGGGATAGATTCAAACTAAAAAGCTTTCTCTCAACAAAGGAAACTATCAGCAATGTGAAGAAAGAGCCTACAGAGTGGGAGAAAATCTTTGCCAGTCATACTTCAGATAGAGCACTAATCTCCAGAATCTATAAAGAATTCAAAAAACTCTACACCAAGAATGCAAATAATCCAATCGACAAATGGGCTAAGGAAATGAATAGACACTTCACAGAAGAAGATCTACAAGCAATCAACAAACATATGGAAAAATGTTCAACATCTCTAGTAATAAGAGAAATGCAAATCCAAACCACCCTAAGATTCCATCTCACTCCAATTAGAATGGCGATTATCAAGAATATAAGCAACAACAGGTGTTGGCGAGAATGTGGGGAGAAAAGTATACTCATACATTGCTGGTGGGGCTGCAAATTAGTGCAGCCACTCTGGAAAGTAGTGTGGAGACTCCTTAGAAAACTTGGAATGGAACCACCATTTGACCCAGCTATCCCACTCCTTGGCCTATACCCAAAGGACTTAAAATCAGCATATTACAGAGATACAGCCACATCAATGTTCATAGCTGCTCAGTTCACAATAGCCAGATTGTGGAACCAACCTAAATGTCCTTCAATTGATGAACGGATAAAGAAACTGTGGTATATATATATATATATATATATATATATATATATATATACAATGGAATATTACTCTCCCATAAAGAATGATAAAATTATGGCATTTGCAGGCAAATGGATGAAATTGGAGAATATCATGCTAAGTGAGGTAAGCCAATCTCAAAAAACCAAAGGACAAATGATATCGCTAATAAGTGGATGATGACACATAATGGGGGTGGGAGGGGTTAGTGTTAGGGTTAGAGTTAGGGTTAGGGAGGGGGACAAGAATGGAGGAAGGAAGGACTGTATAGAGGGAAAAGAGGGGTGGGAGGGGTGGGGGGAAGGGAAAAAATAACAGAATGAATCAAACAACCTTACCCTTTGTAAATTTATGATTACACAAATGGTATGCCTTACGCCATGTACAAACAGAGAAACAACATGTATCCCATTTGTTTACAATAAAAAAAAAAAAAGAATGATGTTGGCTCTGGGCTTAGCATAGCTATCCTTTACAATGTTGAGGCATGTTCCTGCTATCTCTATTTTTTCTAGTGTTTTAGGCATGAAGGGGTGCTGTATTTTATCAAACACTTTCTCAGCATCTATTGAAATAATCATGTGATTCTTAACTTTAAGTCTATTGATGTGATGAATTACAATTATTGATTTCCAGATGTTGAACCAACCATGCATCCCTGGAATAAACCCCACCTGATCATGTTGCACTATCTTTTTAATATAATTTGTATGCAATTTGCCAGTATTTTGTTAAGGATTTTTGCATGTATGTTCATCAGGGATATTGGTCTAAAGTTTTCTTTCCTTGATGTGTCTTTGGTTTTGGTATTAGAGTGATACTAGCCTCATAGAATGAATTTGGAAGGGTTCCCTCCTTTTCTATTTTTGGAATACTTTGAGGAGTACTGGTATCAGTTCTTCTTTAAAGGTCTTGTAGAATTCAGCTGAGAATCCATCTGGTCTGGGGCTTTGCTTGGTTGGTAGGCTTTTGATGGTTTCTTCTATTTCAGTGCTTGAAATTGATCTGTTTAGATTGTGTATGTTTTCCTGATTAGTTTGGGAGGATCATGTGTCTCTAAAAATTTGTCAATATCTTCGATATTTTCTATTTTGTTGGAGTATAGATTTTCAAAGTAGCTTCTAATTATGTATTTCAGTGGTGTCTTTCATGATCTTTTCTTTTTCATCACAAATTCTAGTAATTTGAGTTTTGTCTCTCCTTCTCTTTGTTAGTGTGGCTAGGGGTTTATCAATTTTGTTTACTTTTTCAAAGAACCAACTTTTTTGTTAATATTTTGAATTGTTTCTCTTGTTTCAATTTAATTGTTTTCAGCTCTGATTTTAATTATTTCCTGTCTTCTACTATTTTTGGTGTTGATCTGTTCTTCTTTTTCTAGTGGTTTGAGATGTAATGTTAGGTCATTTAGTTGTTGACTTTTTATTCTTTTAATGTATGAGCTCAATGCAATGAACTTTCCTCTTAGTACTGCTTTCAGAGTGTCCCAGAGATTTTGATATGTTGTGTCATTGTTCTTGTTTACCCCTAAGAATTTTTTTTATTTCTTCCCTGATGTCTTCTGTTATCACTGCATCATTCAATAGTATATTATTTAGTCTCCAGGTGTATGAGTAGTTTTTGTTTGTTATTTCATCATTCATTTCTAATTGCATTCCATTATGGTCTGATAGGATACAGGTAATATCTCCATTTTTTTGTATTTACTAATGACTTCTTTGTGGCATAGCATGTGGTCTATTTTGGAAAAGGATTGAGCTGCTGAGAAGAAAGTATATTTGCTAGATCATGGATGAAATACTCTGTAATTATCCATTAAGTCTATATCATTGATTGTATTATTTAGTTCTATAGTTTCCTTATTCAGTTTTGTTTGGAGGATCTATACAGTGGTGAGAGAGGTGTGTTAAAGTCCCCCACTATTAATGTGTTTTGGTCTATTTGATTCTTAAAATTGAGAAGGGTTTGTTTGATATACATAGATGCTCCATTGTTTGGGCATAAATATTTAAAATTATTATATCATGCTGTTTTATGCTTCCCTTGAGCAGTATGAACCATCCTTCTTTATCCCTTCTGACTAACTTAGGTTTGAAGTCCACTTTATCTGATATGAGGATGGAGACTCCTGCTTTTTTACTGGGTCCATGGGCATGGTATGTTTTTCCCCATCCTTTTACCTTTAGTCGGTGGATGTCTTTTTGTATCTGTCTCTTGAAGGCAGCATATTGTTGGGTCTTTCTTTTTAATCCAATCTGCCAGTCTGTCTTTTGGTTATTGAGTTTAGGCCATTGACATTCAGGGTTATTATTGAGATATGATTTGTATTTCTGGTCATTTTGGCTTATTTTTGGTTTTTTACTTGTCCTTTGATTGGCCTTTCCTTTAGGGTAGTTCCTCCCTATGCTGACTTGTATTGTTGTTTTTCACTTCCTCCTCAGGAAATATTTTGCTGAGAATGTTCTGCAGGGCAGGCTTTCTATTTGTAAATTCTTTTAACTTTTGTTTATCATGGAAAGATTTTATTTCATCATCAAATCTGAAGGTTAGTTTTGCTGGGTATAAGATTTTTGGTTGGCATCCATGTTCTTTCAGAGTTTGAAATATATATTTCCAGGCCCTTCTTGCTTTTATAGTCTAGACTGAGAAATCTGCTGATATCTGTATTGGTTTCCCCTTATATGTAATCTGATGCTTTTCTCTCACAGCCTTTAAAATTATATCTTTATTTTATATGTTAGGTATTTTCATTATAATGTGTCTTGGTGTGGATCTGTTGTAATTTTGTGCACCTGGTTTTCTGTAAGCCTCTTGTATTTGACTTTCCATTTCATTTTTCAGGTTTGGGAAATTTTCTGATATTATTTTGTTGAACAGGTTGATCATGCCTTTGGTTTGTATCTCTGTGCCTTCCCAATAATTCTTAATTTCAGTCTTTTCATGATATCCCATAATTCTTGGAGGTTCTGTTCATGACTTCTTAACATCTTATCAGTTTGTTCAACTTTATTTTCAAGATTGAATATTTTGTCTTCATGGTCTGAGATTCTGTCTTCCATGAGATCTATTCTGTTGGTGATGTTTTCTATTGAGTTTTTAATTTGTTTTATCATTTCTTTCATTTCAAGTATTTCTATTTGGCTTTTTTTTTTTTTCAGGATCTCTCTTTATTAAGTGTTCTTTTGCTTCCTGCATTTGCTCTTTTAACAGTTTACTGGAATGGTCATGCATTGCCTGCATTTGCTCTCTTATCTCATCTTTTGCTTCATGGATCATTTTAATTATGCAGATTCTAAACTTTTTTTCTGCCATTTCTACTGCCATGCTGTCATTGGATCCTATCACAATAGCTACTTGCTTTGTTAGGGTCACTTTCTTCCCCTGTTTGTTCATATTGTTTCTATATGTTCCCCTCTAGCAGTGAAGATCAGAGATACTAAAGTCCCCCCCCCACAGGCTTATTATGACCCTGCAGTTTTCCACTTCCTCTCCTTTGAAGGGGATATCAATACCAGTCACACCCAATACAGAGAAAATGCAGCCCTGAACCAGATAGCCCCTATAAAGACTTTAACATTATTGTAATGAACAGGATCAGTTCAATTACTATTTACAGTATTTCTAGTTGTGACCAAGAGGATGGTGAAGGGTGAAGGATGTAAGTGAGTAAATAGAGGTACCTGTCAAAGGGCCTCCAGTCTCCTGTAGGTGTCTAAAGAAGGGAGCCACCCTTCCAATGATGATGGCAACACCCTCAGGAATGATTCAAAATTCCTACACCAGCCTCCATAGAAGCTGGGGAACCCCAGCAAGGGTGTGCTGAGTCAGCATGGAGGCAAGCACAGTGTCCCTCAGCAGTAGGGGGGCAGGCGGGCAGGCAGACTCAGCTACCGGCCTCTGTCCTCAGTGTGGGGGCCTCAGCACCGATCTGTCCACAGTGGGGAGTGGGCTCAGTACTGGCGTCCAACCTCAGTGTCCTGGGCAGGCAGGGTCAGCGCTGTCTGATTTTGGTGTTAGGGGTGGTTGGGCTCAGCACCAGTGACCAACCTTGGTGGAGGGGTAGGTGGACTCAGCAATGGCATCTGACCAGGCAGAATTAATATTGTTAAAATGGCCATTCTACCAAAGGTGCTATACAGATTCAATGCAATTCCAATTAAAATTCCAATCACATTCCTCATAGAAATAGAGAAAACAGGGCTGAGGATATAGCTCAGTTGGTAGAGTGCTTGCCTTGCAAGCACAAGGCCCTGGGTTCAATCCCCAGCACCACAAAAAAAAAAAAAAAAGAAATAGAGAAAGCAATCATGAACTTCACCTGGAAGAACAAGAGACCTCAAATAGCAAAATCAATCCTGAGCAGGAAATTCATTTGGATAAATAAGAGACTCAGAATAACCAAAGCAATCCTTAGCAGGAAGAGCGAAGCAGGTGGTTTCACAATACCAGACATTAAACTATATTACAGAGCAATAGTAACAAAAATGGCATGATATTGGCACCAAAATAGACAGCAGACCAATAGTACAGAATAGAAAACAAAGAGACGAACCCACATAAATACAGTCACCTCCTACTAGACAAAGGAACCAAAAACATACAATGGAGAAAAGATAGCCTGTTCAACAAATGTGCTGCAAAAACTGGAAATCCATATGCAGTAAAATGAAATTAAACCTGTCTCTCTCACCCTGCACAAAACTCAACTCAAAATGGATCAAGGACTTAGAAATTAGACCAGAGACCCTGCACCAAATACAAGACAAATTAGGCCCGGATCTTCATCATGTTGGCTTAGGATCAGACTTACTTAACAAGACTTCCAAAGCACAAGATATTAAGACAAGAATCAATAAATGGGATGGAATCAAACTAAAGAGTTTTGTAGTTTTTCGTTTTGTTTTGTTTTGTTTTGTTTTGTTTTGTTTCCGTTTGAGTGGCCGGAGATTTGAACCGTGGTCCTTGCTTGTGCTAGGCAAACGCTCTTCCAAAAGGAGCTATTTCTTCAGCTCCAGACTCAAACTAAAAAGCTTTTTCTCAGCAAAGTATACAATCATGAATGTGAAAAGAGAACCTACAGAGTGGGAGAAAATCTTTTCCACACACACTACAGGTAGAGCACTTACCTCCAAAATTTATAAAAAACTTACAAAACTTTACACCAAAAATACAAAGAACCCAATCAATAAATGGGCCAAGGAACTGGACAGCCAATTTACAGAAGAAGACATACAGGTGATTAATAAATATATGAAAAAGTGTTCAACATCTCTAGTAATTAGAGAAATGCCAATTAAAACAATCTAAGATTTCATCTTACTCCAATTAGAATTGCTATTATCAAGAACACAAACAATAATAGATGTTGGCATGGATGTGGGGGAAAAGGCACACTTTTACCTTGCTGGTGGAGTTGCAAATTGGTGCAGCTACTCTGGAAAGCAGTGTGGAGAATCCTTAGGAAACTTGGAAAGGACCCACCTTTTGACCCAGTTATCCCATTCCTCGGTTTATACCCAAAGAACTTAAAATGAGCAAACTACAGTAACACAGCCACATCAATGTTTATAGCAGCTCAGTTCACAATAGCTAGATTGTGTAACCAACAAATTTATTTTAAAATGTCTTCACTGGCACAATTAGTGTGAAATGTGACAGGCCATTTTCTGTGTAATTTTTGTCATAGTCTGTCATGAGCTGCACGGCCAAACCCTAGAAATTGGCAAGCGGTATGGGAGTTTAAGAATGACACACAAACATTAACAAAGAGAAAGATGGGACCAGGTCGGACACTGACCTCTGTTGGAGGAAGAGTGACCCAGAGCTATCACAACATATTTATTATATAGGCTTTATAATCAAAAGGTAATTTGTGGGAAAGTTTCTCCAAAGCAGGCAAGCTTGAGGGTCATAACACTTGCAAGATATCATGCTTATGTTGTTATGCTCAGAATTCTGTATCCTCAGCAGTTGGCTTATGAGGTCAAGGTCAAAACTGTAATAACAGTCTTGCATGGAATACAAGAATAAATGCCTTTGCATGAAACACTGAATCTTTGCATGGAACCTCCTCAGGCAGTGCTCCTAGGAAATCTCGTCCTGCATCTTTGCACAGAATATTCCCAGGGTTAAGAATAGCCAAGGTCTGAGGCAGTCAAAAGCCATGGTCCAAGTCAACACTCTCCACAATAGGTACAACTTTTAGATCAAAATTTCAACATTTTAAGTTGCCCTAGTTTTAAAGCATAGGCTCAGTTGGAAGTATGCTTATTAATTTTAGTTATATTAGATCTGTCATGATTAAGGTGTCAAAAGTGGTTTTGATAATAGAAGTAGTTGTGGTAATAGTAGATTCACAAATTCAAACATTTATTTAACTAAAGCTTTTGAATGACAATCATACATGGATTCTTGGGATTCATGCTAGTAATATGCTTCAAAGTTCAGAGTAACAAGCTTCATAAATTTTCTGCTCTTTCTTGTGTTTGTTTTTGTTTGTTTGTATTTATTTTTTGAAAACAAAATTTCCATTGCTTTTCATGTTTAACTAGCAAGAACCTTTTGGTATATCGTATTCTTTCTCAAATACATTACTTAATATTTCATAGTTTATTTGATATTTTATTTATATTTCATGTTCTATTATGGTGTTTTTGAAAAACATAATGTCAAAGATATCTAGACCTAGAATAGACAACACAAAACAGAAAAGGGAAATAAAATAGTAGGAATTATACTATTCTATTTCAAGACTTACTCTAAAACTACAGTTATGGGAGTTACAAGATGACAGAGTAGAGAAGGTCACTTTCCTGGCTGCTCTATCACATGAAACCAAGAAAGAAGACAGGCAGCTTCTCAGCAAGGTGGGTGATTAAAAGGGAGGAGGTACTTTAGAGGGATTTAATACTGAACATTCAAAAAAGATTAAGGACTCAGAGATTGAATATAATAAAAAGAGGAAGAAATCCCCAGCACCACCAGTGCTAACGCTGCCGGAGGCACCAGGGAGAATAGTCTCCTCGTGAGCAAATTACTGGGATAAAGGAATTAAAGGAACCCACATTTTTAGGAGGCCTGAGGCATGTCTGGGTACAGAGAGATCAGATATCAAAGACCCTGCACAAGTAAACTGAAAGGTGTACTGCACAATATTGTGCAGGAAAGAAGCCAATTCTCTCCCTGCTGCTTATGAAGGACAGAGGAAGGAACCAGTTCGCAGACATGGGATGAGGATCAGCAGCGAGGGACCTGCTTCCTGACAAACCAAGCTTGGCCTAAAGTACAGGCCTGGCAAACTCACACTGCACGACACAGAGCATCCCTAAGTGACCAGGAGAAAATCAAACCTGGAGAGAGGTTCACACAAGGGAACACTGGTCTTGGAAACCCACCCAGCTCTCCTGTTTCCCCTCCAATCCAGCCACCTGCAGGACCAGTTGAGAGAGTCAAACCTGGCCAGAAATTCAAATGGTGGAGATGGGAGAGATTGAGTTTGAGGAATGAACCCTGGAGACCAGGAAAGGTGGGGTCTGCAGGTGATAGAAGGGTGTGGGGTCTCAGTCATGTCTGGCATGAATGAGAAAAGGGTTAACTGCTGGAGGACTATGTTGGCTATAAATCAATCAATTACCCATAAACTTATCTAATCAATAAAAGCACAAGAGCCAATACTCCTTTTAAATGAGAGGGGGCTTGACTGATCTGACTGTACCAGATCTGGTATCTAACAACATGGAGTAGCCCAACTCTCTTTTATTTATAACACATAGGTAAAGGGGGCCAAGATCAGAAGGAGCTTCTTCTGTGATGAACAGGATGGGGTGGAGTTAGGGGAGCCATCTTCCTGGGGGGACTACTGTAGAACCAGACAGGGAATCACTCCCACATTACCACATACCCCCTGGCAATCTGGGACAGACCTCCGTATCTGCCAGTTCTAGGAAGTCAGAACTCTGTGTCATGAGGCTTGACCTAGCCTGACTCTGCTAGATAAGGATGGCTTCCTACAGAAGGGACAAAGAATCAGCTCCTCCACCACAAGTCACATGAGTGGAACCCAGGGATGATTCCTTAGGTGCAGTCTTCCAGCATAGACTGGCAACTGCTGGGGGTCCTGGAGGTGCACTGATTTAAAATCTCCAGATCAACTGGCATTCAGAGAAGAACCTGGATCCTACCTAAGCCTAACCCTGCCTCCAGGAACTCTGCCTACAGGATAAACTCTCTCATTCCAGCAGCCTCACTCTGAGGGTGGAGCAAGCATCACACTCCAGATGACCCCACCTAACACTGCTGAGAAGGGAAGCTGAGAATCTTTTGAAATCCAATGGCAACAATTCTTTAACTTTTCATCAACATCTTTTTTTTTCTTTTTTCTTTTCTCAGTTAAATTGTGACCTGAAAGGTCCATGGATGCTAATACATATTAATATTTGTTATTTTTCTTATTTCTAGCATTTTTGAAGCATTATTTTTCACTGATCAATATTTTGAAAACTGGGATGTTTGACTAGTATATTTCAGATTGTTCTGTATTTTTTTTTATTTTTTATTTCTTAAATTTTTACTTTATATATTTTTCTCTAACCTGTTTTCCTTGATTTCTCTTTCTCTATTTTCTTTTGCTAACAACCAATCTCTATTGTTCTGTCTTTCACTCTTCCTTTAATTTTTACTTCTGTTTTCTCTCCTCTGCCCTCATGATCATATCTTACAATTTACCTGAGTTGAACCAGAGACTGTATGACTCATTAAATGGATCTCAAAATGACACTCACTTTGATTTTATCGATCATTCTTGGAGAGCCAGTCTAGAAGCCATCTTGGGATTGCAGCAGGGTGGAGACAACACAGTCAACAGAAACTGAAAATCCAGATCCATGAGTGTGTGACTAGTCTGCGTGGGCCTGTCTGAGCCTAGCAAGGACTTCACTAGGTCTAGCAAACCCATGGAAAGTCAGAAACTGGGAGCATTTACCCGAAGGAACACAGGTTAGAGAAATTAAAGAGTCCAGCTCTCCCCAGCGCTGTGCGTCCTGAGGCTTCTGTGGGCTGACAGGACCAGTACAGTGGGTCTGGAGAGTGGAATGATTGAGGGCATGTGGCTCTTGGCTTGCCCAGTCAGTGGGTCCACCAGACTTGGACTGGTTGGGCCCTTCCTATATGCCACTGCACTGCCTGGCCCTGTCAGCTACTTCATTGCCCTGTCACAGTTCAGCTTGCCAGACATGCAAATCCACCTCAAGCCTCACCTTCACCAGCCAGCAGCTTCACCACACAGCCTACAGCCCAACCTGTCACACAAATCTCCCAAGAAGGGAAACTGGAAAGCCTTAAACACCAAACTTCAACTCAGTGAGCAACACAATAAAAAGGAAGGGCTCGACCACCCACAGCCGACACTCCCACCTTTAGTTCAAGAATCAAGAAGAAAGAAAAAAAAAAAAAAAAAGAAAATCAATTGGGAACAGACAGCAAACACACATGTTCACTGACTATTTTGTCCACCATGGTGGAAATGACTCCTTAATTTCTTAACATTTCACCAAGATTTTTCCTTTTGTGTGTGTGTGTGTGTGTGTGTGTGTGTGTGTGTGTGTGGTGTGTGTTGTTTGGTTTGGCTTTGGTTTTATTTGAATGTGTACTAATTGATTCAACAACTTTATATATAAACATATTTGTTTCTCTTTCCTCTTTTCTAGCCTTTTATTATTAAGGTGTTTTCTTGTTGGGGGCTGTGCCATGCAGACAGCGCCTGATCACATCGGCAGTGAGGAGGTTAATTGACATAAGCACACCCAGGTGATTTGTCACTGGCCATATTCAATTAAGTCCACGCACACAACGTGTGCACAGGTGCTCCTGCTCATGCCTGCTCGTTTTGACCCTTACCATGATTGGGCAGCTAGCTCTCGCCTAATCTTTGTATGATTGGCGTCAGCCCTACCCTTCACCTCCTGGAGGGGATATAAGCCGGCTCTCCTTGAGCACCGAAAAAAGGGTTTTTTTAGAGGTTCGAGGTTCCAGTTCCTGGGTTTCCTGATTCATCAATAAATCATTCCGAATTCAAGAGCCTCGCTACTCTTTTGTCCCCCGTGCCAAATTGACTCCACTGGACGGTGTCAAGTGGTGGCCCGTACGGGGAACTACGGGGACCTCTGCGTCCGGGAAAATATGGAGAACTCTGCATTCGTATGGGGACCTGTGACATTTTATACAGTTATCAGCACTATAAGGATAAGGTAAGTAAAAGACAGTTTCGCTAGCGTAATTAACGAGAAGGTTTCCCTATTTGAGGAAACAGTTGCCTTAAGGTTGTAATGAGAAGGTTCCCCGAATGAGGGAGCGTAACGAGAAGATTCCCCTAGTGAGGGAACTTAACAGAAGGTTGTCCCAAGAGAGGGAGCGTAATAACGGAAGATTCCCCTAGAGAGGGCATGTAATGAAAGGTGGTCCCAAGAGACAGCAAAGGATGTCCTGTAAGTAAATGAATGTGTGTAAGGTGTTATTTGTGTTGCCTTGCCTTGTTTCGTTTCTGTTTGTTGTTGTTGTGGCCATATGGACATTAGTTCATTTCTTCCTATAGTAACATGTGTATTTTGTATCATTTGTGTGTTTGTACTACTGTTAGTGTGGCCTTTGTATCACATATTCAAACTCTAACAGAAATAAGCCCAGGTTTTATAGAAGAAAGGCTGCTCAACATGCCCCAAGGGGATCTTCATAAAAAGGAAAGAACTGTTAATGGGAAAAAGAACAAAGTAAGAAAGAATTGAGTGGAAGTAACCTAGAACAAGGGAAAAAGGAGAAAGCTAAATCCAATACGGTTTTCATCTTTTTCTCAGTAAAGCAAGCTGCTTATTTTCATCCTGTGTAACTTTTTAATTCTTCATGTTGATTCCTCACCTTTTAAGGAGGGTTTATAAGTAAAGGGAAGTGCACTGACCAGAAGGTTAATGGAGTTAATATTGAAAATGTAGAAAGGGTGAAACGATTGTTTTTTCAGCACAATTTGGCACCAAATTTTGGGGACTCTTAAGTTTTACACTAATAAGCTTGGGTGTGCTTGTGTTAATTCTATTCTACATCTACAAACGCCTCAAAGCCAGTCAACAGGCTCATAATGTGATCATAAAACAGGCCATGGCCACCCTTGAAGCAGAACAATCTCCCAGTATATGGCTTAGTATGCTGGATTGGTAGTCAAAGATGGGTAAGATTCATGGGGAGCTCATACCAACCTAAGACAGGAAATGAGGGCTAGAGCCTCATTGTCCAATGACGGGTAAGGATGTTGCTCTGCCGTGGACCACCTAAGACAGGCATGATCCCTGCCAGCTTTCTTTTCATTCTATATAAAGAAGGGGGAATTGTTGGGGGCTGTGCCAGCCAGAACGACGCCTGATCACATCGGCAGTGGGAAGGTTAATTGACATAAGCGCACTCAGGTGATTTATCACTGGCCATATTCAGTTAAGTCCATGCGCACAACGCATGCACAGGTGTTCCCGAGCACGCCTGCTTGGGCCTGCTCATTTTAACCCTTGCCTTGATGGGGCAGCTGGCTCCTCGCCTGATGGCAACTGGCGTGGCCCCGCCCTCCGCCTCCTGGAGGGAATATAAGCGGGCAGTGGGCGGGGGCTTGAGAGAAAGGAGTGAAAGTAAGGAGCAACAGTAAGAGCAGCAGCTAGCAGAAAGAAGCAGAGAAGCCATTAGCAGAAAGGAAGAAGAAGAAGCGGCAAGCAGATAGAAGCAGCGAGTAGGGGCAGCAGCGGAAGGCAGGTTGCAGAGCAAAGAACTGAGAACACATCTTTAGGTTGCAGATCACAGATTGCAGAACACGGGACACATCACTAAAGCACCTTAGGTAGATGCACCCTTAGTTCACAGGATGCAGGACGCACCTTTAAGAAGAAGCAGCAGAACTAAGAAGATAAGATCTCTGAAAGTGTAGTCTCTCTCTCTTAAGCAAAGTCTCTCTTTCTCTCTTATGCAAAACATCTCTCTCTCTCTCTCTCTCTCTAAGAAAAGCCTTTCTTCCTCAATAGCCCAGGGAACAAGCGAATAAGCGAGAAAGCAGCCCACTAAAGGAAAGATAGAAGCAGTTCGTTTCCAGTCCACCACCGATAAAGACCCACACAAATTGTTGCTGCAGGTGGTGACAAATACCCGTGGATTTGGCACTGCAAAGAGCCAGTGACATTTTCTCATGCTGTGTATTTTGAGAGTTAGGGTTTTTCATTACCATATTTTGATTTTGTTTTATATAGACTTTGCCACTACAATATCTCCCTTGTCTTCCTCTCTCATTTTTCTCTTACTGACACCCAAATGCTATTCTCTCTCCTCCTTTATATTTTTATATTTTTCTTCCCCTTTCATACTAATGACATATCCTAAGTCACCACTGTATCTGCCCTATTAACCCTTTGAAATTGCAAACACTTTTCTACTCTATCTCTTCTTCTTTCCTCATACTCAACTCTATCATCAACACCTCTTGATACTCATTGATGTATATAACATCTGCCCCTAACACCAATGTCACAATACTAATTAATATGACAGAAGTCATAGATAATACTGATTGATTTTAAGCCAAACATAATTTATAATTATTTATTGTTTTTACTGATAGAAATTGCTGATCCTACTATTTATACAAATTGTACCAATTAACACTGCAGATATCAAAATTGGAACTAAATACTTAGTCTACTACTATATAGTGTTTGCATAGACTGTTGCTATCATTGGGCTCTCCACACACTCCAATCTGTGAGGTACTAGTAACAAAGAGGCACACTATAAACTCATAAGGTAGAAACTCTACAGCTTCAGATCCATCCAGAAAGATGGGTAGACACACAAACAATATGAAACAGCAAGATAACAAACCATCCCAAACAACACAGACTACCTCGACAATAGACTCTATTGACAACACAGTGGAGGAAATGTTAGAGATGGAATTTAGATGGAATTTCATGGTTAAACTGATCTATGAGGTAAAAGATGGCATAAGAAATGAAATCAGAGAGAAAATACAAGAAGTGAAAGTTTATTTCAATGAGAAGATAAAGATCCTGAAGAAGAATCAGTTGGAAATTCTCAAAATGCAGAAATCAATAAATCAAAATAAAAATTCATTGGAAAGCATCACCAGCAGACTAGACCACTTGTAAGACAGAGTTTCAGGCAATGAAGACAAAATATATTATCTTGAAAATAAAGTTGACTATGGAGAAAAGATGTTAAGAAAACATGAACAGAACTTCCAAGAAATATGGGATAACATGAAAAGACCAAACCTAGGATCTTTCAGAATAAAGGCTCAAAGATACAAACCAAAGGAATGCACAATATTTTCAATGAAATAATATCAGAAAATTTCCCAAATCTATAGGATGAAATGGAAAATCAAATACAGGAGACTTACAGGATACTAAATATAAAAAATTACAACAGACCAATATGAAAGCACATTATTTTGAAAATGCCTAACATATAGAATAGGGATAGAATTTTAAAGACTACCAGAGAAAAATGACAGTTTACCTTTAAAGAAAAACAATCCAGATCTCAGCTGATCTCTCAACCCAGACCGTCAAAACTAGGAGATGCTGGAATAGTATATACCAAGCTCTTAAAGAAAATAGATGCAAGTCAAGAATACTACACCCAGTGAAAATTAAACTTCAGAATTGATGAAGAAATAAATCATCAACAAAAAACAAAATTTAAAAGAATTCACAACTAGCAAGCTTGCTCTATAAAACATACTCAATAAAATATTTTATGAAGAAGAAATGAAAAATGAAAATGAAAACCAGCAAAAGGAAGAACTACACTAGAATAAAAGTCACACAAAGGAGAAATTAGTTCAAATTAAAAACCAGAAATATGGTTGCAGGAAGGATAGTAGAGCGAAACAGACATTACTGCCTCATGTACATATATGACTGCATAACTGGAGTGATTTTACAATACATTTAATCAGAAAAATGATAAATCACACTCCATTTATGTATGACCTATCAAAATATATAAATCCATTCTACTGTCATGTATAAATAATTAGAACAATAAAAGAAATTTTAAAAAACAAATAAATCAAAATGACAGTGAATAAAAATCATTTCTAAATAATAACATTGAATGTAAATGGCCTAAACTCATCAATCAAAAGACATAGACTGGAGACCTCTTCAGGCGGCTCTGCCCACTCCGGCCGCAGGTTCTTTCCACGGGGCGGTCCAAGATGGCGGCCTAGAGGGTGACTGCACCCCCAGTCGCTCCAGAACCCAGGAGTTAAGAAGGGGAGGCATTGAGAGACTCGGACTGAAATAGAGCCACGGGTGAGTCTGCCCACTGGGTAAAGCTCGGCCCGGGTGGCAGGCCCAGATAGAGGTGGCTTATCGGAGCCGGGCAGGGCAGCTAGAGTCTTCCACAGGCAGTCCTGCGCACTCCGGCGGTGGGCCCCGCCCACACAGCCAGCTTCTCCAGGTTCTCGGAGCAGGCCCCCTAGTGAGAGCCTTTCTGACCAGAATAAGCTCCAAGTCCCGGAGCCAGCGCAGCGTACTCCCAGCGTACTCTGGCACGCAAACAGCTTCAGGGACCAGGATAGGGCAGCCAGAGACTTCCCCAAGTAGCCTGGACCCCTGCGGTGGGAGGTGCCTTTCAAGGCTAGCTTCTCGGAGCAGACCGCCCAGTGAGAGGCTTTCTACATAGAACCAGCCACAAGTCTCCGAACCAACGGAGAGCTTCGATCTGCAAGCAGCCTCTGGGATCAGGGCAGGGCAGCCAGAGACCTCTTCAGGCGGCTCTGCCCACTCCGGCCACAGGCTCTTTCCACGGGGCGATTCAAGATGGCGGCCTACAGGGTGACTGCATCCCCAGTCGCTCCAGAACCCAGGAGTTAAGAAGGGGAGGCATTGAGAGAATCGGACTGAAATAGAGCCACGGTTGAGTCTGCCCACTGGGTAAAGCTCGGCCCGGGTGGTTTATCAGAGCAAGCAGGGCAGCTAGAGTCTTCCCAAGGTAGCCTTCCACACTCCAGCGGTGGGCTCCTCCCACACGGCCAGCTGCACGGTGCAGGCCCCCAGTGAGAGCCTTTCCGCACAGAGCCAGCTCCAAACCCTGGAACCAGTAGGGGGCTAGGGGCAGCTTTCTTTGGATGCACTGCATTATCAAATTCCTCCAAGACATCAGGCTACTGAAGGCTGGGAGGTGATACACTGGAAATCTACCGGGACACTATAAGCCAATAGCGGAAATCTGCAATATCTCAGGGTCCCACTGACAGCTGACCAATATGAGAAAACAAGGGAAGAAAATGTCCCAAACAAACCTAGATACTACATCAATAAAACCCAATGACAGCACAGCAGAAGAAATGTGAGAAAGGGAGTTCAGAATGTACGTAATTAAAACGATCAGGGAAGCTAATGAGGAGATGAAAGAGCAAATGCAGGCATTGAAGGAGGAGATGAAAGAGCAAATGCAGGCATTAAATGATCACACCAATCAACAGTTAAAAGACCAAATACGGGAAGCAAGAGATCATTTCAATAAAGAGTTAGAGATACTGAAAAAAAAAAAAAAAACTGAAATACTTGAAATGAAGGAAACAATAAACCAAGTTAAAAACTCCATAGAAAGCATAACCAATAGGATAGAACACCTGGAAGACAGAACCTCAGACATTGAAGACAAATTATTTAATCTTGAAAGCAAAGTTGGCCAAACAGAAAAGATGGTAAGAAATCATGAACAGAATCTACAAGAATTATGGGATATCATGAAAAGGCCAAATTTAAGAATTATTGGGATTGAGGAAGGCTTAGAGAAACAAACCAAAGGAATGAACAATCTATTCAATGAAATAATATCAGAAAATTTCCCAAATCTGAAGAATGAAATGGAAAACCAAGTACAAGAGGCTTATAGAACTCCAAACATACAAAATTACAACAGACCCACACCAAGGCACATTATAATGAAAATACCTAACATACAAAATAAAGACAGAATTTTAAAGGCCACGAGAGAAAAGAATCAAATTACATTCAGAGGGAAACCAATACGGATATCAGCAGATTTTTCAATCCAGACCCTAAAAGCTAGAAGGGCCTGGAACAACATATACGAAGCCCTGAAAGAAAACGGATGCCAACCAAGAATCTTATACCCAGCAAAACTTACCTTCAAATTTGACGATGAAATAAGATCCTTCCATGATAAACAAAAGCTAAAGGAATTTACAAAAAGAAAGCCAGCATTACAGAACATTCTCGGCAAAATATTCCATGAGGAAGAGATGAAAAACAACGATGCAAATCAGCAACAGGAGGCACTAGCCTAAAGGAATAGCCAAATAAAGGAGAAACCAAATCATGTCAAAAACAAATATGAGTCAATTGACTGGGAATACAAATCATATCACAATACTAACCCTCAATGTTAATGGCCTGAACTCATCAATCAAAAGACATAGACTGGCAGATTGGATTAAAAAGAAAGATCCAACAATATGCTGCCTGCAAGAGACTCATCTCATAGAAAGAGACACCCATAGACTAAAGGTGAAAGGATGGGGAAAAACATACCATGCACACGGACACAGCAAAAAAGCTGGTTACAAGATCAATGTTCATAAATCCAATGCATTTTTATACATAAGTGATGAATCTTCAGATAGAGAAATTAGGAAAACTACCCCATTCACAATAGCATCGAAAAAAATAAAATACTTGGGTATCAATCTCACAAAAGAGGTGAAAGACCTCTACAATGAGAACTACAGAACACTAAAAAAGAAATTAAAGAAAACCTCAGAAGATGGAAAGATCTCCCATGTTCCTGGATAGGCAGAATCAATATTGTGAAAATGGCTATACTACCTAAAGTGCTATACAGATTCAATGCAATTCCAATTAAAATCCCAATGATGTACCTTGCAGAAATAGAGCAAGCAATTATGAAATTCATCTGGAAGAATAAAAAACCTAGAATAGCTAAAGCAATCCTCAGTAGCAAGAGTGAAGCAGGGGGTATTGCAATACCAGATCTTCAACTCTACTACAAAGCAATAGTAACAAAAACGGCATGGTATTGGTACCAAAATAGACAGGTGGATCAATGGTACAGAATAGAGGACATGGACACAAACCCAAATAAATACAATTTTCTCATACTAGACAAAGGTTCCAAAAATATGCAATGGAGAAAAGATAGCCTCTTCAACAAATGGTGCTGGGAAAACTGGAAATCCATATGCAACAGAATGAAACTAAACCCATATCTCTCACCATGCATGAAACTAAACTCAAAATGGATCAAGGACCTTGGAATCAGACCAGAGACCCTGCATCTTATAGAAGAAAAACTAGGTCCAAATCTTCAACTTGTTGGCTTAGGATCAGACTTCCTTAACAGGACTCCCATAGCACAAGAAATAAAAGCAAGAATCAACAACTGGAATAGATTCAAACTAAAAAGCTTTCTCTCAGCAAAGGAAACTATCAGCAATGTGAAGAGAGAGCCTACAGAGTGGGAGAATATCTTCGCCAACCATACTTCAGATAGAGCGCTAATTTCCAGAATCTATAAAGAACTCAAAAAACTCTACACGAAGAATATAAATAATCCAATCAACAAATGGGCTAAGGAAATGAACAGACACTTCACAGAAGAAGATGTACAAGTAATCAACAGATATATGAAAAAATGTTCAACATCCCTAGTAATAAGGGAAATGCAAATCAAAACTACCCTAAGATTTCATCTCACCCCAATTAGAATGGCGATTATCAAGAACACAAGCAACAATAGGTGTTGGCGAGGATGTGGTGAAAAAGGAACACTCATACATTGCTGGTGGGGTTGCAAATTAGTGCAGCCACTCTGGAAAGCAGTATGGAGATTCCTCAGAAAGCTTGGAATGGAAACACCATTTGACCCAGCTATCCCACTCTTTGGCCTATACCCAAAGGACTTAAAATCAGCATACTACAGAGATACAGCCACATCAATGTTCATTGCTGCTCAATTCACCATAGCCAGATTGTGGAACCAACCTAGATGCCCTTCAGTTGATGAATGGATAAAGAAACTGTGGCATATATATACAATGGAATATTACTCCGCAATGAAGAATGATAAATTATGGCATTTAAAGGCAAATGGATGAAATTGGAGAATATCATGCTAAGTGAGATAAGCCAATCTCAAAAAACTAAAGGACGAATGAGCTCACTGATAAGCGGATGAGGACATATAATGGGGGGTGGGAGGGGTTAGCATTAGGTTTAGGGTTAGGTTTAGGGTTAGGGATAAGGAGAGCGGTAAGAATGAAGGAAAGAAGGACTGTATAGAGGGAAAAGAGGGGTGGGAGGGTTGGGGGGGAAGGGAAAAAAAATAATCAAACATCATTGCCCTATGTAAACGTATGATTACACAAATGGTATGCCTTGACTCTATGTACAAATAGAGAAACAACATGTATTCCATTTGTATACAATAATAAAAAAAAGCATATTTTGAGTAGTATATTTAACTATGATTGAAAATTTGATTGTATGGTTAAAAAAAAAAAAAGACATAGACTGGCAGATTGGATTAAAAAACAAGGCCCAACATTATGCTGTCTCCAAGAGACTCACATTATAGGCAAAGACATTCACAGACTGGAAGGCAAAAGGATGGGAAAAAAAACATATCATTCACATTATTCACGTGAACAAGCAAGGGTTTCTATCCTCATATGAAATAAAGTGGACTTCAAGTCAATGTTAACCAAGAAGGGACCAAGAAGATCAGTTCATACTGCTTAAGGGAATTATACAACAATGAGATAAAACAATTATAATACTTATGCCCCAAACAATAGAGCATCTGCATACATCAAACAAACCGTTCTCAATTTCAAGAATCAAATAGACCACAACACAATAATACTGGGTGACTTTAACATGCCCCTCCAACAAAAACTAAATAAATAAACTATAGAACTAAAAAATACAATTAATAATTTATACTTAACAGACATATATAAAATATTTCATCTATCAATGACTGAATACACTTTCTTCTCAGGAACCCATGGGTCCTTATCTAAAAAGACCATATCTTATGCCACAAAATAACTATTAGCAAATTACCCAAAGGATTTAAAATCAGTATACTACAGTAATGCAGCCACATCAATGTTTATAGCAGCTCAATTCAAAATAGCTAGATTGTGGAAGCAATCTAGATGCCTTTCAATAGATGAATGGATAAAGAAACTATGGTATATATACATAATGGAATATTATTCAGCCATAAATAAGAATAAAATTATGGCATTTGCAGGGAAATGGATGGAGCTGGAGAATATCATGCTAAGTGAAATAAGCCAATCCCTCCCATAAAAAAGACCGAATGTTTTCTCTGATAAGTGGATGATGATACATAACAGGGGTGGGGGTCAAGAGAAGAATGGAGAAACTTTGGATTATGTAGAGGGAAATGAGGGGAGTGCAGGGGGCAGGGGAAGAAAGATAGTGGAATGAGACAAACATCATTACCAAATGTACATGTATGATTATATGAATAGTGTGAATCTACATCATGTACAACCATAGAAATAAAAAGTTGTACCCCATTTGTGTACAATGAATCAAAATGCCATCTGCAAAAATAAAAATAAATAAATTATTTTAAAAAATAGAAATAATACCTTATATTCTACCAGATCATAATGCAATGAAATTAGAAATCATTGATAAAATAAAAATAAAAGCTACTTTAACACCTAGAGACTAAATAATATGCTACTGAATAACAAAAGGATAGCAGAAAAATTGGGGATAAAATTTTAAAAATACTTGGAGGTAAATGAGAACAGTGACACAATTTATCAAAATCTCTGGGACACTGTGAAGGCAGTTTTTGGAGGAAAGTTCATTGCACTGTGCTCATTCATTAAAAGAAAGAAAGTAAAAAAAAAAAAAAAAAAAAAAAAAAAAAAAAAAAAAAAAAAAGCCTAACATTACATCTGAAAGTCCTAGAAAAAGAAAAACAAATCAACACTCAAAGAAGTTGATGATAGGAAAGAATTAAAATTTGAGACCAAATCAATAAAATTGAAACAAAGTACAATTCAAAAACTCAATAAAACAAAATGTTGGTTCTTTGAAAAAAATAAAACTAATAAACTCTTAGCCAAGCCAATGAAGAGAAAAAGAGAAAACTTGAATTACTAAAATTCATGATGAAAAAGGAAATATTATGATAGGCACTACTGAAATACACAGGATAATCAGAAAGTATTTTGAAAATTTATACTCCAATAAAATAGAAAATCTTGAAGACACCAACAAATTTCTAGAGACATATGACCTGCCCAAACTGAATCAGGGGGACATACAGTTTTAAACAGATCAATTTCAAACAATGAAATAAAAGACACCATCAAAAGGCTACCAATTAAGAAAAGTCCAGGACCAGGTGGATTCTACAACACAAGGCTGAGTTCTACAAGACCTTCAAAGAAGAATTAGCACCAACATTCCTTAAATTATAGTATGAAATAGAAAAAGAGGGAACCCTTCCAAACATTCTATGAAGCTAGTATTACCCTGATACCAAAACCAGATAAAGACACATCAAGGAAAGAAAACTTCAGACCAATATGTCTGATGAACATAGATGAAAAAATTCTCAATACAATTCTGGAAAATCAAATACAAAAACATATTTAAAAGATAGTGCACCATGATCAAGTGGGATTCATCCCAGGGATACAAGGTTGGTTAAACATACAAAAATCAATAAATGTAATTCATCACATCAATAGTCTTAAAGACAAGAATCATATGATCATCTCAATAGATGCAGAAAAAGCACTTGATAAAATATAGCACCCATTCAAGTTCAAAACACTGGAAAACTAGGAATAGTAGAAATATACCTTAATACTGAAAAAGCTATATATGCTAAATCCAAGGCCAACATTATTCTAAATGGAGATAATTTTAAAGCATTCCCTCTAAAAACTGGAACAAGACAAGGATGCCTTCTTTCACCACTTTTATTCAACATCATCCCTGGAATTCTAACCAAAGCAATTAGACAGAAGAAAGAAATTAAAGGAATACAAATAGTATAAGAGGAACTCAAACTATCACTATTTGCTGATGACATGATTCTATGCTACTTCAGTGAAGTAGCAGATATAAAATTAACACCCATAAATCAAATGCATTCCTATTCATCAGCAATGAATCCACTAAAAGAGAAATTAGGAAAAGTACCCCATTCACACTAGTCTCAATAATAAAAAATATTAGGGAATCAATCTAACAAAAGAGGCAAGAGACCTCTACAATGAAAACTACAGAACACTAGAGAAAGTAATAGAAGATGATCTTAGAAGGTGGAAAGATCTCCCATGCTCTTAGATAGATAGAATTAACATTGTCAAAATAACCATACTACCAAAAGCATTATACAGCTTTAATGCAATTCCTATTTAAATTCCAATGACTTTCTTCAGAGAAATAGAAAAGGCAATCATGAAATTCATGTGGAAAAATGAGACCCAGAATAGCCAAACCAATCCTTAGCAAGAAAAATGAAGCAGAAGGCGTCACAATACCCAATCTTAAATTATACTACAGAGCCATAGTAACAAAAACGGCCTGGTATTGGCACCAAAACAAACATGTAGAATTGAAGTCACAAAGACAAACCCACATAAAAACAGTTATCTCACACTAGACAAAGTTGCCAAAAACATACATTGGAGAAAAGATAGCCTCTTCAACAAATGGTGTTGGGAAAACTGGAAATCCATATGCAGCAAAATTAAATTAAATCCATATCTCTCACCTTGCATGAAACTCAACTCAAAGTAGATTGAGGACTTAGACACTAGATCAGAGAGCCTGCACCTAATAGGAGAAAAAGTAGGCCCAAACTTCATCATGTCAGCTTAGGAATTTACTACCTTAACAAAACTCCTAAAGCACAAGAAGTAAAATCAAGACTCAATAAATGGAATGGAATCAAACTAAAAAACTTCTTCACAGCAAAGGCAACAATGAAGAATGTGAAAAGAGGCCAGGCATGGTAGCACATGCCTGTAATCCCAGTGGCTCAGGAGACTGACACAGGAGGATGGCAAGTTCAAAGCCAGCCTCAGCAAAAGTGAGGTATTAAGCAACTCAGTAATACCCTGTCTCTAAATAAAATACAGAGTAGGGCTGGGGATGTGGCTTAGGGGTCAAGTACTCCTGAGTTCAATCTCCAGTACTCCCCACCCACCCCCACAAAAAAAAAAAAAAAGAGAATGTAAAGAGACAGCCTACAGAATGGGAAAAAATCTTGACCACATGCACTTCAGACAGAGCATTAATCTCTGGGATATATAAAAATCTAAAAAACTTAACATAAAAAAAGAACCCACAAATAATCCAATCAATAAATGGGCTAAGGATCTGAGCAGACAATTCACAGAAGATGAAACACAATCAACAAATAAATGAAAAAAGTTCAACATCTCTAGCATTTAGAGAAATGCAGGTCAAAACTACTCATAAGATTTCATCTCACTCAAGTCAGAATGGCAATTATCAAGAATACAAATAACAATAATTGTTGGTGAGGATGTGGGGAAAAAGATACACTCATACATTGCTGGTGGGACTGCAAATTGGTTAACTACTCTGGAAAGCAGTATGGAGATTCCTCAGGAAACTTGGAATGGAACCACCATTTCACCCAGTGATCCCACTCCTGGGTTTATACCCAAAGGACTTAAAATCAGCATATTACATTGATGCAGCCCCATCAATGTTTATAGCAGCACAACTCACAATAGCTAAGCTATGGAACCAACCTAGGGACACTCAACAGATGAATGGATAAAGAAAATATGGTATCTATACCTAAATTATGCCATTTGCTGGTAAATGGATGGTGCTAGAAAATATCATACTAAGCAAAATAAGCCAATCCCAAAGAACCAAGGTCAAATGTTTCCTCTGATATGTGAATGGTATTCACAAGAAGGGTGGAGTGGCTAGGGAAGAATAGAGGTACTTTGGATTAGACAGAGGGGAGTGAAGAGAGGGGAAGGGGTATGAGGGCAGGAAGGATAGTAGAATGAATCTGGCATTAATACCAGATTCGTGCATATATGATTACATGACCTGTGTGATCGTATATCATATACAACCAGAAGAATGAGGAGTTACACTCCATTTATGTGTGATGTGCCAAAGTGCATCCTACTCATGTAAAACTAATTATAACAATTTTTTAAAATTGTTAAAAAAGTAAGAAAACAGTAAACAATTAAATATATATACAGAGAGAGTTTACAAAGGGATGATATTTTAAATGTTAACAATTTTACTTTTTATTCAACAATGACTTGTTACTTCTTAAGTCTTCTCCATCATTGAAAAGATATCATGGGACTTCTGATTTCTGCTCTGGCATGTAAGAAGTTTAAAAGTCACCACTTCAACAATTAAAAATCTAAACAAACTGAAAAATCAACAACTCTTCTTAGATTCATTAGAGAAATAGGATCACAGAGCAAACTATTGTCCCCCAAATTGGGAAGGTTGAGAATTTATTGATACAGATACCTGCAAGAAGAAACCTCCACAGGAATGAATGCTTGGGTAGCAAAACCTTAACTGTAATTGAAGAATAGCTGGAGGCTTAGTATAGACATGTAAGATTTCAAAACCTCAGGACAGGGCTGGGGATGTAGCTCAGTGGTAAAGAACTTACCTAGCATGAACAAGGTCTTGGGTTTTATTCCCAGCACCTCTCCCACCCCCAAAGAAACAAAACAAACAAACAAACCCCAAGGCGACCCTGTAATAGGGAGGAATCATACTGTCACAAATTTGAACTCCTAAAGGTTGACCAAATTCTCGCAGTGAATATCAGAAAAGTTTGCTCGTGTTTCTGGAAAGTTGATAGGGAAAAGAAACCGTTTGAAATGTGCCAGGACACTTTGTTTTTCTTAACAAGGTCTGCCTTTAAGAGAAAATATTTTATCAGAAGCTAAACTATTAGGGATTTATCAATCTAACTGACCTGAGAGAAGAGAAATAGCCAACTCCATCCTTCCCTAGCTTTCCACATGGGGGAAAACTGTCCAACTCCAGCCTACTCTAGTCATCCTTTCACACCAAAGGAGTAGGGGAGAGGGTGGACGGCCGAGAAGCACTTGTGAAGTTCACATTTCAAGTGTACAGGCTTACTGAAATTCTGAGACCTAACTGCAGAAGTTTAGAACACTTCCCTTCCTACCCCCTCAAATTATCACCACCTTACTGAAGCCCTATTTAAAAGGTGTTTTGTTTTGTTTTGTTTTTTGCCTCAGTACATCAGGGAAAAATAACAAGGCATACTAAAAGGTAAAAATAAAACAAAAAGCACAATCTGAAGAGATAAAACAAGAATAAGAACCAGACTTCAATATGGCAGAGATGTTAGAATTCTCAGAACAGGAATTTAAACTGATGCATAATGTGCTAAAGGCAGTTACAACTAACCTGTGGACAATCGCAAAAACTTCTCTGCTTGGTTCAGTACAGATCAGGTAGGTAATAAACCCCAGATTTCAGTTTCTTCTGGAGATATGAAAACGTTGAACTACACATCTTAATGTCTCCTCTTCTCTAGGTGCTACCCAAGGGACAGGTGTCCATCTTTCCAAGTGAACTGACAAAACCTGGCCTACACCAGGCCGTCGGTGAAAGAGAACAAGTTGGTGCTTTGAACTAGCATTCAAGCACTCAGCAAAATTCCTCTCCTTGGTTCAGTGCAGAGTAAATAGGAAAAAAAAAAAAAAAAAAAAAAAAAACACGAGGCACCAGTTTCTTCCTGGGGAGGAAAGAGATGAACCTGTGTACCCAGAGTTCCAACTTGTATAGGAATTACCCAGGGAGTTACCTCTGTCTTGTCTAAGAGCACTAGCAGACCCTGGCATACTCTAATAGGCCCAAGGGCTACTAAGAACAAAGTCAGCAGTTTGGACTAACACAAAGGTTTAAGAGACCCACAAAAGTTTAGGCCAGGCTAATTGGTAAAGGTCCTTTTTTGCAAAAGTCAAGTCCAGAAGACTGGGAGATGTGGAAGCTTTTTTTTTAAATGCGTAGATTCCAGCCCAAATAGTCAAGGAAAACAAAGAAACATGGAAATACAATTCAAATAAATGATCAAGATAAAACTTCAGAAACTGACACTGATGAAATGAAGATATATTAACTACCTGAAAGAGAAATCAAAATAAGTATCACGAAAATGCTTAATGAGTTTGGGATAGCAATGCATAAAAGAATAATTTAAACTAAAAGAATAAATTTTTATAAAGAATCAAACAGCTATTTTGGAGCTAAAGAATATGTTATCTAAACTAAAAATTCAAGGAAGGGGTTCAATCATTGAGTAGAGCAAGTAGAAAATAAATCAGAGAAATGGAAGTCAGATCATTTGAAATTATCCATTAGAGGACCAAAAGAAAACAGCAAAGACAATTTAAGGGATCACCATCAAGCATATCAATATATGTGTTATGGGAATCTCAGAAAGAGAAGAGAAACTGAGATGGAAAGAAAAAAGTAAGTTTATTCAAAGAAATAATGGCTGAAAACTTCCTAAATCTGAGAAAGGAAATGAACATTCAAATCCAGAAAACTTAAAAAAAAACAAATATATGAATTTAAAGAAATCCAATGGAGACATGTAATAATCAGATTGTTAAAGTCAAATATCAAGAGACAATTTTGAAACCATCAAAAGACAAGTTACTTCTATACAAGGGAAACTCCATAAGACTATCAACAGAGATATTATTAGAAGTCTTCCAAATGAGAATGGAATAGGCCGATATATCTAAAGTGTAGCAAGTAGAAATAACATAACTGGAAACTCTATCCTTCAAAAATGAAACAAAAATAAAAAATTTCCCCCCCAGATAAACAAAAGCTTGAAGTTCATCACTACTAAACCTGCCTTACAAGAATTTCTAAAAGGAGTTTTTAAATTGAAAAGAAAGAATGATAAAGACTAACATGATAACCCAAGAAAAGAGGATGTCTTGTAAAGGTAAAGATATTGGCAAATAGAACATATTGTATTACTGTAGTTGTAGTGAGTAAATTGCAGTTAATTTTATTATAAAAGTTAAATGATAAAAATATTCAGAACAACTAAAACTAAAAAATATGCTAATGTTAACACAATATATAGAGATGTAAGTTGTGACATTAGTAACATAAAATATGGAAGTGAGAAGCACTAGTAGAGAGCATTTGTATGAAATTAAAGTTGTAAAGAAAAAATAAAAAAAGAAAAAGGTGTAGTCAGCTTGAAAAAGGCTGTTGTAAAGAATATTTACACAAAGAAAGAAAATACCCTGAAGTTATACAAAAGAAAATGAGAAAGAAATCAAAGCAAATCTATTTTCAAATGCTACAAAAAATAAAAGAAAGTAACAAAAGAGGAAAAAAGGGACAAAAGTACATGGCAAACAAGAAGGCGATAACAAATTTGTCTTTATTAAAAATTACATTAAATACAAATGGATTAAACTTCCCAATCAAAAGACAAAGAATAACTGACTGGATTTTTTTTTAAAGATCTGACCATATGCTGTTTATAAGAGAATCACATTAGATTTAAGAATACACAGGAAAAAAAAAAAAGAATACACAGGGCTGAAATGGCAAACAAAAGATATTCCATGCAAATGGTAACAAATTCTGATATCTTATGTGGCTTTATTAGAAAAAAGTAGGCTTTAAGTAAAAACTGTTATAAGAGACAAAAGAGATTGTGTAATGATGAAAGGATTGCTATGATTTGTATATGATTTGTCTCTGAAGGTTTATGCAGCTTGGCTCCCAGTGACGGTGTGTTGAGTCGGTGGAATTTTTAAGAGATAGGGCCTATTGGAAGGTAAGTGCATAGGGAACCACCATTGGAAGGGATTAATATAATGTAATTAGTGTAATTCTGAGTTAGTTCTTGCAAGAGTAGGTTATTATAAAGCAAGGCCATACCATGTGCTTGGTCCCTTATGCATATAGCCAACTTTTCCCTTCTTCATTATGTTGTCAAGAACCCAGGGGGGCCCTTGTCAAGACACCAGCAACATGCTGTTTAGACTCTCCAGATAGCAGAATTGTGGGTCAAATAAAGTTCTTTATAAGTTTCCCAGCCTAGATATTCAATATTTTCTGATAGCAACACAAAGAAGCCTAAGACAAGGACCAATCCACCAGAAATAATAACAATTATAAATATATATGCAACCAACATGAGTCTATAAATATATAAAGTAAACATTGACAGAATTTAAGGGAGAAATGTGCAAAAATACAATAATAGTTGGAGATTTCAATATCCAACTTTCAATTATGTATAGATCAACCAGAGCAAAAATCAACAAAGAAAAACAGACCTGAACAATACTTTAAATAAATGAACCTAACAGACACATACAGAATATTTGATCTAACATTAGCCAAACATTCTCCAGAATATATCATAAGTTAGGTTACAAGTCTTAATAAATGGAGGAAATTGAAACCATCTAGAATATCTTCTCTGACCATAATGAAATAACTAGAAATCAATAAAAGAAGGAAAATTTAAAAGTTCACAAATAAATGGAAATTAACTACACTTTTGAATATCAATGTGTCAAAGAAGAAATAAAAATATAAATTAGATAATGTCTTGAGGGAAATGACAATGAAAACATAGCACGCCAAACCATATGGGATGCAGCAAAAGGAATAAAAAGAGTGAAAATTATGTCAATATGACCTACATTAAAAAAGAAGAAAGATCTGACATATGTGATCTAAATTTTCAAGGATATAGAAAAGGAGAAAGAAAAACAAACCAGACCTAAAGTTAGCAGAAGGAAGGAAATAATAAAGATTAGAACAGAAATAAATAAAAGAGAATTTTAAAAAAAACTAAAAGTTGGTTATTATAAAAAAAATCAGAATAACTTTAACTAGACTAAGGAAAACAAGAGGACTAAAATAAATAAAATGATAAATGAGGACACATTACAATTACTCCTACAGAAGTAAAGAGGATTGTAAGAGTGATGAAAAACTATATGCCCTCAAGCTGGATAAGAAGAAATGGATACATTTCTAGAAATATTTAACCTAAAAGTAGCAAATCATGAAGAAACAACATCTGAACAGACCTACAACTAGTATGGACATTACATCAGTAATCAAAAACATCCCATCAAAGATAAGCCCAGAATCAGATTATTGCACTGGTAAAGTCTCTGAAACATGTGAAGAGGAATTAATGGAATTCTCAGATTCTTTCAAAAATTTAAAGCCAAAATCATCCTATTATCAAAGACCAGCACAAGACAAGAAAGCTACAGAATAGTAAAACTGATGAACATATATGTCAAGATCCCCAAGAAAATATTATCAAACTGAATTAAATAACACATTAAAAGGTTCATACATCATAAGTAAATAGGATTTATCTTTCGGATGAGAGGATGGTTCAACATACGAAAACTAATGTGATATACCACATGAATGGAATGAAGGAAAAAAATCATATGACCATGTCAACAAATGTAGAAAAGCATGTGACAAGATTCAAAATTCTTTGATCATAAGAATTCTTTAGAAATTGTCACAGAAAAAGCTCTACCAGAACACTTCTTAGAGTAAAGGGTTTCAAGATGGCATAATAGAGAAGGTTGCTTTCCTGGATGCTCTGTGGAATGAAACTAAGAAAGCAGATAGGCAGCTTCTCAGCAAGTGGATAAACAAAAAAAGTGGGGGGGATTTTACTGGGATTTAATACTGGACATTCAAAGCAGATCTGGGACTCAGGAGGGTGGATATAATAAAATAAGGGAGAAATCCCCAGTGCCACAGCTGCTGCCATGGCAGGAGGCACCATCCAGACTGGTCCCTCCATGAACTAAGTGGAGGGATAAGGGAATTAATGCAACCCACATTTTTAGGAGAACTGAGGTGTGTCTAGGTATGGAAAGTTTAGAGATCAAAGACACTGCCTGACTAAACTGAAATATCCTTATACAGAAAAGAAACCCCATGCCTCCTGGCTGCATCAGAGGACAGAGGAAGGAACCATTTTGCAGTGGGGCTGGCAACTGGGGGAGTTTATTCCTGGCAAACCAAAGTTTGACCCAAAATACAGGCCTGGCAAACCCATGCTACATGACTTAGAATGTCCCTAAGTGACCAGGAGAAAATCAAACCTGGAGAGAGGCTTTCACAGGGAAACACTGGTCTTGGAAACCCACCCAGCTCTACCCTGCCCCTCCAATCTGGCTGCTTGAAGGACGACTGGCAGAGATGCACCTGCCTAGGAGTTCAAAAGGGTGGAGGTGGGAGAGATTGAGTTTGGAGACTGAACCCAAGAGCCCAGGAAAGGTGGGGTCTTCAGGTAATAGGAGGGACTAAGAATTGGCTCTTCCAACATAGGCCACATGAGTGGAACCCAGGGGTGATTCCTTAGGTGCAGTCTTCCAGCATAGACTGGCAACTGCTGGGGGCCCTGGAGGTGCACTGATTTAAAATCTCCAGATCAACTGGCATTCAGAGAAGAACCTGGATCCTACCTAAGCCTGACCCTGCCTCCAGGAGCTCTGCCCACTGGATTAATTAACTCTCTCATTCCAGCAGCCTCACTCTGAGGGTGGAGCAAGCATCACACTCCAGATGACCCCACCCAACACTGCTGAGAAGGGAAGCTGAGAATCTTTTGAAATCCAATGGCAACAATTCTTTAACTTTTCATCAACATCCTTTGTTTTCTTTTCTCTGTTTGTTTGATTGTGGCCTGAATGGTCCATGGACACTTATACATATTCATATTTATTATTTTTCTACTTTCTAGCATTTTTGAAGTCAGATATCTTTTTGCTGATCAGTATTTTGAGGACTAGGATGTTTGATTATTATATTTGTTTTGTTTTGTATTCTTTTATTTTTATTTTTAAATTTTAAAGTTTTTACTTTATATATTTTTTCTCTCACTTACCTGTTTCTCATGATTCTCTTTCTCTCTTTTCTTCTGCTAATAGTCAATCTCTGTTGTTCTCTCTTTCCTTTAAATTTTTACTTTATCTTCTCTCCTCCTCCCTCATAATCATCACATCCTAAATCACTTCAGTTCTCTCCCTTTCCACCATTGATATTGTAAAGACTTTTGCAAACTTACTGTTTTTATTGTAGGCAATAACTGATCACATCATTTCTCTTTATTATGACAATTAACATTGTAGACATCATAGCAGGAACTGTATAATGCTGTATATTTTTTGCATTCTTTGTTGCTATTATTTGTCTCCCCCTAAATGCTGAGGTACTGGAAATCTTCAGGGACACTATAGGTTCACAGCATACAAACTCCACTGCCTCAGATCCATGCTGGTATGAGTAGACAGAGTAACAACATGAAAAAGCATGTTGACTGAATGAATTGCCCCAAGCAAACCAAGATAATTTGATAATATTTCATTGCCAATACGGTAGAAGAAATGTCAGAGAAGGAGTTTAGAATGTACATAGTCAAACAGATCTAGGAGATAATGGATGATGTAAGGAGTAAAATAAGAGAGAAAATCCAGGAAGTGAATGATTACTTCAGTAAAGAGACAGATTCTAAAAAAATTTTTTTTAAAACAGACTCTATCTTAGGCCTCAAAGCAACTCTTGGCTATGGGGGTCCTCTCTGCCACATCCCATGTGGATGAGAAAAGGGTTAACTGCCAGAGGATGATGTTGGCAGAATTTCACTCAATTACCCAAAAAACTTATCTACTCAATAAACACACAAGAGCCAACACTTTTTTTAAATGGGAGGGAGCATGATGGTTCTGGCTATACCAACTCTGGCCTCTTACAACAACTTGCCCAACTCTCTTTTATTTGTAATATAAGGTAAAGGGGGGGCCAGAACCGGGAGGAGCTTCTTCTGTGATAGACAGGATAGGGGAGAGTTAGGGGAGCCATTCTTTTAGGGGGGAAATTCCAGAAGGAGACAGGGAATCACTCCCACACAGCACCACATACTTCCTGGCAGTTCTTAGAAGCTAGGCTTCTGTGTCCCATGGCTCAACCTAGTCTGAATCTGCTAAATAAGGACAGTTTCCCACACTTGGCATATACAAAAAAAAAATTAAAAATGGGCAAAAGAACTTCATAGAAGAAAAATATGAACAACAAACACATGAACGCATGAATGAAAAACAAATACATGAAAAAATGTTCAACATTTCTAGCAATTAGAGAAATACAATTTAAAACCACAATGAGATTCCATCTCACTCCAGTCAGAATGGCAATTATCAAGAATATAAGTAACATTAAATGTCAGTGAGAACGTGGGGAAAAAAACACACTCATACACCACAAGTGGGACTACAAATTGGTGCAACCACTGTGGAAAGCAGTGTGGAGATTCCTCAGGAAACTTGGAATGGAACCATCATTTGACCCAGGGATCCCACTCATCATTTGATCCCAGGGATTCCAGAGAACTTAAAAAATCAGCATATTAGAGTGATGTAGCCACATCAGTGTTTATAGCAGTTCCACTCATAATGCCTAAACTGTGGAACCAGCCTAGATGCCCTTCAACAGATGAATGGATAAAGAAAATGTGGTATTGATACACTAAGGAATATTACTCAGCCTCAAAGAAGAATGAAATGATAGCATTTGCCGGTAAATGGATGGAACTGGAGACTATCATACTAACCAAAATAAGCCAATCCCAAAGGACCAAAGGCCAAATGTTTTCTCTGATATGTGGATGTTAATTCACAATAGGAGGGATGGGACTAGGAAAGAATAGAGGCACTATGGGTTAGACAGAGTGGAGTGAAGGAAGGTTAGGGGGTTGGAGGTAAGAAAGTTAGTAAATAAATTGGACATTATTACCCTCTCTCTGTATATGATTACACGAATGGTCTAACTGTACATTGTGAACAACCAGAAGAATGAGAAGTTATATTCCACTTACGTATGATGTGTCTAAATGCATACTACATTCAAATATAACTAATTTGAACAAGTAAAAAAAAAAAAAGATGATGCATGTTGTCAAGAATCCCCAGAAGCTTTATTGAACCTTCAGTGTATCATATGACAGGTTCAGGATGTCTCTTTTTATACTTTTAAACTATATCATAATTTCATAAGTGGAAGCAGGGTACAGTGGTGCATCCTGTAATCCCAACTCTCTGGCGTCTGAAGCAAGAGGATCACAAGTTCAAGGTCAGCCTGGGCATCTTGGCAGGACCATGTCTCAAAATAAAATAAGGGATGAGGGTAATATAGCTCAGTGGTAGGCTTCTTGTTCAGTGTGTACAAGGTCCTGGGGTTGATGCCTGGCACTGCAAAGGAAGGAAGGGAGGAAAGAAGGAAGGAAGGGAGGGAGGGAGGGAAGGAAGGAAGGGAGGAAGGAAGGAAGAGAGGAAGGGAGGGAGGAAGGAAGGAAGGTAATCTGGAATCTCTAAAAAAGCAGAATAAATAGGAGATTGTAGGCCAGGTATACTGGAGCATGTCTGTAATCCCAGTAGCTCGGGAGGGTGAAGCAGGAGGATTGTAAATTCAAAGCAACTCAGTGAAACCCTGTCTCTAAATAAAATATGTGTTTTAAAAATGGCTGGGGAGGGCTGGGGAGGGCTGGGGTTGTGGCTCAGTGGTAGAACATTTGCATCACACATGTGAGGCACTGGGCTCATTCATCAGCACCACATAAAAATAAATAAAGGTATTGTGTTCATCTACAACTAAAAATATATTTTTTTAAAGGGTCAAGGACATGGTTTAGTGGTTTAGCACCACTGGGTTCAATCCCCAGGACCAAAATAAATAAATAAATAAAGGAGAAGATTTGTATACATAGAGAAACTTTTATGAGGAGTTGTTTCATGGAGTGATGGAGGTGGAGAAGTCCCCGGACTTGCCATCTGCCATCTGCCAGCTGGAGATCCAGAAGTGCCAATGGTAATATTTCAGTCTGAGTCTGAAGGCTTGAGAAGCAGAAGAGCTGATGGGACAAGTTCCAGTGCAAGTCCAGAGGCAGAGGAAGACTGATATACAAGCTTCAGGACAGTTGGGCAGAGAAGTCTTCTGGTCTATTCAGATTTCCAATGGATTTGGAGGAGGCTCACACACACTGGGGAGGCCAATCTGCTTTACTGGGTCTACTGGTACAAATTTGTTTGTTTATTTATTTGTTTAGGTACTGGGGATTGAACCCAGAGATGGTTAAACATTGAGCAACATCCCCAGTACTTTTTAATGTTTTATTTTAAGACAAAGTCTTGCTGAGTTGCTTATGGCTCTCCTAAGATGCTGAGGCTGGATTTGAACTTGCAATCCTCCTGTCTCAGCCTCCCAAGCCACTGGGATTACAGACTTCCATAACTGGCTTGCTAGCATATGATATGTGATCTTTTGTGGCAGACTTCTTTCACTGACATCATGTTTTCAAGGTTCATATATGTTGAGTCATGAATTAGTACTCCATTCCTTTTCAAGACTGAGTAATGTTCCATGTGGTAGATCTGTAGGCTCTCTCTTCAAATTATTATTTGCCGTGAAGAAATTTTTAGTTTGAATCCATTCCGTATACTAATTCTGACTTTACTTCTTACACTTTAGGAGTCGTGTTAAGGAAGTCAGTTCCCAAGCTGACATGGTGACAATTTGGGTTCTATTAGGTACAGGGTCTCTGTCCTAGTGCCTAAGTCTTTGATCCACTTTGAGTTGAGTTTTGTGCAGGGTGAGAGATAGGGGTTTAATTTCATTTTGCTACGTAGTTTCCCCAGCACCATTTGTTGAAGAGACTATCTTTGTGTTACTGTGACCAAAATATATCACAAGAACAAATTAGAGAAGGAAACGTTTATTTGGGACTCATGTTTTCAGAGGCCATAGATGTGGGAATACGAGTCAGTTATCTGACTGCACAAGTTATACGTTCTTCTGTAAAGTGGGGCAAACAATCAGACTTATCCGATCGGTTTCTTTGAGGATAAAAGAAACTAACATGGGGAAAGTGTGTATATGGGAATGAGCACAAGACCCTGCATACACTCAGGGAGACTGTGATCACCCATGGCAACTGGGGCACCTGGGGGCACTTGCCAGGTTGCATCTCTTGGACGGTAGGTGTTTTTCCCCAACCCCAACTCTGCCTATTTGTTACATCATGCCATCAAAACTCTGAAATAGAGTCACCTACAGCAATCTTATCGAGCAGAAGCTAGAAATTTAAGTCCAGTCAATAGAGCAAAATGTAAGAAAATCATGGCAAACTTTAAGTACATCTTACTGAATAGAAATAAGGACAAATATTTGGGAAAGATCTTATGAAACTGGCAGGTCCCACTGAGTGAGGTTCTTTTAAGTCAGATAGCTATTTCTTGGCTTTGTTCTACTATTATGTAGTGTGTGTGTCTGTGTGTTTTCAGGTGTGCTTAAACCTGTGACTCTTTTTTGACACATATATAAGGGATCATGAAGACTTCCATCCAGATTTCAAAGGAAGACCTAGAGGCCAGGAAAAGTGTTGCCAGTTCAAAGTCCCTGTGAGCTACCGGTGAAGAACCAATGTTTAAAGTTGTAAAGGTGCAGCTGAAGCTGGGATGGGGACCCCAGAAAGTAAGAGATGCCAGTGACATGGACTGTCAGCTGAGCAAAACCGATGGCTGCAGAGATCGCCAGGCTAAGAGGACCCAAGTGCAATGCAACCAAGCCCCGTGGAAATAGTCCCTCAGAGTCAAGTGTCCTGGTTACTGTAAGTAGACTCAGGGGGCCTCAGTGCCCAGCTGGGTCTGGGTCTAATTTTGGCCTTAGTTCTCCTGTGCCTTAGTCCTTCATTTTGAAGTGGGAATGATTATTCTGTGTCATTGTATTTTGAGTATAAATCTGGGTTTTGATTTCAGGGGATCACAGCCAAGAGTTTGTCATGAGTCTTGGAGGAGACTTGCACTTGGACTGGACTTTAGGGCAATGCCAGAGGTGTGGAGACTATGAGAATTTTGGAGAGAAACTGAATGCATTTTGCTCTGTGAGAAGGATGTGAGTCATTTAGGGGATGGGGCCAGAATGTTAAGGTTTGAATTTGAGGTGTCCCCCAAGAGCTCCTGTTAATGCAAGAATATTCAGAGGTCAAAGGAATAGATTATGAGAGCTGTAACTAATGAGTTCATCCTAGTTTGAATCAACTCACTGGGTAGTCAATTTAGGAAGCAGGGACATGTTTGGGGAGGTGGGTCACTGGGGGTTGGCCCTGGAAGTGTTTTTATTCCTGTGGCCCCTTCCTATCCCTGCTTATGACCCCTCATTTGTTGATACCTTTACTCCTCTGGGCCCTTCCCCATGAAGTCCTGCCACAACTTGGACCCAGTGAAAGGGAGTCAGACATCTATGACCTCTGAAAAACATGAGTCCCAAATAAGCGTTTCCTTCTCTAATTTGTTCTTGTGATATATTTTGGTCACAGTAACTCAAAGATAGCCTCTTCAACAAATGGTACTGGGGAAACTATGTAGCAAAATGAAATTAAACCCCTATCTCTCACCCTGCACAAAACTCAACTCAAAGTGGATCAAAGACTTAGGCACTAGGACAGAGACCCTGTACCTAATAGAACCCAAATTGTCACCATGTCAGCTTGGGAACTGACTTCCTTAACAAGACTACTAAAGTGTAAGAAGTAAAGTCAGGAATTAGTATACGGAATGGATTCAAACTAAAAATTTCTTCACAGCAAACAATCAATAATTTGAAGAGAGAGCCTACAGAATGGGAAAAAATCTTTACCACCTGTACCTCAGATAGATCATTAATGTCCAGGATATATAAAGAACTCAAAAAATTTAATACCAAACATCAAATAACCCAATCAATAAATGGTTAAGGAACTGAACAGACACTTCACAGAAGATACACAATCAATCAACAAATACGTAAAAAAATGTTCAACATCTCTAGCAATCAGAGAAATGCAGATCAAAACTAAAATTTCATCTCACTCCAGTTAGAATGGTAATTATCAAGAATACAAGCAACAATAAATGTTGGTGAGAATGTGGGGGGAAAGACACACTCATACATTGCTGGTGGAACTGCAAATTGATTAACCATTCTGGAAAGCAGTATGGAGATTCCTTAGGTAGCTTGGAATGGAGTCATCATTTGACCCACTGATCCTACTCCTCGGTTTATACCCAAAGGACTTAAAATCAGCATACTACATTGATGTGGTTGCATCAATGTTTATAGAAGCTCAACTCATAATACCTAAACTATGGAACCAAAGTAGGTGCCCTTCAACAGTTGAATGGATAAAGAAAATGTGGTATTGATACTCAAAGGAATATTACTCAGCCTTAAAAAAGAATGAAATGATAGCATTTGCAGGTAAACAGATGACGCTAGAAAGTATCATGCTAACCAAAATATGCCAATCGCAAAGAACCAAAGGCCAAATGTTTTCTCTGATAGGTGACTGTTAATTCACAATGGGAGGGGTGGGACTAGGAAAGAACAGAGGTACTATGGATTAGGAAAAGGGGAGTGAAAGGGAGGGAAGGGGGATTGAGAGTAGGAATGATAGTACAATGAATCCGACATTATTACCCTATGTGCATATATCATTACTCAACTGGTGTGATCCTAGAACATGTACAACCAGAAGAATGAGAATTTTATTCCATTTATGTGTGATGTGTCAAAATGCTTTCTACTGTCATGTATAACTAAGTAGAATAAATGAAAACCAAATGACTGAGACAAAGGGATGGGTTCTTCGATTTCTTATCCCCCTTTTCTTCTTCCACACTTCTGGCTCTAATGTGGCTCCTCTGTTGCCACAGTAGCCAATATTCTCAGAACACAGACTTCTGACAGTTGTACTTCGTAGTTACTGGATTCAGGATCTGAAGGACTTCAGATACCCTGTGTATGCCTCAGGAGTTGGCAGCATCTCTTTCCTGCCAGAAGTCACAAGAGCTGGATGCGACAGTCTCCAAAGTGTATGAGTGTGTGTGGGTGGGTGGGTGTAAGGGTGGGGGAAAGAGAGACAGAAAGTCATTTTGTGAGTATTCTCTCCCCCAGTGTCTTGCTGGAACATCTCAGGAAATGCTGGACTAAAGAAGCTATCAGATGATGGGAGGATGGGCTTTTAAATCACTCTATTATTTCTAGAAAGTAATTTAGTATCAAATATCATAACTTTAATATATTTGTAATCTTTAATCCAATAACCCAACCTAGAGGACTATGAAAAGAGGGGCAGAAATTTGTGGATAAGGGGGTTTACTATAATTAATAAGATCACTGTTATTGGTCTTAAAAATCTAAGGGTCATTGATCACCTAAATTAATGCTCATTAATAAGTGATCACCAAAAAGTGTTCAGGAGAAAGCGGTGAGAACCACAGAATAGTCATATGTGTGTTTCCTGCAGGCTGTGCCATAAAATTTAATAATCTCACTTTCTTTGCTGTGACATCCACATATACATGGATGTGTGCACATAGGTATAATTTGTACATAAATGTAAAGATGAAGGAAAAGAGAATTATAAAGAAATATATGAAATTCTTTTCCTAATGGTTATCATTCACCCTGGATGGTGGGAGAGGGGTATTTATTTTCATCTTCCTACTTTCTTGTGTTTTTCAAATTTTATACAACTACCTTTTATGGTAGGTAATTCTTCCAACTCCAGTAAGAAGACAGAGCAGGAGAGGAATCAGGTGGAGATGCTCAGTGCACAGGGTTATTGTACAATAAAATAAGTTTTTATAGAGAAAGAACTGCCTCTTCTGTCCTCGACTGGAGAGTGCAAATAGAGGATGGACTTCTGGATGGTTGTGAATGGAGAAAGGAATGGATATTATCTGGTAAGGTACATGACTCTCCCCCAAAATCACATATTACTGTGTTTCTTCTGAAGTTTCCAGGGTTGAGGGAGACTGGGCATTTGAGCCCTTGAACTCCATGGAAGACTCTTCCTGTAGCAGTGTCTGCCCTGGCTGGAGCACTGCATTTTGGAATCCAAATCCAACCAGAGCCTCTCTAAGGCTAGTTCCCCTCTGAGGACGCATTGACTGTGAGGAACATACCCTGTGAAGAGCTGCCTTTGAGGGTTCTTCCTGCCACTTCCTCCCTCCTGTCCAAGAGGCATGGGGAACCAAAAGTGTATGGGAACCTGGGGGAGATGAAATCAAATTCAGGAAAACCCAGAGAAGCTTGGCGAAGAAGCCATCATCGAGGTCTTGGATGCCTATCTGGGCTGCCATGGTGAAGACTCAGTAGCTAACTGGGTTCTAAGTGAAGGTGACCAAAGGATGGACAAGTGCCCACAGGAGACTATGAACCAGCCCTCTGGGACCTGGATGACCTCATGAAAAATCTTAAGGCATTTCTGGACAATCTGAAAGATGACAAAGATGATGACCCTGTGCTCTCTGACTCACCTCAGGAGAAGGATCTCCAGCCGTCCAGCAGTGCCTCTTCCCAGGTCAGTCATCAAGAACCTGAAGCTTGTCAGGACTTGCCCAAGTGTAAGCCACCAGGAAATGGGGACATCGACCAGGTCCTTGAGGACGATGAGATTGTTGAGGTGAGCACAGAGCTGCCTCACTGCAGAGCAAGGGATAGGCCAGGTGGGGGTGCCAGGTTGGACAGCAGGGAGTCATTGTACCTGCTGTGAAGCAGAGGTGGACCCCAGGGTCTGAGCAGATGACTGACGGGAGAAGGATGATGGCGAGGAAAGGAGCCTGGGAAGAGGAGTGGGGAAAATGCCAAGGAGCACCCAGAGAGACAGGAGAGGAGCAAGGAGAAGGACGAATGATAATACCAGCTAGTGTGTGTGTGTGTGTGTGTGTGTGTGTGTGTGTGTGTGTGTTGATTAATGAGTTTTGAAACTTTGCATTTACAGTTGGATCTTTTTGTTAAAAAAATAAATTAGCTATCCAAAAATGAGTAACTATTGACTCCATTGCTGCTGGCACTGTATGTACCTAACTCATCCTCACTGTCTTGGCAGATGGAAAGCCAGGCAACCTCTTCAGTCTCAGCAGAGCAGTTGAAAGGGGGACACACCTTCAGAAGAGGAAACCACGTGTTGCCTGAAATTCGGGTCCATTTTCCAGTGGCTCAGGAAGCGAGTGGCCTCCTCCCTACCAAGGAGGAAGCGCCCTGGAAGGGTCGACAAGGGCACCATTCTGCTGGCACTAAAGAGAAGATATTAATTTGGAGGCAATAAAGTCCAATCTCAAGAATCCCTCTCATTAGGAAACCCTATATTCCCAGAATTTTAATTGTTTTAACAGCCCCTACTGTACAGTTACAGTTATGGTTCTATGTTTCCCAATAAACAAAACTCATGTTCTTCTTATCCACGTCTTCCTCCTCTTCCGTCATAACTCTGGCCCCAGGTTGAAAGTACCATGTTGTCTAGAGACTGAAGTTCATTCTCAGGACATTTTAGGTGCCTCCTAAACAGAAGGCATGCTTTTGTCTCTCTCCCTGTACCCCTTCTTACTGTATTCCACCTATTTGACTATTATTTCATGCATTTGGCCTCTTTTATCATCAACTTCTATCTGCACTGCCAGAGCAGCAGGACACCCGTGACTTCCACATGGCAGATGCTATTAGTGGAACTCCTGGGTTTTGAGCAAGTGGCAGCAGGCGATGGATGAGTCACTGGGATGCTCACTTCAATCAATAGTGTTCAGACACTCAGAAAGTGTGGGGAACCAGATGGGTTCTAGCACGGTATTCTAAAACGTTCTGGCATGTTGACTGGTTCCAGCAGCTTGGCTGGCGTAAATGGCCCACGGAGCAGAAAGGTAAGGCCTGGGGATGCTGCTTAACTGTCGTGTCCCTCGCCCGCAAGAAAGCATGACACAGGAATCTTCCTTCAGCAGTTTAATCAGGACCTTAATATTATAAAACCATGGTTTTTCTTCTTCTTCTTCTTGAGCCGAATTCATACACTTTTATACTCTTGCAATAGCCAATCTACTCCTGCCACTTGGCCTATGTTCATAGGTGCTCCCACTTGCAACAGTTGGCTTAACCAAATATGGGCTTGTTTACCTAGAAAGCACTTCAGGAAACCAGCGCCTTCTTATCATGGTGGTGAGGCGGCTCGCCACAGCTCCCCCTTCTTTATTTTATGAACACAGGTGAAGGTAGAGGCCCTATCCTATGTGCAAAAGTGGCAAATAGTGAACGTCAGTCCCAGAGTGGCGCCTTCTCTGGGCCTGATATCACCTAAGCTGGTGCCTTTTTTCGTAGGGTGGGACGTGGACATCAAACCCACATGCAATAGGGCATGCCTTCCTTGAGGTTCAAAAATAAAACTCTCAAGTGCAGTGCTTTGCCTCGTATCCTGTGTCCATGAAGACGTAGCGGTATGGAAAACCATACTAGGGGGAGCTTATCCAGCTTACGCAACTGCAAAGGCCTGAGGTAGGAAAACACATCACCCTACTTGCCAATGTTGCACAATACAGGGGCACCATAATGAACACAAGGCATACAGTAACAGTTCTCTCCTCCAACATTATTGTTATAGCTCAAGATCAAAGGTGGAAGTTACAAGACAATTGAAGCCTTAATTAGTACAAGAAATCCCCAGAATGCAAATTCACAGTCCTCAAAGAAAAGTACATAGTAATTACAGCAATACCCTGCAGACACCTAGCGTAAATGATAATTCTAACTCTAACAGAGATATACTAAAAATGCCACTTATTCCCGTGCCAGATTAGCCAACCACACAGAAGGTGACACCCCTTGTTCAATGGCTAACACAGCCTGAATTAGCACCGCCTTTTCACGTGCTTGAAGCACTCTTAGCTTGCAAATAAACCAAAGGCAAAGGCAAATACATGCAAAACAAATACATTCAAAGATCCCCACATTAACCCATTCTTTAAAATAACTAAAGGCAGAGGTGAGCCAGCTAGAGAACTGACTCAAAGTAACAGGCTAAACACGGGTGTCATTTAAAATCGCAATCTGCAATAATTGTTGAGTCATCATCTTTTCAGCTTCTAGGGACCAATTGCCTGCAAGAAAGGCGGAAATCAAATGGCTTTGATTTTTTGCTTCTTCATATCTTACTGGAGTTATACACATGTGTTTATGATTCCCAATGCATCCAACTTGTGCAATGTTGAAAAGTTCATCCAACTGTACTTGTAGTAAATCTATCCTTTGATTCACCGCCAAGATCCCTGATAGGATATGTCTGTTAACGCGGCCCTGGGATTCCAGTACCTGTGCAGTTTGTTGTATAACTTGATTAATGGTTTGTGCTGTTTGAACTTGATTGGTCATGGCTAGAGCAGCGGTAGTGGCTGCAGCAGCAGAGACAGCAATAGCAGTTATTATGGCTGCGGTAATGCCAAAGTCTCTCTTTTCTCTGAAGAGGTGCACCAACGGAAAATTATCTGGATTGACCTCCACTGGGACAGGTACAAAGGTGGGTGGGTACCTTTACAATCACAGCAACAGATTCACTACCGTTCCAACACTCTGAAAGCAGGCAGGTAATATTATCATTAGAACAATTTAAAATCACTTCTGAACTGTTTGATAATAGAAATAGAAAAGGGGGGGCAGGCGGCGAACAATGTCTGTCAGCCTCAGAATTATCATGTGCATCCAAAGTTAAAAAATTAATGGTAAAAAGAGCCAAAGACAAACGCTCTTTAGGAGTACAGCTTGCTCCTATTCCCCCTTTTTGTCTTTGTAAAAGTTCTTTAATCGTTCTATGAGCTCTCTCCACGATTCCCTGACCTAGGGGGTTGTAAGGTAAGCCATGAGTCAGTTGTACTCCCATAGTGGAGCAGAAAGAGGTGAATTGTTGACCAGTGTACGCTGGCCCATTATCTGTCTTCAAGGAGCATGGAAGGCCCCAGGCGGCCCAAGCCTCTAGGCAATGGGAGATGACATGATGGCCTGTTTTTTCCTGCTAAAGTAGAGGCATGCATAACTCCAGAGAAAGTATCTATTGAGACATGAACATATTTTAGGGAACCAAGCTCTGCAATATGAGTTACATCCATTTGCCAAATCGTAAGAGGTCGCAAGGCTCAGGGATTAACACCAAGAGAAGGGAGATGATGAAATGGAATACAATGAGAATAGTCTAAGACAATCTGTCTCGCTTCTGCTCGAGGAATAGAGAAGCGCTTGCGAAGTGTTTGGGAGTTAACATGAAACTTATTATGAAAGTCTCGAGCACTGTCAAGAGAAGAAAGAAAACAAATTGTGCGGGTAGCAGCATCTGTCCTTGGGTTTTTTTTTTTTTTTTTTTTTTTTTTTTTTAACAATAGGTCCAGGGAGAGCCGTATGAGCTCTTATATGTACAGGATAAAAGGGTGCAGAACGGCCCAAAATCAAATTTTGTAACTGAGTAAATAAAGATGAAACTTTGTTGTTAGGATTGATGGCACCTACAGTTTCCAACACCTTAAGTGCTCCTTAGAGAAGTCCTCTTATTCCCTGGGTTCAGGCTGACTGAGGGCAAAAGATCCAAATACTGGTGTATCTTGCCTTCTGTACTCCAATCTCTAAGTTTGATCTGAATCATCCAGCAAGCCAGTCTCACTAGTCATAAAGTAAGAGTACTGGGCTTTAACTTTAATGTCCATAACTTTACAGTTATTTACCCTTTTATATAACTGGAGTCTGCATTAGTTCTGGAAGTTACCACTATTTGTTCTGGTATCTGTTACCACTATTTGTTAGGTGATGGCTTATTATCACAAGTTACCTAGGTTGCGTGTTCCTGAAGCAGCTACTTCTGCAAAACATTAATAGGCAACAGTTTTATAAAATGAAATAAGTAAGAATAAAAATATATTCTGCTTGTATAATAGCTATTTTGAATTTTGACTGAGAACCACATTATATTCCCTATTTGAGATTATAGTAATTTTACAACAAAAAAACCAATCTTTTGATTATAACTTTAAATAAGCTGAAGTCTGACTTATTTTGGAGTCACTCTAACATGCAGTAAGGTGGGAGGCAGAGCCTTATCTCAGGTAAGGCGTGGCTCCTTACAAATCTTAAGTGTTCTAATTTTGATGTTGATCTTTGTTTCTTCCTTAAATATCATTAAGTAGTGTACATATACTGTTTCCTGAGTCTATATAAACTTTATAATTAACACAATTTAACATTGTATCTAAAACATGAATTAAAGAAAGGCTGAGAGAGTTTTTAACTCTCCTTTTGTGTGATAAAGTGGCAAAATACCTTTATGTTTCACAAAATTAACCTTTAAACAAGTCAGGCTCTAACCTTTATAAATACATTTATATTTGAAGTTCTTTATCTCAATGTAAAAAGTAACAAATTTTACACGTACCCCATTGATAGCAGGTCCTATAATAGAACATTAAATGATAGAAATAAATCCCCAATTAAAATTTACTCTTTATAAGTTTAAGATTACCATTACAGACAAGTTTAATCTGGAGAATAGCACAGCTTGATAAATTTCCTGCTTTAAAAACTTGTATACCTGAAAAATATGAACACATTTAATATACAACTAGTGACCATTTCACAATTACCTTGACATTTGTATCTTACCAAATTTAGTTTTTAAAGAAAAATTTAGACTCTGTAACATAGTACAATACTCTAACAGTTGTTTAACCATAATTGTATAAACCCCAATTTTTAAGACTAATTGTTCTAAAGAATAAAACTTAATAGACACAGAGTTAAGAGTAAATTAGTGTTTCTAAGAAATCCTTGCCATTTTACCATGTCATTTTACCATGTAGATTAAACTTTGGTGTATATCAGAACATTAGTATTTTACCTTAGGAAAAACCTTAAATAGCTTTGGCTGTTTACATGTTGAAACTTGTCCTTTATTTACATAGACGTTTTTAGCACTTACTTAGACCCTCATGTATTTCATCATACAAGCACTTTTTTACCCAGAAACATTTTCTTTTCTCTTTTACTAAATATATTTCCATATCCAGACCCTTGTATTTTCTCTTTCCTATCTGTTGACCCCTTTTTGTTCACATTCTGAAACAACTCTTATGAAATTTCTGAATTTAGATAAATTGCTCTATTTTAATAAGATTAAATATTTTGTTGTTTATAGTACTCTAATTGAAACACAGTTGAAACCTTTAGAACCCTTTGTATATAGAATTGTACTTGTTAAGACATAACTCTTAGTAACCTTGTTTTTAGTTTAGTGATGACACAAAGCAAGTTTAAACCCTTTTTATTTACCAACCTATGAAAGCACCAATAATGTTTAAGTATGATACTCCATGGAATTTAAGGAGTTAAGAGTACTTGATGTTATTTAACAATGAGCATTTTAATTTTGTAAATTAATCAGATGTCTCTACAAACACATTTAAGTAATCCCATATATGTTAACTCTAATTTACTTATTCTGTAAAAACCAAGAAAGCAGGCAGGTGTCCTGAACAGTATTTGCTGTCTCTTTCCTGTTGAAGAAAAGTCCTAGAAACAATTGATATTAGACATTGTTTAACATCAACATTCCAGTAGTTTGACCAGTTAGAGACCTGCAAGTTATTTTTAAAGACATTTCACTTTTATTAGTTTACTCAATTTAAATTGAACCCTTTTAAATCACGTGAATAAAAGTATTTGGATCCATTTTTAAATTTTAATTTTAGGAGCACTCAGTTTTGATACAGACAAAACATGACACCAGACAGCACAACATACAAATAACACAAAATCAAAGGCCTTGTGACTTTATAGGTGAATCTCCATTGCAATGTAACAGATGTTCAAAAACTCTAGTTGAATAAAAAATAGAACTGATCAAAAAGAAAAAAAAATCATTAACCTAGGTATTCAAGATCAAAATTATGAGCTCAAAAATACAGCATTAAAGAAAAACAAAACAAAACAAGAATCCTGGAAAATGAGTTAATTTTGTGTAGCAGTCCAGAAGTTTAAAACAGACACCCTTTTGTTTTCTTTTTCTTATCTTCAGGTTACCCCCCTTTCCCGCTGAAACTGTTGCAGTTTACATTCCAATGCAGGCTTCAGCAAGGCCAGGCAGGGGGGAGGGAGGATCACCCAGGACTTTTTAACCCTTTTTCTTCCTGGTTGAGAAATCAGGTTAATAGCATTTTTGCATTCTCTTGTACATTGTTCATATACTAATTGTTTAATTAAAGGCATAGCTACATCAGCATCCCCGAAGATCTTCCCTGTTGCATCTACCATTCTAGCCACGAAATCTGAAAAAGCTTTCGTGGGGCCTTGGACAATTTTTGTTAAGTTACCTCGCACTTCTCCTTTATTAGGAAGTGCTTTCCAGGCTGCAATGCAGATCTTATTAATTTGTTCACAAACCTCTAATGGAAAGTCTGTTTGCTGATTGGCAAATCTACCCTGCTCCAGAAGCATATCCACATCCCAGGCAGGTTTGCCCATTGCCTGGTTGTGTGCAGCCTGTTCATTGGCCCCCTCTAACTCGAAGGCTCTCCAGTCTAAATATTTACCTGGGGAAACACAAGCTTTCACTAAACTGGCCCAGTCCGAGGGGGTCATGCAGAATCTATTGAGCCCCTCTATTTGGGCGATAGTAAAAGCAGCATCCACACCATAAGTGCGGACAGATTCTGCTATATTCTTTATCATTTTAAATTCTATGGGTTCTTGATACTTTCCCCCATTATTGTCGTGGAATACAGGACAGGCAAACCCCAGCTCTACATGGGCAGCCCTCCAAGCTGCAGAGTTAAAAGTTCTACCCGTGCTCGGAACCCCTCCCACATACGGGGGAGGATCATAGGCTAGAGCTGGCTTCTGTTCTTCCTCATAGTCCTTTTGTCTAAAATCTTTTTGCCTCTTAGTTCCCCCTTCTTTTATCTTTACCTTCCGTAAGTGCTGCGTTAGATCTTTCACTTCCTCATCACCGTCTGATTCTGACTCCCCTGTTTCTTCTGGTGTTCTAAGGGCTTTTAAATCTGGGTATAGTCTCCTCTTTGGAATAGCTCCATAAACCTGCTCTCCTGCACTATGTTTACTGGAAGTACTCATAGAATCCTCGGACTTCTCCTCATGTAGTTGTTCAAGAACTTCCTGTCCTTTATAAATAGCTTCCTGACATCTACCATCAAGAATACATCCTTTTATTAATTTCCATAGCGGTATCACCCCTTTCTCCAATTGTCCCTGCTCCTGAAGGAAATCAAAATCTTTTCCCAACTTATCCCAGCTGGCAGGAGTCAAGCTTCCGGAGACAGCAAACCATGGGGCTGCTTTATCAATTCTTACAAGGAATGTTTCTAAAGTACTGCGTTTGACCTTGAGCTCTTTGGAGCGCAACAAAAAATCTAAAGACTGTACTAATGAACTAGATGGAGAATTGCCCATAATGAAAGCAGCGTTCAGAGCAAGCAGAATGAAAGCGAAAACAAAATATCTTTCTTTCTTTGTTAATCGACTATGCAGGTCGACTAAATATTTTTCTTTGTTAATCGACTATGTAAGGTCGATTCCCGCTTTGTTAATCGACTATGCAAGGTCGATTGAATATTTTTCTTTGTTAATTGACTATGCAAGGTCGATTCCTGCTCTCTCTCTTTATACAGAGGAGCACCCCACTATGTGTGGACCCCACTTACCTGTGGTACTTACCAGTGCACCCCCTGACCACTGAAAGTTCTGACTCCCGGGTTTCGGCACCACTTGTCGTGTCCCTCGCCCGCAAGAAAGCACGACACAGGAATCTTCCTTCAGCAGTTTAATCAGGACCTTAATATTATAAAACCATGGTTTTTCTTCTTCTTCTTCTTGAGCCGAATTCATACACTTTTATACTCTTGCAATAGCCAATCTACTCCTGCCACTTGGCCTATGTTCATAGGTGCTCCCACTTGCAACAGTTGGCTTAACCAAATATGGGCTTGTTTACCTAGAAAGCACTTCAGGAAACCAGCGCCATCTTATCATGGTGGTGAGGCGGCTCGCCACACTTAACCACCCTGAGCTTGGCTTTCTTCATTCATAAGATAAGGGAGATGGTACCACAGACTTCATAGGGTTGTTGGGAGAATGAATGAGATAAAACAAGCACATGATAAATACTGTGGCTGGTGCTGGTGGTGGTCATGTCCCTGAGCATCTCCCAGGATGACTTGATTCAGGAGGTATCCAAGGGAGAGATCTGGAGTCAACTCTCCTTGAGTTACTTCCTGCACTGAAGCCATTTGACCAAAACAAGGTTTTCAGCAGATCTTGATTTAACAAAGTCCTCTCTCAACCCACAGCACTGTGCTGTCTGAAGTTCCTTTGCAAGTGTCATTAAAATTGTCCCTACAGGTCAGCTTCTTTGAGGATGATTGGACTCGTCCTTCTTCTGACTCTTCCTGTGTTGCCACTTCACCTCCCATGGCCACCATCTTCTTCCTCACTCACCACAGGTTCCCTCAAAGCTCCCTACCACCTTGTGTGACCTCCAGTGTTCATATTTTGAAAAGCCTATGAATATTTAGTCTTAAAGGCCTTTCTTTCCTTAATTTCACCCTCCTTATCTCCTTCCACCCTTCCACAGACAGTGAGCACATAGAATCCTCACTAGCTGAACATATCACAAAAAGATGTCTGGATCTTTGGACTGGAATGGCTCCTTCTTCAAGAGTCAAAGTCACTTAAAAGTATGACCACAGTTGGTTGTGGGTAAAAGTAATCTGTAGCAGGTGTATGAAGGGAACTAAAGAGAGAATAATTTGGCATGGGAGGGTTAATTTGAAAGTTTTCATCTAAAGTATCACATAACATTCATTTACATTGGTATTTTTCCCTGTATTTTTGGTTGTTAAAATAATATAAAGTTTACCACTTTAACTATTTTTATGTGTACAATCAGATGTATTGCATATTTTTCTACCTCTCTATGTTTTATCCCCAAAGCAAAGCAATGTATTTATATGAAATAACATTAAAATATGCATAAAGTAAAGAACAAAATGAGAATAATGCTCAAGATGGATGTGGGAATCAAAGGGAACAGCAAAGAGGGAAAACAGGGGCCTAAGTTTTATTAAAATATAATGAATCAAATATGGCAAAATGGTGAGGCCTGACAAAATGAGTTGTAATACATGAGTGTTTGTTCTATCATTTTCCATACTTGGATGTATTTTTCTTTTACCTTTTTATCTTGACTGCAGTTCACATTTCCAGAGAAGCTGCAAGCATAGCGATGGGCATCCATATATCCTGCAGCCTGCTGCTCCAACATTGGCATCTTACACAATAACACATGAGCAGACCAGGGTGTGATCACTGGTGCAATACCATTAACTAAGACAAAGACAGAACTAGAATTGCCCCAGTTCTTCCACTATTGTCCTTTTCCTATTCTTCAATTTCATTAGAAACACAAGTTGCCCTTAATTATATTTTTCCCTTAGTCACCTGCATTGTGTGACAGGACCTCAGTCTTCCTTTACCTTTCATGACATGACAATGATCAGATATTTTGTCAAACGTCCCAAAGTTGGAGTTGTCCGTCATTTTGCCATAATTGAAGTAAGGTGATACGTGTTGGGGGTTTTTCAAGATGGCAGAATAGAGGAGGTCACTTTCCAAGCTGCTCCATGGCATGAAACCAAGAAAGCAGACATCAGTTTCTCCACAATTTTGGTGAACAAAAATAGTGGCAGGGACTTTAACTGGAATTTAAAACTAGACATTCAATGCAGACCAGGGCCATTGAAGGTTGGATATACTAAAATAAGGAAAAAATCAGCAGAAGCACAGCTGCTTCCATAGCCAGTCTAGAAGCACCAGCCAGAACAGTCCCTCCTTGAGCACAGCAGAGGAATAACAGAATAAAAGGAACCTGGATTTTTGGGAGGCTTGAGTCATGTCTTGGTATGCAGCATTTAGAGATCAAAGACATTGGCCAACAAACCTGAAAGATGTGCTGCACAATATCCTTGTGCAGGGAAAGAAGTTGCCATCTCTAGGCGGCATGCAGAGGGCAAAGGAAGAAACCATTTGTAGCTGTAGGATGGGGACTGGTAGCTGATGGAGCCAATTCCTGGCAAACTGGAGTTTATTCCAAAATACAGGCCCAATAAACACACACTGCATGACACAGAGTATGCTTAATTGACCAGGAGAATATCAAACATGGAAAGTGGTTCACATAGGTGACAACTGGTCATGGAAACCCACCCAGCTCTACCCCTCTACCTCCAATCTGGCTGCTTGCAAGACTAGCTGGGAGAGACACATCTAGCCAGGGACTCGGAAGGGTGGGGGCGGGAGAGATTGGAGACTGAACTCGAGACCAGGAAGTGTGCGTTATGTAGGGGAAATAGGTGACACAGGGGGCTAAGAATTGGCTCCTCCACCACATGAATGGTACCCAGGGGAGATCCCTGGGATACAGTCTTTGGTGTGGACTGGCAAGTACTAGGCACTGGACGTGCACTGATTTAAAATCTCCAGACCAATTGGCATTTCCTATATCACTTCTGTTCTCTTCCTGTCCACCATTCAAAACTGTAAATTCTTTTACAAATATGGGTTTTTTTATTATAGGCAATAATTGATCATATCATTTCTGTTTATTGTGATAATTAGCACTGTAGAAACTATTGTGTTTAATGCCGTATATTGTTTGCATTAGTTGTTGTTATTATTTGTCTCCCCTAAACAGTGAGGTTCTGGAAATCTTCAGGGACACTGGAAGTCCAAGGGTAGAAACTTGACTGCCTCAAATCCATACTGTTGGATGCACAGACACACAAACAACATGGAAAAGCAATGGAACCAAGTTCCCCAAATAAACCAAGATACTCCAATAATAGAATCCATAAACATCAGAGTGGAAGAAAAGTCAGAGAAGGGGTTTAGAATGTACACAGTTAAACTGGTCTGTGAAGCAAAGGACAGTATAAGGAGAGAAATCAGAGAGAAAAATACAGGAAGTGAGAGATCACTTCAATAGTCAGAGATTCTGAAAAACAAAAAAACAAGCAGAAATCCTTGAAATGCAGTAAACAATAACAAATGGAAAACATCATCAATAGACTAGACCACTTGGAAGACAGGATCTCAGGCAATGAAGACAAAATATATAATCTTTAAAATAAAGTTAACCACAGAGAGAAGGTGTTAAGAAACCATCAAGAGAACTTCCAAGAATTATGGAGTAACTTGAAAAGACCAAATTTAAGATTTATTAGGATAGGTTAAGGTGCAGAGATATAAACCAAGAAATGCACAATCTTTTCAATGAAATAATATCAGAAACTTTCCCAAACCTAAAGAATGAAATGGAAAATCAAATACAAGAGGCTTACAGGACCCCAAATGTACAAAATTACAACAAACCCACACCAATGCACATTATAATGAAAATGCCAATGCAGAGCATAAGGATAGAATTTTAAATGTTGTGCAAGAAAAACATCAGATTACATATAAGGGGAAATAACTTCAAATCTCAGCTGATTTCTCAACCCAGACCCTAAAAACTAGGAGGTCCTGAAATAACATATACCAAGCTCTCAAAGAAAATGGATGCCAACCAAGAATTCTATATCCATCAAAATTAAACTTCAGTTATGAAAATGAAATAAAACCTTCCATGATAAACAAAAGTTAAAAGAATTCACAACTAGAAAGATTGTACTACAGAACATTCTCAACAAAATATTACATGAAGATGAATCGAAACAAAAGAGTGAAAACAAGCAAAAGGAGGAACTTCCTTTAGTGAAAGAAATAGGCAATCAAAGGAGAAACTATTCAAATTAAAAACTAGAAATAAACCAAAATGACCAGGAATACAAATCTTATCTCAGTAATAACCTTGAATGTTAATGGCCTAAACTCATCAATCAAAAGTGTAGACTGGCAGATTGGATTAAAAAACAAGACCCAACAATATGCTGTCTCCAAGAGATTCACCTCATAGGCAAAGACACCCACAGACTGAAGGTGAAAGGATGGGAAAAAAACATCTCTCTCACATGGATCCTGCAAACAAGTGGGAGATTCTATCCTCATATCAGATAAAGTAGACTTCAAGCTAAAGTTAATCAGAAGGGACAAAAAAAGTTATTTCATATTGCTTAAGGGAATTATACATCAACTGGACATAAAAATCATAAATATTTATGCTCAAAACAATGGAGCATCTACATACATCAAACAAACCATTCTCAATTTCAAGTATCAAATACCCACAATACAATAATACTGGGTGACTTTAACACACCTCTGTCATTACTGGGTAGATCTTCCAAACAAAAACTAAACAAAAAAACTAAAGAACTAAATAATATATCAATAATTAAGACTTAACAGACTTTTATAAAAATTCTCATCCATCAATGAGTAAATACACTTTCTTCTCAGAAGCACACAGATCATTCTCTAAAACAGACCATATCTCTTACTGCTAAGTAACTCTTAGAAAACACAAAAATATTCAAATACCCTGCATTCTATCAGATCATAATGGAATGAAATTAGAAATTAATGATATATAAAAAAATAGAAGCTACTCTAACATCTGGAGACTAAATAATATACTATTGAATGACAAATAGAAAGCAGAAGAAATCAGGGATGAAATGAAAAGTACTTAGAGGTAAAGGAGAATAGTAATACAGTCTATCAAAATCTCTAGGACATTAGGAAGGCAGTTTTAAGAGAATAGTTAATTTCATTGAGTTCATTCATTAAAAGAATAGAAAGTCAACAAATAAATGACTTAACATTATATCTCAAAGCCCTAGAAAAAGAATCAACACCAAAAGCAGAAGACAGGAAATAACTAAAATCAGATCTGAAATATTAAAAACAGGCAAAACAACAGAAACAATTCAAAAAATTGATGAAACAAAATGTTTGTTCTTTAAAAAAATAAAATTGAGATGGAATCTTAGGGTGGTTTTGATTTGCATTTCTCTTATTACTAGAGATGTTGAACATTTTTCCATATGTTTGTTGATTGCTTGTAGATCTTCTTCTGTGAAGTGTGTATTCATTTCCTTAGCCCATTTGTCAATTAGATTATTTGCATTCTTGGTGTAGAGTTTTTTGAGTTCTTTATAGATTCTGGAGATTAGTGCTCTATCTGAAGTATGATTGGCAAAGATTTTCTCCCACTCTGTAGGCTCTTTCTTCGCATTGCTGATAGTTTCCTTTGCTGAGAGAAAGCTTTTTAGTTTTAATCCCTCCCTTTTATTGATTCTTGATTTAACTTCTTGTGTTTTAGGGGTCTTGTTAAGGAAGTCAGATCCTAGGCTAACACGGTGAAGATTTGGGCCTACTTTTTCTTCTGGTAGGGACAGTGTCTCTGTTCTATTACCTAAGTCTTTGATTCACTTTGAGTTGAATTTCATGCAGGATGAGAGACATAAGGGTTTAATTTCATCTCACTCCAATCAGAATGGCAATTATCAAGAATATAAGCAACAATAAATGTGGGTAAGGATGTGGGGGAAAATGTACACTCATACATTGCTGGTGGGACTGCAAATTGGTGCAACCACTATGGAAAGCCATATAGAGATTCCTCAGAAAACTTGGAATGGAGCTACCATTTGACTCAGTTATCTCACTCCTCAGTTTTTACCCAAAGGACTTAAAATCAACATACTACATTGATGCAGCCACATCAATGTTTATAGCAGTTCAACTCACAATAGCTAAACTATAGAACCAATGTAAGTGTCCCTTAACAGATGAATGGATAAAGAAAATGTGATATATATATATTTATATATATATATATATATATTAAGGCATATTACTCAGCCTTAAAGAAGAATGAAATTATGGCATTTGCTGGTAAATGAATGGAGTTGGAGAATATCATGCTAAGTGAAATAAGCCAAATCCAAAAAATGAAAGGCTGAATGTTTTATCTGATATGCAGGTGCTAGGGGGCACTGGGGAACAATAGAGTTACTTTAGATTAGGTAGAGGGGTCTGAAGTGGGGAAAGGGGTTTGGGGGTAGGAAGGATAGTAGAGTGAAACAGACATTAGTACCTCATGTACATATATGACTGCATGACTGATGTGATCCTAACAAATATACAATCAGAAAAATGAAAAATTATATTCCATTTATGTATGATTTATCAAAATAAATAAATGCATTCTACTCTCATGTATAACTAATTAGAACAAGTTTAAAAATTAAAAAATAAAAGCCTTCCAACTAAGAAAAACCCAGGCCCAAACAGATTCTCAGTTGAGTTCTATAAGACCATCAAAAGAGAATTAACACCAATTATCCTCAAATTATTCCATGAAATAGAAAAGGAGGGAACCTTTCAAACTCATTCTATGAAGGTGCTATGACCTTGATACCAAACCAAAAAAAAGACACATCAAGGAAAAATGAGACTCAGAATAGCCAAACCAATCCTTAGCAAGAAGAGTGAAGCAGGAAGCATTACAATACTAGAACTTAAATTATATTACAGAACCATAGTAAACAAAAATGGTATGGTAGTGGCAACAAAAGAGATCCATAGACCAATAGTACAGAATAGAAGACACAGAGACAAATCCATCTAAATACAGTTATCTCATACTAGACAGAGGTGCCAAAGACATACATTGGAGAAAAGAGAGCCTCTTCAACAAATGGTGCTGGGGAAACTGGAAATCCATATGTAGCAAAATGAAATTAAACCCTCTCTCTCACCCTGCACAAAACTCAATTCAAATTGAATCAAGGACCTTAGGAATTAGACCAGAGATCCTGCACCAAATAGAAGACAAAGTAGGTCCGAATCTTCATCATGTTTGCTTAGGAAGTGATTTCCTTAACAAGACTCCCAAAATGCAAGTAGAAAAATCAAGGATCAAAAATGGGATGGATTCAAACTAGAAAACTTCTTCACAGCAAACAAGCAATAATTTGAAGAGAGAACCTACAGAATGGGAGAAAATCTTTACCACCTGCATCTCAGATAGGGCACTAATCTCTGGGATATATAAAGAACTCAAAAAACTTAACCTCAAAAAAAAATAGCCTAATCAAAAAATGAGCTAAGAAACTGAATAGACACTTCACAGAAGAAGAAATACAATCAATAAACAAATATAGGGAAAAAATGTTCAACATTTCTAGCAATTAGAGAAATGCAAATCAAGAGTACTCTAAGATTTCATCTCACTCCAGTCAGAATGGCAATTATCAAGAACACAAGCAACAATAAATGTTGACAAGGATGTAGGGGAAAGGTATCCTCATACATTGGTGATGGGACTGCAAATTGGTCTAACCACTAGGGAAAACAGTATGGAGATTTCTCAGGAAACTTGGAATGAAATCACCATTTTACCCAGTTATCCCACTCCTTAGTTTATAACCAAAGGACTTAAAATCAACATACTACATTGATACAGTCACATCAATGTTTATAGCAACTCAAGTCACAATAGCTAGGCTATGGAACCAACCTTGGTGCCCTTCAACAGATGAACGGATAAAGAAACTGTGGTATATAGGGTTTTCAAGATGGCGGACTAGAGAGCGGCTGCATTTCATGTTGCTCCAGGACTCAGGATTCAAAAGAGGAGATAGTGAGTGACTTGGGACCAACTCAAAGCCGCCGGGTGAGTCTCTCCCGTTGGGGAGGCATCCCGGATGGGGCAGTAGCCCCGGAACGCAGGGAACTTTGTGAAGTAGAGTTGCCCGGCGAGACACCCCTCCCCCCGCTGGAGTGGTAAACACGGACCACTGGGAACTTTGCAGAGGAAGCTGCTCAGCACAGCGCTTGGTTTCAGAGTAAACCGCCGCTTTGGCGGCTGCCCAGAGGACGGCCTGCATAGGCAGGTGATTAGGTGCAGAACAGGGTCCCAGGTTCTATGTGACTTTTCGGTGGAAGAGCTGCAGAGACAAGCTGAGGGGCGGAGCGAAGGTTCCAGGACTTCGGGCAGATTCTCTGAGGAGGGGCAGCCTAAGGAGACTCGTCTGCGAAGGGTGAGGCTCCCAGGCCCAGGAGGTAGGTCCGGGCCCCTGGGAACATTGCCTGGGAAGACTGCCCTTCCCAGGCTGCAAGATACCCTTCTCCCCGCTGGAGCAGTGAACACGGACAGTGGGGAAATTTGCAGAGGAGGCCACGCAACACAACGCTTGGTTTCAGAGCAACCTGCCGGATCTCCAGCAGCTGCCAGAGGAAGAGCTGGGCAGCGAACTGTTTGGACTCAGAGCAACCTCCTGAAAAACGGGGGGGGGGCTGTCCTGAGGAGGTGGAGGTGCGCAGTGAGTTGCTTGGTCTCCAAGCGCCCACACAGAACACCGGTGGCTGCCTGGAGGAAGAGGCGAGCAGCGGGTCACTGGGGCTCAGAGCATATGTACGAGGCTCCAGGTGGCTGCCCAGAGGAGGGGCCGCATAACCAGGCAATTAGGTGCAAAGCACGGTCAGGGAACCTAGGCGCCTTTTGGTGAAAGAGCTACACAGAGACAAGCTGAGGGGCGGAGCGAAGGTTCGAGGACTTCGGGCAGCTTCTTTGACGAGGGGCAACCTAAGGAGACTCGTCTGCGAAGGGTGAGGCTCCCAGGGCCAGGAGGTAGGTCCAGGCCCCTGGGAACATTGCAGAGGAAGGCTGCCCTGCCCAGGCGGTAGTTGTGGACTGAGGGGATCCTCTAGGAGGGGAACTGACCAGTAAGACCTCCCCACCAGTTGAGTCTTCCCCGCCGGGTGAGGTTTTCCCACAAGGACAGTAAAACCAGAGACACAGGCCCAAACAGGCCTTGCCTCAGCCTGCAGCCTAGTTCCCCTTTGGATGACCATTGGTCAACAAGTGGAGGCACCTCTGCCCACTAGCAGGGAATATACCCCACCTGAAGACCACCACTCCTAGAGAGGCAGCTTCCTTGTGGAGCACCGCATTATCAACTTCCTCCAAGACTTCAGGCTGCTGAAGGATAAGAGGGGATATACTAGCAATCTTCAGGGACATTATAAGTCAATAGAGGAAATCTGCAACATCTCAGCAGTCCACTGATACCTAAACAACATGAGAAAACAAGGGAAGAAAATGCCTCAAACAAATCTGGATGATACATCAATAAAATCCAATGACAGCATGGCAGAAGAAATGTCAGAAAGGGAGTTCAGAATGTACATAATTAACATGATAAGGGAAGCAAAGGATGAAATGAAAGAGCAAATGCAGGCATTGAATGAATGCACCAATCGACAGTTAAAAGAGCAAATACAGGAAGCAAAAGACGATTTCAATAAAGAGTTAGAGATACTGAAAAAAAACCAAACAGAAATCCTTGGAATGAAGGAAACAATAAACCAAATTAAGAACTCCATAGAAAGCACAACCAATAGGAGAGAACACCTGGAAGACAGAACCTCAGATATTGAAGGCAAATATTTAACTTTGAAACCAAAGTTGAACAAACAGAGAAGATGGTAAGAAATCATGAACAGAATCTACAAGAACTATGGGATATCATGAAAAGGCCAAATTTGAGAATTATTGGGATTGAGGAAGGCTTAGAGAAACAAACCAAAGGAATGAACAATCTATTCAATGAAATAATTTCAGAAAATTTCCCAAATCTGAAGAATGGAATGGAAAATCAACTTCAAAAGGCTTATAGGACTCCAAATACACAAAATTACAACAGACCCACACCAAGGCACATTACAATGAAAATGCCTAACATACAAAATAAAGACAGAATTTTAAAGGCTGTGAGAGAGAGGAACCAGATTACATTCAGGGGGAAACCAATACGGATATCAGCAGATTTTTCAATCCAGACCTTAAAAGCTAGAAGGGCCTGGATCAACATTTTTCAAGCCCTGAAAGAAAATGGATGCCAACCAAGAATCTTATACCCAGCAAAACTTACCTTCAGATTTGATGATAAAATAAAATCCTTCCATGATAAACAAAAGCTAAAAGAATATACAAAAAGAAAGCCAGCATTACAGAACATTCTCAGCAAAATATTCCATGAGGAAGAGATGAAAAACAAAGAAGCAAATCAGCAAAGGGAGGAGCTATCCTAAAGGAACTCTCAAATAAAGAGGAACCAAGTCGTGTCAAAAATAAACAAATAAATGAATAAAATGAGTCAAATGACTGGGAATACAAATCATATCTCAATAATAACCCTGAATATTAACGGCCTGAATTCATCAATCAAAAAACATAGACTGGCAGATTGGATTAAAAAGAAAGATCCAACAATATGTTGCCTGCAAGAGACTCATCTCATAGAAAGAGATACCCATAGACTAAAGTGAAAGGATGGGAAAAAATATACCATGCACATGGACCTAGCAAAAAAGCTGGGGTATCCATCCTCATTTCAGATAATGTGGACTTCAAGCCAAAGTTAGTCAGAAGGGATAAAGAAGGACATTTCATACTGCTTAAGGGAACCATAAATCAGCAAGACAAAACAATCATAAATATCTATGCCGCAAACAGTGGTTCAGCCATGAATGTCAAACAAATCCTTCTCAATCTCAGAAACCAAATAGACCATAATACAATAATACTGGACAGATCTTTCAAACAAAAATTGAACAAAGAAACCATAGAACTCAATATCACAATCAATAATTTAGACTTAACAGACATTTATAGAATATACCATCCAACCAAGAGTGAATACACTTTCTTCTCAGCAGCACATGGATCCTTCTCTAAAATAGACCATATATTATGCCACAAAGCTAATGATAGCAAATACAAGAAGATAGAGACACTTCCTTGTATTCTATCAGATCATAATGGATTGAACTTAGAAATAAATTACTCCAACACCTGGAGATTAAACAATATGCTATTATATGATGAATGGATAACAGAAGATATTAGGAAGGAAATTAAAAAATTCTTAGAGGTAAATGAGAACAAAGAAACATCATATCAAAATCTCTGGGACACTATGAAAGCAGTACTTAGAGGAAAATTTATTTCATGGAGCGCATTCAAAAAAAGAAGTAAAACTCAACAAATAAACGACCTAACACTACAGCTCAAAGCCCTAGAAAAAGAAGAACAGACCAACACCAAAAGTAGTAGAAGACAGGAAATAGTTAAACTCAGAGCTGAAATCAACGAAATTGAAACAAAAGAAACAATACAAAAAATTGACAAAATAAATAGTTGGTTCTTCGAAAAAATAAACAAAGTTGATAAACCTTTAGCCACACTAACAAAGACAAGAGAAAACCCAAATCACTAAAATTCAGAATGAACAAGGAAATATCACAACAGACACGAGTGAAATACAAAACATAATTAGAAGCTATTTTGAAAATCTATACTCCAACAAAATAGAAAATTTTGAAAATATCAACAAGTTGCTAGAGACATATGAATTGCCTAAACTGAACACGGAGGACATACACAATTTAAATAGACCAATTTCAAGTAATGAAATAGAAGAAGTCATCAAAAGCCTACCAACAAAGAAAAGTCCAGGACCAGATGGGTTCTCAGCCGAGTTCTACAAAACCTTTAAAGAAGAGCTCATTCCAATACTTCTCAAGGTATTCCATGAAATAGAAGAGGAGGGAACTCTCCCAAACTCATTCTATGAAGCCAATATCACCCTGATACCTAAACTAGACAGAGACACATCGAGGAAAGAAAATTTTAGACCAATATCCTTAATGAACATCAACGCAAAAATTCTTAACAAAATTTCAGCAAATCACATACAAAAACATATTAAAAAGATAGTGCACCATGATCAAGTGGGTTTCATCCCAGGGATGCAAGGTTGGTTCAACATCAGGAAATCAATAAATGTCATTCACCATATCAATAGACGTAAAGTCAAGAATCACATGATTATTTCAATAGATGCAGAAAAAGCATTTGATAAAATACAGCACCCCTTCATGCTCAAAACACTAGAAAAAATAGGGATAGTGGGAACGTTCCTTAACATTGAAAAGGCCATCTACGCTAAGCCCATGGCTAATATCATTCTAAATGGTGAAAAACTGAAAGCATTCCCCCTAAAAACTGGAACAAGGCAGGGATGCCCTCTTTCACCACTTCTTTTCAATATCGTCCTTGAAACTCTAGCCAGAGCAATTAGACAGACCAAAGAAATTAAAGGGATTCAAATAGGAAAAGAAGAACTCAAACTATCCCTGTTTGCTGATGATATGATTATATACTTAGAGGAACCAGGAAATTCCACCAGAAAACTTTTAGAACTCATAAGTGAATTCAGTAAAGTAGCGGGATATAAGATCGATGCACATAAATCTAATGCATTTTTATACATAAGTGATGATCTTCAGAAAGAGAAGTTAGGAAAACTACCCCATTCACAATAGCATCGAAAAAAATAAAATACTTGGGAATCAATCTCACAAAAGAGGTGAAAGACCTCTACAATGAGAACTACAGAACACTAAAGAAAGAAATTAAAGAAAACCTCAGAAGATGGAAAGATCTCCCATGTTCCTGGATAGGCAGAATTAATATTGTCAAAATGGCCATACTACCAAAAGTGCTATACAGATTCAATGAAATTCCAATTAAAATCCCAACGACGTACCTTACAGAAATAGAACAAGCAATCATGAAATTCATCTGGAAGAATAAGAAACCCAGAATAGCTAAGGCAATCCTTCGCAGGAAAAATGAAGCAGGGGGTATTGCAATACCAGAACTTCAACTATACTACAAAGCAATAGTAACAAAAACGGCATGGTATTGGTACCAAAATAGACAGGTAGATCAATTGTACAGAATAGAGGACATGAACACAAACCCAAATAAATATAATTTTCTCATACTAGACAAAAGTGCCAAAAATATGCAATGGAGAAAAGATAGCCTCTTCAACAAATGGTGCTGGGAGAATTGGAAATCCATATGCAACAGAATGAAACTAAACCCATATCTCACCATGCACGAAACTAAACTCAAAATGGATTAAGGACCTCGGAATCAGACCAGAGACCTTGCATCTTATAGAAGAAAAGTAGGTCCAGAGCTTCAACATGTCGGCTTAGGACCAGACTTCCTCAACAGGACTCCCATAGCATAAGAAATAAAAGCAAGAATCAACAACTGGGATAGATTTAAACTAAAAAGCTTTCTCTCAGCAAAGGAAACTATCAGCAATGCAAAGAAAGAGCCTACAGAGTGGGAGAAAATCTTTGCCAATCATACTTCAGATAGAGCACTAATCTCCAGAATCTATAAAGAACTCAAAAAACTCTACACCAAGAATGCAAATAATCCAATCGACAAATGGTCTAAGGAAATGAACAGACACTTCACAGAAGAAGACCTACAAGCAATCAACAAACATATGGAAAAATGTTCAACATCTTTAGTAATAAGAGAAATGCAAATCAAAACCACCCTAAGATTCCATCTCACCCCAATTAGAATGGCGATTATCAAGAATACAAGCAACAACAGGTGTTGGCAAGGATGTGGGGAAAAGGTACACTCATACATTGCTGGTGGGGTTGCAAATTAGTGCAGCCACTCTGGAAAGCAGTATGGAGATTCCTTAGAAAACTTGGAATGGAACTACCATTTGACCCAGCTATCCCACTCCTTGGCCTATACCCAAAGGACTTACCATCAGCATACTACAGAGATACAGCCACATCAATGTTCATTGCTGCTCAATTCACCATAGCCAGATTGTGGAACCAACCTAGATGCCCTTCAGTTGATGAATGGATAAAGAAACTGTGGTATATATATATACAATGGAATATTACTCAGCCATAAAGAATGATAAAATTATGGCATTTGCAGGCAAATGGATGAAATTGGAGAATATCATGCTAAGTGAGATAAGCCAATCTCAAAAAAACAAAGGAAGAATGATCTCACTGATAAGTGGATGATGATACATAATGGCGCGTGGGAGGGGTTAGTTTTAGGGTTAGAGTGAGGGTTAGGGAGGGGGGCAAGAATGGGGGAAGGAAGGACTGTATAGTGGGAAAAGAGGGGTGGGAGGGGTGGGGGGAAGGGAAAAAAATTACAGAATGAATCAACCAACATTACCCTATGTAAACGTATGATTACACAAATGGTATGCCTTTAGTCCATGTACAAACAGAGAAACAACATGTATCCCATTTGTTTACAAGAAAAAAAAGAAAAAAAAAAAGAAACTGGTATATATACACAATGGAATATTTTCAGCCATAAAGAAGAATAATATTATGGCATTTGCAAATAAATAAATTAGCACTATCATGCTAAGTGAAACAAGTCAATCCCACAAAACAAATGACCAAAAATTCTCTTATATGTGGATGTTAAAACAAATAAGGAGAGGTGAGAATAGAAATTCATCAGATTATGCCAAGGGAAATGAAGGAAATGGAGGGAGGATGCGAATAGGAAAGGCAGTAGAATGCATAATTTTCCTAAGTTTATATATGAATACATAACCAGTGTAACTCCACATCTTGTACAACCAGAAGAATGGGATGTTATGCTCCATGTGTGTATAATATGTCAAATATATTCTATTGTCATGTATATCTAAAAAGAACAAATAATAAGAGGAAAAGAAAATTTCTAGTGCTAATAAACAATATCAGCAAAGAAGCAAGATATAAAATTAACAGACAAAACCAATACCTTTCCTATACAAAAATAATGAATTCCTGTAATAAATCAGGAAAATAATTTCATTTACAATAGTCTCAAAAAAAATACTGGCTAGGCACAGTGGCACATGTCTATAATCCCAGCTACCTGAAGGCTGAGGCAGGAGAATCAGAAGTTTGAGGCAGCCTGGACAACTTAGTGAGACCCTGACTTGCTCAGTGGCAGTGCACTTGCCTTGCATGTGTGATACCGTATGTTCAATACTTAGTTCCTAAAAAAAATGAAGTCCCAACAAAACAAACCCAGCAAAATAAACAAATACCTAGGAATAAATCTAACCAAGGAGGAGAAAGACCTCTGTAATAAAATTATATAATACTGAAGAAAGAAACTGAAGAAGACATTGGAAGATAGAGAGACCTCCCATGTTCATGGATAGGCATAATTAACATTGCTAAAATGACCATATTGCCATAGGCAACCTACAGATTCAATGTAGTCCCTTTCAAAATACCAATCATGTTCTTCACAAAACTAGAAAAAACAGTCCCAAAAATTATTTGGAAGAATGGAAGTCCCAGATAATTCTAGGCCAAGGCAATTCTAAGCTAAAAAAAAAAAAAAACAATGCTGGGGGCATTACAATACCTGACTTCCAATTACACTAAGGAAATATAGTAACAAAATCAGAATGGTACTGGCATAAAAATAGACACATGGACATTCGAAGCAAAATAGAAGACACAGTCAAAAACCCACACAGAGTCTTCTCAAACTTGTCAAAATTTCCAAAACAAAGATGTTCAAAGCCTTTAGAACAAATGGCTGGAGAAAAGAAACAGTCTTTTAAACAAATGGTGCTGGGAAAACTGTATATCCATATTTAGAAGAGCGAAATGAGATTCCTATCTCTTATCTTGCACAAAAGTCAACTTAAAAAAGGACTGAAGACCTGGGAATTAGAACAGATTCAGACACTCTGCAACAGCAAGAAGAAAATGTAGGGTCACCATTCCAATGTATATGTGCAGGAAATGACTTCTTTAATAGGACTCCTAAACTTCAGGAAATAAGAATAAGAGCTAATAAATGGGATGGCATCAAATTGAAAAACTTCTGCACAGAAAAGGAAATGATTGAGAACACGAAGAAAGAGCCTACAGCATGGAAGAAAGTCTTTTCCAGCTAATCTCCCAACAGAGAATTGATATATAGAATACACAATGAACTCAAAAAACACCAAAATACAAAACAAAACAAACAACCCAATGAATAAATAGGCAAATAGATACACCTTAAAAAAATTAAAGAAATACAAATGGCTAACAAATACATGAAAAAAATGTTCAACATCTTCTGCAATCCAGGAAATGCAAAAGAAAACTATAATGAGATTTCATTTCACTCTTGTTAGAATGGGTATAAAAAAAAACAAGTAATAATAATGCTGGTGAGGATGTGGGTAAAAGGAACATTAATACACTGTGGGTGTGATGCAAATTAGTAGAACCACTATGAAAATCTGTATGGAGGTTCTTCAAAAGACTCAGATGGAACCACTGTATGACCCAGCTATCCCACTCCTTAGCCTACATCCTAAATAATTAAAGTCATAATACTCTAGTGATACATGCATACCCACATTTATAGCAGCACAATTCACAGTACCCAAATTATGGAAGCAGCCTAGGTGCCCATCAACAGATGAACAGATTAAAATAAAGTGATGTATATACACAATGGAGTTTTATTCAATCACTAAGAACAAGATTATGTCATTTGCAGGAAAATGGATGGAACTTGAAAACAGTACATTAAACAAAATAAACTCAGAAAGTCGAGGGTCTTATGTTTTCTCTCATATGTGGTGACTAGAGAAAAAAAAAAGAAAGAAAGAAAGAAAGAAAAGAAGGACAGTCTCTCATGAAAAAAAAAGAAAGATCAGTAAAGTATAAGATGGTGACCAGGAGTAAGGGGGTTGGGAGAGAAAGGGGAAATACTGGGAAATGAAATTGGCCAAATTATGTTGTGTGCATATATGAAAGTGTAAACAAACCACACTAATATGTATGATTATAAGGTACCAATAAAAAATTGGCATAGAAGAAATGTGCCTCAATACAATAAAGGGCATATATGAAAACCCCATGATAACTTCACATTCATTGGTGAAAAACATAACTTTCACATTGAGATCAGGAACAAAAACAATGATTCCCATTCTTGCTACTTCTATTCAACACAGTATTGAAATTAGGGTGGGGAAAAAAAGACATTCAAATAGGAAAGGAAAAGTAGAATCATCCCTGTTTGCAGAGTATATGATCTTACATATAGAAAACCCTAAATACTACACACAGACACACATACACACATAAACAAAACTAATAAGTTCAGTAAAATTTCAGATATATAATAAACATATGAAAATGAGTTGTGTTTTAGTAAATTAACAACATACTACCTTTCAAGAAACTGTGAAAGCAATCCCATTAACAATAGCACTGAAAATAATAAAATACTAAGGAATTAATGATAACTAATAAATTGAAGGACTTCACACTAAAAATTACGTTCTGGTGAAAAAAAATCAAACAAGGCACAAACAAGTGGAAAGATACCTTGTGTTCAAGGGTTAGAAGATTTAATATTACTAAAATGTTTATTTTTCCAAAGTGACCTACAGATGCAGTTTAGTCCCTGTCAGAATTCCAGTAGTTGGTAAGGATGTGGGGAAAAGGGTACTCTCATACATTGCTGGTGGGACTGCAAATGAGTGCAACTGAAAATCAGTATGGAGATTCTTCAAAAAACTAGGAAAAGAATCACCATTTGACCTAGTTATCCTACTCGTTGGTATATATCCAAAGGAGTTAAAAATCAGCATATTACAATGACACAAACACATCAATGTTTTTAGCAGTTCATTTCACAATAGCTAAGCTATGGAACCAACCTAAATGTTCATCAATAGATAAATGGATAAAGAAATTGTAGTTTATATAAATGATGCAATATTACTCAGTCATGAAGTACAATGACATTCTCCGGTAAATGGATGGATCTGGAGACTATCAGGTTGAGTGAAATAAGCCAATCCAAAATAAATCAAAGGATAAATATTCTCTCTGATATGTGGATACTAACCCACGACAAGGTAGGGAGGGGAAGGATAAAAGTTTGGAAGATTACACAATGGGAAAAGAAGGGAAGGGAGGGGAGAGATGAATAAAAAAAGACAGTGGAATGAATCTGACGTAACTTTCCTGTGTACATATGTGAATACGCCACAGTGACTTTCACTATTGTGTACATCCACAAGACTGAGATCCTAATTAGAATAAGATATATTCCATGCTTGTATGAATATATCAAAATAAATTCTATTGTCAGTATGACTAAACATAATAAATAAAAATTTTAAAAAGTTAAACACACCCAATAGTGTTTTATAGAAATCAAAAATATAAATAGAATTCATACAGAAGCATAAATACCCACAATGGGTCAACATGATCTTCTTTTGAAGAATAAAGATGAAAACATTCCACTTTCAAGTTTCAAAAATATTACATAATTACATAAATTATATATTAAAATAATATGGTACTGGCATAAAAAGACAAACAAACCACTAGAACAGAATATTCCAGAAATTAATTCATGTATACACAGTCAATTGATCTTGGACACAACAGGGAAAGGATAATATATTTTACAAATGGTATTTAAGAAAACAGAATATTGAATGAGGAAGATATACACAATTAAAAGATCAATATCAAGCACCAAAATAGAAGAAGCCATCAAAAGGCTACCAACCAAGAAAAACCCAGACCAGATGGATTCTCAGCTGAATTCCACAAGACCTTTTAAGAAGAACTAATACCAGTACTCCTCAAAGTGTTCCAGGAAATAGTAAAGTAGGAAACCCTGCCAAAGTCATTCTATGAGGCTAGTATCACTCTAATACCAAAACCAGACAAAGACACATCAAGGAAAGAAAACTTTAGACCAATATCTCTGATGAATATAGATGCAAAAATCCTTAACAAAATACTGGCAAAATTGCATACAAAAATATACTAAAAAGATAGTGCACCATGATCAAGTGGGTTTCATCCCAGGGATGCAAGTTTGGTTCAACATCTGGAAATCAATAAATGTCATTCACCACATCAACAGACTTAAAGTTAAGAATCACATGATTATTTCAATAGATGCTGAGAAAGTGTTTGATAAAATACAGCACCCCTTCATGCCTAAAACACTAGAAAAAATAGAGATAGTAGGAACATGCCTCAACATTGTAAAGGATA